>NC_045607.1:91271881-92745658 GCF_009762305.2 Zalophus californianus | reverse complement strand
CTCTTTTCCCCTCTCTGCACCTGGTGCATTTCTCCCTCCTGTGGACAGCCCTGCAGGTCCTTTGGGCTACAGACCACGTCCACCCTTCCTGTCCCTCTTTGATGTGCCCGTTCTCTACATTTAGCTGTGGAGAGTCAGTGCTGCCAGTCTTTGGGTCCTTTTCTGGGTTATTTACACTCATGTTGGTGTTAGCTTAGTGTAACCATGGGATGAGGTGAGCTTAGGAGCCTCCTACTTTGCAGTCTTCCCCGGAAGTAAGATTTAGCATAATTCTTAAAGGCCCTAAGATTTTCAGAATGGTCCGTGAGCATTCAACTTAAGGTCACCAGCTGCATTGGCCCCGACAAGATGATCAGCCTGTCCTTGGAAGCTTTGAAGGCAGGCACTGACTTCTCCTCTCTAGCCAGGAAAGTCCTAGATGGCATCTTTTTCCTGTGGGAGACTCTCGCACCCACACTGAAAATCTGTGGGTCAGTGGAGTTGCCTTCGGTAATGACCTCAGCTCTATCTTCTGGATCACTTGCTGCAGCTTCGCCTTGCATTTTTATGCCCCGGACATGGCTTCCTTCCTTAAACCTCAGGAACCAATCTCTGCTAGCTTCAGGCTTTGCTTCTGCAGCTTCCTCCCCTCTTCCGCCTTCACGGAATTGAAGAGAGTCAGGGCCTCGCTCCGGGTTAGGCTTTGGCTGAAGGGAATGTTGGGGCTGGTTTGATCTTCTGTCCAAATGACTGACACTCTCTCCGTATCAGCAGTAAGCCTCTTTCACTTCCTTATTTTCTGTGTGCTCAGGGTGCGTGTACAGTTTCCTTCAGGAACCACCTTGGTATTCGGAACTTGGCTGTTTGACACAAGCAGCTTAGCTTTGGGCCAGTCTCCGCTTTCGGCATGCCTTCCTCTTGTGTGAACACGTAGAGGCCGCTGGAGAGTTGTTACTGGGCCCCTCTCTGGGAATAGGCCGAGGAGAGAGGGGGAGACAGGGCTTAAGTTGGCCGGCTTGTGGTGCCCCAGAGCAATTACAACAGTAGAACCAAGGATCACTGGTCACAGATCGCCATGACCAGTAATAGGAATGACGAAGGTTAAGAAATGGTGAGAATTGTGACCGAGACATGAAGTGCATGTCTTCCCGGGTGGGAAGAGGGTGCCATGGACGTGCCGACACAGGGTCGCTGCTGGCCTTTGGTTTGTGAAATGCCCCATGTCTGTGGGGCGCGGTAAGTCGAGCTGTGCCTGTGCTTTGGGTGCCCCTGTGCTCTGGCCTCCACTGGTGCCCGTGACATGGCGGGGCTGCGAGTCCCATGCCCGTTCTGTGCTGTTTCTTCGTGGCCTTCAGCACGTGCTGGGACACGTCTGCTGTGGATCTGTGTGCGGACCCCACCTTGGTTGGCTGCGCGTTGGCTCCGGAGACTAATGCTTTCATCAGATTTGGGAAGTTGGGGCCTTTCTTTCTCTCTTCTTTTCTTTCTCCCTCTCTTTCCTTTTCTTCCTCTCCTTTCTTTCTTCCAAGATTTTATTTATTTGAGAGAGAGAGAGAGAGAGCGTACAGTCAGAGGAAGAGAGAAGGAGGCTTCCCGCGGAGCAGGGAGCCCGACACAGGACTCGATCCCAGGACCCCAGGATCATGACTGAGGCGAAGGCAGACGCTTCACCGACTGAGCCACCCAGGTGCCCCGGGGCCTTCATTTCTTCTGAAACTGTTGTGGTTTTCTTGTCTCCGGGCACCCCCATTACACGTGTATGAGTCTGTTCATTGACACCCCACTGGTCTCTCAGGCTCAGTTCACTTTCCTGCATCTCTTTGTTTTCTTGGAACTGAATAGTTTGTATTTGTTTTCAGCTTCATTGATTTTTCTGCCATGCTGGATCTGCTTCTGACCGCCTCCTGGCAGTTTCTGTTTATCGAAACACTGGGTGCAGATGTGTTCGCAGAGCTGCCTCGAAGTCTTGGTCAGCTGTGCCCCACAGTTGGCACCTCTGAGGCGGTTTCTCTTAACTTCCTTTCCCTGAGTGTGGGTCGCACTTCCTTGCTTTGAAAGTCTCTGAATTTTTTGTTGAATACTCAACATTTTAGTTACTAAGTTGTAGCAGCTCAGGTTTCTGAATTTTTTTTCCTCCCTGAGAGTAGCGATGGTGATGGTTTCATTGCCGGGGGTGTTTTAGTACCTGCGTTGGCCTGAGTCTGAAGGCTGTCTTCCACATGCTGTGGGTGGCTGGTGTCTGAGCTCAGTTTTTTCTCCTTGTTCTCGTTGTTTCTGGCTTCCCAGGGGCCACGCCTGCATCCGCACAGCACAGATGTGTCGGAGGTTGTGCTTAAACACGGCCAGCTTGAACAGCCTCCGCGGTCTGGTCACAAGCATGTGTGGGCTTGGAGTGCACTCGGCTTGCAGGCCACGCTCAGGCCTGCCCTGCCTCCATGTCCTCGGACTCGTGGGACATCTGCACTTGCTCACGGGCTCCGTTGTTGGCAGGGATGTGGGGTGGACGTGCTCTTGCCCTGTTGCTTGACCGCAGAGGGCCATGGCTCAGGCTGGCTGGACTGCCTGTTGCTGGGTCACCTCTCTGAAGGAGCACGCTCTAAATCCAGCATCCCCTTCTGGCAGAAGCAGTGAGGCTACAGGTTTTCACGGCCTCTCCGCCCTGGTCCAGCCAGCTGTCAGCAGGGAGAGGGGGGGAGCAGCCTGGAGAGGCTGCCCCGACTTTGATAGAGCGCATTAGCAAAGCTCCACAGTTTGTCGTAAGCCTTTGGTCACTTTCTGGAGGGCTGCCGTGATTGTTGATGAGAGTTTTGTCCAGCTTGGTGGCTGTTTTAGGGGTGGGGTTGGTCGACCTCACTGTGCGTGTGATAGGGACTCCCAGGCTCACCAGTAATGCTGTGTAGAGAGTTTCCTGGCACTGGGCAGACAGGAGGGGCCCAGGCAGCAGGAGTCAGGTGCCCAGCTGAGGTCTGGCTCTGGGAAGTGACATTAGGATCAGAGTGAACAGATGGGAACAGGGTCAGCATGGGGTGGTTTTCCAAAACGAGCTCATCATGCGTACGTTTCGAACATCTGACATGGGAGCACAGGTCCAGAGATGTCGGAAGCTGTGTGGGGCTGTGGCTGGAAGCACCCAGAGCTACGGTGCAGACCTGTTTCCTTCGGCAGGGCACCCTGACGCCCAACTGAGAAAACACCTGTAACTCAGCAGCATATTTCAAAGCCAGTGAGGGCAGGTCAGATAGCCTGGGAAAATATTGGTGTTGAGGTTGGAGAGTGGGTACGTGGGGTTTGTTGTTGTACCGTTCTCTTTTCTTGGGTGCGTGTTGGGAAATTGTCCTAACTAAAAGGTAAGGAAAGGAAGTAGGCACAAATAAGCTCTTTCCTTGGAGCAAGAAGAAGGCGGGAATAGAGCAAGATGGGAGCGTGCCGTGGAAATGCGGAGTGGTGATTGTGATCTTCTCCTGATGCTGGGGGACTAGCCACCAGCAGCACGGGTGGGGATCTAGGACGGTATCTTTCTTTCTGGAAAACTCAGGAGAATCTTGAGAGAGAAGATGCATGTTTGGAAACCAGTAGCCACCTTCTGCAGAGGCGGTTTCGAAAATGGTGGGGAGAGACTCCCTCAAAAGGGCTGTTGTAGGTGCGCACTGTCTGGAAATACCTTCGTTTCAGAAGGTGGGGTCCCCCCACCGGCCACTTTGCTGAGCCACGTGGAGGTTCGATCACAGGGATGGGACGCTGGCTGTCCCCAGAGGAGTGGATGGTGTTTTTGGATCTCTGCCAGGAGATACCGAACTTCATGGGGTTGTCAGAAGACTGTATAACAGGCAGTCTGACGAGGGTGAGTGAGATCCTGGGCTGGGTGCCTGATGCCCCCGTCCCCCTCCGTGTCGCAGTCGGGGCGGTGCCGGTCCTCTCCAGAGACACCGTGTCGGGGAAGAAGGGCCACCACTTGAGCCAGGTGAAGACCCCGCACAACCCCTTGGACTCCAGCGCCCCACTGATGAAGAAGGGGAAGCAGAGGGAGGTCCCCAAGGCCAAGAAGCCAACCTCATTGAAGAAGGTATGTGGTGAAAGCAGGCGCCAGCAAATCTCGCTCTCCCGTCTGTGTTACATCTTACAGCTCTTAGCGTTTTCGGTTCTAACGTTCGCGCTGCTGGAATGTGCTCTCTCGAGATGTGTGCGCCACTCTGACAATGACCCCCCTCCCTGAGTGGGACGGCAGAGGGTACAGAGCAGGGCGCCTCCGCTCCTGGAGGCGGGCTCTTTTTCTTTTAATACTGGCAGGGGTGTGGACAGAGAGCCAGGAACGGGGGCCGTTGTGTGCTCCTTGTTCACCCTCGCTGCCCTCCCCCTCCCCTGGGGGGTCTGGCTGGTGCTCCGATTCTGGAATACGGGTTCTGTTGGGGCTGCTGCAGCCGCTGGTGTCTGGCCTGGGTCCTGCGTGCCCGGCTCTGCACACCTGGGGGACGTGGGCCCGGCCCCTGGGGGATGGAGGGCATGTCGCTGCTGTGAGGGCACAGGAAGGCACGATGCCCGCCCACTGAGGTTGGGTGGCTTATTTTGTAGAAGGGTTTATTTTTAAGGACAAGTATTTAGGTGTTTTAATCGTTTATTTCATTTTAAAGATTATTTTGAAAGAACGGCAGGAGAGAAAGCAGCAGCGTCTCCAAGAAAATGCTGTGAGCCCTGCTCCCGCCAGTGACGCTGTGCTGGATGGTGAGAGCGGTGGTGACGAGGCCCTCGAGCCGGCCGACCCCTCAGGTACCGAGCACGCTTGCTTGCTGCCCAGGAGAGCCCTGCAGCAGGGGCGGGCACGGCGGGGGAAGCCTGCAGCCGGGGCAGGGGCAGGGGCGGGCACGGTGGGGGAGCGCTGCCGGCCTTGAAAGGAGAATGTGGCAGCCGTCAGAGTCACTTGCTGGAAAGAGGGCATCCCCGTGGGCCAGTAGAGCTCCTGGTACCCGTGGTTCTTGGGGTACGGTCTAGGAGACAGAGGAACGAGGTCCCCAGGTGTGATGTGTATGGCATCGGATGGTCCTCGGAGCTTGAAGTGGCCGTGAGAATGAACGCCACTCACTGCGAAGCTGCTTTGTCACCAGTGTGAGAGTCCCGGTGTCAGAGAAAGTGTTAGTAGGCCTTTTATTGAGCTGTGTGTTCGGAACAGTACACAGATCGTAAGTGTGTGGCTTGAGGACTTGTCACCTTTGTCATCCTGCCGAGGGCCGCCCCAGTGATGCTGCCCGGTGAGGTGCGCTCAGGCCTTCTCCGCCCTCGGCCCGTGTGCCCGGCGGGGGCCGCGCCCTGACTCCCTTCTCCGGGACGTTGCAGAAGGACTGGAGCCGTTGCCGTCCTCTGCGCCCGCGCTGGAGGGCAGGTCAGAAGAGCTGCCGAGAGCGGAGTTCCAGAAGGAGGTCGAGGGCTGCCACCTGGTTCCCGACGGCGCCGGCTGCCCCAAGATCCACAGCCGGCGGTTCCGGGAGTGAGTGACCGCGGGGCCGTGCCTGCCGCGGGGCGGGGGCCGGGGCGTGCTCACTCTGGTGTCGGGCGTGGGGCCGTCCCACCCCGGCGTGCTCAGGCCACCGGGCCAGGCCCCGGCTTTCCTCCTCGTCAGAACCCATGTCAGGGCCACCTTACCTGCTTCTGCGAGGTCCTTGTCGTCCTCGCGTGCTGCTGAGGTGTGCGCTGGGGGGCTGGGCGGTGCGGTGACACCTCCCTTTCACGGTCTGGTGTGTCTGGTAGTTTCTGAGGGGACTCTGCCTGCAGCTGTCCCACTTCTCTTCGGGGCACACTCCACGTGTGGACCTCTGTGGGCAGCGGCTGCCACGGAGCACGTGGCGGGCCATCGGGGGGCTGCGGGGCGCAGAGGCTTTGTCCCTCGTGGTGAGGAGCGGGGAGGATGTGAAGTCTGACCGTCGGGAGGCCCAGCTCTGCGGCCGGGCCGCTCCTCGCAGGGATTCCCGAGGGGCCCCCGCCAGCGGGCATCTTCTCTCAGTTACTGCAGCCAGATGCTGAGTAAGGAGGTGGACGCGTGTGTCACGGATCTGCTGAAGGAGCTGGTGCGCTTCCAAGACCGCATGTACCAGAAAGATCCAGTCAAGGCTAAGACCAAACGCCGACTCGTGCTGGGGCTGCGGGAGGTCCTCAAGCATCTGAAGCTCAGGAAACTCAAGTGCATCATCATCTCTCCCAACTGTGAGAAGATCCAGTCGAAAGGTAACGAGCACTGTGGCCCCCGGCCCAGCTGCTGGGGTGGGTTTGTTTCTCTTTGTTCGTACCTGAGGGCTGCGTCCGCAGCTTCACCTGACCACCCAGTGTCCTGCTCTCCGAGGCAGCCAAGGCCCCTGTGGGTGCCGGCTGATGGTCTGGCCAGTTGGTGCTGGCCTCTGGCGGGGGGCCTCCGGAGCTCACACTGCGGGAATTCTGTGACCGGCAGCCCAGCAGTCCACTGCCAGTTGACTTGCTCAGGCTGTGAGCCCTCCCAGCTTGTCCAGGGGCTTGGCCACCTTACCGACCCCGGCAGGTTGGCTGTGTTTTGTGGGATGCAGCGGGCTGGGTGAGGTGACAGACACGGGCTGTGTGTTAGAGGGATGGGCAGTCAGGAGCCTGTGTCCTGTGTCTTCCATTTGCCAGGGGGCCGAAGGGAGCCTTCCCCGGGCACGGGCCTCTCTCCCACGTTGTACAGGTCACCTTGCAGGGGCCGAGTCTGGATCCTACACTGAGCTTCCCTGGTTTCCGTTTCGCAGCTGGAGACTTGAGGTTTCCTGGCTTGTGTGGGGCTCCCGGGGCCTGAGAGCAGCTGCCGGAGCTGCTCACTGCCCACCCAGCTCGCCCTGGTCCTAGCTTGGGGCAGGCCCTGACACTGGAATAGGACAGAAGGGGGCTTCGGGCCCCTGCACTCTGGTTGTGTGTTGGCCGCACCCCTGCCTTAGGTCCCCTCACGGCGCTGGGCTTCACCACCAGTCCGCCCTCCAGCTCCCGGCCCCGCGGCCTGAGCCTCCTCCAAGACCGTTGGTGCCTGGGGCGCTCCACAGCTTTACCTGGGCCCCTTGGGGCGCTCTGCACCTCGCTGTGGCTGTCCCATGGGGGCGGCCTCCCGGCTCCTGCTGGGGAGCGGGCTGTGCTGACGCCGGCCCGAGCGCGTGTCCTGGGGCCCTGGAGAAGGCCGGCGCGCGGGCCCGTCTAGCAGCTGGGGCTCGCAGCCCAGCCCCCCGGCTCTGCACCCGCTGTCCGTCGTCGTCCTCCTCTCTGGAGGCGGGTGGGCGCTGCCCTGTGCCCGAGGCTCTGGGAGGAGGGTGGGTGGCTTGTGGGGGCCCCTTGTACTGCTGTCCTCTTAGCCTTTTCTTGGTTCTGTTTTCTGTCAGGATTCCTCAACTGCATCCTCCAAGCTTCAGCAGAGTTTCCCATTTCTGTTATTTCCGATTTCCAGGAGCAGTTTTTGTTGTCCTGAAGTCTCCGTGTTTGTTGCTGCCACTGCTGCTTTGGGGCCAGATCGGCACCCTGAGCCTCATGCAGAGAGGGTGTAGGGTTGTGCCCGCCCCTAGAAGCGCAGGGCCCGGCGTTGCCTGCGTGATGCGGGTGTGCACGCCAGCTGCCCTCACTTTCTCTGAATGTCCGTCTGCGCGGAACGTGCCTGGTGGTGCCTGCGGTCGCCAGGCTCTGGGGAATTGGCGCTGGGCTGTAGATGGCGGGCTCGGGGCTCCCCCACTCGCCCCGCTGTCAGGTCGGTGCACCCGGTCATCCGTTTGCATCTCAGCTTCCTGCTCTTGTCTCGAGTTCTCCTGTGATGTGTGTCTTTAACAAACAGACCAAGGAATGAGTGTGTGCAGTGGGCACCGCGCCGTGCTTTTCCTGTGAGCTGCCTTTCCCTTGACGGGGCTGGGGGGGTTGCCTGGGCCGACAGGCGTCTGCGTTGGCGGCAGGTTCAACTGCGCTGTTCGTCATCCGTTCCTGTGCATTTTTATTTGAGGCCAAAGGAACTTGATTCTTCTTGGAAAAGCTCGCCAGTGGCTTGCAGTATTTTGTAGAACTTGGCATCCTGGCCTTGGGCTGTGTGAAGTACTGTGTCTGCACGGAGCGGCATTTCGCGTGGTAATGCTGAGCTTGAATTGTACATGGCACTTGTCTTGAGCATTTTGCTTGTTCTGAGTGTGTTGTCGTCTCAGTCCTGGGAAGTGGGCACTTGGAGATGCTTTCAGCTCCCACTGAGCCTGCGGCCTGGGTGCTGGGCGGAGCAGAACCGTCTAGGCTTGCCGCTGTGTCAGGCCCAGTCTCCCAGAGTCTCTCCCAGGGGAGTCCCCCAGGATGCGCATGTGGGGTGCCATCTGCAGGGACCATGAGCCTCCTCGTTCCCACCCCGTAGCCCGTCCTACCAGTTAGCATGGTGGGTGCCCTCCGGAAACCCAAGTCCTGACGTCAGCCACGGGGCCACCTGGAAAGCAGGCCTTTGAAGGGACAACAGCCATGGCGCCGCAGCACGGAAAGCATTTGTGGTCGGGCCCGGGGCTGGGGGACACGAGGCAGAGAGAGAGCACGTGGCGGGTGCTGAGGGGCACGGGGGTCTCCGGCAGGAAGTTAGGAATAACTGTAGTTCTGGCTGAGGATCCCGCGCCCCTCCTCCGCCGTCTCCCGCCTGCTTTCCCTGCCGGCCCAGAACTGAGGCCTTCCTTGAGCGTCTCTGTCCCCAGAGCTGGCTTCCTCCTCTCCTTCCTCGGTCTTCAGGTGGATCTGGGTCGGGCGTGGGCAGAACTAAGGGGCGTGGGGCCCAAGTGTTCATCTCTGGTCACACCGGCTGCCGAGTGACGTCCCAGTTCCCAGAGCAGTGTGGGATGTGCTGCTTTGTCTTGAAAGAACATTGGATGATCCTATAATTAGTGCCAGGTGACAGGGGCCGCGGGAGACATTTTCTTCTCCGGCAGATGTTGTGGGCCCCGTCCGTAAATCGTCTGCACGCAGGTTGCTGGGCCCGTGCCGTGCAGTGAGCCCGGTGCTGGGTTTCCTTTCAAGGAGTAAGCCCCCCAGACGCCTGCGGCCCGCCAGAGGCAGCCAGCATTGCCACATTTGATGTGTCCTTGGTAGTCAGGGTGTGAATGTGTGAGAGAGAGAGAGACAGGTCTGGTGACTGACTCGGCGCTGTGGGCCCCTCGTGGGGAGCTCACCAGCAGTCTGGGGGCCCAGCTGTGAGCACCATGCGCACACTTGCTTTGCTCAGACGGTACCAACAGACATCCTGGCTCTTTCCAGACGTCTGCAGCTGTGAACAAGGACACACACACCTTGCATACTGTCCTTTCTACTTGTGGGAACATCTCTGTGGGGCCCTACTGAGAATGCAAGGGCAGGTGCATCTGAGGGTCCGTGGGTTACACCCCTGCTGCTTGTTCGAGCGGTGTGCCCAGAGCAGGTAGTGCCCGGTGCCCAGCTCCAGCTCTGGCCCTGGCTCCGGGGAGGCTGTTTGCATTTTTCTTGGGAGGGGAGGGCGAGCAGCCTCTTTCTTGTTGAAGAGCTTGGCGGTTTCAGTGAACTGTTGGTTCATGTTCTTTGCCCATTTGTCTTTCGGGATGTTGATTTTTTTAATAGTGACATGTGCCTTTTTATATAATAAGAAAGCTCTTTGGGAAAGAGTTGTAAATGTTATTTTGGTTTGTCATTTGCTTGTTTTTTAAACGTTTTTTGGCCATGCAGAGACTTTGGGTGTTGTTATTATACTGATGTTTTTTATTCTTGTGATTTTATTGCATTTAGATTTTATGGCATTTCTCCACCTTAACACTCCAAGGTTATTAGTAGGTTTTTTAATATCGTTTTTCTGGTTCTTCCATGTTTTCATTTTTGTTTGCTTAGGTAGACTATATTTCTTCTCAGAGGGATCTTTCCAGAGGCCGACCAGTTGCCCTTTCCCTGCTGCCTCACAGCGCTCCTCCCGCCAGAGCCTCCGTTCTGCACCCCGCATCCCCACCTTTATGCTCTCGTACCTGATGATGACCTCACGTCATCTTTTTCAAAAGGCTGACTCTCACTTGTGTATTTTTTTCATATTCTTTATTCCTCAGTAGTAAGTGTATTTCCACGTTTTAGGTTGACACAGAATTGGTCTGTTGTCCCTGGGATGAGTGTGGCCGAGACCATGGGTGCCTCCGTGTAGATGTTCTGTTGTGTTTCTGGAGCGCCTTGAAGCTGCTCTGTGCATCTTCTGTACTTGGAACAAATCTCCTGCCTGCGGTGATCTTCCGTGGCTGTCCGTCCGCGTCCTCGCTGGCTCCGCTGGCCTGTGTGAGGACGCGTGGTTTCCGTGCGACTTGTACACAGACACACATGCGTCCTTCTCTCGTAGAGATTCGGGGCTGCTGGGCCCCCCGCGTGGCGGGCACGTCACCGACACACACAGCCCCCCTTGGTCCTTCTCACCGCGCCTCTCCCGCTCTCCCCACGCACGGACCCTGCCGGACACCTTGCTCGGCAGCGGGGCGGGTGGTGGAGGGCAGGGAGTCCGCGGCTGGGCCCTGTCGGTATCGGATACTTGGTGACCTCTCTGTGCTCCAGGGTCCCATCTGTGTGGGTGCATTTAGATTTTATGGCATTTCTCCATATTCTCCCATCCCTTGCCGGGTTCTTGTGCCCACACAGGAGCTCGTACTCGAGAGGCAGTTAACCAGTGGCCTGGCGCACAATGAGTGTTCAGTAACTATTCACTAAGTGCAATATTGTGGTTTATATGAGACACCTATGTGGTCAGTCAGATGACCGAAAGAGATTTCTCCTTCCTATTTGGTTTTTGTCTTTGGCTTCTGGCTCTCTCACCTTCAAATACTCTTGATAACTACAGTAAAGGTGTTATGTTAACAAAGGTGACCTTCGGACCTGCCCAAGGCAGGGCCTGGCTGCCAGGGGGGCCAACCAGCTAACTGGGGTGTTGGAAGCCTGGTCCCATCCCCACCCCACCCCTTCCCTTGGCCTCCGGGGGCGGGGAGGGAGGGGCTGGAGGTTGAAGCAGCCAAAGGCCAGTGATGCAGTCAGTCCTGACTCTGTGGTGAAGTCTCCCTGGAATCCCACCGGGCTGGGCGAGGAGAGCCTGCTGGTCGGCGCACAGGGGGCGGTGCGGGAGGAGTGGTGCGCGGCGGTTGGACAGGGCAGCTCGGCGCCCTCCCCGCCCCCGCCCGTGCATCTCCGCTCTGGCTGGGATTGCAGTTCCGGGTCACATCCTTAGACCGGGCGGACACAGGAAGTGGTTCCCTGCGGTGGGTTCTGTGAGCCTCTAGCACGTGAGGAGCGCGTGTTGGAGCCTGCAGTGTGCGGCCCTTTGGTCAGAAGCCCTGGTGACACCGAGACGTGGTGGGCCCCTGGCGTGGGGTGGGGCGGCCTCGCACTGCTGGTGTTCTGGGGGCCCACTCCCCCCCCCCCCGCCATGTTGGGATTGGGGGCGGGGACTCTTCTAAAGAAAGGAGGCCTTACTTCCCGTTAGGCTAACAACGGAGGGGTATTTTATTCTGCCAAGGGCGTCTCTCTTCTGGAGAGCTGGTTTCTCGCACATGGCCGAGAGGAACGGTGCCCTTGCGGTCGCGCCGCTGTCCTGGTGGTGTCGGGCACGGCCCGCTGAGGGGTGTCGCCGTGTGCAGGAAAAAGCCCTTTGCGGCCGGTATCCGCGCCACGCTGCGTGTGATGCATCTCCCTGTCGTTCCGTTGTCCCTGACCAGGTGGGCTGGATGACACGCTGCACACCATCATTGATTACGCCTGTGAGCAGAACATTCCCTTCGTGTTCGCGCTCAACCGCAAAGCTCTGGGGCGCAGTTTGAACAAGGCCGTTCCCGTCAGCGTGGTGGGCATCTTCAGCTACGACGGGGCCCAGGTGAGCTGGGGGGGTCGGGGGTGGGAGACCCGGGCTAACGTGCAGCGTCCCCACAGGCAGCCCCGAGCCTGGGGCAGGACGGCACATCCCCTGGGGTCGGGGTGTCACCCGTGCCCTGCCTTCTGCCCCAGGACCAGTTCCACAGGATGGTCGAGCTGACGATGGCCGCCCGGCAGGCGTACAAGACCATGCTGGAGAACGTGCGCCGAGAGCTGGCCGGGGAGCCTGGGCCCCCGGCTCCGGCCAGCCCGCCCGTGCAGGGCCCCGGCGGCTCGGCGCAGGACGGCCCCCCTGCCTCCGTGCCTGGGAAAGAAGAGCCGCACTACAGTGAGTGCTGGGGAGGGCTGAGCGTCCTCAAGCCCCGGGTCGACTGACGGGAGGGGCAGAGTGCCCGGACAGCGGCAGGGCTTCTGGGCGGCAGAAGGCCGGCTTGGTCCTGGCTGTCGTCTTTGGGCGGGGCTCAGATGTCGGGTGGCACCTGCAGAGTGCGGCCTTGAGCCCCGCGGTGTCCCTGGTGGAAGGTTAAGGCCAGCAGGTGAGCCGCGGGCTCACAGATACTAACAGAGCGGGGCGGCTGTGGGGGGGGTGGTTCCTTGCCAGGCCCGTGTAGGGCAGCGTGCTCCCCAGTCAAGGCTGCCCCGACTGTCCCTGCGTGTCCCTCAGCTGTGCCACATTGTCGTTTTTAGTTGAAATCTGGAGAAGACACCTGGAAGTGTACAGTCGCTGTGCTCTGGAGCTGGAAGACTCGCTGGAGGCTTCAACCTCTCAGATGATGAACCTGAATTTATAGAAGAGTTCTTTGTGTGTGTTGTGTGGGGTAAGGAAGGGGCGCTTGAGAGACTTTGGGGCCTTCCTCTTCTCAGGTCTCCGTTGACCTGCTGTGTTCTGTGTGGCTGTTGAGTTGGGAGGTGAAGCCAGGATGCATGTCCTGGGAAGGGGCCCTTGGGTATGCTGGCAGGAGACTCGCCCAAGAGCATGGAGATGCAGCTTTGGATCCGAGCACACGGAGTCTGGAAAAGCCCGGGATGTGTGTAGCCCCCTGAGTTCTCTGCTGTGAAGGAAACCCCACTCTGATGCAGAAGAGCTGAGCCGTGTTAGTGTGTGGAAGGCGCGGGGGTGGGGGGAGGGCTTTCTCCGGACTTGGCTTTTTGGCTGCAAGATTTGGGGATACTTGGAAGGTCTGCTAAAATGAGCCTCAGAAGGAAAATCGATTCTCTAACCTGTGACCTTTTGACATGAATTAATTCATTTTTGTCTTCATTTTTCAAAGAAGCCGTGTATATTGAAGTTCTTAAATTTCAGTTTTGATAATCTGCAAATGTTTTCTTTCGTAAATGAACGTGTTCTGAATGTGGTTTCTGTCTTGGAGGCCAGCAGGATAGAAGTTTGCTTTCGTACTTTGCTGTAAGTAAGAGGGCTTATTTATTTTGAATAAAGAGCGATGATTTGATCACCCCGCCGTCTTGGGCTTCTCGGGGTTCCCAAGTCCCAGTGCGGCCCCTCAGGTGCGTTGTTTGAAGGGAAGAGGTTTGCGGTGAGGACGCTGCCTCTGTCCGTGTGCTCTGTTACCATCACCCAGGCGACAGCAGGACAGACCTTCGCCACTGGGCGCGTGCGGGGCAACCAGTGGAGCGCGTTGGCCTTGAGCACACTGTGAGGGGCGATCGGTTGTGTCGGGTGTCGTACATCTGAGAGGCAAGTGGCCTGTGGGGGCACAGTGGAGCGGGGTGAGGTCAGGGAGGGCCTGCGGTGTGGACAGGTTGGGCCGTGTGGCTGGGGTGGTGCGTGGGAAGCGTTTGTCCTGTCGAGCGCGCACGTGCTACTCCTAGCACGCCTGCTTCTCGGAGCTGTTGAAGCGGGGGCCGTGTGACGCCCCAGGTTTCTCCTGGGGTGGGGGGAGCCGGGAGGATCACACACGGCAGGGCTTTCCCGCCCTGTGTCAGCAGGTGCCCCGTCCACGGTCGTGGGTTTGAAAATCGGAGATGATGGGAGAGGGGAGGTCCTGAAGTTAACCTACAAGGAGAGCGTGACGTTTACAGCTTGCAGCAGGGGATGCTGGCCTTTGCTGAGCGCCCTGGCCTCTGGCATGTGCGCGGCGCTGCTCTGGGGGCAGAGAAGCCGAAGCAGAGCAGGGAGGTGTGAGCTCTGCATTGGCCCCAGAGGGTGTGCTGCTCGGGTGACTTACTGCTGGGGTTGGCCCGGCCATGGTGTCCCTTCCATGGCAGAGGCTACGGCGGCCGGTGACGCGCTGGCCTCTGCTGATGGTGCCGCCCCTCCCAAGCACGCGCTCCGCTCACTGCATTTATTTCTGTTTATTTTCTCAACAGAGCAGAAAACCCAAACTCCTGTTCTAAGCACGGGTCCCCACCAGAAACCCTCCCCACTGGGCTCAGGGCACACGTCTCCTGGTGGTGTCGGTGTGAGGTGCTCCGGCCACGTCCAGACCCGGGGCGAGTCTCAAGGCCACAGTAGAGCAGCCCCCTGGAGGGCCCGGGCCACGGGGCCCGTCCCGCGGCAGCTGCGATGCGTGCTCTCACGGGCAACACTGGCGCGCTGTGTGCTGGCCTCTCGGGCAGACCCGGCCTCAGAATGGGGGGTCCGGACACAGGCTGCGCTCACAGGGAGGTACAGCTCTATCTCTAATGGAGGGTCTGGGTTGGCGTGGACTGGTGTGCTGGTGTGGCTGGTGTGGCCATCACTCCTTCAGCAGAAGGTGTCCGCAGGGTCCAGGCTACGCGGCGTCAGGCCTTCGTGTCCTGCACACACAGTGCGCCCCCAAGGTGCAACTCTCACAACAGCACAGCCCCCCCCCCCCCCCCACCGCCCTGTGGCACCGCCGGGAGCAGGACGGACCCACTGGTGCCACCGCACGCGAGCTCAGGGCACGCACAGAAGCTCATGGAGCAGCTCTCATGCTTGGTGATGCGCGGAAGCCCGCAAAGCCTTCAGTGCCCAGGAGCTCCTGGAGGGTGGGGGGGGGATACCTCCTGGTCCCTCGAGGTGTCCGGCCAGTTCTTGCCACTGGTGGCGTGTGGGAGCTCAGGGGAGGGTGAGCTGCACGCTCTGGGCCCGGACAGCTCGGCGAAGGCGGGGTAGCCACGCGGCCTAGCAGCAGTGCTTCTGGAAA
Organism: Zalophus californianus; assembly: GCF_009762305.2. NCBI lineage: Eukaryota > Metazoa > Chordata > Mammalia > Carnivora > Otariidae > Zalophus > Zalophus californianus. Next base: position 92,730,707 of record NC_045607.1, on the reverse strand, counting down.
AGGAGCCGGCGCACACACGGCTGTCCGCACGGTGTCCACATAGAATCCGCGGCTTCCTAACCATCCTGGTGCCCGTTTCTGTGGGACAGACTTTTCTGTGCCTTGTAAGCACCTAAGTTTTTAAAACAGTTCTGGCTGCTGTCGAAGAGGTTGAGGTGGGGCCACGTCTCAACGGGCCAGGTGGCCGCTCACCGTCCCGGGGCGTCTCCAGGGGTGGCATGGCCAGGAGCAGCAGGCTCGGCTGATGTCTACGAGGGGTCCTTGTCACAGCTTTCCTGAAAGAACAACGCAGCCCATTTTGAGTTCCTGGCAGAACAGGGCCCTTCTTGCCGCCCGTGCCCCACTGTCCTAGACACCGGAGGGGGTCCTGTGCGGGCTAAGCTGGAAGGGATCTGTGGGAAACGCTCAGCCTGTGTTGGCAACAAGGAGAGGCTTTGGGTGGCCACTGAAGCCAGGATGTTTGAAGGCCCGCAGTCGAGCTGTGGGGCTCATCCTCCAGTAACTCCCGGACTTGGTGGCTGTGCAGATGGTGGCAGCAGCGACTTCCGGAGTGGGGGACGCCTGTCCTGCCCTCCCCCCCCCCCCCCCGGTGCCGGGCTCCCTGCGGGCTCAGCAGGCACCCTGCTCGGCCAGTGTCCAGCCAGAGCCAGCGGCCTTGCCTGTACCCGCGCCCCGCAACTGGAGTCTCCTCGAGATGCCCCGCCCTGCCCCACCATGCCGACGCTCCCCAGGGATCTGCCTGGAGTTCAGAGCCGTGGGCTCCAGGAAGAACAGCTCGTGGGCCAAGCCCCAAGGCAACGGAAGCTCTGCCAGCCCCTGCCCCCGTTGGCCTGGCCACATACCCACGCCTTCCTCCAGCTCCGCATCATGCGATCATGCTCCCCGACCACAGCCCTCCAGGCAGCGAGCTCTCTGGTCCACTGCTCCTGGTGGGTCGCCTCTGCAAGACAAGGCGGGGGAGGGGGCCAGGTGTCAGCCTTGCAGGCCCTCATGGCCCCGGGGTTACTGAGGCCATTCCAAGAGCCAGGTTTTGGGTGAGGTGTTTGCCCCTCCAAGGCTGCCTTCCCCAGGGCACCATCCCCAGTAGCAGCTGTTCCCCACGGTCACGCTGGCCCCTTTCTCATTTCGCTTGAATTTTCTACCCAGGCAAGAGAGGGACTAGCTTCCTGCACCTTGGGGCTGGTCCTGCCTCCCCTTGGAGGCCTGTCACAAGTAAGGCCGGGGAGTCCGCACGGCTCACCAGGCTGGCATCACAGTACGCCCAGCTGCTGCCTGCTCCACGTGGCCTGTGGTGGGAGCTTGATCCGAGGTTTTGGAAGGGAGTTACATGCGGGGCTGTCGGGGTGGCACGAGCCCGACAGCCGTAGTTTCTCCGTCAAACTGTGTCCCTGATTCGGCCCATGGCTCAAGTTGCTAATTCTAGAAACGGGTGGCAGGGACCTGCACCCCGAGACACAAAGCAGAATGTGTTCCTCGAGCACAGCTGGGGCCTGGGCTCTCCAGGTGGCCGCGGGGTAGGGGACAGCACTCCAGAGGTGCCTTTGGGGGTCCTTACCCCAAGGGGCTCTGCAGGAACTTCCAGCTCCCATCCTGTGAGAAGCCCTGCGTTCTCTAGCCCTGCACAGCTTCAGGGGACACAGCGGGCTGGGCAGGCAAGCAGATACGGGCTGTCCCAGCTGCGCTGGTGTCTCCGGCTGCCGCGTGTGTGTGCGGGCTGCAGCGTGACTCGGGTGGAACCGCCTGCAATCTGTGTTGGGTCCCGCTGCTCACAGGCTGGTGAGCTGGGTGACCATGGGGTGGGGCGGAGGGGAGCAGGGTCACCGTGAGTGCTCTCCATCCTTTTTGCTGACAGTGCCTTTCTCGACTTCTGTGGGACCCCTCACGGTTTGTGAGTCATGTTTACGTGATGATTCCGATTGTCCTGATGGCAGCATGCAGGGCACTTTACAGAAACGGGAAGAACGGGTTCTGGGCAGGAGTGAATATTTGCAGTTTTCTCTTCCCCAAACTCACAGAAGGACGGGGGCCTTTTCAGCATCTCTAAGCATAGATGTAAATTCTTGAGAATGGAGTGAGAATAGGAGGGGAACCACAAAAACCTGGAAGTTGAAAGCAGAGGCACCGGTGGGGACGGAGCAGACCCGGGAAGGCTCAATTCTAGGCCGGCAGGGGGGAAACTGAGGTACACTCTCCCAGAGACGTTCGGGCACCGGGATAGTCTGTCACATGCATGTTGCCTCCAAGGCCGTTTAGAAGTGGAAGCGTGGTCCCCAGGGCCGCTCCCCACTCCACACCATATGCCGTGTGGTCCAACATCTGGGAGGATAGTTCCAGAAAGAGCACAGGACATAAAGCGGAGCAGAGTGAATACGTGTTGAGGAAAATCTCCCGGAGAGGAAGGGCAGGCTTTCCGGCGGCATGGGCCTGGCCAGGCCTGGAGACACCGAGGCATGAGTGTTCCTCCTGTGGGTGGTGGTCCCAGAAGGCCACGGGCAGAGCGCGCGGGGCCGGCAGCCGTGGGGCGAGCGTCCGCGTGGCAGGGGAGGGCTTTGAGGCCAGAACCGCACAGCCAGCCAGCTCCTCTCAGTGTCAAGACCGAGCAGGGGACCTTGGGTTCTCAGAACGTGGACCTCCCGGCCCCGCCAGACAGAAATCCGGGTGAGACGTGGCAGGCATGTGCGCGCGGGGGGGGGGCGGTGTGGACGGGGCGGCAGTGCAGCGGCGTGGGGGGAGGGCTGCCCACTTACCATGTCTCCTGACGGTGACCCACGCTCTGGAGGTCTTGTTGCCCGTGGAGGAGAGGACGGAGCAGCGGTACTCGGCGCTCTCTCGGGTGGTGTCCTGCAGCCAGCTGAGCACGTGGGTCCTGCCGTCGAGCAGCGTGTGGGTCTGCGTGGGGACACACGTCTCCAGTTCACGGCCGTTCTTCTCCCAGACGAAGTGAACGTCTGCAGGACCTGGGGACACAGAGACCTCTCCGGACCTGGTCCTGCTGCCACCACCTGTGACCAAAGGCTCTGCCTCCGTGTGGCCACCTGCTCTCCTAGCATCTAATGGGAGGGTGTCCAGCCGACCTGGGGCGGGCAGGCCAGGGCGCGGAGCAGGGCTGAAGGCCCCTCTGTCCCTGCCGCCCCCTCCTCCCTGCTTGTGCCCAGCGTGGACAGCACCAGCGGCTGGGCTGGGAGCTGTTTCTCAAAGCGGGGTTCTACCTAGCTGCCCCCCAAGCTGGGAGGACGTAAGCTGCGGTGTCGAGGATGGCTGTCAGAGGAAGGGCGACGTCCGTGTGTGGCTGCAGTTCGCCGAGCAGGTAAAGAACCTGCAGCCAAAGGGCTAAGCCCAGGACCCGAAGCTGTGGCACCAGCGGGAAGGGAGAGTGGCAAGACAACCTCACGTGGATTCGTGTGTGTCCGGGGGGCACCTTCCACCTTTGGTGCCCTCATCAGCGATGCACCGCATTCAGGATCTTCAAAGAAGAGCCTTCCTCCCAAGGGAAAATCAGACTCTCAGACCAGATGGTCCCACGAATGAACCTGAGGCGGTGATCAGAACACGGACGGGGCCACCAGAGCTGTGTCTGTTAGAAGTTGGAGACGGGCGACCAGGGGTCTCACACGTGACGTGACGGCCACCTGGTGGCGGCCATGGGCGGAATGGAATCCATGTGCCCCTCGGTCCTGAAGACCTTCCTAAGCCTAGCTTGTCACTCGTGAGTCACGTTTAAGAAGACAGTAACACGGGGAAATGTCACCGTGTAAGAGGAGGAGATCTCGAAGTATAGGCGTGTGCACGCATAGACACGTGCGTGTCCACGCCCGGTGGGAAGGCCCACGGCGGCCGCCGCGCTGGTGGCGGCTCCCTGCAGACGGCTGACTTCCGGGATGCTTCCATCCTGCTCCTTATACCTGCCTGGAGTCCCAGGTCCACTACAGCAGATACGGCTTTTGCAGTGAAAACGAGGCATTCTCAGGAAGGAAACGTGCCGTAGGCTGTCAGTCGAGGAAATTCTGGAAGGCTTTGCTCAACACTGTGGCCGTGCCGGCCACGGGGACGCAGTATCTTGTTTTCCGTGTGGGGTTTCTGGGTTTTTATTGTGTTGCTATAATTTGTTTTGCCCAGAGCGTTTTGTCGCCCGCCCATCGATAATTCTGTACGTGTGTCACATGTCCGTATGTGCGTATGCCTGACTGCTGCCCGTCAGCTGGCACAGCCCCTTCCTGTGACCGCTGGGCGTGCCTCACGACAGCCCGGGCCGCGCGGCCGCTCCCTGACAGCCAGCCGGTGGCCGAGTCCAGTTTAGAGGGGATCCCGTGAGGCTGTGAACAGACACTGAAGCCTGTTCCAAAGAGCCCGGGCTCCCCCTCACTGCCCCTGCCCCGACTGCCCCGGGGTGATGTGCATGGAGACCCACCCAGGACTGCAGCCAGCGGGGTGGGTCACAGGAGCTTCTGGAAGGTTCTCATGGCCAGCCCTGGGACAAAGGACTGGGGTGGCTTGAGCTGGCAGCGCATCATCACCCAGAGCCACATGGCTGGGACCCAAAGGAGAATGCTCGGCTAACCACACGGGGGCGGGGGGGGGGGGGCACGGGCTGAATGCAAACCTTGTGCCCCTCGGTCCTGAAAAGCTTCACTGCTCAATCTTTAAGTGTGTGTTTAGCCACAGTAAAGCTCTAGAAATATTAGAGAGGTACTTACATTCTACTTACTCTCTTTTAAAGCTATCCAGCTCCTTCTGAATGCAGAGAACAAGGAGGCAAAGTGACAGTTACAACCCGTCAGCAGGGTCCGCACCCACCGACCCCGGGGGCCTTGTGCAACCCCACAGGGCCAGGCCCTCAGGCCCCGGGCGTGTAGCACCTCTTCTGGGCCCTGGGAAGGCTCCCCTGGCCTTGGGTTCCAGCACCTACCATGGGGTCAACGAGGTGCAGGGGCCAGCACCCTGCTCCCACACCACCCCGCGCCCCCTAAGGGGATGACTCGCAGGTGCAGAGCTGATTCTACTTTGTGACAAAAGCAGAGCCCCTCAGAGCAGGGGCCTCTCACCAGGGGAGGACATCTGATTCTGGAAGTGGGGTCCTGAGAGCCCCAAGTTGGAGGGGAGTGTGATGGGTCCACTCCAAGTCCTCAGGCCACATCTGTGACCGGCGTCCCCACTTGGCAGGCCATCCTCCGGGCGTCCCCATGCATGTGGTCTACTCTGACCCTAGGGCCAGCCCCTCTCCGTGCTCACACCCGCGGCCTTCCACCAGGCCCTGGCCACACTTGGGGGGGGTAAGCGGGGGGGCTGCTCACACCATAGCCCTGGGGCTGGACAGTGTCCAGCACAGAAACGGGACCTGGCAGGGGTGTCGGGTCTCCAGCACCTCGATTTCATCGGCCTTACCCCTCAGAGTGTCCTAGCTTGTCATGAAACAGCCAGTACCCCATGGTTGGCTGAAGAGTGACCCCCAGAATCCCAGGTCCTAGTCTCTGGAGGCACATGTGGCTAAATGCGCTTTCCAAACACCGCAGTGGGGAGATGGGAGGGCGGCGGGGGCGGTCACTGGCCCAGCGCGAAGCCTCGCAGGGTGCCAGGTGCAGGGAACTGTCCCGCACACAAGGACCACTCTGTAAAGGCACGTGGATGATCGCAATGGAAAAGAGACCCAGGTTCTGGCAAAAGCCGCTAAGGATCGAGACCTCAGCAAGGTGACAGATCAGCCTTGCCTGCCTATGGAGGGGTCCCAACCCTTCTGGGAAATGCCCAGCTCACGAGTCAGCTACCCCCACAGCCCAGCCTCGGCCTTCCTGGAGCCCCCGCCCCAAACACATGCCAGCACCAACGGCTGCTGTGGGCACTCAAGATATTTTGGCCGCGCACCTCCTGCGGCCCCCGTGGTTCCCAGGGGCTTCAAGGGCTCTGATGTCCAACATCGTGGTTGAAACAAAAGGCCATCAAAACCCCCAGTAGCCAAGCATCACCTAAAGTACAGCGGATCTGTTCTTAGCTTTAAAGATGAGGCCTAAATCGACCGGGAGCATGGTCCCGTCAGGGCTGTGGGGGCCCGTGGGGGCAGACGGTGTGGACTGGGCCCACTCTGAGCAAAGGCAAGGCCCTCCCCCTCGGATGGAACAGGACGTGCGGGCCCCCTGGGAAAGGCTGGTCCTTCCCGGGCCACCTCACTGCCTCAGGTGGGGCCACGTGGAACAGTAGAAGGTTCTAGATGGGCCAGGTTCCTGAAAAGCAAGGAGCATGGGGGAAGGGGGGGCGGGGGCCTTGGTCCCTCTGCTCAGCCCACCCTGAGTACTGCCGCTCCACGCTGTGAGGCCGCCAGCTACGGTCCCCATCCTTGGCCCCCAGTCCCGTTAGGTCCCACCTCGGAGGCACTGGCTGGAGGCGGAAAGTTAGGAAGAGGGGACGCCCCTCCGGCTCCTAGACCTTGGCAGTGGCACGGCAGGGGGGTGTCCCGCTTCTGCCCTGCGGCCGGCGGTGCTTCCTGCCAGCGCCATAGGCGGGAACTGCACCCCTCCCCGGCTGCCCGCAGCTCTGCCACAAACGGCTCACGCTGGGGCCCCGTTGAAGCCTGGTGTTCCCGCTCTGGCCGACAGCGGTCTGGGTCCCCCCAGTCACAGGGACAGCGCCCCTGCGTGCACACCAGCTAACGGGTGCCTCCCCAAAAAGCCACATTTAAAAGCATTTGGCTCCCAGACACACGGTCCGCCTGCACCCGCAGTGCCGGGTTGTGTGACCACCGCTCTCCCAGCAACAGGGACGACATCCAGCCCAGGAGCCACACGGGGGTCCCAGCACAGACCAAGGCTGGGCACGGAGCAGGTGACCCGGGGCAACACGGACCTGCCCCCAAGGTCTGTCCCCACGGCGTCCCACTCCCAGGCCACTTCCCCTGCGGCACACGCCGCCCGTCCACAGCCCCCACGGGGCGCGCCACGGCTCCCAGAGCCAGCTCCACACCTGCAGCAGCTTCTGGACAGGTTAAAATTTCAGAAAGAAACCACCTGTGTGCCTTTTCCTCCCGAGCTTTATTCCTCCCCTCGGGGCACAGAGGTGGGGGCCCGGGCAGCAGCTCGGCCACCGCATAGCGGAGACCACGGCCGTGCGGCCCGGCCTGACGTCTCCCGGGCCACCGGGCTCTCAAGCTGTCCTGCGTTTCAACGCCACCACACGAGTCGTGGGAACAACACCCCTGCTGGAGGCTCTGGAGCTAATTTCTCAGATGCCACAGAGATGGACCCCCGAATTGTCAGCAGACACACAATCAGTCCTTACAAACGCCAACTGGCCGACTGAGGCCTTGGGGCCAAGCCCAGCTCATCTGTGGGTGGCCTGGAGGCTCTGGACGGACAGCCGAGTATTCGCCACAGAACTTGTGGCCGTGAGACGCCCCCAGCAGCGGACACTGGCCCTTCCCGTCCGCAGGAGCAGCTCCGGGCCGACAGTGCCTGCAGGCTGCAACAAAGCCCCCCCGGCGCTATGCTTCCCCCACCCCCCCCCCCGCCCCCCGGACAGGTGCCCCGCTCACCTGTGGCCTGGCAGAAGAGGTGGAAGGTCCCCAGGGCGTGCACGTGCTGGGCCTGGTCGCTGAGGAGGGGCGGCAGCAAGGCAGTGGGCAGGCTGCTGTCCGACCCCGAGGCCGAGGCCGGCCAGGGGCTTCGGGGAGAGGAAGCGGAGCCGGGGCCCTGACAGGACAGGGAGGACCCCGGAGGAAGGAAGGGTACAGGTGAGGCTGCGAGACAGAAGACAGAAAAGAAAGAGGCCACTGAGGCAGGCGCGCTCCGGTCCCACCGCACGCCAGAGGAAGGAAGCAAAGCAAGGAGGAGGGAGGGACCCGGGCTGTCCCGACACCCGCTCCCCGGTCAGCGCCCCCAGGAGGGAGGGAGGCAGGCCTCCTGGCCGCGGCAAATCACGTGCCCACATCAAGGATATAAGCTGCTCATTTATTCGGTTATTTTTCAAATGTATACAATTCAAAGTAGAAAAATAAAAACAAAGCAAATCTTATAAAACACAAACGTTTACACCAAAACGGTCGAGTCCTATCATGCTGAAGAGGATGCTGTCCACACAGGAACACAGAAATCCAGTTTATTGCTCTTTTCCACAGAAAGAGAGCCTCCTCTTGCAGGTGTGGGGGAAGCAGCAGGTTGAGTGTGAAGTCACCGCGGTCAAACCGCCTCGCCCGTTCACACCTTGAGAGACGGCACCAGGCCACGCTGGTCCACCCCGTGGCTCCGTGGGGTGCTGAGACACAGGCTTGTCTGGCCACCACTGCCCAGCTTGCTTGTAGGTGTGGACAGCTCTGTTCAGCTGTCCGTCCGTCTGCATGGGAGGTTTTGAGCAGTGGCTGTGGGCGTCCGATCGTGAGACACACAACCCCTCAGCTCTGGGCCTGGTGGCGCCACTGACCCTGGAAACCTTGCCTGGCTTGTGGGATAGCCCCCCACTGTCCTCTCTTCTTCGAAAGAGTTAAAACAGAAGAAAAAAAAAAGTATAGAAAGAAAATCTCTCTAAAAATGATGCTTCCCTCAAGGAATAAAATTAAAAAAAAAAAAAGTGTGCTCAAGAGATGGTTTTGTCTGTTTCTAAAAGCAGAAAGAACGCATTTAGCCAAAGTAAGTTTATCCCTGAGAATCGTAAGCAACGTAAGCTCTATCCTATCCTCACATAACAACAGAATCCGGAAGATGTACATCTTCTAAATATTAAAACATCTGCTTTCGTAATTTAAAAAATAAATGACCTAACACAAGAAAAGTAAAGCCCTACAAAATAATCCCGTGGAAGAAAAGGTTCGTGCCAATCTGGACAACAGGCGCTAAGTTACCAATCTGATAAACAAAAATGCCATTTCCAATCTGGAATGAAATGCTCTTTCAGGGGCCGCTGTTCTGAGGAGGGGGCATTCCAGGCGCGGGGGTCCGCGGGCCGCCGCAACGGGGCTCAGGGAGCCGGCACCACCACCCGTGGGCCCGTCCCAGGCCGCGGCCCGCTGCGGGAGGCCGGGACGTGCTGCTCGCCGCTTTCCGAAAGGACAAAGAGAAACGAAATCACAAGCTCGACCCGAGAGAAAAGACACAGAAGACAGGTGCACAGACATGGGCTCCCCACGTGGCCCCAGGCCGGGTGACCGGTGGTGAATGGAGCCCTGCGCGCGGGCGCCTCAGTCCGCGTCCGCGTCCGAGTCGGCGTACTTGAGCTCGCACTTGACGTCGAAGGGCCTGTCCCGGGCCGGGAGGTCGTCGAGCCGCTGTGAGTCCTCCCTGTCGGTGGGCACCCTGCTGGCCATGGTGTCCTGCTCCGTCTCGTAGCCGGTGTCCAGGGCCGGCCTGGGCTGCCCCCCGTTCTGCTGGGAGAAGCTGCCCTGCTCCACCAGCGTCTCCTTCACGCTCTGCTCGAACTCGGAGAAGTCAGCCGTGGGCTGCTTCTTCCCCAGCAGCACCGCCGAGCGGAACTTCAGACACTGGCCAGGCAGGTAGCCCTTGTAGCAGTTGTAGGAAACGAGGCAGAGGCAGAGCATGAAGAAGAGCAGGAACAGGAACATGAGCAGGCGGTTGTCACTGGACTTGAGATACATGGTCTTCTCCGAGTGCACCTGGGGGACCGTGTTGATGACGGTCTTGGGCCTGCAGGACACGCTGGTAGGCGCGGGGCTGGGCGGCGGCGGGGCCGGGGTCTGGGCCGGGGGGCCTGGGGTGGGCTCCGTCGGCACTCTGAGGAGGGTCCTGTCTCCTTCGGCCCGGACGGCTGGCCGCGTGGAGGCCGCCGGGGTCCTCGGGAGCACTCGGACCTCCAGAACGTGCTTGGCCACCACCTGCAGGGCCGTCCTGTTCCCGACCCTCTCCTCCGACAGGCACTGGTACACCCCACTGTCTCCCTCCGACAGGCTGGAGATGAGCAAGTTCTTCCTGCCCACCAGCCTGTACTTGGGGCCCTCGGGCTCAAGCTCGTTGTTCTGGAACGTCCACACCACCCGGGCCAGGTTGGACTTTTGGGAGCATTTCAGTTCTGCCGTGCCGCCATGCTTGAAAAAATGCTGCCGGAAACTTTTAGTTTCATCTGGAACATCAAAATAAACGTGCACAGTGTCAACAACCTGGCTCGCTACTTCACGTCTTTTATAAAATAGGTCAACACGCACAAGAGAACACAAGAGTTTCACCCACTGGAGCAACACGGAATCTTCCAGAACAACTAAGGAGAATAAAGACATGCGTGACAGAGCAGCAAAGATGAGCCCCGGATGGCAGCCCAGTGGGACAAGGAACTCGGAGGCAACCGAACAGCAGAGATGGCGTCTGGCGCCCTGGCTCCCCGGGAGTCGCGTGCCATGTGCCTCTGCTGGTGGCTCTGGGGCTCGCGGCCTCTCGGTGCGCCCGGTGCCCCCTCCTGAGGCTGCCCCAGCCGTCCGGTCAGGGACGGGAGCGCGGCTGCCTTCGAGGGGGCCGAGGGCTGTGCTGGACCCCCGCGGCCAGCAGTGGCCTCCCGGAGGGGACGAGGACTCCCCACCCCTCTCCCCGCCCCTCCCTCGCCCTCCCAGGACGTTCGGGGTCATCTAAGTGGCCCCAAGCTAAGGGGCAGAGAGAAGCGTCTCGAGAGCAGATGTCATAGGTTGGATGCCGAGTGCCTCCCAATACACACACACACACTACGTGGCTTCAAACACCCTTTTCTGCAAATCAAAGGGATGGCGGGGTCGGCCTCCGTATCCTCACGGATACTTGCCCTCTGTTCTGAGTACAGAAAGACAAAATGTACGAGATGCCACGCCACGCCAGTACAGCACCATGACAACGGTCACGAGACCCGGCCGCTGGGGAGGAGCGCGGCGAAGAGCCACTTACCTGGGCAGGCGGACGTGTCGCCGCTCATGCGCTGAATCAGATCCCTGCAAGATAAGCAGGCACGGTCACGGTCACGTATGCGCACGCACCTTCCCCACAGGCGGGGCGGGCGGGCTGGCATGCCGCGTCCCCCGGGTACCTGCTGGGGCCGTCTGTCGGCTGCAGGGCCACACAGGCCTCGGTGGCCTGGTTCCAGGCGCAGTAGGGGTCTCGGGCCAGCACGCAGTCCTTGCAGGTGGCATGCTTCTCGCAGAAGGCCACAGGGGCCTGCACCACGCCTGAGCTGGAACCCGCGTAGACAAATCTTCTGCCCTGCGGGGGTGAAACACGGGGAGCAGGCGGGTGAGGGGGCAGCCGGGTGCACATGGTGCCAGGTGCGTCTCCAGCTCGCGGACGGTGCCGAGCATGTTCCCTCATTTTCTCATCTAGGAGCTTCCAGAGCTATGAGCACGCAGGTGCTGCGTGGTCTCCCAGCCAAGTCCGCGCACTGACTCAGCACTCTGGGCCTCAGTCCACTGCCCCCCTCCCTCCCGACCAGGCGCCTGTGTGGATGCGTGTCTCCTGCCGAGTGGACAGAGCCCCTCCAGCTGGACACTCCCGGCCCCACCACAGGTCAGAGGCCAAAGGGCACAACTTAGAGCCCAATCTCAGGTCTGTCCGGCGTGAGCAGCCATGAATGGACAGCCCCAGTGGGTCCAAGTCCAGCGGGACCGGGAAAGGGGGTGCCAGCGAGCGGCAGGGGAGCGTGCAGGACTCCAGCATGTGGGATAAAGGACGTGCCAGGCACTGTCACGTCCAGGTTTGCAAGGAACACGTGGCCAGGGAGGCTGCCAGCCGGCACATCAGCGAGCCCAGCTCACAGGGCGGCTAACCGCTCTCCTGGATGCAGCGGGGACGGGGCTCCCACGCGGGAACACCACCCGACGTGTAGCCACGGCCACAGGATTGCAATTCTGCACCTGAATCTGTGCCCTCCTCCGCCACAAGCCTGTCTCCCCCCGCTCTTCTGGTTAACCCTGAGATTTGCGAGCCTAACAGAATTCAGTGTTTCGACCCAGATGGGGTGCAGTCTTCCCCCTGGAGGGACAGAGTGGCTGGCACTCTGAGTCCCTGGGGCCAGCCTCGGTCTCCTGGCCTGTGACGCCTACCCTTCCCCGCACCCTGCATGAGCACAGCCGAGAGAAAGGAAGCCCCCTCTGCAACAGACTGTCCTAACAAGTGGCAGAGAGGCAGGCCCAGGGCCAGCGCCTCCGTCGGCCTGCACCGGGCAGGTGAGGCCACGCACCTACCAGAAGGACCAAGGAGGCCACCCCAGATCACAGTCCAGGCTTCACGTGGCTCAAAGAGGCGAGGGTTTCTGGGAGGGCCGAGCGAGTGACTTCGAGGGACCCTAGAGGGTGCAGACACCTGATCCGTGCATGTGACTGTGCGCAGGGGGCCGGCTCCCATCTCCGCCTACAACCCCTCCCCAGGACTTAGCTCCCATGAAGCCGAGCCACAGAGTAACGGATACTGATGGAAGGGGACAGAAAAACACCTGCGAGGGGGTGGCTGTGATTGCTGGCGGGTGCACGCGTCTGGGGGCCAGAGGAACAGACACACAGCAGCCTCGAGGTCCCCCCCAAACAAGTGTTAGCCACCGTGGGCCAAGCACATGCCTGCGCGCCCCGGCCCAGCCTGCATGGGCCCCTGCTGTTGCGCATGTCCCCAAACCCTCAGCCCCTCCAAGCATAAGGAGACCAGGGCGTTCCATACAACACCGACCAGTTCTCTACAAAGCCACCAAAACAAAGGTAGGTGGGGACTATCCCAGGCCACGGGGGCTGAGGAGTGAGCCGCCCCAGGCCACGTGAGGCTCTGGAAGTGGAGTGGACGTTTGTGAGGATGGAGGGGCACCTGACGTCTGGGGGCTCCTCCACGCCGAGGGAAGGCCTGGGGTCCCTGCCCCTCATCCTAATGCCTCTGTGGACCTCACACTATTTTAAAATGAGAGGTGTTTGAAAAGACACAGAAAGAAAAAAACCACCTGACCAGGTGTGAGGTTTGGGGAGCGCGTGTGTGCCCTGGCCCTCTCCCGCCTGGCCCCTCACAGGTCCCCACGCCCCTGGGAGCCCCGGGCTCACACTGTCCCAGCTAGGTTTCTGCACGGCCACGTCTGACCTGTGCTGAGTCTGGAGCTGAAGGAGTTGTGCAAACGACGTGCCCGCCAACATGCAGATGGAGCCCGCGGCCTGGGCTCGGGGGAGACCAGACAGAGCATGTCTGCTGCGTGCTTCCACATGAACCGAAAGCAGGACTCGGATGTCTGCACACCACGTACACGGCGGCCTGGGATGCAGGCAGCCCACGTGCCCGCTCACAGATGGCGGGGAAGCAGAACGTGGGTGTGCCAACCGTGGAGCATTCCTCCCAGAAGAAAAAGGATATCCTGTCACATGCTACACAGGTCACCCTCAAGGACCTGTGCTCGGTGAGATAAACCAAGACGACAAACACTGATCCCACTTACATGGGGTCCTGGGGCCCTCAAATCCCAGAGACAGAACATGGATGGTGGGCGCTGGGGGCTGGGTTAGTGCTCGGTGGGAACAGGGTTCCCGTTAAGGTGAGAAGGTTCTGGAGATGGATGGTGGGACGTCACACAACCATGTCAACGTAGTTAATGCCGCTGGACTGTGCCCTTACAAATGCTTGAAGCGGTAAGCGTTATCAGCGCGTATTCACCACGTTAACAAAAACGAGAACCACCAAATCCTCGGGGGAGCGTGGACTTTCGAGGGCAGCGCACCAGCCCCTCTCTGTTCCCACAGCCAAGGCCCGCGTGACTGCCCGCGAGAGACTGCAAGCAGTGAGCGGGGACGGGGGGGGGCGTCTCTTTCACCCCGAACGTCCACTTCCTAACGTCGCGGCCGCACACCCGCCATTCCAACCCCCTGAGCCCGCCCGCCTGGGGAGAAGGCGTGGGGGCCCCTGTGAGGACAGACAGATGGCCCCCATGGCTGCCAGACTCCCTGCGTGGCCTGTCCCCTGGGCGTGGGCCTGTGACCAAGTCCTGGCCATGGGCAGGTGAGCACAGGGCTGACCCGTAACCTTCTCCTTCCTCCCCAACCCTCATCCCGCTACGGGACAGACGCCCCCTGCCCAGAAGCCTGAGTCTCCAAATGACACTGTGCACTGGAGCTCTGTTCTCTTTGTGTCTGCACTGGGGGCCCAGCCTTTGGGCTGATGCGCATTCGACAACCTGGAGGCCGCAGGGTACTGGCCGCGGCCTGGCTGAGCAACTGAGCAACGCGGCCCCGGGCGGGAGGGCTTCTGGCTTCCTGTTTCCACAGCAAAGGTGGGTGAGTGGGGGCGGGGAGGCACCGATACAGAGTCTCGGCGGCTTGAAACTCGCCTAGACTATGGGGTCGTCTTCCCCTTTAGAAGCAGAGAGAAAGCCCACGAGGCAGGAGCTGGGAGGGGATGTGACCCTGCGGCGGGAGTTTGGACACCAGATCCAAGAAGGTAAGCTCACGACGAAGGGGACCCGTGTGTGATGTCTGCAAATATGCCCTTGCCAAGTCCGCGGCTTTCTCTCGTCTCCCACCTGCCTGCCGAGCCCCTTGCTGTGCCCACTACCCCCACCAGGAACCAGGCTGCAGGGACGCTCAGAGGGGCTGTGGGGCCGCCACCTTCAGGTGTGAAGCTCTGTCCACACCTGGACAGGAGGCTCAGGAGCGTCCTGGGTCAGACAGGGAAGTCTCAGCGTGTGAGCAACACCCTAAAAGCAGGGACAGCTGAGCCTGGTACCCCAAACAAAGCCTTACACCCGGATCCAGGCAGAGGCCATGCTTGCAGCTAGGGGAACGGGAACAGAGCCCTTGGGCTCAGGCTCACAGCATGGGGACACCCACACGGAGAAGCGAGGCCTTCAGCCACAGGGCAGGGCCACCCCAGGGTCCGATGTCCCCCAGATACAGATGAGGAGACTAAGGCAGGGCTCACGTGCTCATGGTCCTGGCCCAGGCCTGCTTTGCCCCTCATGCTCCACACCAGCTATAAACGGGGAGGCGCGCGTCCCAGGCTGTGGGCATAGACGGCAGGGGACGGCCTGTGGCACCTTTCCATCTCCCCAGTTTGCCTTCCCTCCATCCCAAAGCCCAGGGCTCCCATGACCACCTATAAGAGGCTGGAGGTTGGCTCCTCTGGACCAGACAGGTGAGCGCTGGCCCGGCCGGTGATACGGACATGTGAGGCCACCCACCTGCCCACCTGGCCACTCTACCTGCTCGGAATTTAGCAGCAGTGTCTGCACCGGCTCGGGGTCCTCGAAGAGCCGCGTCTCCTCGATGATGTGGGCCTCATTCTCCAGGCTGACCGCTTTATGCAGGGTGCCCCGGTCTGCAAGGACAAAGCTAGAGGTCAGGGACGCGCCCGAGAGCGCAGGACAGTCCGTTCTTCCTCTCAACTCCCTCCCTCGACAGGACACGTAGAAACCGATGTAGTCTGCACTTTGGAGGTGGAAAAGGAAAAGCCACTAGCAAATGCACTGCGGCCTCTCGTGGCCTGGGTCAGCACCACCGTTTTCTGAAAAATAGGCTTAACACATCATTGCTGACTCCACTGGGGGTCAGGGCAAAGAGATGGTGCCAGCAGGTTGCAGGAGAGGTGGCTCCTGGGCCCCACTGGCCCTCGGGGGTGCTGTCCCGTGAGAGGCGTGGGCAGGTGAGGGCAGGCCCCCCCCGCCACCCGGCTCAGAGCTCCGCTGGAAAGCCCCCAGGGCTGGCCACGGCGCCTTCTCCCAGGATGGGCTCCTGTGGCAGGTTGGGACAGGCCTTCAGCCGGCTGCATGGACACACCCGGACTCCCTTTGTGCGAGCCTCAGCCGCCGTGCCTGAACCCCCAGACGGGGGCCAGGACTTGCGTGGCCGCAGACCTCGGAGGCCAGTACCAGGGACTCTTCCATAAAGCACCGCCGGCTCCCCACAGCAAGGATGAGCCCGATTGGCTGGTGTCTTTACCGGGGCCAGGACCCACCTGTGCCGACAAACATGACGTCGTAGACGGTCCCGTCCAGGGCCTGCATCCTGTCCACCACAATCTGCGTGTAGTTCACATCGCTTCGGATGAGCCTGGGCCTGTTGTCTATCGGGGTCACGGAGCTGTCCATCAGAGGGTGGTCTTTGACAAACTGCAGGGTCTTGTCTGGCAGGCTGAGGGAGCTGGAGAAGTTGGCGGCCCGCGCCTCGCGGTTGATGCACTGCGGAGGGCAGAGCACCCCGTCAGCGCGTGCACCGGCCACCTGCACCGGCCGCCGCACGCGCTTCCCACACGGCCCCCGCGAGGCACAAAGCCCACTGCACGGCGGGTTCATCGGAAAGGCCGCGAGATAAAATTCCACGAGACACAGTCGGCGAAGTCGTTTGTACCTGTTTACAAATCAGAGCAATGTATCAAGCTTCTGAAACTGAAAACGAAGTACTTATCGCTTGGTAGCTCTTGCACAAGAACGCTGCTAAAATCACTAAAAACAGCCCAATTCCAAATAGCACAAAGGTCAAGCGTGAGAGGAATTCCTTCTTCTGTTCCTAGCTCTTGATGTGCGTGAGTGAACGCACTTCAGTTCGGAACAGGCGTGGAGGGACCTGAGCACTGTCAGCCGATGGGCACCCCAGGGACGAGACCCAGTCCTGGGGGCGAGTGAGCCTGAGCGCCGGCCATGCGCCCGGCCCCCCTCACCGCCCCTGCCACCACCACCCCCCCGGCCCACTCACCGCCCCAGGCCGCGGCGTGGGCACGGCCCCGTTGTAGCGCACCCACTTGGTGTGGGACTGCTCCACCGTGGTGCTCTGCATGTACTTCCCACGGGAGAAGACCGCCTCCGCGGTGGACAGGTTGTAGGCGCACACGGCGGACAGCCCCACGTTGTTCCTGGGGAGGAGGGGACAGCGTGACCGCGCCGGTGGTGGGCGTGCCAACAACGCCCCCCCGGCCCCCCGGCCCGCGCACTCACAGCTGTGGGGTGAAGACCCCGTAGATCACGGGCTCCTTCAGGCCCTGGGCCCTGAGCACGAAGACGTCCTGCAGCACGTTGAAGACGAGGTTGCTGTCCGGCCGCGAGCAGATCAGCCTGGCCTTCAGGAAGGACGTCCACTTCTTCTGCAAGGTCCGCAGGCCGCCCTGGTCCCCCTGAAACCCGGAGGAAGAGCGTGGTGGGGGAGGGGTGGGACCTGGGAGCGATCCACACCAGGTGGGGTCTCCGATCAGAACACAAAACCCAGAGAGGCCTCTCCTGGAAGTCACCTTGTGGCAGCCGGGGCCACAGGTGGGCCGCACGCACCCGGCCTCACAGCTGCGGACGCGCGCCGGCCTCCCACCACCGACCCCGGTGAGCGAGCCACGGACTCAGGGCTTCCGTCCGCCTCAGCCCTCCTTGCAGAGGGCACGGTCATTTCTAAGGGCTTTGCCGGCTCCTCCATAAACACATTTTCGTGAGCTGGCCCCAAGGGATGTCTGATGTGCCCCGCTCGGGAGACAGCCCCGAAACACAGAAATCTGGACGTGGGAGACGTTGGAATCCAAGCGTCCTTACTTATTTTGGACACGAGAAACACCCCCCTCCCACCTTTATGTTGGAATGCTGAAATCCCAATTCCAACAGAATCGAGCTCACACAGTGAACAAAAACTTTCTATAACCTGGGAGGTCTGGGGACAGTGTGTAAGAGGCAGGCCTGCTGAGGCCGGACAGCTGGTCACACATGGGGCGCCGACGCTCCCAGGGTCTGCAGGGGGACTCCCCACCCAGGCTGCCCCCGGGGCAGGCCCAGCGTCTGGCGGCCGTCCACACGCATCCGCGGCACAGGATGATGCAGTGGGTAAATCGACATTTTGGAGTAAGCTCGGAGCCTGGACCATGCAGCGAATCTTCCAGACACGCAAGCGCCCCGGGCCAGAGCCACTGGGAAATCAGGGGCCGGACTCACCTTGCACACCCGCGCCACCCGCGGGATCATCAGCTTGAAGACAAACTCGTACTCCACAGACACCTCGGTGAAGAAAAAGTAGACGCGGTCATCCCCGCTGTCCACGCCATCTGGGCGCTCTCGCATCACGTCAGCAAAGACGAAGCTTGGCTCTGCAAGCGACAGACACACGGTCGTCCCTCCGTGCACCCCCGGGGGCACACGACGCAGGAGGGGGCGTGCGCCATGTCCCTCCCCAGGCCTGGGGGTGCGGAGACCATGAGACCTGAGACCATGCCTGTGAGAATGGGCAGCCAGCTCCCTGTCCCCGGGGACCCACGGAAGACGCTGCGTGTGCTCAGACAAGCCCCCAGCCAGCAGATCCAGGTGCCCCAGCCCACCCCACAGCAAGGAGCAGCCAGGGGTCCCCCAGAGCCCCTGCGACTTCCAAGCCCACAAGAGCCCCATGTGAGCAGTTGCAGGACCCCGCTGTGTACACACTGTCCCGAGGGGAGTGGCCCGGTCAGCCCGAGTCACCACCAGGCCCTCACGTCGTGAAGGACAGTGACCACGTCCGTCTTCAGGGAGGGGAAGGCGGCCCCGAGGTAGCAAGGGCTCCGCGGGGAAGGACCCAGCCTGGGGGCACCGGCTGCGGAGTCCTGGCCACTCCAGTGTGCGGGCTGCCACGAGCTGGGGGCGGGGGCGGTGCGAGGGCCCTGGGGGAGGCTCAGAGCCGCACAGAAACACGGCGGCGGGGGCACCTGCCTCTTACCGTTGAGCCACGGTATCGCATACTCCGTCCTCAGAGGGCTGTGCGACGAGTTTCGGGAGATGATGGGCTCGCTTCCCAGAAAGTTGTAGGACGTCCCGGAATACAGCTCCCCATCTTGAGCGGATCCAGAGGAAAGAGGAAAGGGGGTCAGCTGCAGTGCTCCCGTCGCAGCTGGGCACGAGCCCCTCCGCAACCGCCCCCCCCAGAAGGGGGACAGACCACGGCCCTGCTCCTGGGCACGCGTGGCTGCTTCCCCGGGCCTTCTGCTGCATTTCCAAGACCAGGACAATTATGCACCCCACATGAAAGGTGCTTTTCGAGGGCTGGGGCGCTAACACCAGGTGACCCCACACCCGGGAGGTGACAGACATAATGGTGGGTGCGCGGGGCTCCCGCTCTGCACGGACCTCCCTCCAGGAGCATGGACAGCGTGAACGAGAGGCCACGTGATTTGCACAAATGACAAATCTAAAATAACCCCTTCCCACAAATCTGGGTTGTGGCCCCGGGCAGTGGCCGGTCACCCTTTTGCACAATGCGTTCAAACACTCATATGGGGTTCTACGGAGAGGCCCGTGTGCCTTCTGAGAGGACAGGGAACATGGAAGCAGACGGAGGGAGTCCCCGTGCGGGGGAGGGACCCGAGCCTGGCCGCACGCTAACCTGGGGGCAGGACTCACCAACCATGACGGATGTGTAGCTCTGTGCTGGGTCGAAGGGGCACCTGCCCTTGCCATCCTCATTTCTCCCCAGAAATTTAAAGGATGTTAAGTTCTGCAATTGAACGAGAAGACAGAATATCAGGAAATGTCTGAATTTCTATGCTTGCAGCACCTGGGTGCTAAACCACTTCCCAGATGTGCTGTCCGGGGTGGGGGGGGGGCGGGGTAGGAGCAGGTGCACACAGCCACGCGAGTCCCAGGGCTGGACGCCAGCATCTCGAGAGCTGCACAAGATCTAAGAGCCTCAGGTCCAGCTGACTTGGCTGTAAGATGCCCACGGCTCCGGGGTCACAGGGCAGCTGGGGCAGACCTGGGGCGGGAGGCGCTCTGCCAGCAAGCGAATGCTGTGTGCGGGATTTCAGTATCAAAACGGCAGCATTCGAGGTGGTGGGGCCCAGACCACCCAAGAAACAGGTGCCTGGAGAAAAGCAGAATTTCCACCTCATTCCACCCCATTCTGCACTCACACACAGCAGGGGTGACCTCAGGCTTGGGCGTCCCTCTTGGCCCGACCAGGAGCCCAAAACCCTGATGCATAAAGGGCGGGAAAGCTTTGTGCACGGACGCCGAAGCCGAGTTCGACGACAGGTAACGGGGGAAGGGCCTGTGCAGGGACAGCCGAGGCGGGGGGGGGCGGGGCGGGGGGAGAGGAGTCAGAGAAGAGACCCGTCTGCGGGACGCAGAGCTAGGGAAGGATGAGCAGCTGGGATGACAGTGCCACCTCCAGCCCTCCCCACCTGCAGAAGCTGAACAACACACGGGGCCGCGGGGAGTGGGTACGCGGCCGGGAGGGAGGGGAGCAGAGCGGACGCGGGGTGCTCACGGGCCTGGGGAGGCCATGGGCTCGCCTTCAGCGGGCAGACTCCCTGTCAGGCCAGGGATTACAAGCCAGGGTGCGGACGAATGGATCACGGGTCTAGGGAGGTCGGGGGGACGTGTGAATGAGGGGTTGGCCCTGAGAAGAGCGGTTGATGGGAATGACTGTGCATATTCGCAGGGAATGACAGGCTTGGCTCGGCTGTGCAGGGAAACGCCGCTCTTCCTAGCCCTCCAGGGGCCGCGGGTCACAGGGCAGCGCGCCTGCTCCCACCCCTGCCATCAGCCTGTGTCAGCTCCAACGTTTTTATTAAAAATACTGAAAAAATTAGAAGTCCGGATTTAAATGGGATGCCCAAATCCCTTCCCTAACAACTGCCAGGCCCATGGGATCGGAGTTTACGCCCCAGAGCTCAAAGCTGATTGACTAGAGCTCAGCCAACAGATCCCCAGATGTGCAGACGTTTCTGATATGACCTGGCATGCTTTTCCCTGACACAGAAAGAGGCCAAGTCTCTCTGTGGGCCCAGACCGCGGGGTGACCAGGACGCGTGCGCACCTGCCCCGGGGATCTGTGCACAAACACGGTTTCCCCAAGCAAGTCCTTCATTGGGCCCTACTTTGTGCTGTCATTGATGTCTGATTCAAGGCTAAAGAATCTTCCTTAAATTCCCATTGCTTTGGGGTTTCAGCCAAGGAAGCTCTTCCACTTGCCCCCCTCCCTCCCCCGGCCAGTCCTAAGTCAGGGGCGGTCACTGTAAGATGAGCTTGTCAATCCACAGGTGCACACTTGTCTCCTCTCTCTGTGGCCGTTCTACGTGGTTCAGCAAGTGCCTGAGCAGAAGGAGCTTCTCCCAGCAAGACACTGCCATCCACTGTGCTCCGTCCTTGCAGCTCCCTGTCGGCGAGGGGCCGGGAGGACGGGGTGGGGGCCCCTCTGCAAAGACCCTCATGCAGCACAAAGTCGGCCGGGGCCCAGAGGACCAATGCAGGTTGGAGAGGGAGCTGTTCGCACCCAGGATCGTTGCCCCTCGAGGGCGTGCGCTCCAGCACCTTGGTCAGCGGGCTCTGCATCCACAGCCCAGGCCACGTGGTGAGACCCCCGCGAGCCCGGGCTACCCTAAAGCAGCGCAGACGGGCGGCCTCCAGCACTCACGTCCACTCCTTTCAGCTCTGGAGCTCAGGTACCGGCTGGTCGGAGCGTGGTGAGGACCCACTCCCTGGCCGGCAGGCAGCCCACCGGCCCCCCCACCGGCCTCACGTTTGGAGAGAGCTCATAGGCCCCATCTCCGAACACCAACACACGGGGGGATTAGGGCTTCCCCATGTGGATTTGGGGGACACAAACATTCAGCCCATAGCACAGGTGAGCCCACAACGTGCCAGCCAGGAGCAGAGCCCTGACTTGTCCATCAGACCAGGATGCTGGTCACAGCAGGCCTCCCCACAAGCACAAAACGTGGCAAGAAGGACGCAGGAGGTCAGACCACGGCATGCTGGTGCCGCGTGTGTCAACAGCACACTTCCCAGAAGGTGCCCCCACTGCCGGCTCCGTGCCGTGGGCCACTGGCCCCCTGAGTCCTGCCATGTCATGCCCTCAGCAACACTGGGCTTCCGGGAGCCCGGCGAGTGGCCCGTGGCATCCCGAGGCGCCCCCGCCGCCGGCCGTTAGAAAACCTCCTGCTCTGCAGAGCGGGGAGCCCCGATGCTGCCCCGGGAGGGGTGCCTGGCCTTACCAGGTGGTCACAGGCCGGCTGGAACGCGTTGGTGCCGCACACGTACAGGGCGCGGGCGCTGAGCGGCTGCAGCACGCGGATGTAGTTGAGACATTCAGTCTGCAAAGGAGAGAGGCGCGCATCAGCTGCCGGCCGGCTCCCGCTGGACACCCTCCACTACCCGAACTTCAGGGCGTGGGGCCGGCAGGCCGTGACCAGCCCCCACTGTGCCTCCCTGCTGCCCCCACCAGCACCTCGGCTAGCCCCCGTGTCACGTGCTCGCTCGGCCCGTGCTTGCTTGGCCCTGCCCGGGTGGTGGGGCAGGTCCTGGAACCAGCCTCCCCCCGCCCAGGACAAACCTCCGTTTGCAGCATCCACAGGCCGGCCGTCAGGGGCCAGGACCTCCCCGACACCCCGGTCCCTAATTCACCCTCAGCAAAGCCGCGCTGACCTCAGACCTTCCTGGACGCCCGCCACCGAAGAGACGCATTGACTCTCCCTCGACACTCGGCACGTGCCTGGAGGCGGCCCGTGCATGGCAGCCCGCCTGCCGTCCTTGCACACCCGGGGACCCCGCCCCGCCCGCCCCAGTGCGCGGGGCTGGAAACCATGCTTCTCTGGGGACAGGCCGGGCGAGGGAGGGGCCTGAGGCTGTGCGCACACGAGAAAACCAGACACCACCAAAGAGCATGCCGTTTAGGCTGAAATGAACGTGCTGGCATTATACGTGCTATTGTCTGAAATTATCTCTGCTCAGGGAAGGTTTTTCTGTTTTTTTCTCCCCCCACCCCGGACTGTTTTTAATTGGTTGGCAGGAACTCATCCTCCCCACGTGAGCTGGGGGGGACCCTTGTCCTCGGCGGTCTGTGCAAGCACTCGGCCTAATTTAGCTCTCAGACAACTCCCTAGAACACCAGTGATTACCACACAAAGCCTGCATTTTCCCATTTCCTAAAGCAACTTCAGATCTCGTGATTTCAGCAAAAGTGTTTAATATTTTGCTAAAAAGAAAAGTTCAGCAAAAACATTTTTTTTCCATTTTTAATGATTTTGAAATTAGCCAAACAGCCAAAATCTACCCCAACTCAGGCGTCCTGCCCTACTACCAAGGAAGATGGGGCTCTTACACCGGGAGACTCGGACGCGGGCCGGGCACCCAACTGGGGCAAAGGGCCTAACCAGTGGTGGGGTAACCTGAGCCCCGGGGGGGGAGGTAGACCCTCGGGCCCGCAGTGCCCACGTGGCCAGCATGCCGAGGTGCCCAGTATCCCCTGGAGAAGGGGCAGATTCTCAAGGGATGATCGCTGCCCCAACCTCAGAAATCCTACAGCAACCCCTCCAAGCTGTTGGGGTGCTGCGGAGGCCTGCACCCTGCATTTCACACCTTTAGCCAACAAGCACCAGAAATTATTTTCTCTATCAAGTTTGAGCCCATGTGAATAAATTCAACTAAGTTAACCTTTACCAAAGTGTTTTTCAAGTGCCCCTCCCCCACCCCGCCGCGGGCTCCTGCATTGAGAGACCCTGCCTCAGCATTTGGGCACAGAGGACAACCCCAGAATGGTTGTGACGACGTCACCAGGGGGTTCTGAGACCAGAAATTACCTGTCTTGACTTCCCCTTTTCGGCACATTTTGCTTTTTTATCTTCTGAAACCCTCCAGTATGCCTGTTAGGAGAAATGAGAGTCCATTTCAGTGCATATTCCCCGTCCAAAAGGCGATGCTGGCATTAAAATGCACGGTTTACAAAGCACATGGTGCCCCAAGGGGCACGGATACTCCCCCCCCGACAGTGGAAGTGAGACTGCAAAGCAAAGCTCAGCCAGCGGACGTCGAGGTCCCGAGCGACCGGGGCTTCTAGAACGTTCCGCCTGAGACCCCCACCGAAGCCCAGCAGCGCCCGGCCTCCCCGATTCCTTCCCATGGTTCGCTGCAAAACTAGCAGCCAGTGCTAGAGTGCTAGCGGTGAGGTTTTCGGTTATCAACTGGCTAGACCACAGGTACCCTCAAATAGCCACGTGGGTTCCTGGGACCATCCGTGGACAGCAGGACCCCCCCACGCGTCCTCCCATGACCTGTGCTTCTGCTGCCTTCATGCCCCGTGACGCGCGATCAGAATGGGGCAGCCCGTGGGGCCCTCACCCCTGCCCTCCAGAGAACCGGAAGCCACAGGCCACACCACATACAGCCCCTCGACTGCTGCCTCGCCTTCCCCAGGATGCCCGGTCTCCACGTGTGATGACCCACGACAGGCGCCCCGACAACCGGAGCCAGCCGCCGGTGCCCAGGGCTCGGGAAGCGCCCGGAGCTTCTCCACGGCAGCAGGCGATTCCCCGTGCACGTGGTCCCACGCTAAGCGTCCTGCACAAACTCGCTCCCTGCAAAGCCCGACCAGCACACGCATCACCAGCGGTGTGTTTCCAGAGAGACAGAAGTCCTCATCAGAACACACAAATGCGGAACCATGTCCCGCGGCCGAAGGCAGCTTCCCTCAGAAAGCAAAATGCCAGCGATTTCATCTCCATCTACACAAAACACGTAGAGACACGGGAGCATGAACGCGGACGGGCCCCTGGCCGTGCTCACCGGGCCCCGAGAGGGCATGGGACGCAGTAGCAGAGAGCAAAAAACCAACCCCAACCCCCGGGCTCGTGTCTGAGGACCCAGCGGTCGAGAGGCCACCACCGGCCGGGAAGGGACAGACTGAGCACCAGGCACAGCTCGGGCGGCAACGGAGCTTCCGACACACTCCGATTTGTGACTCCGAGGTCATTCTGAAAATCCAAATAATCGAAATTCCACTACTCAGAGAGAAGGAGCTCATTAAAAACAGGCAAACGAAGGCCAAGACTTCAGGTGCTGACCCCCCCCACTTCCAAAGGAACTGGCCCCAGGGGACGTGAACCCACTTGCTGACGGCTTCCTGCTCCCACGTGGAGGAGGGGAGGCCGAGCTGGGGAGTCCCGGACGCAGCTGTGGCTGCCCCGCGGGACCTGCCTCGGCAGAGGGGCCTGCGCGTCACTGGGACGCAGGAGCGGCAGTGTTCCCAGCGAGGGGCCAAGGTGGCGGCGGCACACGGACACCTGCCGGGCAGAGTGGCCGGCCCCATGGACGGCCTGATTTCAGCCGGATTCAAACGTCATTTATGACAGTCCGTGGAGTCAGAACACCAACCATCTGATGACATTTTTTTGGATGTGATTGTGGTATTTTGGTTATTCTGACACAAAGGAGTCCTCTCCTTGAGGAAGGGGACACCCAGGGAACCCCTCACGGACGAAGAGCATGTTTGGGACTTGCTTCAAAGCCTCCAGAGGCAACGGAGCCCCAGGACACGGGTGCAGGAGGGTGACCCCGGGCTGCAGGAGCCGAGTGGGGAACAGGCCTCCTCGACACCACTCCCTCGACTTCTGTGTTTGCTCAAGATGTTCCATAATGAAAAGATAAAAAGTTCAAGAGGAGAGGACAGAGGCCCCCAGGTGAGCGGCCAGCGTGCAGGACGGCGGTGGGGCCGGCCATGGCGTGAGCAGGCTGCGTGGCCAGGAAAGTGCCCGACGGCGCAGTGCAGATTGGAGGAGAAAGCGCCAGGAAGGTCTGCGGCCCACACGGCAGTCGAGCGGGAGGCCACGCCTTACCTCATGCTGCTTCACGGAGATGTTGTGAGCACTCAGGGCAAACACGGCTTCCCGGGCACCCACGTACAGGGTGGTCTTGTCCTCGCTGAGCAGCAACACCGAGTAGTTGAAGATGCCTGGCTCGTGAAACTTCTCCAGGTGCACCTCTGTGGAGGGAAGAGAGAACATCAGACATTTCCCAGCCTGGACACACCGAGCACCCCGTCTTGCTGTAACACACGGTCATGTCGCCAGGGCCTGTGTGTGGATCCCCTGCCCGAGGTCAGCATGCAGACCCACTCAGACAGTCACTATGAGCATGCGACCCTGCAAGGCCCCCGAGCCACTGTGCTCGGCCAGTGCTGGGGCCCGGGGTCCTTTCTTGCTCCTCCAGTGCAGTTCCAAACCCTGCACTCGACGTGGCCTCCAAGGAGCGTGCCCTCCCAGGAGCGAGCGTGACCTCCAAGCATGTGACCTCCCAGGCAACCCCAGGCTGCTGAGCACTCTGCTTCCCATGCTCTCATGTCCGTGTGTTTAATCTTAACACAGATGAAGTACATAAAGGATATAACTAAGCTTTTCTTATTCAGGAAAAAAACACGATGTAGCTCAAAAGCTTTAAAAAAACCTAGTTCAGTAAATATATCCCTTAACTGAAGCATTTTTTAGGGATAAGCACCACGAGCTTATAAACCCGAGAAACAGTGATGTCTCCTCTCTTACGAGGACATCGCCCGGACAAGTAGGACTATGTCCGAATCGGGACAACTGGCAGCGACATGAATGGGTTGGCACGGTTTCTCAAGGCCTGACCCAGTCCCGGCATCAGCAAGAGCGGTCTGAACGTGGGTTTCGTGGACCGCTGGTTTCATGTAAGGACCAGGTATCCACTCACTCTGCTGTCTGGATTTTCCCAAACTGGAGACAGACGCGCGGAGGAAGGCTGTGCCCGGTGTGCATGCGGCCGGGGACGCCGCACAAGACGGCTCAGCCCTGCAAGCAGCCCTCACTCCACTCACGGGGGAGCCCAGGGGTCTCAGGACACAGCTCCCAGCAGGGGAAATGGACAGAAACTACGGACGTCAAATGAGAGCACTTGGCGGGAAGCCTGGCCGCCTGTCATTAGATGTCCTCAAACAGGGCATTTAGAGAGGTTCATGCCCGGGGAGCGCACCACATCCTCAGGCTCTCCAGGGGTCCCGGCTTTAGAAACCTAACTGGCAGCCCCTGAACACAGCGGGCAAGTGTTCCGTGTGACCCAGGCACCTGCCCGCCTGCAGGGGCCCGGAGAGCAGACCGAGCACACACAGCGGAGCCCATGTGTCGACCGGGAGAGCAGGGCTGGCCCGTACCTCTGCGCTCCCAGGTGATCCTGGGTTTGGGTGCAAACGCCATCGCCATCCCAAACAGCATGGCGAGGGCAGCAAGCAGCCCCCCGACAGGGGCGCACATCCTCATGCGTGGGCGCTGCAGAGGGGGCTCAGGCAGCAAACGCTTGTGGGCCTGGGGGCCGCGGTGGGTGTCCCGGCGGACGCTGCTCAGAGCCTGGGGGCTGTGACCAGCGGCACAGCCCGTAGCTGGTGGGCGGTGCAAACCCTTCGGACCCGCATTTCCCAGGCGCCGGGCAAGGTCACCACCGCCAACGTGGAAGGCCACCGGGTTCTTAAACTGTGTGCTTCTTTTTGGCTTCACAAAGAAATTCTGGAAGTGAGGACAAAGGTTACAGGTCAGGATGCGTGTAGTAACACCCGCTTTCTATTCCCCGCTGTGCCCCGAGCTCTGTCTGCGCAGGGGCGGGGGGTGGTGCGGGCACAGCCCCACGCTGACACTGAGACCCAGTCACCAAAAGCAGAGTTCCAGGGCAGACATGGGAACCCAGACTGGGACGACCGCCCACCTGGCTGCCCGGCTTGCCCCCCTTGCCAGACACTTGTGGCCCGCTAGTGACCTCTGCAAAGGTGTAAACCAGGGAACCAGATCCCCCGCAGACCCTGGCTTCCCAGCTCCTGTAACGCTTGTCACGGAGGTCAGCCAGGGCGAAAGACCAAGAGCACCACGTGGAGGCTGAGCTGTGTGCATGTATGCACGCTCACACGGCACGTGTGGGGGCACGTACACACGCGCAGACGCACACGCGACGTTGCCGTGCAGGACAGCTGACCTCCTGCCGCAGACGGGGCCACCCCAACGCCCTGCTCCCCCAGCTGCACCCAAGAAGTCGCTGTGCCACAGAAAGCGCCGTCAGGGGCTCTTGGGGTCCCTGGGGAGCAGCTCGTTGGAAGGACAGAGGGTGTGGGCTGGGGGTCTGCAGGTCTCCCAGCCCCCACGCTCTACCCCACACGCCATCCGCAAGGTGCCCTGCAGTGGGGGGGGCAGGAGAGCCTCGCTGCAGACCACTGAGGCAGGGCCCCGCCAGGACCCCGGTGGGACTGTGACATGAATTTCTTCTGGCTTCTCACGATGGGGCTGTAACCAAACAGCTGTGGGAGCAAGGGTAGGACCCACATCCTTCCCAGACATGCTGCCCCCAGGGAGGCCCCACATGCGATCCACTGCCCCCCCCCACCAGGTTTCCTCTTCTGCGAAATGGTGGAGCAGCCTGCCTCCCGCCCCCCAGAGCGGGCCCTGCTCACCCCCTTCTCTTCCTTCCATCCCATCAAGTCAACCCACCTGCAGGTCCCTCAGGCCAACAGGCCCCTGGGCCCCTCTCTGGAGCCTTCCCCCCACCCCCACCATCACCACCCCTCAGGGACATCCAAGGGGCAGCCAGCTCCTTACCCTCCGCAAGAGTTCCCTCCTGCTCAGCCTCCCCAGGGCCCCCACAACCGACCATATACCAGCCCCTGCTGCTTCCTGGCACCTCGGCCCAAACCAAACCTCCCAAGAGGGTTTGAGGGGGAAGTTTTGACTTTCTGTTCACCTAGCCAAGCCACTACCTCCAGGAAGCCCTCCTGGGCTGCCTCCTCATCCTGCCCAGGAGGTCACCTCTCATGCCCCTGGAATCCTTGTCTGGCCCTAAAGTCCAGCACGTAGCATGGCTTGCCCTCGGCATCACTGTGGACTTAACGGGGTCTTCTTCATTGTATCTTTGTCTATTATGCCAGTGCCCAGGGCACCACACCTGCCCCACTCCACTTGGTAAAGAAAGGACTCGTGGGGGGCCCTGGGGGACGGCTGAGATGTGGGCACGGCCAGGCCTCGGCTGCTCGCCCCCCTTTCTTGTTGGGGCACCGCTCTGCCCTTCCCCTTCCTGCCGAAGGTGTGCCGGCCAGGTCTGCTCACCCGCTGTCTGTCCTCACCCCAATGCCACTGTGTGGCCGTGAAGCCAGGGAGTCGCTCTTCCTGGGGACTGGCTCACCCTGCACGGGGGCCAGCACCTTGCTCCATGGACGGCCGTCAGATAGGCATTCTTCTCAGGTTTGAGTTGTGCTGTCTCTGTCCCAGGTACTCAGGTCCACCAGGGAGCGCAAAAACAGCCCCAGAGATGCAGGAAGGGACGAGCGCGGCCGGGCACCAACACAACTCTTCACAGAACTGGGCGCCGGTCTGCAAGCCGAGTCCTGTGCTGGGGACCCGCGGGGACGGCCCGCCCAGACACTCGGCAGCGCAGCGAGGGCGGGACCGGACGCTAAATGCAGAAGCAGATGCACCGGGAAGCGAGACCAGGAGGGACGGAGGGAGGGCTGCGCCACGGAGCGAGCTCACGGGGTGCTCTCTCTCCAGGCAGCCGGCTCTCAGGAGGGCTCACCGCGTGAGGCCGCGCAGGAGACCCTGCTCTCCCGCCCACAGCACGGGAATGGGGTACGAGGTGGCTCCGGAAGCCCAGCCAGGGGAGGGCTCTAACTGCGCCGGGTCCCCGATGTGACCCCCCCTGGTGAAGCAGCCCCACGGCGTCCAGCAAGCACTAAACACTCCTGCAGAAATCCTCTGCAGCTGCAGGACACCGAGGCCCTGGGGACGGGCTGTGTGCGCGGGTGATGCTGACAGCTCAGGAGTGCTGGGCTCCCCCCCGCCCCCCCGGGGGCCATCTCCACCACTCCACAGGCTGCACAATGCCCACCCCCATCCTGACCCCTCCACAGCTGCCTGCCCTTCGCCCTGCTTCCGTTCTTGCCGCCTGTGGCAGAGATTACCCACTTCCTGTCCCTGCATCCATGGCCCTCCATTCTTATTAACAGAATCTCGGTTTTACCCAGGAGAGCAGTGCAGCCAGCTAACTATGGCCCCCAGCCCCCTGGTGGCGGCTCCAGCCAGAGAACTGCAACCAGAAGTTATGAGGTAGGAGTTCCAGGAAGGCTCTTAAAGAAGGCGGACTCAGCTAGTGTTTGCATCTTTGCCCTCAGTCTTTCCTCTGGTGCCTGGAACTCGTATTTGATGGCTGGAGATCTGGGCGCCACCTTGTGAACATGCAAACAAGGGTCTCATTCTACAAACAGCCAAGCGGAAATCCACTGGGGGCCCTCCCAACATACTGGAGACCTCACACCTGCTTTCTTCTGCTTGCCCCTCGACCTGCTAAATAAGCCAGTAATCTCTTTAAACTACTGTTTTCCAGATTTTTATTACCAGCAGTCAGATATAATTCCAAACAGATACCTCCCTATAGTAAGTACATTTACTAAACAGAGGCAGTGGCCAGAGTAAGGTTTTCGATGTAAATCAGAGCACATCATTTGCCCACACGAAAACGTCTCTCTCTCTCTCCGATTAAACCAGCGTGCACGGCTGCGGTTCACCTCCCATGCAGCCTCTCCCGTCTCACGCCCCCTCCACCTTTCTGTCCAGGCCACGTCTGGATGCACACAGCGTGGCCTGTCTAGAAGGCTGCCTGTCAATGCCATTCGGAACACGTCCACATATGTCTGTTCTGGAGATGAGGTGTGTAAACCCCACGGCACAGTCTCGCCAGTTTACCCAAGACGTTCCCTCCCTGTGACTGATCTGTAGGGCTCTCCGCTCTGGGCTCCCACTCAGTTGTGGGTTTCTGGAATGCGTAAGCGAGTCCACAGCCCAGGGCACCTGCTGGCTGCAGATTCGAGCCCCGCTGGCCCATTTCATCACCCCCCCACCCCCCTGCCAAATATCACCATGGAGCCGAGTTTGGTTTTCAAGGAC
The DNA here is from genome assembly GCF_009762305.2 of Zalophus californianus. Taxonomy (NCBI): domain Eukaryota; kingdom Metazoa; phylum Chordata; class Mammalia; order Carnivora; family Otariidae; genus Zalophus; species Zalophus californianus. The sequence continues at coordinate 92,700,171 of NC_045607.1, read as the reverse complement.
CCAATGGCAACACCGAATGCTCGGGTCCCCAGCAGAAGTCACTTTTCTGGGCAGCCAGGCGAGGACCCACCCACATGGGCTCCAGACGCTGCGCAGACTGTCCAGTTGAAGGATGGGAAGGTAAAATTGAGGCGGCTTCATCCAGGGTGCACAAAGGGGCTCAGATAAAAACCGGGAAAGGAGACGAGGGAGCTGGAGCCTGGAGGCCCACGTCCAGCTCCAGAGGAGGGCGGAGGACATGCAGAGAAGGAACAGAGAAATGAGAAACGTCTAGAACAGGAGGACGTGCGTTCACAGCATGAACGCCCCCGCAGCGCGATGAACGAAGACCACACCTGGAGCTCCCCGAGAGAAAACAGGCCGTACAGTGGCCTCTCCAGAGCCACCCTGACAGCTGGGGGAGAGCAGAGTGCTGTGAACCTCCCGGAGGAGGACAGCGTCTCGCCCAGAATCCTGAGCCGAGCCCAAGTATCAACATGGGAGGCTTCAAACACGAGGGCTCCTCTTACCTCCCTGACATCCTTTCTCAGAAAGCTACTGAAGGATCTGCTCCAGCAAAACAAAGGAGCTACTCTGCATGTGTCTTCCCAAGAAGGAAGAAGAGCCGGGAGCAGGAGGCCCTGTGTGACGTGGGGACAGAGGCCCAGAGGGTGCAGGGACTCTGCCCTCGTGGGGGTGGGGAGGAGAGGCAGAGAACCCACCCTCGTCTTCCACAGCAATACCATGTCCCACCCCCAGCCCGGGCACAAGCTGCCCCTCCCCCAGAACATTCTCGGTTGGCCCTGGTGGCTGGGCCCTCCCCACAGTGACAATGGCCTCAGGGCCACTCCCTTCCATCCCTTCCTGCCTCATCCTTTTCGCTGAGTGGCCGGCCTTGGACTTGCCTGTGGCCCTGGCCCCGTCTGCAGTGGGCAGGACCGGGGAAAGGCAAACGGCGCAGTTAGGAGACCAAGGCCGGAGCGGGGGAGAGCCAAGGGGAGGCCTGACGGGCAGGAAGTTCCACGAACAAAATACCCAGCGTGAACCTTAGAATGGACAGATTGGATCGGGTCAGAGCTCCAGCAGAGGCTGCCCTGCCGCCTGACAAATGCACCAAGTGAGTCTGCGCCGACGCTGGGTGGCAGTGTGCACACCTTCCAGAGAGCTCCCCACGCAGGCTGGTGCCCACGCGCTGCTCGAACTGGTCCGCGTGAGAAGAGGGAACGTTCTCAACGGCCCTTTCTCTCGCACCCACCCAGACACCGCCACTCAGGAGCCGCGTGGCCACTTGCTCCGGGCCACCCCAGGCCACCCCACCGACGCGCCGGAGGGCGAGTGAGCTCCTTGTGCTGCAGCACACACGGGCTTCCCGACAGCCTCTGCCGGACCCTGCCTCTCCCTCCTGAATGGTCTCTCAAAATCCGCACAAACGTCCGAAGGGGAACGGGCCCACGCTCCGCAGATGTCCTTCCTGGGGAGGGGCGGTGCGGCTGCACGTTCTGCTTCAGGATATGGGAAGGGCTGGGTGTGTTTTTCTTTTTCAACGAGCACGGGCTGTCGCGTGGAGTTCAAGCACTGGAAGCAGCGCATGCACCCCACGCACTCGGACCCGCAGCCCCCACGTGCTCCTGCAGGAATCCTGGCTCCGGGATTACAGGGGGCATGCGGCATTAAGGACCATGGTGGGAATACTAAAATGGAAATGTGGATAAAATGCCCATTGTATTGGCTTTCCCAGGCATTTCTGAGAAGCAGAGGCATCTTGCTGGGAGCCGGGTGATGGGGGTGTGCGTTGCGTCCCCAGTGGGAAAGTGTCACAAGGAACCAGGAGCCCAAGAGGGAGACAGGGTTCCACAGTGTCACCCCCAGTACCTACGAGTCCTCGTGTGAGTTCACGAGGAGTGCACGGCCCCACTCTAAATGTCAGCAGAATAGAAGTGAGCGGGGGCCCCAAGCCCCTCACTCAGGCTGGCAGGGCCTGTCAACCCTCCAGCTTTCCATCTGAGTGGTCCTGAACCACGTCCGAAAACCACGTACCCAGCAACCAGCAAGGGTAAGGCCCAGTTCGCGAAACGGCCCACGTGTCTGCGTGAGTGCACCCATGTGCAATGTGGACATGTGTGTATACGCGTGGATCTGTGTGCGTGTGAACTGCACACCCGTATGCACACACGTCCACATGCATTCGTGCACATCTGTATTTACATGTACACCTGTGTGCATCCATGTATGTATACACATGCATGTGCATTCACGGATGCCCATACCCATGCCTGTGCACACCTGTGTGTTGTGTGTGTGCGCTCTGCTGCACCCTGACAAGCCTGATCTGGTGTTCTGTTCTGACGTGTGATCAGGGACTGCCAGTGGTGACCTGTCAGCCAGATTCCGTGGACCGGTCGGGCCGTCTGGGATTGGCTTCCCCTCCTGGGACCAACTGTCCACGACCACAGGGGTGGGTCACAGAGGGGACACTGTTCACACCACACCGAAGGCCTCAGGGCGACCCTGAGCGGCAGGACTCGAAACCAACGTTCCGAGTGTGCTTGCCAGCACGCCGGGAATCTGCCAAAGGGCGTCCTGACAGCTGTGGATGCTGCCTGGGGAGTGTGGTCTGCCACACAGGGTGGGTGAAGCCCCACGCCCCCTCAGAGCCTGCAGTCCACACAGCAGGGGGCGTGCACCTGCCCCCAGGCTGACCCCAGCCTATCTCCGCCCCCTCGCGTGTCTCCAGGCTGACCGCCCCCCCACGCTCATCCCTGTCCCCAGGCGGGCCCACAACCCCTTGCCTGCCCTTGCCACGGACTGACCTCCCACCCCACAGCCCCCCTTGCTTGTCCCCAGGCTAGCTTCCGCCCTTGGGCTCCCTTCCCCCACCGCTGGCTGTGGACTGATGTTGCCACCGTGCAAAAACAGCCCCGTCCCCTCAGGACAGGTTTCGGGAGTTCTGTGTCACGCGTCACGTGCACAACAAGCAGTTTACTGTTTGCGCTTCAGTTTCCCCAGGACGCAGAACAATCCCCTGGAGCGATGCCCAGCTCCACCGCATGCGTGTGCGCAACCCTGGAGGTGGGACGGCGGGAGCGCGGGACAGTGGCCAGGGTGCCTGCTCACCCTCCACCCCCTCACAGGACAACCAAGCCATGGGGGGGCGTCCCGACACGCCTCAGCCTCATTCCCTCACCTGAACCTGGGCCCGTGTGTGCTGATGGGAGCCAGGAGGCAGGCGTCCAGCGGTGGGGTGATGCCGGTCAGTCAGATGACCAGCGGGGGCAGGAACGGGCAGGGGGCTCCTGCAGGGGGCAGTGGGGAGGGGCCGGCCGTGGCTGCCCCAGCGGAGCGGCCCGTGGAGGGAGGAGTCATACCGCCTGTGTGACATCACTAGACCCTTTGCCCGTGGCCATAAACAACACTGTCCCCTTCTGGGGGGCGTGTGCACCTGCCTGTGTCCCTGGCCCCCGCTTAGTGCCGCCCTGGCTTCTCCTCTTGGCTCCCTCCAGGGCGGCCATCGGACTGTCCAGCTGGACGCTGGCTCCTGGGCGACAGTGGGGCTGTCCTGGGACATGGCTGGCCTGCCCTGTGTCGGCTGGGCTGTGGGTGCCACGGGGAGCTCAGCACCAGAGGTCAGCCAGGAGGCTTCCAGAGCCAGAGGACTCCACTGACACCTGGGGGTCATTTGAAACGCCACGGACACGGGTGCTCAGTCCCCAGTTAGAGGCGTGAGACACACACTCAGGTAGAAGACAGTGGAACAGCTCTACTTTAACTAGAACTTACCCGCATTCTTAACTTCCCATACCTTATAAAACTGTCCCACCTTCAAAACTAGCTCCCAGGGCGCTAAAGTCTGCTAACAGAGAAATGTGAGCTAAAATACTGCAGCCGTTTACCTGCCATGAGGCAGAGAGAAATTAGAGGGCTGCCAGCCGGTGCAGGGCAGGGGCGGGCGGGCAGGGGGTTCCTGAGGGCGAGCCTCAGTTTACCGCGGAGCACACTCCTACCTCCCAGGGACTCGGGTGGCCCTGTGGTCCAGCGAGGACACAGGTGCAACCAGGGGGACGTGCCTCTGTCAGGGGCTGGGTCACGGACACGCAGGAGACCGGGCAGCCCCACAAGATCGGTCCGTGAGCACAGTGCACCCCGACCAGGCACTGAAGGCAGATGCACAGCAGCAGGTGGGATGGCCCACATGGTGTCCAGGGAGGAGGTTCCCCCCCACCACGGACACGGATGTAAACACATATGGACACACATGCACGGACACACAGGGATACAGGCCTACGGACACACGGACACTCATCCAATTGTTAACAGTGGTTACCTCTAGGGAGGAGAAGAGCCAAGGAACTCACTGTTGATGTTTGTTTTGTACACAGTGAGTCAGACGTTTATCCCTCTCTGTGCAAAAGTTACACCCTCCCCGCCCTGAACCAGGCCATGTGCACGCCCAGCGCGGAGCAGTGCATCCCGGAGCGGTTGTGTGCCGGCCCCTCTCCTGGGGTCACTGGGCGTCCGTGACACGTCTTTGTCCCGTCTGCATGTACATAAAGAAGGCTTCGTCTGCTTTAACTGGAACTAGGCTGCGTGCCTGTTAGCACGAGCCAGGCAGGAGGAGGGCCCGTCCCTGGGGGCGTCACCTCCGAGACCTCGGGCCACCGCACGGGCCCGTCCTCCCTCCCAATTCCCCAAGATCCCCAACGATTTTTTAACATAAGGAGATCAACAAACAAAATCAAAGGTAAATGGCCTGGGGGAAAAATGCTCGTAACCTAAGTGCCAGGGCTTGGAATTCCTGCTGCGTGCAGCATCCTCACTGGGCGGCACCCCGGCCCAATGGGGCACGTAATCGAAAGCACACACGTGGGTGCCCACGCGTAAACACGGACAGTGCTAAGGACCCTAGAGGGGGAGCTGTGCTCACTAAAGCCGCCCCAGCAAGCTGGCCAGGCAGGTCCCAGGGATGGCGCCGCACGGCGGACATGGGGTGGTGGGGCTGCTGGAGGCCGGCCATGGGACGGGGGTAACTACGAGGAAGAAGCGGGGTGCGGCTTTCCTTCTGCTTTTACATTAAACTGGCATTTCTCTTTCCTTTTAAACTGGAGATACATGGTTGAAATGAAGATTAATCACAAAATGGCCCCAAACCGGGGCCTGGGTGACATGGAGACCCCTCCCTGCATGTCGGGCCCCACTGACAACCCCCTCGCACCCCCAGAGGAGAAACTGGAACTTTGCAGGGCCTCCAGGGGCCAGCGCCCCAGAGGGAACTGAAATAGAAACAAAGGGCAGGCAGGGCAGGGGTGGGGTGAGGAGAGGCAGGCTGTGCGCGGGGCTCCTGGCGCCCGGCACGGACAGACGCCCCACACAGCAACAGCCGGACCCGACCTTTGGCCCCCGGAGCACACAGGGAGCTGGGACCAACCGTCTGTGGGACCCCACTGAGGCTTCTACGAGAGTCGGCTTCGCGAAGCTGGGACACAGGTGCAGAAACCACGCGTCTTTACCTGTATCTTGTGCCTCCAGAACCTCCCCTCAGTCGCTTCTAGGACGGAGTCTTCAGAAATCTTGGCTCTGAAAATAACAGGAAAGGAGACTATTTCAACACGTGAGTCCTCCGTCCACGCACCCTCAGCATCACTCCTGGAGGGGCACTGCAAAGAAACTCTTGCATTTTTTTTTTTTAAACCTCCAGACCCCAGGATGGGTGTGGCTTTCATGCCCTTGTGCAAACGGGAGGGAGGAGTGAGTGTGCAATCGCGCCCATAAGGGAAGTGTAACCTGGCGAGTCCCCAGACACCGACCACAGCCACTTCCCTGCGAAGTAAGCCAACCAAATACGCCCCACGGTCCTGGTTAGCCATTTGCCAGAAGAGAATCAGGCTATTAGTTTCAGATCCGTGTCCTTGAGAACCCATCCTCACGGAAATCCAGCAGCCCCGGGGGGAGCCCTCAAAGAGGGACGCCCGAGTCCAGGAGGACGACAACCTGACCGGATCGGAACGGCAGCCCCAGGGGGCCCTGTGCAAGGTACGTGAGCGTGTCGACATCGGTGCTGGACCCCTCATGGTTGCGAGTGATCTAGCACAGTTTTTAAACCTCAGAATCAAACGCTAGCATGTTTTGGTGGTTGGAATATTTTTGTTTTCTTTTGCTTTAAGAGCTGGTACAGTTCTTGCCATTCTCTGGAAGACAGCTGAGAAGTAGGAGGTGCTCGCTGGAAGCAGGGCCGACGCCCCGTCTCTCCCACCCGGCGCCCCTGGAGTGGGACCAGTCATCACGCCCACACCACAGACAAGGCTGGCACCCCGCTCCCACACCTACAACGCATGACTCCCAGGGTCACCCGGGGCCCCTCGCGGCCTGAGACACGTCCCGTGAATCCCGAGCAAATGAGACCCCCGGGTATTGGTGGAAGTGGTTAGGATTCCTTACGTCTCCCTGTGTCGGGCTTGCAAAGGCCGATTCTGGGTCTTTCTGATTCTGGATCAGCTACTGCTGACGGCCAAGTTCTAAGCAGAAACATCTTCACGGATGAGCATGCAGGCAAGCGTCCCCCGACAAGGCTGTGCCCTCCCCGCACCCAGAACCCACGTCTGCTGTTTGAACGCGGGGGGACGTGCTGCCGCAACTGATAGACAACAGGCAAACGTGACCAACTGTGGGCCTCACCTGCTCACACAGGCAGGCAGCACACAGTGGCCACATGCACGCTCCCCAAAACACTTTCGGGAAAACGAAAGCAATTCACGCAGAAGCAAGAGGTTTACATAAACAACCTGAATGCCAAGAAACTTTAAACTGAAAGGCTTCTCTCTTCTGGAAATTCAATAAGCCTTTGTCACTTCAATAAATACAAGCAGGTGCGTCTCGTGTTCACCCGAATTTCATGGCGCTGAGCACCAAGGGCAGGCTGTCGGCATGTGAACCCCCACCCACACACGCACCTGGGCGAGGCCACCTCACCTCTGCCCTCTGCCAAACAGCTCCTAGCCACACGGTTCCTGGGTAAAAACCAGGCACTTCCGGCCCAGCCAACGGCCAGGCCCCGGGCCCCAGCTGTCTACACCCTTCTACCATGCCAGTTCTTTCTGATTTCTCGACAGAAAAACCCACGCACTGTAATTAGGTATCGCCTTGCCGAAGAGTACAGGAGACAGTCCCCACACAGCCACTCACCGTACTGCCTGAACCCTGCGTCTCCCCTCACCGGGCGTCACCTCTCAGAACACGCATAAGAAAAATTCAACACTCATTTTGCGAAATGAAAGAGAAATTAATCAGGAGAGAGAGAAGTGTTTCTCTTTCCCTCACGAGAGACGTGGCCATGTCCACCCCGCCCCCACTCCCAGGTGCAGGTGCGCGTGCGCCACGCCCGACGGTAGCTGTCCAGCGACCACTCTGACCACAGCACAGAGCGAAGGCGAGGCAGGTCCTGCAGGCATCTTGTCCATGTTCTGCAAATGTGACTTCCCCTCCCAAAAGCCCCTGACCCTGACCCGCACCACGGGTTTGCACACCAAAGCAAGAGGCTACTCCCCACCTCTGAGAAGGGCAGCCATGAGGCCAGCTGCCCATAAAGCGCAGTGAGGAGGGGGCAAGGGGCCATGTCCACATGCACTGGGCGACCTCTCGGGGGGCCACGGGGCAGCGCGGGCCCAGAAGTCCTGACCCAACAGTTCTCCCCGGGGATTCAGGCAGAGACACCCCACACGTGAGGTGCCCACGTAGGAGGCTATTCGGTAGAAGAACTCTGGAAACAGTACACACACGTGCACTGTACATGCATAAGCTGATCTGTACATAAACTGCATCACATCTGGGAGATGGAATACTATGCAGCTGGTAAAAAGAATAACGTGGCAAAGGGCTCCCTCGTGCACTCCTGGTGGAAGTGTGAATGGGTATGGTCACGTGGAAAACAGGATGCAGCTTCCTCAAAAAATGAACAGAACTACCCTACGATCCAGTAATTCCACTGCTGGGTATCTACCCACTGAAAACAAAAACACTACTTTGAAAAGACACATGCATGCGCATGCTCGCTGCAGCGTTATTGACAACAGCAAAGATATGGAAGCGTCCTTCCATGGATGAATGGATAAAGAAGGTGCGGTGTCCACACACACACACACACACACACACACACACACACACACACACACACACTGGAATATTACTCAGCCATCAAAAAGAATGACATCTTGCCATTTGCAACAACATGGAGGGACCTAGAGAGTATTATGCTAAGTCAGAGAAAGGTAAACACCGTATTTCACTTATACTGGTATCTAAAAAACAAAACAAATGAACAAACAGAAAACCAGACTCTTAAATACAGAGAACAAACTGGGATCACGGGGCGGGGGTGGGGGGCTGGGTGAGGTGGGTGGAGGGGGTTAAGAGGTACAAACTCCCAGTTAGAATAGAAGCTAGTCTCAGGGATAGAAAGTATGGCACAGCGAACATCATCAGTAACTGTAACCATGGTGCATGGTAACAGCTGGGGACACTGATACAGACTCGTCGAATCGCTGCATTGTACGCTATTCACCTATGGTTCCCTGCTTGAAGCTTACTAACGGGATTCCATCAAAACACAAGTTTCCAAGAACAGCAGACAGACTTTCGGTGATTTCTGACTGACTGGACATTTTGAGGGACCTCCTTCTAAGGGACTCTGACACAGAGCAAAGAGGTCCAGTGGCTGTGAGTGCAGGTGAAGCCCAGCTCAGCACCCCGGGGCGGGAGGAGCAGGCTTGCAGCCCCACAAGAGACCAGGAAGTCCAAGGAAGAAGCGGGGGTGTCCCCTGTGGGCTGGCCGGAGGGGAGGGCAGGACCTCCTAGTGAACTGTGCCTCCTTCCCTGGGGTCTCCTGTATGGTGGCACCCCATGGGCATCTAGCACTCCCCAAGCATCCTTGGATGGCTGTTCAATGTTCCATAATCCAATAGGATAACATTGGACATTCAGCTCTTTGCTAATTTCCCACTTAAAATTCATTTTTTTAAAGTAGGCTCCACACTCAACATAGGGCTTGAACTCATGACCCTGAAATCAAGAGTCACACGCTCTACAGACCGAGCCAGCCAGGCGCCCCTCAAAATTTATTTTTAAAGACTGATTTTAACCACCAGAAAAACTCAACCCAAAAGCTCCTCTATCCAGAGCCTATCTGCAGAAGTGCAGATGCCACACAGGGGTCACGGTGAAGCGGTCCTAAGACTCTGTCCCTTCATACGGGGGGGATGAGGGTGGGCACACACACTCAGAGCACACACTCATCGCCCTCACAGGCCTGCTTCCCTCTACGGGGACCGTCGCACACAATCCCCAGGACGTACTTCACTCCAGTCCCCGCTCAGGTCTTCCGTTACCTGCGCTCTGTGTGCACAGGCACACGTTCTATGCAATAAAACACAGTCGATGTCCACCACACTGTTCGTACTTCTTTCAAGCCAATGAGACGCCTAATTCAGGCGGTCACTATTCTCCCCTAACAGGGGGCATGGTAGAGCGTGCTGCTCCAGTGAAGGCTTCCGGGCCCTCGGATGCCACTTCCCACCCGTGGGGACGGGAACAGGTCACTGCCCCTCCAGCCCCCAGCCACTCCCTTAGCCCCCAGACAGGAGGTCACTCACATCACCCATGTCCAACTCCCTGGGGTACGCACACGTCTGACTACAGCGCCGGACCTCCGAAGGAACCCTCGGTTTGCGCTGATAACAGGCCAGAGCCCTGCTGCGCCATCCACGGGGGGTACCAGCCGTGGGGCCCCACTGCCCCCAGTTCCTGATGAGACAGGTGTTAGGCAGCCCTGTCAGACTCACAAAGGCAGTTACGAATCTCAAGCCTCCGGCAGAGCTGGGGCTCCCTCCCTCCCTCCTACATCCCGCCATCCCCCACAGGCCCGGCCAGCAGGTCCCGGAGCTCCGGAACTGCCCATCGCCCTGGGGCTGGAGCAGGTCACAGCTCAGCGGGCAGGGTTGGAAACTGCTCTCTGGGGAAGCGTCTGGCTCCACTCTGAATGGATGCTTCTCCTCCAAGAGCTCGGGGCAGAGACAAGCAGCACCCCAACCCCACAGCAGGGGGCTCCTTCTCTCTGCCATGTGCCAGGGTGTGAAGGTGTCACAGAATTGTTCAGAACAGTGCCTAAATGCGGGGCTGGCTCAGGACTGCGCTCTGGGCCACCTGGGGCGGCATCCTGCCCAAAAAGTCTCTGCAGCGGGAGTTTCACCAGGGGACCTGACTCCTGCCCCTTGCACGGGCCTAGCCCAGCTGCAGAACGACCAGGACGTCTCTCCTCTTAGCCACCGCAGGAGGGACGGGCCTTGGAGCCCTGACAAGCCCAGGTCCAGGCGGAGATTTCTTTTTTAAGTCTAAAAAAAACCACAAAATGCCACTCTCTTTGCCTTCATCTTTAGTGTCTCCTTAAAAATACATAGCAGGGTTACAGAGCCAAGCCCGCTCGACCACAGGCTGCCATCCAGCTCAAGTCTGCAAAGGCTGAGCCAGGACGAGGCCCTCTCCTTGCACCTGGCCTCCCTCCGGGACGTGGCCTTCGCTCTCTGCCTGCAAAACCCGTTAGAGAAGGCGCATGCTGCTGGCGAAAGCACCGCGAGGGCCCCCGGGGCTGAGCCCCCAGGCGGGACACAAGGAACATCACTACGCCTAGTGGGGGCCGCCATGCTGACCTCCGTGCACTATCTGGTGCACACAAGCGTTTGCTCTGATTCACCAGCTTCTGCACCCCTTCAAGGGGACCCCAGAAACGCCCACTTAGGCCCTGGAAGCAGCTTACTGAGCGCCAGGCAGCAAAGCTCGTCACGTTGAGACCTTGCCCCCCCGATCCGTGTTCAAACCACACCATCCCATGCGCCATCAACCATGGGCAGGTAGATGGCCTCGCAAGAGCACTGGGAAGGCGACAGAGTGACGGCCGCTCGCTCCCCCAGCCATGAGGAGAAGGAAGCAAATATCGCAGGTGCCATAGGAGGCCTGGAACGGTCCCAGCCTCCCCCTAACCTGGGGAGCAACAAGGTCTCCACGGCTGCCAAGATGCCCACTGTCCAGCCCCGGCACATGGTCAGAACCTCAATCATCTCTACTTTCCAAACTACCCGCAGAGGCACCGCCGCAGCGTGACCTTTGAGGGGCCCCATACTGGACCTGATTCACCCCTCCAATCAACCCTCCCTTGTGGTTCTCATCTTCCAGATGCTTCCAGGCCCAGCTGCCGTGTGAGTGCCGAGGACCACATACAACGACGTGGGGTCGGCCTCCAGCAAACCCCACTCTCACGGCAGTTGAGACAACTGGCCTGGAAACACCAAATGCCTTCGACCCTCCAGACGGTGAGAAGGTGCCTGGGAGTGACCTCTGCTGAAGGTCCCCAGGTCAAGGGAAGCCCAGGCCCCAGATTCCAGGAGTCCACTCTGCAGCCTCCACACAGGAGAGGGGTCTACCCTCCTACCGCAGGCCAGGCTCACTGGCCCTGGTCCTGCCAACCCGTCACCTGCCCTGGAGCCTGGCGCATCTGTCCTTCCCGCGGCGTGGACTCGCACACCAGGCAGGACGTCTCCTGAGCCCCGCGCCACCTCCCCGGTGCTTTAGAAGGCGAGACATGGAAATGTGGCAGCGGCTCTGTCACCGTCCACGTCATCTTCCCGGTGGGAAGACACGGGCTGAGGGGTTGGCCGGCCCGCACGGTCCCCAGCGGGCCTGAGGAGGCGCCTTCCCTCCCGGGGACCAGTGCCGGGGAGCGCGTTAGGAGACACGCAGCACAGAGGCAGAGGGGTCTCCTCACAATTCACAGGAACCAAAGTCAACTGAAAAATCTAGGAGAGCCTCTAGAACATTCCTACACCGGGATAAGCTAGGCTACCACTCTGCCCCCACGAGGGCCTTGCCACTGCTCGTGGCGGCCACAGCAGGGCCACGGTTGTGCCAAGCAAGCAACCTGCCAGAGAAATGCCTCCAGGTGCCGCCTACAGGCCCCCTCGCGCAAGCTGGGCCCCCTCATCCAGTGACAGGGTCACATGGGGACAGGCCAGAGGGGACTCCAAACGTGGGTCCAGAGCATCACCAGCCACAGCACAGGACTCCTGCCTCCCTGCCTCCCTGCCGTCGAGGGCCGAGGAAATGGGACTGTGTCCTGCCAAGGACTCAGGAAGTAGGGTGTGTGCACGTATCAGTGGCCCTGTCCACTGAGGATGACGGGACCCAAGGTCTCATTTCCTGCAGAACTGGTCCCAGAGCCTGGCCAGTTGGCCGTGCTGCCTGCCAGGCAGAGCTCAGGGCCACCCCATGTGCCAGCCACTCCCGGGTCCTGGGCCGCCTCCGTGCAAGTGCGGTGGGTATGTCCCGCCACAGAAACAGGCTGAGCAAGGCACCTGCCCTGGGACACGTGATGGCCCTGAGCAGTGCCCTTCAGGTCTCGGCAGGTCCCCGACGGGCACCGCCCCGGGATGAGCTCTGCTGGGGAGCCTCTGCCCAGTCCCGGGTCCTCACTCCGGGGACATGCGGGGCCAGGCTGGCCGGGCAGCGCCCCTTGGGGTGGGCTGCATCCCGGTGCAGTCAGGATTGCCCGGGGGGCCGGTTTCCATTCAGGAACGGCCCCCCTCTCGCTGCAAAGTGCACGTGTAGCCAGCCTGACTCAGGCACTGCTGCCAGATACAGTGAGGGACCTGGGCCCCGCCTGCACCTGCCCACCGAAGGCCACATGCAGGCAGGGCCATCCAGGGGGCCACGGGGCAGCAGAGAGAGGGGCAGTCCTGGGCCCGGCTCCCCACGATACACACACGTGAGCTGGCACCTGTGAGAACCCCAAGGCTGGCCCCTTCACTTCGGACCGGGAGCAGCGGAGACACAGACAGCCCCCCGCCCTGCCCAGCCCTCCACTGGCACAGCACGGTCCCTGCGCTGGGCCGCCACCTGTGCAGGGACCCAGACGGCATGCGTGCCAGCCCTACCTCCAGGCACGGGGCGGGGGGCACCCCTGGAGAGGAAGTGCCACCCAGAGGAGAAAACCAGCTCCGGCCGGTCGGCCGTGGGGTTACCAGGAAAAGCAGACCGCGCCTCCAGGCTTCAACCTTGTCAGCGGCTGAAGCAGCTTCCCTAGGGGCCGACGCGGCCCCGCCCCACCCACCTCTGGGTCCCTCAAGGCCTCCACAGACCCTCCAGGCACCGGAAGCTCTGGGCCCGGAAGCTGATGTGCTGGTTGGGGGAGGGGCGGGGAGAGGCCTGCAGAGCCCGCAGCGTGGCCACCCCTGCCACATCCGCTCCATCGGCCCACCAGGCCCGGACCACCTGCCACTGGCCTAGAGGCGGCCCCCATCCTCACCTTCCCCAGCTCTCCCCACCCCCAGGGCTGTCCCCAGGCAGCCATCTTCCGGAGACACAGCTGGGGGGCCCGGCGTCCCCATCCTCCCAGAACAGCCTTCTGGGGGAGGGGAGGGGAAAGAAGAGCTGGTCAGGTCACCATGTGCCACCAGGGACGTGCGGGCCTCTTATGGAGGCTCTTCCAACAACTCGATGGGCCAGAAATCATCCCTCCTTCACACACAAGAAAACCAAGGTCTGGCCGCTTCCGGAAGTCACACCAGCGGCCAGCAGTGCATTCGGAGCCCGAAAGCTGGCGTCTGCCCCTCCCCCCCAACACCACCTCATGAGTCCTCAGCGCTGGAGAGCCACCGCTCCCCTACGTGGGAGAGCCTGCCCCGAGGCCTCATGGAGCCAGCACACACAGCTGGCCTCCCCGGGCTCACTTCAACCCGGTTCCTCACCAACACCTCACACGTGCTCCTAGTTAGGGGTGCAGCAGGCGCCTCCCCGAGGACGGTCTGAAGCCAGCTGGCGGCACCAGGGCCTGCTATGGAGTCTGGCAGGCGTCAGCCTTTCCAAATAAACCCACTTGGCCAGTTAGGTCAGCCCAGGCTCTGCAGTCCTCGCTTTTTCTTCCCAGCTTAAAAGCCTAACAAGCAGATGACATAACTGACCCACGCCGAAGACCCCACGGCGAATGAAGAGCGACCAGTTCCGTGCCCAGACCGTGGTCCCCAGGTGTGTGTTCAATGACGAGCGGTCTCGGGCAGGGACGAATAGTTGAATGACAACTCGAACTACAGACCCTGCATTTAAGCTCCCTGCTCCTTCTGACCGACAGGCTGGGGCCTCGCGGGAGGTGGGCACGCCTGGCCGCCTGGGGCAGGCTCCTAGCCTCGGATGGCAATCGCACCCAAAGCATCCCAGGTGACGGAAGGCTCTAGAAACATTTCAGCCACAGAGAGGACACTCCTCACAAAATTTCAGAACCAGATGGATTTTTTCCAACATACAGACGAGAAACTTGAAACACCTGCCCGAGCTTGCCCGAACCCCCAGGTTCCAGGGACCACCTCTCTTCTACCCCGCAAAGCCCGAGGAGAGCCGCGCTGGGCAGCCCCTCACACACACACCTGCACGGACCCCTCCATCTTCAGCGGGAAGCAATTTTCTGCCTCTGGGGGGGGGGGGGTGCCTGCCGCCAGGTTGCGAGGCCCACCCTGCTTGAGCGGCACCTGGCCGCCAGCACCAGCGGGGGCGGAGCCAGGCCTGGCTCTCCAGAGGAGTCTGACGAACATGCCGCTCGCGTGCTTCCTGGGCAATCCCACCCGTTCAAAGGGATGCCAGCTCAGGAACGTGCATCTCCACGCTGCTTCAACAGTGAGGATTTCTGGTCTAAATGCGCACCGGTCAGGACCTAGCTAAATAATCTCCCAGCCCGCTAGGCAGGCAACGCAAACCATCGGGTCCATGCTTATTGACGAGCTCAATGGACACACATATCATTAAGCGCAACGAGGAGAGGATGAAACAGCACTTGAACGTACGCTTACTCACGGAAAGAGCCGACGGGGACGCTGACGCCCAGCAAGGCCAGGGGTGGCCCACCCCAAGCACCCGGCGCTCGCCCACGCAGACTCCCGAATGCCGGCAGGGCCGCACTTCCTGCTTTCCAGGTGAGCTTGCGGGGGCCAGGTGCACCTGATCGAGCCCCGAGCGCCCGGCCATGACCCGTCCCAGGTGGAAGAGGGATGCAAGCTGCACGGGGTGCTGAGCTCCGGGCCCGGGGCTTGAGGGACGTGGCTAAATACCTTCTTCGGATTTTGCCGCACCTCCTGGCTGCATTTGCATTAGAAAATGCACTTTTTGGTGTTTTCCTTACAAAACCTCATGCTGTTTCCGAACATCAGCAGCTTCCCCAGATTCTCTCAGTCGCTCAGGCCACCCTGCGGTGAAGGGGAAGGCGGCCCGGTCCCCAGGAGCACATTCCCGCTGTCTGTGGGGACACTTCTGCCCTCCTGGCTCTCCGCCAGACGGGGCCACGCGTGGCTTCATCTTCCTAGTGTCTACGCCTCGTTCCCCTCCACACATGTGCCCTGCCCCACCGAGCCTGGCCGTCCATTACCCCCCACGAGGGACACACATGAGGCAGGGCGTCAGGGACCCGCTGCCGGGGTTCGAGCTGTGTGCCCGGGCCGGCTACTTACCTCGCCCCTCGGGTGCTGAGCCGTGAGACGCAGCTGAGCTCAAAGCGCGCGTGGGCTTTTTACCCCACGACCTGGCGCTCTGGTAACTACGACTGTTAGTGAGGATGTGATGAAAACCCGCCAGGAACGGCTGGGGGCGTCTGCTGAGCCTTTCCAGAGTGGGCCCACCGTGGCAGAGCCATAAAAAACCACCCTGCCAGGTTTCACGCAGTGTTCTTTCTACACCTTCTCCCCCTGGACAGACACCAGAGGGGAAGAGCTTGCCCTCGGCGCTGAGGAAAGCCACCTCGGCCATGCACCTCTGCACCTGCCGCCACCTGCGACCCTCCGGTCCTGTCCTAAAGGACGTCCCCGGGCAGAGTGGCACCTGCTCCCCGAGGGCCCCTGAGAACAGGTGGCGCTGACGTGACAACCGGCTCATGCAGGGACCCAGCATTCACGTTCTAACACGGAAAGAGGGGGAAGACCATGGGGGCGGAAGGAGGTCGGGGTCGTACAGAGAGCCAAGGCCAGGAGACGGGTCCCCCGCCGGCACACCCCACGCATCTGAGGGCCCACGCCTCGGCCCCGGCCGCCCTGTGTCTCCGTCCCCCCTTCTGGAAAGGGAGGCCCGCGGCAGGGACGGCGGGAGAGAGTCCAGGCGCCGTGGACGCGGCCTCCCCCGGCACTCACGTTACTGATCGAAGTCTGAAACACTCCCCGGCGGCCGTGCCTAGCCGGGCTCTGGCTGTCTCTCGGAGAATAGCAATCAAACACCCTTCCGGCCCCTGGGAGTGGCCGCCGCTGGGCCTCTGAATTTTTAAGTGGTTGGAGTGTGAGCCTCTGGAGGGATGAAGTGCCATTAGCGTCCACACAGTGAGAGGGCGGGGGCACAGCCGTCCCCCGACAGCCAGGCCAGGGCCGCCGAGCCTGACCACGCACAGCTTCGGCCCCACCTCGGTTTCTCGGTCCCTCCACCCTTGTCACGGAGGCCCACGCCGGCCACCCCGTGTGAGGCAGACCCAACCTCGCTCCACAACACGTGCAGTCAGGGGAGGAAGCGCTGAGTGGCCACGGGAGGACCCAGGTGCCAAGTGCACACCGGCCTTTGCAAGCAAGGCAGAAGCAGGGGTCAGGCCAGCAGGGCGGGGTCAGCGCCCCCCGGCGGCGTCTCCGTGACGCTCTGGGCGGCTGTCCTGCACACCTGGAGAGCCAGGAGGGGACCCTCAGGGGGACCTGGGGACCCGGATCTGAGGGGAGGCTGTCACCTGGGGGCTCAGCGGGAGCCGGGAACGCTGAGACACACACAGTGGGTCCCCCTCCAGCACTCTTCCCTAATGACGGCCACAGGCGCAACCAAACGGAAAAGCCAGGCGGGCTGAGCAGGGCACCCTGTGACAGGCGAGCCCGCAAGTGCAGAGCGAAATGCACGCCCCAGACCACAGCAGGTGCGGCCTCGAGACAGCGGCCGGCCAGCAGGTCTTCCTCTCCACAGCCCCTGCCCCCAGTCGGGGTTTGGATCCCCGAGTCCAGGCAGACCGAGAGCCCGGCCAAACGACTTGGAAGCAGGGTCTCAAACGGGGATCTGCACACCCACGTTCATGGCGGCAGTTTTGGAGGTGTACATGTGTACAAAATTAAATTCGCTCTTCTCCTGTTAATATATCTTATGTTAATTTAATTACTAGACAGGCCACAGGACTCAGAAGGAAAGACAGGAGATTCTCTCTACCCGCCTACAATCCCAAGTGTCCACTCAGGGATGAATGGATAAAGAAAATGCTGTATATCCACACAACTGAGCACCATTTCCCTCCTTGTAGGGAAGGGGCATTCCATCAACCCACCTCCAAGGCGCCTCCCGAGCGCTCCAAGGTGACCCAGCTGCTCGACCTGAGCCCAGCACCCAGGGGGCATGGGGAGTCAACAAGGCGATCACTCAGAGCTGCCACTCATGAGAATACGCCAGCTCTTGGGGGTTCTCGACCCTCAGCCTTTCCAGGGCTTGTGTCAATGAGACACAGGAGTGGTGAGAAGGTCACATAGGTCCCCACATGCAGAGTGAGGGGCAGGGTCCAGCAGCATCTGCAAATGTCCCGAGGTCTGCTCCCTTCTAGAACCTTCTGTCCCTATGACCCTGCCCTCCCGCCAGGGCCAGCCCCACAAGGGCCCCTCTGCAGGTGGAAAACGCACCTGCACTCTGTGGACACAGAGCAGATACCCGTCTCCAGCCTTTTGAGTTTCAGATGGGCAGAGCTTGGCTGGAGGACACAATAGGTCTGAGAAGTCAGCTCCGGCCGCCCGCTTGGTCAGTCACGGTCAGCCACGTCCACCTGGTTCCTGCCCCGTGGCTGCCCCCAGCACCCTCACCAGGCACCAAAGACACCGAGTAGAGGGCAGGTCAGGGGTCTTGGTCCCGGTGGGAGCCAGGCTCCAGGAAGCTTCAGGAGGCCAGGACGTCAGGGGGGTGCTGGCCACCTTCTGGACTAAGACCCACTCTTCTCACCAAGATTCCCAGCCGCACACTGCAGGCTGACGTCCAGAAGAGCCCTGGGGTCGGCCACAACACACATGCGTGGTGTGCGTGCATGGTGGCTGTGGGGGGCGTGTGTACGTGGTACGTGTGTGCTGAGATGCGTGGGAGCTGCTGGAGAACCACGGAGAGACCAGGGTAAGAGCAGGGGACAGCCGAGTCACACACGACTTTTGCAGGTTACAGGGATGGAGGACACACACCCGCGCCGCGGTTCTCCTGCTGGGAGAGTGTGTTCCCCTCCACGTGGAGTCAGGGACAGGCCTCTGGCGCAGGCTCCCCCTGGAAGGCGCGCGTGCGGGGACATCAACCGTGACTGGTGCGAAGTGTGAGACTTCTCGTTCCCACGTGACGTCAGCTCCCCCAAACACACAGTGGGAACACGACATCCAATCCCCCCCAGCGTGGCGCTTCCCCCAGAACGGAGTCCACAGAGGGCGGGGGCCGCATCCTGCAGACGGGCCGTCGGAGAGGGTCGGGGCCGCGTGCTGGCCAAGTGCTCAGACATGACTTTCAGGAAGTGACCCAACAGGCCAGGGCAACCGCAAGGAAATAAAGCTGCCGGCCTCACTGACGCCAAGCCAACATGCGGCGGTACAGCCGGCAGCCCCACGGGGCTGGGACACCGTACCCCCAGAAACACGCAAACTGCAAAACAGGCACCCAAAGTCGCGAACCATGGTGGAGGGAGGAGGTCACATCTGAGGTCCGACTGGGGCCGCTGACTGAGTGGAAGGGTCAGCACAAGGTGACCAATGTCTGAGCTAAACTGTCAAGGGCGAGGCCACAGGAGCCCGTGATAGGCCACGATCCAACCAGCGGCTATGTGGGAGCAGCATGGCGCCCAGGGCTGGTGCGGAGTCTCGCACCTGGAACCCACGGCTGCCCTCACAAGCACAGAGGAGTGGAGGCCACCTCTGCCCAGATCCACCACCAGGCCCTGCCTGCTCCCTGGGCTGGGCCCCTGGGGAAGGCACTCTCCCATGCCCCAACCGTCCTCTGCGTGTGCACGCCGGGGCCTGTGGCTGCCCACCCAGCTGTGAAAGCACGGACGCCCCATGCCCAGGGCTTGCCAGGTCCCCAGGGCAGGAGGGGGGTGCTGGCTGGGCAGAGGCCGAGCCACGGCAGACCCTCCCACCCCAAGCGGGGGCTCCCTCTTAGCGTGGCTGAGGCCAGGGCAGAGCCCCCCACACATCCTGCCCCCACCCTATTTGCCCCAAGACTCACACCGCCCTTCTCCTGCTGTTTAATTCTACATGTTCTCCGCCAGCCCCTCTAGACCTGCTCCCTGCTCTGCATGCCGACCGTGTCCATGGTCTACAGGGAGTTGTGCGAAGCTCCGTCCCAGACCGGTGGCAGGAACGAGCAGCGTCCTGGGGGCACGCACGTCACCCCCCCCATTGCCCGCGGGTCTGCACAAGCCCACCCAGGGATCCTCACAGTCTGAACACCACCGGTTTGTATGCTGCTGGATGTCACATCTCTGCTGTGCAGACACGCTCCTTGTCCCTATAGTGGTAGCAAAGGTCCTCTGGGCACAGACCACATCCTAAGGGACCTGTGCCGGCCTCCCTGGGGCTGCTGTACAAAATCATCAGAAGCTCAGCGGCCTCAAACAACATAACTGTGCTATCTCACGGCTCTGGAGTTCACAAGCCTGGCGTGGGGCTCACACCCAAGCGTCAGCCGGTTCCTTCGGAAGGCTCCCGTGGAGAATCCACTTCTTCGCCTTTCCAGCTTCCAGAAGCCTCCTGCGTTCCCCGGGCTCATGTCCCTTCCGGCGGCTTCAAAGCCAGCAAAGAGGATCGGAACACGCCACCCCCACAGAGACTGCCCCCCACCCCCCACAGACTGCTCTGGCACAAGGACTATTTTGAACTGAAGACAACTGAGAAACGGCAGGTACACGAAGAACTCTCTGCCCTCCCCACGTGCCCAAAAGCAGGACACAGACGTCCCTCTGTACAAGTGTCCTTGCGAATGCGCCAAGATGAGTCTGCATAACAAACTTTGCCAAGTACGCTCTACTCACCACAGCCTCCCACTCACCTTCCCGCAATGGACTGCCCCTACGAGCCCAAACCGCCTTCCCTTTCTCTTATCACCTAACAACTTACTGCTCTTGGTTAAAATGACATATAAGCCCCAAGGCTAACGGCTTTTTTGGGTTCTTCTTTTCTGCAAAGCTCCTGCGCATGTGACAATATTGAAATTTGTGTGTTTTTTTCCTGTTAAGCTCTCATTTGTCCGTTTAATTCACAGGCCCCACTGAAAGAACCTAAGAGAGTAGAGGAAAAGTTTTTCTTCCCCTAAACCAGCAGCATAGCATCTTCTCTCCTCTCTGCCCTCCTGACTCTCTCTCATCAGGCACCCTGTGATTACACATAGGGCCCACTTAGAGAATCCAGGATGATCTCCCCATCTCAAGATCCTTAATCATACCTGTGAAGTCCCTTTACCACGTACGGTAATATAACAGTTGACCCCTAGACCACACTGGTTTGAACGACACGGGTCCACTTATATACGGATTTTCTCAATAAGTACAGAACATACCGTAAATGGACTTTTTCTTCCCCATGATTTCCTCAATGACATCTTCTCCTTTCTGGCTGACTCTATGCTAAGAATACGTTACACGGCATAAAACACATACAACATACAAGACATGTGTTAACTGACTGTTGATGGTACAGGTGAGGCTTCTGGTCAACAGCAGGCTGTGAGTAGTTAAGCTTTCGGGGGCGACCAAAGTTGTACACAGATTTTCGAAGGTGCAGGGTCAGTGCTCCACCTCCACACTGTTCAAGGGCCACCTGCATCTGCAGGTTCCAGGGATCAGGACACGGATGTGCACAGGAGCCCCTCATTATTCTGTCTCCTGCGGAACCCCATGGCTATTTGGTCATGTGGCCCAGTAGAGGCACAACTCCTGCATTCTTTTTCCAGAAAAAAAAGGAGTTTTTTAGGTTTAATTCTCCCATTTTCTTGAAGCTGAGAAGTAATTCATACATAATTGTTAATTCTGGGAAGTCCAAACCAAACCCGTCTGCCTTCTGAGAGCTCTGAGCCCACATGGGTACCCCACAGGTCGGGGGCGCCATAGGGGGAGGTGCATTGCTGCACCCCTTCCACGGCGGGGGGGGGGGGCATGGGGGAGGTTCCCATGCAGAAGTGCACGCTGGGAAATTAGGAGCGAGGCAACTGCCAGGTATTAGTTTTAAGAATGGCTGGGGGTAGAATAAAAATATAAATGATGGTTAACAAGAAGTGCAAAATAACAAGAAAACCAACACATTCCTTGGCTGGCTTTGGCAATGATTGGTCATTCAGATGCAAATTCTACCCTGATTTTGGAAGGCTTACAAGCACTCCTGTTGAGAGCCAGGCCTCTACGAATTCCAGGCTCTGAACAAGCCCTCACAGTTCCCAGGCTTGGGGATCTCCCCACACGGGGTCTTTTTATGTAGCCCCGAAACACCAGCGGCCTCTTCAAGCAGGCACTGCGGGGTCCCTGGTGTTTCGGGCCCTCTCCCATCCCCCCTAGGGGCGGCACTGGCCACTTTCCTGGGCCAGACTGGCCAGGGCGCTTGGAGTACCCCTCGCTGTGCCGACTACCATTCAGCCGAGACCCTGGACGGCATCCACACCCGCTCCCGTGTGCAGAGCTGTCAGGGCTTGGAGCCTGTTCTACAGACCCCACCCACACCCGGCCCTCCCCACGGCCATCCCTGCACAGCCAGGCCTGGGTGTCCCTGCCCCCAGCCACTTCCTCGGTGCCCACGGCCTTCACTGGCTTCCTTGCAGAGCCCACGAGACCTGGAGACACATCTGCTGTGACACGTCCACAGGGACCTGAACCGGCCACCCAGGCGAAGGACCCAGGAGCACGCCCAGGCCAGCGAGCACTCGCCCAGAATCACGCCTGCTGTCCAGCTGCACAGACAGACTCCTCTGGTCCTCGAGAAGGGATGCCCACCTGCTTCCTCAGCTCACTCCCACTCAGCTGAGCCATGAGAACCGGGAACACGAAGGGCCGTGTGCAGGAATGATGAGAAATGCCAGGATGCACCGCAGGGCCCTGGTCAGCCAGGTGGGGATAACCGCACGCTACCCCGCTGCCTCAGCAGACTGAACACGATCGCACACGGCAAGCACTCAGAACAAGATCAAACGCGATGTGTACGTGTTCTTGTACCCAGTGGTTTGTACACACTCTTGATTCTTCTAGTAGAAAAAAACCACATTGTACCATCTGCACAAAAGGAATGAAGAACAAACACGGCCTCTGGCAATAAGCCAAACCCCCATCACCCACCCAGCCGGCCTCACCTCTCCTGGGGCTGCACTCGCCAGCCGGTCCCTGACCCACGCTGCCCACGGGAGGACGGTGTTCAGGACCTGGTCTGGCCCGGCCGCCCCATGCTCACGGGGACCTGTGCTGGGGGGCATCCGTGCTGACATCGTGGGGTCTCCAGGGCAGTCTGGGCGGGGCCGCGGGGACTAGCCACGGGCACCACAAGGCTCCCTTCAGCAGCGGGACAAGGCCCCGCGGTGAGCCTCCCTCGGGCCGTGGAACACGCTTGCCCCATTCTCGTCCCTATCAATGGCAGGCTGTGCACGATGTGGGCCCCATTGTTCTCCTGTGTGGGCTCATTGAGGGCGCAGGGCAGGGCCCGGCCAGGCCGAGGAAGGAGGAAGAAGCTGTGCCCTCCAGGAGAAAGGCGCCTTGGAGCCACATGAGGACAGACAAGGGGTCCTGCCAAGGGCCAGGGGCTCTGAGGATCACGGGGGCCAGGCCATGGTGGTCACCAAGGGCTGGGGGCTCCAGGGTGAGGATGGGGGAGCTGCCCCCCTGCAGGCTCTCCTGAAGGGCCCTGGGCGAGCCCCACTGAACATCAGCATCCAGCCTTGGAGAAAGGGAGAGTCGGGGTGCCTGGGCTCGCGGTGAGGGCAGGTGAGGCAGGGACGTGGGCAAAGACTTCCACACCGTCGGTCACAGCACCGCTGGGCAGCGCGAAACTCAGCCGGGAAACCAAGGCACGAGCTGGCTGAGGAGCTCTGCGGCGGAGCCGGGCTGCCTCCGACCACTGCCCGCCAGCACGGGCCCCCGTGCCTGCGCCTCAGCCGGGGACCGGCGCTCGCGGTCTATGAGGGGTAGGTGACCCTGCAGGCCTGGAAAGGCACGCAGTGAGGGGACGGCAGCTCCCACACCTGCTGGGAACAAACCCGAGCGGACGGGAGGCCCCACTGCGGCCACGGGCAACGGCGCCCTCCACGAGGGGAGGCCGCGGGCCTGGGACACAGCAGCGCTTGGTGACAGTGGACACCGACCTCTGTGTGCCGCCTACAACACCCCCCGCTCCTGGTCACGGCAGCCACGAGGACGGAGGGCTGGCTGACGTGTCCGGTGCTGCGGGAAGCGGAAACGTGACCTGGGTGGGCACGATGAGTGCCGTGGCACAGTGAGGGTGCAAGTCTCGGGCAGACGCTTGCTCCGTCCCAGACCCCAGGCCTAACCCCACCCCCAGTGCACGAGGTTCACGTGCACCCCAGCTGCGAGGCCGGCAGCACGGTCCCTGCCCCTTCTAACGGCACGGCCCCTAGGAATCCACGAGGCAGCGGGAGCGGGACGGTGGCAAGCAGGCAGGAGGGAGCAGACCCTGCCCAGAACGGCCCCTCGATCCCAGGCACCGGCTCCAGGGACCCCTGCCTCCTCCTCCGCCCTCCCCGAGCCTTTGGTGACAACTCTGAGCACCAGGCTCAGAAAGAGCAGCAAGCGAGGCAGGGCGGCCATGGCAGGGGCTCGCATGGGCTCCGTGGGAGTGCTGCGCCCCGTCTGGCTGGGGGCGACTTTCAGGGCCTCCCCGGCCTCCTGCTGGTGCCCGTCAGAAGTCCGAGAAGGCGCGCTCCAAGCGGGTGGGGAGCCGGGGGACCAGCCCGTCAGGACCTCGGTCACGGGCGGACAGCAGCAGGGTGACGCCGGTGTCACAAAAACACTGTATTCGGTCATTCGTGAGAGGCACCGAGTGTTTCTGGCTTCAAAGCTACTTTGAGGCAGTGAACTCAAGTATTCTCTATACTCTTTGACTGGAATTGTATACAATTTACGTTTCTAGAGACTTTTCTCAAGTCTGCAATATGCTCTGCAATTTTAGGATATTTTCACAGATTTGCAGTAATGAGCTGTCTGTTTAAAGAATGGTATCTTTGGAATTCGATCCCACTTCCGATGCAGAGGTGCTCTTTATTCAGCGTGACCTCCACAGCCACCGCTTGGGATCACCACAGCCCGGCCGGACCCCAGGCCCCAGAGTCCACCCAGGGGTCCATGAAAAGCAAACGTGTCTACTCCTAAAAGCCTATTGACAGGTACTGTACTTTCCTTTACAAAAAAGGTAGCAAAGACCCCACTGCACAAATTTATGTGAAATGAAAACCAACGAACTCACGTTCAAATTCACCACATCTTGGTACCAGTTTTAAGCATTCATTCAACCTACTCAGCCCGAGGACACACCCGATATGATTCTGCCACTGGGATCTGGCCTTGGTCATGGCTTCAAAGCTCACAAACCAGTGAGGGTGCCGAGAAGCACCGAGGGACACAGAGCAGCCTGTCTCATTTTCACCAGGAACGGTCCAGACATCACCCTCTCTCTGAACCTGACCCACATCGTGTGGCCCAACCCAGGACATGGGCTTCTCTCCTGCAGACCCCTCGCCTGCACAAAGCCCGGGCAGCACGACTGCCATTCTCAGCCGTGCTGACCCCGTCCTTGCCCGGGCACCTTCCACACATCAGGCACGCAAGCCCCGCTCCACACCCTTCAAACACAGCCCAGGCCCTTCCAGGTAAAGTGCCCCTGATCTCTCAGAAAAAATGAGGCCTCAATGGACAGGCCAACGTGGGAGTGCTCCCTGGGGGTGTGCGTGGGGGGCGGGCCATCGCGGGGGTGCTCCCCGGGGGTGTGCGTGGGGGCGGGCCATCGCGGGGGTGCTCCCCGGGGGTGTGCGTGGGGGGCCGGGCCATCTCGGGGGTGCTCCCCGGGGGTCTGCGTGGGGGGCGGGCCATCGCGGGGGTGCTCCCCGGGGGTCCTCCCCGGGGGTCTGCGTGGGGGGCGGGCCATCGCGGGGGTGCTCCCCGGGGGTCTGCGTGGGGGGCGGGCCATCGCGGGGGTGCTCCCCGGGGGTCTGCGTGGGGGGCGGGCCATCGTGGGGGTGCTCCCCGGGGGTCTGCGTGGGGGGGCGGGCCATCGCGGGGGTGCTCCCCAGGGGTCTGCGTGGGGGGGCGGGTCATCGCGGGGGTGCTCCCCGGGGGTCTGCGTGGGGGGCGGGCCATCGCGGGGGTGCTCCCCGGGGGTCTGCGTGGGGGGCGGGCCATCGCGGGGGTGCTCCCCGGGGGTCTGTGTGGGGGGCGGGCCATCGTGGGGGTGCTCCCCGGGGGTGTGCGTGGGGGCGGGCCATCGCGGGGGTCCTCCCCGGGGGTCTGCGTGGGGGGCGGGCCATCGCGGGGGTGCTCCCCGGGGGTCTGCGTGGGGGGCGGGCCATCGCGGGGGTGCTCCCCGGGGGTCTGCGTGGGGGGCGGGCCATCGTGGGGGTGCTCCCCGGGGGTCTGCGTGGGGGGGCGGGCCATCGCGGGGGTGCTCCCCAGGGGTCTGCGTGGGGGGGCGGGTCATCGCGGGGGTGCTCCCCGGGGGTCTGCGTGGGGGGCGGGCCATCGCGGGGGTGCTCCCCGGGGGTGTGCGTGGGGGGCGGGCCATCGCGGGGGTGCTCCCCGGGGGTCTGTGTGGGGGGCGGGCCATCGTGGGGGTGCTCCCCGGGGGTGTGCGTGGGGGCGGGCCATCGCGGGGGTGCTCCCCGGGGGTCTGCGTGGGGGGCGGGCCATCGCGGGGGTGCTCCCCGGGGGTCTGCGTGGGGGGCGGGCCATCGCAGGGGTGCTCCCCGGGGGTCTGCGTGGGGGGCGGGCCATCGCGGGGGTGCTCCCCGGGGGTCTGCGTGGGGGGGCGGGCCATCGCGGGGGTGCTCCCCGGGGGTCTGCGTGGGGGGGCGGGTCATCGCGGGGGTGCTCCCCAGGGGTCTGCGTGGGGGGCGGGCCATCGCGGGGGTGCTCCCCAGGGGTCTGTGTGGGGGGCGGGCCATCGTGGGGGTGCTCCCCGGGGGTCTGTGTGGGGGGCGGGCCATCGTGGGGGTGCTCCCCGGGGGTGTGCGTGGGGGGCGGGCCATCGCGGGGGTGCCCCCCCGGGGTCTGTGTGGGGGGTGGGTCATCATCCAGTCGGGGGAACATGGGATCCGCCGGCAGAGAACCCGCAGACCCGGAGGTGAGACAACCCAGCACACGAGGGGCACAGCCGCAAGAGGGACATGGCTGGGGTGCTGATACCAAGGGGGACCCTGGCCTGCACAGCGTGGGGCCAAGCTGCATCAGGGTCCTGGCCTGAGAAGGGGGCAAGGGAGCCCAGAGGCAGGAGGAGAGGGCACCGATCCCCTCAGGCCTCGGGGTTTCCCCTCAAGGTTGGTGGGTCCCCAGTGCCCGGCCCCCAAGGCCCCCCCAGTGTTCCGAGCTGCTTCCTGTCCTCACTGATGGCTGAGCCCATTCTCATCTCAGACTTCACACCAGTTCTCCCAGCCTCCCTCCTGGGCCTGCACTAAACCCTCCTTAACTCAGGCTCCACCTGCCCGGCAGAGGCTGGGGACCATCACCCCAGAGCATGGGGAGGAGTGGATATGGGGGGAATCCTTCCAGGGAGCCCCGTCTGTGTTTAAATGTATCTCTTTTCCACAGACACACTGCTCTGTTTATCTGCACATGCTCACACCTTTTAGCTTATGGATGTGCAAACCGCCACAGGCCAGGCTGGGGCACCGGGAGCACAGTGAGGTGTCCTTCTTCCCTCTAGCCACAGCCTCTGGCCCTTGGCTTCCTCCCCTCCTCCCCAGGGGGCCTGCTCCCCATCCTCCCCTCCTCCCCAGGGGGCCTGCACTCTGTCCTCCCCGCCCTGCCCACAGGGCCAGCTCCCATCTTTCTCCCACAGGGAAGCTCCCAGGTCACCTCCCACTGACCTTGGAGCAGACACACCGCAGTCTGTGCCTATGGAGACTCCAGTCACGCCAGTATTTGGGAAAGAGATGAGCCTGTCTTGCAATGTGTACCCTGGACCCCACCCGCCCATGCCTGCCTGCTGGGAAGCAGGCTGGGCCACCAGCCGCTACCAAAGGAGGACCTGTATGGGGCAGACAGGCTGGGCCTGCAGGGCCTCCACCCACCCAGCCCCACCCCTGCTGAGGCCGGCTTCCTCATGTGAGTCTGCGAGTTGTCAATCCCGTGTGGGGTGCAGTGCATGAAGCCCTAGGCACACCTCCAGCTGCTGTGTTGGCAGGGCCAGGGTCACGAGAGGGTGAGCGAGGGCCCTGACCTCACCAGGCTCCCGGCACGGGTGGGGCCATGGCAGCTTGGGCAGCACAGCGGGAGCCCAGGCACAGACAGTGTTTGGAGAATACGAAGGATGTCTGCGGGACACAGAAGGCATTTGGGGACACAGAGCACTGTTGCTCAGAGGGCCTGAGTCAGTGCCTGGGGGTGAGTTTCTGGTAGCCGAAGTCAGACACGTGGTACCTGGCTATAACAGCATTTGCACACACCACACGCGCACACGCACCCCTGCCATGCACACACATGCCCCCACCGTGCACACGCAGCCCCCCACCGTGTACACGCACATCCCTACCATGCAGATGCACCTCCTCGCTGTGCACACACACACACCCCGCTGTGCACACACACCCGCCCACCGTGCACACGCATACCCCCACCGTGTACACGCACATCCCTACCATGCAGATGCACCTCCTTGCTGTGCACACACACACACCCCCCGCTGTGCACACACATGCCCCCACCGTGCACACGCATACCCCCACCATGCAGATGCACCTCCTCATTGTGCACACACACACACCCCGCTGTGCACACAATGCCCCCACCGTGTACACACACACTTCTACCATGCAGATGCACCTCCTCGCTGTGCACACACACACACCCCGCCGTGCACACACACACACACCCCACCATGCACATGCACCCCCCCACCGTGCACACGCACACCCCCTACCATGCAGATGCACCCCCCCACCGTGCACACACACACCCCCTACCATGCAGATGCACCTCCTCACCATGCACACACAGACCCCGCTGTGCACACACATGCCCCCACCGTGCACACCCCCCCACCGTGTACACACACACACCCTACCATGCAGATGCACCTCCTCACCATGCACACACAGACCCCCACCGTGCACACACACACCCCACCATGCACAAAGTAAGAGCACCTATGCCCACAGGAAACCCATGCCATGGTATGTCCCCGACACGATGGCGAAGCCAGGGGGATGTGCTCTCTTGTCATTCCCCCGTGATAACCTTGTCTGTTTAGTACTTTATTCCTCAGTTACTACTACTTCACTTATTTTAGAAGCTTTTAAAACTCTACGTGCACTAAGGGGTAACTTTACACAACGTGACTGTCTTGTGCCCTTTCTGCCTGGCTCTCCCTCCCAACTACACCATACCATCCTCCCTTCTACCCTAGCAGTGCAGCTACCCTGTGTCCACCCACATTGTCCTCTGCCCAGAGGCCATGAGAACATGCCAACATGCACACGCGGTCCTATGTGCACGCACAGGATCACTGCCGTAATGTCTCTTGGTGTCACAGAGCACAGCGCGGGGTGGGACGCCCCTGCACCAGCCGTGGAAAACACCACACAGCTGCTACCAATGAGACATTGGTGCGTCAAAGGCACACAGGCCGGTGGGATGGGAGTGAGAACCCCCAAAGGGAAGGGCGCACGTGAGCCCAGGACACCCTGCAGACTGGAAGGTCAATTTCCCAGTCAAAGGGGGATTATTCAGTTACTAGTGCTGGTGCACTGGAAGGAAACAAAATCGGACTCCCCCGCCCTCAAAAATTTTATTTCACATTACGCAAATACATCCTAGATGTGCTCGAGCTGGGTCCAAGAACACGAAAGGAGAGAACCCCCACCAGGCAACCAAGGGACAACCTGTGTGATCTTCCTGACAGCTGCTGGTAGCAGAAGTCAAAAAAGACAGAGAGACACATTCAGCTACAAAATGACCTAATCCTGAAGCCAAATGACACACGGACCAAGTGAGCAGCAGACAACGGAACGGGGGAGGCATCATCTTCAAGGCAGGAGAGAATCATCCGTGCCCATAGCAAACAGCCGCTACTGATGGGGGAGGGAGGAACACCCCTAGAAAACACAATGGACGATTCACATTCGGAAGAGCTTCTGCCCCTGTGTGCAAAGATCCTAACTCACCAGCACGCAGGGGGATGCGCGTCCTGCAGCACTGTCCCTTCCAGATGGATGGGGTCGGGAAGCCCTCTGTGCCCACTGCTGAGAAAGCACGCTGCAATCAGGGTAGGCGCACGTCCTCGCGGGGGAGAGACCCACTGTTGGATCGTCTCGCAAACTGGTCTGCACGCTCGACAGAACAAAGAGACCCATGCCCTGACCCAGCACGACCCCTCCCTGAAATCCACGCACTGAATAGCAGCCCCGTGCATGTGGCTACGGTATTTAGGGCAACTCTGTTTATATTGGCTGTGTGTTCTTTTCCTGCGGCAGCTCTAACAAATGACCACAGACTGGGTGGCTTAGAACAACAGAGATCTATTCTCTCTCAGTTCTGGAGGCCGCATGTCTAAAATCGGTTTCACCGGGCTGAAATGACCGCGTCAGCAGGGCCATGTCCCCTCCGGAGGCTCTGGGGCAGGACCCTTCCCTGCCTCGTCCAGCTTCTGGTGGCTGCCGGTATCCCTTAATTTGTAGCTACAGCATTAGGCAGGGTCCCCAGGGGGCACAGAATCAATAGGATGTACCCATATAAAGAGATTTATTATAATAAATCAGATCCTGCAATCCTGCAGGCTGGTAAGCCCTGATATATGCAAGGGGCAAGCTGGAGACCCAGGAGAGAGGATGGTGCAAGTCTCAGCTCCAGCCCAGATCTGAAAGCGGGATAAGACCATGACCCAGCTCAACACGGCCTGGCAGAGCGGGAATTCTCCCTTACTCTGCCTTTCGGCGTCAGTCAGACCCTCCACTGATTGGATGAGGCCCACCGTCACCCAGCAGGACAGTCTGCTTTACTCGGTCCTCTGATTCGAATGAGAATCTCATCCAGAAACACCTTCACAGACACGCCCAGAATCGTGCTGGACCAGGTATCTGGGGGCCGGTGGCCCACCGAGCTGCCACCTAAAACCAGCCACGGTGCACATCTAACTCTAACCTCTATCTTCAAGTCACCTTCTGTTGTCTTCCAACACCCTGACCCCTACGCCTCCGTCTCGGAAGGTCACTGTGGTGGCCTTTAGGGTCCTTCAGGTAACCCAGGGTCACCTCACACGTCAACATCCTTAACTGAATCCCATGGGCACAGACTGTTTCTGGACAAGGCAGCAAATTTCCAGGGACTGAGCCTGACCTGTTCGGGGCCACTCCTCAGCTTCCTACAAGGGACCACAGGACCAATCCCACAGCCTGGGGGGTGTGGCTCCAAGTGGGCGCTGGTCCAAGCTCGTAAGGGAAGCCTGGCCATTCGGGAATCGCCCCTCCTCCAAATTTGGCCAGGAAGACAAGATGCACTGTCTCCTCTCTGTAACGAATGCACCCCGGCCTCGGTTTATGGTGAGGCAGAGGGCAAACATTGGCCACTGCATGCCTGCACAAATAAGCGTCCCCCCTGGGCTCAGAGGTGGGGCCATCCACGACCCTGGTAGGTAGTTAGGGCTTTCCCAAGAGACGCTCCCAGGCATGAGGAGTGTTGGTGTAGAAGGTTTGCCCGGGAGGAGGGAAGAGCCTCCTTCCTAAAGCCACTCTTGCTCCCAAACCACACAGGCTGTGCAGAGTACTACCACCACCCCAGGCTCCCCACGGTGGGCTCTGCCTCGCCCACACCCCAGCCCCACCTCCAGATGCCTCAGCACTCAGAGCTCCGCAGGGGTGCAGCCTAGGGCTTGTACCCCAGAGCAGCCACACCCTCTCCTCCCTGCACAAGCACCTGCCAACAGCCCTCGCCACCTTCCTGCAACACTGCCCTTGTCCCTCCCATGGTGATGGAGGCTCCCCTTGGACCGCCCATCTGGAGTCCCGCACAGTCTGCTTCACTGACAGACGAACAAACGAGGCTCTTTCCCAGGCAAGCAGCCACCTGCTGAGAGACCCCTCGGCTGGTCCACAGACATCTCCCCAGGCTTGGGGCCCCAGCCCATCCTCCCCTTGAAACTTCACCTGTCCCCAGGCCTGCCTCCCTGCCTCCTGGAGGGCTGGGCTCATACAGGACCCTCCATCTTTCCAGTTGCTCAGCCCGACCCTGCGGCATCCTTGACCCCCACTCACCCCAGATTGAACCTGTCAGCAAGTCCCCTCAACTCTGCTCCAAATGAAGGCCCAGTCGGGCCAACCCCCAGCCCCAGCTGCTGCACCCCGGCCTGTGCTAGCAACCCGCTCCAGACCTCCTCACAGACTCCTGCGGGGACACCCTGCACCCTGCTATGCTCCGTTCCCCCAGAGGCCTGTAGGCCTATCCAAACCCTGGGCTCCAGGGCTCCCATCTAAGCATCCCCAGGCCCCCCAGGTACCCTGAACACAGGACGCACAGTCCTGCCTCAGGGCCTCTGCAGCTGCTATCCCCTCCGCCTGGAGAAAGCCTCCCCACACCCAGGCACCGCCCTGTCTTCCCTTCCCCAGCCACCCTTCTCAGCGAGGCCCTCCCTCCCGGTGACCCCTCTCCACCAGATTTCCCTCCTGTGCTCCCAGGACCATGTCACTGCTCCCGAGCAACTTACTGATCCCGCTTACGCTCCGTCCTCCCCAACACCAGCGTGCTTTCTCCACGTGGAGGCCCTGGTGCCCAGCACGGGAGTCCAGGGCAGAGATGGGGTCTGCAGGGGCCCGGCATCCCCTGGGGATGGGGGAGCTGGGGCTTGCCGCCCTGGGCCAGCCATGCCATCCCAACACCGTGCCCAGTGCATGGGACTGCTCGCCGGCAGCAGGGCAGATGTGAGCCCCCAAGGCTGGGGCACGTGGAGGAGAATGTGTCAGATGCACTGGCGAGCCATGTAATGAAAGGCTCTGTTCACTGGCTTCACCGTGTGCATGACAGCCCTGCCACATGCCTGCTCCGTCAGAGAAAAACGGGCCTTTGTGTGCTATAAATAGCCCAGCCAGATGTGGACAGGCCTGTGAGTTTCTTCCCGGGACTCTGGCTTGGCCCCACAGCAGCCCCCGCGGCAGCCCCCGTCAGTAGGACCCCGGTGGCCAAAGCCACGCCATGCCCGGGGGCAGGACAGGGTTACCCGGTGGTCCCCCTCCCGCCAGAA
Organism: Zalophus californianus; assembly: GCF_009762305.2. NCBI lineage: Eukaryota > Metazoa > Chordata > Mammalia > Carnivora > Otariidae > Zalophus > Zalophus californianus. The sequence goes on along the minus strand of NC_045607.1, from coordinate 92,667,727 downwards.
TGCAGCCTGCGTTTCCCGAACCCATCACTGCTGAGCAGGCAGCTGGCCAACCAGCGAGTGCAGGATACACCTGCAAGTGGCAGACCAGGCAGGCGGCTGGCACATGGCATGCTCCTTTATCCACAGAAAACAGGGACATGGAGGCTTGGATGGGGAGCCGGAGGGCTTGCAGGGACCAAGCGCACACACAAAGCCGAGTGCTGGGTCCCTGGGCCGGAGAGATGCAATCTGAGCGCTGAGCCTCTGATGAGCGCTGGCCACCGACTAGTCAATGCTGCAGAAACACGGGAGCAGGCCACGTACGGCGGGTCTCACAGTGTTCCCGAAGCCCCACGGACCCGTCACTAGTCGGGCCCACCTGACTGACGTGGGAACTCACAGCAGCAGTCAGATCCCTGCTTCCAACAGAAATGCCAGGCGAGCCATGCATTCAGGCCACACGTGTCATTACAGATGCTATACAAATCCAATACAAATCCAAAGCACAATCACAAGTACCCATGAGAATCACACATGGGATTGTCTACAGGCCCCTCTGAACCTGGGTCTTTTCAGTCCGCAGTGCATCCACGCCCACGGCTGACCAGCCGCCCGTGGCCCGCTGTGCGCCCCTGGGGTGTGAAGCATGAGTGAGTGGCATTGTCCACGTGTGGCTCTGCTGCAGGAGCCAGTGCAGGACCAGCTGTGGCTGAAGGTGTGGCAGCTTCTGGTCACCACAAATGGACCCGACAGGGTCAGGGCTGGGCGGATATTTTGGTTGGAGGTCCTGCACGGCAGCCCTCTGCCCACCACAGTCCTGGCTCCGGGGAGCCCCGTCCTCAGCAGGATGCACACAGAGCTGCACACACATCTCTCACCAGAAGCCTGTCCTCCCTGTCAGACAGCCTGCATCGGAGGCCTGGGGTTGTCCTTTCGGGCTGATAACCGTGCCTGGACTGGCGTTAGGAGTGAAGTTCGTTGTGCGCATTTACATTAACGAGTTTGAAACTTCAGTCCCTCACGTGGTCTCCAGAGACTAAAAAGTCCAGACCACTCACCATCAGATCAGTGCCACAGGACCCTGGCTGCCTCAGGGGTGGTCCTGGGCCACTGTGCCGGTGACGGCCTCCTGGACCGGTAGCTGGAGGGCCACATAGGCCCTCCTGGGACGCCTGACACTGGAGAACATAACCACCTTTTCAGCGCTGCTGAAGCACATCTACCGTAGTGCCACGCTCTGCTCTGCAGGACACGGCTCGTCCCATGGAGGGCGCCCCGCCACCTGTCCCAAGGATGGCATCCCACGGCACGGCCCAGGGCCCCCCAGGCAGCCAGGCGGCACGCGCCACAGCTCGGCAAGACTATGGGATTTTTAACGACCAGGTGGCCCCGAGACAACAAAGGTGCTCGGGTAGGGGGGTAGTTCACTTTTCGCACGGAAGGCCTCCCATCAGCACGTCCCGGCTGTACATGAGTTTGGATCTCAAAGAAAAATCACGGGTGAGTTAGAAAATTATATCCGCTGCAGACAGACGTGAACCCTGTCCTGGGAAGCCACGGGGACCCTCTCAGCAGCTCCTGCCCCAGGCTCCAGGGAGGCCCACCCGCCAGCCTGTGGACACCCCAGCACCCCGGCCATCTGAGCCTCCCAGCCGGACTGGTCCCTTCTGTCACTGGCAGGACATGCGATCCACGGCCAGCTCCTTGCAGAGGCCCTTCTGGGTTCAGGCCATGTCCCCTGGACCCTCATCATGATGGATGGGCCACAGGGGTGATGGAAGAACACATCTGCTCTGTCTCCACAAAGAACCCACTGGTGCAAAGTTTCCTCCGAAGCACTTCACACCCGAAAAGCTGACCTCTTAAATGAGTTGTTTTTCTACTTGAACAAGCGCTCTAGAATAGATTTTTGAATCTTCCTATGCATTCCCTTTTAATTTTCCTTTTGCAGGCAGACTACTTGTGACATGAAAGGTGACGCCAGTGGGGGTTTCCTGACCCGGGAGGGAGAGCACCCTGGGCCACGGGTAAGGACGGGAAACGGGGTATTCACAGCCCAAGTGCCCGTCCCAGCAGACCCTCAAGAGCATAACACTAACAGCGTCCCCAGAGAGAGGATTAAGTCAGTGAGGGGACATTAACGACCAGACAGCAGCGAACTTTGGGACTGTCCTTCGGGATCGGGCAGCCGTACCTCGTCCACGAAGCAAGCGGGCCATGGTGACACCCACTACCCCGCCTGAGACGTGTCCACACACGAGGAAAGCCGTCAAGACAAACCTGTACAAAGTGCACGGACCCCGGAGCATGGCGCGTGCATGGAAACCGCGGGGTCCTCCGCGTCCCTAACCCCAGAGTCCGGGGCAGCCCTGGGCTGAGGTGTTTGTGCAACAGCCAGCGGATTCACGGTTGGATTTAAGCGGGGTGGGGTGAGTTTCAGCCACCCGCCTCTCCCAGCAGCTGACTGAACTTGGTTTGGTTCGGACGGGAATCTGTCAGTCGTGGACGAAACCCAACTGCCACTCCAGATGTGGAGAGCGCTCCAGCTGACCGTCTCTGCGGAGCCCGGGACGAGCGCCGCCACGCGGCAGGTTCTGGACACTCAGCTTCTCGCCAGTACAGACGACGGGACGGCTCACAACCTCCACTCCAGAACTCGGGTACGGTGCAGAAACGAGGGTGCCTGGCTGTGCGGTATCGACGCCAGGGACACCCGCAAAGCTGGGGAGTGGTCCCCCACACTCTCCCCTTATGGCAGTGAGAGCAGCCACGACACAACGTGGGGACAGCTTTCCTCGTGGCACACTTACATGATATGAGCCCTGCTCTCTTTACAACACGAATTCTCTATAAGGTAATGGGATACATTACACCTGATGGAACGATCATGCCCCCAGAGAGCAGGCTGCAGAGCGGACGCGACAAGCCCACAGCAGCTTGCATTGAAGGCTGCCCACGCCGTCCACAGGGGCACCTGCATTCGGCACCTGCCGAAGGTCACACAGACCCCCGCCCTCCTCACAGACAGGCCTCGTCCTCCAGAACGTTAAGCCCATCCAGTGGGGCCACCCAGGGAGGGGGGGCTTTCTCTTTCTGCTCAAAGTCACCACTCCCCGTTTGGTGCTGCTGGTTTTGGGGAGCTGGGGCAGGTCTGTCCCCATGCAGCTACAGGAGCAGGAAAAGCCGGGGTCACAATGACACACTTCAAACCTGCTGGTCCCGCTGGGGTGCAGGCTCATGAGTCAGACTGCCCGTGACTCAGGCCACTTGCAGGTTCAACCTCCACAGAGTGGAGGCTTCAGACAAAACCACACTTCATTTTTCAGTCTAATGTGGGGAGCGGGGGTGCAGGGGGTCCACAGCCTCCTGGGGACAGGCCCGGCCACCACCATGGTGGCCAAGGTCCTGCTCTGCTCAGCAGACGCTCACAACAACAGTGCATGCCTGTGGACTCCAAACAGTATGGGATTTCTGGCTTTTTGAGATATATTTCTGTTCTTGGCATGGAGCCCCGTCCACAGCTATACACTTCTCACATGCTCCACACGGCACTGGGCATGTGAAAATGAACCAGCGGGCCCTGACGGGGGAGGGGGGCAGGCCGCCGGCCAGGATGACTCGCTTCCACCCAAGAGACAGACTGGGAAAGTCCACGTGGGGAGCTCGCCCTGCCCCCCCCATGAGATGATGCTCAGCCCCCGTGTCCCACGGAGGGTAGGCCGCAGAGGGCCCGGGGCCCACTGGAAACTGTGGCTCAGCCAAGCACAGGATGGTTGTTAAAAGGTTGTTTACGAAATGACATGTTAAAACTTTTTTCACTCATTCCTCATGAGGAACCAATGAGGTGTTACAGCGCCCTCAAAGGAGAAGTCAGAGACCGGCATGGGGGTGACCGCCTAATGGGGACGGGGCTTCCCTGGGGTGACGGGATGTCCTGGAACCAGACGCAGCTGGAGGTTGCACCACACTGTGAATACCCTAAATGCCACCGGACTGTTCACCGTCACGTGGTCAATTCTGTTACGTGATTTCAGCGCCATAAAACGTGGAGGAAAGGATACTGGAAGGAATCTCCAATAGACACAACATGGCTCTCCCGTGGGATGAAGTCAACGGTGCGGCCGGCAGACAGACGCAGCCCTGCCGAGCAGGGCTGTCCGCGCGGCGATCCATGACGTTCAGCGTACGAAACTGGACAAACGCCAGGGGCTCCAACGCTCCTCTCCAAGGCTGCTCATTCCCACGTCCCAGGTGGGAAGCCGGGAGGGGCGGGCTTTGAGAGCCAGGAGGAAAGGGGTCCCGGGCCAGGTGATGGTGCAGAATGAGGTGGGGAGGGGCGTGGGGGGCAGAAGGAGCCGGGAGGCAGCCCTCCAGCAGCTGCCTGGGGCACGCACCTGGGGACCTGACCCATAAAATGTTAAATGTGTGAACAAAAGAAAAGATCCTCCCTTCCTCAAATGAAAAAACATGGTGATGGTTTTCAGGTAGGAGCTCACGCAGCCTTGAAAGTAAGGAACCATGACACCAACTCACCTCTAGAAATGCCTTTTCTTTCTGCCAATCTAGAGTTCTCTCCAGGGCTGCAAGAACCCCGAATGGCAGAGGGAAGGCCTCCCCTCGTGTGAGTAAACCCTCTGTTCTAGGAAGCCGCACGCATTCCTCCAGGTCCCCGCGCCCCTATGACCCCCTGTTCATCCAGGTGCACCCACGCACCTGTCCAGACATGCTAATACTCCAGACCACATGACAACACGGACAGTTCTCCCGTTCAGAGAGGCCGTCCAGGGACGAGAGAGGTCCCTTCTGTCCAGAACACACACAGAGTCAGGTGGAGAGGGCACGTTGCTTCCTCTGCACGCGGACATGCTCGGGAATGGCCCAAGCCGGTCCCTGCATGCCGTAACTCCTCAGGCTCAGCCAGAGGGCACCTGTCACTGCGGTCAGCGTGTGCTGATCAATACCCAGGGAATGGGTCCCCCCACAGTCCTCATGCACAGCTTGCCAGCAAGCCTGATGGCCGGCGTGCTCCCATGAGTTCTGTCCTCATGGGAAGCTGAGGGGGTGATGGCCAGGCCACAGCACTCTTTGTGGGGTTTCAGGATGATGCGGATGAATGTGGACTCCACATCAATGTCTGCAGCCCTCTGCAAGGATGGGGCCCCACCTCCACGGCCCCCAGCCCTCTCATCGTCACGGTACCACCAAGAGACTCTAAGCCATGAGCTCCGGAAAGCATGACCTGAACAGGGTCTGTCACTCTTACAAGCAATCAGAACACAAGACTAAAATGTCACCAACCTCATGGGAAGAAACTGAATTATTAATCCACTGCACAGAATCTCCACAAAGAGAGGCAGGCATTCCTCTCCTGAGGGGACCCCCACCTGTGCCCCTCACCTGCCTCCGTCCTGGTGGCCACACGTGGACGCAGACACAGGAGCCCCTCCCTGGGAGAGTGTGCCCCCCATGCCCCTTCACGCCCTCCCAGTCCCGCATCCTGAGACCTCAGCATTGGCAGATGACCCTGAGCTCCCGTGTGGGGGCCCCTCAAGGCAGCACGCAGGCATTCAGGGCCTACGATCCAGCCCCCAAGACAGCAGGGCTGTGGGCGCTAAAGGAACGCACACCCTCACTCTCTCGGTGCAGGGGCTGACCCTAATTCCCTCCTTTCTGCACTTCCTACAGGAAGCACGTGCTACCTTTATAACAGGGCCGGAAATCACACCCAGAGAGGCTTCACGTCTTATCAGCTGCTGCAAGGATATGAGCGCAGAGTGCATACCCCACACCCTGCACAGCCCCCCAAGGCCTGCGCTGTCCCTGAGCCTGGAGGGACCCCGCCTGGAACTCCCCACCAGCCACGCTGCGCACACAGTCTGCAGCTGAGCTGCCAGAGGCCGGTGAGTCAAACAGCGGCCACACTGAGCGGCCAGGGCGGTCCCCCAAGCCGGGCCTGGTCCCCCCAATGCCTCAAAATCATGCAGGAAATTGCGTACCCCAGATCTGCACCAGGGCCCACACAGACAGCACGTCTGCGTAACAGGTCTTTCTGCGTTTGCAAAAGCCCTCTGTCCTTCTATTGCTCATAAATCCCTCCCCTATTCCAAAGCCCCGAGTGAAACAGATCTTTTAATTAAATGGAACACAATTAATCTTGCTTTAAGAATTCCTAAACAGCTCTGACCTCTTCCCTCATGTAGGAAGAAGCTACAAGATCAGTGTCTGCAGTTTGTATGTCTGTGTCCCCCTGAACTCCAGGATAGATGCTTCCCCCCATGTGATGGTGTTAGGAGCCTGGGGCTTTTGGGAGGTGACTGGGCCCGGCGGGTGGGGCCCCAGTGAATGGACTAGTGCCCTTCTAGAGACCCCAGGCGCCCCCGCCCCCTCCTCTACATGAAGACCCAGTGAGAAGTCTGTGGCGCGGCAGTGGTCCCGGGCCTGGCACAGCCGGCACCCTGGTCTCGGGCTTCCCACCTCCAGAGCCGTGACAAACAGCGTGTGTCCTTTAGAAGCCACCGGTCTGTGATGCTTTGTTCCAGCAGTGAGAACGGACTAAGACAGCAACCAACATCCACAGGCTTTGTCATTCGAGGAACGTCTACATTGGCATTCTCTACATGGCGCATGTGTGAGGACAGGTTGGCAAATATCTGGTGTTCCTGGTCCTGTCACGTAAACACCAACCAAGCAATCTCTACTTTAGCCTCTGAAAATACTGGTAGCTCCATGTGGACTTATTCTGGATTCAAAAGGCAACCCTGCTTGTGGCTTGATTCAAGTAGCTGAACGGGTGGGTATTCATCATCAGTGCAGACACAGCACCCAGATCGGCCCCCTTGAGCATCAGAAACCAGGGCAGGGCAGAATCTCCCCCACCCTGTCCAGAGACTCTCCCCGTGCGAAACCGCTCCCTGGAGGCAACCTGGCACTTCTGCAAACACACGGAGACATGCAGGTCACTGGGGCATGAGGATCAGCTTTCCGCCCTTGGGCACCAAAGGCTGCCCCCTAGGGATACGCTGAGAACCCAGGGAATCCCGCTTAGGGAGACAGGCCAATGCCTTCGGTGATCACGATACCCCGTCCCAGAGGTGGCATTTGAAACACAAGATCCGATACGTTCCCAGGATCTGGAGAAAGAGGTGTGATCCCTGCAGACCCCAGAGACACACACAAGTATGAAACCTCTGTGCACGTCCAGCCAACGACACGGAGGGATGCCCCAATTTCTCAACAACCGCAGACTGCCAAAACTCACCCACGATGAAACGGACAACCTGAACAATACCCTAAGTACCAAAGAATGTGAACTCATAGTTTAAAACCCTCTGAAAAACATACCTCCAGACCCAGATGCGTTTACTGGCACATTCTACCAAACATTTAAGAAATCAGAGCAATCTTATGCAATCTCTTCCAGAAAACAGAAGAGGAAAAAAAAAGTGTTTCCCAGCCTCAAAGAAGCCAGCATTACTCTGATAACAAAAACCAGTAAAAACAGCACAGAAAGGTTGCAGACCAATATCCCTCATGAACGCAGACCCAAAATCCTCATGAAAATACCGGTAAATGGAATCCGGTGGTATACATAAAGGTGGAGTTTATCCCTGAACGCAAGGCTGGTTCCGTAACGTGAAAATCAGTAAATGTAGTACAGCAAATTGGCCATCCACGGAAGGAAAAACACATGAGGGTATCAACTCATGTAGGAAAAGCATCTGATTTAATCCCGTATTCACTCAGGACAAAATCTCTCTGCAAAGAGAGGGCCTCCCACACCCTGGCAAAGGGCGTGTACGGGCAAACCCACAGCCATTAAGGCACCGCGGGCTGGGGGACTGAACGCCTTCCCCTAAGTCAGGGACAGGTCCTATCCAACTCTGTGCTGGACGCCTGGCTTGTGAAAAAGCAAGAGAAATATATAAAATGCATTCAGATTAGTAAGGAAGAAATAAAAAGTTCCTTTCAGAGACAACATATCGCCTACGTTGAAAAACCTAAGGAACTTCTTAAAAAAAAAAAAAGCCCCTCGGAACTAACAAGAGAGTTTGACAAAGTCACAGGACACAAGGTCAGTGACACAAAACGAGCCGTTTCCACGTGCTCTAACGACAGTAAATTGATAATGGAACTTGGTCAAAATGGGAATGTTATGCCCTGAAAAAGGTCCTGTCACAAGAATTAAAAGACAAACTACAGAGAAAATATTTGCAAGTCATGAGTCTGACAAGGAATGTGGATTAAGAACATTGTGAAAAACTCTCAGAACTCGACAGGAAGAAAACACACAACCCAGTTAAAATATGAGCACAAGACCTGAACAGACACGTGGCCAAAGTGGACGTACAGATGGCAGATATGCACGTGGGAAGGTGGTCAACGTCACAAGGCCTGCGAGGTGCAAGTGAAAGCCACAATGAGACATGCCATCCACATATCAGGGTGGCTGAAAAAGCCACAGCTAATGGCACCAACTGTGCGTGAGGATGCGGAGCCACTGGGACAGTGGCTGGGTCTGTGTACTGAACAACTATGCCCTTGTGATGTGAGATGCCGCAGCCACTCCAGGAGACATTCTGGGGCTTTCTGATAAAATAAACATGCACTTGCACTATGACCTAGCCACCCGCTCCTGGGTGTTCATACCGAGGAGACAGAGCCGTGAGTTCACAAGAGAGCCCACACACAGATGGTTCTGGAAACTCTGTTCAAGCCTAGGATGGAAGGCTACTTCCCAAAGAGATAGGCCGGCCACCACACGGCCTCGCCGGCACAATGCCGAGTGCAAGGAGCCAGCACGGAAGGCTACCCACCGCACGACGCCGCTTGTTAGACATTCCTGGAAGGTGAGCTCAGGGACCGAGAAGACCAGCAGCCGTGGCTGGTTATGAGTGAAGACAAAGGGAGAGTATGGGACGGGTCTGGTGGGGATGGGACTGTCCCGTGTCCTGACTGTGGTGATGCGTACGCAAATCTACACAAGTACTAAAATTCATAACAGAACTGTACACCAAAGGTCATTTTCACTATTAAGATATAAAAAAAAAAGGGGCGCCTGGGTGGCTCAGTCGTTAAGCGTCTGCCTTCGGCTCAGCTCATGATCCCAGGGCCCTGGGATCGAGCCCCGCATCGGGCTCCCTGCTCAGCGGGAAGCCTGCTTCTCCCTCTCCCACTCCCCCTGCTCGTGTTCCCTCTCTCCCTGTGTCTCTCTCTGTCAAATAAAGTCTTTAAAAAAAAAAAAGATAAAGAGGACCGTAGGCGTACCGCGGAGGGTTGCCTGTTGGGCTCCAGACCACCACAAAGAAGCGGCATCTCAACAGAGCGAGTCAGAGGGATCTTGTAGCTTTCCCAGCACGTGTAAAAGTTATGTGTCTACACTATATTGCCGTCTACTGAGTGTAAAATAAATAGCATTTTGTCTTAAACAAAACACACAGACCTTAATTACAAATACCTTACAGCTAAAACCTGCTAACCACCATCTGAGCGTTCCGTGAGGCGTAAGCACCGATCACAGATCATGTAACAAATACCATAATAAGGAAGAGGGCTGAAATACTGAGAGAATGACCAAAATGTGACACAGAGACCCGAGGTCAGCAAATGCTGTTGGAACAATGACGATGATCGGCGTGCTCAACGCACACCACAAACCCTCTGTTTGTAAAAAGCGCAATAAAGGGTAGCACAGTAAAATGAGGTATGCCTGCGTACAAACTGGATAGAAATGTTTTTTTGTTTTTTTTTAGAGAGGAAGAGAGAGGGGTGGGGAGGGGCAGAGGGAGAGAGAGAGAACATCAAGTAGGCTTCCACTGAGCACGGAGCCCGACACGGGGCTTGATCCCATGACCTCGAGGTCATGACCTGAGCTGAAACCAAGAGTCAGATGCTCAACTGACTGAGCCACCCAGGCGCCCCATGATTGCAATGTTTTAAAAACACTTATTTGTAGCTAGACACAGAAGGACAAATACTTTATAATTCCATCTGTTTGGGGTCCCCCGTGGGGCAACCACACAGGATAGAGAAGTGGGGGGGCGCAGGGGCTGGGGAGGACTGGGGGGGTTAGTGGTTAGTGGGGACAGAGGTTCCCTCTGGGAAGCTGAGAAAGTCCTGTGGACGGACGGCAGTGTTGGCTGCATGACGATGTGGGTGTACTTAATACCACTGAGCTGTACAGTTAATGCTCAGAACGGTCAAGTTTATGTTATGTGTATTTTCTTGCAATAAAACCCTTTATTCTCCATCAGAAAAGCAGATTTACAAAACCCTGTATGTATAAACATAAAACATCAAGAGAGTTGCAAAAACAAGCAGGGAAAGCCTTGCATTGCAGCTTGCCCAGAAGACGCACCGCTGTTGGGTTCGGCCTGCGTCGCGCCAGACCTTCCCTGCGCACGCTGTGCACGTGGGCCCCCTTACGCAGGGGACACGGTCTGCTCCCAGTCTGCTCCTGGTGTCATCGGGAACAAAAGTGAGACTGGTAGTCACTCTGTCCAGCCCTCTGGATTTTTAAAGAGTCGTGCATGCTTTGCTTCCCACAAGAGGCCACCAAAAGCCAAGTAGAACCCATCCCCGGTCTGAACAACCAGCTTGCACTTTTAGCCAGACCTGGGCTGAGCAGAGCCTGAACCAGAACCTCGTTTGGACAGACGGCTACAGAGACCCTGGGCGAATCAGTTGGTGGCAGAAGGGGGGACCCTCTTCCTCCTCTCCTCCTCGAGGGGCCCCCAGGGGTGGGGGCAGGGAGAGAAGGGGCCCAGGCTCCCGATCTAGAACATCCCCAGCACTTTGTGGATGCACGGGCACCAGCTTCTGGGCACCAGTCCTCCCGCCACCCCACCGGCTGCCAAGAAATGTAGCCCCAGTGACGTCCAAATGCAAATCGCAGCTTGTAGACACCTGGCACCGACAAACAGCCCAGATAAACACAATATGACTCATTCACCCGGCCGCGTGTGCAGCAAGCACTTCAGCGAGAATTAACCTCCCTTTAAAACTCCGTGCTGCTTCTGGAGTCAAGAAATCACTGTCATTTTAATCCAAATAAGAACATCGCAAAGATTACTCTGGACATACAAATATAAACCAAGTTGAACGTCTCCACGATCCTAATCACCAGCAGTATTCCCTTGCATGCATGGGCAAGAGAGCCAAAGCAATATTCTCTGTAAACGGCTTCGGTCTCTCCCTTTCCCGGTACTCAGGCCCCTCTCCGTGAAACTTCCTGGCACCGCCCAAGCTTCCAAACACGTGGCCCAGCGTCTGACGCCTATGGTCACTTCATTAGCTTTTCCAAGCTTTACAATTCCAAGAACATGCTGGCTGAGGACGGGGCTGGAAGCACGGAAAATCATCAGGCTTGTTCCCCAAGTCTCCTCCTGACCGACCGGTGTCCTTCAAAGAGGAGAAAACAGAAAGCATTTCTACTCAATTTGCCACGTTCCTCCGGCCAAACCTTTCCACTGTGAAACGTGGGGCTGACACCAGGTCTCAGGTCTGTCCCAGGGGAGCCCCTAGGGGTCCCCACTGTGGAGGCCCCAGATGCCCCGCCAGGCCACCCTGGAAAATTCCAGAAGGCACTTCTGAGAAGAGCAGCTGGAGCATTAGACCCTGTGGGCGGGCCGGGAGCTGCTGTGCTGCTCAGGCACCTGCTGTTGCCACAGGGCCCTGTCCTCCAGCACCAGTACATTCGAACCCCACCCCCAGCGGGCAGGGTCAGGTTCAGGGTGCCCGCAGAGCCCCCCGCCGGTCCTGCAGAAGGACCGAGGCCGGCCATGAGCACCAGAGTAGCTGCACCGCTGGGAAAGGCCGTGCTTCTCAAAAACAGTGAGACGAGAGGCTTCTCGGCACGTCTCCGAGGCCTGGGGCAGGTGGGGCTCACGCCGTGCCCCTGCACGCCCAGCAGCAAGGAGAGGCTATGGGCCCTTGGTACCAGGTGATGCCGCTCTGCGAGCCTCAGCCCGCAGGGAAGCCACGAGACGCACGTCGAGCACTGGGCCCAGAGGACTAATGTTCACTGCTGCCGCCCAACCCCACGGTCATAGCCCTGACGCCTGCCCGCCCCACTGCTGCCCCACTGCGCCCCTCCGAGGTCTGCGACCAGCCCGCTCACTCATCCATTCCTCCTCTGTTCACCTCCAATACCACACCTGGTGGAAACGAGAGAGAGAAACCAACCCCTTCATCGTTTTGGGGAATGCTGGGGCGCCACTCTCTGCTCGCCCCCACGTCTCCACCAAGAGCGTTGTTTTCAAACCCATGCAAATGGTGGGCTGAGCCTGCCCCAGGATACCACACTGCTTTTCTCTGTCTGACTGTGATTATTTATCAGCAACTTAACTGGACAGCCAAGAGGCTTGATAAGAGCATGCCAGGCGCCCAGGAGGCCAGCCTCAGCCATGCATGAAGGGCAGGGACCAGATGGCAGGACCTCGACCCCAGCCAAGGCTTTTTCCCGAAGAGATACCAGGAGGCACAGCACCAAGGCTTTTGGCGAACACACACCTCCTCCAAGTGCAAGCCGGAAGTCAGGCCTGCTCTGGGGGGAGGCTGATAGACTCACCCCCAGAGGCGCCCAGGGAGGCCCTAAGGCCGATACCTGGGGCCAGAGGCCACGGAAACAAAGCTCAGAACCAGGGAGGCCCCAGTGTGGCCAGTGAGTATGGGCTCCTCTTGCATGAGCTCCTAGCACCGTCAGAACGCACGAAATGTCACGTTCCTCCAGGCCAATGCCGGCCCCATGGCGTGTGGGGACAAGCCACAAGTCCTGCCTGCTCGGGGAGCAGTCACCCCTTGTCCTCACACCCCACAAGCAAGCTTGTGTGTTACCTGCATCCTGCCACGGGGCTGAGGCATGTGGGGACGTGGATCGGCCTGGTGGCTAAGTTTACGTATCAACTTGGCTGAACCACTGTGTGGCCAGACATTTGGTCAAGCTATTCCAGAGACTTCTGTGAAGGGCTTTTTTGACTGATGTTAACATTTAAATCAGGAGACTTTGAGTAAAGCCAATCACCCTCGATAATGTGCATGGGCCTCATCTAATCAGTTGAAGGTCTCAGTAGAGAAAATACAGAGCCCCGAGGAGTGGGGATTTGGGGTCTCCACCTGCTGGCCTGCAGATTTCAGACTTGCCAGCCACCCTGATCATGTGAGCCAACGCTTGAAAATACATCTTTCTCTGTGTGTGTGCGTGCACGCACACACACCCTGGTCGGCTCTCCTTCTGTGAAGAACGCTGAGACAATGGGACACAGCTTCTGAGCCGCCACCTGGCCTGGGCCACCCTTGCCTCTGAGCAGAACCTCACCGTGGAGAGAAGGCGGATCCCGTGAGCCCCCGGCGCCCCATAAAGGGATCCAGGGAAAGCCCTGTGTGCAAATGATCAGGGACTCACCACCCAGCGTGTGCAGCATGGGGTCAGGGCACACAGCTGCCTCCCAGGAAGACACTCTGTGTCACGTATGATGTCTCGATGAATTCTCACCCGTGCTTTACCTTTCCAGACAAGCGAGAGACGTGGAGGGGAACGGGGGGGGGGGGGGTGAGTTTAATTAATCATTTGGCTAAAAATACAATTAAGGCGGACGGAAAACAAGTTCCATAAGCCTTCCCCCAGGCAGACGCTCCTCGATCCACGAAGGCCTTCTGGAATGCAGTCCTCGAGGTCTGCTGTGCACTGTTTTCCAGGAACATACATGCACACATGCGCCCACGTGTCTGCACACACACGGCCAATGGCACACATCACCAGGTCCTTTTCCTGGGCCCCACCCTTCGCGGGGGCCAGGCTGACACAGCCGAAGTCTGCCTGAGAGTAGCAGACACGAGGAGCTCTGGACCTGGGGGAACCCCACCCCGAGGGGCCACGGGAAGCAGGCAATGGCCCCCGCTGGTCTCCAAGCTGAGCACATCCGCGTCTGTTCAACCACTTACAGGCAAACTGCCTCCAAACAGGCTGTGCTTTCCCAGAAGACACCTCCATATACCTCTCTGACGTCCACCAAGAGAAGTGGTCAAGGATGCGGTCGACAGGAAAACACCGGAATTTCCACCATGGGGTGAGGGACGCAGGGCCATCACAGAGCCACGTACGGCGTCATGGCCCAGCACTGGGGGGAAGAAGGCGTGACCACGCCTCTGGGAAACCACCCGTGGTCCCGGGTGTGTGCACCTGTACGCACACACGTGTGAGAGGAAAGGCCCGGACTGGAGCTCAGCAACGCAGCGGTCCACGGTGTACCCCTGGGTGCGAGGAGGGGGTGTGCTCGTCCTTCATTCTCCACATAAGAAAAACACCATTAAAATAATGGAAAAGTTAGTCAGCATATCTGACTTCCTGTTCACAATACAGATTCGGCAAGCATTTTTGCAGAAACATGACTTAAAAGAAAAGGCCCCACCAGCAGAGATAAAAACTCACATGAAAAGACAGGAGGCCCTTTCCTGTTTCCCTTCTGAGTCAATGAAAAATTATTTCACCAAGCGGCGAGTTTCCACTGCGCTCTCCCACCTCTATAACTTCCCCCGAGTGCAGACGGCAGCCGTGGTTTCCATTTTCCTGCTGATAAAGCCTCTCTGAAATACATCCTGGAGAAAGTGAAGGCCTGCCAGCCCCCGGCGCCCACCCTGCCCAGCCACCAGCCTCCCTCCCACCCCACACGTGGCTCCCTGGCCTTCCGTGTGCTCCGGCAGGTCGCACAGCCCGTGGACGCCGCCTTAGTTGGAAAAAGCGTCCTTGCATAATTAGGTTAACATCATGGAGTTAGGACGAGATCATCCTGGGTCATCTGCGTGGTCCCTGAATCTACGGACAAGTGTCCTCACCAGAGACACATGGAGGAGAGACCCAGACACAGAGAAGGCAGCCGTCTGAGGATGCAGAGACTGGGCACAAGCGAAGGGATGTTTGGAGCTCCCAGACGCTGGAAGAGGCAGGAAGGACCCTCCCCTAGGTCCTTGGAGGGAGCATGGTCCTGCCCATGCCTTGATTTTGGATTTCTGGCCCCGGAACTGGGAGGGTGTCAATTCTTGTTCTCGAAGCCACCACATTCACGATGCCCTGTTACAGCAGCCTGGGGAATCACCTGCGTGCGCACTTCAGGTGTGAGCACCCTTCCTTCCCTGTCAGTTTACCAGAAGGCAGGAAGGCCTCCCTGCTGTGCAGACCGTGAAACATGAGGGACGAACGCAGGGAGTCATGTTCATGGCACCTGTCGGGGCCACACTGTGCGGTTCCATTCAGCACCCGTGCCCCAGGCCACCCGCCCCACCCCAAGCCACCGCCCTCTCTCCGGCCACTACGCGGCATAATGAACTACCCCAGACTCTGGGCGATGTGCTTACCATGCTCGCGGTTCCGTGGGTCAGGAGTCCCAACATCCTGGCTCCAAGTCGGGGGCCCTGGCTGGGGGACCCAAGGGCCAAGGGCGGCAATCACGGGCAGGCCGGTCCCCTCCCACGCCAGGCCCTGGCAGGGAGCACGCGGAGACCAGGACTGCCGGCTGCAGGGCCCGTGTGGCCGTCCGGGGGCTCGGGCCCCCTCACAGCATGGCGGCCACAGGGCCATCAGCCCCTTACTTGGCATCTCAGGGCTCCAGGCTCCAAGTGGGCACGAGGCCACCTGCCCCACGGGGAGGACAGACACAGCATCTCGGTGGATTTACAACCACAGCCTTTCTCCCCACGCAGCTCTCGGCTGTCTCTTAGGCATTCTTCCGTGCACCATCACTGGCCACATTATAACGGCCCGGGAGGAAACCAAGCCAACTGCATGGCAGGCACAGAAACTGTGGTGCACAGTGCGGGCTGGGAGGTGGGCAACACCACACAGGAGCAAGGGACACCCGGGGTGCGTGCTGCAGAAGCCAGGCTGCACGAAGGGAAACCCAGCTCGACGGCCCCTCTGCGGAGACCAGCTGGGAGCGGGGAGCTCAGGGGAGCAGGGCGCTCGGGGCACGGGGCTGAGGGTGCTCTGGGCACCACACGAGGGGCTCCTCCACTGGAGAGCAAAGACAAGCTGTGTGCACGTTACTGTAGAACAAGCAAACATCTCCCCAAGGAAGGAAGAGGGAGAGAGAGAGAGAGAGAAACAGGACGGCCTGAGGTCTCTGCTGGCCACTGCAGCTGCTCTGTTGGTCGTGCCCTTCCCTTGCATTTTAAGTCAGAAAGGAAGTGGGGACAGGCCACCCCCAAGCTGGGCAGGGACCCACCACGAAGCAGCAGGAGTGGCCGTGGGCAGGGGCCTCAGCTGGTGGAAGCCACTGGGATGCACTCTCCCGCCACGGCGCTCACAAGGCAAGTGACCGTCTGTCTGCTGGCACTTCTATGTCCTGCTGCCCCAGAACAGGACGCCCGGCGTGAGGTCACACGTGGGTCACTCTGTGGGTGAGGACAACCATGACACCACAGGTTGCAGCCCCATTTCCTTCCGGAGACGCGTCCCCTTCGGCTCTGAGCAGACAGGCACCTGCACCTCCGAGGCGCAGAGACCCGCAGGGCGTTCACCAGCATCGCCCCACCTCCGACGTCCCAGGGAAGCACCCCATGCTCCATGGCAGCCTCGGGCCGTGGCCACGCCGCCGGCAGACACGCTTTCAGAGGCCATGTCTGTGTCCCAGGAGCTAGGCTCCTGCTCTTCGCGCTGCCCAGCAGTCGGGGCACCGGCGGTGGGCAGTGAATGGAGCTGTGTTTCCCATCTGGTTCGACTGCCCTGCTGCCTCCTCTCTGACCGGGATGAGGGGTGGCATTCCTCCTGGTTCTCCCTCGTTTTGGAAATAAGGTGACAGTGCAGAGCTGGTCACCCACTGCACAAAGAGACCTGCTCCCTGGACACGGTGCTCACTCTCCTGCTCACGGCAAGCCCACGCCCCTGGCTCAGGCAGTCTCAGGTGGGCACTGCAGGTGACAGGGACCTGCCTTTCCCTGAAGGCTGCTCTCCAGGACCTTGGCCCTCAGTATCTATTTTTAAAAATCACATTCCCAGGGTGGTCTTATCCACTATGCCAGGGGACTGTGGGCCCCCACACAGAAGGCCCGAGGGAGCCAGCAGACTTTGTAGGATCCCACATTTGAAACCCAAGCCACTCCCTTGGGTTTCAAAGACATGCCAGCCATCCAGTTCTGCCTGCTCAGCTCAGGGACTCTGCTGTGACCCAGTTTCCCAGCCCTGTGGCTCCTGAGCATGCAGTCCCATGGTGGGCTGTGGCCCCTTGTGCTCCAGGCCCCACCTCATCCTGGCCACAGACAGAGAGAAACCAAGAAGGAGGGAGTCTCAGGCACGAGAATATGAAATACACAGCTTGCATCCTGCCAAAGTGTTAAAACATCCATGCAGTAACACACAGAGCCAAACATCAAAGAGGGGTGTTTTTCAAACTGGGGGGTGAATAGAAACAACTTTTAAATTAGATGCAATTGAACACATACCAAAAGTACTGTGTGTAGCTAGGGGTGAGTGCTCTGTTGAGGAAAACTTTGGCTTTAGGGGTGTGTGTACGCATGTGTGTGCACACATATGTGTGTGTACATGTGTGCATATGTGCACGAGTACTATGTGCGTACAGGCGTGCATGCATATGTGCATGTGTGCTGTGTGCATGCACGCCTGTGCGCATGTGTGCGTGCATATGTGCATGTGCGCTGTGTGCACATGCACGCCTGTGCGCACGTGTGTGCGTGCATATATGCATGCGTGCGCAGGCACGCCTGTGCGCACGTGTGCACGCACATATGTGAATGTGCGCTGTGCGTGCATGCACGCCTGTGTGCACGTGTGTGCACGCATACGCACACACACCCATGTGCACTGGTCACCATATAAAATGCACGTCTTACCCGTGAGACACTCTCAGGGTTGGAAAGCAGCCAGGCTTCCTGATTGCGGTGAAGTTTTAATATTCTAATAAAAAGTTTTTGAAAATATTATAAATGCACTGAAACCTCTCTAAAGCTTGTTTTTGCACACGACACAAATCCACGCGCATCCCAGGTCCACGCTCACCAACAAGGGATCTGTCACTGTCCTACCCCTTAATCATGCGGCCCCCGCCGGCTGACCCCATGGCCCACCGGGCAGGGCGAAGGTGACAGGCCAAGGCGGGAGGAGAGCCTGCACCCACTGCCCGCCCCGCAGCCCACCTGTCCTGAGCGCCCACGGCCCCACACGCTCCCGCTCCAGGAGCTGGCCCTCACCCACGTGGGAGGGGCCGAGGCGGCTGCCCTACTTCCCTCAGCATGTTTTCCACTTAAAAGCACAACAGACAGTAAAACACCCACCTGCTTGTCAAGCACGGCAGGTATGAGAGGCCTCAGAGACTGGGCCGGGCTCTCGGGACATCCGTGTATGTGCGTGTGTGTGCGCCCATGTGCTCTAGAGAGCTCGGACACGGGAGACAAGCACCAGGGACCCCACGGGAGCCATGTCGACACCCATCACGCACCCACGGCTCCAGGGCTGTGGGTCAAGGAACAGGGACGGTGAAAGATCCCTTGTTGCCAAACACGGAGCTGGGACACGCACGTGGAATTCAGTGTCCAGGTTAAAGCCAAGCTTTAGGGAGCCTTCGGTGCAGATACAGTATTTTCGAAAGCACCGTCTATTCCTTCCCGGGTAAACACAGGCCCTCACGGTGCCCAAGGCCTCAGCAACAAGAGCCAGAGGGCACAAGGAAGTCTGCAGGGTTAAGGAAATTTTCCATATCCTGATTTGGTGGTGGTTTCATGACTGCATCAGAACTCACAGGGCAGGGCCTTACGCGGGGCGACTTCTGCTGTAGACAGACTATTTGTCAGTAAACCGGACTTAACAACACAAACCGCCCCCCAGCAGAGCAGGCTTTGTCCCCCGCTCCGCTGCACTCTAGGGTCAGGCACGTCCTGAGCACCCTCCATAGCCGCGGGCTCCACCAAGGCGGCCACGGAGCCCAACGCCCTCGCCAAGGCTGCCGCCTGCTGGCCTCCTCCAGACAGAGCCCGCGCTCAGACTGAGGGTCCCACATCCTGCTCTGCTCTCTCAGATCAGATCTGCCTTCTCCTGCGCTGGGACACCTGCGGGACACCGGGAAGCACAGCCCAATCCCTCCCTCCTCCACCTGGAAGGTTCTCAAGTCTGGCGGAAGGTTAGAATAACCTGAGCAGCTTGTCAAAACCACTGGTCTGTGTCCTCCCTCCCACCCGGGGATCGGATGGCTGGGGCGCCAGGCACTGGAAGACTCCAGGCTCAGAACGAAAGAGGGAACGTCATGCAGATCCTACAGACGTTAAAGTATAATAAAGGAATATTATGCGGCAACTTTATTCCAACACGTTGGACAACTTAGAGGAAATGGACAGATTCCTGGAACACACAAAACACCAGGACCGACCTACAGAAAATTTTCGTAGCCCTATGTCAAGACACTGAGTTCTTACTTGAAAACCTCCCCATAAAGAACACCCCAGATGGCTTCACTAGTAAATTCTATCACACACCTAGGGAAGAAACAAAATGCTCCCACACAAGCTCTCTTTTTAAAAAAATAATAAAGGGGCACCTGGGTGGCTCAGTCGGTTGAGCATCTGACTCCTGATTTCAGCTCAGGTCATGTCGGCCTCTGCACTCAGTAGAGTCTGCTTGAGATTCTCCCTCCGCCCCTCCCTCAGCTCACAAGCTCTTGTGCGTGCTCTCTCTAAATTAGGTAAATAAATCTTTAAAAAAATAATAAATACATACTTCCCAAATCATTGTGTGGGGCCAACATTACCCTGATACCGAAAGCAGACAGATACAAGAAAAGAACACAGTACCTTTCATGAATACAGTTATAAACGTCCCTCACAAAACTGTACCAAATTAAATCTAGCAATATGTAGGAAAAATAATACTTCACGACCATCTGGAGTCTGGGCTACCAATGCAAGGCTGTTTAACATGCAAAAATTAATCAGCATAATTCACCATACTTAGGAAAAAGAAAGAAAAATCATACAATCATCTCCATAGATACAGAAAAAGCATATGACAAAATTCAACATCCATTTACGATAAAAACTCTCAGCAAAAGGCATCCACATAAAATCTTCACCTAACATCGTATTTCGTGAAAAAGCATAAAGTTCTTTCTTCCTATGATTGGGAACAGGCAAGAATGTCCACTTTTACCACTTGGGTGAAACAGCGTACTGAAGGTCCCAGACAAGAGAATGAAGGAGAAAAAGACACAGCATTCCAGTTGGAAAGAAGAAGTAAATGGTCCCTATTCACAACTGTCAGGATTATCTATGTGCAAAATCTTAAGGGGTTACAGGAAAAGCTACTCAAACAAATAAGTAAACTTAGAAAGGTCACAGAATAAACAAGCAATAAAAAAAATCAATTGTAAACACTCACAATAAATTGCACAGTAAGACTTTAAGAAATCCATTCATAACATTAAAAAACATGAAGTACTTATGAATACATCTGACAAAATATGTATAAAACCTCTATGTGGGCCTCTGTACGTCACCACTAGGAGACATGGGGGAGATGGTCGTGGATGGGGGGATGGCCCACCTCGTTGGCTGACAGACTCAGTGCTGTGAAGATGTCAATTCTCTCCAAATTGATTTAAGGAGTTGATGTGATCCCAGTCAAAAATCCAAGCAAGTGTTTTTATAGAAGTTGACAAGAGGATTTTAAATTCATATGGAAATGCAAAGAGTCTAGACTAGACAAAACCATCTAGAAACAAAGCTCAGTTGGGAGGCTCACACTACCTAACTTCAAGACTTTTCATAAGGCAACAGTTATGGAGACACAGAGGTTGGGGGGCCGACAAGGAACAATCCAGAATGGGCCAGAATCAAGTCCAGAAACAGAGCCACACCGATAAGCTCGGGTACTACATCATCCAAACATGATGCCGAGAGAATCCAACGGTAAGAACTGTGTCTTTAAACCAACGGTACTAGAACTGATTATCTAATATGGAAAACAATGAACCTCAATCCTCGGCATTTTCCAGTTAAAAACGAACTCAAAATGGACAACAGATCTCAACAAAATGGATAAAAACCATTAACGTTTTCAGAAGAAAACACAGGAGAAAAATCTCCATGACTCTAGGCCTTAGGCAAAAATTTCGTAAACAGGACACAAAAAGCACAAACGGCTAAAAACAGTCGATAAAACGGTATTGAATCAGAACCGAAAACATCTGCCCTTTGAAAGATGTCATTAATCAAATAAAAAGGCGGCCACAGACAGGGAAAATATTTGCAACATATCTGAATCCGGAACACGTGAACAGCTCTCAGAACCCAAATATAAGAAGACAACCCCATTCAAACGTGGGCAGAAGATCTGAACAGGTACTTCACAGAATATTTACATATAAACCCAGGAAAAGCTGCTCAACTAAAATCTCGGGGATACAGCACATAACACATTTAGAAGAGCTAAAATTAAAGACGGTGACAGCAAGTGACAGCAAGGCTGGGAAACTGTCCTCTCACACGTCAGCACGGGAACGGGGAATGATCCAAGCTCCGTGGAAAACAGTCTGCCTGTTTCTCAGAAAGTTAAATAACAGACGCTTACTGCATACCCTACAGGTGCACTCGTTCGCAGCTACCCAGGAGGAGGAAAACCCACTTCCACACCAAGATGCGCACATGAACGCACACGCTTTTTACCGCTTTTTAAAAAATCTTTTTTTAAAGATTTGTTTATTTACTTGAGAGAGAGGGAGACGTCAAGCACCGGGGGGTGGGGGGAGCTGCAGAGGGAGAGGGAGAAGCAGGCTCCCCCTGGAGCAGGGAGTCCCATGCTGGACTTGGGAGACCAGGACCCCGAGATCACGACCTGAGCCAGAGGAAGACTGAGCCACCCAGGAGCCCTGCTTCATACCACTTATTATAAAACACGCACAAGGTAACATTTCCATGTTAAAGCGTACCATGTGGTGACACAGTACGTTCCCAGCGCCGTGCAAACAAGACCAGGATGCAGCTCCAGAGCCCTTTCTTTGCCCCAAAAGGAAACCCCACTCGCATGAACTCCCCCCAACCCCTCCCCCAGCCACACGCCCCCTGACCGCTTCCGGTCTCCGCGGACCCGTCTATTCCAGACATTTCACGTAGACGGAATCACACAATATGTCCCTGCTCAGTTAGCACAATGTTTCCCAGGGGCATCTGCGATGTAGCATGTCAGCGCTTTGTCCCGGTGTGGCGGGACACGTCCGCCCAGCCATTCATCCACCGCGGACACCTGCGTGGCTCCCAACTCACGGCTGTTGCTGCGTGTGCATCTGTGAACAGTCCCGCACAGCATTTGGCTCAAATGCCGGTCTTCGGCTCTTCTGGGCAGATATCCCGGGGGGGCTGCGGGGTCCCAGGGCCATCCTACACGGAAGTCCTTGAGGACTCCCCTTCACCTGCAGGCCACGCCTTCCTTCACAGACCTGCTCTCAGCCAGTGGCCAGGTGCCCCGGGACGAACTCACTGTCCTACACAAGACCCAGGTCCTCCCTGGTGGCCCGGGCCCACCTGTGGCAGATGCCAAGTCACAGCCAGAGGGAATGTTCACAGTCCCCCTGCGGCCACACAGCCCCAGGACGGGGCCCCACTTCCAGCCTCGGTTTCGGGGCAGAGCCGCCCCGCAGTGGACCTGCCCCTCTCCCTTCTTCTGCCCAGCACTGTCAGACGGCAGCCCACCCTGCCCAGGCACCCGGTGGACAGCTCTCCAGCGCCCCCGGTGCCCACCACCCGTGAGCTCCCGCCTGTGCCGCCACAGCGCCCTCTGGCACCCCGGCCCCTCCTGTGCATAGACCCCGGGCAGGGGGGTGGGGTGGCGAGCAGGGGTGCAGTGCACGCAGGCTGCAGGCCACACTGCGAGTTGGTGGGGAGACCCCCCCGGGGCCGGCCGGCTCCCCCACCTGGAGGACTCCGGCAAGAGCCACCTCCCCACTGCCTTCACGGCTTGTCCCTCCCTTCAGGACCCAGACCCCGACATCACCCTGGCTGCCCCCCACCCCACTGACCGGGCCCCCCCGCAAGGCCAGCTCGCAAAACAGGGGCCGCAGACCCCCCTCCCTGCCTCCTGAGCTCTTGGCCGAACACGCCCCCATGCCACCTCAGCCGGCCAGCCTCCTCCGGGTGGCTGGGGTCAGCTCTGAGCCCTCACCGCACGGGACGCCCCGGCTGGGCGGCCTTCCTCCGGCCTCACCGGCCACCGCTCACGGTCCCTCGGGTGTCCTCTCCTCTCCCTACCTCTGGCTGTCCCGTGCTGACTCGCAGCTTTTAAAAGCTTCATCCCTGGGCGCGCCAGCGTGGCGCCGTGGGTCGAGCGTCCGACTCGAGGTTTCGGCTCAGGGCAGAATCTCAGGGTCATGAGGCTGAGCCCCACGTTGGGCTCCCCGCTCAGCGTCGTGTCTGCTTGGGATTCTCTCTCTCTGCCTCTGCCCCTACCCGCTCCCCGTCTGCGTGTGCGTGCTCACACTCCCGCTCTCGTGCTCTCTCAAAATAATAAAATCAAACAAAATACAGGATAAAAGCTCCATCTCTGCCCCAGCAGCGGGCTGACACCCCAGCCTCGCCAGCCCACAAGCTCTTCACACCTGCACGTGGACGGCGCGGGCTCACAGGCACGACCGGGAGAGCGGCCATCCTCCCTGACTCCCCACAAGGGCTCGCCCGCGACGGCCCCACCTCGGGGTGATCCAGTTGCACCCTGCGTCCGGTCGTCTGAGCCTGAGTCTCGGGGTCCCCCTGGCCTCCTCTGTTGCTGCACCGCCCATGAGCCGCCATGTTTCCCACACATGGGGACGTGGCCCGACCCCAGCGCCCCTCCCGCCCTCTGGCCACCTGACTTCGAATCCCAAACACGCCACCACGGCCCCGCGTGGGACAGAGCCTGACTTCTCTCCCCTCGTCGGCCGGCCCTCTCCCTCAGCCTGGCGGGAGCGCCCCGCGGGCCCGGCCCTCAGCGCCTCGGCTTCTTGTTGTGATGGGCGCTCGGCACACCGCCGCCAGGGGAAGTCCTCCATTCGGCGGACGAATGTGTGAGGGGCTGGTGGGCCCCCCATGAGGGGAGACGTCATGCTCTGGTCCCGAGCGACGGCAGGCGGCTCTCGCCCCGCAGACCTGCAGCCTGGACCACGGGCTCGGAGCAGCGCCACCGGGGGCGGGCCCCTCCCTCGCCACATAGAGGACACGCGGTGCGGGCGCCTAAGCGTGTGGGCAGAGCACCCACCTCAACACACACGGGGCAGAGCCAAACACCACCCGAATGCGGGATCAGAGCAAATTCTACTCCGGTGGTTAAAGCTCCTAGAATGTCTTGCACTAGGCAAATAAGGGGAAAAACCCTTAGGATCCCAAGCCATTTGTGCTTTCCACTTGGCAGACTCACCATCTTTACGCTTTTTGGTTAGTGAAGTGACTTAACATACCCTCTACTAAGAGAAAACAGAAACAAAGCCAGCACAGAGAATGAGTGGACCTGCCCACGGGGCTGCACCGCCACCCGCCGGGGGACCCTGCCAGCCAAGGCTCTGGACAAGGTTGCGTTTGCTCTTGGGCCACAGAGGGGGACATGCCTCTCCACCTGAACCAGGACCGGGGTGGGTCTGAGCTGAGGCCCCCCCACCGCCCCAGGCCCCAGGCCCCAGGAGAGCACAGACGACCTCTACCAAGGTCTGGCCTCGCTGGGCGACATGCTGGCGTTCGAGGCTCAGGGTCTGGGGTTGGTCTCCTTGGCTGCCGAGGGCAAGGTGCCCATGTCTGTGTCCTCACGGCCCACAGAGCATTTGCTCAGAGGGCCAGTGACTGCTAACTCCAGAGCGCCTCACGTAAACCACATCATCCCTAGTATGGTGTGCAGGAGCACGGATTTCTACAAATCAAGTCCTGTTCGTAATAAATTTAGATGTAGAAACTTGGAGTATTTAGAATAGAATATTGTATTACCTAATGGAGAAACCCTTCTTAAACATTAATTTTCAGACTAAAAAAAAAAAACCAATTCCATTACAAAAGCAACTAACTGAACAGAAGTACATAGAAGGGAAAAAAGTAGTTCCCCTTCCTCTTTCATCCCTTCCTTTGTTCTTCCCCCAATACATATGCACACTTCCTCCTCCAACACACACGCACACACACATGCACAGCATACGCACACTCATATGCACACATACACGCATGTATGCACACAGCACACACACACACGCACACACAGGTATACACACACAGCACATATACATACACGCACAAACATACACAGCACACACACATGCACACACGCACACACACAGATATACAGAGAGCACATATACACACACGCACAAACATACACAGCATGCACACACACAGCACACACACACACATGCACACAGGTATACACACACAGCACATATACATACACGCAAACATACACAGCACACACACATGCACACACGCACACACACAGATATACACAGAGCACATATACACACAAACATACATAGCATGCGCGCGCACATGCACACACACACAGCACACACACAGCACGTATACACACACGCACACTTACACAGCACACACACACATACATATGCATACATGCACACATGTGCACGCACACACACACACACACACACACACACACCCTAGGGCCTGGAGCAGCTCCTGCTGTCCACAGCGGGCACTCCACAATTATCTGTTGAACAAACACTATGTGCCTGTCGAGGTTGCTTTTGACATGTACGCACACGAAAACCGGCTCCTTCTATACATTCTCCATGAAGAAGCAGTGGTTTCACTTCATGTTTTGGCACTTCTTTTGAAGGAAACCTCTGCACTGTGTCATGAGCTGAAGGACCTCTGGCATGTTTCTGGGAGGGGACATGCGGTTCTTAGGTTACGGTACACTTTTTATCATGGAGTATTTTGAAAATAAACGAAGTGGACAGAACTGAATAATGAGGGTTAACGAGGTACTCTCCCCCAGACCCAACCACCCCTGGACAAGGCCACCCCTCCCAACCCAACCACCTCCCACCTGCTGACGCGAACCAGGCCCCAAATGCTCTCTTGCTTCCTCTGCACACCCTCCCATGTCCATGGCTCACAGGTCATTTCAGCATGACCACAACACTGCTATTAAGGAATATGACCATTCTTTTAAAATCATCATTTGCATAACAAATATCAACTGTCTCATGAACACCATAATTTTTTAAAAGAATGATTCTTGAGGCAAATCAAGTGCTGGTCTGACTGCATTTTGTCCAGAGCCCGCAGTCCCGGGGAGGTGCTCAGAAGTGGCCCAGGCAGAGGGTGCAGTTTGCGCCCTCATGGACAGCATCTGAGGCTTTTAGACCACAGAAGGGTCCCCACCCCACTGGAGGCACACCCAGACTTTGGATGCCCCAGGCTGCTTCAAAGCCCCCGAGTGGCAGCCGGCGCAGGGAGCCGGCCCTGGCACGGCGCTCGGGGAGGTCAGGCAAGCTGAAAGTGAGCCACTCAAGGAACTGGGATGGGCTACTTGCTCAGCCCCAAAATCACCTTAATTGTTGTGCCAACAAACGCCACCCCCTCTCCAGGCAAAGGCCGACTACGCACCCTCCCGAATCAGCAGGTATTTCCTCCTACTAAATCCTCGCTTCCCCGTGTCACCCCCACCAACAACGGGCAGCCTGGAAATTGCTGCGAGCTGAGCCCCGGTTCCACTGCCAACGAGCCTGCCTGACCGGCCCTGCTCTCAGGCGACGCCCCAAGACGTCCCCAGATGGCCCCAGCCTGGTGGTGTGGGGGCAGACCCAAGACCGAGGCAGAGGGGACCTCCCCCCCCCACCCCGGCGCCCCCATCCCTTCTGTTCGGCCATTTTCCTTCTTCTAGTCTCCCTTCTGCCATGGTGATGGGGCCAGAGAGAAGCAACTGCTCCCAGCTGGGAACTGCGAAGCCGGTGGCCTTTCTCCCAGCACCAACCCCTATCAGCCGACAGCAAATTCATCTGTAGGGTTTTGCATGGCCAGCTTCACCGCTCAGCCACTTAACAGACTACCACTGCTGCTCCCGGAAGAGCCGGGGGGCGTGGGGGTGCTCGGAGCTCCTGCCGGCCACCTCACCTCCCGGCAGCTCTTCCAACCAAGCAAATTCTTAGACGAAGAGGAAAGTCACTGTAAATTATGGAACAATCGGGAAGCGAATCCCTGGCCACAGCAGCAGGGGCCTACCCCAGCCAGCAGTGGGGATGCCTGGGGACCAGGGTCCCAGCTGCCGACCGGGGGGCTCTGGTCCCAGACTCACCACTCAGGACACGGCGTCAGGAGAAGGCTCTGCAGCCACCCTCCCAGCCCTGCCTGTTCCTCCCTCAACACCAGAAATGGGACCCAGAGGGAGGGGACGGAGGCCTGGGCCCGTCCACACTGGGTGTGGAAGAGGCAGAGGACCCACGATCTTTGCAATGCGTTATTGATTTTGCTATGGGCTGGCACTGGAGCCGGCCATTAGCATGCACTCCCAAGACTGGCCTAGACATCCCTGCCTGGTGTGGGGAAGGCCCTCAAGATGAAATCTGCCTCAGATAACCCACATGGCGGGGATCACAAGGGAATGATGTCATTAAGGTCATCTCCCTGCCTCCCCTCACCCCACCGCCCCGTGCCCCAGAGCCGCTGGAGAGCTGTGCAGCGTGGCCTTGCACCCCACACCCCAGTTCGGGTGTGTGCACTGCCCGCCAGGGCCTGAGCAAGGCCAGCAGGCCACCCCAGTCACCAGGGGAGGGGGCTCTGCAAAGTTGCATTTTCCAACAGAAAATGCTAGTCTGGGCAGAGGGTGGGCAGAGGAACTCAACAGCACTATTTCAGAGGCAAACAGATGGCAAAGCTCATCGTGGGGAGTCGGTCAGCCCCCCCACCCCCAGCTCACGGTCCTGCAACGGAGTGGTAGAGCAGAGCTACCTCCCATTGTCACTGAGGAGCTTTCCTTCCTTCCATTCATTCACCTGCTGCGTGTACCACAGACACTTCCAGCCTGAAGCGAGGGTCTGGCTCCCCGAGGGCCAGTCCTTGGCCACAGAAACAGCCAGTGAGTCCCTCACCATCCCCTCAATCCTGAGGCTTTATCCCTGGTAGCACACGGTGCCTGGAGTACTCAGAGCAGGCCGGCTTTATTCTTCTCTATTTTTGCAGACGATGTGCATAGACACCAACCGTTCAAGTGACAATTGGGGCATTATCTCCACCAGAATCCTGGCCCCAGCGCTGGCTGAGGCAGCCTGTTTCTGGGACACAGTAAACACTCCCAAATAACGGTGCCCAAGCCACCAGCAGGCTGGCCCCAGGCCTGGGCAGATATGAGGTGACAGCCCACGATGTCACTTCACCGCCGGCAAAGGAAACTTCCGCTCCGTGGCGCCTGGTGGACTTGAATAGACTCGGGAACAGGGGGGCCAGCTGCTTGGCCACAGCCCCAGGTCGGGCCTGGCCTGCAGCGGTCGGGCCTGGCCTACAGCGGCCTGGCCACCCACGGGCCTGGCCATGCTCAAGGTAAGGGGAGGCTTTTAAAAACAAAAGCAGAGCAACTTTGGGAGGCACAGGGCTGGAGAGCAGGGCCCAGCCCCTGACAACAGGCCTCATTTTCCGTGAACTGCCCACCTACAGACTCACACGCACCCCCCGCACCCCAACACTAAGTCCAATAAACGAAGACAACGACCACCACCCAACTCTCCTTTCCATGTGTGCACTGGCAAAACCCCAGGGGATTCGGCTCCCCGCCGCTCACTAGGCGGCTGCAACAGGTGCAGCCCCAGCTAAAGCTGCTGACTCCCCTTGGCTGTTCTAGAATCACGCAGCGGAAACCCTGAAGGAAGCCGAGGCCTGCAGCACTCACCGCCAGGGCCCTGACCTGCCCCACCTGTCTGAGTACGCGCCTCCGGTCGGGCGCACTGGGGCCGCGGCCTCCGGACCGAAATAGAAGCCCGCGGAGCCCGGCGAGGCCCAAGTGGCCGGAGCCGGCGCGGGCCCAATGGCCAGGGGCGCGGCGGGCCTGGTCTGAGCGCCGCCCCCGCTCGCAGCCCCGATCGGCTGCGCGCCCTGCGCCCCCGGAGCCACCTGCGCGCCGGGCCCGGAGGGTGCTCGGGAGGGGAGGGGTCCCGAAGGTCCTGGGAGGGGCCCGGGGCTCTCAGGCGGAGACTCTGGGAGGGTCCAAGGAAGGGACTCCGGGGAGGGTCCGGGGGTCCGGGGAGGAGTCAGGGGGGCTCCGGGGCGGAGACTCCGGGAGGGTCTGGCGGGGTGGAGGCTCCGGGGGACTATCGGGGGCCCGGGGTCTCTAGGAGGGTCCCGCCGCCCCCGCGCACCTGCCGGGCCCGCGCGCTCCCGCCGCCCGCCGGCCCTTACCTGGCGTGGCGCGTCCTGGCTGCGCGTCTCGGCAGTGCCCGGCCGGGCGAGCGCGGGCGCAGGAATGGCGGCGGCGGCGGCGGCGGCGGCGGGCGGGGCGGGGCGGGGCGGGGGCTGCGGGCCGGTTCGGGCCGGGCTCGGAGGGGCGGCGAGGCCCGGCGGCGCGGGGATGCTGCGGCGCGCGAAGGCGCGGAGGCCGGCGCGGGAGGGAGGGCGCGGGGCGGTGCGCAGGCCCCTCCTCCGCTCCCCGCCTCCCCTTCCCCCCGCCGCCTCCTCCCCGCCCCGACTCCCCGTCAGACTCCTCCTCCCCCGCGTCTCGTTCCCTCCCCTTTGCCCTCCCCTCTCTTCACCTTCCTCCACTGCTCCTCTCCCTCCGCCCGCCTCCCCTCTCTGCCTCCCTCCTCCTCGCCCCGCAGGGCCCCGGAGGCTGCCCCTGCCCTGGCCAGGCCTCTGCTGGGTCCAGCACCAGTTCCGACGAAGGGCCCGGTTACCCCCCTTCCTCACCACCTGCTAATGGACCAGCTTGTGCTTTCTGGGAGCCTGGGCTGACCGCACCCTTTCCAGGCCCCCCAAATCCCCAAGGTCTCCTGCGCCCCCAGGCTCTCTTGCCAACTCTGCTGGGAACCTGCCCAGCACAAATGTGTGGACTGACCCTGTGGGCTCCCAGGATGGTTGTTCCTTTGCTTCTTAGTAAGTCTGACTTCGGGCAAGAACATTCCAAACAGACCCCCTGCATTTTCCCAGAGTGAGGTGGGCAGGTACCTCGTCCAATCTAGGTTTGTCCAAGCCCTTCTGGGCCTCCGGGCCAAGTGTCTGCCACGTGTTCACTGTCTTCTACACCAAATGGCAAACCGTTTCCCACTAAGGCCCCTGGTGACACGTTTGTACTAACGCAGGGTGTGGGGGGCCCTGGCTGGCCCCCGAAGACTGTTCCCTTCGGCCCTGGGGGGAGAGGTAACCTTGGGAAGGCGGCTGGCTGGGCCATCAGGTCTGCTGAGGGATGCTGTCCAGAGGAAGGAACAGAGTTCCCCGTGAGCCAGGCCTCAGGACCCGTGGACCCACAAGGGCCGGCAAAGGCTAAGACGGTGAAGCTAGTGCTGAGGGTGCAGGCAGGGGTGAGTGTGGGCTCACCCCCTCTCCCTCTGTGTGGTGGTGGCGGGGCTCACGACCTGGAATCTCAGAGGCTTCAGTTCCTCTTGCCTTCCATGCTTCCAAGGTGACCTTGGGAGCCCCATCCTGCCTTCCCCAAGGTGAGGATACGGTGGGCGGCTCCGAGCCTGGCTGGGCATTGCCGAGAGAATGGTGGGTAGCTCCCCAACGCTGTGTGCTCCAGGTTTGGTGCTGGGTGACTGTACAGGAAAGTGGGGAGAAGTCCTTTCCAAGCTCCTTCTGGTCAGAGGAGCTGTGAATCTAGATCCCCATCCCGTTGTGATTAAAACCTGGTGCGAAGAGATTAGGGCAGGGCTGTTTTAACAGCATCCCATGCCCCGGAGCAGGGACCCACTCTCAGGATCCAGAATTGTGAGCATCGCAGAGATGGGAGGGGGGATGCTCCCCTTTATTCCTGACTCATTGGACACCTCTGGAACACGGTGCCCTTGCCTGGTGCCCAAGGATGGCCACCAGCAGGCCGTGGGAGGGAGGTTGACACATCAGGAGACGTCAGCCTGAGGAATGGACGTGTGTGGAGCACAAGATGGTGGAATCCAAATATTTGCAAAACCGTCCGGGAAGAAGGATTACCCTGTGGGGTTATGAAGGGCAGAAGGAGGACAGACGGGTGGAAATGAGATTGGAGAGTAGATTTCCGCTCCTTGTGAGCGCTTTCTGGCAGACCCGCCTGCCCCAGGAGCCGCCGTCCCTGGAGGAGCATGTCCTTCAGAGCCAGTGTCTAGACAGGTCCTGGGGCCACCGCGGGAGCTTGCGGGAGGGGCCTGACTGGGTGACCTCAGGAGCCGCTCCCTGCTGCTAGACCCGTGCCCTGCACTCCGTCCCACTCACTCTGAGGGGCAGAGGACGGCCCAGCAAGCCAGAGACTCGTTAGCGCCCTGACCCTGAGCCTCAGCACCGCACGCCCTAACCCTGTCCGGCCTGTTTCCTCATCTGTGTACGTCTGGGGAAAGGGGTGGATTCAGGGTGAGCGCGGCTGGCTTCCCACCCCCAGCCCCTGGAGGGCCTCCTGTTGCTGTGGCCTCACCCAGGTCACACCGAGTTACCCACTTTGTCTCTTTGTTCTTGTTGCTGCCAGCTCCCATTCCATCATGGCACGACCTACACACGTACATGAGAGCAGTCAAATGAGCCTGGGGCACAGGCTGGCAATCTTCTGTCACCTCTGACCCCCCTCCGCACCCCTCCCCCAATGCTAATCTGACACACATCGGTGACAGCTCATCCACCAATCTGTCCTGGAGCTTCTCCACAAATGCAAACTGATGGGATTCCTGGGTGTCTCTGCACGTCTCCGACGCCCTCTCTGTGGGGACAAGCATGATGATTGCGTAGATGATATTACATCCACTATGCATGGAGGCTCCGTGCGGCGGCCCCGGCGCCACGGGCTATGCTCGGCTTCCACCCTTGCCGGCATGGACCTGAGGACAGACACCCGCTTCTCTGTCTCCCTGCCTCCTGGGGCAGCAGAGCATGGATGCCGTTCGCTGGGAGCAGCTTTAAGACGGCCACATGGGGAGTATTTGAGCACCAGAGGAAGGGTTTTCCAGAAGACCATGTGCCTTGCGTTCCTTGAGCTCCAGCAGGTGCAGCCCCAGCCCGGGCCTTAGCACATCGGCTGTCAAGCAAAGGGAAGCAGCGGCCCTGCAGAAACAGGCCCTCGGGGGCCGAGGCAATGTCTGGGGAGCCCAAGCCACTGCCAGGTCCAGGCAGATGTCTTCTGGATGCAACCACAATGTGCATGAGTGCCACTCCACCCCGCACCATCCATCTCCCGCCCCACACAAGGCCCACCTCCCGGCAGCCCCCCTCAGATGAAGGGTCCCCGGGGTCATCGTCAGAGCACCCTCTTCAGCTGGAAAGGAAGGGCCCTCCTGGGACCACATGGGATGGAAGGGCTCTTTTCTAGAAGGCTGCATTCCGGCAGCAGCCTTGTTGAGCCATCACCATTGTCCCCAGCACCCCACAGTATTTTAGCTGTCAGACCACAAAGTACAAACTCCCTCTGGTGAAGGAGTATCATCTAGCCTTCACACTCTTTCCCAAGTCCCCAAGCTCCCATCCTGGTTGATGAGGCCTTGCTTTGTCATGCACACAAAGGGGGAACCTTCCCCAGAGCAGGGAGGGCACAAGCCGCCCAGCAGTTCCCCAGCTGCAACCAGGGGACAGTGGAGGGAGATCGGGGACGGCAGAACAGACAGACCACTGGCGTGCTGCCCTAGCTGACCATTAGCTTCCCTGGAGCTGCGTCCTTGGCTGACCTGCACCAGCAATGCCTTCCCGGCCCCCCACAGCCGCCTACCTCGCTGGCTGGCGAGCCTCAACACTTCCCTCGGCCCCTGCCTCCTGGCAAGGCCCTGTGGAGCGTTACTAACCACCCAGACTTGCCCCGCATTCTTTCTCCAGCCCGACCGACGCACCCAGGGCAGGCAGAGCGCCCCTCCTCTGGCCACGTCGCCTTGCACACCTGTCCGCCACAGCCACACCGGGGGCCACAACTGTTGCTCCCTGGTATGTTCCTCTTCAGTCTTGTCTTCGTTTTGAGCTTCCGGAGCTTAGTGACCTCTATTGACCTCTTTTTGGAATAATGGTTTTAAAACGTGGAAAATAAAACGCAAGATTAGAAAGCAAACCTGTTATACTGAACTGTGCTGATCAGAATTGTTTAAACTGTGATCCATTTGCTGCTTTGTTTACACGTTGAGTAACACACTGGAGCAGCGGGTCTGATAACCAGCAATTTGGAAGCAGGAAAGAGCTGCTGGTGTTTTGAGACGCGGGCTTATCTGTGATTTCTGCCAGGGGGCAGGTCACACACCCTGCTGCCGGGGCTGGGCTCTGTTGCCTCACTGACACTCGAAGGAAATGCCAAATGTCCTGTAGAGGCTAGTGGGGGGTGAAAATGTTGCCCCTTTTCCCCATCCATTCCATCTGCTCGGACCCTCCAAAGTTTCCCCAGATTATGAATTTTAAAGCATATCCCCAGACTTCAGATGCCCAGAACTTAGCACAATGCTTATGTAAAATCGCTCCCAAACATGTTTATTTTATTATTAACAGAGGAGTTGGGACTCTTAGTGGCGAGTGACTGAAGTTCAGCTACAATCTTGGCTTACTTACCTGTAGAGGGGCTGCAGGTACAGCTAGATCCAGGGGCTGAGAAGCCATTGTTGGTCTTCCTCGTCTCCTGTCTCTGATGGCCTCTGGTTCCGCTTGTGTGTGGGTTTCACTCTCCTGCCACAATCCACAAGAATGACAAAGACTCTTTCTCACCCTACGGCGCGTCTCATGGAAAGACTTGGATCAGGTCTCTGGCCCAACCCATGAACTTATAACCCCGAACAGGCTGGGGAGCCATGACTGGTCAGACCTGGGCCACCTGCCTATGCCTGTGGCAGGGTATGGTCCTGCATCTCGCAGAACCTCTCGGGGCTGGGTGGGAGCAGCGCCCTTGTGAACAGATGGTCCTCAGCAGACAGGACCAGCACGCGTCCAGCTGCGTTAGAACCAGAGGGCAAATGTGTAATCAGAGTGCATTCCTTTGGAGGCACGGTTTCCTGCCATAATAAAGAGACCTAAAATACAGCAGCTTCACCAAGGTAGCCATCTATTTACTTCTTATATGACACTGCCAGAGGTAGCCAGGCAGACCGTCCGTGGCCAGAAGCACCATCCTCCACTTGCAGGGAGGAAGGCCATATGCTCATAAACTCAGCAGGACAGGAAGTGCACGCACCAGCTCTGTCCCATAGCGTTGGCCAGAACTTGGTCCCGGGGCCTCCGGGAGCTGCAGGGGCGCGCGGGCATGCATTCGCTAGCTGGGCGACCATGCCCGGCTACCCGCGTACTGCATGAAGGAAGGGGAAACTGGACACGAGTGTGCACAATTGGGAACTGGCACACACGCTCTGGTGTGATTATCATCGTCGTAAGTGTACGTGCACAGCGACCGGCCCACTAGAACTCTAAAGTTGACAGCACCCTGTGCGGACGAGCACGCGGGAGCACGGATGGTACAGCTGTGTCGGAAATAGGCTTAGCAGCACCTCCGAGGTGGATGGGCCTATGCTCTGTAACCGGGCAGTCCCTCTTCTGGGGGTAGGCACAGCAAAAGTCAGTGTGTTCCGTCAAGTCGAGACCCCCCCACCCCGATGGGAGCAAGCCTGGGGGGCAGAGGATGCTGGTGGGTGGCGCCGTGCCCCTGACGGCCCAGGGCTCGAGCTTCCACGATACAAACATGTGGGCCGGGCGCGCTGGCCTCCTTGTCCAGGAAGGTGATGGTCCGAACCAGGTCCGGTGGCTTGTGTTTATTCTTCAGTGGCTGTGCCCGGATCTACACCGTGGCGTCCGGGCTTCCTGAACGTGTGCCTCTCGGCACACCGACGTATCAGGGGTTTTGTGCAGACACGGACAAGGATCGGATCGCATGCGGGTAAGCCACCTGCCCCAGGACCGCGGCCGCCCCTTGGCCTCGCACCCGCCTTGGCCACCAGTTCGTCAGCTGGAAACTCATTGACCCAGACTCCCCTCTGGTTGGTCAGGGATGGGACAGCACCCAGAGCTGGCTTCTTGCAAGAGAGAAAACCTGGGGCCTCCTCACCGGCCCCGTCCTCCTGAGTTGTCTCTTCACTGCGTCCCCTCTGGCCAGGGGACAGCCTTGCCCTGCCTGGCCCCCGGCCTGATTCCCTCGGGAGCAGGGTGCCCACCATGAACTCCCGCTCTCCCCACTTGCTGGCAAAGTGCTTGTCTGGTATTTTACTCAATGGAGCCAAAGTCATTTTGAAAGAGAGTATGTTCGCTAAGATGGAGTTACCACCAAAATGAAGGTGAGTTTTTCTATTCTGGAGGCAAAATCCAAGAGCGAGGCAGACATGCAGAAGGAGAGTGTAGGGAAAGGCTTAGCTCCAAAAGGAAGCCTGTGTGCAGCGTGTAGATCTGGTCCGCGCGGGCTTTAGAACGATCACACAGACGCACGCGAAGCAAACCAAGCGGGAACGGCCAGCCCTCCATCCCCCCACCTTCCAGGGCGTGCAGCCTGAGCACCTTGGGGCTTTCTCTTCTGGCCCCAGCTCCCCCTCAGACAAGCACGTGAATATGCACGTGCTCTTTACAAGATCTGGTCTCAGTTTCTCTCTCGCTGTCTGTTATTTATTTTAAAAGTGGGACTGTCGGATTTAAACTTTACCTGCCATTCACCCTGCTGCGGGTGCACCCAGCTCGGCTTCGTTCCTCCTAAAATCATGTGCACAAGGGGAAAAAGCGGTTCAATCCAACAACATTGAGGGACACTTAAAAACACTCCTCACCCTGCCTCCCATTCCGAGCTGTGGAAAACCCCCTTCTCCATGCCGGCGGCTGCCCAACAGAAGGCACTCTGTCTCCTGGTTCATCAGCTGTGGACGGGGGCTGATGGCGTCTCTGCACGAGACATGACTTAGCCCCCAGCTGCCCACATCTCTGGTCCCTGCTACAGTTTAGAGGATACGCTGAATACAGCATATTGGAGAATACAGTTTAGAGAACATGTTGTTATTGTCCAAAGCCGGGCCCATGGGGTGCTTCTCCCCTCGCTCCCGGTGGTGTCGCCGAGTGAGATGAGAGACAAGCACCCCTTGACATCCTGTGCTTCCCTTCTCGCCCGCTCACCTTCTCTTTGGCCCATCCACCTGCCGGGGGTTACTTTTTCCACTGTGACATTTCTGGGTTGACGTCTATAAAAACAGCATGTGGGAAGAACATGTGTGTGATCACTCGTCAGCAGTCATCATGCCTGCAGAGGGGGGTGACGGCCAGAACCGTACCGGGGACGGGAATGGCATCCCGGGCCACGGATGTGGGCTGCAGAGGGATGTCCCCAGCCCAGGGCACAGGTGGGCTCTGCTGTTGTCCCTTGTCCACGCGCCCCGTTTGTGGTTGCCCCAAAGCTTCCCCTGTGTTCTCCTGCACTTTCTAAGGCTCTTCCTCCGGAGCCCACGCCTCCACCCAGCAGAGGTATTCTGTCTGGTCAGTTTGAGGCCATTCTTTACCTGTGACCCCGTTTCTTCCCGGAGACATGCTGCCTCCTGCGCGGCTCCTGGCCTGGCAGCCCTGGGCCGCCGTCTGAGGTCCTGGCCCCAGACTGCCTCTGTCCTGGCTTGATCCCTGCTCCGTGGACCCACATCTTGCCCGTCCTGGCTGGCTCCCTCGTTTTGGGGCGGTGCCCCCACCCCCAGGGGGCCCCGAGGCTCTGCGAGGTGTGCTCATGGTGAAATTGGGGTGGACACTCGGTGGCGGCTCGGGGATGGCCTTCCGGTTCGCCACTGGGACTGGTCAGGTCGTCTCTCCCGTGCAGGTGATTCGTTTGTGTCTCTCTCTCTCTCCGCTCTAAGTGTGCCCTGGCGGCGACCCTGGGCTTGCTGTTGGGCGTGAGCCCGGACGTCCTGACGAGTGGCTGAGAACCCGCAGTGTGACGCTCAGGCAGGGGTCCGCCACGCCTCTGTCTTTCCTCTGTGGCCGTGCATTTCCCCGGGGACAGAGGTGGGGCACAGAGGCAGGGGTCAGCCCACCACCCGCAGGCCGGGCCCCTCCATGCCCCTGCCCTCCCCTGTTCTTGGCGTCTCTGAGGACGGGGAGGGCACGTGGTTCCTACACTTTACCCAGTGCCCCAGCCACCGGCCTCCCCCGTCTTCGCGTTCAGGGCTCCGCGATGCCCAAGACTCCTCAGCTCTGCGGCAAGACCATCCTGACTCTTGACTTTTGCTCTCCTGGCCTGCACATCGCGACATGCATCCATTTCCAGCGCCCAAATGTCCTTGACTGCTTTTAGCTACCGTCAACTCTTCTCTCACGCCCTGATTGATCGTTTCTTCCCCAGCATTTTCGTATGAGAACTTCCAGACGGACAGAAAAGCGACTTGGGTAGCGATCGTGGGAATAACTACCAGGAATCCCGCGTCCGCGTGCGACCACGCTCATGTAGTCACACCTCCGAGCACCCGTGTCTCCAGCCATCAATCCGTCCCATTTTCACAAATGCATTTCTAATTAAGGATACCTCTCTGCTGCTCCTAAACACTTAATTTTTCAGTTGCACTTTGTTCCCCTCCATGGTTTCCGTCGCTCTCAGTGTTGAGGAAGCTAGCTGGAAGGTGCATGATATTCTCTCTGGTCCCTCGAGCTGTCAGGTTTTCTCTGCAGTCAGCTGGCTCCTCTCTGGCGGTGGACGGCCTTCCCAGGTATCCAGTCAGACTTGGATGTCTGTCGTCCATGGGAATGAAAGCGAGGATGGCAGGTGCAGGGGGCCGGACAGGTTCCTGGGCTAACGGTAAGTGGGGGCCTCGCGCGGGCCGGGGCCGGGTGTGTGAGCGTGGGCAGCGGCTCTCAGCTGGACTCCCCCAGACTGTGGGAGGGGGTAACATGACAGAGTCCGGGGCCAGGCTCCCCCACACTGTGTGGGTCAGCTTAGGCCACACTGCCCTGCAGGCAGGGGTGAAGCACAGAGGCTGCTATGTTTGCAGGGGTGGAGGCAGGACCAGCGGACACCCCTGCAGCTTGCACACCTTCACTGGTCTCGCTGCCTCCACCAGATCCTCCCTCAGCTTCTCCATCCCTAGGCTGGTGCTCCATTGGCGCTGAGATGGCCCACATGGCCCAGGCTGGCAGCTTGGATGTGGGGAGGGCAGGATGCGGTGGTCAGCCCATCTCTGGGCCCTGATGTGGCCACACGGCCCCTTCACGTGCACCCGTCTTTCCCAGTTCCCCATGCCTGGGCTCCAGAGACTAAGGCCTTCCTCGGGCTCTCGGCTCACACCAGCAAGAGGCAAAATCATGGTTCGTGCCACTTCCCAGGTTCTGTGGTCCTGACGGGGCCACGTGGGCCCCCTCGCCAGCCCCATGCACCCACCAGAGCAAAGTGACCACCTGGAGAGTTTAAGTTCATTTTCACAGGGCCCCATCTGTGTATTTTCTCGGTTTCTGTGTGTTCTCATTTGGACATAATATGGATGGTCTCATGCCTGTTGTGTTTATAATTCAGTAAATTAAATGTACCTAAAATACTACTTAATGACTTGAGGTATTTGCCTGCCAGGTGAAGCTGGGGCTTTGTTTATGGAGCTGCTACCCTCTGTCATTCCTTATGAACAGGAGTCTTGGCCCCAAGAGCCCGAGAAGCATTACATCTCCCCGTGCCTCGGACCCCGAGAAGCATTACATCTCCCCGTGCCTCGGACCCCGAGAAGCATTACATCTCCCTGTGCCTCGGACCCCGAGAAGCATTACATCTCCCCGTGCCTCGGTCACACGCTGCCCCGGGCACCTCTTAGCTCCGTCCATATTTGGGAGCCGCAAGCACCCAAACCGAGTGTTTTTTCTGCAAGTCTGAAAGGGTTCAGGGCGCCTGTGTACTCGTTCATGTGCGTTAGAGGACAACCACCTAAACGTGGAAGCCTAATGACAGCTAAAAACGCCGTTCCCACTGAACACGCGCAGGGTCCACACACTGGAGTAAACTCTGTGTGCAAATATTTAGATTTTACCACTAAGTATTTAAAACATACAAAACGTATTGCAGGAGGACACAGCCAAAACCCACCTGCAGGATGAAGGCTGCTGGCGAGGGAAGCCCCCCCAGGAGTCCCTGCCAGCTCCCCTCTCCTTGCTCCCCTCGAGGTCACGGCCTGGGGGTCTGTCTCTTGCCCTACCATGTGATCCGAGCTGAGGGTCTGTGCGCCCGGAGGAGCGCTTGCATTCTTGGACAGGTTCTGAACTTTGTAGAAACGGTTCATGTGCCCAGCTCAGGGGCTTTTTGGGGACATTAGCAGGACCAGGGTGTGGAAGGTGGCAAGGTGCCCTTCACAGGATTCAAGCCTCCTTGACCCTCATTGAGCCTCACAGTTTGCAGACTGCCTTTTCTGGCTGAACGCGGCCTCTCTCATTATTGTTCATCACATTCTATTTCTCCACGTCACGCCAAAAATCAGATGGTGATTTTTCCCCATCTGTTGCCACAATCTGCTCAAACGGTCACATTCCCAGAACGCTCGGGAAACTGTATAGCTCAGAATGGGAAATGAACGCACTCCTGCCTATGGATGGGGGTTTGGTCCTCAGCGCTGTATTGGGATGCTTGGCCTCTAACGACACGTTCGGAAAAAACTGCTGTTTTCTCTGATGCCTGTGGTGAGTGACACAGAAGTGACCAGAGGGACTCGGGCAGGATTCAATCCTGAAACCTCAAAATAGTCTCCCCTCTAATACAGAAATATTTAGTAAAGAAGCCTCTCATCCAAAGCCTCTCTTTTTCTAACACAAATATTTTTAGTGGATAGGGAAAAATTGAAGTACTCACACCACCTTTCAAAGGCTCCAAGGGCCACACAGCTGAATCTGGACGGACAAAATCCTGCCCCTGAAAGCGTTTCAGGAGAAGGGGCAGAGAGTGGGCTATCCTGGTGTTGAGCTGCTTCTGTGATGCAGGACGCTGTTTGCGTTCTGGCTAAGAAAGTGCAGAGCCGCCCCGCGGATGTGCGGATGGCCCTAGGGCCCTGGGTGCTGCTCCGCGGATGTGCCGATGGCCCGAGGACCTCGGATGCCGCCCCGTGGCTGTGCCGATGGCCCGAGGGCTCCGGGGTGCCGCCCCGCGGATGTGCCACCGGCCTGGGACAGTGGAGCAGGGCTGAACGAGGAAGTCCGTGGCAGAGCGGGGCGGTGACTTTTGTCTTGCGTACAGTATTCACTGCGGATGGACGGAAGGCAGCAAAGTTTGCTCTGGAACAAATCTAGTTTCGAGAGGAGCAACCATCCGTCTAGATGTGTTCTCCAGGGGACATGGAGGGTGGGCTTCCTCATGGCTCAGGTACCTGTCCCAGCCCCGATGGGCATTCCGCTAGGACAACGGGCCCCCGCGGTCCCGCCCGACCAGCCCTGCCGGAGAGGAGGAGCCCCAGAATGCCCCCCACACGCGGTGTTGTCCGCTTTATGAAGGTCACCTTGTAGTCGCCCGCTGGCTCTGCCTTCAGAGCAGAAACTAGGTTCATCCCGTGGTCTGTAAAGAGCACACTTGATGAGGGAACTCGCTGAGATGGTTTACACATTATTTTCACCGGGCAGTGACCGATTCTCACTCACCTGTAAGTGTGTGGCGCTGCAGCTGGCCCGAGTGGGACCCGCAGCCCCTCTGCTCCCCCGCCCCACCCTGTTTCTATAGCCGGAGGCAGGGGCTGTGCCTGATGCCTGTGAGTGAGGGGTGACCCTTGAGACCAAGGGCCCGTGCTGCTTGGACTTGCCCTTCCTGGTTCTGTGAGGCAAGATTCCTCTATCTGAGACCTTCGGCTTCCTCCTCCTCCCAACACACAGAGCACAGCCTGCGGGACTGTTCCGCCCGGGGCCAGGGAGCAGCTCTTCGGGGAGCCAGGCTTGGAGGTGGTGGGTGTAGGAGGGAAGGCCTCCTCCCCTGAGGGTACGGCTTCCCCTCCACCGCGAGGAGCTCACGTCCTCGGGGTTCAGGCACTTGTAAGTGTGTCTGTGCTGGAATCTGACCCCGGCTCTGCAGGGAGGCAGGTTTCAGCCGGGTCTGAGAAGGATACGGGATGATGGGTGTTCTAGGAGGCACCAGGAGAGGGATGTGCTGTACAGAGGGACGTGAGGACCCCTCTGCTTCCTTCTGTTTTGCATTTGAGGCTTCTCTCCTCGCCCAGGAGCCCGTTTGGACGAGGGGAAGCGCCTGGGCTCGGCAGGGTTTCTTCACGCATGTCTACCATGAATTCATCCCCGTTCCTCCGTGGGATCAGGTCCCCTAAGAGGCTTTGGCCCTTTCAGGGACGGAAGAGAGAGCAAAGGAAGGCAACAAGGGAGAAACCCCCCTGGAAACAGACCAAGGACGACTGTCAGTCTGCCCTGGGGGGACAGGGTGCCCCAGTGGGACCTGTCCCCCAGGAACCCTGGGTTTGGGAAGCACAGCCCTGGGGGCCCAGCCTTGCTCAGGAGTCATGCCTCCTGGGAGGTCCCTACTGAAACGCACGCTCGTTATCTGGGGCCCGGTTTCAAAACTTGTGTACACACGCGTGTCCGTGCGTCCAGCCTCTGAGACAGCCAAGGAGGATGGGTGGACCATCTCCGTGGTCTGCCGGGTGGAGCCCCCAATTCCTGTGGAGGAACCACGCCGGCCTGGAAACCCTGCTGACGGGTGGGGCAGAGTCTGAGAGAGTTCTGTGCGGGGTTCTGACCCAGATTTGCTGGAAGTCCCGTGTGCAGGCTGATCCCCAACTTGGGGGGCTCCCGGAGAGGCTGTCCCCTTCTCCTGGGCAGGGGTGTCCACACACGGGGCTGCTTCTGCCGGCCTCGGCCTGTGGGTGGGAGGCATGCCCCTGTGCTGAGCCTGCAGTTGTACAGCTGGGCTCTGAAGACGGGGAGAGGTCCTGGAGGAACCCACAGCCTCTGCGGACGAGAAACTCTCTGGAGGCTGAAGGGAATCCCAGGCAGGCACTCTGACTCAGTGAGAGACAGTGTTGAGCAGCTCCGGACACCAGTGGCTCTCAGCTATCAGAGACCTTGCAGCTGCTGGGTCCCCTGGCAATACCCCTGCGGCTGCTGCTGGCCCTGCCTGCATCCTCCTGGCCTGGCCTCACCTCACCTGCTGGACAGGGTCTGCGAGGCCATCGAGGTCTCAGCGGGGCTCTGCCGGGGGCGGAGTTTTGTTTTTGTTTCAAAGAGAAACAAAAGTTTCTCTTTTGTTTCAAAGAGAAAGTGTGGGATGCGGGCTTCAAATGATGAGCTACCACTGGCCTTGTTGCTCATGTATTCATGCTCTTCCTTCTCTAATCCAAACAGAATCAAGATTTGCGCTCCAGACATAGACCCTGCCGGAAATAGGGAGCCAGTTAAATATCTGGGACACTCGCCACCCAGTCCCAGACTCGTGGAAGACACTGTTCTCTTCCTCCTTGGTGATCCTCACTTCTTTTCTTGCCAGAGGAACCCAATTCTGAATTGATGTGGCAGGCCAAGAGCCCTCGAGCTCCCAGAGAGAGGGTTCCCATGCCCCTTTAGTCTAAACTAGACACAGCAATAATCCCCCTTTCTTTTACCACTGATTGTTCCAGGGGATGAACAGAACCCTGCGAGGCAAAAAAAAAAAAAAAAAAAAAAATCATCCGGAGGCTCCATAGGCTTCCCTTGCCCCTTCCTTCCAGTCCGGGACGTTGGTGTCGTGCCTGGAGCTCTGGTAGCTATTTTGTAACCAGGAGGTGGCCAGCACGAGGGTTAAAGGCCGTTTTGTTGGGAATGGAAACAGGAGGTCAGGCCATGGCACCAGGTCTGACCGTTTCTTCTGTGACCCCACTAAGTGCATTACTATGTAAGCACCCCCGAGATGGGCTTTCTCATACTTGCAGCCCAAACCACTTGTTTGGAGAT
The DNA here is from genome assembly GCF_009762305.2 of Zalophus californianus. Lineage (NCBI taxonomy): Eukaryota > Metazoa > Chordata > Mammalia > Carnivora > Otariidae > Zalophus > Zalophus californianus. Next base: position 92,624,836 of record NC_045607.1, on the reverse strand, counting down.
ATCCACAGGATTTCAGCCTGAGTAGGCATTACTTCGCACAGACATATTTATTCCTTTCCAACCAAGCTGAACTGATATGATTTTCATCCCTCGTCCTGTAAACACTGTTTGTCAGCAGACGGGGCAGGTGGAGGGGAGCTGGAGGGTGTCACCTCCAGATGGAAGAGGAGGTCGGAAGCTGCCCTCAGGCCTTGAGGATTGCGGAGGCTGTGTGCAGGCGGGAGAGGATCTGGTGAGGCGGCTGTGTCCTGGGGTGGGTGGCGGAGCTTTGGGGTGCCGACCTCTTCCTGGGGGACCCCCACCACTCCCCAGGCGGGCTCTGGGTCTGTGGGACTCCTGAGGCTCCCATTCAGGAGGCCACACGGCTCTTGGGACACCTGCTCAGGTAGTCTCCACCTGACAAGCTAGATTCTGAGGGCAGCCACGTGGAGAGAAAGAGATGGAGACAGACCAACAGAGAGACACAGACAGACAGAGGGACAGAGAGAGATGGAGAGAGAGACAGAGACAGAGAGATAGAGACACACAGAGACACGGGGAGCACACCCCGCGGTGTCCACCTGGCTGTCCAGTGCAGCCAGGGCCTGACCTGTGTGTGGCAGGTTGTTTGGAGTCCACTCTCTAGCCTCTGCAGCCTGGGTCTTGGCCGTGGCGCCGAGGGGTCCTGGGCTGGATCACTGGGAAGTAGGGAGGCTGCCCCTGCTGACTGGGCACCTTTGGGCCTTGCGTCTCAGGGGGCTGCTGGGGCCGCTGCACAGAGACGTCATCTCGGGCTGTTGGGAGTTCAGGGCCCTGGCCAAGCCAAGAGAGCAGACCTGTCGCCCTGCCCTCCACCCTCAGCCCACCCTCCCAGCATCTAGAAGCTTCTCTGGGGAGGGCAGGGCTGGCGAGAGAGCCAAGGGCAGCTGAGCTCGAACCACCGACTGGACTTCCCTGGGGTCACCCACCACCTGCATCCACACCTACTGAAATGCTCAAATGGAAGCAATAGGCGTGTACTGTTTTGCATGATTCTGTGCTGGCAAGGAGGTCCCTGCTGATTTCACCTGGGCCCAGGCAGGCCAGGGGTGGGGAGGGGTGCCAGGGGCTCCGCACGCATCGGGAAGTCCCCAGGCTCTCCCCGCAAGGGGTATTTAATTCCAAGCCTCCCCACGCAGCAGGGGGGCTCAGGCCGGGTCACCTGGGCCACCGGGGCCACCTCCCACCTGAGGAGGCCAGTCTAGAGACCAGCACGAGCGATTTACCGCCTGAGTGCATGCGCGCTGGGTCTGGGGTCCGCCACAGGTCGATCTCGCGATAGATGGGATTGGGGTGTCCATCCCTCCCTCGCCCCCCACCCCCAGCCTAGCAGGCAGAGGCTCACAGGTGGCTCTAGTCCCAGGAGGTGAAGGCCCTGCCTCTTCTGTTTACCCATGTCTCCTGGCTATCTGGTCCGTGGGCGCGGGACATCTTGGGTATAGAAATGAGCACGGGACACTCAGCACCTGTGCCCCTAAAATCACCACCCAAGCTGGTTGTTTTAGTTTATTTTTTAAACTTAGAACATTTTAGTAAGAACTGTCCGTTTAGGGTGTCGGGCACAGTAATGCAAGGAACAGATGCCGGGGACATGATGGCTGGAGCCGAGCTCTGGACCCGCCTTCCCCCGGCCGGTCACCATGGGTGTGCACGCGGTGAGCACAGGGCTGCCGCTGGTCGCCGGGTCCCCCCGCGTAACTGCTGCCGTGGACCCTGCGACTGACGCGTCCCCAGTCCCCCGCCGTCCTGTGCTCCCTCTTACCTGTTCAGATTTCACCCGGGAGCAGGGGAGATCACGCAGGCTTTTTCTCTCTCCGGCTCCTTCCACTTGGCACACTGACCTCCAGGTGTGCTCTGCCTTTGTTACGGCTGAGCAGTGTTCCTCCGTCCCCGCCCCCCATGCTGGACGACCGGTCCTGGTGGACGATGCTGCCGTGAACGTGGGGGAGCAGACGCTCTTGCAGACAGTGGTTTCGTTGCCTTCAGGTAAATACCCAGAAGTGGAATCACAGAATTGTGGGGGAGCTCTATTTTTAACACGGTGAGGAGCCTCCACACCGTTCCCCACAGTGGCGGCACCAGCCTGCATTCCCACCCACAGGGCACGAGGGCTCCCCTTTCTCCACATCCTCGCCAACCAACACCTGTTGGTTCAAAATAATGAGGATTTGAACAGTGTACGCAGTGCCATCAAAGAGCCAGGATGCCCCCCGGGGGGGGGGGGGGCTGGGTAGTCTTTCGGCCGGCCGGGGGAGGGGAGAGGAAGACGGAATCTCCTGAAATCCATGGAGTGTGGCGAGCGTCTGTTGGCCACCCCCTTTATAGCAACCGGAACTCGCTGGCCTGTAGGAGCACTCGGCAGGGAGCTGGGGACAGAGGAAGGAAAGGCAGAGGGAGAGGGATATAGGAAAGACACAGATAGCGGGGGCTGTGGGGGGGCGGGGGGGCGCTGTTCCCGGCTCCGGCTGGAAACCGTTCCCCGGGGCCCGGGCTGCTCCGAGCCGGTGGGTCGGCGCGGTGTTTCCACCATCTGTCGGATGGGAGTGGTGCCTTCCCAGCCAGTGTGAACGTTTACGGGGAGCGGGGCCATTAAAGGTGTGTTTCGGGAGGACCAGCTCCAGGCCCTGAAACTGCAGACGCTGTGATTATTAAGAATGATTCATGCCAGCAGCCTTTTTGTCTTCCGTGGGTGTTTCCTCTGGCCACACTCCCAGCAATGATTTAGGACGTGTCACCTCCGACGATACGCCGGCCGTAAGTGGGTAAGTGGACGCGGTCTCTGGCAAAGGTTTCACCGGTTCTTCTGTTTCGCGGCTTTCCTGGGTTCGCACATACCAGGAGAAGGGAGGGCGGGGCGTGGAGCAGGGACAGGGATTAGAGCAGAGGGCGGGGCGGGGGCCTCGGGCGGCCCCACAGCCTCCGAGGGATCCACGACCCCGGCCACCGCTGCCGGGCCTCACTCAGGCAGCGACCGTGGGGCGCACAGGGAGAAAGGCCTCCGTGAAACTCCCGAATGTGTCTCTGTGGAGGTACCACTTCAACTTCACGTGAATTTTTACCCAAGAATCGTCTTGTCCCCATTTAGACCGTTCCCCCAGGGAGAACGTTAAGGGAAAACAAGCCCTTCGTGGGCTTTTCCCCCCGGAAAAACTCCCCCTTCTTTCTCCCTGGGAGGTGGCACCCCAGGGTCTGTCTCTGCAGCTGTGCTGGGTCTCCCAGCGAGCGCATGGCCTCGTCTCTCGCCTCCAACTGCAGCGCCCTGTAATCGGGGCTCAGGGGAAGAGCACCTGGCTCCGCGGTCCCCAAACAGACCGGCTTTGACCCCTCAACGCTGACAGCATCGAAAGGCAGAGACACAAGGGGAGGTGAGACCAGAAAGTAATTTATTTCAGCGAGGACAACGCAGGGAAGAGAGCAGGCCCACATCTCCAAGACGATTTCCCCAGTGCTGGAAAGACAGGAAAATGTGGGACGGGGTCGGTGGGTGTGTGCAGGTGGGCAGTGCAGGTCAGGCTGATCATGGGCGCGGTCTTGCTGGCTCAGGGCAGTCCTTGCTGCTTGCGGGGGAGGTTCGGTTCCCAGCAGTGGATGCTTTGCCTGTGGGGCCTTTTGCCTGAGTTCATAGGTGCGCCGGAACGAAAAATTAATAAAAAGTGCAGACCGAGGTCAGAATGGAGGCAGTGAAGTTCAGTTCTTTCAGTTCTTCTGGGCGTCCACCCACCAGCATGGTGGAGACTCTACCCACCAGCATGATGTCCCTTTGGGGAGGCAACGTGGCAGTGCGCGTACCTGAATTGTGCAGGTGCAGGCCCGTTACCGAGGCTGGCTTGGGCCACGGGGATGCTCGCTGTGAGCCATGGGGTTGGGGAGGTGACGGAGGGCATCTCCGCGTGGCCAGCAGGGACAAGTATGCACCGTGGCACCACCCCCCGGGGGCACACGTGGCTTTCAAAGAGAAGGGCGTACATATGCCCGGACACAGGATGATGCTGACATTGGTGATACCGACACATAACAACAGCATGATGACCAACTGGGCGGCTTCAGACAGGGCATGTTTCCTGTCTCACTGTGTCTGTGGGCGGCAGTCCGGGTGGGGCTCAGCTGGGTACCCTGAGAGGACCCTGTGGGCTGGGGTTGCGGTCGCATCCGAGCCACCGCCCACCTGCCTCCTCACTCATGCCTGCCGGCTGCTGGGTTCCTGCACCTGTCAGACCAAGACCTCCTCCCCGTGGCCTCCGCCCCGTGGCCTCATGCTTCCTCACGCCGACTGCGGGGATGCGCCCGCCCAAGACACTCTCACATGCTTGTGGGACATAATCACACACATCGCGTCACCTCCGCCGTGTTCCCGTGGATATCAGGAGCTCACCTTAGAGTCCATCTGCTATAATGGCCTGGCATATGTTCTAATTTTAAAAAGCGAGAAAATAGGAACAGCATGATGTCCCTTTGGGGAGGCAACGTGGCAGTGGGCATACCTGAATCGTGCAGGTGCAGGCCCGTTATCGAGCCTGCAGAGATGGACGGCTGACCACAAAGATTGTGTGGAGTCCTGCCATTGCAGGCAGCGGCTCCCAGGCTGGACGTGGCCTTGGCCCTCACCTCTCTCGCCAGTGGAACCGGAGTGGGTGCAGCAAGCGTCCCTTCCGGTCCACAGCATTAAGAAGAGGATGTGACCTCCCCTGGTCTCTGTCTACACTGCCCAGTGATTTGCAGAGCCAGCAGGGGAGAGGTCTTGGGTCCAGAGACCACTGCTTGGAGGAGATCCACAGACAGTGGCACCCTATATGGGTCCAGGGATGTGCCCGAGAAGTACACCTCCATCATGTTTAGCTGTGCAGATTTTAGGATTTATTGAAGATAGCCGCTGGTGTTAGCTTAAATGATATGATGGTTTCGTAAAGTCCTCTGATGCATGTGTGGGTGTGGATGTAGGTGACGATCTGGACTGTCCTTTCCCATCATCAGGTGGCAGAATGCCTCAGCTTCTTCCTCCTGCCTAACTCAGTACTCTAAGACTTAAAGTGCAGGATCTCTCCTGGTTTCTGTGGGTCAGCAATGTGGGAGCAGTTGGCTGGGTGGTTTGGGTTGTGGTCTCATCTGAAGGTGTGGTCGGCAGCTCACGCACACGCTGAGCTGTTGGATTCTCTCTGTGTGAGGCTCTCCGTGGGGCTGTGTGGGCGTGGGCGGGGCTGGTGGCGGGATTCCCCCAGACAGCCTGGCAGGCCCAATGTCTTTTAAGACCCAGCCTTGGAGGTCACTCCCAGTCAGGTCTGTAACGTCCTGTTGTGACACGGCTGCTGGGTGTGGGAGGGACCGCACAGAGCCCAAGGACCAGGTGGATGGGAGGCTGGTGCCACGGGGAGAGTCCCGTGATGAGATCCGTGGAAAGGGCATGGAAGCCCGAGTTTAAACCAAGTGAACCAACCAATGTGGTAAGGGGAGCGGTAAGCGGCTCGGATGAGAGCAGAGGCACGGGGGGACCACGATGGGGCCAGGGGCGGGGCAGCACCTTGCGGAGAACCAGGGGACATGCCAGGGGCACAGCGGGCTCTGGGGGCTCAGCAAAGACCAGAGACGGCTCTGTAGGAGAAGTGGGGGCACAGCATTGGGGGCACAGATGGTCACGCACACATCGGCTCTCAGCCCGCTGAGCCACTGGGAACTGACATTCCCTGTCCTCACGGGAGCTGGAGATGAATCGGGGCCTGTCTGCAGTGGGAACGCATAGGGCTCGGGCATTCCCACGAGGTGACAAAGAGGCCCCAACGGCATGACCCGCGGAGCGTGCCACCCTGTCCCCCAAGGCTGCCGCCTGATGCGGCCCACTCCCTGCAGGGGCCGACTCCCGCGGGGTACTCTCCACTCCAATCACCATTGCTTATCCAGAGAGCAAAAGCCTCCCCCCGTGTGTGCCCACCCTCGGGTGGAGCCTGGTCATGTGGCGCCAGCCACTGTACGCCTGTCCACTAGCTTTCCCCCGCGTCCCATCTGGCCAGGTCGTCGGGTGATCTCAGGAAGCCCTCCACCTTGCAGACCCCATGGACTGCCACCCGTTCAGGGGTCCCCCTCACCCTGAGACACCGTCCTGACCTCCTCCATCCTGGCATAAGGGGGCACTGGAAGAAGCTTCAGCAGGGGCTGGGTAGTGGGTGTCCTGAGGTCAGTTGGCACCTGCCCTCCCCCCGCTGTGGTCACCAGTCCTTCCCACCCTGGCCCAGAGTACGCGGATGAACTTGGAGGGCTGGACGACAGCCTGGACGGAATTTCCGTGTCAGTTTTTGACGATGGGTGGGGATGTCCGGGTGCCCACTCTAAATAGGAGAGCTCAAGAGAGGGGTCTCTTACAGCCCTACACCCCCAAACCTAAAGCCCACCCCTCCTCTGGTCTGCAGGTCCTCCCCAGAGATGCCCTACTGGGGGGATTATTCCTCTCCACATATTAGTATGGATGACCGGGTGGATCACTGTCCAGTTTCTCCCCAACCCCTGAGGCAGAACCAGGTGGGGGGCTAGGATCCTGGCAGGATGACATTCGGCCAATGAGACTGTGCCCCCAGCCCTGGGACCTGCGAGCCAGCACGGCGCTTCTCTGTGCGCGTGGGTCATCCCCGCAAAGTCCGATTTTTGTCTGCTCGTCCCTGGTCCGGGGTCTTTGGGAATGGGGGGTGACCTGGGATCATCCCAGTCTATGTTTCCTGCCAACGAGGAATTTTCTCATGCTAGGAATGGAATGGGGCCAGGAATTCATGCACGAGAAAGCCGTTCCTAGGGCCCCCGTCTTGGTTCCTGGCCAGGAGCCCTTCTTGCCCCATGTGTCCAGCTTCTGCTATCAAGCGTTGAAAAATACACACGCAGTGCTGGGTGTCTGGACACACCTGGGGGCGCCCGCATCACAGCCATCGTGACCTGGGGTTCTGGTGCCTGGTGCTCAGGAAGGGAGCCCGTTGCCGGGGCGGACTCACAGCCTGGAGCTCCGGCCAGTCCTCCGCGGTGGTGCAGGCGGCCCAGAGCAGCGAGCACTCGGGGCGTCCATGGCTCAGCCCAGCCAGCAACTGGCATGGACATCCTAGCCCGTGGATGGCTACTTGCTTTAAATGTGATCGAGTCCCCAGATGTAGCAGATAGAAGTAGTGTCTCATGCCATGTTTGGGATATACTTACACTAAAGTTATTTGTTGTGTGTCTGAGATTTGACTTTAAAAAAGGGCCGTCTGTATCTAATCTGACTGCTCTAATCACGGGGGCTTTAAATCTGGGTTCTGTGATCTAATGCCCTGAGACTCAGTTTTGCCATCTGTAAAATGGACAGGACAACACCAACGTCTCTGAGCTGTCGCGGGGATAACACGGGGGTTGCGTGAGAACCCCCCAGCTGAGCCTGGGCTCCTGGCACGAGCCTGCTGCCCATCTTAGTGGCCAGGAGAAGAACTGAGGTGGCACAGGTTGGCTTGTCGCGATGCCATCTATAATCGGAAGCCCTGACCAGGAGCTTTTGCTCGACACGCAAGCCCTCCATGGGTGTGGGCATGTTCGTGTCATCCTCACGACCACCGGCTGTGGACGTGGATGGGCCTGGGAGGGCTGCTGAGCAAAGCTGGTGTCCCATGACAGCCGCTCCGTCACCCCCCACCCCGGGCGGCCCCGTCCCTCAGTGCACTGCGGGGGGGCAGGCTGGGTCACCTTGGTGCTGGGTACATGATGTTCCACGCCCAGCAGCCCCAGATGGTGATGCTGAGGCCTCAGGCAGCCAAGCCACCACGGGGCCCTTTCCTTGCTCGTGACGCCAGTGACACTGGGTCATCTGCATCAGTGGGGTGGCCCCGCCAGGGAACTCCCCCTGCTGCCACGGCCCGCAGGTGGCATCCCCGCGCCCTGAAAGCTGGGGCCTGTGCAGTTAGCGTGAGGCACGTCTGCTATTTGGAAAATGGAGCCTTCATATCGGGAGATACCATAAGGCTGGCTTTTCTGGAGCTTTCGAGTTGCTATGGTGACGGATCAACCAGGGATGATCCCTCAGATGGCTGACAAGATGTCACGGGCACAACATGCTCAAGGTTGGTCCCAGTTCGGCGAGTGTCGGTGGCTTGGCGACTGGAGGGCAGGGGTAGGAAGGATCCCACGGCCCCGGCACCGGCTCGGTGTCTGCTGGTACTGCCAGGTGGCAGGCTGGGGTTACCACGACCCCGTAGCAGGCCATCCGGGGGCAGCTTGGTGCAGCAAAACACCCACACAGTGGATGAGGGGTGGAGATTGGGGCAGAGAGGGCAGAGCCACGCTCTTGATCTGATTCCGTCCTGCGATTCCTAACTGCCGTGCTTTCCCCCTTCAGGGCACTGATGGACTTGCGTTCTGCCAGTTCCCAGCTCCCCGTCCTCCTTCCTTGTGGGGCCACGGCGGCCCTGCTCTTCTTCAGCCACTCCGGGAACTCAGCCTCCCTGTTTTGACTTATTTTTATTAGGGAGTTAGTAATGTTTATCCAGGTGGTTTTATGATTTAAAAAGATCAATTAGAAAATAAGATGCTTGTCGAGACACAAGCCCAGTCACCCAAGGTCTGCATATGAGCGTCGGTGCCAGAGCCCCAGACCTCCCCACCACCAGCACCTGCGCGTGAGGGGAGCGAGCGTCTGGCCCCAGAAGGGAGGCCTACGCCCCAGAGCCTCCAAGGGGTGGCGAGGCCAGAGTCCCCTGCGCATCTGACCTCCAGTGTAAGGTGGCTTCGGTGGGGACGGGGTGACAGGCGGGGCTCCAGAGAGCAGCAAACTGAAGGATCCCCAGAATCTTAGTGTGCAAACTCTCTGTGGATGGTTTCCATTGACCGGTCCATGGGTCTTTCGGGAAGTTCTCATCATGAAGAATAAAGCTGTTTGCCTGGGTCACAGTGTCCTGCAGTGATATGGGAAAGAAGCAAGGCCCTGCTTAGGTAGACACTAAGCGCTCCGTGCACGTGTGAGTGTGTGCATGTGTGTGGTTCTCCCAGGACGTGCACAAACAGACGTTCACATCATAACTTTGCCCATGCTTGCGTAACTTTGCATGGGTTGTGATTTATGACAAGTAAGATGGACAACACCAAAAACAACACTGGAGTTTGAAAATGCCCCCTTCCTCACAGCACGCTCCTCAAATGTCTCTAGGACTGCGATTCGGCCAGATTTGGGTCTCCAGCGGGCCCTCAGGTTCCTGGGGCCCCCAGCGCCCACCCCTGTGGTCAGGCCGGTGCTCCCTCACCTGCGCGGTCCCGGGGAGCACGTCAGTGGCCCTCAGGCCCACCGGGCATTTGCTGAGGGTCCTGGGTGCTGTGGCGGGGGTGCGGGCTGCACACTACCACTCATGCTGTGGGAGGCACGTGCCTGGGATGAGCACACGGGTGTGTAGGGCTGTGTGTGTGTGTCCGTGTGCAGAACGCTGGGTGTGTCTGTGTTTTATTGGGGTTGTGTGTAGAGATAAGTTCAGAACACTTGTCGGAGAGAGTGAAAGTTCCAATTTTCTCTGGATGAAGAGTGGAGATCTTCACGCTCTCTGAGTACAGCTGTCGTGGATTTCACAACGGACTCAGAGCTTTGACAGGTTGTTGACAGTTGTTACATTTCTAACCGGCACATTTATGTTCCTGGGGAGGGGCGCCTGCGTCATGGCCTTAGGGAGGCACGCACGGTGAGGGGGAAGTGGAGCTCTGGGTGCCCCGTGGCGGCTGGGGCGTGCATGACTGCAGGCTGCGAGCCCCCGGGGACACCCACGCCCACCAGCCCAGGGAGCCCCAAACGGCCAACGGGTCAGAGGAGACTGAGGGGGCGCTCCGCAAAGCAGGGGGGAAGCCGTGACGGTGGCCACCAGGACGTGATCAACTGCTTGACTTCTGAGAACGGCAGGCAAATGCAGGCTTCTGAGGAGGTCTGAGATCCAAGGGAGCGGGGAGAATGTGGGGCGGGGAGAAGGCCAGCTCCTCGGCGTCACGTCCACACGGCAGGAACACTGGTGATCTGGCATTTCTGAGCTCTGACCTGCCTCATGCCTGCAGGCTGTGTGGCCTCCCGGAAGGCCCGTGGAGCCTCCGCAGGGACCGTCCGCCTGCCTTCTATGCGGGAGAGTGAGGCCGCTGGCGCAGGGCTCGGCTCTGGCCAGAGGATGACTCTGCCGTGTGTGCTCATTAGGGGCCGTGAGTGACTGTCCGTAGTCGGGTCCCAGGCTGGAAAGAAACCACAGAAGAGAGAGGCCCACTCTGAGGGTGGCAGACAAGCCTCCGCGGGGCGTTGAGCTATAAACCACATGCTCCTCTTGCTTCCTGTCTTCAGAGCCCAAGGAAGGGCCAGGTCCTTTGGTTGTGAGCAGACACCGTTTGTGGTCAGGTCTGGAAAGAGCCCGGTCTCCGGGCCACTTTCTCTTTTTTCTCTCGCTCCCTGTGCAGGGGGCCAAGCGAGGGACCCCTGCCCTTCCAAAACACGTGCTGGTGCTTTACGCCCTGGAGTCATTCATGATCCACATTTACCTGGTTCCTAGAGCTGCAGGGGGTCATGCATGAGACAAAACTGACTCAACACCCACAGGCTGGGAGCGCCCGTTTTCCCCTTGAACTATAAATTCCACAGTTGATGGAATACCGTCATGACGGGGGTGGGGTGGGGCCATTTGGAACAAGAAGGGCCTTTCTTGTTAAATTCAGCCAACAGTGAGCCCTGAGACGCCCGGGGCCTTGAGCAAGTAGCTGCAGGACCCCGGGAGGCAAGACACCTTGCCCACGACAGACTGCCCGACACTCCGGGCTGTCGGACGTGTGGTTTCTGTGTTGCCGTGCTCCTCGGGGCGAGTGCCTTCTCTTTCTTAGACTCAGAGCCAGGAAGCAGAGGTTCTATGGTCCTCCGCACCCGTAAGCACCACCGCCCCGGAACATAGTAGATGCACAGAGATGGTGCGCTCAATGTTGACCCGCTGAGTGGAGTTTAGAGATTTTGTTTTTGTTTTTTTTTTTAATTTTATTTTTACCAAGGTGAGACATGCATAAAGTTTTAAAAGCCCGAGGCCTGACGGGAGAACCAGCAGATTCCCACCCCATTCCTCCGGCTTCATGTCAGCGAAGGTCGCCCTCGGTCCCTGTCAGCTGTATTTATAAAGGGTCCAAGTGAAAGAGAACCCCGTTGCAGGTGCATCTTCCCCTGCTGGCCTTGGAAGAAAGGGTTGGGGTCCGTGTGGAGCACGTGATTATAGGTCTGCTTACAACCCCCTACACCTGCCCTGTCTCTGAGCTTGACCTCCAGCTCATCAGGTCCTGGGTCACCCCCGGTGCTCCAGCCCTCCCTCTCATGTCCCTGGATCCACAACAGCGTCGAGCCCTCCATCTGTGCCCCTTCCCGTCCATCCCCCTGTCCCCGGCGAGTTCCTTCCTTGATAGCGAGCAGACGGGTTCCCAGCCCACCTGCACTTGCACACGCTCAGCTCCCCGCACAGCCTCCACCCCACCCACCGCGGGTCCCCCCCACTCCGGTTCTCGCTGCCTCTGTTTCCTTCTCCACCCCCAGCTCCCGGGTCCCCAGGCCCCCAAGCCTGTCACGCTCCCTTCTACAATGAGACCTAGTGGGGAGAAGGCGGGTCCACAGCTGGGCTCCAGCCATCATGTCCCTGGCACCTATGTCTCCCATCACCCTAAATAGCTACAATTCTTACTAAAATGTTCTAAGTTTCCTTCTGTGACTACAGAACCGATGTCGTTGTGGCAAATCCTAAATAATTGCCTGGGCGGGGAAACCGACTGACAGATTCCTGTGGCATAAAGACTCCCCCCGTGGCCGATTTCTAGCTACCAACACGAGGTCACTGAGGCGGGCTGGGCAAGTAGCTCATGATCGGGTCCCGTTTCTCTCACAGATGCGACAGACGCAAACACCCCAGGAGCGGAGATAACAGTAGAATAATTACAGAGCGACAAGTTTGAGGATGTATTACCTTGGTTTTAATGCAGTTTGGTTCTAAGTTGATGTAATTTGATTTTTCATGATGGCTGTGTTTTACGACAGGCTCCTGAGATTCCTGATAATTCCACCCTCGATTGGCCCTTGTGGTCAGCGTGAGCCGGCTACAGCCCACGGCCACATTAAGACGTCCAGAACAAGCAGACACAGGAGTAAAGCCTAGGTCACAGAACAACACCAATCCAGTTGGTTGGGGTTTGTAATTCGGGGGGTTTCCGCTGTGGCACGCCAACTCTAACTGCACAGAGCGGGCTTTCCCCCAGGGGAACGGCTCAGGGCTCCTCGCTGGCAGGACACAGCCAACACCCGCATGCCTTATTCGGAGTTACTGGGCTTTGGAGGGTAAACCTGTGCCCCGGGGCAGGGGGGAGGGAGGGAGACTAGAAATGTTGGAAACAGAAATCAGACCTGGAATACAAGATGATGGAGAAGCCAACAGAGATGAATGAATTACCACTTTGGTAAATATTTACCTAGCGTGCACTGATTATGTTTGTAATCACTATAATGCGTGTGGAAGGGCTTCACCCGCTGTTTATTTAAAATGCTCAAGAGCAACTGATAAAGTCGTCTTTCGATTTTAATTAAGTGTTAGGAAGAGCTTGAGTTTGCAATTGATGTTTCACATTTTAGGGACATCTGATTTTTCTTAGAACATCTCTGATGTACCAGCTGGAGAGTGGTGTGTATTTAGGGCAGTGGTTCTCAAAGTCTGGACTCGGGACCTGCAGCCTCAGCATCACCTGGGAACCGTTAGAAATACAAATTCTCAGGTTCTGCTCCGGACTTGCTGACTCAGAAACCCAGCAGATGTGTTTTAGTGAGCCCCCAGGGGTTCCGACGCACCCCTGAGTTTGAGAACCACGGCGCCATGGGGGGGTTGTTGATGGACTTTATAAGTAAACTCTTGTTAGATAAAGTGCCAAAAGTAGTAGACAGTTCTCTCAATGCACTAAGCCTCTCGGACATTGGGGGTCACCCCATGCTCGTCTGGACCACCCCCGAGGCCTGTGGCCCTCTGTTAGCCCTCATGACATTTTTCCTTCTGCTGTACAGTGCAGGATGGAGTACGTACCCCAGCTCGTTCCTCCCCAGGCTTGGGGAGTGAGGCTCCGTGGTGATCTGAGGGCGAGTGATCAGACACCTCCCGGGCTTGGTCCCTCTCCACCCCCCTCACCCCATTCTGAGCATGGCGAGTCCTTATGTGGCCTCAGCACCTTGTGGGGGCACCAGGCACTCCCCAGAGTCAGTGATTTATTGCATGTGAAGTGTGTGTAGCTGTGCCCTGTGTGCGTGCATGGTGCATGGTGTGGTGTGTGTGCATGTGTGTGTGGTGTACCTGTGTGCACACGCATACATGTGTATGGCATGTGTTTTAAACCCTGTGTCCTTGCAGAGGTGCTGCTGGGTGGACTGGTTGGTAGGAAGACCCAGGGCGGGAGAGAACACAGTGGGGGCCATGATTTCGTGACCGCTGCCCACACCCTGAGGACGCCCTGCAGAGGGACATGGTCCCCCGGGGAGCAGCGTGTGCCCCGGGCAGATGTGCTTCCGTCCTCAGTCAGGGGCCAGGGTGGGTGCTGGGCAGGATGCCCGCCTGCACCCCCAGCGTTCCCGAGACCTGGACACAGCCCGTGTAGCAGGGGAGGGAGACCGACAGCCAGTCCTGGGCCAGGTCAAGTGGAGCTGGAGGATATGAAGATGTGCCCTTTCTTGCACGTCTGAGAGGGGATGGGGACTTCTCATGCTGGCTCCGGTGGGTTCTCAGGCCCTGGTCTTTGTGTGGCCATGGGCCTTGTCCTGCTTCTTTGCACGCAGGTGCATCCCACGTGCGCGCGCCCTGTGCTAAGTTGCTCTGTTCCCTCTCGTCCCGGTCTTTAGGCAGAACATTGCAGATTCAGGCTGGAGCGAGGAGACCCATCACCATGGCAAACCGTGCCCTCCGAGAGGTGCTGCAGCTTCACGAGGGGGTCCCTGCACATTGGTGGGACAGAGCCCTAATCCCCGGGGTGAGGGTCTCCGGGAGAGCAAGGGCGCCGTGGCCAGCCACCTCGGAGTTCGGGAACACGGGCCGCCCCGCTGTGTTTGTGCAGGAGGCGCTGGGCCTCTTAACATTTTCCTTATTGATTCTTACGCTTAAACATTAAAGAAACGAACCCTCTGCCATATTTGCAGCGAAATTCTATCTCTGGCTTGCCCTTTGTCTTCTAAGTGGCTTTGGTGTATTTTGTGTGCCTGTAAGTGTCCACCAAAGGTCAGCCTCGCTTTCCCTGCGCAGACTTTCCCTTGCTCTTGTCCTCAGACAGCCTTTCCCCACACGGAAACTGGTTATCTATTAACCGCTTCTAATCGTCTTACGGTTTGGCTAATAGAAAACTAGGTTTGTTTTGGTGAGTGCATCACAAGTCAAGACTTAGACTGATCTCCTTCCCTGGACCACGTGGCTGACAGCTCCGTATTATTTGTGGAATAATCCATTCTTCGTTCATTCCTTTACTGTTTCTTTTTTCCCCAAAGATGGCTTTCTTGAGGCATAATGTACGCACCTCAGAGTTCACCCATGCTAAGCATACGATTCAGTGCATTTCGGCACGTTTGTGGAGTTAGGCAACCCTCACCACGATGCAGGTTTACAGCATTCCCATCACCCCCAAACACCCCCGTGTCCTGCCCCCCACACCCCGAGGCAACCATGCTCTCCATGTGTGCGGATCGTCCTTCCTGGGCATTCCACGCCTGCACAATCGTGCCCCACACGGCTCTCTGCTCCTGGCCTCTTTCACGTAGCATAACATTTTTTAGGTTCACCCGCATTGTAGCGGTCTGTTCCTTTTAAATGTGGCGTAATATCCCACCATACAGATAAACCAGCTATCTCTTCATCAGTTGTTGGGCAGATGGGTCCTTTCTGCCTTCTGGCCAAGTGCACTGCCGTGAGTGGTCACATACAAATCTTTGTGCGGTCGGATCTTTTTATATCTCTGGGGCAAGTTCCCAGGGGTGAAATTCCTGGGTCGTGTGGTGAGTTTATGTTTAACTTTTTAAGGGCACTGCCAAACTGTTTTCCAAACATTGGCGCCATTTTGTCTTCCCATCTGCAGTGTTGGGGGGGTGTCCAGGCGCCCTGCATCCTCATCAGCACCTACTACTGTGTGCCCTAAAAGACGTTTGCACCTGTTCCTTTTTTTATAGTTTACGTTGGTGTACACGTGCATCTTCTTTAGGGTATGCTTTGAGAGACTCTGCATCTTCAATCCCTCCCTGGCAGGGGGATGCCCACGGCCACTCCCCACTCAACGTGCTCTTGTCTTGGGCCATGGTGACTCTCGCCGGAGCTTATTTCCCTTAAAAGATAAAGACATAGTAAGTATTTCTTTTTAATCCCTTGCCCAATGCCTAAAAACATAATTTGAATTCAGAGCCAAGTGCATTCTGACTTTGACCCTTGAGCTTATTTCTGTGGGCTTTGGAGATGCTTGAACTACCCACATCCTTGAGACGCTGGAGACGCAAAGCCACGGTGTCCTTTTGGACCCCGGGGCCCGAGCAAGACGTTTGTCCCTGTTAATCATTCCAGTGCTTTGTTCTGTGACCTTTACCCCAGGCTTGGAGCTGCCTGCAAGGACACGAGGCTGCTCCAAACAGGACCTGGGAGCCCAGGGTGGGTGTGGAGACGTGGGGCACCCGCCTGCTCGCTGCCCCGGCCACGCCCAGCTCACAGCCAGCTCTCCACAGGTGCTGGCGTGCCCCCCCCCCCCCAGGCTCACAGTGTCCTTGAAAACACTGCTTTTCCTGTGAGGAATGGACCTTCTTGTTCCCCACGATACCCCCCTTCCACAGACTCTGTGCCACCTGACGGCATAAGTCAGGCGCGAGGGCACAGAACGCCCTGCTCTGTGACTGTCCCCGGGTCACCGTTGCTCTCGCTGAGACACTTGGTGTCTCTCACATGGCAGGCTCGCAAGTGCAGGGTGAGGCGGTCATGAGCCGGCATGTTTAACTTCATAAGCTGCTCTTTATTTCTGCAAAGGCCTTGTGAAGACCAGGCAGGGGGGCGTAAGTCGGGGGAGAGGTGCTGAACTCTGGGCGCTCACCTGCGTGGCCTGTGCGGGAACCCCGGGGGGATTGCACAGAGGGGGGCTGCCCTTTCTCTTTCCAGAGCTTCCTGAAACTTTACCGATGACCAAGAACATTTTCTTCTTTTAAAAATACAGCTCAGGGCGCCTGGGTGGCTCAGTCGGTTGAGCGACCACCTTCGGCTCAGGTCATGATCCTGGAGTCCCGGGATCGAGTCCCGCATCGGGCTCCCTGCTCGGCGGGGAGTCTGCTTCTCCCTCTGACCCTCCCCTCTCTCATGTGCTCTCTCTCTCTCTCTCATTCTCTCTCTCAAATAAATAAATAAATAAATCTTAAAAAAATAAATAAAATACAGCTCACGTGTCATTACGATCTATTTATAACAATAAACCGCTTCATCCATGGTGGCAGGATTTTTAAAAAATTAGGTATCATACTGCTGACCCTTGAATGACGTGGGTTTAAATTGCACAGGTCCATTTGTACACGGAATTGTTCTGAGAAGTTCAGGACATACAGAAATGTGTTTTCTCCTCTGATTCTCCTAATGCCATTCTCTTTTCTCTCGCTTACTCATCGTAAGAGTGTGGTATAGAATACATACAGACAAACCATGTGTTAATCGGCTATTTATGTTAATCAGGAAGGCTTCTGGCCTGCAGTAGGCTGCTTTGTAGTTGAGTTTTGGGGAAGTCAAAATTTATACTGGATGTTTGAGCACGTGGGGGGCGGCTCCCCAGCCGTTGTGTGGCTCAAGGATCAACTGTATTTTCATTTTTCTATTGTGCAATGTGATACACATTCAGAAATGTTCAGAAAATGCATTGCTCATCATAAATCAGCCCCCATGCAAACACCTCCAGCTCAAGGAGCTGCACGTGGCCGGCTTCTGGGGCGCCCCCCTCCACGCCCCCTGTACAGCCGCGGCTCCCGTCACCCCACAGGAGGCTCACCCCCCCAGCTACCACCCTCTCAGCCCTATCTGCTAACACCATCCCTTCCTGCTGCCCGTTTTTGCTCTCTCTGTGGTCCCTACTGATGCCTGGAAGTACTTAGTTTCTCAGTATTTTCTTTGGGGGTTGCTGCTGAGTATGTTTAAGAAGAGTCCGTGTCGACCGGAGGTCTTGAAGGTCGCCTATGTGACTTCCAAGAGCGCCACGGCTCGGCCCTTTACAGTTAGACTCTGCTGCTGGGAGCACATGATGCAGAGACCACGGCTGGGGCTGGATCCGGCCGCCATGGGGACGGCCTCCCGAGGAGACCACGCTGCCCTGAGGCCACCCTCCCCACGGACGAAGACGGGTGTCCCTCTGAGCTCTCCAGGCTGTTTCTCCCAAGCCCTGGTGCTAATGTCTCCTGGGCTTAGTTCCCTTGACTTTCTTACAAATCCCAGCACCCAGCAGAAGAGGTTCTTCCACCGCCAGGAGGTCGTGGCCACTCTGCTTCCGCGGATTTTGGAATTGGGCTTCCCAAGCCCGGCGCACGTGCAGGGAGATGTGAGTGGGATCACACTGAATTCACAGATCAGGTTTTTGAGAATTGACGTCTTGACAATACTGAAAGTTTCAGTCCATAAACGGGGTCTATCCCTCCAGGTACTTAGGATGTCTTCAAATTCTTAATGATGATTCTTGCCCCCGGGGCCGTGCCCACAGGTGTCTCCCCAGGGGGCTGTGTGCTGCCCCAGAGCCCCCGCCCGCCCCCACGTAGGGCCTCCCCGTCCCGTGGTCTTCTCCCTGCTCCACCCTGATTCGAGTATGAATCGTGACGAAGCAGCTGGCTGGAGGACGGGGGCAAATGCCTCCCCGGGCCTCAGTTTCCCCATCTGTAAAAGGCAGAGCCTGATGGCTGTGTAGGGGGGAGGGGAGGCTAAAGGAGGAAATGCACTTGGAACGTTTGGTTCAGAGTTGGGCATGTGAGAAGCATCCACGTATTGTTAATTAAAATGAAACAAAACAGAACCAGGGAAACAGCAACTTGTAGGACAGGCATCGCTTGAAGGGGCAGGTCCCGCGTGAGGACCAGCCACACAGAGCTGGTCTGGGGGCTGCTTTCCGGAGGATGTGCTCCTGCAAGGATGGATGGGTTCGCACGTGGGACCAAGGGGAGGGCAGTCCAGGGCCAGGGGCTCACTGTCGGCTCGCCCAGCCCTGGGGAAGGTCTGTGGCCACAGCCCGCCCTGGCAGATGGAGGCGTGGGTGGGGTGTCGTCCGAATGTGGGAGGGCGGTGGTGTTCTGACCCTGCAGAGGGTGCGTCTCCGCAGCTCAGGCACCTGCAGACATCACCTGTGCACCATCCCTTCCCACCCCCTTTATCCCGCAGCAAGGGCGAGTGGGGCTGCTCTCAGGGTTACATTAGCCGCAGGGGAATGGAGCTGCAGACTGTTCTGGACACTTGCAAGCCACAATCCTAACTGGCGAGAAGGACCCAGAGACTCTGGTCTGGCTTCACGGCATGTCCCAGCTTGCCATGGAATTTTACAGGCAACGCTTAAAATCACAGTCACCATGATGTTTCTGAAGTGACAGAGGGTATTTGAAAGCAGGAGAGGGGGGCTGAACTAGACACCCTTGGAGGAGGTGCTTGTTGGTCCAGGGTGGTTCCCGGACAGGGTGCCAGCAGCCCTGCCCCAGCAGTTACATGCTCCTGGAGGGAGACGCCAGACCCGGGCGCAGGAGGGCTGCCCCTGGACAGGGTTCTTCCCAGTCTCTGGCCCCAGCCGGCTTCCCTGCCTGTGCTCACCTCCTGAGGGCCCCTTCTCCTAGCTTCTTACCTAGAACATTCTAGAACTTCCCACGGCTTGGAGGTCCAGGCATTCTGTGGCATTTGGAATTATCTGTGGGATCATTTCTCCAGAATCTCAGTGCAGGACAGGAGTCGAGGGGTCTGTGGCGTGGCTGCTGTGGGTTCCAGATGAAAAATCTAGACTGGGGGACAGGCTGACCCCCTGAAATGATACAGGGACTGCAAGTACTTGCCATAGAGGCAGAGAGGAGGGAGGCTGTCTCAACTTCCATGGACATGAGGCTGACTCAGTGTGAGAGATGGAACGCAGAGATGCTAGGTGTTTACAGAAAACTCTGCAAGTGAGATAGCTGGCCTTGGGCATCCATCCCCGCCACACAGAGGTGCTGGGTACCCCCTGTGTCAGGCGGTCTTCTGAGCCCCTGGGCAGATGGCCGCACTGCGCCCGGCCTTCTCACAAAACAAAGAAGTGGGTTAGAGAGTGATGCATGAGGGCAGACAAGGAGAGAAACAGCCAAGGGCTGAGGTGCAGGAGGGGCAAGGTGCCGTGTCGAGAGCCCAGGAAGGGGCAAGTGTGAGGCAAGTACCTGCCCTTGAAACAGAGCCCCAGTCTGCCCCTGAGTCCCCGGTCCTGGGGTGTCTCTCCCAGGAGAGGCACCGGGTCCCGGCTGCACCCACCTACTGCCTGCAGGTGGAGCTGGACAAATCTGAGCACCTGGGCCGCCCCGAGAGGGGCCAACGTGCCCTGGGAAACCGATTCCCTCCTTTAACACATTTACTGAACAAAACCCATTGCCGGTCAGGTGCCCACGTCCTGCCCTCGACGCTGGACGAGGCTGGAGGAGCGGCTTTGTTCTCACACATCCCGGAATTGGTCTGAGTTTCCAAGCTGGGGCAGGACAGCAGACAGCAACTCGGGTCCGCGGACACCAGGGGCCCACGGGACCCCGAGAGGACGGTGATGGCACAGCGGTCGTCCTGCCCGGGGATCAGGGGGCTCTCCGCTTTGGCCCCCATGGACCTCGGGCCAACCCGGGCCGTGCAGACGTTCTTCCCATATTTTGAACGCAGTCCTTTGTCAGATTCAGGCAACCCTCGCTGTTTGTGGGTTCCATAGGTGAGAATTCACTCGCTCACTTTAGTGTATCTGTAACCACGAATGAAGGCTCAGGGCGTTTCCCGGTCACTGGTCACTGGTGAGCGCACCGGGGGGGGGGAGATCAGTGTCTGTCGCACAGCTCATGCCGTAAACAAGGGCCCCTTTCCCGGTTGATTCAGTGCCACGTGTTTTGCAATTTTGTGCTTTTTGTTGGCGATTTCTCTGTTTGAAATTCAAGGACTGTGCTTAAAGTGCTGTCTCGTGTCCCGGAGCACCAGAAGGCTGTGATCTGTCTCACGGAGAAACACGTGCAGCAGCCCAGCCGACGGGCATGAGTGATGGTGCCGTTGGCCCCGAGCCCCATGCTCATGGATCTCAGTAGCCATTAGATCAGGCGTCTTTAAACAGAAACATAAAGCGAGGTTGTGCATTGATCAGCTGATGAAAATGTGACCAGAGGCTCTTAGGCACCAACTCTACTTTTCCCTGGCAGCGACGTCCCAGCCCGTATTTGCAAATTCAGCGTTTGGGTGGCTTTAGAGAACACAGTCACTGTGAAGTCACCAAGAACTGACTGTGTGTTTTCCAAACGTTTTCTCCACGTATGCGGCTTGCTGTGCATTCTTTACTGATGTCTCTTGATGAACAGGAGCTTTGCATTTTGATGGAGGCTGATTCACCAATATTTTCTTGCGTGGTTTTGCTGTATGTGTCCTAAGGACCCTCTGTCTACACCTGAGTAGGGAAGATATTTTGGGTTCTCTTCTAGAAGCCTTACAGTTTCAGTTTTATTTGGGGTTTAAAAGCCATCCCACATGTACCACTGTGTGTGTGCGAGGCAGGGTTCCCACTGAAGCAGACGCTGGCCATACCGTCATTTTCCCCAGAGCACACGGCAGTGGAGACCCCCCAGTGCCCAAGGATGTACGACCCACTGAGTGCACCTGCTGTTGCTGGCCTTTTCTGACCACGGCCTCTGGAATTCACGGGACATTTCATTCACTGCGGGGGCCTTGGGAGCTGCGCCACATCCTTACGCTTGCAGGTAGGTTTCCCCCACCCCTCCTCTATCCTTGGAGTAAATGCCCCATGAAGCGGGCACCAGATCGGCGAAACATTCAATTCACGGCTTCAGTTGTTCCACGTTAGAAATGAGGGGCGCCCCTTTTGCCAGACGTTAACACCCCTTGGATACTTAGTCACGTTGGAATCAGGCTGTAAACTTGTTTACTGATTTGACCAATATTTATTCATCTCCCGCCCTGTGCCAGGCACTGCCCTGGTTCTGGGGGTTGCCTGGGAGCTCCCATTCTTGTGGGAGAACGAGACACTGGGCAATGGGTGCTCTGGCTCATTATTTGAGTTACAGCAGCGATAAGTGCTTTGGAGAAGTAGAAGGAGCCCTCTGATTGTCCTGCAGGGAAGGCAGGGGAACCTCAGAGGCAGTGGCACCAAAACTGAGCTCTAAAGGGAGGTGAGGAATTAGCTAGATAGGGCAGAGCATGTGCAAAGGTCCTGGGGTGGGGAGGGACCCTGGGCACTAAGGATTGGGGGATGAGGATGAGTGATGGTGGTGGGTGTGGGGGAACGCTGGGGGAGGTGGGCTTGGAGAGACCAGTGCCCCAGCAGAGGGGACAGCTCCACATCGATGATGTCCAACATGGTGTCCATCACCACGCCAAGTTATTAAGCCCTTGACGTGTGGCCAGTGGGACCAAGGGGCTGAGGTTTTAATTTTAATTAAATAAAATTTGAACAGCACATTGGACGCTGCTGCCAAGTTGGACAGCGTGGCTTTCAAGCAATGGCAAGCAATCAGGAATTTAGAGCAGGCAGATGACAAATCAGATCTGCATCTGTCACCTGTTATTTGTCACTCTGTCACCAATGTGAGCTGCGTGAGGTCCAGCGGAAATGTCACCACGGTTATCCAGGGGGTAAATGGTGGCTTCCTGACCTCAGCAATGGAGAGAAATAAATAGATTCAGGGAGGTTTGGAGGCAGCGTGGACATGGCCCGCCGGCTAAGCGGCAGGAGGAGGGGCTGTCTAGACTCCTTGCCAGGCTGCTGACCACCAGGACTGGGAACGCCCGTCCCCTTGCAGGGGGGACACTCAGTGTCCAAGGGGGGCAGGTGGTTGGGCTCCCAGGCAAGGCTCTGGCTGTGAAACCTCTCAGAAATTTAAGAGGAAACTCAGTTGTGATGCGTCAGTGTGGGATTGTACATGAACATAAGAAAAGTGCCTGCAAAATCCAAACTTTTTTTCTACTCCCAGGATTCCTGGGCAGCACAGGCAGTGTGCTCACACACTGACCTCCTGGCCCCCGTGACAGGCAGGTGCCAGAGTCCTATCTGATGCTCCTGAAAGAACAAACCTGAACACGACCCTCACCTGGCCAACAGCACATTGTCGCAGATGGGGGTCCACACCGGGGCTCTCCTCATGGTGTGAATGCTCCAGGTCTGGCTGTCAGATCTCCCCTGGCTCCTTCTCGCGTGGGGGCACTGGATTGGCCCCCAACACTGTGTTCTCACGCCTTGGCCGGTGGTGGGAAGGGCTGTCCACGAGCCTGTTCTCCAGAACCATGGGAATCATTCACAGTGGGGACCCCACAGTGCGGTCCCAGGACGGTATCCCAGGGAATGCCCCCAAAACAATAGTGAGTCCGGGAAGATGCTCACTGTGGTGGGGACAGCTCCAGGGGCCGGCCCTTCCCACAGTGGGGGTGCCCCAGGTGTGCTGGACAGCAGGGAACAGAAGAGGCTTGGGGGGCCCTGCAGTCTCATGGCATTTCCAGGGGAGCGAGAAGCACCCTGTGATTACAGCCAGAGCAATGGATGTGCAGAGCAGAAGGAAAACACCATTCGCCCCAAGATGGAAATATGAGCAGTTTGATGTTTTCTTTGAAAAAAAATCTATTTTAACGATATATAGCCAGTTCTTAAAATATGCAGAATTCAGGAAATGATGGTGAACAATATTTTGCAAATTGTTTTATTTGGGGGGACACTTATCTCTCTTGGATACATTCACACTGACCACAGTGCTCACATAAAAAATGAAGCATTTTCCTTTAGGTTTTCATGTGGGTGTGTGATCCTGTTTATACTCAATTGTTACAAATACAGCTAACCCTCAAAGGAGATGGGTTTTAGCCGCGTGGGTCGTGAGTCTGCTTACATGTGGATTTTTTAAAATAAATACACTACGGTCTGGTAAATGTACTTTCTTTTCCTTATGATTTTTTTTTCATTTTTTAAAATTTAAATTCAATTAGCCAAGTTATAGTCCTTATGATTTCTTAACGACATTTTCTTTTCTCTGGCTGACTTTCTTGAAGAGCGCGGTATATAATACAAACGATATACAGAATATGCATCAATTGTTGACGGGATCGGTAAGGTTTCCGGTCAACAGCAGCTATTAGTAGTTAGGTTTTGGGGAGAGACCAAAGTTATACATGGATTTTTGACTGCGGGGCGGGGAGGAGGCCCCCGGACCCCTACATTGTTCAAGAGCCTATCAACATTGGTACATGTAACAGATCATCATTTTTGGAAGGAATAAAATTAAATGAGAAACAATACTTAGCAAAAACGCCCCCAA
The DNA here is from genome assembly GCF_009762305.2 of Zalophus californianus. Lineage (NCBI taxonomy): Eukaryota > Metazoa > Chordata > Mammalia > Carnivora > Otariidae > Zalophus > Zalophus californianus. Next base: position 92,601,318 of record NC_045607.1, on the reverse strand, counting down.
GCCCCTCAAACCAGTCGGTGAATAAGTATCAGCAGAAGATGTGCGGACATGAGGCAGACGATTGCTGTTCTTGGGTCTTCTGTGTGAGTCGGGCCTATTTGGCTGCAACTGTCAGGACCCCACAGGCATGAGTGTGTGTGTGTGTGGGGGGTGGTGGTGGGATTGGCCGGCCCCATAACCAGACAGCAGGAAGCCCCTCCTCCAGCCTCCTGGTTGCTGACCTTGCTCCTTATCACATCGGGGGTCTCCCTGGGTGTTTGGAGCGCCCGCAACAGCAGCTCTGGGCTCGCAGTGACCGGCATCCCGGGGGAAAGAGCCGAGAACGGGAAGACATCCTGCGCTGGGAGCCACCTGTCAAGGGGGTGGGGGGAAGCTTATCTCAATGGTGGACAACTGGGGCGCTTCCCCCTGGGATGCTCTGAGAGCCTGCGGAGCACACCTCAGGATGTCCCGTCCCTGACTCCCACAGAGGAAGCGGCCCTGGGGGACAGGCTTTCCTGGCCAGAGGGCGCCCCAGGGAGGGTGGCTCCTCAGGAAGTGGCCAGGCGACCCTGGACTTTACTCATGCATTCATGCATTCATTCCCTCATCTGATTACTCAATTAAAACCAGGCGGTGTTTACTTTAAAACAAATCATTGTATTTGACAGTATTCATACTGTCAATTGCATGTACTTGAAATTTGACAGTATTCATACTGTCAATTGCATGTACTTGAAATGTCCAATTTGGTGCGTTTGACAGAGGTACACACTTGTGAGACCACCTCCATGACCCAGGACATTTCCTTCACCCCCAAAGTCTCCCTGTGTCCTCTTCAACGAACCCCCCAACCCCTCCCCAGACAGCGACGTGTCTGTTTGCCCTCACTGGCCCCCTGTTCTCGACTTGGGTGTCATGGGATGGGACACTCTGCAGGATGTCTGAACTTCACTGTGATGCGCAGGGACGCGGGCCAGCGACTTGTCATGTCCGTGTGGCCTCTTGTACGGATGGTCCACCTCTTTGTACATTTACTAGTGGATGGACATACGGGTAGTTTCCATATTTCTGATGTTTGCAAATAAATGCCTTTAAAAGTGGGTAGTACGATTTTAGAAAAAAAGGATGTTCATTATTTTCTGAAAAAAGGAAATTATGCTCAGACTATACATAGAGATAAAGAAGCAGTAATCCTTCAGGGTCCCACAACTCCAGGGTATTTTGACCACCAGGGTACTTTGCTGTGTTTCTCCCCAAATGGGTTCATGCATCTGCATATATGTATTTACGTACATAAAATTGGAATTGCGCTGCAAATGTAATTTTGATTCTTGTCTTTGTTAATGAACATGTGTCTCTCGGTGTGGGTTTTCCAGAGAAACATAGCACATAGAGTTGATTGCAGGGAATTGGTTCACGCAGTTACGGAGGCTGGGAAGTTCCGAGATCTGCAGCCCGAGGGCTGGAGACTCGGAGGAGCTGACGGTGTGAGTTGCAGCCTGAGCCCGAGCCCAGGGGCAGGAGAGGACTGTGTCCCTGCTCAGCAGTCAGACAGAGAGGGGCTTACTCCCCTTTCTGCCCTATCTGGGCCTCCATGGATGGGACGAGCCCCACGCTCACCGGGGAAGGCAGATTCCAGGGTGAGTCTCACCCAGATGTGCCCAGAACTCCGTTTGGCTGTGCAGCTGGGCACCCGTGGTCCAACTGGCCATGACATCGGCCCCCACATGTGTCTCCCAGCTCTCAGACTTTGTGGCACCGGCCTCAGCAATCATGTTTGCATCAGTGTGGCGGCTCTTGGTTGCCCAGAGGACTCTTCAGGCCCGGGACCCTCGCAGTGACCAAAGCTTTGTTCCAGAATGTTCTGATGGGGTGCTCACGTCTTCAGTGAACATGCTTGGTCATCCAGGGAGCAACTGTGGTGGATGCACAGCGCTCGGAGCGTGGCGGGATGGGTGCAGGACACGTGCTGACTTAGGGCCCCCCTCCACCTGCCAGGCCCGCGACGGCCGGCCCGCGTTGTGCCTCCCACTGTGCCACCGTGGGCAGGAGCAGGTGGGCCTCTAACGCATCTGCTAGGCTTGCAGGTCGCTCCTGTCCCTGGCCTCCTCCCGTTGGCTCAAGTCCCTGGGGAGAGGGTATTGCCAAGGCCCTGCAGTTCCTCGGTCCCCGGTGCTGACCCCACAGCAGCTCTGTGCTTCCAACGTTACCCGGTCTGTGGGAGAATTAGCGACCAGTTTGCAAAGGGCGTTGAGGGCCAGATGCCAGCCTGAAAAACCTGCGCGTGTCCTGGGCTCTGTGGTTACAGCAGTCCTGAAGGTCACAGTCATCATTTTGGTAAATTCTCTTTCCACTTCGCTAAATCCTGTTTTGCTCCCTTGGAAGGAGGCCGGGCTAAGCATTAACCACATTGCGGTTGGTCCGCGGTATTTAAATTCCAGGCCAAGTTACTCATTGTGTTAATATTTTCAGTGCTCCCCCTCCCCCAGGACGACTTCTTTCTGAGCTCCTGGCTTGTGTCAGCAACATGCACTCATTTAACTTTAAAAATAATTCAGATATTAGAAATCTGAACAGAACAATCAGAAAACCTGCCCCTCTCCAGCCACATCACTTCTATCTGCCTATTGTTTTATGTGATTCACAGTCCTGCTTGCCTTTCTTGTAATGTTTGGAATTAGGCTTTTATTTCTCCAAAAGGTGAGTGATTTCACTACTCGCAGGATACGGAGTTATGGTCTGGCTTGTTTTCCAAGATTGCTCAGCCCTGATTTGATGGGTGCTGGTCACAAGGCATCTCGATGCAGAACATGAGTCAGGAGCATGCGGGCAAAGACCAGAGTGGGGCAGTCTGGGCATCGACGCCTGGGACACCGCACCCCAAGGGACCCCCGACCCTCAACCCACCCGTGCTTGCTCTTTCCCCAAGGGACCCCCCGACCCTCAACCCACCCGTGCTTGCTCTTTCCCCCTACACGTGTGTGCTCGCATGCACAGACACACACACACACACACACACAGACCCCGAGGGGGACCTTCTTGTGGCATTGTCCCCAAAACCTCCCTGCACCCCATCCTCCCCAGCGCCCTCGCTGGGCTGCACAGGGCTGCACGGGGCTGCACGCGGTCCCAGCCCCGACAACGGCCCCATCTGTGAGCTTGACTTCCAGTGGCTCCCAGCCCTCCCTCTCATGTCCATCCGTCTGCCCTCAGCGCATTCCCTGCCGCAGAGCATGGCTGAAAATATTTGAATATTTTCAGACATGATCTATTTAACAGAACTTAAAAAAATAAGAATGATATATAGATACGTCATTGCATTCTAAAGTTACGGTATCAACCTCTTGCAAAATAAATTATCTGGCTGACATGAGAAAGCAATCTTGGGAATTCTATTAATCAAGGCACTAACAGTTTGGTTATTACTAACAAAATACATAGTTTCATAGCTGAGGTATATGGCATTAGTCTGCTTGGGCCACCGCAGAACACCAGAGACTGAGCAGCTCAAACCACAGACCTTTATTTCTCTCAGTCCTGGAGGCTGGGGGTCTGAGATCTAGGTGCCGGCAAATTGCCGCCCCCTGCGTTGAGCTCACATAGAGGGGAGAGGGGAAGCAAGCTGTCGCATGTCTCTTCCTGTAAGGGCACTAACCCCACCACGGGGCCCCACCCTCACGACCTCATGCAATCCTGATCACCTCCCAAAGGACCCGCCTCCAAATACCATCGCATCCCAGCTAGGGCTTCCATGCGAATTTGGGGGACACAGTTCAGTGCACCGCACGTATTTAGCCCTTAAAGAGCAGATAATCGCAAGGCTGGCGTGCATCGCCTCCTGGGGGAGCATCTCCTCGTATCTGGAAGGCTGAGCGAGCAGGTGCATGCGGGGCCCAGCGAGTCTGCCGTCAGATGGGTGTACGCATGCGCCTGGAGGCATGAGGCGTAGTCAGGGCTGCGCTGTCTGAGGTAACGTGAATGTCCATGCACAGGACCATGGATGAACTGGGGGGCATGCCTACAAAAGAGTACCAGACACAATCACATGAATGCATCTCAGAATGGTGATTTTGTGCATGAGAAGGCAAGCTGCAAAAGATGCATTTAGGATACCAAGTAAAAACAAAAAGGGCGACACAATGTGGTATCTTGTTTATGGGCATTATAGATACGTAGTATTTATGTGGAATTTCAGTCAAAATCATTACAGTATTGCTTCGGGAACTTGTTCATATAATCGAAGTTAATCTGAATACTACATATGTGTATATGACTGAAGGTCCATAAAATATATAAGATAAACTGAAGAGAAGTGACATACCTATTCTATAAGTTTCTCCATTAAGAAATGGTATATGTTGGGGCGCCTGGGTGGCTCAGTCGTTAAGCGTCTGCCTTCGGCTCAGGTCGTGATCCCAGGGTCCTGGGATCGAGACCCGCATCGGGCTCCCTGCTCAGCAGGAAACCTGCTTCTCCCTCTCCCACTCCCCCTGCTTGTGCTCTTTCTCTCTGCCAAATAAATAAATAAAATCCTAAAAAGAAGGAAATGATAGATGTCTCACCATATAAACTTTTTTATACTCCATTCAGTAAATATTGATAGTTTTCTTCCATAGGAACTATGCATTGCCTTTGGGATTATCTCTGGGCATTTTATTTTGTTTTGTTGCCGCTACTTTTATTATTAATAGACTCTTTCCATCATTTTAGCCTATAGTCTGTGATTGCTGTTATAGAAAAGTTATTACTTTTGATACTTTTAATCTGGTATCTGATCACTTAATGCATTGTAAGAATTTTAAGATGATTCTCTTGTGTTTTAAATACATTGCTGCATTACCTTCCAATTGCGATCATTTTATTTTCTCCTTTTAGATAATTTTACATCTTGTTTCTGTTTTATTTATTTTTTAATCTTATGAATTGGCTAAAACTTCCAGGAAAATGTTAAATAATAGTGGCAACAGGCAATTTTGTTTTGTTTCTAATTAAAATTAATATCTCTGAAGTATGATTTTGGTTGTTGCTCAAAGGTAGGTAATTCTTTCTTTTTTTACCGATGGGTATAAAATGTTATTATGTTAATTTTGGTAAAATTTTTATTAGTAACACTTTTTACTAGACCTTTGCTAGACTAGAAGAGTCAAAGTCTGTAACTTTTAGACGCATCTTTCACCAGATTAGGATAGTTTAAATGCACAATTCAGCCACTAGGTGGTGCTGTGTCCCCAGTTTTTGGATGCCCCTAGCATCAAATTACTGCTGAATCATTGTTCCTTTAGACCTTTCAAATTTAATCTGATCCTCAAACTATTGTCCTCCTTTCAACTTTCTCCAAAGTGGCCCTAAATTAAGACTATGCTTTAGGGGCTCCTAGATGGCTCAGTCTGTAAAGCATGTGACTCTTGATTTTGGGGGTTGTGAGTTCAAGCCCCACATTGGGCATAGAGATTATTAGATTAAAAAAAGAAAGAAAAAGAATATGCTTTAAAAAATGCTTCTTTTCTTTTCCTTATTTGGTCAATTTTATGGGGGGATGATTTACACACAATAAGATGCACCATTTTTTTTTTAAGATTCCTATTTTATTTTTATTTTTAGAGGGGGATGGGCAGAGGGAGAGGGAGAGAGAATCTTTTTTTAAAAATTTTTTATTGTTATGTTAATCACCATACATTACATCATTAGCTTTTGATGTAGTGTTCCATGACTCATTGTTTGTGCATAACACCCAGTGCTCCATGCAGAATGTGCCCTCTTTAATACCCATCACCAGGCTAACCCATCCCCCCACCCCCCTCCCCTCTAGAACCCTCAGTGTGTTTTTCAGAGTCCATCGTCTCTCATGGTTCGTCTCCCCCTCCGACTTACTCCCCTTCATTCTTCCCCTCCTGCTATCTTCTTCTTTTTCTTTTTTCTTAACATATATCGCATTATTTGTTTCAGAAGTACAGATCTGTGATTCAACAGTCTTGCACAATTCACAGCGCTCACCATAGCACATACCCTCCCCCATGTCTGTCACCCAGCCACCCCATCCCTCCCACCCCCCACCACTCCAGCAACCCTCAGTTTGTTTCCTGAGATTAAGAATTCCTCATATCAGTGAGGTCATAGGATACATGTCTTTCTCTGATTGACTTATTTCACTCAGCATAACACCCTCCAGTTCCATCCACGTCGTTGCAAATGGCAAGATCTCATTCCTTTTGATGGCTGCATAATATTCCATTGTGTATATATACCACCTCTTCTTTATCCATTCATCTGTCGATGGACATCTTGGCTCTTTCCACAGTTTGGCTGTTGTGGACATTGCTGCTATAAACATTGGGGTGCAGGTGCCCCTTCGGATCCCTACATTTGTATCGTTGTGGTAAATACCCAGTAGTGCAATTGCTGGGTCGTAGGGTAGCTCTATTTTCAACTGTTGGAGGAATCTGCATACTGTTTTCCAGAGGGGTTGCACCAGCTTGCATTCCCAGAGGGAGAGAGAATCTTAAGCAAACTCCATGTTGAGCGTGGATCCCAAGGTGGGGCTTAATCTCATGACCCTGAGATCATGACTTGAGCCAAGATCAAGAGTCAGAGGCATAATGGACTGAGCCACCAGGTGTCCAAGATGCACCATGTAAATGGTGCAGACAGTTCTAACAAGTTCGTCTTGCAACCACCCCTCGGCTGTAATGGAACATCTCCATCACCTGGTGGGCCCCCTCCTGCCTTTCTGCAGTCAGTCCCCTCCCACGACCACAAGCCACGGATCTGCTTTGTCACTAGCTTCTCATCTGTGTGTTCATGGTGTGCAGTGCATGTTCTGCAGAGTGTGATGTAGCATCATGCTTTTAGGATCATCTGTGCCAGCAAGTGACAGACATTGCTCCTTCGTATCGTGGAAGGCATTCCAGTGTAGGGAATTCCAACTATTTTCACACAGTCAAAGGCTTGCCTTTTCATTTGGCCTAATGGTGTCTTTTGAAGAGCAAACATTCTTAATTTTGTTGAACACTAATCTACTACATATTAAGATATATGGTTCATGCTTTTGGGGTCCGATTTAAGAAACCTTTGCCTCACTCCAGGCGACCAAGACTTTCTCCTATTGTTTATCTCTAAAGGTCCATACTTTTGGCATTCACATGTTCATCTAAGACCCAGTTCAAGTGAGCCCTTCTGGTTCGGTGAGGTAGGGGTTGGCTTTAATTGTTTGGTTTGGTTTCGCTTGGGCAGGTGCAACTGCGTCAGCACCGTTTGCTGACAAGAGTCCACTTTCAAAAATTCACTGGCAGTCTCTGGGTGGATCTATGTCCCTCCCCCGTTAACACCACGCTGTCTCAGTGACCGCTGATGTAGAGCGCGTGATTCTGACTCCAGCTCCAGTATGTGGGGCCCCACACCAGCGTGGACGTCCCCCCAGGCCAGCTGGGTGTCCCACAGTTCAACTCGATTCTGGCACCATCTGCCTAAGGACGGCAGCGGACCCCACAGGGTGAAGGCTGGTGCACGACGGCCCTCTGAACTGAAACAGAGGGGCCGGTGGGTGAGTGTAAGTGCATGCTGACCTGATGCTGTTCTGGAGCCCCTCCTGCCCCCCCTGCCCCCCACACCACAGGAGGAAGGGGTCCAGCCGGCCGGGGGTCTTGTCTCATCCAGCGTGTCCTGGCTGGTGGGGGGAGTGGGAGAGTGGAATCCTCACCGGACAGTTCATGTGAAGGTGGGGAGCTGGGCCTCTTGCTGGGCTCCATGCTGCCTTCCTCACTGGGAGGAAGACAGTGCACCTGTCAGCCTGGGGGTGTACCCTCCCCGCCTCCACCGGCGGATGCTGCTTGTGTGGTGTACGTGCTCGGGGTGGGGGGCTCTTCCCCTACAGCTGAGAGCGGGGCTGAGTTTGTATGGCTCCCTTTGTCAGGAACTCGTGTCTTCTCTGAGGCTAACAGAGGGCGTCACCCACTTCCCCTAGGAGACCTGTTGACCCTAACTGCAGTTGGGGCCACTGGAGGGCCAGGGAGACCGTCTCTGTGGCGTGGGCAACACTCCAAGCAAAGCGCGCCCAGCGCTGCCGGAGCCAGCACCGGGCAGCATGGGAGGGGCCGCACATGCCTGTGAGTCAGGACAGGCTGGTAACAAGCCCCAAGCTACCCACAGGCAGACGTGCTCAGCCCAAGTCCTATTTCCTTCATTGTTGCCGTGGATGGCACTAAAGAAGGAAGTATCATCCGGTGAGGGCCTTCTCGACTCAGGGAGGGTCTGCCCCAGTCTGGGTGCAGGTGAATAGCTGCAAACCTCTCCGTGTCCAGAGACGGGGTATGGAGCCGCATTCCACGGTTGACCCAGCCGCACGCGTTCTGGGCTGTGAATCGCGGTCGGCAGAGTGAGAGTCCAGGTGCTCGACCTCCAGGAGGGGCCGGGCTCCCGCTGCAGCTCCGCTTGCTCGGGCTGACCCGGAGGCCGAGCCCGGCTGGCGGCTGTCCGGGGCACAGGTGACTCGCTGTGGGGGTGGGGGCCCCAATTCAGAACAGAGGCTATGGACTCACATGTGTGCGTCACACGTGGTGGAAACACGCTTCCGTGTGTTCACAGAAATGACCTGGAATGCGCGCGTTTCAGTGCGTCTCCTCTCTTCCCTGCAGTGCCCAGGCACACAGGGTGCTCTGTCTGTGCATCCTAAATCCTGCTCTGGGGTGCTGCCACCCCCAAGGGGCAGGAGCATCTGGGCCCTCTGTGACCCCTTCATCTCTCTTCTGTGCCTCTGTGAGTCCAAGCATGGCTGTGGGCATCGGGTGTGCATTAATGCTTCCCAACACGGTTCTGAAATTCGGAGTTAATGCTACTATCTGAAACTGTGTATGTGTACATTCAGACCAGGATCATGGGAAATGCTCCCCCCAAATCTTACACCCTTGAGTTAAAGGGAGACTCTCTAAGTGAGTCACACAATTCGGGGTGGAGAGACCCATGCCCTCAGTCGAAGCCTTCCAGCATTTAGGAAATAGTCAGGAAGGTGCAAGGGGAGACTTTGTCTTGAATGTCCACAAGGTCTGCAGAAGGACCGCCCTGCCCTGCTGAGCCGGCCATCAGGCAGCCAGCCCTACCCTGGGGGAGAGAGGCATGGAGGGTGGGAGCCAGCAGCTGGCCTCAGCCTGGATCGTGCCCTGGGCATGACCTGAGGAGCTGCCAGGGTCACCCTGTTACTTCTGCTTAGTTTGGCCTAATTTCCAGCAATTAAAGTTCCCCCAGAGCCTGTGCTGCCCTCGGGGTGAGGGCTGTGTCCTGGTGGTGACATCTGGGCCCTGAGTATGTAGGGGGCTCCAGCGGGGGGGACTCTGCTTCCCTTCTCACCCCTGCACGTTCTCTGGACAAGCCTCGCACTGCAGACGACCTTGGGCTTCAGGTCACGTTCCTGGCTGGCTGAGCCTGTCTGATATTGATGTTTGCAATCCTCACCCCAAGGAATGAAGAGCCTCCGTCCGTGCATGGCGACAGGACTTTTCCGGGTCTGGTGGTGACCGTGGGGCCCTGCATGGGGTGGGGGTGCTCTGTCACCCCACAGAGCGGCCCTGGGCTTGGCCGCGTGGCCCCTCACCCAGCTCCCTGCAGCTCTGGGGACTGCCCCTAAAATTCCTTACTCCCGCCGTTGCCTTGAGGGACCCTCCCTCCCCAGAGTCCGGCTTTGACGACAGAGGGTGTCAGGATTGTCGTCAGGCTCCCCGATTTCCGTGCTTCTCGGACTGGGGCAGGGGTCAGAATGCCCTGGGGGCTGTGTTACGATATTGACACCCGTCCACGAGCTCAGGGTGCGGACGCCTCCTTGAGAAGCGCTGTCCTCTGTGAATGAACCCCTATCAGTGTCGGGGCTAAGACACACTTGGGACATTTGTCCCCCCCCAGCTGTGTCCCATGGAACCCAGATGTTATGGTCCATACAAAGGGTGTGTGGCCACGTACGTTTGATATCCACAGCATGCCAAAACCTCTCTCTTGGAAAGTCGAGAAACACCGTGATAAAGTAAAAGCTCTGCTAAATCCTGTAGAGCTGGCCCAGGCTTCTTCTGACCCAGCATTGCCCAAACCTATCTGAAAACGGAGGAAGTCCGTGGCCACCATCCCTCCTACCCTGGGGTGGGTTCCCTCGGTTATTAGCCTGAGGAGCTGCTCCGGAGCTTCCCCTGTCCCGGGACACGGGCGCCGTCTGACGGCGGGGCGGACCCCTCCTGTTCATGTGCGCCCCTGAGCCCTCTTGGCTGCGACTCATCTAACAGCTGTGCATTTCCCAGATCTGCCCCCCCAGGCCGCATCCTTGGCTTTCTGCCAGGGCCACGTGAAGAGGGAGACGGTGATGGCCGGCAGGGTCGGGAGGCGCTTAGCGGCCCGTCTGCCTCCCCTGGACGCTGGGCTTCCTGAGGTCAGAGCCCACGTGCACTGCCTTGCACACAGTAGGTGTTCAACTGGTGATTGTACCCGGGCTGGGACTGGGCTGCCTGCCTGCCCTTCTTCCTCCTGAACACAGGGGAGCTGGCCTTTGGAGAGGACAGTGAGGATTGCTCCAGGGCACACGCTCGTCCCTTCGGAAACGCTCGCTGACCTCACAGAGTTCAGCCGTGGCAGGGAGGACCCGTCCTGGAAGGGAGGACCTCTGAGCTGACCGCCCTGGGTGACGCCGGCTGCTGAGGGCTGGAGAGGGTAGTGGCCAAGGCGTGGACGGTCACACGGTCTCTGAGCCTGCTCTCGGCAGGCTCCGGCGCACACTGTTCCCCACACACCCCCAGGGTTTCTGGGTCATGGGGTCCCAAATGGGATTGCACTCCGAAGGTGACAGCGTTTGCTCAATTGCCTGGCAGAGCCTTGTGGACGGGGGGTGGCCGGCCTCCTGCTGGGCTGACGTGTGTGTCACAACAACACACGTAGCCACAGACATGGAATCATCCCCGGCAGAGAAACACGGTCGCTCAGGCTGCTGTCGTGCCCCGGAGGGGACCCGTGGTCATGGGCCCAGTGCTGTGTCCCTGGAGGGGACGTGGGTGTGGGGGGCCTTGGGTCACCAGATCTTCCCTTCCTGCAAGGACGCTGGTGGGTTGGCTCTGTGGGGGGAGTGGCCTCTGCATAGGGCCTGGGGGCTGCTGTCCAGGGACAGGGTCCACTTCTCCCGTCCCCGCTGATGTCTTTGCTGGTGACATGAGTCCTAGGCCGCCTGTGAACACGAGCCGTGTCTGTTGGGAAACTCTCCAGGCAGAGAGCTCGGGGAAACCTTCCACCTGCGTTTCAAGGCTTCCTGGGATAAGATGACCCGCATCTGCAGAGTGGGGAGAAGAGGTCTCAGTATAGTGCAGGAGTTGGGAACTTTGGGCAAGGCCATCTGGGCAGGGCCTGAAGGACGTCAGGCCCACCTGCACAGGCTCTGGGCCCCCACTCTGGGTCCCAGGTGCAGAAGGCGGTGGCCTCGGTCCATGGAGAGTGGCACGTGGGCAAGCGTGGCCCCATCTCACTCACAGAGGCAAGTGCTGTGTGCGTTTTCAGAGAGGTGCCGAGGCCAGTTTCATCACGCTGCACACTTTTGACCACATGTCGGGGAGAAGCTTCTCTCCCCTCCCCTCCCCTCCCCTCCCAGAGTTCACTCCGCTCACCACTCACTCCTAGAAACCGCCCTGTGTCGGCAGGACCTGGTGCTGACCTGGCGCCTACCCCACCCCCTCCCATCCTCCCCCCTCCTCTGTCCTGGGCCTGGTCTGTGTCGCCCCGTCCCGGGCCCGCTGAGCAGGGGTCCCCGACTTGCCGTAGGGGGGGAAATCCTCTCCCCCTGGAGCGGAGCACTTTCTTCATCCAGTCCCTTTCTTGGGGGGCAGGGGATGTGATCGAGGGCTGTGCAAGGATGAAGGCCGCGCTGTTGGCCCTGGAGGTGGGGGTGTCGCTGTGGGGAGCGCAGGGAGGGCAGAAACCCCTTCCCTTAATAGGAAAATGAAAAGCTTCTGTGCAGCAAAGGAAAACAGCAACAAAATGAAAAGGCAACTTAGTGAATGGGAGAAGATAATTTGCAAACGATATAACCGATAGGGGGTTAATATCCAAAATATATAAAGAACGTATACAGCTCAACACCAAAAAGCCAAGCAATCCGATTAAAAAACGGGCAGAGGACCTGAATAGACATTTTTCCAAAGAAGACATCCAGATGGCCAACAGACACATGAAAAGATGCTCAGCATCATTCATCGGCAGGGAAACACAAATCAGACTGCAATGAGCTATCACCTCACACCTACAAGAATGGCTTAAATAAAAAAAAAAAACCCAAGAAATTAGTGTGGACAAGGATGTGGAGAGAAGTGAACCCTGATCCACTGTTGGTGGGAATGCACACTGGTGCAGCCACTGCGGACAACAATATGGAGTTTTCTCCAAAATTTAAAAAATAGAAATACCATATGATCCAGTAATTCCATTGCTGGGTATTTACCCAAAGAAAGTGAAAACACTATTTCAAAAAGATATATGCAGCCTTATGTTTATTGCAGCATTATTTACAACAGCTAAGATATGGAAGTAACCCAAGGGTCCATCGATAGATGAATGGATAAAGAAGAGAGGGTATATATGTGTCTACACACACAGACACTCACACACAGGAATATTATGCAGCCATAAAAAGGATGAGCTCTTGATATTTGTGACAACATGGATGGATCTAGAGGGTATTATGCTAAGTGAGATAAGTCAGACAGAGAAAGACAAATACCACATGATTTCACTCGTATGTGGAATCTCAAAGGCAAAGCAAATGAATAAACAAACAAGTGAAAAGCAGAAACAGATCCATAAAGACAGAGAACAAACGGACAGTTGCAGGAAGGGAGGGGGCTTGGGGGTGGGCACAGCGGGGGAAGGGGAGAGAGAGGTCATGGCCTCCAGGGATGGGATGACGAAGTCGGGGGAATACGGGGTTGAACAGTACTGTGATAGTGGTGCACGGTGACAGACGGCAGCCACACTTGTGGGGAGCGCAGCGCAATGCATGGGCTTGGGGACTCAGAGGGCTGGGGTCTGCAGCAGATGCGCCTGTCGCCGGGGGCCGGACGGCTGTCACCGGGGGCTGGACAGCTGTCGCCGTGGGCAGGACGGCTGCCACCGGGGGCTGGACAGCTGTCGCCGTGGGCAGGACGGCTGCCACCGGGGGCCGGACGGCTGTCACCGGGAAATGGACGGCTGCAATGACTCCCAGCATCTAACTGCAGAGCACTCACTAGTTGGAAAGGACAAAATACGTTTACGTTGGAGAAGCCTGGCAGACTGCCTTGGTCAGACGACCACCAAAATGGGACCATGGGTAAGAACAGACCCATCAGAGCCGGGGTGACACCTGTCCGGGAGGACACAGCATCCCCAGAATCGAATCCCGAGGGAGCCTCGGATGGACCCACGTGGCGGGATAGCCGACAACGAGTTGTCAAAACACGTCCGTGTCACAGAACAGGCGGAACGGTTTCAGATGACAGCAGACAGAAGAGTGTGTGGCCGTGACTCTGGGCCCCCCTGTGCTGGCACACACATCACTGGGACAGTCGGTGAAATTGCACCGCGGCTCGTAGGAAAACTGAAGTTGCTAGAAAGCCATTCCTGTGTGAGCCAGGGCTGGGGACGGTCCCTGTCCGCTGTCCAGAGCTGGGTCAGGTGATGAGGGAGATCGGGAACACCGGTCCGTGTAGGAGGGGAGAGTGTGCTCAAGGAGACCGCAGCCTGCCACCTCGCCCTTTCTCGGGCTCAGAGGACTTTTGACAAAGGGCCATGGCCTTGAAGAGTCTCGAGGTTGTGCATCCGGCTCTGGTGTCCCTGTCCACGTCCGTCCAGTGGTGGCCTCCCCGGGTGCTTCAAACATCCCGAGCCCCCTGGGGTCCCGAACGACTATCTCACAGCTCCAGGCTCGCAGTTCATGCTTCCTGTCCCCTGCTGCACCGCCCGCCACACAGTGTCCTTGTGCCTGAATGCAGGTGAGTCCCCCACCCCAGCCCCCGCCCGGGACCTCTCAGCCTGGCTGCTATCTGTCATCCTGGACCCGGGCTCCCTAACAGCACATCGCTCACGGGGTGCGCACAGGCACTGCCCCATCTTGTTACGGTTGGGGGTCCCAGGCCGCGGGGCTCTGCGTGTGTGACGAGCTCCTGGGGGAGGCTGACGCTGCGGGTCCAGGGCCACGCTGAGCCGCCGGGGTCTGAGGGACCATCGGGCTGGAGCTGCATCCCGTGGTGACGGAGGGGCTGTCACCCTGTTACTAGTGAGACAGGAATCACAGGTGGAGGCAGATGAACCGGGGGCAGTCTGTGGAGCTGCCCTCGTCTGGGATGGACAACTTGAGGGGTACTGTGTGTCCAAAACTGGCAGCATTTTGGGAAACGTTGCCTTGGAGGTTCCTTCAAATTTCAATTTGCCCACGAGTTTGCAAGAAAAAAACAATCCATACACTCATGTCTTGTGGCTGCTGAGGGGAGTTCAGAACGCTAAAGGATGTGGGGAGACCCCAGTCCCAGCTCCGACCCACCGTGAAGCAGCATGAACCTGAAGTTTGCAGAGGTGGCCAGAAATCCCAGCTCCATCATTAGCTCTGTGACCCCGATCCTCACTTTTCCCATCTGTATAGTGGGCAGGAGCATCACCACTGACACAACGTTCCCCGGGGGTCGTTTCTGCTCCCCCGTTGTTGGTTGTTCACACTGACTATCTACGGCGGCAAACCCTACGGAAGGATCCTCTAGGTCGGCCTGCTTTCTACCCCACGATTCAGCGCGTGGATTGCAGAGCAGGCTCAGAGCTCCTTGCTGTGGGGGGCCTGCTGCTTCTGTGTGTTATTGGCGGCAAGTGGCGAGAGCCTGCCGGCCCCAAGGTCTAGATAGAAAAAGCCTCCTTTTCAGAGCTGGACGCTATGTTCTTTCTGACCACAAGATGGCATGCTGCGGTCATGCTATCCCGATAGCACCACTGGGCGGGGCTAAGGAGAGCCGAACAGTTTTGTTTTGTTTTTTTAATTTTTACTTAGTTAATTTCCTTGTCCTTCGTGGACCAAATGGTTTGCCCCAAAGGCCCTAGAAAAGGTTTTACAGAGGCGTTTGTCTCTCCCTTGTGACGGGCTCCAGAGCTAGCTGGTCTGAGTTCCAAGCCGCGCTTTGCCTCCTCCTGTCTGTGCGACCTTGGGTAAGTTGCTTACCCTCTCTGTGCCCACATTTCCTTATCTGAGACTGTTGACAACCGTACCGACCTAACAGGGTCATCGTGAGGATTCAGTGATGTTTTTGAAGTGCTTGGAATCATGCCTGACATATAGCAAACGTTATAAAATTCTGGTAAATAAAACCATAACATGAATACCTCTGATAACAGCATACTCAAGATTTGCTCTGCTCTTTTCAAATGGATGCAGTCCGACACTGAAAAATGGAACGGGGCGCCTGGGTGGCTCAGTCGGTCAAGCATCTGCCTTTGGCTCAGGTCACGATCCCAGGGTCCTCGGATCCAGCCCCATGTCTGGCTCCCTGCTCAATGGGGAGTCTGCTTCTCCCTCTGCCTCTGCCCCTCCCCTTGCTTGTGCTCTCTCTCTCTCTCTCTCTCCCTCTGTCAAATAAATAAGTAAAATCTAAAAAAAAAAAAAGAGGGGCGCCTGGGTGGCTCAGTCGTTCAGCTTCTGCCTTCGGCTCAGGTCATGGTCCCAAGGTCCTGGGATCGAGCCCCACATCAGGCTCCTTGCTCAGCAGGGAAGCCTGCTTCTCCCTCTCCCACTCCCCCTGCTTGTGTTCCCTCTCTTGCTGTCTCTCTCTCTCTCTCTGTCAAATAAATAAATAAAATCTTTAAAAAAAAAGAAAGAAAAATGGAATTGTACCTACAAGAGTCTCAAAAATAGATTAAAATATACTTAACTATTTTGATTTTCTGGAATTCCTAATTATATAAAGAGTGGAAACAATTTTCACAATTTATTGCTATAACTCACTTTGGGAAGTAGACATCTTTGCAAAGGGGGAGTGAGAGAATTTTATCTGTCTCTTCTTGCTAGAAGGCACATCTTGGCGACCTGCGCGTCTCTGGGAAGGTGCGTCCCCAGGTGTTCGGTGGCCACCCTCCTTCATGCCCCTACTGTGCTTGAAGTAGCGAGAGCTCATCTCGGTCATCCCAGAGTTAACCTCCCAGGGCAACGCAGCCGCTGCCCCTCGGCCACGAACAGACCAGAGTCCAATGGCAGGAGGAACAGCTCAGGAGTCAAAGGTCACGCTCCGGGCCCCTCCCTCCCTGGAAGCACAGCCCCGCGGATGTCTGGCTTCTTGATCTGTTACCATATGGCCACCAATCGCTAGGCACAATGCCCAGCGCACGCGTCAGGTGGACGCCGTCTGGTGCTGAGGCTGTCGTCCCTGAGAAGTTTGAATTTGTCTTGCCGAAGATCAAGTTGTAGAAAGTTTAATTGCAGAAAACTACAGAGAAGAAGATAAACAACCTTGCATGGTCTCAGCCCTCCGCCATCCAGCCGGGATTTTGGTTTAGAGAGTGTGTGTCGGGAGAGTCATGGGCGCCAAGGGCTTACACACTCCCGGAATTATACCATTCTCCGCATTGTGTCTGAGGCTTTATCCTGCCACAAGATACTCTTCAGAATATCTTTTATGGTCACATGGGTTTTGTTTAGGGCTACCCCATAATGTACCACCCGCCTCCATGGTGGCTCCCGGTTTCCAGTATTAGGAAGAAATGTTGCAACAAACATTTCCTTATAATACACATTTGGGAAATGCACTTTTAAAAAAAAAGATTTTATTTATTTATTTGTCAGAGGGAGAGAGAGCCCAAGGAGGGGGAGCGGCAGAGGGAGAAGCAGGCTCTCCGCTGAGCAAGGAGCCCGATGTGGGACTCGATCCCAGGACTCCAGGATCATGACCCGAGCCGAAGGCAGATGCTTAACCCACTGAGCCAGCCACCGAGGCGCCCCAGGGAATTCACTTCTTTCAGAGAACTTAAGAAGAGTAGATTTAATGGGTCGACAAGCAGGGACTCTTCCCCTTACAATTTTAATCATGCACTAACTTTTTGCTCAAGGTCAAAGCTAAGTAAGTTGCAAAACCCATCTCTGAGCCCGTTCTGCTAACCGCACCTCCAATGTCATGCTCCCTTTTCTGGGTATTTAGACACTTACTCTGAATTATCTTTCAGAACCTAAAGGAAGACTTTCGGTTCGGAAGTTCTGTGGTTCTACTCGCCTCTCATACGTTGTCCGTTAATGACCTCAGAAGGGCGACCACAGCGTCTCAGTTCACCCCTCGCTGCTACAGGACAGGCTGAAGTGCCAGATCGAGTGCCCACGGAGGTTGGGCAGGTGCCTCAGCCTGCCAGCAGGCCAATGTGACATTTGGGACGTGTCTTGCGTGACATGGACAGCTACCACCCACTCCCACCTACACAAACAAGTCAGACTGAATTTGCAAGCCATCTTAGCACACTGCCCACCAAACCAAACGAGTGTGGGCCAAATGGTGACCCGGTGTGACCTTTAGACACTCCCAGTGAGGCTCATGAAAGGCAAAGGGCAGAACTTTCTTTCGTAGCGGGGAGCCCAGGCTCAGAAGACTTGGTGCATAGCCACTCCGGGAAGGACAGCACATCTGTGGTTTCTCGGGGGTGGGGGGGTTTGTGGTGGCAATGAGAGCCGCCGGGTTATGACACGTGTTACACACCGTTGCTGACTCATGGTGGGAAAAGTGGCAAGCGCAGGGATGATTTGCCCCCACCTCCTGAGGGGTTTTAGGGGGTTTCACCACGCCAGGAGTACCTGCTCCTTCCAGAAACCCCTCTCGACACAGGGATCGACCACAGGTGTCCGGCTTGCACTCTGGGGATTTCCCTTTCTCGGTTTCCCGTCCCCAACCCAACTGCCTTCTGAAGTCTCCCCATCCACTGACCTCACAGCTCCCTAGGTGTGGCGGTGCGTGGGGGCGCCACTGCTCTGTGCCCGTCAGATGCTGGGAGGCATTGGAAGTGCCGCTGCTGGGTTTTAGGTCATAGGTGTGCGTCTTGCACAAAGATGTAGTTTCTTGTTTTGAGTCAATTTAGTATGGTCACCAAATCATGCCCACACTGCCCTCTGTGAGTTCCTGGGGAAAAAAAGAAACCAACACTCTTCTTGAAACCCAGGAGGCCTACCTTGCCTCTCAGGTGGGGGGGGGGGGCTGGACGAAGGGGTGGGGCTGGGGTAAGAGGAGCCGTGGGAGGCTTTGATGCTCCAAGAGCCCTGGGCCGACATCCGAGATACAGTCCTGCCCAGTACGGGACACAAATGGTGCATACCCAATTTGAGCTCATCTTTTAAGAACCTGACCCCTTTACTGTGCTTTTCAAACTTGTCTGTTTGTGAAGTTTGCAAAAAGCCCCACAGGGGCGAAGCAGGTAAGGAAGAAGCAGAGGGGCTGGGTGTCCTCAGAGGGGTGTGGTGGGAACCGTGGGGAGCACTGCAGGGGAGTTGCCAGTCTGGGGGTCCCCGTGAGTCTCCCCCCAGATGAAGGTTACTTGGGGTGGGTGGGGGGGGTACCGTGGGCACATGGTGGTCGAATCTCTCCATTTTCCAAGAGAAGCTGGAAATGCAGATTTTTATGTAAGAGCTGCTGGTTTTGAAAGGTGGTTCTGCCTTTGTCCCTGAGACAAGCCAGGGGCCAAGGGAACCTACCTGCAGGCTGCACAGAGCTCAGAGCAGCCCACCGTGTCTTGCAGCCTCCACTGGGCTTGCTAGGCAACGACGCTGTGCTCGCTCCTAAAGCAAATAGTTTGAGAAACCGCAGCAGGGAATGTCTTCTAAGCCTTCCTGCTTACTTGAAGCCGCTTCCTTCCATCCCCCAGGGAGCCGTAATTCCACCAACAGTTTAGCCAGGCCACGAGAAAGAATGTGTTAGCAAAAACACTTAAATAGCATTTCCAAAGAGTTTTTCAAACAGAGCGTCCCCGAGGATGTGTGCTTAATAAACTCACTACCACCTGCATTAATAAGGTCCAGGGGAAGGTTTAGGGGTGCAGTCCCAGGGAGTTTGGATGACATCACAGCATCCGAGGACTTGGGGCTCCAGCAGGCTGAGACACCGGCTGAATGCAGTTTGCGGGTGGGGGGCGTGTCGTCTAGCTTGGGGCAGGTGACCCCGGACAGGGTTTGGCCATTCCCTACTCTCTCCCTTTAGTCTGCTCAGCAGACGGGAATCAGCCGACCTGGAGGCTTCTGCATTTGTCTAGACTGCAAGGTGGTGGTGGGGTCTGGTGGAGGCCGAATTTGCTTCCAGATAAAACGTTTCTTTCTCAGCTGAGATGAGGGCTTGGCTGCCTTTTGGGCTGACCTAATAAATCCATGTGAAGCCATATCCTATGTCAGAAAGGCGGTTTTCCTGAAACTGAATACCTTAAAAATGTAAGCAAAGTAGAACAGCCCCAAGGGGTTGTCAATTAGCCCTCTTCCTGCAGGTTGGCTCAGCGCCAGCTGGAAATACTGCTCCCTGTACCGCCCCCCCGCCCCAGTCAGGCCTGTCCGGTGGCCTTCCTGTAGGAGGAGGGCCTAAGACCTCGTGAGCCTGCAGATTTGTATTGTTATAAATGGAGGGGCGGAGTAAAATGTGAAATAAGTCCTATTTGCAACATTTCCGGGGGGCGGGAACTAATATATTTTAAGAAAATCTGATACATAAAGAAGAGCAATGCCTACACCTCAGTCACTTAGAAATAAACATATTTATCCAATCCAGGCACACTACCATTTCCTAAACCACTAGCAAAGAAAGGAAGGAAGCAGCGGTCCATGCATGTGGCAGGTGCACCTGGGATGTCAGGGCCCGTAGGTAAGCGAACACCGGCTTCGCAGCTTCTACTTCCACTGGAGGGCGCAAGACGCCGGCTCACCTGGCCCTCTCTGTCCCCATCCTGCAGCTGAGCCTGGGCTTGCCTGGAACCCCCCCTCCCCCCCCCCCGCCCCGCCCCGCCCCGCGCTGTCCCGCCCAGGCTCCAGGCCGCTCCTAGGAAAAGGGGCCATGAAGGGCACCCCAGCGCGAGCTTCCCAGTAGCACGGAGAGATGCAGACAGCCAAAGTGATGCTCTCCATGGGCAAACGATCTGAACGTGCTGGCTTACGGGGTGCAAAATGGTGACATCACAGCACTGTCTGTTCACATCTTCTTGTTTTATTATGCTATAATTGGAAAACAACTTTTATATATGTATATTTAGGTAATTCGAACATTTCAAAATAGGGTAAGAAATATGGGCTCTGCCTCCATCAGTTCTGGGTCAGAGTCTCCTTTTGTCCTCACCTCCTTCCCGGGTAGATTTACGCAGCCCTTCCTCTGGCTTTTCCATGAACGCGCGGCTGAGATGGGGCTCAGCGGACCCGCCAGGGCCTCTCGGTGACCGCAGGGCCCGAGGCTAGCACCCTAGACGCCAATGCAAGTGGGGGCGGGGGTGTCCCGAGTTTTTCCGGACAGCCTGTAGATGGCGCCCCGGGAAAGGGATTCCGAGCCGCGTTCTTCAAGCTCCGGGGACAAGAGCCCCCTGGTCTCACGCAGCGCGTAGACTGTGCAGCAGCCGGTGAAAGGACCCGGGGGCCGGGGGAGGGGAGGGAGGACGGAATTACATGCAAACGGGCCGCGGGGGCAGGGGCACCCGTGCAGGGGATGAGCACCGAGGGGAGCAGGAGCGGCACGTGGCCCGACGCCCACGCGCCGGGCAGCCCCGCGACCCCCACGCGCGGCGGGGCCCTACCCACCCCACCCTGCGGCAGGTGGACAGTGCCGCTGTGAAGAGAAAGCCTCTGATTGTCCCTCCTGCAAACCGCCACACGCCAGACCTCCGCTATTGTGCGCTCTCCATAGAAATGCAAACGAGCCGCGTGCGCCGGCCGCAATCTGCTCGCGCGTCCCAGCGCCCCGCGGCGCTCGGCTGCGGGCGGGGAGGCCGGCTCCGACCCTCCAGCGCGGCGGGGTCCGGGCGCTGAGCGTGCGGGGAGGCCTCGCCGGCGCGCTCCGGATCCTGCTGGCTCTGGAAGGGGCTGTGGCCAGGCCTTTTGCAAGCCTAAAGCCCGCGCTGGGTGTTTTTACTTTAAGTTCCGGTTTAAAAGCAACAGTTTTATAAACTTCCAATTAAAAGTTAAGAAAAAAATAGAAAGGTAGCAACAAAAATAAATGCAAAAAAAAAAAAATCTTCAGTTTCCCCAATGGGGCATTTCAAAAACTGCAGCGTCTTATTAGCAAGAAAGGTTTTTTTTTTTTTTTTTTTTTTCCTTTTAAGGACTTAAAAAACAAAAAGGCGAGTGAAATCTGCAGGCTCCAGTCTGCCTGGTAACACCCCGACAAAAGCGGCAGATTTGAGGCATTGTCATCCCCCGCACCCCTCCCCACGTGGCCTTCTGGCACGAGCCGCGGCGGCCGCCTCATTTGCATCAGAAAGCGGGCGCCGGCCAATGGGCGCGCAGCCTCGCGCCAGCTGGCGGCGCCGCGGCCGGGCCTATATAAGGGTGCGCGGCGTACCGGGGCGCACTCGCCAGCCTTGGGCTCGCCAGGCTGCTCCTGCTCCTCCGTCTCCGCCGCTTCTGCGCCGCTCGCTACTCTCGTGGATAACTAGCTGCTGGCTCTCCGAACCATGACTCTGGAGGAAATCCGCGGCCAAGACACGGTTCCCGAAAGCACCGCCAGGTGGGTCGGCGCCGGGCGCCGGACGTCTCCGGGCGTGGGGAACCTGTCCCTGTCCTGGCTGCAGCTGGTCGGGCGGCCGTCTTCGGGGCCCGCCTGGATGGGGAGCCCCGGGGTGGGAGCTGGGCACCGGAG
Source organism: Zalophus californianus (assembly GCF_009762305.2). Classification (NCBI taxonomy): domain Eukaryota; kingdom Metazoa; phylum Chordata; class Mammalia; order Carnivora; family Otariidae; genus Zalophus; species Zalophus californianus. The sequence goes on along the minus strand of NC_045607.1, from coordinate 92,579,521 downwards.
GTGCGTCCCCGGGGCCGGGGCGCCGGGCAGGGGCGCCCAGGGTGTGTCCTCGGGGCTGGGGATCCCGCCGCGCCTTCGGCCGGTCCCCGCTCACCGCGCTGGCTCGTCTGCAGGATGCAGGGCGCCGGGAAAGCGTTGCACGAGCTGCTGCTGTCGGCGCAGCGCCAGGGCTGCCTCACCGCCGGCGTCTATGAGTCCGCCAAAGTCCTGAATGTGTGAGTGTGGACGCGGCCCCGGGTGGGGTGGCCGGGGTCGGGGGCGGCGGCGGCGGCGGCGGCGGCGGCGGCGGCGGCGGCGGGGACCCCCACCCCGGGGCTCCCGCCTTGCCCTCACCACCCGGTCCCCGCCGGCGCAGGGACCCCGACAACGTGACCTTCTGCGTGCTGGCCGCCGACGCGGAGGACGAGGGCGACATCGCGCTGCAGATCCACTTTACGCTGATCCAGGCGTTCTGCTGCGAGAACGACATAGACATCGTGCGCGTGGGCGACGTGCAGCGGCTGGCGGCGATCGTGGGTGCCGGCGACGAGGCGGCCGCGCCGGGGGACCTGCACTGCATCCTCATTTCGGTGAGTGTCGCCCCCGCCCCGGCGTCGCCCCACCGCGGCCAGCGGCCAGCGGCCAGCCAGGCTGACCTCTGCACTTTCCCCGCAGAACCCCAATGAGGACGCGTGGAAGGACCCCGCCTTGGAGAAGCTCAGCGTGTTCTGCGAGGAGAGCCGCAGCGTCAACGACTGGGTGCCCAGTATCACCCTCCCCGAGTGACAGCCCGGAGGGGGCCTTGGTCTGATCGACATGGTGACGCCCCGGGGCGCCTAGCGCGCGGCTGGCTCTGTGGATGCGCCCTCGGAGGGCGCGGGACCGGAGTGCTGCGTGGGGAGCAGCGAGGAGGGGCGGCCCCCTGCAGGAGGGGCCGGGCGGCGGCGGCGGCGGCGGCGGCGGCGGCGGCGGCAGGGGCGGGCTGGCCCCCAGCCCGGGACTCTGCGAGTGTGGGGAGCGGCTGCTTGCCCGGGAAGGCCGGAGGCGTGCCGTGGGCCACGGGGCCGGGAAGGACGGACCGGCAGGGCAGGCGTGACTCAGCAGCCTGCGCTCTCGACAGGAAGGAGGGGAGAGGCCAGGCGGGCGAGGCCTGGACTCGGACAGTTAACAGGAGCTCTGATGGACTGAGCAGCCTGCACCGCTGTTTCAAAGCGGACGGGGTCGATGCTCCGGTTTCCAAAGGATTATGCTGCTGCAGCTTTGAGTATTTTTTTTACAATAAACTTACTGAAACAGACTTATTCTCTTTATTGAGGGTAGGGGGTACCCGTCCGAGGGGGAGGTGGTTTGCAGGGGTCCAGGTGATTGTTGAAGCCCCCAGACGGGGACCGGATGGCACCCACTCCGTCTTCCTGTGGGGCTGAGTTACAGGCTCCCGGGCGCTGGGAGTGGGGGCGGGGACGCAGAACTTGAGCCCTGCTCCCATTTCTCTTTTTTTAAGGGAGATTTTTAAACTTGCAAGACAGGAGCATACTTGAGATAAGACATCAGTGCAGCAGGTCAAGGCAGGCCTTCCAGCCTGATAACAGCGGCCTCTCCTCCCTCCCCTCCCCCTCTGCTCCCCGCAGCCCCCTCCCTTCTGACAGCCGCTTATCGGAACAGCTTGCAGGATGCAGGCGGCGCCCTCCCGCACAATGAGCAGGCCTTCTGCAGCCGCTGCCCTTTGTGGTCCCTGAGGATGGTGGTAGCAGTATGCTCTCAGGAACCTTTTCCTCTTAAGGGCATGGGGCTTATGGCAATGTCACCACGGTATTAATACCGTGTATGACATGATGACTGCATTTAAGTATGAATCATCATTTGTCATAGCTGTGATAGAACTTCAAAGATCTGAGCAACAATGGGAAGACGCATCCACACGAATGGGGTGAGCGACTGTGAGCACAGTCAGCATCTGCTACCTGCTCTTCTGAGGGCCCTCTGCCCACCGCTGAGTTCTGCAGGCCACTGCTGCTCACGACCCCGTTTACAGACTTACGGGAGCAGAAGAATTGAAATCTTTCCCACAAAGACTTGCTTTGAGAACCAGCCAGGGGGAAGTGTCATGCGTGAATCAATCTTTTTTATTAGGCCAGGATGTCTGGACTGCGCCTCTGTGCTTGACCGGAACCCTGTCCAGCCAGGGAAAGGCGCACGGGGCTGGCATGCTGTGAGCAGGCTGCCCGGCAGGCCAGGGAGCCTTCTGGGCAAAGGCGGGGTGCTGTGTTGTTTTTCTACCAAGAAAATTCTGCTGATTTACTAGCAGTCCCAGGTGGCTGATTCACCCTGTTGGGCTCCACTTTTTAAATTCTCTCCAAATCCTGGAAGCATTCACAGGAAAACAGGACTGTAGGAGCTAAATTATTCTTCCCAGAATGAAAGCATCCTGTTTCACATATATCAACTCTCCAAGACATTTCCCCCCCTTGATTAGACGGAGGCCCAAGGAAAGAGTTCAGCTGTGTTTGTGCCCCAGTTTCATCAATATTTTACCTATTTGCTTCTCAGAGCACTGACTTCTCTCTGCTGGGGTGGTGTCCTGCAGGGTGCCGTCGGGTCTGCATCCTGGCAAATGACACTGTAGCAAACACAGATGCGGCATAATTGACTTTAGAATGCAGCCTTCGATGAATACATTTAGCAGAACGTAGAGCAGGGCAGGCAGGCAGACCCTGCGGCCGGCCGACGGACCGCTGCAGAACATTAAGCCAGTAGCTCCTAAGAAATGTGGCTTTCTTGGATTAGAACCTACAGCAACGGCACCTCCTGGAGCCCCGGGGGCTAGGAGAATTTGCCGGCAGAAAAAATGCACGCTTGGACACAGTGCCAACCCCAAACACGCTGCTCTTCTTCCTTCCTCTTCCTTTCTTTCTTTCCTTTTTTTTTTTTTTTTTTTTTTTATGAATGGGATTTTGTGCTATTAAAATAAAATACTCCACAGGACAGGTAATAAAATGCACAGTGCTTACAAACACATTGTTGCCTTCATACTTCCAACAACCCTCAGTGGCAATGCATAGATAAGCTAATTATCACACACATGTTGAGGTGATCCATACAGACTGTTGGACACAATGCCCTGCGTCTAGAAAGTGCTGGATGAATGTTAATGACAATAATACTTAAAGGTTAATGAAAGCATTTGCTACAGATCATGGGGCTCGAAGTGGACCGGTGGATTTAAGACGCAGCCGTCTGGTTCCGGGACCCAACACTTGACCTACTGGGACCCCCATCCAGGTCCCAGCATACGCTGACTTTGCAAGGGAGGCCACTTTCATAAGATAGCGCTGTACGTTCCTTAAAGTTTTATGTATTCATTATACGATAACTGTAAAATACAACAAAGAAGGAGGGGGGAGAGGAAGGAAGAAGGAAGTAGGAGCCTTGTCATGGGCCATCCCCACCTTTTGGTGTACCCTTTCCCACTTTTTCTGTACCTCTGAGGGGTACATACCCGTCATACACAAACACACACAGCACTTTCTAAGAAGCTGGTCTCTCCCTGCCTGAGTCTCTTGCTTCTCTCCTCGGCGTCCTGTTGGGTGCCCCCACGTCCCTCAGTGACCTTGGGGGCTGGGGTCTTTTTGTGCTGCGGGATGCACACCGAAGCAGGGGATCCCGTCAGGGCACTTTCCCTACTTGGAAGGCCTCTCTCTCCAACGCAGCCAGATGTCAGCTCTTTGCAGGCCTAAAGCCAAGCTGTGCTCACCCCAAACGGTGAGGGTGAGTCAGACTCCTCTTTATGGCAGGTGACCCTTGTCCACACCAGGAGCCGCGGCCTCCGTTCTTTCCCTGGTAAGACGGACGGGAGGCTGAATGCATCCTTGAGGCTCATGTATGCTTAGAGCCTGCAGTGCTGCGGGTTATACTTTCTATGAAACTTAGCGGCATGAGCACAGTGAGTGTTGCACCTGGTGCTTACGAAGAGCCACTTGAGAAAAAGGTGATAAAAAAATTTGCAGGAGAAAAGCAAGGGTGTTGGCAAACCAAGGGACGTTGTGGGGTCAGCTCAGGGAACATGTTTTCGTTTTTGCTTTTTTCAAAGTTCTTGAGCTTAGATGTTGGGTCTTCTAAGCTCCTCTCCTTTTCATTTGGGTGCATTGCCCCCAAAGGTCAAAGAGAATGATTCCTCCCCAGCCACTGAAGAGAGACTTTGGCTAAATGGGGGGAGGGTTGGAGAGGGGCGTGATCCCACCCGCCTACCCGACTGTGGCATGGCTTCAGTTTCTGTTTGAGGGCAAAGTGACACTTGGTCTTTGTAAGCAGCCCTATGTCCTAGTCTAGCTCCAGCTTTCCTTCTGTGTCTTCTAGAAAACAATTGGCAGATAATTTCATTTCTCTTGCTAAGGAAGGTATGTATGACGGTCTCCCGAAGACTTCTCTTCCAAGTAGAGGCAGGTGTGGCCAGCGGCATCCGCGAGGGGCCGGGACTACTTGCAGGGGTCTAGATTCTGGGAGGAGGTGGCTGCTGGAAGCTGCTGGAGACACCTCAGGGCTGCACGGGTCAGCCCAACAGGCGGCAAAGACCTTCAGAGCCCTGTGAGCAGGACCTGGGAGGGGCTGCCGCTCATCCACCTCCTGGTGGGGAGGAAGGCATGGCCCTTGGCTGCCAGGCTCAGGGGTGGGAGGCAGGCTGCTGATTCATCGCCTCATTCCCTCCTTCATTCAGCTGGTGGTTACTGTGTGGGGGCACAGTCCTTGGCACAGACTCCTGCCGAGTTCTTGCCACAGAGACTCTTGCTCCAGCAGAGGAGGGGCGAATGGTGTCAGGCTGTGAATCAGCGAAGGTCCCAGGAAGAGTTTCTCTCTGTTGGGGAACAGGACGGCCCCACAAAATCCTCTCTGTGCTGAACAGCTTTATATTGGTAGGAATCGCGTACCTCTCTCAGGAGGACCCAGAATACCCGGTGCCACCCCCACCATCCTGATCCGGGACAAGCTGCTGACCACTGAGCATCTCACCTGGAAGCCCAGCTGACAATGAGGCTGCCATGTGCCCTGCCCCTCCGTGGGCTTCTTAGAAGCTGCCATCTCCAGCAGGTCTCTCCAAACCCCCCAGATTCTGCTCCTCCCATGCAGAATGCGGGATTCCACCATGGCCCCCTGACCCCCACCATCTGGGGTCACTTCCCTGAGAATGGGATTAAAGGATTTTGCAGATGCAGTCAAGGTTGCTAATCAGTTGACCTGAAAACAGGGAGATGCTCTGCATGGCCCAAGCCTAATTTCCACGGGTGCTTTTAAGCAGAGGGTTTTCTCTGGCTGGTTGCAGAAGAGGAAGCAAGTCTTCCCACCACCTCCTCCCCTGACATCAAACAGCTGGTGTTTTTTACACCAATTCTCCAGATCTCCAATGCCAACTGGGTGTCCGACAAGTCAGTTCACTTCTGACTCGCCAGAGTTAGCATCAGAACTGACAGGTGACACTGTTCCCCACTTGGGACACCAGCCACAAACGGAGTGCCCGGACTACCTACATTTCTGCTTGGCCACGTACACATTTGGGGTTCCCATGATCCCTCTCAGGATTGATGATTAGCTGGATCAACTTACAGAACCCAGAAAAAGAGTTCACATAGTAAATCACCAACTTATTATAAAGGATACAACTCGGGAACAGCCAGATGAAAGAGACACATGGTGTGGGGTATTACAGGAGGGGGAGGGGTGTGGAGATCCATGGCCCCTTGGGCACACCACCCTCCTGACGCCTGGATGCGTCCACCAACCTGCGAGCTCTCCAGACCCAGTTAGTCATTTGAATGGAGATTCCGCTGCATCACACGACTGATGGAGTCATTGGCCGCTGGTGATGGACCTCGGTCTCCGGCCCCTCTCCTTTCCCTGGAGGTAGAAGTGGGGCCGAAAGTTCCAAACCCTAACTGGGGCTTGGTCTTCCTGGTGACCGGCCCCATCCCAAAGCTGTTGAGGGGTCCTCCAATAGATACATGGGTAGTGTAAACTCAGGTGTGGTGTAAAGGGGGCTGTTCTGGGTAACAAAGGAGGCGTTGCTCACTCCCACCCTTCACGTGTCCCAGAAGCTCTGTGGCAGGAACTGGGAACAAAGACTAATTTCTTAGTACAGTTGACCTTTGAACAACAAGGGTTTGAGCTGCACGTGTCCACTTCTACGTAGATTTTTTCCATAAATACAAGACAGTCCTGCAAATGTATTTTCTCTTCTTTATGATTTTCTTAATGACGTTTTCTTTTCTCTAGCTTACTTTATAGTAAAAATATGGCATATAATACACGTAACATACAAAATACTTGTTAATCAACCGTGGTTATCTGCAAGGCTTCCGTCCGAAGGAGACTCTTAGTGTTTTTGGGGTAAAAAGTTATACACGGATTTTTGACAGTGTGGGGGTTGGTGTCCCTAAAACCTGCTTTGTTCAGGGTCAACTGTATCCTGCAGGATGTGAGAGGGAGGCGATGTGTAGAGGGTTTGACATGTCAGCGTTGGCTTTGAAGATGGGGCTGCCAGGCAGCAAGGAATGGGGCGGGCCCAAAGCTGAGAGGGGCCCCCGGCCAACAGCCAGCTGGGGTGGGAGCCAGGACCTCCGTCCCACAGGCACGAGAAAACAAATTCTGCCAACAACCTGCATGAGCTGGGAAGTGGGTTCTTCCTGAGAGCCTCCACCCGGGACTTCCGGCCCAGTGAGACCCTGAGCTGAGAGCCGGCTCTGTCCAGTCTCCGGTTCTGACCGGGAGCCGGCTCCTGCCAACCTGCTAGCCCTCACCTTCCCCGGGGAGTCAGCAACCCTAGGGCCATTGACTGAATCATTGGTTATTACCCCCACCCCTTCCCCTTACAGGAAATCTTCAAGTGGCACTGAATCACACATTCTCCGTGTAGGAAGGAAGTCTAGTTGATACCGATTCCTCATTTTGCAGACGAGAAAGTGGCCTTAGGGAAGGGAAGTGCTATTGGAGGTGAGCTTTTGGAGGCCCCGAGCTGCGTCTCATGCCTGCAGACCCGCATATTCAAGGCTGACCACGGACTGGCCACGGCCACCCCCACGGCAGCCGGTCCATCCCAGACCCAGCTGATGTGCCCCATGCTGGCACCTCAGAATTCTCCAGAGGGAAGGAAGCATCTGGAAGTGCGTGGTCCAAGCAGCTTGGGGGTCTACCTGCCCATGCCCTCTGGAACCGGCCTGACTTGTCTGGAAATGTAGTCTTTTGGTTAAAAGAAACTTTTTCTTACTGCTGCTTGTGGCTTCCTGTCACTCAGAGTAGACACACTGGTCTGTCTGTCCAGCCTCTGGTTGTGGGGACAGCAGGTCAGTGACGGACAGGAAAGCCTGTTGTGGTCTGAAAGCCAAGGCCTGGAGAGCAGTCAGTTAAGGGCACATTATCAAAATGGTGTAGAAGCATCCCCCCGCCCCCGCCGCCCAAAGCAGGCTCTGATCCTACAGCCACTGGCCATTTCTTCATCTCCTACCAGGCAGTTGATGTGGTTTTACTTCCTCACCTCAAGGGAAGGTGGGATTCCCAGCTGGTTTTCATGGTTCATTGTTTCAGGGTTCTAGGCCCGCCTCGGCTTGAAGTCTTAAGCCCCGTGGCCGCGCACGCTGAGAGGGCTAGAATCCATTTGGCTCTTTGACACAGTCTCCCTGCCTTTGTGACAGGGGCTCTGTTGTGTTTTTATATGGAGGTGGCTCAGGCCAATAGAATTCTAAGTGGCAACATCAATACAAAGTGAAAAGCAACATCGCAAGAGAAGACCAAGTATCCTCGTTCTCAACAAGACCTGAGCTCCCCAGGCTGTTTGCTGCCTAGCAGCTAATCGGTGCCTAGAATTCCTTCCACCCCCGCAGGATGGATGGGATACGCAGATTCCAGGAAAGAGGGTGCCGATGGTGGGTCAGGCACGGCTGCCGGAAGACCCATCGGAAATCATCGCGCACCCATTTGCTGCCCTGGGATTTTTGCAAATCGCTCATGTGCTGGTTCTGTGGGGCCCAGACAATGACAAGGTAAAGCCCAGGGAATGGGGTGGCTGGGCCCCTGTCATCAGATGCTCAGCTTTGGGGTCCTGCTGGGCAGCCTCAGAGCCGAGGCTCAGGCCCCACGTGGGCCAGGGTGAGAGCCGGTGGCTGCTCTCTGCTCGTGTGGCCCCCAGGCCAGCCTCAACAGAGGCACCAAGAGACTGGGGGGAACCACCACCCACCCAGGTGGGGCTGAGGAGCCAGAGAGACACGTGGGACGGAGCGTGAAGCGCACGTCTCTGTTGCAGCCCGGAGCCTTGGCCATCCGTGGGACGGAGCGTGAAGCGCACGTCTCTGTTGCAGCCCGGAGCCTTGGCCATCCAGAGCCGGTCTGCCCGTGCTGAAGCCCCTTGCCCTGAGTCTTGATTATGTTGTTGGAGAAGCAGTCCCTGCTCGGTGGGCCGTTCCAGGACGTAGGGGCATCCCACCCCCAAAGCCATGCGTCGTGTCCCAGCAGCTGGGCTCGGGCCCGGGCGAGGACCCCCGCTGGCCCCCGGCAGGGTCAACAGCAGCATGCGGCTCGGTGGAGTGAGGCGGGGTACCAGACGCTCCTCGAGGAGCTGGGGGTGCACGTCCCCAGCCTCATCCTCTGTGTGACTGTTATCACGGACAGACACTGCAGGCTCAAAGGACAGCATGGGAGCCTGGGGGCTGAGGGGCTTGAGTGCAGCGGTGGGGGACACACGGCAGATAGGAGCGACCTGCCTCCTGGGCTTTAAAAGCAGGTGGAGGGCATGGCACAGCCCTGAGGATTGTTGCCATCTTGGGACGTGTTCTGGGTTTGCTCTGAAGCGCGTTCCCCAGAGGGGAGCACGGAGCTTTTCCCATTCGGGGAGCTGCACTCATACAAGTTCTTGTAACGGGAGAGATTCGAGGGGCAGATCTAGTGCTGAATGGAGAGATCTTCCCTCTATCCCAGCTTCCACACCAGGCTGCCAGTTACCTGCTTGTGACCCTGGTAGCGTCATGGTACCCCCTTGCTCTGTGGACAACCGAGGGTGACTGTTCTTGCTGCTCCAAGGGCCCTGCCCGGCTCCAAGCTTTGGGGGGGGAGCCCTCCTTTACAGGCCTCCCCCTCCCACTTTATAAGGCCCTTTTGCATACTGTGGAGGTCTGTTATGAGCCTCAGTGTCCCCCCTTCCTCACGGAGAGGGAGAGTTTCACCTGAGACAGCTTGACTCCCATGCGGGGCTCGGGACGCGGTTGGTAAGGACTGCTCTGAATTCGCAGGACCGTGGTAGGGTCTGGCCCTCCGTCCTCCTCAGCGGCACCACCGTCCTCGGCATCAAGCATGTTTGCCAAGTGCCCGTCCGGGCATGGAATCTAGGTGCTGGACAATGTGAAGACCTTATATTTTACAGGACGCAACACCAATTTCTTTTCAGCCGTAGGAAGAAACACATAGCGAGAAGCACCAACTTCGTGAAGGATGCAGGACGGGGGAGGGAGCAGGCTGTGAACCCCGAATTTGGCACTTTCTTAGTTTCCCTGCAGAACAAATGGCCCCGGAGCCGGTTGGGTGTTTCTTGTGTCTCCCCAGGGGCTGGCCTGGGCTCACGGTTCTCTCGCTCTCTCTGGTGCTGCCTGGGCTGGGCCAGGATTCCTGGAGCCCAGGGCTCTGCCTCCCCACGGGCCTCCCCCAGTGCAGGCTCGGTGCTCTCTGTTGGCTAACCAGAGCCCCCAGCCCGCATCAGACACGGGGCCTCGGATCCTGGGAGGTGGTCCTGGGGGGCAGTGTTTGGGGCATACCTGCGACTCACGTCTCTGCATCACGTTTGAGGTGGCAAGCCCCTTGGAGCTGTAAAATTTAGGTTATAGAACCCACTTTGAGAGAAAGACCACTTGGAAGTACAAAATGTGATCGTCTGCAATACTGCAGTTGGTCCGGGGCGGGTCTCCCCTCTATGACGTCCCCGGACATGAGTAACCACAGAGGACACAGCAGCCGGCTTAGAGCGGGGTTCACTCAGCAGCTGGGCCTGAGGGCGATCGTGGTCCCCATAAGCCCTTCCCTGGCACCCAGGGGGGACCAGGCTGTGCACCAGGCCCATGCCGCCTGCTGGCTCCAGCCTTCCCCAGCGGACCCCGTTCCCGGGAAGCAGAAGTTCCGGGGCAGGCCTTTCCTGTGCCCTCGCGCCCGGCCCAGCTCCCGTCCGGTATCCCTCCACGGAGCGCACGGTTTTAAGTTTCCGAAAGACAAATCCTTTATCTGGAACATCTTCACAGTCTGAGCATGTGTTAGACACATGGCGAGCGGGCTCGTGGCTGGGGTGGTGGTGACATTAGACAGAGGAGCCACCCCTGGGTCCAAGCGACCCGCAGCCCCAGGGAGTCCACTCACGCGGGGAGGGGGGTCGCTGGTGCCCATGAGGAAGGGGCTTCAAATCTCATCCAGGCCTGCTCTGTTAACTCACCGATCTTCCCTTCCTGGTGGAGGGAATTCCAATTCGTAGGAATTGGATTTCCAATTCATAGGAAGACTTAGGTTTGAGTAGAAAAGTATCCACTAGTGCGCTAAGTTTTAAAATCTGGATTCTGGCCTGAGGTCCGGCTGTGCTCCCCATTCCTGGCTCCTCCCGGGTCTGTGTCTGCAGCAGCTCCTCCAGCCCAGGGGAGCACAGCATGGCCTTCTCCTTGGATTCGGCCAACGGAAGGGAATGGTGTGGGGAGAGAGCCTTCTTCCCTCTCCCTCTTGCTGTGGGGCCCTGTCCCTGGCAGCGACCCCATCCCTGCCCTGCATCCCTGCCAGGAGCCCCTCCCCCATGTGGTCTGGGGTGTCACCTCCTCGCTTGGCCCTGCAGCCCCACGGCTCAGGCCACCTGCAGGCCACCTGCACGGCTCAGTCCAGACCTTGGCCACTGCGGCTTGGACCGCAGGGTGGGGAGAGTAAGCCTGGGGGCTGCAGGGAGGACTGTGCCCGCAGGACAGCCAGGGCACCCTGGGGTCGTTCTTGCCCTTTCCCTCCATGTTCTGGCTGGTGGGTCTTCCTGGCACAGGGAAGAGCAGAATTCTGAGCCTCTAAGTGCCTGCCCGTCTCCAGGGACTTGTGTGGATTCGGAGGTCTAGGGCACTGGGGACATTTCATCTCCGACAAGCTCTGGTAGCTTGGCAGCTGCAGGCCCATGGAGCAAATCTGGGCCCCGAGGGCACCCCACGGGACTGCGGGCTCCTCCTGAATGGGAGTTTCTGTTTGCACCTGAGACACAGCAGTCCACCTTGCTCCAGTTCCTGCTGATTGCCGGAGGGGTCCGACCCCCCGCCCCCTGCAGATTGGGCCCTGTGGAGGTGGCTCTGGAGAAGGGGGTGCGGTGCTCCCCCCATGACCAGGCGTTCTCGGCCCGTGGCCCCTATTAGGCGTGGGGTTAGAGCTTTGGGTGGGATGTGGGGTGGGACTGCATTTGAATTTCTGACCCTTGGCCACTTCCCAGCTGTGACCTCAGGAACCCTCTGTACCTCTCTGAGGGTTAATGTCCATATTTGAAAGAACTTGACCTCACGCAGTACCTGTGGGCTCAGAGGGGCCCAGTGAGCTAGCAACTGTGGATCTGAAGTTGGGGTGGGTTGTTGGTGGTGCCTGCCTCAGCTATTCAGTGCCTGTAGGAGCCAGGTCCTTTTTGCTCTTAAACAAAGCACTGAAGCCAACAGGCTCTTATAGTGTCCTGGTATAGGATTCCAGGTTTCTGTGATCCATAATAATTTGTTCTATTAGCAGCTTCCTCTGACACACACCCACACACCCATGCACATACCTGCATACACACAACACACGCACATGCACATGTGTGTGCACACAACACACACAGGACACACACACGCACACCTATGCACATGTGCAATGAACACACGCACATGTGTGTGCACACAACACACAACACAAATACACACACGAGTATACAAACACACCACGCGTACACAGGATGCGCACACAGGTGCACACATGTGTTTCCACAGCCATCTGTGGTGAGGTTCAGTCTCTCAGTCTTGCTGGACTGCCCGACTGTTGGCGAGGTCAGCAGGGTTTGCTTTATCGACCTCAAATGGTGCAGGATGAGTGGAAAGAAAGGGAGCTGTGTTATCCTTTTGGAGAGCGGAAAGGCTCCCGAGAGAGGGACTGCAATCCCGTGCTCCATGGCCTGGTGGTGCATCCTGTGTGAGCTTTGCAAACATGCCCGCCAGCTTGCTGTTAGAATAGTGAGCACTGGGAAATAAACTGACTGAGCATTCCATTCTCTCCAGAGAAAGCCTGGCTGTCCCCCAGCTATGCTCCCGAGCTGCCACCACAGAGCCACGAGCCACGCGCTGCACACAGTCCACGTGCTTGCAGTTCTTTCCCTTGCTTCTGCTCCTTCCCATGGAGGCTGACCTCAGTCCTATAAAAAGGCAAGGAGACCATCCTGTGTCAAAGCTGAAGGATCCTAAAGTCCTGCCTTTTCCCACGGGGAAACTGTTAAACAAAGCTCTTCCTCCTACAGGCTATCTCTGTCCCTTGGCACTTGCTTTATTATTTTTTTTCAGGGCTGCAAATTACTCCAAATAAACAAGCTAGTACAGAAAAAGTAATGGTCAGAATGCTTGGTTTCCACTAAACGATTATATTATGGGAACATTGTGCCTCTGGCATACTGGGTAAGATGATGGATGGATAGCCGGTGAACAGTACGTTCTGTTCTGAGCTGCAAGTTGGTGGCTTTCATTCTCGTGCTCAGTCTTGCACAGGTTTGCAATTAGTGAAGGAGAATTTGAGCTCTCAGGGCTCTCGGGGAGCCTGTCTTATTTGCCCTGGACCAGCATCTGGCGCGAAGAGCAGATTCCAGAGCCTGGGCTGCCTCAGCAAGACCGCGCTGACCTTAGCAGGTCTGCAGAGAGCAGGGGCAGCTCTCCAGGGCCGCTGGGCAGGGGAGGAAAGACCTCTCTGGCTGGTGGGGGTGTGCCCTCGTGGAGAGAGGACCTGGGGCTCCAGGGAGCACCTGCTGGAAGGCAGGCAGATCCCTCCACTCCCCGCCCCTGCCCAGGGCCCACCCACTAAGGGATACTGGCCCCAGCCTCGCCCTGCCATTGGAGAAGCCCACTCAGGCACCTCTCACGGGGACGTTGCAGAGACTAGAAGGGCAGAGGTGTGGAGGGTACTGCGTGGCCGCCCAGGAACGGCTGTCTCCTGCCTGGAATGGGGGGTGATGCTGATGTTCTAGTGTGAGTGAAACTGGCGCCTGCGCTCCCCCCAAAGCACCCCTACCCTCTGGGAGTTCTGCTGTGTGGCTGTCAGGCTGACACCCTCAAGTCACCCACCTCGGTCTGCCTTTCCCATCTGTGCGTCCTGACCACCCAGGGCCTGCTTTTTGGGGAGGGGTTTGGGGCTCTGGGAGGCTGCTCTGTGCACTGTCATGTCTTATCATGCAGGGCCATGTGCACTTCTCTACACAAACCCCGAAGCTCTCGTGTCATAAAGCAGAGGGTAGCTGAAATGGCATTTGTTGTTGTCGAAATGTGAAAAAGCCTCTCCTGTGCCTTCTGATGGAAGACCCACCCCTGTCCCCGGAAGGAGATGTGGCTCTGCAGGGGGATGGCTCGGGCCGGCAGCCTCACGCTACCCTGGGCGCTCCTAGTGTCTGGGGTGTGTGGGGGGGACCCAGGCATCACACCCCTCGCTCCTCAGTGAGCAAAGCACTTCTCCTTGGAGCTCCAGTTGGTGCCCCGATGTGGCGCTCCTCACCGTTACCCCAGAGCTTGGTACACCCCTTGGCTGTCCGGGGAAGGCAAGGCCACGGAGGCGCCCTGAGTGTCCTGCCGACGGATGACTCCAGCATCCCTGGGGAGATTCCTGGGACACACTTCCTGCCCTTCAAAGCTGGTCCAGGAATTGTTTACAAGGCCTGGTAAATCTTGTGAGCTGTGCACTGCAGCCGGACTGCTCAGATATCTTTGGGAAGCAAGGAGCCAGCCCACTCGGTGACTCGGGGCCGCCTGCCGGCAGCCTCGCACTGCCCCAGACTGGGTGGCCACGGGGCACCGTGGGCACAGCCCTGTGCTGGCAGGGACCTCCTGTACTGCTTTATTTTTATCTTCGTGCCGAGTTCACCTTTGCTGTCCCGGCTCCCCTAGACACGGTGTGCGGTCTTCCCCTGCCTTCTTTCTCAGCACTGACGACGCACACCTGTCTGCATTTCCTATCTTTGTGGCAGGCTCCGCGGCACCGGGCGCCGGGCCAGGGGCTCCAGCCGTGGGCCGAGCTGAGAAGGCGCAGGCTGTGCCCCTCCACAGGGACTTGCCCCGGCCCCGGCCAGCGTGCTCAGTCTGGGGGTGCGAGCCCGCGGTCCACGCACGGGCCGCTGGGCCGGCCGGGGCCAGGAGGCGCCCCTCCCCGGGGGCCAGGGAAGTTGCTGCCCACGTAAGAGGCGCTGGGCGCCCCACGGGCCAGCTGGTCGGCGGCCAGGCGGCACTGAGCGCCCTTTGTTTCTCACAGCAGTGACTTCCCTCTTTGGGTCAATTATGCAGCCTAATAGCTGTTATTACGTCTGAACAAAGTGTGCCGCTGCAACCCGTGCGGTTCCAAGGGCAGCTCACCCTTGTCCCAGCGCCCTGCCACCCTCCAAGACCAGGCGCCGGCTGCAGCTTGGCTGGTCCTCCCAGGGGCCGCCTCCCCCCAGGGTAGCGGTGCAGAGCTTAGGGGGAGCCTGAGGAGGGCTGCAGAAGAGGGGGTGGCATGGACAGGGGCCCCAGTGGACCTCAGCCTGTTTCCTGGAGCTTCTGCCGGGTCTGGGTGCATCTGCCAGCCGGCTGTGTGCATTTACACTTGCCAGGTTGAAGCCTCGGCAGGGTGAGCTTGCTTTTCCCTTAGCCTCCCGTGGAATGTTCTGGAAGGAATGGCAGAGGCCCTGCTAGCCTCGCGGCAGCTCCACTCGGCATTTGCTTTCTCCCCAGGATGACTCAGACTTCTTTCCTGGGGCTCCGTCTGCCAGGTGTAGAGGTGGTGCAGTCACCGTGCGTGCAAGCCGGGAGCTTCCCTTCCCGGCGAGGGACTGGCCTGGGCAGTGTGGGGCTCCGAGGTCGGTCAGCCGGGCTTCTGCCCTCAGGGAGCAGTAGCTGCGGTCCAGGGCGGAGGGCATGGCCTCAGGGTCAGCCAGGGAGAGCGGAGGGATGTGGCTACCCCAGGAACAGCCGTCAGGTGGCTGCCCTGCCAGGCATCAGGTGTGCGGCCACGCACCTGTTGGAACAGACACGGACATGCTTACTTCTTCATCACCTTGGTCACCGCCGCCAGGAAGGCCCAGGAGCCATGACAGAGGCCAGGGCTGCTCATGCGGCGGCTGCGGGGTTCCCAGGGCATGGAAGCTGGGATGAGGGGGCCAGCGAGGCCGGGACCTCCAAGCCAGTGCCCAGGGTCCACTGGGGAGCCCCGAGCACCGTGGATTCTATGTGGGTTTCTCCCTTCACTGTGTGCTTCCTACTGTTGTTGAAACAGGGCGCATAACAGGGGGATAATAAATTGACCTTTTATAGGGTTGTTGATAATGATTGTTGTTTGAGCTTAAAGCAAAATGTTAGCTTTTCCATCCGATCCCCTCTTATCGCTGGGGTTCTATCCACCGACAGGCAGCGCAAGGCTTTCTGCTGGCTTGCACCTGGGAAACGTGCACGGTGGCCCTCCTTTGCGGCCAGCACCCAAGCTTGGTCCAGCATGAGCGAGGCCCTGGGAAGGGACTGCACGAGGGTCAAGGGCCCAGGGGGAGGTGTAGACAGGCCCCTCTTCCGGGCAGCGGTGGGGATGGGCCAGCCTCAGCAGGGGTGTTCTGCAAAGCCCCTGAGGGCAGGCTGCTCCCATGCAGCAGGGCCGGGAGCCACTGAGGATCTCACCGGGGCACAGGCTCGGATGGGGCTGGCCTGGGGCCTGAGCCTGCCTCTCTAGCCGGTGCCACGGCTCTGTGGTCCCCACTGAGCAGAGAGCAAGGCTGGGATGGTCCCTGTGGGGCTTAGCCATCTTTTCCAGATGCATGCCCTTTTCCTCCAAAGCACACTCTGGCATTCCTACGGACCTTCTTTGTCCACAAACCAGTCAAGGGGGGCCCCAAACTAGCCAGGCAATATGACTGAGGCGGCGGGGTGCCCCCAGGTGGGAATTTCTTTTGGGCTGGTTGCGTGACAAGCGCGCTGGGTCAGCTCCCGTGTGGGGGTGGGGGGGGGTGGGGGGGAGGTGTCTGGCCCAGCGGCTTTGTCATCTGCAATCACACAGAAGCCGCACTTGCTCTGAGGCTCTGCTAAATTGCTGTCCTGCACTTTGTACGGCTGAGCTGGGGCTGTGGTCTCCCTGGGAGCAGCCCTGCTTTGCTGACAGCCACACAGAGCCCTGCCCTCCTCCGGGGCCCATGTGGTTGGTGGAGGTGCATCCCTTGTTGGTGGAGGCAGGACCCCTGCTCCCGGGGCGGTTTTCCCAGCCACATCTGGGCTTGGCCTCGTGCCGGTCTGTCTGGTGATGACGGAGCCACTGCGCCAGACTGGAAGGCCCTCCCACCACGTGGCCTCCAGACTGGACCCTCCCTAGCACTTCTGTCTTCCTGTGGGCACTCTCCCCCTGTAGCGTCTACGTGACTCCTTGAAGGGCAGGACCATCCCAGCCCCCCACCGTCCCTGGCAGGTGCCATGTCCCCCAGCCAGCATTCAGCAAGTGTTGGCCAAAAACCCTGGTCTGCCACTGGCCTCGGAGCAAGGCACGTGGCTCTTGGTGCAGCGCTGAGTCAAGGGGGACCCGAGACAGGAGACGGGGACCCCAGAGGCCCCACCCCCCAAAGTCACATCATTCCCTGCCCCCGCTTCCCCCATTTGCTGCATTTCACCATGGCTCTGGTCTGGCTGGGCAGTTCCTGCAGCCCAGCTGACGGGGCTGGGGGCTCCCCTCTCCACACAGTGGCCCCAAATTCACCCAGGACTACGGGGTTGAGGGCTCACTGGGGCTGCTCCTCCCAGAGGCAATGTTTTAGTTAGCTCACGTTTCTTCTAGAAATCAGGGGACACTCTGTGCCCAGGCGTGTGTGGAAATGCCTGTGGGGATGGGCCGTGACCTGCGGGACCCACAGAACCTCTCCGAGAAGTGGGAGGAGGGGTCCTCGTGACACAGCTCTGGCTCGGGGTCCGAGGAGCAGCAGGGCCTTAGCGAGAACTGTGACAAGGTCAAGTTCCGTGGAGTGGACAGGAAGTGCCACAGGTACCGGGGCACTGTCTAGCTTGGCCTTCGTGGACGTGGGGTTCTGTACACAGAGAAGTGGGGGTGGTGGGGAGTGGCCGGGCGACAGCACAGCATCCGTTAAGGCATCCCTGGGACACGGGGATGGATCCTGCCCTCGGTCTAGCTGAATCACACACAGTCAGGTGGTCACAGAAGGAAGCACCGATTACTAAGTGTGAGGAGTGCTGAGGAGGGGACGATGTGCGGAGGGCTGAAGAACCAGCGGCAGGGATCTAGGTGATGTTTGCGTACGGACTTACCCCAGACAGGAGGAACAGCATGTGCAAAGGCCCTGGGGCAGGAGGCTCCTGGCATGTCCAAGGGACCGACAGGCCTGTTGTGGGGGGTTGGGGTGGGATGGAAGCAGCCTGGTGCTAATGGGGCATCTCCCAGAGGAATTTACTTTAACGGGTCCACTGAAGAACTTGCTTTCCCCGTGTACGTGTGTACAGGGGCAAAGCAAAGAAGGGAGGAGTGGCCGTGGGGCAGAGGACGGAATTGGTCAGTCCCTGGTAGCCCACCAAGTAGCATGCAGCTGGTTATAAACACTCTGTACCAGTGGGTCATGGAGGTGGGTGGGGGCCCAGGAGAGCTGCAGGTGCACCCCCAGGCCTCTGACCCCGAGGCTGTGCCCTCATGCCCAGCAGAGCCAGCCCTGCTCCAGGGCCCAGCTCTCCCCATCCTCCACAGGCTCCGCCCTCGGCCCCGCCCACTTCCCCCAGGCTGCCGGGTGGAGGCCTGTCTCCCAGGCACCTGTCCTGCCCCAGCTTCCCACACCTGCAGCCTCAGAGTCACCAGCTCTCTAATTGCTCTGGCCTGGAGTGCTTCCTGAGCCACCATTAGGACTGGGCCCCGGGGGCGGGGGACGAGGGGGGTGGGGAGCGCCCTGGGGTTGTAGGATCTGGGGGTTTAGGGCCTGGGGGGGTATGGGGTTCTGAGGGGTGTGGGGCCCAGGGGTGTGAGGACCAGGGTTGTGGGTCCTGGGGGTGTAGGGTCTGGGAGGGGGCGTGGGTCCTGGGGGGTGTGGGGTCCTGGGGATATGGGGTCTTGAGAGGTATGGGCCCTGGAGGTGTGGGTCCTGGGGGTGTGTGTCCTGGAGGTTGTAGGTCCTCGGGGGCTATAGGACCTGAGAGGGTGGGGGCTCCTGGGGCTGTGGGGCTGGGGTGTGGGGTTTGGGGGGGCTGGGATTGCGGGGCTGGGCATCAGGACTTTGGTGTTAGGGAGAAGTCAGGTTCTTGGTGGCCCTGCTCACCAGCAGGTGAATTCACTAAACTTGCTGTCCCATTTCTGCAATTGAGATCTGTGTCAGGTTATTCTAGGCACAGCATAGCTGAGCCTGTGGTCTCTATCACACAGATTTGGCATGAGTGAGCTCTGTCCAGATGAACGTCCTTTCTGCCCCTCTTCTGCTGCCCCCTGCCTCCCCAGCTAGGCTGTCCTGGGGTCCCCGGGAGCCCGGGGTGGGGCTGGCCGGAGTCAGGTGCTGGACCCCTGCACGGACACGTCAAGGGACTCGGGCCAGCACGAGGACACCCGGAAGGGTCTCAGCAGCTGTCCCATGAAGCAGAATGTTCCCAGGCATAGCATGTCCCTTTCAGGCCGTTTCTTTCTGGAAAACTCGGACATTTGCCAGGAATAAGAGAGGCATCCCTGAGAATCTTTGGACCCTGATGGAAGTGTTCCCAAGCACGTTTCCCTCTGCTGAGCATTAGGACTAGGGGAGCGGGAAACCCAGCACCCAGCACGGGTGCCCCAACAGAATGTGCTTCCAGAATCAGGGCATCACGCCGGGTGCGGGGCCCACTGGCTTCCTTCCTGTTGACTGTTCCTATGTCCCCAGACCATGCCCCTGTGCAGCCTCTGCCTTGCTGGTCTGTGCATGGCTTCCCTCCTGCTCCCAGTTCTGCAGAAGACACCAACCGTCTAGGAAGTACGGAAGTTCGCTTCCGGAAAGACATCCTTGAAAGTCTGAATTCCTAAAGACAATGACACCACCCGTTTGGCAGGAGTACGCCCATTACGGGCTGCTAAATACTGAATTGCATCCTTGAATCCCTCCTTTCTTTGTTCTGGTCGCAGAACCTTTCAAAGCCAGCATGTGGAGGACAGGAATTCTTTCCACTTGGGTGAAGGAAAAAACACCCTCCCGCACGCGTGCTGTCCTCCGTTGGTCCCTCCTGTGATGGCATCCGCGCGGGCCAGCGGGACAACCATGTGACTAGGAAGAACTTTCAGTCCCGCCCACAGCCTCTGGGGAGGGACAAGGGACTGGCGTTGGATCGGTCGCCAATGGCCAGTGATTTATCAACATGCCCATGTAATGAAGCCTCCATAAAACCCCAAAAAGATGGGGTTCAGAGGGCTCCGGGTTGGTGAGCCAGAATGCTTCCACACGCCACCATGCCAAGGGGACCTTGCCCTCTGTATCTCTTCATCTGGCTGTTGATTCGTATTCTCGAATGTCCTCTGTAATATACTGGTAATCCAGGGAGTAAACGGGCTCCCTGAGTTCTGTGAGCCTCTGAAGCAAATGAATGCAACCCGGGATCGGTCGCCCTTGGGCCACTCGCGGCTGGAGTGTGAAGGGCGGTGGGGGCAGGCTTGCAGGACCGAGCCTCTAACCCGTGGGATCTCTCTCGGTCTCCAGGCGGACAGTGTCAGAAGTGAGTTAATGTGTAGGACGCCAGTCAGCGCCTGCTGAGAATCGGAGAATCACTTGGTGCAGAACAAACACACATCCTAACGAGCCATAGGCAGGTGGAGTTTGATGCCACGGAGAGCATTCCAGGTGGACGGACGGACACCGTGGCGTGGCTGGGCAGTGGTCGGAACGGTTGGCGCGGGGACGGCGTGAAACGGTCTCTTAGTGATTTTCGAGCACGGGGCAGTTTCGAGGCATGCACGTTTGTATTGCTTTTGTGTACTCATTGCATGTACACAGCAGTCCTGGGCAGCCAGGCTGTGCGTGGCCCTTCGGAGGAGCTCTAACTTGCTGGCTCCTGAGTCCAGTCTACAGAGATGCTAAGTCCTGGCAAATACCAGCTGTACTGAAAACGCTGCTTTGAGAGTGTCTGGTGGAGGGGAGCCCTGCTCAGTGCATGAGATCTCTCTGAGACGGTGTTGCTGTAGTCCACTAGGACCCTGCTGCTCTCCTGACTTCACCGGAAAGGGCCAACCCTCCAGGCCCTGCTTCTGTAGGGAGGAGGCGCGTGTGTCCCCCACCATGTTCTTAGGCCTCCCAGTAAGCGTCCTGTTCAGCAGCTCTCAGCGTTTCCTGGACGAGTCTCCTGGACCTGGGAAATGAGCCCCGGGCGCTGGGTCGTGGGGAGGAGTGGCTTCTTGTGGATGCCGACGGTGCTCCTGGGTCATCAGGGTGATGCCAGGCTCGGTGTGCGGAATATCAGTGTCCTTGCCACGGGCGTGATGGGCCGTGGGAATGGTCCCTTGTAGCTGCCTTTCCCCCCTCAATATCTGTAGATGTCAATAGCTTTGTAAGCTTGGGGAACATTCATCCAACTGTATGAATACGAATTGCAAAATTACAGTGCAGTGGGGAGGGTCTCCCTGGCATGCCTGGACCCCTTCTGCAAACTTCTGATCTTTCCATGATATCAAAACCAGTGCACAGGGAAGTTCTGTTTCCTAACCCGTGGGTGCACTTTGAAGTAGGGGAAAGAGAGTTGCTTTCTCTGAGCTGCCCCGGGCCACTCTCCATCTGTCACCACACACCTCAACAGGTACAACTGGCGGCCCCATGTCCTGCCCTGCCCAGCCCCCCTGGTGGCTGCCCTCCTAAGTTCATGTGCTGGAATCTCGTAGTGCACACGACAGGCTGCCAGGCTGACCAGCAGTGGTCCCAGGGCATCCTCAGCCTTCAGGATGTCTCCACGGCACACCCTCTTCCCGCACCCCAGAGGCAGCCTGGAGTCTGGGAACGCATCTGGCATGCAGCCGACTGGACCTGCAGCCCTCAGACACTCCGGTCTTGGTCCTTGAGAATGTGAGCCCTGGCTTATAACGGCCACCACCGGCAGGACGAGCCCAAGCCTGGAAGCCACGCAGTTTCAAAGCCCCCAGCTTGCTGGGGGGTGGGGGGGGAGGGTTCTGAGCAAGCTCGCTCTCCCTCGTTTGTTTTCCTGAGCTTAACTGGCTGACAGCCACGGCTGCATGTACTTATTAGCAGCTCGTAGAAAGGGAAATCTCTCTGTTTTACAAGAAAATGGGATGTTTTCTGCTAGAGCCTTTCAGGACTGGCAAGCAGAACACTGGCAAACGTTGAGAGAGTTTAGTCCATGTGGGTCCCACGAGATGTTTGATTAAAGAAAGCTTTTGTAAACTTCTGTCTCAGAGAGGGCTGGGGGCTGGGGTGGCTCGCTCTGGCTCTCATCAGAGATCACGAGGAGTAATGCTTGGGGACACCTGACATGCAGGACAGCACGCAGCTGTCTCTCCAGGTCTCATCCCCGGGGAACCTGCTCTGGGGCGGAGGTTCCTGGGGTGCTCCTGCGATCAACGCCCATAGAAGGGAGAGGAGGCCTGCAGGGTCGGCCCAAGGGGGGCGTGGAGAGAGCACAGGCCCATTCAGGCCGACCTCGCTGGGCACTGGGCAGCAGGCCGCCCGGAGGGACAGGGTGGCTCGCTTCAGGGCCCTGTGAGGAGCGCTGTGAAGCCCACCACAAGGTGGGAGCATGCCAAGCTGCAGCTGAATTGGGGCCCCTGGGGTTTGGGCAGGACCTCCAGCCGGTGCCTCCCGGGCACTCACCTGCAGCCTCACCGGCCCCATCTCTCCAGTGTCCTGGCCGTGTGGCTGTGCTGGGGACTGTGCCCTTGAAAGCAGCCTGCCCTCAATGGGAGCTGGGTGCTGGAGGGCAGACTGGCGCATGGACCCCTCCACTGTGGCGTCTCTGTGCCCCCGGGAACTCCTAGCAGGACCAGCTCCACCATCTGCATGTGATTTGCTGGACAACAGCTCCTCACTGGCTTCCTCCCTCCGGGCCTCCCTGTCCCGGTCCTGTGCCCTCTTCCCTGCCCACGGATGACCTGCATCGGGTGCTGCCTCCAGATGCATAGAGAGGCGCCCCCTCAGCTGGGTCTGATGCAGCAGGACCCCAAGAACCATGAGCAGTGCCTCCAGTACAAATGAAGCCCCCTGATGAGGAAGATGCCACAGCGGAGGGCCTCCCCAACCCCAGCGCCTGCCCTCCGTCCAGACACTCAGCAGGACCCAGGCCTCTCGTGCCTGCTGAGCGGTGGTCCTTGGAGACCTCACTTGACAGGGCAGAGGCCGCCAGGATGGCCTGAGGGTCTCCAGGAAGATCTCACAGAAGCCCCCACCTGAGACATTGACGTCTCAGCCTCTGGTGCCTGTGAATGTGACCTTGTTTG
This sequence comes from Zalophus californianus, assembly GCF_009762305.2. NCBI lineage: Eukaryota > Metazoa > Chordata > Mammalia > Carnivora > Otariidae > Zalophus > Zalophus californianus. The sequence continues at coordinate 92,556,904 of NC_045607.1, read as the reverse complement.
GAAATAGGGTCTTAGCAGAGGCGATCAAGGTAAGGTGAGGGCATCAGGTGGGCCCTAGTCCAGTAAGACCCGAGGCCTTATAAGAAAAGACACAAGGAAGACAGCCTCTGGGAAGAGAGGCCGAGGTGGGAGCAATGCATCCAGAAGCCGGGGGGCGCCGGGGCTGGTGGCCGCCGTCAGGGGCCAGAGGACGTAAGGACTGATTCTACCCCGAATCCTGTAGGGAGCGCGGTGCTGCCGACGCCCTGGTCTCTGGCTTCTGGCCTCCAGAACCAGGAGATGCTAAACTTCTGTTGTGTAGCCCTGGCTTGTGGTGCTTTGTTGTGGCCTCCCCTGTACCGAGACTCTGCACCGTGCTGGGTCTTCACGCTCGGGTCAGGGGTCTCCGGGAATCACGGACACCTCATCGGCGACTCTGTTCCTGACCTCAGAGTTACGGGGATATAGGTAAACACACCTGCACAGCACGGCCAGCTGCACCCCTCATAACCCGGCCAGTGGGGGGGGGGCGGGCCTCGTCATCACACCCATTCTGCAGAGGGAGAAACTGAGGCTCAGAGAGCGCTCAGTTCCAGGTTCACAGCACTGCCCGACTGCACAGGTAGGAGGCGGGCGAGCAGCCGCGAGACTCCAGCTTCCGTGCCAGCACATCGTGGCCTCTAGACTCGGTGCCCCATGGGCTTCCAAACTAGAAACCCAGAGGGGCAGCGTGTTGCATAAAAAGGCAACATCTCACGGTGGAGGAATGACCCCCCTCCGGAGTCACATCTATCTGCTTGGCTTCGTTTCTGGAGTCAGCTGTGTGATCCTCACCAGGTCGCTGGAGCCCTGGGCCTCCAGGTGCTCACCTGTAAAATGGGTCTAACGAGGAGTAGCTCCAGGAAGTGAGCAATGAATGAGTGGGCGGCTGCGTGAGCCTGGTTTTTCCCTGAAGGCCCAGCATTTGGACTTGTGCTCCCCGTTTGCTGCGCTGTGACGGGCGGGGGCGACTGTGTGTGCTGCTTGGCTTTGGCAACCTCTCCGAGCACCGAACCCATGGACATGACAGCCCGTGGTGGTCCGGGACCTGGACGTTTCACGCCGTCCACCCAGCCTGGAGGGTGGCACCTCATACCTCCCGCTCCCTTGGTGGACTCCCAGTTAGTAACAGGAGTGTCGGCGAGAGGCACGAGCCTGTCGGACCCTGACCCCGGGGGGAGTTTAGGAAATGCTGTTTGGGAGGGCAGAGGTGAGCAAGGTGGTTCTGGAGGTGGCCAGGGCCCCTCCTGGCTCCTGTTCTTCCCGCTGAGCTCACCCACGGCCAAGTCCTCCTGAGCCACGGGACCGCTGACTCCCCTTGGTTCTCTGGCCTCCTCGTCTGCACTGCGGACACAGTGACAGAATTCAGTGCTGCCGGATCCAGGTCTCTGGAGCCTACACTCTGCTCATCAAGGTAGGTGCACACCGTAATTGTCTTCCAGCATTTCCAGGACGAAAAAGTGGGTCGAATCCTAAGTTAAAATGTACCAGCAGCAAAATAATGACTTCCTCCCTCCCTCTTTCTTTCTTTCTTCCTTTCTTCCTTCCTTCCTTCCTTCCTTCCTTTCTTTCTCTTTCTTTCTTTCTTCTTTCTTTTCTTCTTCTTTCTTTCTTTCTTTCTTCTTCTTTCTTTCTTTCTTTCTTTCTTTCTTTCTTTCTTTCTTTCTTTCTTTCTTCCTTCCTTCCTTCCTTCCTTCCTTCCTTCCTTCCTTCCTTCCTTCCTTCCTTCCTTCCTTCCTTCTTCTATTTCTTTCTTTCTTCCTTTCTTTTCTCTTCCTTCCTTCTCTCTTTCGTCCATCTGTTGCTTATCTCTGTCTATATCTACGGGAAAACATATACCTGCAACTGTTTGGCCAGCCTCCGCTGAGCAAGGATGGAGCCTAGAAGCTGAGCAGCAGCATTAACAGTGGGTCTCAAGCTCGGGGCGAAGCTTCCTGTGAACAAATGCTGACGCACAGCCGCGTGCTTTTGGGCAAATCTTGGGAATTAGAGTCATCACAGGCACAAAGCAGGCTCCACAGTGACAACCAGGCCACGAAGCCACTTCCCCAGGGCGCAAAAAGTGTTCCAGCAACCTCGTTTTCTCTAGAAGCTGTAAAGTAGTCAAATCCCACAGGTACCCATGGAGAAACGCTCTGCCGCCTCCGTTTCTCCCTGGCTGAGCCGTCTGCCGTCCCCAGCAGGTCCCCGGTGCGCTCCCAGGGGACGCGTCTGTCCCTTTGCACCCGCTCAGGGGCAGGGTGTCCCCGGTCCGTCCCCTGCCCGATGGGACCGTTTCCTCCATTATGGGTTATTGCAGAAGGCAGGTACGGTGAGGGTGCTGTGGTCACTTTCACCTAGAGAAGGCAGCATGTTGAGAACACACAACTTGCAACGGGGTCTCCAGAAAAACAGAACGCACAGGAGACGTGTTGCTCTAAGTACAGGAGATTTATCCTAGCAACTGGCCCACATGCTTATGGAGGCTGTGAAGAGCCACCACCTGCACGCGGGAGACGTGGAGAAAGAAGGACGAGAACCAGAGAGGATGGACGTCCCAGCTCCGGAGGAGAGAGCAAATTCGCCCTCCTCTTGCCACAGTGCTGTTGACTGAGCGCCGCCCATCCCCATCGGTGAGGGAGGGCTCTCTATTCAGTTTCTGAATCAAATGCTCCTCTCTTCTGAAACACTGCCACAGACACACCAGCGATCTGGGCGTCCCTTAGGCCAGTCAAGCTGACGCAAAATTAACCATCATCGGAAAAACCAGCCCCGTGTGGAGAAACCCTGGCTGCCCCCAGCACAGCTCCACTGGGAATGCCTTCCTGCAGTTCTCTGCCCCCAGCGCCTCCGGTCCTGACTCCGGTGGCTTTCAGGCTGCCATCACGCTGGCCATTGCCTCCCACCCCCGGGAAGACTTGCTCTCCCAGCTTTGTTCTCTCAAGTGTAGGGCTCTCCTATACCAGGGAGCCTGTTTTCCAAGCAGCCCTGGCACCAGCAGCTGGAGGATTCTTTAGGGATGAGCCGACAGCTCAGCATCCGTACTGAATGTTCTGAGCTGGCCTGGTCCCTGCAGGGTGTACCGGAGGGAACCGCGTAACGGGAAACGGAATGGCTTCTCGGCCCTGACGCTGGCTTGCTGACATTCCTTTCAGCTGCCTGGCGTGCCTTCCCTCAAGCGCCATTCAAAGAGCAGCTGCTGGGCTGGGTCTGTCTCTCCTTCCTCCCCTGGGACATCCCTGTGTTTGACTTTCCTGCACCCCATTCTGGCTGCCCCAGAGTCCCCTCCCCTCCGGGCCCCCGACAGAGGCTGCTGGAGCCTCAGACCAAGGTCGGGAGCAGGGCTAGCAGGCTGGGAGATGCTCGGGCTCCGTGTTCAGGGCCTGGGGACCCGAGGAGTAAGATGTTCTCCCGCGCACACTCCTCGCATCTGAGTACTCCCTGGTTGGCGTGTGTGCTGGTGGGCAGCCCCCGGGCGGGGCCCCTGCCTTGTAATCACTGCAGTCTGTGGGTAATGAGGAACATCAGACTTTCACTTCCCCAGGCTCACGGCCAAGTGGGGCAGTGGGAAAATCACAGCCAACTGGCAGTCTCCATCCCCCCGGGGAGAGGGGGGCAGAGTCTCCTCCTGAGGACCAGCGTTCTGGGCCACCGCCCCGCAGCAAGGTCGCCCTCCCTCCCCCCTGTGCCCTCTGAACCTCTCTAAAACAGAGCTCCTCATGCTGCTCCCGCCCCCGCCCTGGGGAAGGATGCTGGAGGGGGGGGAGGTGCTGGGGAGGGCATGCTCCGGCCCCCAGGCCCGCCCAGCTGCGCACCGCTTTAGTGGCCCTGTGGGCTGTCACCACCCTGGCCTCCTGGGGAGGGTCCCGGGAATGACAGCCCCTGAGCGGTCAGCTGCCTTCCTAGAAGGCATGGAGTCTGCGTCCTGGTGGGGTGTGACCTCTCCTGTCCCTTCCCTTCATAGCCTCCTGGGCCCTGCAGGGCTGCCGCTGACCGGGAGGGAGGGGATTTGGAGCTGCCGGCGGGCCCCTCTGCACTGCACTGAGGAGATGCAGTGACGGTCACCGTGTCCAGGCCTGCCCACGACAGCCACCTCCAACATGCTCCAGGGCAGTGCTCCAGCCCACTGGTCGGGCAGTGCCCCCCCGCCCCCCACGCTGCTCCGGGTCCGCCCGTCTGGCCTCCCCCCGTCCAGGGACAGCACAGGGCTGCCTCCCGTCAGTCCACAGGCCATTGCTGGAACACCCGGTGGCAGGAGCCGAGGGGGTTGGAGACCCCCGCCTGGCGGAAGTGCATCCAGGAGGGGCTCTCAGTAAGTCTGTCCAGGGTCTCCCTGTTCCACGTCCACTGCGCAAGACCAGTGCTGTTCCTCCCAACCCAGTGTGCCCGGCCAAGGCCCCCGGGGGTGTGCGGGTGCAGACAGGCACCTGCCCACCTTCACCACTGTCACAACAGGGACCCTGCCAGGTTGCCGCTGCCTGGCCGGCCCTGGCCCTCCACCCGATGGCCCCATCCCTGACTTTTCCAAAGTCCAGTGGAGTGGGAGCTGGAGAGAGAGCACGAGTGGGCTGTGGGCAGTCGCCAGCCGTCTTCCGAGACCCCAGAGAGGCTCCACGGAATTCTTAGGGCCTGGAGCAGGTCCCCGCGTTCCCTGAGTCCCGAGGGCGACTGTTCACCATCCCTGGAGGCCTGTGGTCGGAGACCTACTTCCAGCCAAATTTCTCCCCCTCCACTTCCCGGCGGTCTGAGCAAGGGCCCGGGTCTGAGAGGGCCGAGTCAGGCACCTGTGTCACACGGCACGAAGGCCTGGGACCCCAGGGTTGTTTGCCAGGCCACTGGAATTCATACTCGCCTTCGAGCTGCCGCCTCGCAGCCTCGGCAGGAGAGTCTCCAAAGCCAATGTTTGGTCTCATCCCTCTAAAGACACCCAGCGTTTGGCCTTGGCACGGACGTGGCTGGGGGCTGAACGGAGCGTGTGTGCCAGGTCCCGGAAGGGGAGAGGTTGGGAGTGCAGGCCAGGCTGTGATCCGTCACTGTCGATAATACAGACCTCACTCCCTGTGCCCCCGCCCTGACAGCTTAGTGAGGCCAAGCCCTGTGCTGGCAGGGAGAGAGTGAGTGCCCTTCGGCTCCCTCGGTGGAGAGCTTCCTAGTGGGGTGCTGGGGTTGGGGCTCCGGAGCCCCACTGCCTCTGTTCAGTCTCAGTCCCTCCCCGTGTTGGGCCTGTGGCCGTGTGCGCCCAGCCGGGTGCTGTCACCTCTCCCAGCAGCTTCTCTTATTTGAGGCTTAGGTGAGTCCAGGAACAAGATTTGCACACGAGACCCTGGGGCAGATTGCCTTTTCCAAAGAGATCCCGCCAGCATCCATTGCCCCCCACAGGCCTGTCTTCCAGTGCAGCGGATCCTCCTACCCCGAGAGGCAGGGGTCCTCATGCCCACCCCAACCCCCACCCCAGCAACGGTGCTGGAGCCTGTCACAGGATCTGTCACTCTCAGAGGCCACCGGGCTCCCCGCTCTGGCTTTGCTTGCCCGGGGCGGGGTCGCCAGCTGACAGGATGCTCACACAGCCAGCACCGACCTTCCAGCCGGGAGGGACCGCAGCCCCTGCCATCCCCCAGCTGAGTCTCGCAGGTCCCTGAGCCCGAGACGCCCAGGACAGCCCGGGAGAGATCTCAGTGACAGCTATTGTTTTCAGCTCCTGCGTTCTGAATTTTGTTGCTTAGTCATTGCAGGGAACAGGTGCATGGCAATATGGAGACCGGGACCGCGCTACTGAATCTCGGAGGTCAGGCAGACGGAGGCTTCCCCGCTGCGAGAAGCATCTTCCGAAAACGTGGACCATAGGCCTCACGCTATGAATAAACTGTCTGTGGCTTCCACTGACCGTTCAGGTATCGATTTCCATGGTTTGGGGAAGCGGCTCTTTTGTCTTTCATAAAACAGAAAGCATGTCCCGTGGCACATCCTTCCTGGGGGTCCCCAGGCCACCTCACCCAGGCTCCGTATACACAGGCACCTGGGCTCTCATTTTTCCCTTTTCCAACCAGAAAGCACTGGAAATAACAAGAAAAGGGCTGGGGACCTACACGTTTTCCTGGGCATCTGGAAAATAATTTTAAATATTCATGTGTGATCTGCAGGTGATTATACATTTGCTGCGGGGGAGCCTCCATTACTAAGTGATCCAGTAGAGGAGGGAAAAAAAACGTTCTCTATAGAGAAAGCATTTTATTTTCCTGCTTGAAATGTTGCTCTGTTCTGCTTAAATGTGTTTGAAAAAATAAAATTGTACTCGCAAAGGAAAGTTGTCAGGAAGAAGCTAAGTCGTTGAAATGGAAGGATGCCCTTAGACTTGGACGTTAGTGGGAGATCGGGAGCATCGGCCGTGAGCACCCCACTGCACACACAGGTCCTTTTTTTTTTTTTAAGATTTTGTTTATTTATTTGACAGAGAGAGAGAGAGAGAGACACAGCGAGAGCAGGAACACAAGCAGGGGGAGTGGCAGAGGGAGAAGCGGGCTTCCCGCCGAGCAGGGAGCCCGACGCGGGGCTCGATCCCAGGACCCTGGGATCACGACCCGAGCCGAAGGCAGATGCTTAACCGACTGAGCCACCCTGGCGCCCTGCGCACACAGGTCTTGTCAGGTCCTGCTGGGAGCAACTTCCCATGTGGAGTGGCTGATGTTTCCTGGTTGGGGCAACCAGACCAGGGGACGGGGACGTGTGCATGCTCCCCCCTCCCCCCTCCCTCTGGGACACCAGGTCCCACTGCAGGTGGGCGCGACCTTGGGACCTCCATCTGGGCTCGGGGCAGCATGTGGCTCTGATTTCCTTCCTCTGCTTCCATGAGATGCAGGAGGAGGAACGGGCTGCATGGGCAGGGGGACACCACCAGGCTCCTGGCGTCGCTTCTGGAGGAAAATCTCTCCTGGAAGCCCCGCGCGGCTGGGACAGTGATCGGGGTGTACGTCCTGCGTGTGTGCCTTTCTGCAGACCTGTTCCTCTCGGTGGGGACCTGAAGAGTTAGGCCTCATTGTTCTCATCACTGACCACAACTGGCGGGAAGAGAGTAGCGAGTGAGGAAGTGCCGTGCGATCCGAGCCCTTTTGTTCACTGTGCTTCGGGAGATCTCCTTGTCTGGAGCCGTGGACAAACATCAAGGCACTCAGGGAAGGACAGAGGTCCAAATGGGCTTGCACACGAGTGTCCAGCTTGCGTCCGGAGGTGAGGACGAGAGCATTGTCGACTGTGGTGTGTGTGTTTGCACGATCATCCACCAGGCTACTGGTTTCCCTCCTCCCTGGGTATGAAGGGTCACTCCAGGCCCCTCCCCGCTTGCAGGCCGTGAAGTCTGCTCAGAATCGGATCGCCCGTGGGCCCCCTCGCCTTCAGCTCCAGGTCAGAGATCACGCTCGTGGACAGCCATCAAGCACCATGTCTAACCTGGAAAACAATGCAGGGAAACCTGCAAAATGCTGCTAACAGTGACGGAAATCGGTTTGCACGAGTTGGCTCATTTGGAGTGAGGACTCCCCAGTTAACGTTTCCGACACCTTAAACAGTCTTGTCGTGGATCTTCACGTCAAGGGGGAGATTTTATCTTATTTTTTATTTTTGAAGGATTTTATTTATTTATTTCAGAGAGAGAGAGAGAGCTTAGGCTGGGAGGTTTGCCTTTTTAGTCCCTTGAAGTGAGGCTGAGGAAGGACAGCTGAGGCAGGGCCACCCCAGCGTCGCTGCCCCGGCCCCCGCCTCCCAAAGCTGGAGGAAAACAAGGCTGTCTGCTAAGAAAAGTAGAGCATGACTCCGCAGTCCACTCATGCTCACCAGCAGCCGCAGCTCCGGGAGGAATTTGTCTCCCACAGGAGGAGGGAGCAGAGACGAGATCATAAACTTGGAATTCACCATCCCACACATCAGAGGGTGCTGGAGGGAACCGTAACTCCTGTGGGCCACACGAAAATCTAATCTCCTAAGCATTCAGCAGGACGACGTAGCTTGCTAAGGCTGGGATTCTGCCTGCTCTTTGCAGACCCAAGCATTCATGGTATAATGTTTGTGCAATAAAAACTTTAAATCAAACCCCCCCGCCCCCCGTGCACTGAAAACATAGACGGATACGCCCAGGGTCATTCTTGCCGAGGAGGAGGAGGAAGAAGACGCACACAAGTGTTTTGATTCTATCTGTAGCAGATTTTAGCCCCATTTTTCGAAGAGCCTCTTAATCTCTTTATGAACACTGGGTGTTTCTAGCCCCTGACTCCAATAAAAGCCGTATGCGTGAATACAGGAACATCCACACTGACCCCAGCCCAACACCAGGCCTGCAGTGAAGCAAACGTAACTGCAGGTGGAAATGGTTGTGTGTCCCCATGGCCCCTTTTAAAATTTCCCCTTTGGGGGCGCCTGGGGGGCTCAGTCGTTCAGCGTCTGCCTTCGGCTCAGGTCATGATCCTGGGGTCCTGGGATCGAGCCCCGCATCGGGCTCCCTGCTCCGCGGGGAGCCTGCTTCTCCCTCACCCTCTGGTCCCTACTTGTGCTCTCTCTCTCTCGGGACTCCCCGTGGCTCGTTGTTTGTGATGTGAGCACAGAAATATGGTTGCTGTTTCGGCCTGTGGGCCCACGAGAGGCAGCAGGCCCCGGCCCCGGGCTGCCTTTTAAGGAAAGGGAGTCAGGTCAGCAGTCTATGTCAGCTACAAGCTCTGTATCTACTTATTTAAAGAAATGAAAAGCTTTACTTATTTATTTATTTTTAGAGCAGTTTTAGGTTCACAGCAAAATTGAGTGGAAGGAACAGAGATTGCCCTCATGCCCCCTTCCCCCACCCACGCACAGCCTCCCCCGCCATCAGCACCCCGGCCCGAGTGGGGCATTTCTTATAACTGATGACCCTGTACAGACATGTCATCATTACCCAAAGGCCAGAGATTACCTTAGCGTTTACTCTTAGGGGTTCCTCTGGGCGTTGTGCATGCTGTGGGTTTGGACAAACGTATCCACCGTTACAGTGTCATGCAGAGTAGTCTAACCGCCCTAAAAACCCCTGCTCCGCCTGCTCATCCTTCTCTCCCCCACCCTGGCGACCACTGATCTATCTCTCTCTTGCTTTTTTAAGATTTATTTGTTTATTTTAGAGAGAGAGTGAACAGGGATGGGGGAGGGGCAGAGGGAGAGAGAGGATCTTAAGCAGATTCTATGCCCGGCGCGCCCGACTCAGGGCTCAGTCTCATGACTCCCAGGTCATGACCTGAGCCGAAACCAAGCGTCAGTCACTCAACCGCCTGAGCCACCCAGGCGCCCCTGATCTCTTTACTCTCTCCCTAGATCTCTCTTTTCCAGGATGTCAAAGCCTTTCCAGATTGGCTTTTCTCACCTGGTAATAGACACTTGAGTTTCCTCCATTGTGTTTTCATGGCTCGATAGCTCATTTCTTCTCAACACCAAACGATATTCTGGATGGACCACCGTGTGCTTATCCATTCACCTACAGAAGGACGTCTTGGTTGCTCCCAAGCCTTGGCAATGATGAATAAAGCTGTAGTCAACATCTGCGTGCAGGCTTCTGTGTGGGCATCCGTTCTGAACGCGTCTGGGTGAGTAAGGAGCATGGCCTGCTGGATCACATGGTAAAAGAAGGTTTAATTTTGAGGAACCCTGCCCTATCTTCCACAGTGGCTGGGCCAGTCCTCATGCCTTCCTAGTAAGGTCACCTCCTGCCGCTCGGCATCCGCCGCACGGTCTGGTGGTGTCACTGTTGCAGATTTTGGCCTTTCTAATGGGTATGCGGTGCTGTTCCATTGCAGTTTTACTGAACCTGGTTTTAGGGGATTCGGCGACATGGAGAAGAAGACTTTTTTTTTTTTTTTTAGATTTTATTTAAGAGAGAGAGAGAGCAAGCACAAGCAGGAAGGACAGAGGGAGAGGGAGAAACAGGCTTCCCGCTGAGCAGGGAGCCCGATGAGGGACTCGATCCCAGGACCCTGCAATCATGACCTGAGCCGAAGGCAGATGCTTCACCTACTGAGCCACCCAGGCACTCAGGAAGGCTGTTTTTGTAAGACAGACCTGAGCAGGACATCGGCAGACTGGAGTAGCTTGGAAGCGAGCCGAGCAGCCAGAACCCAGGCAGGGGCAGCGCTCCAGGGGCGCCCAGAGGAGCATGGACCTGCCCGCACGGCTGTGGGGCTGGGACACAGCCTGAGACCTCGGGTCGCCGGCCCCTCCTGGTCCCCGCGGTGGGTCCCTCGCCCTGCCCTTGGCCGGTGCCGATGCCTATTTGGAAGTTCTTCAGGGAGTGGGGTTGGTGAGAGGCGGGGTTTAGGGGTGCCCACTTCCTGCGTTCTATGGGACACAGAGCTGGAATGTGCCCTTGAAGCAAACTCTCAACACCCACAAAGCAGCTCTTTGAGCAGTAAGCTAATCTCTCCTCCCAGAGGGACTCCGGGCCTGTGTCACCCTCGTCCATCTGGGAGCGAAGAGAGGGAGACGGAATGTGGTTTGAGCCACAGCGGGGAGAAGCGGCGGCTGGCTTTCTCTAGGGGCAACAGTCTTGGGTCCCGCAGGCACAGCCAACGGGTGTCTGGCTGGGATGCTCCGTGCCTGGGGGGGCTCCACGAGGAAGTGGGGGACATGCCTCTACTCACGCCCCAGGACAGGGCGAGTCCTGTCGAGAAAGCAGCTAGGAAGAGGAATAAAAACGGGCAATGAGTTCGATGGGAAGGAAGCAGCTAACCCTGCTTGGACACCACCAGAAAGTCAGGGGACCTCAGCTAGAAATCAGGTCCCCGAAGTAGCTCCAAATTTAGCGTTGCTTTGCCTGGGGTCTCACAGATGGGTCGCTGTCGGGCTTGGTCTCAGCAACAGCGAGTCGCTGCGCTTCCGGGGACAGCTGTGGCCAGGCTACCGGTGCTGTGGGTGCCGGGACCACCAAATCAGGGAGCTGGAGGCACCGGCCGCCCCGCTCCCGTGTGATGGGGTCCGCATCCAATCCTCAGGGTCTGCACCCCGTGGTGGGAGGCTGGCCGGAGAGGACAGGGAGGCTGCCAGGCACACCGTCCACACTGCCCGGCATGGCTTCTCAAGGCCAGGCCTGCAGCTCTGAGATGGGAGGAAGCGGCCAGGGAGAGGGTGGAGGCAGGGAGGCTGGGCCTCGACAAGGAGCCCACATGTTGGACTTGGAAGATGGGAAGATGCTTCCCGGGGCTGCTCAGGGTGCACCTACCTAGGCGGGGGCCTTCTAGAAGAAGGAGCTGTGGCAAGGATCTGAGGGCAAAGGGTGTATTTGGGGGTGATCATGGCCGTCAGAACCATGGGGGTACCCACCCTTCCTCAGTCTGACCTTTCACACCTGCACACCTTTGCAGACTATTCCTTCTGCCTAGAATGCCCTGCCTCTGTTCTCCTATCTGAGTAAAGCCCACATTCCCCTGAGAGCATGGCCCCACTCCACTCTCTCTCTCGGGTGTTCCCTGAACTGCCTGAGCACCGCGTCTTTCCCTCGCTGTGTCACCCCGGCCAGAGCCCCGCTAGTCCGGCCACTTCCCCGAACCTTGTGACACCCATCACCTGTCTCTTGCTTCTGAGGTGCCTGGAGCCTCGTGTGGGGCAGGGCCTTGATGGGGACACACAGCTGGGGTGTGGACTTTGGGAGAGGAGCCGGCCAGGTACGCTGCCTGCAATCGGACAGGTGAGAATTTGGCGCCAGGAAGGAGAGTTGCCCAAGGCGGTGGACTCTCGCCACGGCCAGAAGGTCAGGCCGCCCAGCACAGCCCTTATCTCTTCAGCTGGACAATTCAGCTGGGAAACTGTGGCTGGATGCCCTGCCCAGCCCAAACACAGCCTCTGTAAAAAACAAAACACAGTTTGTTCTTCAGATCCCTAAGCCTCCCACAACTCTGAAACCACGCGGGCTCCGGAACAGCCTTGCCAGGGTTGGGTGCCCGGTGCCCCTCCAAGGGAAGAACCGCGGTCAGCTTGTCTTGGGACGACCATCTGCCGTTGGGGTCGGCCACGGCGAGGCTGCATGGACGTATATGTCCCATGACAGCGTTTTCGCTGGGTCCCTGGGATGAAAACAACGGGGCAGCCGCATCTCCTTCAGCAGGAGGTTTCGGTTTCCTGCTCCCGGAGGGTGTGGGGTGACCGCAGGGCTTGCCGCTCCGCCGCAGCACACGCCCTGGCCTGGTTAGAGGTAGAGGCCTGGAGCAGGCAGGGTCACTGTGGGCCTTTGCTGAGCACAGAGGGAGTGAGGAAGCCCAGCTGCTCTGAGCCTCGGCTGCCGGCCAGCGCCGTGGTGGAGGAGCGTGTCTATAAACCTGGGATGGCGAGGCCCCAGCGCCCAGGCCACCCCCTCTCCTTGCCTCCTCCGTGGCGGGTACACTACGTAATCACAGGCCGAGTCTGGATGCGGCCCGGGAATCCTTCTTGACTCTTGCCGAGAGTGCCATTCCAGACTGCTCGTGGACATTTTAGACCATCTGTGTGGCTAGGTCAGTTGGGAGGCATCTTGCAAGCCAACCACTCGTGGCTGGAGTGAGAGCAGAGCACGCTTGCGTGTGGCCGTACCGGTCTGGGAGCCTGTGTTCTGGATCGGAACACTGAGGCTCGCATGGGTCAGGCGACTTGTCCCGGATGCCTGGCTGGTAGGTACAGAGCAGGTTTAGGGCCAGCCCCTCTGTTCTTGTCCATGAGAACTTCTCTAAGGAGAGTCAGTTATTGGTCCCTTAGAATCAGTTTTATCGCCCTGGGGACGTTTCCCCTCCTTAGGAAAAACCTCACACTCTCAGGACCAAGGCTGAGCTGCTGAGGTTCGTGGTCACCCCGTGGGGTAGAGTAATGAAGACAGACATCTTGCTGCACAGCGCAGGGCTGAGTCCTGCGTGAGGTGGGGGCCTGGGGCTGTGAGGCTAGTCTGCAGGTCCTGCGTGCTCACCAGGCCAAGCCCACCTCCCTCCTGCTGTCCCCATGACTTGGAGGTGTGGGTGCCCGCCGGCTGGCTTATCTTGAAATACGGGGAAACCAGGGGTCAAGGTCAAATATTTGCCGAAGTCATCCTCACCAAAGAGGGGGTGAGCTTTATGCCTCCCCTGCTTCCTCGGCGGCAGGGACCCCTGCAGGCACCCTCCCGGTGCTCACCCAGAACCAAGCCTGGCCATCCCTTGGCACCAGGCCACAGTGACCGCCCACTCAGCCCCCACCGGTGCGGCCGGCCTCTCCCCAGCTGCGAACACTGAACTCTGCTGACCCAGTCGGCCCCAGTCTGGAGGCACAGGATGGGAGCAGGGCCCCACGGCCAGTGGATCTGAGAAGCTAACAACCAGGGACACTTCTCTGGGTGGAAGCCGATGTCGACCGGGCTCCTTCTGGAACAATTGGAGGCTTCCTTCTTGGAAGTGAGCGGATTAGATGCACTGGGGCCCAGGCTCTGGTGCATCTGGAGGGTCACCTTCTCTTGTGAGTGTGCTGCAGCAGGGCCACCTGACCGAGGAGCCAGGGCGACACTGGGGATCCTGCTACATCCAGGAAATCACCTCTCTTTCGGCATCTGTGTCTTTGCTACTTCTCCCCTATCTGAATATCGGACAGAGGAAGCCCCCCCACCCCAACCTGGCCCCCTGGAGGTCCCCAGCCAAGTCCTGAGTCCTGTCACTCACCCTACTGGCTGGCCCTCTTTCCAGCCCTCTGGGCTCCTCAGAGGGCGGGGAGAGTGCAGGGCGCAGCCCCCTCCTTCTCTGCCCACCTGACCCTCCACGTGGCAGTAACCAGCGCCAGGAATGCAAGAAGGCCTCTGTGTGTCCCCGCTGCTGAGTGACGTCCAGAAGGGAGAGCGGACCAGGCCCGGAGTGCAAGGGGGAGCGTCCCAAGGACGGGAGCCTGGAGGTGACGTGCAGGGAGTTCGCGCCGCTGCGTCCATTTCCACGAAGGTGCGAGTGAGCCCCCAGCCCTCTCGTGTGGCTCATGGACTTCACGCAAATCATGGTGGTTATTCTTTAGTGCAAACATCCCCCAAACGGGATACCAAGTGCACAGTGCACTGTGTCTCTGCAAAGCCCTGTTCTCTTTATAGAGAGAGTTTCCTTTCTGGTGGGGACTGAGCCCCAGGACCTCCTATTGGCACGTTGCACAAGGAGAGCCGAGACAGGAATCCAGTCCCGGGGGAAGGTGAGAGAGCAGGGGACGGCCTCTTTCTGCAGCGCTCAGTGATATCTGGGTTCAAAGTACATCATTAGAATGTGTTTGGACAGAAACTCCTAAGAGATCGTACGTTTGTCCTTGGGCTCGAACTGTGTGGCCGGCACAGCCAGTGGGCAGACCGCCAGTGGAAGGCTGGTTTCTCAGGGGGCTCACGCTCTCCAGGGAGGCCAGGGCCCTGCAGACCCGGCTGCAGATACCAGACCTTGTGTGCATTTGTCACCCGCTGGAAGACAGGCGTGCATGCTTGGCCCCTGGGCCTTGGCCAGGTGGTGAGGCCACCGTGGGCTCTCATGCCGGTGCCCGGGGAGCTCTGCACACGGCATTCCACCGCGAGAAGATCCAGAACCGGGACGGGGAGGCATGTTCCAAGTGGCTAGGCAAGGAAGGCAGTGAGCAGAGGTGTGTGGGCGTGGGCCCAGGCCGCCACTGAGGGACGCGTGCAGGGCGGAGCAGGCAGGCCCTCCTGCCCCGTGGCTCCCCGGCCCTCTGCAGACAGGCCCTGCGGACAGAGGGGGCGGCTGCTCTGGCCCCTTGGCCTCCCCGGCCCTGTGTCAGCTGGGCCAGAGAACAGGCTCCATCCATCCCCACTCCCTTGGCAGAACGGCGCCAACCACCTGCCGTTCGGAGGGGACTCTCCCTGTTGTGATCCCTGTTTGTCACTGGCTTGTGCTAAGCCTGTTGTTTCTCATCCAGCAAAGGCTCTCATGTCCTGGCACGCCTCTGGGGGGGCCTGTGCCCAGCACAGGGGCTGTCTCCACTGGGCGCGGGGACAAACTGTGAGCTGCGGGGCAGGGCCAGGCGACCAGAGGGCAGTGGGGGAGGGGCTGCGCCTCCTGAGGAGTGGCTTCCTCCCGGAACCAAGGGTTGGCGAGCAAACAACCCAGAACAGAGGGAAACCGCGCTCGCTCCACTCTCCTTGCCACCTCCTTGACTCACTGGAGACAAAATGGACCTCACTTGCGAAATGCATCTCCTGTGCGGTCCGCACCTCCCGCGGGCTCCTCGCCGTGTTTAGGCACCGATGATCCCCTGCCCTTGTCCGCAGAGGGAGGCCCTGGGGCCAAGGCCCAGGGGCCAAGCATGCACGCCTGTCTTCCAGCCTTGCGGCGCTGTCTGGGCACCAACGACGTCACGCTGCAGCCGGCCTCGGTTTCCCTGTTGGCCGGGGTGCCTGGGAGAGTCAGCATGCCGTGACTAGTGATGCCTGGGGCACTGGGCCAGGCAGGGCACGAGTCTCCAGGTGTGGGGTGGGAGCCACTTTGCAGGCGGGACTCTCCTCAGGGCTGTCCTGACCAGTGGCCAGGCTGTGGTGATGAAGGCAGCAACAGGTGTCACTGCTCCGAGGGCAGCTAAGGTCCTGGGGGCCGTGTGGATGGTGCTGGGGACCATTACCTGCTGGGACCCAGTGCTGTGCCGGCGAGAAGGCCCAGGCTGCTCTCTGTTGCCTATTTCCACTCCTTGCGGGAGGGAAGTGGCCAGGGGGCCGGGGGTACTGCCTGCTCCTTGCCCCACTTGGTTCCTGTCCGCCAGGCCACCCCAAGTTGTAACACCGGGCCCCCGGGGCCCTGTCCCCTCGCGGCCAACGGACAACAGCTTTATCTCCATGGGCAGGGCTAGCAGCAGCTGGCGGGGCCGTGGCTTGGCCTTGGGGTTCTACCCTGTTCAAGTACAGACGTCCCTCTGCAGTGTCACCCACACGGCCGTGATGGGTCCACACCCAGGGTGCCGGGAAGAGAAACAGGACGCAGACAGGATTCCGGAGGCAGAGGACATTTGAGAGGGTCTGAGGTCAATTAGGATGTCAAGACAGGTACCCCAGACTCCACACTCACCTCCCCACCCAAGGGTCTTAAGAAAATAGGTCCAAGAGTCCCCAGAATAATGGGGCTGCTTCCCCAGTCACCCCGCAGTCCCTGCCACTCACCCTCCAGGGGCTTCTGTGGGCCATCTGGGAGGTCCTGGGGTCTCCATCACCACCCCACTCTGGTGACCAGGCTGGAGGGAGACAGGGGGGCAGGGTTCCTCAGGGTTCCTCAGGGTCCCCTCCATGTGTCTGCCCCCTCCCGGGTGGGTGGTGAGGGTGGGCCGGGCGCGGCTGTCCTGCCCCACAGCATGCAGCCCTGCGGAGATGTCAGTTTCCAGAACAAGAGCATCCCCCCAAGTCCACGGCCCTCTGGTTAAGGACCCCCTGGCACCAGGCCAGCTGGAGCCCGGATCCCTGCTCTGCCGGCAGCCGACCTGGGGCCAACAAGCTTCTCCGGGGTTGAGAATATTACTGCCCTCCTACACAGAGTGTTCGGAACCATGAATGGGAGAGCATTTGTGACAGCCCAGAGAGCCGTGGATTTCCGTGAGCGCCCTGCAGAAGGGGCTTTTGGGAACAGTGCACTGGGGAATTGCTGCCGGCTTCCCGGGAGGGCTCCGTGGAGGATGGGCTGAGCGGGAGGCAGGACAGGCTGCGGGACACCCCCCACCCCCAAACCCCTTCCCCAGAAGCCTGCTCTCACGTGGCCGGTGGTCCGTGGCTCATTTCAGGAAGGTTCCAGGTTGAGCCCACTTGCCAAGTGTGGGTGTCTTGCAGGGTGTGGGGGTCGCTCACAGGGCCTGGACACTCATGTGAGGGCGTGAGAGGGGCCGCGCGGGGCTGGCCACGCAGAGGGAAGGCGCCGGAAGCCCCAGCAGTTCTACATCACGGAGTTTTGCTCTAGGACTTGATTGGATTTTAATGGTAAATGGCCGAGGGTGAAATCCATGACGATGGGGATTTCTCAAGACGCCTCGGGCTTTGTTCTGCTCACATTGTGTGTAGTGAGGGGCTGGGGTTCCTGGGGTTCTGTTGCCCTGCGGCCTCAGAATCAGTGGGTACCTCTGGGGATCCCCTGCCGACCTGCTGTCCAGGCTGTCTAGACCCCTCTGGGGGGATGTGGGGCCGGTGCTGCCCTCCCGGGAAACCGCACAAAGGAAAAAGCCTGAGGCTTTTCTCTCCACGTCTCTTCTCTTTCTCTAAAAACTCCTGCAGGTTCAACCTGCACCGAGGCGGATTTTTCCCTCTGTAGCCTCCTCCAGGTCACGCTTGGAGACACATGAGGGTACAACACCCACACACACCTTGGTCACGTTCAGATCACACATGGAGTCTGGACAGGGAAGGCAGCCCTCCAGGACATGGCTCAGAACGAGGTGTTCCGGACTGCCACGCTCGGCTGCCACGGCCGGGAGAACCTGTCTGGCCACTCTCAGGAGGACAGAAGCTAGAGGGAGCCGGTGCAGGAACCGGGCTCCCCACTGCAGGTACCCGCGAAGGCCCAGCCCTTCCCAGGGGAGCTCCAGCGAACCGGCCTCTGTGATATGGCGCCCATCGGTGTCTTCCAGCTTGAGGCTTGCAGAGCTGCAACCCCCTTCCCCGCCTGCCGGGCCCTGGAGGGTGCACGCCGTTCCTAGTCTCCTTTGTGGGCCGAGAAATCAGGTCTCAAGGAGGCAGAGGGACGCGTTTGCTTGCTCGGGTTCAGGACTGCTGTGTGCAGGGCTGGATCAGGGCCCTGGCCAGCAAGCCCGGCCCAGCACCTCAGCCAGGGGACCAGAAAGCATGCTCCGAGGGATTTTATAACCGGTTCTGCTTTACCTTGTTTGGGTTTAAATGTGCATCTATGGTCCCCACTCAGCCTGATATTCCTGCTCCAAGTAGTAAAGTCCTGAGCAGAGCCAAGGTGGGTGCCTTCCCCTTTACATTTGGCAGGAGACCCGCGTGATTCTCAGAACGTGCTGTTTTTGCCTGTGTACTGATCTTAGCAGAGAAGTGACTGGAATAGGAGATGCCAGTAAATCTGGCTTTGAACCCTGGCTTACAAAGACACCAACTTTCTATTTTTCATAGCTGCAAGGCTCCAGGCCTTATAGCTCCACATTCATCCTGCAAAGTGTTCCTCCTCATCTGGTGGACGTGGGGCCTCTTGTTTCTGCATGGCTGGCTGTGCCACGTGGCAGAGGCCATCAGCAAATGTGGATCGGTTGTTCTTGATGGGGCGGGGAGACCTTATCCTGTCTACATTTCCCTATTCGGGAATTGGAGGGCACCTCTAAAAGGAAGATGCTCAGTGCTGAGGGATGTAGTTGGCCATCCCCTGGGGAAGGGACCCTGTGTCTTTGGGGTCTGACACTTGTGGATGGGACCGATGGATGAGGAAGTTCAAGCAGAAGGCCTGGTTCTTGTCCCTGGTTCTTCCTTAGGATTTCTCTGCTCCCCACCCAAGGATGGCCGATGAGCAATGCCTGGGGAGGGGTGGTCCACCTCCACAGGCCTTCTCCTTGGTTTTGGGTGTGGGCGATGAGACTGGGGTGATGGGCGGTGGGAGCTCCGGGCTGCTGGTCCCTGGGCTCTCTCTATGTTTCGGAAAGAAACAGAAAGCCCAGAGCCCCTTCCTACCCGGCCTGGGGTCACCCTGGAGGGGAGAGGGCTTTCCTGTGAGATAAGGAGACGCCTGGGCTGGAACAACCCCTTCACACTGCCGGCTTCTGTCTCTCCGGCAGGCAGGCAGGCAGGCGCAGGCTGGGTTTCTCTGCTGAGTCCCAGGCAGCCTTGTGAACAGCTCCACGACAGGCTTCCAACACTGGAATGAGATCCTGGAAGTCAGAGCAGGGCGCTCCCAGGAAAGCTCGCCGCCAGACGTCCTGCCTCTGCTTGTGAAAGTTCTGGCAGGTTCCGGGGGACAATAGGGAAGCAGCCAGACCCATTGCCATATTCATGCTGTGTTCACATTCCAGATGATTCCACTTGAAAGCAACGTGAGTGCATGCTACCGCTGGTCACTCCGGATGCTGGCAGACGGTTGTGCCCGGGAAAACCTGATTATGGAGGGGTGTGTGTGTGTGTGTGTGTGTGTGTGTGTGTGTGCGCAAATGTGTGCACTTGTGCATGCATGCGTGGGTGCAAACTGTTGCATGCTTGTGCATCCAGTCATCAGAGGCCCTTGACAGCGTGTGGGGAGTCAGCAGCATTCACTGGACCTGGCTCCGGCCCGAGAGGCGTTTGGAGGCTTCCATCCCTGTATCCCAGAGTCTCCCGTGGGCACCTCTGCTCCTGTTTAAAGATGCATTGGAGCACATGGGATGTAACGTGTCCCTGGGGCCCAGCTCCCTGTGCCCATCCAGGGACAGGCATGCCCCGCAAGTGTGGCTGGGCAGCAGGGGCCCCCCGAGACCTCGGCCTTCCCCGGTGTGGGGCCCTCCTTTGTGCACACAGGCTGGGATTCGGACTCGGGCTTTCTGGACGTGCATATGCCGTGAACCGCCGTCACCCCGGGAGCCGATGCATTACTATTTTGTCTTGACACGAAGCGATGTAAATAAGCCTCATGTCCATCTGTTCAGGCTGGACTTTGCCTGCACATGACTTAGAGGATGACTTTTTGGATTTCGAATGAGCAATAAAGCATGACAGCCCTGTAGAAATAAACCAGCCTAGTAGACACAACGGGGCTCCAAGGCACAGTCTGTGTGTGCACACACGCATGCTCGCTCTAGGCCTTACGGTGGTGGTGAGGTCAAAAGTCAGCCCTAGACGAGCCCCTCCTCGGGGCCCTGCTTACAGGGGTCCAGCTGCCGCCCACGCTTCTGGCGGCAGGTGGCCCCTGGCCCTGGGTGGGGGGAGGTCGGGTGGGGGCAGGGAGGCCAGTGCTGAGTGGTCAGCTCTCAGGCTGCCAGCCCCCTCCTCCCCTACGTGCTCTCTGCCCTCGGCCGGGAGAGCCTGGAAAGCTCTGCAGCTACTGAGAGGGGCCTGCCTGCCCCCTCCCCAGGTACCACAGGTGGGAGGTGGGGTGGGGACACGTGGCTGCTCTCAGGGAAGTAAGCAGAGTGAGGAGCAGGTAGCCCAGGGGCCGGTGGGGATGGTGCATTACCCCACTGATAATCTGGAGGCAGGGTTGGGAGAGGCTGGGTGCTCCTGTGGGGACAAAGGGCAGTGGTCAGAGGTGACCCTGTGCCTGGTGCATTTAGCAAAACAGCCTCCAGCTAAGTGCCCGCTTTGGGCCTGGCATAGACACCAAGCTTCTAGAATACAGAGCCCCGGGGCTGGGCCAACCCTCTCCTGCTCTTGTGGAAACCACTCTCAGGGACAGGGGCGTCCTCGAGGGGGAGGCAGCCCTCCATGCAGAGCCCGTGGAGTGGGGAGACCCTGGGGGTGGGGGGTGGGCTGCATGACATCACCAGGGATGCTAACCTGAGCACAGGGCTGTAGGGCATCTGAGATGGCCTGTGACAGCCTGTGGCACTGCCTGGGTCTGGGGCTGCACGAGGCTCAACGAGTCTGAGACTGGGTGTCCTATCCTTGCAGACTGACAAGGCCAAGAGTTGGCTTTAAGTTGCTTTAAACAAAAATAATGAACTGTGATATGTTTGCACAAACCGAGATGCACAGTAAGTGGAAATTTGTGGACCGTTTTTCCCATTCAGTGGAGACGGGGTGCTGGAGGGTGGAAGGTCATCTCTGGGGGGCTGGAGTTGAGAGCACAGGAGAAATCTTGAGGAGGGTGCTACGGGAAAGAGCCACTGGCCGGGAGCAGGAGTCCGGAAGCTCCTTATCACCCTTTCTTTTCTTCTCTAGGAGAGGATCAAAAAGAAGCTTTTAAAATAATTCTGAAATATGCTATACAAGAGTGTATTTAACTTACATGCCCATTAGAAAGAACAGTTATAGAGACACCCCTGCGAAGCAAACACAGGAGCGTGACCACACCTCCAAATACTCCCAGCTCATCGTCTTCCCTTCTCTGACTGTGACTTCAGTGACCACTGGCCTGAAAGCTGCATTAATAGCTAACTTGTCTTGTTTAAAGTGTTACTGTATACAGATATGTTGCTAAGCAAGAGATTGCTAAACTTTGCCAGTTTTTGAACTTTCATAAACAAAATCATACTGTGTAAATTGTGGACTTGGATTTTTCTGCTGAGACGTATGCCCTGTGGGGCATAGACTTGTCTCCCAATTGTTCTCACTGCTGCAGAGTATTTCACTATACTCCTATGGTGAAATTATTTGAGTTGTTTCCAGGTTTTGCCATGGCGGACAATGCCCATCTGAATATCCCTGAAGGTCACAGATCCGAGAGTGTGACTGCTTTGGTTCAAATCCTGGCTACCCAGTTCCTGCTTGTGTAACCTTGAGCAAGTTAGTGTACCCCCTGTGCTCTGGGTTCTGCACCTATAAAATGCAGATAATAATAATAGTGCATGCCTTAGAAGGCTGTGGGGCGAATTAAGTGAGCTAATGTAGATATAGCACTTAAATTGCCATCTGGCATGGGTCATTTTAAGATTAGATATGATGGTGGTAATGGTGATGATGATGGTGATGGTGACGATGATGGTGGTGATGGTGGTGGTGGTGATGATGGTGGTGATGATGGTGATGATGATGGTGATGGTGATGATGGTGGTGATGGTGATGGTGATGATGATGATGGTGATGATGATGGTGGTGATGGTGATGGTGATGATGGTGGTGATGGTGGTGGTGATGGTGGTGATGGTGGTGATTATGGTGATGGTGATGGTGACGATGATAGTGGTGGTGATGGTGGTGATGGTGGTGGTGATGGTGATGGTGGTGGTGACGAGTCTATGTCCTTGTTTGTGTGCCCCTGTGTGCACAGCCCCATTGCACGACCCTTCACCAATAGTTTCCAGGGTTTCTCAGCAGGCTCTGCCTCCTCGTCCACATAAACATGTCTCAGTTGAGTTGAAAGCTCTCT
Source organism: Zalophus californianus (assembly GCF_009762305.2). Classification (NCBI taxonomy): domain Eukaryota; kingdom Metazoa; phylum Chordata; class Mammalia; order Carnivora; family Otariidae; genus Zalophus; species Zalophus californianus. The sequence continues at coordinate 92,534,969 of NC_045607.1, read as the reverse complement.
GTGTGGCGGTGAACACAAAGCTGAGGACTGGAGGATGGGATGCATCCTTCCTCAGCCACCCCTGTCCCTGTGGTCAGGGGGTCTCAGGTGCGTGAAGATGCCCGTGGTCCATGAAGGCTTCTGGGGGCAGGTGAAAGGGGCAATGGGCTGAAACCAACATGCTGAGAGCACAGTTTCTCCCTTCAGTCCCGGTTCTTTGGGAGGAAGGGCAGCCGCTGCGCTGGGAGGGGTCCTGAGTGCGCACGGTCGGCTCCTGCCTCCCCCGCCAGCAGCCGGGAGTTCTGCCCAGCAACCAGGCCACCCTCCATCTGCCGTCTGGAATAATGAGCTCACCCCTCCGCTGCTGGCACAGGCCAGCTTTCCTTCTTCGACTCACTGGATTATCCTTTCAGCTTCCCATTGTGTTGGCTAATGGCCTCACAACGTGCCTGCCTGTTACCTTTCCTCCCCTGCTGGCGGCACTGGAGGAGAGCCTCAATCTCCCCGACCTGCAGGGCTGGACATGTGGTGGCAGGAATGCGGCCCGGAGCTCGGGCACCAGCAGCCCGCCCCCAGTGTCACAACATCGTGCGGGGCGCCTGCCCCTCCTCGTCGCCATGGCCCATCTTCCATGTCTCTTTAAGCCCTACCCCAATTAAGCACATGGCTGTGCCTCGGTGTGACAGATGGCCAGGGTGCCTGAGGTGGGATGGAGCCTGCGCACAGGCCCTCAGGTCACCATCGATTTCCTCAGCACCCTGAGAAGAGAGGCGATGGGACTGTGAAGCTGGACTTTCAACTCCTTCTGGGCTCAAGGCCAGGCCCTACAGGGGAGAAGCCGTCGGGGGGTGCTGGCCCTTTAGCCTTCTCCCACTACCCCTTTGCAGAGCCGAGGGTGCAGGTGGGCAGAAAGGGCAACACGAGGTGTCCCATGGCACCAAGAGAGCTCACGTCCTCTGGGGGAGTGTGGGAACTCAGCAGTCACCACCAACAGGAAGCAGTGGCCTTTGATAATGTGACCAGTCAGTGGTGGTTGTCTACTTAGCTTCGCTTAGGGACCGATCTGGAATAGAGGGGTTGTTCATCTAAAAAGAAGATGTCAAAGAACAGAAACCACCAGGGACCGGTCCTGACTCAGGTAAATGGTGGCTTCACCCAGCTTTCTTGGGGGTGGGTTTCAGCTTCCTGGGGGGCTGCAGGAGACCGGCCCCGGCCCTTTGGGCAGCCCAACTCTGGCCTCCACAGGTCCCTACCCCCATGACACGCAGCCTGTGGGCGGCGGTTCCCGTGGGCGCCTGCCCCCGAGAAGGCCTGAGCACACGTCCCAGCTGGCTGCGGCTTTGTTGTCTGAGCACAGCTTTCTCCAGATTTGCTGATCTTAAAAGCAGTGACATGCCGTGTCAAATCTGCCTGAAGTCCAGGCACGTGGCTGCGTCGAGCATGCAAATGAGTCGGACGCTTGCCCGTGGCCCCGGGCGGCGGAGCCGGCCGCCCCACACCCCTGGGAGGCCCAGCAGGTGCCGCACAAGGCAGGTGTGCGGCTCACCATATGCTCTGGCCAGAGTCGGGTTTCTGCCAGCGTCTTTCAATTACCCGCCAGGTGAGATACAGCGGGTGGGGAGGGGCCCTCCCGGCCTGCGGCTGCATGAGTCACCTTTGGGCATTCATTCGCTGTGCACGGACCGCGGTGGTGTAGCTCTGGGGCCGGGACAGCCCTGAAACCCTGACGACAGCGGGCAGGAAGGGACAGAAGTGGGGGGGGAGGGGGTGCTACAGCTGACTGTCAGGAGCCTCCGACCCTGGTGGCTCTTGCTAAAATCCTCTGCATTTTGGAGAGCTCTGTTGCACCCCCAAGAATGAAATTGGACCCTCAGGGAAATGGGACCCAAACATCTGTATTCTCTGTGTCTCCTGGGATGCCATGTTTGAGGACTCATAGTGTAGAGCTTCTCTGTCCAATATTGTGGCCACTGGCCACACGGGCCCACTTAAGGGTAAGTTAATTGAAATAAAACAAACATTAGTTTCTTGGTGCTCAGTCGTGCTGTTGGACGGTGCAGAGAGAGAGAGAGAGAGAGAGAGCACTCCATCGCTGCAGACTTGCAAGCAGGCAGTGACAGAGGGGCTTAGGGAGGTAGCCTGGGGCTCAGGGCAGAGCCCCTCATTCCTGGAGTGCAGCTGTGCCCACAGAAGGGCCTCCGGAAAATCGCACGTGCAAGGATGAGGCAGAGCCCGCTTTGGAGCACTGGGCTAGCCTTGGTTGACCTCAGTGGCCTGGCTTCCCGGGGATCCTCGTGCCCTCTGGTCACACATGCCTGGAAGAACCCTTGCCGCGCGTCAGACTTTCTGCAGTGACTCCCGAAAAGCACGACTGCCACTAGGCAGCCGCCTCCGAGGATGTGCCAGGGGCGTGCAGCCTTTCTCTGGCTGTCTGGGTCTCCCCCTGTAATTTAACAGATGATCATTTTGCAGCAAAAGGATAATGACACACTCTAGGATCTCTACAACCCAAGGTCTGGTTCTCAAGCGCGCTCAAGGGCACACCCAGCAGGGTGCAGTAGGGAAGGGGTTCAGACAAAAACGGAGTGTGGGGGGGGGCTTTGCTCGCAGGGCAGCATTTCACAGCACGCGGTGCCAACTGTTGCAAAAAGGAAAAGCATCGCCGCCAAGAAGAAAGAGGGGAGATGCTCGTATGAGCGCAGGCCACCCCCCCTCCTGCGGCCTTGCTCTGGGGCACCAGGCCTGCGACAGCTGGGTGTCACTGACAGCTGCTTCTTCCTGGGGAGAAATTAAAAGATTAGGGGACGTGGGCACGTGCTGGCCTCAGGAGCCCAAACAATGCTTGATTTAGGGGGAAACTTGTCTGGGGAAGCTGACAAAGGAGGAGGCTCCGAGTTGGCCAGGGGTCAGAGGGGGCTGGCTCTGCCGAGACAAAAGGGCCGAGGAGGGGAGGGGGCAGCGGGCTGGGAGCGGGGGGAGCCGCCCAATGAAAAGGGGCCTCGCAGCAGCTGCTCCAGCTCCAGAAATTTGAGACGGGTCTTTTCACAAACACAAATGCCAGAGAAGAATAGGGGGCCACGCTGAGCTGAAATGGCTCGTTTGCAAATGAAAGGCAGATTGAGAGCCCGTCCAGGTTCCAAGTTGTCACCTAAGAGGGTGGAAAATGGTTAGGGCAGGGAGAGCACGCGTTGGGCCAGAAGCGTGCCGAGCAGATGGGCCTGCCAGCCCCCACCCCGCCCCGCCCCGCCCTGTGTTTACATCACAATCGCAGGCCCTGCCTGGCGGGCGCAGAAGCCGGGCCCCTGACGTCTTCGTGGACACGGGGCTGGTCCCTCCGCCTAGCCCCGAGTGGATCCAGCCGGGCCCACGGGAGGCCTTTGCTGAGTGTTAATGTATGCACCGGGCTAAATGAAATGCGCTCACAGCCAAGAAGCCACAGATGATTGTGGGGAGGCGGGCCTGGGAGGGGGGCGCACTGCGCTGTGCCCCCCCCCCCAGGCGGGACACCTGACTTCCTGCTGGCTCTCCCCGCTCAGTGACCAGTATGGCCAGGGCGGCCCATTAGCCAGGCCCCCCGGGGCCTCGTGGCAGAGTCATAAGGTTTAACCCCGGGATTGCACACACAGCCCATCCCCAGGGTCAGGGCCATCCCCCGGGGCCTGAAGCCTCAAGGAGCCTGAGGATGGGGGCCGTGAGTTTGCACTCCTACTCCTCTTCCGGAGGATTTCTGCCAAGAAGGCACAGCTTTGTCAGACGCACCATGCCGAGAGCCAGGCGGTCCGCGCTCCCCAAGACGTCGGAAGGCAGAGAAATGCTGTGGTCACACTTTGGAGGGGGGTGGACGGCTGTGTGCAGCCCACGCTCCGTGCTGTTCTGTGCTGTGCATGGCACTGTTGAAATGCAGAGTCCGAGCGAGGCCTGCCCGCCACATTTGTAGACTGCGTCCCGGTGACGTACAGGATGGCCCCGAGTTTTTAGGAAAGACAGGATTTAGCGGAAAAGGGCACCATCCCCACAAGGGGCTGTCACGTGGCTCAGAACAGAGCTGGCATGAGCATGTGTTGGGGAAATCGGACTGTACTGTGGCCTCTTTCATCTGCGATTCTGTGAAAATACAGGTGTGTGGAAGCCCACAGGTCTGGGACATGCACGCCTCACCCAGGAGCCCCGAGGCCCAGAGCCGCTCTGACCAGAGGCCCTCCCAGGACACCCTGTGTGCACAATTCCTGCCACCTGGCGTCCCGTGGGCCCACGTGGACCACGCGGGGGAGGGGCAGTGTGGCGTTTGGGGCTCCCGGGCCGGCCTGGAGGATGGGTGACTGTGGGAATGGGGGGCTGGCAGATCACTGGTGGGGAGGTCTCTGCCCTAGGACGGTTGCCGTGGAGACCGCAGGGAGCTCAGCAGGAACGAGAAGGATGCCCCCATGCTCCCCAGGAGGGCAAGCACCTCTGAGGTGCTCTTTCTGATGATGCGTTTTTCTCCCCATCTACTGACTCATTATTACATCATCCTTGCTAAGTTCAAGCTTAAGCTCAGTTTCACCCTTTTTGCAGTTTTGATTTTCACTTCCGCCCCTGCGTCTGGACCACCTGGAGAGGCCATGAAGAAATACCCAGGCCCCATCCCGGAGCACCTGCATCAGGACCCCCGGGGTCAGGGGAAGCTGGGCATTCTTGTGCTTTAAACAGTTCCTTTAGGGGTCTTGAAGGCGCACACAGGGTTGCAAAGAGCTGCCTGGAAGGTCGGCCTCAACGACCTGCCTTTATTCCTAAAATGAACTGGGACAGGATGGGGCAGGAGTGACCCTGAGGGGCGGGTGGGGGGGGGGGGGGCTGCGCCGTCTCAGGCTGCAGGACACGCAGGCTGATGTTGCCTGCCTGGCCTCCTTCAAACCCCTGTCCCACGCCTTGCTCGGGGGCCACGGGTATGTGGAACTGGGGGATTCGCCCTGTAGAAAACCTAGGCGAGCAGATGCACAGGGATTGTCTCCACAGCAAAGACCTCGGGAGAATTCAGCTGGCCTGCTGCTTGTTCTGCCAGGGCTGGTGGCCCTGAGAAGTGCGGGCTCCCCGCTCGGTGGAGAGCGTGGGCGCGTCCAGGCCGATGTGGAGGGGGTCTGCAAAAGTGCTGCCTGGAAGCGAGTTGTGTAAACATGAGCACCTGCGGGAGCGTCTACACAGGCTCCCGCCACCTCTGGGAGCTGTACTCTGGCTGGAAACTCACCCAAGTGTGCTTTGTCCGCAGGGAGGCAACGGAGGCATTGGGAAAAGCACCTGGGGCTCAGGAGGAGACTGGACGGGGCCTTGGGGCTCCGGGTCCCTCCTCAGCCCCACGGCAGATGGGGGATCAAACAGTAAACACCTTCCTCACGCTCTGGAGGCTGGATGTGGATCAGGCGCAGGCAGGGAGGGTCGGCCTCTAGGCAGAGCCTCCTCCAGCTTGTGGACCGAGGGCTTCCTGCCCTGTTTTCCTGTGCGGGGCGGAGGGCTCAGGGCTCCTTCTCTTGCTGGGAGGGTACTGATCGCGTCACGGGCCCACCCTCCTGACCTCCCCTAACCCTCCTCAGCCCCCAAAGGCCTGCCTCCAAATGCCGTCCAACGGAGGCCAGGGCTGCAACCTCCAGAGGGGAGCCACCACCTCCGTCCCCACTGTCCACACAGGGAAAGGGAGTTTGCCCTGCAAAGCGCCACCTCACATGTAAACGACGTGTATTCGAGAAGGGTCTGCTGGGGGCCAAGTTCCCAGAATCCTTGGTTACCGAGCTGGGACAAAAAGTGAAGAAAAGTTCTCAACAAGGGGACGTTGTTTTGCTTCTCTTTGATAAGGAGTACTTTTGATGTAAAAGTTTTTAATTCTCCTGCAAGGCTTCAAGCCCTCCGTTCTCAAAGTCTACGTCAAGTGTGTGTGGCTCCCGGGGACGGCCTGGCCTCTCCACAATCCCTTTCTGGCCGAGATGCGGCCTGTGTCCCTGGGATGGGCCCTGTGTCCCTGGCAAGTTTAAGAACAGAGAAGAGTCAGCCCAGAAAATTCCTTCCCTGTACTTCATTCTGCCTCCAGGAATGGGTGGCTTTCATGATAAGCAGGTCTCGGGGCCTGGCAGGCGGCCCGGCCACTTCCAGGCAGGGCCGTTCCGGTTCCCTCTGTGCCGGCATCCTGCTCGGAGGCTGGAGGAGGGCTCCAGGGGTCAGGGGGCCTTTGTGGGTCACAGGACACTAGGGTACAAAGGCCCAGCTGCTGGTGACATCAGCTGGAGGGAGGGCTTCTTTGAAAGGTCCTGGTTTCTGGCATCCCTGGAGGCCCGGCTGACCCTGCCCTGGCCTGCCCCCAGCTGTCTGCAGGGAGCCCCAGTGTGGGGGCCCTGGGACAGAGCACCTGCTCTGTAAACGTTCCTCAGGTGGACGCCATGCACGTCATTGTCTGTCTGAATCCAAACTTTCTCTGTCCCACGATATTTGTGCCACCTGATAGCCTGGCTTTGGTTGCTGGTAACTCTGGAGGGAGTCTGGCGCTCAGTAACCCACAGAAGACTGAATTCAGCCTGCAAAGTTGGCCAGGTGGGCAGCCAGGTGGAATAGGAGGTGGCTGACTTTGAGTCCTGGGGTCACTGCCACCTCAGCCAAGTGTCCTCTTCTGTGAGGTGGGGACAGGGACAGTCCCTTGCTCCGCTGTGTGCTGGGTGCTTGGAACTCTGTGCCTGTCTCCACTGAGCCTAAGAGGAAGACCCAGTAGGAATAAATGCTGCTCAGACGGTCTTCACCAGAATGTTGTGATGCTCCGGGGAGTCGCCTGTGTGGTTACGTGTGTGTGAATGAGTGCCCTGTGCTCAGGGGCCCCGGGCGGATTGCAGGCTTGATTCAGCAGTGCACCTGCAGACGTGGCCCTCAGAGAGGCGGAGCCTGGGAAGGACCACCTCCCTCTTTGCACTGCTCCTGGTTTTACCCTTGGCTTTGAGGATTCAGAGCTGGAAAAGCTGAGGTCTTTGCTTTGGGCCTCTAGTGTGGGGTGGTGCTGGGAGTGGCCTGTGTGGGCAGGCAAGGGAGGAGGCTACCTGCGAGGGTGGCCTGGCCCCCGTGGTCTGGGACGCAGGACCTTGGAGGCCCAAAGAGAGGCCCCAGGGGTGTCCAGCATGGACGGAGCCCTGAGTAGAAGCCCCAGCGACCCCCAAAGGAGGCATGGGCCCCTGGAGCCTCTCGGCCAGGGTCCCGAGGTCGTGCATTTTTTTGTACGGCGCCTTCCCCGAGGCCCTCATGCACGCAGATGCCTTCATTCACCTTCATCCATCATACAGCATTAACGTCCCCACAGACCGCACAGCCGCCAAGGGTAGTGTTTCCAGCAGATTCAGCAGAAGGCATGGTTCTGAGAATAGGAGCTTGGCGCCTATGCCTTTTTCTTTCTTTCTTTCTTTCTTTTTTTTTTTTTTCTTTTTTTAAATGAGAAAGCACATATTGTGCTGTCGTCTTCGACTCGGAGCCAGGGGCTAATTAGACTCTAGGTTTCCATTGTTCCCAGACAAGCCAAAGCGAAACACACTCCTGGTGGAGGCAGGAGGCAGCCCATCCTCTCTGGCTCATAGTTTCCAGCCAGCAGCTGGCCTGTGCCTGGCGGGGCCCAGGGGCTGGCATGGTGCTGGGGGGCGGCACCCAGTTCTCCAGCTCCGCCTGCCCACAGTGGTGCGCTCGGGTGGGCAGCAGATGTCCCCTGGGTGGTGAGCGATGCAATCGCTAGGGTGTTTTTCTGCCTCCGGTTCTGGTCGGGGCCACCGGACCTTTGCACATCGCGGTGTCAGGGTGGCGGCTTCAGATATGCCTGTGTGTTCCAGGCGCCCGCTGAGGGGGAAGGGGGAGGTCTCCGTCCCCTTCCTTGGAACCGGCCCACCTGGAGGGCTGGAGCCCTGATTGAACGTGCGGGAAGGCCTTACCACCTCGTGCCACCATGCCATGGGGAAGCACACTGTAGTGCATGGGGCCGAGCACCCGAGTGGCCTGAGCGCACGCCCTGGAATGCCGCCAGCCACCGCTGCCACCGCCGCCGAAGCCTGGCTACAGTCATCATCACCCCCGCTCAGGACATCCGCCCAGCCCTTCCCTGAACCCTGGAAAATCAGAAAATGACTGTGGTTCTTTCAAGACATGAACCTTGGGCTGATCTGTTTGGTGGCCCTGGACGGCGGCGGGAGCGCCCCCTGCTCCCTGTTCTTGCCATCCCGCCCCCGATGGGCCCAGAAACCAGGCGCTTTCCTGGACACGGGTGGCCGCGTCCCCCTCCTCCGGCCATCCCCGTGCCCACCAAGCCTGGCTTCCTGCAGGCTCGATGGCGGGCGCCTCTTCGAGGTTCACGTCTCATCTCTCCCTGCTTTCAGAAGCATTGCAGGGGCCCTGGCAGCCCACGGAAGAAGTGAACATAAAGTCAGGAAAATTGGGCAACGTGAGTAGAAACGTGGGGAAGCCGAACAAACACACCAGGGACCCAAGGGAAAGTGGACGCTGGGAATGAGTTAACATTTAACTCCGATTTCTCAGCAGCTGAGGAGTTTTTTTTTTTTAAAGTGCCGGTTCTTAATTAAAAAAAAAAAAGAAAAGAAAGGCAGGGCTGTTCTCCAGGAGAGACAAAGTATTTTCCTGGCACTTAACTTTTGGGAGAATTAAGTATTTGCACATAAGGCAGAGGAAAGAACATAGCATTTTATGTTTCCCACAGCACCATTTTTTTTTTCCTTTAAAGAACAAGTCTTTTTCACGTGGCGATTTTTAGTGTCCTTGCATCGTGGCGCCTCGGGCGGGATGGTGTCTCTTCCCCCGGGGCAGCAGGTCTGCCAGGAGCCGGACGGGGCCCAGGAAGCCCGGGAGGCAGACCCCACCTGGGTGGGTAGGTCCCCGTGGGCCCTGCAGCTCCCGCTGTGCTTTGGGCAGGAACAGGGTGGTGTCCGGAAAACGCCAGCGCGGATCTCGTGCTTTAGAGCCCTCCAGACAGGGTGATGCTGACATTCTGTTCTAAAAGTTCCATCTGAGTTTTGGCTCAGGCTGAGACCAGAGGAGGGAGCGGCCACCGAGGCCTGGAGGTCACCAGCTGCCTCTTCCTCATGTTGGCTTCTCTAGCGCCCGAGGCACGTGGTCCCATTGATCCGTTTGTGGGAACCGAGCCCCAGGCTGTGATCCTCTGTGGCCCCCGGATCTACAGGCCTCGAGACAGCTCGAGTCACCGCTGCCCTTCTGCAGACCTGGGCCAGGCCTGCCTTCTCGTGCACCAGGGAGGGGCCTTGGGTGCTCGGTCACAGCAAGATGCCTACGTTCCACACAAGACAGGAGCGCAGATGGGTGCAAATGCTTTTATGCCTTAATTCCCAGCACCGAAAAGAAATCTTTTCTTATCTGACCTTACCTAGGGATTCTGTCATGGAATTAAATACGTTTCTGCCTTGGTTTTCTTTCTCCTCCACACCTGCCTGTACCCACACACAGGGACTGGGTGGGCCCACGGAGGTTTCTCCTGGACGCCGGATGTCGTGGAGGGCTGGCTGTGTGCCTGATCAGGAGGTTAGTGCCCTGTCCAGGGGCAGTGCACGGGGGTCTGGTGGGCATGGCGCCTGGGTGCTCTACCTCGGGCCTCCAGCTCCTCGGAGGGGCCGAGCCCAGCTGGGCAGTGCAGGGGATCTGCAAGGGGACCTGGGGGGCTGTGAGGGCCGAGACACAGCTCTCTGTGGGACCCTGAGGGGTGCTCCGATGGCTCTGCCCCGCCAGAACCCCAGGGCCTGGGCCAAATTCTGGTGCAAGTTCGGGAGTCTTCGGGACTCTGGGGTGGCCTTTCCCACCTAGGCGGGCTGCTGGAGCTCGCTCTTCATTTATAGGGCAAATGAGAATGTGTGCTTCTCAGCTCGCCGTGCTGCACACGCGCCTACTTCTTGTAACTTCTAACTCAGGAAATCCCACTCATTCTCACCAGACAGCTCTGCTCAGGTTTAGGGAACACGCAGACAGAGCCTGACCTCCCTCTCGCGGCTCCAGCGCACGGAGATTCCTTCTACAGGCTCACCCCAGGATGCTGGCAGGCTCCCTGGCTCTCCCCTCTCAGGAAGGAATGGGTGGCTGGGGAGTTTATCCCAGCTGGAGAAGACAGGGTGTGTTCTGAGGGCTCGCCCCTACTCGGCATGAGTAGATTCACGTTTGACGTTCCCAGTCCCATCACCTCTGAGGGCTGTGCACCTTCTGAACGTTTCGTCCCTTTTGGGGAGCCCTCAGCCCTCCTGCTGGCCCCCTCCACAGGCTCCTACTGCTTCTGGTTAGAGCCAGTGATGCTGAGACTGTGTTTCTGACTGGGACCCAGATGCATCCCAAGGGTGGCTCCCCCAGCGGTGGTCCTGCCTCACACCCCACCCCCACAATACTGCCATTTGGGGGATGATGCTACCGGCAGACCTCTCTGCTTCCTTGGGACAGGCGCTCCCTCGGGAAATGAGGTCACGGTTGCACAGATCCTGAAAGCCTTTACGATTACCGTGATGATGTGTTTGGTGCTGGAAGCTTCAGCGACCCTGGGATGTGCCCCTGCCTCCCTGTGAGGAAGGACTTGCTGCCGCAGCTGCAGGGACATGATCAGCAGATGGGCCTCGGTTGTCATGACCACAACATGGCCACTGTGCCCAAGATGTCCCCTTCGGGGAGGCAGGGGCCGCGCTGCAGGATCCTCCTGAACCGAACCCTGGGGCCACTGGGTCAACTGTGTGCTGGGTGCAGAGAGGTGACGTGCATGAGATAGGACCCTGGTCTCAGCTCTCTGCATCTCGCCTCCCAGGAACCCCCAAGAAAGGCCTCGACGTGAAGGGAGGGTGAGTGGCTGGAGTGCGACTTGTCCTGGGGAAGGAGCGTCCCTTCCACTCGTGGAACAAGAGCACTGCCTGCAGAGCCCGACCTCCCGTCCTCTGCAGAGCCCCCCGAGGAGCCTCCCTGAGCACAGCCCAGGCCGCCCCACCTCTCGGGACGGGCTCAGTTGAACCCTGTTCCCAAGGATCCTTGAATGTCAAAACCAAGGAAAGAGATGTCCAGGAAGAAATGGGCCCCATAGATGAGGAACGGGGATTCAGAGCCTGGAACAGTTTTCAGACCACAGTCAAGGCAAATGTCCCGAGGAAAAAACAGGTAACTAGAACCAGAGCAAAACAAGAGCCCCGCCCCCGCCCGCCCCCCCCCCCCCCCCGCCCCCGCCCCGGGCCCTGCCTTGAGAAAGTGGTGGTGCGGATTTGGAGAAATCCAAGGAAAAGTGGCATGCAGCAGGGCCACCCAGAGGTCTCCCAAAACAGAAAGTGGCCCAGTGAGGGCAGTGCGGTTCGGCTCACAATGGATGTTTTCCAGTGACGACCATACAAGGCATGCTTGTTTTCAATGGTCAGAAGTAATCAAGAAGCGGTTCCTTGTTTGTCACAGTGGAACCGTAAATGTTAATAACTTCAACAACGTCCAGGTAAAAAGTAGTAAGGCAAGGGGTGTAAAGGGGAGGGCAGGACAGAGGTTAACCCCATCCTACAGGGCCACATGTCAGGAGTTACTTTCAAAGTTGATGAAATATTTAAGAATATCCTTAGAGTCCCAAAGGTAACACATAAAATAACTGGAATCTTACATGTGAATACATTGGGACAAGGGGTTAGGAGAAGTTAGCAAAACCCTCACTTTTCAGCTGGAAACCCACTGGGCATTATCCGAGCTGAAGACCCACATGAGCGGCGCATCAGTCCCTGGTCATTCCCGGGGACAGAGGGCAGTTACAGGTGTTCCTCTGGGAAGCAGGATGGGGGCCGGACTGTTGTCTTTCACTCCAGGCTCTTGCGTTTTCCTGGTTATTAGAGGATGTTGCCCTGATAGAAATCAGAGTTAAAAAAATAATCTGTAGAAAACTGGAAGAAAAATATAAAGGGAAAAGTAAAAATTATTCATAATTCTGCTGAGATCATCCGTTATGGTTCTTGCTATTGGCATGTTCCATATTTCATTATGGTAATTTTTCCTAAATAATTACTTTGCATATATTAAAAAAATTTTTTTAAAGATTTTATTTATTTATTTGACAGAGAGAGACATGGTGAGAGAGGGAACACAAGCAGGGGGAGTGACAGAGGGAGAAACAGGCCTCCCGCTGAGCAGGGAGCCCGATGAGGGCCTTGACCCCAGGACCCGGGGATCATGACTTTGAGCCGAAGGCAGACGCTTAACCCACTGAGCCACCCAGGTGCCGCTACTTTGCATATATTTTTGATGTTTTCTCTCTTACATGTGAGGTTATAAGCATTTACTGATGACATCAGATTCAATTGTAAACAAGATTTTTAATAGCTATATTAAACTCTTCATTTCATGTGTCATCATTTATGTAATGATTCCCTTATTATTGGAAATCTCGACTGTTTCCATATGTTACCATGAAAATTCTCAAGTGAACTTTTAAAAATATAAATCTTAGTATTCCTGATGATTTCCTGAAGATATATTGCTAGAGAGAGGATTACAAGTCAACATATATACACTTTTAGTTTTTTGTGTGTGAGAGAGAGAGCATGAGTTGGGGGGAGGGACAGAGAGAGAGGGAGAGAGAGAATTTCAAGCAGACTCCCCACTGACCGTGGAGCCCGTCATGGGGCTCGATCCCACGACCCTGAGATCATGACCCGAGCTGAAATCAAGAGTTGGACACTCAACCAACTGAGCCACCCAGGCATCCCAACATAAATCGACATTTTTAAAGCTCTTTGTTTTAAAATGACTTTCAAATAAGATTCTACAGAATTTCGCTTCCCTTTGGAGAACTCCTGGCCTACCCTCTGTCATCATTTGTACCGTTGGGACCTGCAGGATGCGTTCAAAGTTAGTCATATATTTATCTGGGATTTGAGATTTGGCTGGGAGGAATTCCGTGAGTGTGTGGCGTTGTTAGCATGCTGTAAATATTGACCTCTGTAGCTAGGTGTAAAACCACAGGATTTGTGAATTCAAACCACTAATGAATTCCAAATATAGCAACTCTAAGAATTGAGTTCAGAGTTGACTCTATTGTGCTGATAGCAGGAGAGAAATACTGCTGACTGCATGGAGACCACACTGGCGGGGTGAAGGGGTAATGAGCCAAGACAGAACGAGAGTAATCATGAACACAGCCTTTTTAGCTGGCTTCCTCTCCTCTCCTCTCTCCTCTCCTTTCTCCAGCCCTCCTTGCCTTTGCTCTCCCTTTCTCATCCACCCATCCACCTGTATCCACCTGGCCACCCACTATCCATCCATCCATCCAACTATCCACCCATCCATCAACACAGCCTTCCTTTCATGCATGCATGCATGCATCCATCCACCTACCCAAGCACCCATTCATCTATCCAACCATTTATCCATCCGTTTACTTACTTGCCCAACCACCCATCAATTTATCCTTCCTTCCTTCCTTCCTTCCTTCCTTCCTTCCTTCCTTCCTTCCATTTTTCAAGCATGCATCTATTCATCTATCCATCCACCCACCTACCCATCCATCCACCCATCTATCTATCCATACTTCCTTTCATGAATGCACACATCCATTGCTCCATCCATCCCACCAAGAATTTTAAAGCTTCTTCAAATTGCTACAGCAGTGACTCTCTTTCAGTGCCCCAAAACATCGGGGATTTTTCCCTGCTGAATGCTATGGGACTGAACCTCCACAACACTTAGCCACCAAAAGCAGTTGCAGAAAACATGTCTCAAATAATCTAGGACACAGGTGATATTTTTGGGGAGGCTAGAAACACTTTCCCACTTCTGAGAAAAATCAGATATTTTTATCTACAGTGAAGAAAGCAGAAAATGAAGAAGGATGAAATTCAGATCCCAGGACTTTAAGAGGACCATATAGTCAAATTTATTTTTTTGGCCTTTCGTAGAGAATTCAAAGGTGTCCACAAGCTTCCTGTCCCTGTGTAGATCAGAATTTGATGCAGTGCAAGTAACTGAAGGGAAATCGATCTGAAATTGTGTTTACTTTAATGCCGTTCTGGTTTTGACCTCTGTCTTGCCCTTGGTGACAACATCACTGAGGCAGCTTCCTTCCTGTCCAGAGAAGAGAGTATCTGCACCCTTCATAGTTCTGGATCATTTCTTCGGTTTTGAGGTTCTATCAACCAAATAAAATATGGGAGGATGCTGTCAAGGCTTGCATTTACAGTCATTTTATGAATCCTCTTCAATTGTTTTTTGAAGTGGGCCTAGGCTCATCAAATGTTTGTCAAACTCAGTACCTAGTTCCACAGGGCACCTTGGAAATTCAGTGTGTGCTCTGGGTTCTGTGGGACTTTCTGTACAGGGAGTTATGGTTCTGGACACTAGGATCTTCAAGTTCATCGAGGTGACAAATGTACTTATGAAAGAGTTGACTAAAAATACATATTAATAATGATAATAGTACTTATTCAATACTCACATTGCAGATAGTGGGCCATACTTAGGCTGAAGTGGACAGAAGACCTGAATCCAGGGAGTTTGGAACTTTATCTTAGAGTCCAAGGGCATCATTAGGGTTTTTGAGTTGAAGAATACAATATAATTTATGTCTAAAACTAGACTCTTCTTGATTCTGCAGAAGAAAGATCAAGATATAATACTTATCACAGAATACTGACTGAAGAACAATTAATTTTTGTTCTACCAGATGTATTTATTGATGCAGCTGTATTGATCATTTCAACAAGGAAGACCGCAGTGTCTGAGTTGAGGTGTGCTGGAGCTAATTGGTCAGCTCTGTACATCAAAGTAACACTAGAAAAATCATGAAAGAGGTCTTCAGGGCCATCTTCAGATGAAGTTGGAGATGTTTTCTGGGCATTTTCTTGAGCAGAAATTCATAGTCAAAATGGCTGATAAAGGTGGCGGCATCAAATGGGCAATGGTGCAGACAGTGGCCTGAGTTCTTGAACAGAGAATTATAGTGAAAAGATACAAAGGGAATAAGTAATAAGAAGGGTGGTTGGATTTCTTTTTAATGGAAGGAAAAGTAGAAAATTGGAAAAAAAAGGTAGCTGTGAGGGAGAGCAAGATGATGGTGATGATATAATGCGCCGAATTTGGGTGGAGAAGTTGTCTCTGGGCCAATGTCTCCATGACTCTGAGGATCACGGGAAATGCCAGGAATGAATGGGGAATGGACAGAGAACATGGACACCGATGGACAGATGGGCGGAAGGACAGAGTGGAGAAAGTTGGGGGCTGAGGACAGAGGAAAGGGAACAGAGCAGGGAGCAGGCACGAGACCACGTGACTCTGGGAAGCGGCTCTGTCATGATGGGGGGCTGGGGGGGGCAAGCTTCCAGGTAGCCAGTGCGAGGGAAACACTGGGGACAACAGTGTGCAAGTCAGCAGGGCCCAGCAATGGTCCAGGTGGTGGGGGAGGAAGGGCACCAGCTGGAGGGAGGGGGGTATCTGGGTGCACATCCGGGGTGAGTTTTGGGTGGAAAACTAACCACCAAAAATAGCTCCAGGGGCACGGATTTCCATTCTCTCTTTAGTTCTTGGAGGTGGGGGGTAGTGAGATACTTTTCCATTCTTGCTCCTGTCTCCTGGGACGGGGCTGCAGCCTGCGGTGATCCTGGGCGGGGGGCCCGGGGGGCGCAGTGTGGGGTGGGCGGGAGGGAATGCCTCCATGGAACTGTGTGCAGGCCTGAAGGGCGTGGCTGGCTATGGCCCTGGGCTCGGTCACTGCCACCCTCAGGTGGGCACAGAGTGGGCTGCTAGCTGCATCGTTTCCTTGAGCGCAGAACTGCTCGGCCTTCTCTGCTGCCCCATGCGTGAGCTCACCCCAGAGGAGACTGAAGAAGGTGGGGGCTTGGAAGTCTGCACTGTGGCCATGGAGTCAGCCCAGGAGTCTGCAGACCTGCGTGCCCCGTGTGGAGCCTCCTGTGTATTGTACACCTGCTGCCCTCCAGGCTCTTTCCCTACCTCTAGGGTGGAAGCTGCTGGGAGGGGATATGCAAATTTATGCAAACGAGAGGGAAATCAGCCCCTTGCCTCTGGGACTCCCCTGTTCCCCCTTCTGCAGGGCTGCATTCCCAGGCTGCAGACTGCAGGACTGTCTTTAGACCACCCTAGTTTCTCCAGCCTTTGCTCTTTGTCAGATTCTGAGCAGGTCTCTGGACCAGGCTGAAGTTAATTTGAATTCAGCCAACTGCAACAGGGCACTTAAAAGAAAGAATTCACCAGATTTTAGTTCCATTTGGGTCTGAGTCCTGTTTAGGGTCCCAGGTGAGGCCTCACAGCATCTTCTCAGCTCAGAGGAAACACCATCAAGTGGAGCTACATTTGCAATTCCCAGAACCCCAAAGATTTACCTTGTAGGCTGGAAGCAAAATTTGCATCTTGCTTAGGTGATTGAGCCCTGAGTCATTCCCTAATAATGCTTGTCCTCTGGAGCTAGTTCTTACCTTCAGTCTGGGCTCTTGGTGAGAGCCTTGTGTTCTCTCTGGTCCACCCCTGCCCCCAGAGCAGAGCGCGCACGCAATTCGGGGAAACTGGAAGGGATGATGCTCTCCTCTCCTGGGTGCTGCCAGATGGTGCTGGATGCTCCCCATTCTGTCACTGCTGCTGGGGCAGGTCCATAGTCCGGGGGAGAAGGCAGAGGCTCAGAGAGCAAGCCAGAGCGCCCGATCATAGTGCTGGTACATGGGCAAGAGGGCTAGCGTCTGACTCGGCCACTGGCACCGCTTGGGCCCACCACAGCTGTGTCTCCTCGGCAGTGCAGTGGCCTGGGAGAAAGGGGCCAGCTTGAACCGCTGGTGTTGTCACGGACAGCTGCCTTCAGGCCACTTTGTGCAGGTTTCAATCCTGGCTACCTTGCTGGCTGAGGGCATAGATAGCTGTGAGGGGTAACTTTGAGTGTCAACGTGGCTGGGCCACAGGGTGCCCAGATATCTGGCAAACATTTTTGTTTGATGAAAGTAACATTTAAATCAATAGGCATAAGTGAAGCAGTGCCCTCCCCAGCGTGGGTGGGCCTCGTCCAATCAGTCAAAGTCCAACTATAACACAAAGACCAGTCTCCCCCTAGCAAGAGGGGCTTCTCCCACAGACGGTCTTCAGACTTTGCCTGCACCATCAGCGCTACCTGGGTCTCCAGCCTGAGGGCCCACCCTGCAGATTTTGGACTTCCACAGTCGTGTGAACCAATTCCTTATCATAATCTTCTTCTCCCCCAACACACACCTTTTTGGTTCTGTCTCTCTGGAGAACCCTGACTCTGAGCCTCAGTTTGATGTCTATACGCTGGGGTGAGAATCACCTGAGTGTCAGAAGTGTACGGAGGATGATGCGGAATGATGAAAGCCAGTGGTCTTCACCCTTCAGAAAGGGTTGCAACCATTTGGGGGTTTGTTAAAATCCAGGTTTGCTGGGCCTCAGCCCAGGAGATGCTGACTTAGCAGGCTTGGGGTAGGACCTGGGACTTTGCAATTCTGCATGTCCCTCGGGGATGCCACTGCCCAGAGAGAGCCTTTGATAACCACTGACTTGGTGGTTGTCTTGCTGTGGGGCTCGTTGGATGTGGATCAGGTGCAGAGGGCAGGCATCCCTAAATTCGTCTGTGCCTGGAATGGTGCCTGCAGTGGGGCTGTGAGCAAAGGGCCTGTCCCCGCCCCCCACGCCCATAGCCCCACAGTGCAGGTCACCAGGGATCAAAGCATCGGGAGCTGAGGTTGGGGGGCTGCGGCATCTGCTTAGTTTCAAGAGCACAGATGCCAGAGCTGCCCTGGTATGCCCTTAGCCTCCCTCAAAGTGCACACCAGTGGCTCACAGTCTTAAAATCAAGGTGAGTGAAGTTTAATTGATTGCAGAGACTTGCAAGTGTTACATTTGGCACGTTAGGATAATCGATCATTTTAAAGCCCTGGTCAAAAATCATCACTGGTTTAAGCGATGCTGGACTGTGTTATTGAGGACAGTGAGGGGACATCAGAGGCGAACCTGACTCTTCAGGCTCTTTGGGGATCGGGAGCCACAGTCAAGATCCCAATAGTGGAGACAATTATTTTGAGATGACATGTTTTACTCTAAGTGGACTTTGTCAGATTCAGTAGTGCCCTGGGAGCATCCACTGTGCCCTGGCCCCAGGATGCAGGGAGATGGGTGTGAGCTGCATGCCTTTAGCGCCCATCTTTCAGATCTGGGCCACCATGGAACTGGCTGGCAGACTCCTCCCTCGCTCTCTTCTTTGCCCAGATCATGCCCAGCAGTGTAGCATGCCTGCAGGTGACTGCCTATCACTGCTCGACACCTGCTGCGTGGACATGCATCGTCAGTTGGCATAATTAGTCACATCTAAGTCCCTAGGAGCGGCCACAGAGCTGGAGAGCCCAGTGGAGGGAAGGGGGCTGGAGCTCCCAGGAGGGAGAGCTCATTAGCAATCCCAGCCCCAGCTCAAGGCAGCTACTTTGACTTAAGGGTGTTCCCATTGAGTCCACCGTTGGCGGGAAGCTCCAGAGCGGGTTCTGAAGGGAGAGCCTTCCCTGCCCTCCCGTGAAGGGCCTGGATGACTTAGGGACAGCCCTCATGGGTGGTCCAGCCCAGCTCGGGAGCTCCAGGGGGGCCCTGTGACAGATCAGGCTGGTTCGCCCCCCAGGAGCAGGTCCCTGCTCATGCTGTGCCCTCAGGGGCTTGGGAAAGGCGGACCTGAGATTGAAGCACCAGCTTGCTTCTTGCTCCCCTCCCAGGCTGGGCGTCTCTGGGGATGAGCATCTTCATGACTGAATGGGGATCTGGAAGGAATGAGGATGCAGACCCAGCAGAGAGCTTGGGGCCCGAGGGTCTGCATTTCTCACCAGTTCCCAGGTGAGGCTCCTCTGCATGCAGTTGTGAGCTGCAG
Organism: Zalophus californianus; assembly: GCF_009762305.2. Lineage (NCBI taxonomy): Eukaryota > Metazoa > Chordata > Mammalia > Carnivora > Otariidae > Zalophus > Zalophus californianus. Next base: position 92,516,128 of record NC_045607.1, on the reverse strand, counting down.
GGCTCTGGTCTAGACATTCTTGATAGAGACAGAAGCCAACCTTTGAATTGCAAATTGGAATAGGGAAAGCTCCTCTCTGTTTTCTGACTTCTGTTTGCATGATTTTTATCTCCTAGTGCAGACTCTTTAATGTTCCGGGCTGTGCTGGGCACGCAGCAGCACCTGGTGAAATGTTGGTGTGGCGTAACTTAATGAGGGGATCACTGAGAGGTCAGGGATGTCCCGTGGAGGCATTTCCCGCCCCGGCGCAGGTGGCACGGTCTGGCAAACCGGGCGCTCCGTGCTTGCGTGTGAGTTGACAGAGGGACCTCCGGCTCTGTCCCAGGGAAGGGCGCTGGCTTCTTGCACCATGTGCAGCTGAGCAGCGCATGGGCTTGCCCGCCCCCAGGTTTCCCCAGCATCTGGGCTACATGTCACGGATGCCCTGCGCAGCATGTCCTTAAAGGCGTCCCGCGATGCGGCCGCTCACTCCCGACGGAAGCCAACCGGCGTGTTCTCGAATCCACACTTCTCCCCTGCAGCGGCCGTCCCATCTTGACCCGACCGCGGCCGCTCAGCCACGGGGCCCGTGTTGTGACACGAACCACCCCTCACTGCTGTCCACATCCCTACCTTGCACTTTCAGACGTGGTGGGCTCTACTCCGCCCGCGTCCAGTGACCCAAACTGCTGTCGTGTCTCTATGCACACGAGTCCCCGCGCGCCCACGTGCAGTGCTTCGGATGCGTATTGTCCTCTCCCCTCCCTGCCTCCAGCAGCCTCTTTTCCAAGCTTTCAAATCCCACCCAAGCCTCACCGTCTCCATGTGGCCTTTGCAGGTGAACGTGGCTCCCTGGGGGCCTGCTCCTCTCCCCCTGCAGACACACTGACATTCCACATTCCCCTCATGTTGGGCTACACACGTTTGTCTCTCAGCTGGAAGGGCCCTGGTCCGCCCGCGTCACTCTCCAGAGACCAGGGTCCCGCGCCTGACGCCGCGGGGCTGGGAGGAATGGCCACGGAGGTTCCGAGTGTCCTTCTCTGGCTCTTTCTCTACGTGCATCAGCCTGGCTGCTCTTCATTTAAAATACCTTCAGTTCAGTTCCGGGCACCACCCCTGTTTGGGTTCCTACGGCGCAATTTACATTAGGGCGCACTTACCGTCACAGTGATCAGACCCTGCAATGGTACATTAGTGGACGAGGAAACTCTTAAAAAAAAAAAAATCAAATCCATCAAATACGTCTCTGGCCAGAAAACAGAGCTGCTCCGTGGTCAGGAAAGGGACCCGCAGAAGCCTTGCCACTGAGCTGGGATAAACTGGGTGACAGGACCTCACACTGGCATTGTCCACAGACTGCACACATGGCTGGCCTTAGGGGCTCCCAGCCCTTGAGGAGGTACCGAGTGGAGTTCTGTCACCGATGGCTTTGTGCCCTGGGCTGATGGCCCTTGAATATTCTGATGGTTGACTTTTATATGCTCTGCGCTGTATCTGAAAGATTCTCAGACGCTTTTTACATATGGAGGCTGGAGACGGAGGGCATCCTCTGATGGTGCTGGGGGCTGCTGCCCAGTGTCTGGTTTGCTCTCTACACTACTGCAGAAACGAAAGAGGCCATTTCTGAGATGCTGGAGGGAGCAGGAAGTGGTGGGAGGTGTGCGGTGAGTGGTCGGGGCCAGGGCGGAAAATGCAAAGCTGTTTGAAGTCGGTGGCGCCAGGGACTGCTCTGTAATTTCCCCAGGCGAAGCCCAACAGCTTTTCTTGGAACTGCCCTGAAAATGTCACTGCTGTCCGGCTGTGCTCTGAAGTTGGGACCATCCCGTGGGGTCCTGAAGGGCTGGCTGGGCTGGAGGGCAGCCTGGCCCTAATGTCCCCACGGCCGTGATGGCTCCCCGGGTGCCCGCTGTGGGCGAGCGTGGGGCTGTTCCTTGTGTGGGCGCCCAGGTCTGATTGCCTCCATACTGCGGACGAGGCCACCCACCTGGATTGACCAGCTTGGAGGGCCCAGCTCCCCCGAGGGGCTGGTGGGCTATGGAAGTTAGTAAGGGCTCGGTGGGGTCTGCACGGGCTCTCCCCCCCGGGGCAGCCCCTGAGTTTGTCGCATGGGTCTTGGATGACTACGTTCTGGCTAGAATCGGCCCTGTTTTTCTGCAAACTCCCATTCCCTGACGCTACCATCTGCTGCAGGAACGATTCTGGTTCTGAGCCAGCCTAGTGCACAGCTAAATTTGTGACGGGCGTGGATTGTCCTGAGCTTGCCATCAGGACCAGATGCTATTGGGTTCTTCCTGGAGAGACAAAGCAGGTGAATCCAGGTTTTGCAGGTCTGGTGTTCATAGGATCTGGGGGTCCCACAGCAAAAAAGCATACAAAATTGTAACAGAAATTTCCCGTGGCACCTGCGAAGAGGGGGTGGCATGTGGAGAGTCAGCGGGCCTGACCTGGGCAGCTCAGACCCCTTATTGATCAAAGTTAAGGAAAAGCATCATGACAATGATCTGTTGCTGAGGTTCCACCAAAACATAAGAGGCTTGTGCTGGTGAAGGCCTTGGAGGTTTTTCTCCATTCAAGTCATGGAAGGTCCACACTGTAGCCAATGGTGCGGGTCTGGAACATTTCCATGCTCTGACCATGATGTTTATTTTATAACAGGATCACCATGTGCGATAGCACATTACGGTGCAGAGGGAGACTCGTGCCAGGGAAAATATGCACACTCTCTGTCACTCTAGCCTGGGAGGTAGGACGCCCTCCTCTTGGTACAAATGCATGCTTTCACACAGTGGTTGCGGTAGCTGGGGGGGAGAAAGGCCTTTCTAAGAAAGACACAAAACCTAGAAACCATAACTGAGAAGATTGACACACGTGAAAATAGAATACCCAGGGTAATGATCAAGAGACAAGGGAGACCCAGGCAAAGCATTTGCAACACCAATTGTAGACAAGGGACTAATTTTCTTAACTCATGAAGAGCTCCGGCGAATCAAACACAGAAGACCGATAGCTCAAAAGGAAAGAGTGAAAACATTAATCCACAGTTCTCAGACGAAGAATAAAAAATAATTTTTAACACAGGAAGGGAAACTCTACCTCAAAATGAGAGATGTACAAATTAGAACCAGGTTGAAATTTTAAAAAGCAGCTCTTGATTCTTACTTTCTCTGAGTGTGGCAGTGGATAAACGGATTCTAAAGTGCAGGAAATTCAAAGGGCCCAACCGACGGGCAGAAGGCTGGCACAACCTGAGGGAAAGACCCACGAGCAGAACGGAGGGGGGCTATAGGACCGGGCGAGGTTCACACCAGCGATGCGTGTGCTCCAATAAGCTGCGCTTACTCAGATGGATCCATGTGTATATGGAAAGGAGTGTGTGCTGACTCTGAGCACACTGCAAACTCACGGTGACTTGCAGACGGATCCCAGTTCCGAATGTGAAAGGCAGACGTAATAAAGCTTTAATTAGTTAATTAATTAATTAAAGTTGTCGGGCAGCAAAGCAAAGTTTATTGAGCGATAACACCAAGCTCCCAAAGAGGCAGGGGACCCGAGAGGGTTGCCCACCTATAAAGCTTTAACAAAAATAAGAGAACATCTTTGTGATCTCCCAGCAGGCAACATATCTTAAGGAGAAACAAAAAAATACGTAAAGGGGAAACACGGATAAACGGGACTCAATGAAGATTACGTACATCTGTTCCTCCCAAGACAGCATCGTGGAGGGGAGGCAACGACCTGCAGGCTGGGAGAAGACGTTTGCACTGCATGGCAGGCAAGGGGCGAATGTCTGCGTAGGGTCTGCTCCGCCGGCCTGGCGAAGGCTCTCAGGGCTTGCAGCTGGGGCGCCTGCACACCTGGACATCCATGCTGAAAAGAAAATGATGCCACATTTTGACAGGGGGAACATCATTTGATTAATGTCAAAGGAACCTTTTAAGAGAGAGAGTAAAACATACGTAACTGGGATGGGTGCTAAATATTTAGGGGCAGGTGCTCCTGTACCTTCATTCATTCCATTTTTATTTTTTATTTTTATTTTTTTTAAGATTTTATTTATTTATTTGACAGAGAGAGAAATCATGAGCAAGGGGGGAGGAGCAGGGGGAGAGGGAGAAGCAGACTCCGCTGAGCAGGGAGCCCGATGCGGGACTCGATCCCGGGACCCTGAGATTGTGACCTGAGCTGGAGGCAGACGCTTCATCGACTGAGCCACCCAGGTGCCCTATTCCTTCATTTTTAAAAATTCAACAAATGTGAAATGACATTCCTACCAGGTGCCAGAAACAGCACTAGGTTCTAGGGGTCGAGAACCCCATAAAACCTACACCCCTGTGCTCTGCCTTGGGGAATGTCTATGGGACCTCCCGGCGGCAACGTTATTTACCTTTGATTGAGCGTGTACTCCACACCAGCTTGGCACGGCACGTGCTTGTACTGACCTACTGAATCCTACAACAACCACGTCGGGGGCCGTCCGCCGTCCCACTTCACAGCCGTGGGCTCACGTAGAGAGAGAGACAGCGGCACGCGCACCTGGGAGGCTGTGTGATCCGGTCCTGCCATCCTGTGTCCCGTAAGATTGTATGATCAAACCTCCATCCCCCTGTAAGGTTGTGCGACTGGGCCCCAGCATCCTCTAAGACTGTGTGATCGGCGCTGCTCAGGTCCCACACCCTAGATCACCGAGGCCGGGAGGAAGAAAAGTGAGTGGGACCAGGAGCGGGGGGCTGGCAGGGGTCCTGAGGGGAGGTGGTCCAAGGCAAGCTCATCTCGTCTCACCGGGAAAGCATCTGAGAATGAAGTCTGGCCCAGCACTTCGAAGTCAGCAGCCTGTCAAGGGATTTGTGTAGGACTAACCTGCGTGGTGCCAAGTTTGTTTATTCTTGGCTAAAAATGATTTCCTCTTTCTGAGAAAAAAGGCCCACAGAGGACAGAAAACATTTCTTACAAACAACTTTGTGCTGAGCTCAAAGTTGACTCAACGTCAAATGGATGATTTTTCCTATAAAATGCTCCGGGGGTGAAAAATCAAGGGGAAAAGTGCTGGACAGGAGGCTTTTGGAAGTGGGTTGTCCCCCGTGTCGACGGGCTATTCGCCAGACTCCTTGTGCTGCTGGAGCCCTAGGCTGCGAGGGGGTCTGGTGGGACGGATGTGAGGCAACGTCTCCCCTCCGCTCTGGGCGCCTCGGCGCCGCACACGGCGGGCGGGTTTGCTGCTATTCTGGAAGCATATTCTTCACTTGGCGGGTGAGTGTCCTGGGACTGTCAGAACAAAACACCGCACACCGACAGCTTCACCAGCGGAACTCTCTTGTCTCATGGTTCCGGAGGCGGGGTCAAGATGGTGCAGGGCTGGCTCCGTCTGAGCCGTGAGCGACCATCTGGTCCAAGCCCTCCCCCAGCTCCTGGGGGTCACCGGCAATCTTTGGTCCCTTGGTAGATGCGGCCCCTCATCTCTGCCTTCAGGTTCACGCGGCGCCTGTCTGTGTGCACGTCTGTCTATGTCTGTCTCTGTGTCCAAATTCCCCTGTTTTATGAGGCCCCCAGTCAAGCTGGATCAGAGCCCGGCCGCTGACCTCACTTCAACTTGACCGTCTGCAATACCCTATTTCCAAATGAGGTCAATTCGCAGGTACTGGGGCTTTGGTCACAATTCAACCCATAGCAGGGGCTGTGCTGGAGGTTTTCCCCTCCCCCAGTGCCCTCACCTGTCTCTCCCCCGCGCTAACTGAAGCCAGGCTGAGGGCTGAGCGGCTGTAACCAAAGGAATTGGCCGCTGGGCCTCAGACTAGCCCCGCGTCCCTTCCCTCACGTGGAGCTGGACGGAAGCAGCCGCCCAGGCCTGCAGGGAGGTTAGCTCCAAGGAGGCACCTGGGAGCCCACAGTTCTCTGGTCGCCACTAAGGGCACACTTCCCAGCCTGCGGCCTGCCTCGGTGTCCCTGGACTTCTTCCCCAAGTAGACCACTGGACCCCTGCTGAGGTCCACAGGCTGCAATCACACCCAGGTCGCTGTGCAGACAGCCCGGAGTGATGCGCATTTCCGTCCCCCGGGGGTGGCCTGCACTCCAGCCCAGCTCCTCTGCCCCCAAGGGGAAAGCTCTGGGTGTGACTGATGCCCCAGGCCTCTGAGGGGGGACCAGACTGAGACTGAGGCTTTACCTGGACCTGCGTCCTGGCCCGGCCCTGCCCTCCCCCCTTCCTGTGCCTCTGCATTCCCACCACCCTGGGGCACAGTCTTCAGCAATCACGAGGACGTGAACCTTCGGCTCTGCTCCTGGGAGCTCGGCTTGGCTTGAGAGGGCGTCGGGGAGATGCCCATGATGGAGCCAACGGGGAAGGGGGTCATCCATCCTCCGTGCACTTGCTCTCTCTCAGACACACGGGCAATCCCCTCCCCTGCCACCGCGCCCACGGGAGGGCTCATGGAGGCACCCCAGGCCCCGGGATAAAAGGCCCACCTCACCAAAGCATGAGGTCAGACGGTGGCAGACCAGCAGTCTGAACGCAGGTCTGTCACCCCAAAACTGCATGGTTGTCCCCATGGCCTTGGGTGAGGTGTCCCACCTCCCTGTGCCTTGGCTTCCTCATCGTTGAGTTGGGAGGGCTGTTTGTGAAGCGTCATATGGTCTGATAAAGGCAGAGGACCTGCGTGAGTGGACGGGCAGTCCCACACACATGTGTGCGTGCATACACACACACGTGTATATGTATATCGTAGAAAACTCTACAGTCACACGCTATGGACCAAAACTTGCACATGGGCTTAATTAATGCTGGCTAGCGGTGATGCTGTTCTTTTAAGGAAGTGTGTGGTGTTCAGACACAGCCTTACCACAGCACCAGCAACCAGGTTCAGAACCACCTGGCGGGGGGAGGGAGCGGTTTCTCTGCATCTCACCTCTCGAGATCCACCCCCGGCACTAACTTCTACAGTCCCTTCGGGGGCTGGAGCTGCAGTCTGGCCAAGGGGCCAGTGTGCAGGTGGGCTCCAAGGTGGACCCAGGCACGGCCCAGGCCTGTCGCGATGGTGGTGGCGGTCTGCGGAACTAGAGAGATGCAAGAATCACCTGGGCCCCCTAGAAATCCCGGCTGGGTAGGTCTGGGCTGGCCCTTGGTCCTCATTTTCAATAAGCCTTGCTAGTGATGCTGATTCCTGAAGGCCCCACAGGACACTGGTGCACGGTCTTCCTCACACCCAGTAATCCCTAGCTCCCGGGCGAGAACAATACAGTGGTCAGGTCTTCTTGCCTTGCTCGTTACCCCGAACCCAGAGGCCGGCAACAGCACTGATGACCGCATGGTTTCTGTGGGTCGGGATCGGTGCACACACCCGGTGCTGCAGGCAGGGCTGGTCCCCGCTTCAGCGTCCCCCGAGATGTCGGCTGGGCGGGGTGGACCTGCGTCCTGGTAGGCAGGATCCGGCTCCTTGTGGGCTGTCCTGAGCAGCTGCCCTTGGTTTCCTGCCATGCGGATTTCTCCAGCATGACCGCTTGCTTCATCGGGGCAAGCAAGCCAAGGAGAGGGAGTTCAAGCTGGACACAAGTCATTGTCTTTCACAGCCCGGTCTTGGAAGGGACATCTCTTCACCTCTGTCCCCATGGACAGGGAGAGGATTATTCCAGAGAATGGATACCGGGAGGGGGGGAGCTCTGGGGGACATTTCTGATGTTGCCTTCCTCAGTCTACCGTCCGGCCCCCCGTGATTCATGCTCCTCCTGCGAGGTCCTCCAATGTCTCATCAAAGATGGAAGGTGCTCGCTTCAGAGCGTCTCAGCCTGCTTCCTGACAGTAGAATTTGGGGGGGGGGGGGTCCAACTGCCTCTTTCCCTTTGGTTCAAGCTGGAAGCGTATTTTCATGATAGTTTCCTCAGACCCTCTGTGGGTCTTCCGTGCCTCTCTGTGGGGCGTTTCCATCAGACAAAGCCACGAACACAGCTGTCGTGGAGACCAGCCCGTCTCTACCTTGAGGCTCTCGCAAACAAGGGAGAGGCGACTCCCCCCAGCCTTCTAGAGACTCTGTGTTCCACTGGGGGGGCGTGTAAGGAGCCCACTTACTCTCCTGCAAGGGTCCTCTGGTCTCAAGAGTACTCTGACGCTTTGATCCTTCTGAGGTGCTGACAAAGACTGGACTGTCACACTGTGGCTGTCTCCTCTCCCATTTCACTCTAAGCAGCAGGAAGAAACCAGCAAGAACCTTCGATGTTTTGACTGATGATGCCTGGGCTGACCCCACAGTCCGTAGGGTCCGGTCCACCTGCCTTGGGGCCCCAGCCGGCCATGCTGCTAAGCTCTGGGCCGCCGCTGCGGAGCAAGGACCCCCTTCCTCAGTTTCTTGTAGCATGCCCTCGGTTCCTTACGTGCAGCATCGGCAAACCCAGATTTGTGCCATGGTCTGTCCGGGGCGGCTAAGGTCACCTTGCCCCTCGAGGTCCACCAGCTTGTGCACCGCCCCTCCACGCCCACTGCCGTGCCTTCAGGGACCTTTCAGAACACCTGTGTCAGCTGTGTATCAGTCCACACTTTATGTCTCAAAATAGTCCCATTTCTCACGTCAGGAACCTGGGTGAAGCTCGCCTCTGGTCTCTGGTCCTCACGAGGCTCGTCTGCAGAGGGACCTGCTTCCAAGCTCACTCACGGGCCTGCAGGAGCCAGGACCGTGGGCCTCAGGTCCTTCCTGGGGTCTGTCCACTGGGACGGCTTGTCCATCACAGCAGCGAGGTGGGTTGGGGGGGAGCAAGGCTGAAGTCATGGTCTTTGTGGGTTAGTCTTGGAAGTGGCGTGCCAGGGTCCTTACCACAGTTTACTCGTTGGAAGCAGACCACTAGGTCCAGCTTGCACACACATAAAAACACACACATGTGCATACCCATACACTCTCACAATACTCACAAACACACACACGCACACTCACACTACACTCCAGAACACGTATATAGCACACACATACACAAATGCACACACACGTAGACTCACAAGCACACACACATCCAAACATACACACATACATACTCACAAACACGTATACACACACATAAACCCATATTGATACATGTACACACCCCTACACACGTACATACTCAAAACCCATGCACATATATACACATTCACACACACACACACACACACACAAACACACACACACACACGGGAGGTGTGAATTCCAGGAAGTGGAGATCATTGGATGCCATTAGAGAAGCTGCCTAACACAGGGACCAGCCATAAAGAGGTTCCTCTGCACCCCTCTCTGGCGTGTCTGGAGCAGGAGGTCTCTGCCCCTTTGGCTCCTATTTCCTTTGGGAATTGAGCTTTCCGGGCCTACAGAAACAGTTGGGAAGCCTCACCTCCAAGATGGCGCACTCCATGGTCAGCAAGGTGGTGCTGATGAAGCACCCAGAATTCCCCCCCACACCCCTCTCTGTGCCCTGGGCTTCCTCACAACAGAGCCGCACTTTACTGCAGGTGACTGGCTCCGCTCCAAGACTTGGCTCCAGCCAAGGTGACAGGGAGGTGGCCAACAAGAGGAGAGGTGCCTCAGGGGACATGGGACATTGGGGTGAGTCACTGAGAGGTGCCACCACTGGGCGACCCTGACCTCCAGCATCCCCCCCCGCTCCCGGGGGTGATGGCTGCATCCTGAGCCCTGAGCCTGCCTCGGAGGCCACAACCCTGGAGCGCTGGGCAGAAATTCCCTCTCGGGTGTATCTGGAGCATGGTTCTATCCTGTCTCCAGGAGTTTCCCAAGTACAGGGCAGTGGCCACGTTGTAGCTTTGCAGATTCTAGCAGACAGAAAGCTGTGCCAGGTGGGCCCCCTGGGAAAGCTCCTCCATGGGCCTGTGAGGCTGTGATGGGCATTGGGACATCGGGATGGGCAGACAGAGCGGCAGGCCTGAGCTTCTGTCCTCAAATCCTGGCCTGCAAATTGAGAACTCACCTCATTCTCTGGTCCTCCCTGAAGTCTCCTGGGCATCAGGGCTGTTGTCCGGTGTGCCAATTGTTAGCCAAACACCGTAGGTTGCAAAAAGTGGATTCCAGAGCACTTTCACTGGCTCCATCTGTGCTCCCTGCTTTGTCCAGCCGACTTCCTGCTCCCTCCCTCCGCTCTGGCTTCCACGCCCCCTCCTCCAGTGGCCGCACTCCCTCTGAGACTCCTCTCTGGTATCCCTCTTGGCAATAGTTCTCTCAACACAACAACAAAGCCTCTGTCTGCCTTCAGGAAAGTTAGAAAACTCGTCACACGGGGAGAAGAGATGATTTTCTAGCTGGATCCTTTCCCCTGATTAGCTTAGCGTACTTAAAGTTCTCTCAGCATCTCCCCGAGCTCTCTTTTGCAGAATGGTAATATTGTTAATCAGCCTATCGACAGTGTTGCAGGATCAGTAATAAATATGTACTGATGCATAAGCATTGTGCTAGAAGATTCAACCTGTATCCATCTTGTAATCCTCCAACGGGGAAACCAAGGCTCAGAGACACTAGCCCACAGTTGGCAACTAGTAATTGCACAGGGTGGTGCTTTAAAAACCTATCTGCAAATCCCAGGACACTCTTGCCATCCAGGGGCAGAGTGTAATGCTCCTCGAGAAGTCTTCTGACTCTCTCTCAGGAGCCCTGTTCTTGGATCCCAGCCGCCATGTTGGAAGGAAGCCCAGGAGGGGCCACAGTAGCAGAGGTCCCAGCCCACAGCCAGCACCAACTGCATACTGTGCAAGGGAGTGATCTTTCAGAAGTTTCTGGTTTCTTGGCCACCCTAGGCTGTCCCTGCTGAACTCTGATGAAATGGCAGATTTGGGATCAAAATAAATGTGGTGGTGGTTTTCAGACACTGTGTTTTCGGGGTGGTTTGTTACCTGGCAATGGATAACCAGACCACCAGGACTCAGTCTATCTCCAAAGTCCTCAAGAAGAAAAGCAAAATGAGAAGGCTGACTATGCCCTCTTGTTCTAGGTCTGCTGGCCAGATTTTGTGTGTCCGCCCTCATGAAACTGTCCCCATTAAAGAATAACTCCTTGTTCCTCCCTCTCTCAGCCCCTGGCACCCACCATTCTACTTTCTGTCTCTATGAATTTGACCACTCTGAGGAGCTCCTCTAAGATGAATTTCACGCAGTATTTGTCCTTTTGTGACTGCTTCTTTCACTGAGCATAATGTCTTCAAGGTCCATCCTTGTTGTAGCATGGGTCAGAATTTTCTTCCTCTTTGAGGGTGAATAAAGTTCCACTGCATGTATAGACCACATTTTTTTAATCTATTGATCTCTCCATAGCCACTTGCGTTGCTTCTACCTTTTGGATGTCGTGTGTAGTGTTGTTGTGAACACAGGTGTGCAAGTGCATGCATTTTGTGTGCCTTGGGTCTTTGGTGATGGCCCCTTTGCTCCTGGGCAGATTGAGGGCTCCCCGGACTCCCAGGAGTTGGCTGTCCTTAGGGTCCAGGTCTCAGCATGCCCAGAAAGCTTCCCAACAAGGTGGACCCTGCCTGTGGCCTGGCCCCCGTCTATGCGCATGCCGGAACCACCTGGGCAGAAACTGGCTCCAGCAGCTGTCAGATGTCCTCACATTTAAGAGGTCCAGGTGCCACCAGATACGGCCCATGAATTATCCGTAACTAGCTCCCTGACCGCCACAGCCGTCATCCCCCCTGTTGCAAAAAAGAAGTCTCAGGTTTCTTTGGCCAGGTCAGTTAGTGTTTCCAGGACCAACGCATGCAAATGTAATTGCAGGGACAGCGGTTCTGGGCCCTTCTTTGTTAGACTGTCCTGAATTTGCAGGGCAGGCCCAGGCGGGTGAAGAAATCCTAATGGAGCATCCCAAAAAGACACTTAATGAAGCCAAGTTTATTGCAGACAGATATGACGCTGTCGACTTCTAGTCTGGCTGCACAGCTGTGCCAAATTGTTCAGCAGGCTGGGCCAGCAGATTCTAAGCAGAATGGCCCAGCTATAAAATCTGATAGGCTGTCGGAGCTTGTAAGACAGATGGGCTGGAGAGGGTGAGGGGACTGCGCCTGAAGGTTATGTTCTGAGTGGCTCTCGGGCCCACAGGGCAGTCTGGGCATTAAGACATGCCATAGCCACCCAGGAGCATTTTCCAGAGCAAAAGGAAAGGAAGGATGGATTGCAGGCTGGCCACCATGATAAACAGGAGAGACGAGGGATAGAGGGTCGTAAATCAAGGACTTTAGGAGGTGTTAGGATGCAAAGACCTGTGGGGAAGGGAGAAGAGTCTGATTGCATTTCCCGTAAAATACCATTGAGCTCCTAAATGGATCTCACATGGTATGTGTTTGCAGCACATTCTCAAATAGAGGATTTCTGGCAGCGCCCTGGAAAGGACTGGCAGCCCAAAGAACTGAATAACCCAGAGGTGGTGACAGTTCTCTCCAGACCAGAGGGCAGTGCGTGTGGTCAGGAAACAGGCATGGTTCCTGTCCAGCCTGCCCCAGCTGCCCCTGGAGACATGAGGCTCTGCACGCAGGGGTGGCTGCCCCATGCCCAGCTCTCACTGTCCTCTGCTCTACCCAGGCTCCTGCTCGGGGCTCTCAGCCTGCTTGCCCGTGAAGGCCCAACCGATGCCGGTCTGGCTGTAGACTGAATGCTGAGAGGCCCCGTGAGCTCTGCCTACTGCATTGTGGAGCTGGGCAGCCGCCCTCCATGATGGCCGTGCCCCAGGCCCATTGTCAGGGCTCTATGTGTGCAAGATTTCCTCTTGTGAGAGTGCTGGCTTGCATTTAAACTGAGTCAAGCAAGAGAAGTACCAGCCGAAGAGCTGGGGTCCTGGCTAGGTTTCCCCTCAGAAGGTTGGATTTGCACAAGACTCACTGACTTTTGTCCAAGAGAGGAAATCCAGGCTAAATCAGATCGGTACCTCTGAAAGAAATAATGCAATATATGTTAAGAAAAAAAAAAAAAGAAGAAGAAGATAGCAGGAGGGGAAGAATGAAGGGGGGGAATCAGAGGGGGAGACGAACCATGAGAGACTATGGACTCTGAAAAACAAACTGAGGGTTCTAGAGGGGAGGGGGGTGGGGGGACGGGTTAGCCTGGTGATGGGTATTGAGGAGGGCACGTTCTGCGTGGAGCACTGGGTGTTATGCACAAACAATGAATCATGGAACACTACATCAAGAACTAATGATGTAATGTATGGTGATTAACATAACAATAAAAATTAAAAAAAAATAAAAGAACAGAAAGGGAAGGACCGTATCGCCGAGCTGACTGCATAAGAGCCAGAGCGGCCCTTGGAGGGAAATTTAGAACCTACGATTACTGAAGGAGAAACACATAGGATTGAAAGACTTTGAACCAAGTACTAACCCATGAAGCTAGAAAAGGACCATCCATGTAAACTTAGAGGAAAGAAGGAATGAAAACAAATGCAGTAGATTTTGAAGCATAAATAAGTGGAAAACATCAGTAGATAAGACCCATAAAATCCCCATCTGGTTCCGGGGAAATAACCCTTCCCTCCCCCAGCACTTACACAAGCGCCCGGAAACGTCTTGCAAGTCTGCTCCAATGAGCGAGCAGACGGAGCATTAGAGGTGCCAAGAGTTCAAATCTAAGAGGCTAATCTATCAATTTTTAAATCAATAAATTTGGAAACCCAGATGGAATTGACGATTCTCTTAGAGAATGGAGTCAATAATGTCAAACTGTCTCAGGCATAAGAAGAATTCTGAATGCAGCAAAAATTACAGAAGAAATGGAAAATTCTACCTCTACCGAAGGCATTGGGCCCACACAGTTTAAGACTCGTGTAACCTTAAAGAAACTGTCCATTCCCCCATTGTTTCGTCTGTTTCTCAAGGGATTACAAAAAGAAAAACTTTGCATGTAATTCTCTCTCTCCTTTTTAAAAGATTTTGTTTATTTATTTGACAGGGAGAGACACCGTGAGAGAGGGAACACAAGCAGGGGCAGAGGGAGAGGGAGAAGCAGGCTTCCCGCCGAGCAGGGAGCCCGATGCGGGGCTCGATCCCAGGACCCCGGGATCATGACCTGAGCTGAAGGCAGACGCCTAATGACTGAGCCACCCAGGCGCCCCCGCAGGTAATTCTCCAAAGGCAAGACACACTTGAGAGTAAAGTTGGATAGAACAAAAAAGTATATAAGAGAGACATATCATAAGTACCATATGTAATAATGACATTTAAAAAATATTTCCATTATTGTCAGAAAAAAAGACTTGTCTGCCCAACAAAATAGACTGTCAACATCGTTTATGAAATGTCAACAAAAACAGTGAAAAATAAAACATCTAAATATTTAAAAGGGAAAGGCAAATTTTAATTATTTGCATGCAAGAAAGGCAAGATAATTGCACTAATTTGAACTAAAATAGTTTAATTACATTGCTTGATCCAAGAAAAATTATTAAGACATAATGATTTTTCTAAATGCCAGCAACAGAATAATGTATATTTTTTAAAGGAAAAGGTTGCGTTCATCTGATTATTGAAATCTGATAATGTTGCATAATAAGTGTAAGGAGATACATGTGATACGTATTGGTATGAATTGACTTGTGCCCCCCTCGAAGGCATATGCTGAAGTCCTAACTTCCAGTGCTTCAGAAGGTGACCTTATTTGGAAGCATAGTCATTAGGGCTGTGACTAGTTACACTGAATGAGGTCATACTGGAGTAGGGTGAACCTCTAATCCAACGCGACTGGTAACCATCTAAAAAGTGGAAATTTGGAGGGAGAGACGCATGTGAGGAGGATGCCATGTGGGGGTGGGGCAGAGACTTGGGTGACGCTTCTGCAAAAGCCAAAGATCACCAGCCAACCTCAGAAGCTGGGGCAGAGGCGTGGAGCAGATTCTCCCTCATATCTCCAGAAGGGACTGGTCCCGTGGACACCCTGATCTTGGACTTCTGACCTCCAGAACTGGGAGACGGATACATTTCTGCTCTTCCAGTCACCTGGGCTGTGGTACTTTGTGATGGCATGATCCGTAGCTGAATCAAACAGCTATTTACAACAGACACACTCAAAATCTTTGCTGAAAGATCTAAAAGAAGGCTTGAACAAAGACAGAAATCCACCATACTCATGGTGGAAAGTCTAAAAATTGTAAACAGAGGATTCCCCTCCCAGTTAATATATAAAAATCACTGTAATGACAGTAGGTTCAGGGAAGTGAGCATTTTCAAGAACTGTTTGTCAGGATAATTTGTCAATATTTAACAAAATTGAAACTGTGCTTACTGTATTTACGCAGTGATTCTGCTTTTAGGATTCTATTCTTCAGGAATAATTGCATCTGGTTGTAAAGAGGCGGGTTCAAGAAATCTCAACACAGCATAGTCTGTGATGGGGAGTAAGTGGGAAAAAAAAAACCCTTAAATAATTGCCGATAGGGGTTGACAAGTAAATTACAGTAAATACAAAGTCTGGAATTCAATGCATTGGTTAGAGTAATGTGATGCTTGTCTGTATAACTGATGTATGAAAATACCTAGGACACATTTTTAAGTGATCAAAGCAGGTTTGCCTGGAACACAAATACGGCCCTATTGTTTTCACGCACCGCCAGCCTAAAACCAGGGCGTGCGCCCTGGGCCTCCCTCCACCTTCCGTGTCCTGTTTTGGCGCCCCTTCCCCCAATCATCCTTGACTGAGACTCACCGTGGATCCGGCGCCTCAGAACACAGAAGCCATTCTCTCTAGAGCAGCCCTGTGACCTGTCAGTCTCATCTTTGGGGACCTTAAGCCCCAAAAGTAGACAGTGCATGTAGGTTTGTGTTTTATGTTTCAGGTTTCAATCCTCCACCAATAGTCTCCTTTGCTCAAAAGCACTGGTGTTTCTCTTGGTAAAAACAGGGGGAAAAAGACAAGATATAAGGCTAGACATTCGTTTGGTCACTTTGCTAAATTTTTAAAAACAAAAAAAGCAAAAAACCACCTTCCCTGGCCCGCACGATGCACACACACATCCTAAGTAAGTGGAAAGCCTTCACGGCAGACAGCTCACACAGTAAACTTGGACTCGGACAATCCTTCCGGGAGGCAGGAGGGGAGTGATGGCGAGGGGGGGGCTTTTTGCTCTATAAATTCAATATTCGATATCTCCCAATAAGCATGCATTACTTTTGCAGTTTAATAACTCCATAGCTCTTAGAGATTTAGAAACATTCACCAAGCTTTAATTCAAAAAGCACAGTGTTGGTTAAACACCGACTAAGCGAAGGTCCAGTCTAGGGATGGGGGCACGGTGCGCCAAGGAGCAGGCTCACAGCCCCGCCTCCCCACTCTCGTTCTGTAGATACGAAAAGCATTTCAGTTCACCCTTTCAAGAAGGAAACCTAGAACTATTGTCTTTTTAGCTAACGACACAAGTATAAGGAAGGCCTGCTCGACTATTTAATATCTCATGACACCTGCCCCAGTTGTGATGAGCTTCTCGGGTACCCGCACCTCTGTGATGATAAAATCCATTTCCCAAATCCCAGAGGTTTGCAAAAACAAGAACGCAAATGTTTTTCCTGCTCAAGTTCACAGACTCCTTGAATTCTAAGCACAGACCCCTGGGATAAACTTTTTAAAGTTAATCTGTGACTTCATTAGTGAATAACTTCAGGGTGGAGTACGGATGAGCTCATTTTCCTGAAGACGAGATGCTATACTCCGAGACAGCTCTTGAAAAATCAATCTTTGCAAAGTAATAGGCGAATAGAAGAACCCCTGTCTTAAAAAAGTCTTCTCTATGTGTTTCTGAGGACATGGTCCCAGAACGACAGTGGGGCTGAAGACAGACCTGGAGGGGAAACTGCCTTGTGGCCCAGAAGTTGTGCCGGGAGGAAAGCCGTGGGACCCCGGAGATGGCAGGAGGGTGCTGGATTGCTGCAGGGACCTGGCAGCCCCTGCTGGGGGTGATTTGGGGAAACAGGACCTGTTGGCCTCCTCCCCAATTCCTGGACCAGGACAAAGCCGGCTGCTCCTGGCCTCCATGGGTCCCGCCGCTTGCCAGGACACCTGCAGAGGAGGGGCGCCCCCCAGCCCCTTCCATCTGGCAGGAAGCTATCAGACCGTTCCCGGGAGGGGAGAGCTCACTCCACTGTTCCGAGACACCCATGTGATGAATAGACCTATTGAAGGGTCCGGCTGGACGGAAAGTCTTGTCTTGGGGAGTTTTCATTACATCATGTGCATTATCAGTTTCTCCCTGGACTTGGGTTTTCTGTCCTGCAGGAGGTGGGTAGCCCCGGGCCAGGTGGGGCTGCCGGGGGCTGTCCCGGGCCCCGATAATGCCTGTGGAGCCTTCGCTGGCACTCAGCGCCGATGAGCTCACCCCGAGAAGGGCCCTGACCTCGTTCCTGCGGGGCATTTCGCTGGCTTCCTGAATTGCCAAGATTAGCTACCTTTTTTTCTCATCAGGCGCTACCACAAGCACTGTCTGAGCTGGGAGGGCCTGGGAGTGTGCAGGCCTCTGCACAGTTTGAGACTCACAGCGAGAATTCCCGGACGACCAGCCTCACGGGCCACTGTGAGGGTTCGGTGATTGCCTGCCCTTCTGGGAGCTGGCGGTGTACGTGTGCATGTTACGGTCCAGAGTCCGAAGCCTGGTCATCTGGAAGCAGCGAGTCTCACACCACAGGGACGGCTGTTAAATGCGCATTCCTAGGCCCCACCTAATGATTTTAATAGAGTGTGTGTATGTGTGCATGTGTTGTGTGTGCACATGTGTGCGTATGCGTGTGTTCCCTCAGAGGCAGAGAAGAGGCAGGAATCTTCATTTTTATTCAGTGACCTTGCCGCACAAGTTCTGTGAATCATACTGCCTCAGAACTCAGGAGTAGAGCTAACCAACGTGACTTTTCATTCACAGATTATACACCGAAAATACGGTGACAAAGTAGGCAAAACAGAAGCAGTCTGGATAGTCTTTCAGAAAACTGACTCCCACGCTCAAGGGATGCTAGATTTTTGTAAACTTGGGTCCGTCGACTTCCTGCAGTCCCGTGAGAAGGCTGAGGGCAGCTTGGTCTCCAGCTCCTGTGTGTTTATCCAACAAGCAGGGAGTTTGCCCAGTTTGGTCAAGCAGCGGGAGTCGGGGGTCACACCGGCCTCTGTGGTCAGGGGCCCGGTGAGTGTCAGCGGGCAGGACACTGTTTACCCCAAACCTGCCTTTCTGTCAACACTGGAACATTTGTCTCCTGCTGGCTCCGTGGGAGCTGTTGCCGGGAAGCGCTAGGAGCTCCCTGTGCGGAGAACATTCTCGGGGCCGCACTGTGGGCGGCTTCACGGCCTGGCGCCCTGGTGCGGCTCGGCCCTCTGGCTCGCCCAAGTGACTCCAAGTCCAATTTGGTTCAGAGAATGTTTTTAGGTATTTATAAAATATATTAATAGCTGGATTATTTTATCTAAGGAAGTTCCCGTATTAATGCCTTAAACACCTCGGCCTTTGGAAATTTATTTCATCTTCATGGTGCAGCGTTTGCGTTTGCTGCATTTGGGTCCTGGTTCAAGGTCTTCACAGGAGGGATGTGTACACACATCTGTATCTACCTGCGTGTGCGGTACACACACCGTGTCACCCAGTAGGATGTCAACAGAACACCATCTCCCTCGGGCAGCTCTCTCCACTCATTTCCCCACGAGGACGCTGTCTTCATGTCAAGTGGGAAATGGATCTCCACCGCCTCTCCAGCCCAGGGAGGGAGGCTCGCAGCCCCCAGCTCCCGTCCCATCGTCCGCGGTGGTCTGGCGGGCATTTTCCTCTTGCATTTTAGCACCCACTCAGCCTTGTCCCCTGTGCATAGCCAGTCCACTGTGGGTCCCCGCCAGAGGGATCCTCCCGGGCAGCTGCCTGGCCCTGCCCTCCAAGGGTTTGCCTACCGCCGTCTGGAGCCACCTTCTACGTGGGGGCTTTGCCAGCAGCACAGGACCCGCATGGCTGCATTTTCCTCTGTGCATTTTTGTTTTCTGGGCTGTCTCTTTCTAGAATGAGATCCCAGACACTGGAGTTTCTTCCTTCCCTCCTTCTGCCTCTGGGTCCCACTGGGATGCTGTTACCGCAGGTCCTGTTCCTCTGCGGGCAGGTGCGGGCTGAAGGCTGCAGGCAACCACATGGGCTAGCTGGGGAGAATGGTGCCTTCATCCGACAGCCCAAAGGAACCCTTGATCTCCCCACCCTGCGGCTCCCAAACTTGTGTATCAGCAGAAGCAGTTCTTTAAAAGCCTGGTGTGCACAGCTGATGAAGGCAGGGCTGAGCCGACACAGGAGGGCCAGGTCCTGGAGCCCACCCGGGGGGCTCTGTAAGTTCTACCCCACCCTTGCCCCCCGCAGCCTGGAGAAACCAGAGCCTCGGGACAAGAGAGTGTGCAGTCCGAGAACTTGTCTCTACTAATTATACACAGGCTTCAGATTTATTTTTTTTCCTTCTGGGGCTTAAGGAAGCAACATTTGGATAAAGTTTTAGTTGGAGAAGAAAGAATCCTTTAGTTAAAATATCTTTTGTATTTGCCTTTTCCTTGTCTTTGTGTTTTCAGGGAAAGTTGAAAAGGAAGAAAGAATTCTATTGTTTTGATGAGCTACTTTTACCGAGCAGGTGGAGGAGAGGACTCAGCCCAGGAAACAGTCAAGTGTATAAACAAAGTGTCCTGGTCTATAAATAATCCTCTCCAGGTATGACTCAGGGGGCCAGGGGCTGGCCGCTCCAGCAATTCAGAGACTTACAAATCCCATTTTGCTCACGGAAACGTGGCAAAAGCAGTCTGCGATTCTTTATTTTCCAGCCCTATTTCACCTTTTGGGGAGAGAGAGCAGACCGTGCTCATCCTGAGCGTGCATCCTGACCACATCGGGGCTGGTCTGCAGCTGTGTCTGTCCACTCTCGGACTCCCGGCGCCCCATCCCCCATCAGAACGTCTGTGCGGCTCCAGGGTCTCCTATGAGCAAGGTCCAGCTTTCGGGGCTCTGATATTAAGAAAACAGTGCACGGGGCACTCTGCACTAGCAGCCCCCATGGCTCGGCCTTGTTTGTCGGCAGACGTGCTCACAACAACAGGAGCACGATCCTCTCTTTTGAAAACAGCGATTATTTATGGGTCAAATGTATGTGATGTGGCTGTTCTGTGTGCCTCTCCGGAAACTTTAGGTTGCAGGCAGAATCATCGGAAAATCCTTCCCCCGCGGCCTCCCCCACGCTCTTTCATGGGAATCTATTTTCCAGATAGCTCTTCTGTCCTTGGGACTTTTGGAGCTAGGAGAGTGATTTAGCGCCTTCCAAGGGCTCTCTCAGGCCCTGGCGCTCGGCCACGTTCTGTGCAGGTTCTCTCTGTCTGGCTCCTCGCAGAATGGGTGGGGTGCTGGGACATGCATTCGCAGCCAGGCCCAGGACTTTGTCACAAGCTGGCGGCCTTGGGGAGAGACACTCAAAGGCCGACTTGGCCCAGGACCTCAGTCCTTGTTTTGCAGCCTACCTTGTGGCAGGATCTGTGTGAGTTGATGGTGGGATCTGTGCAAATAGACTTGTCAAACTCCCGCCAGCTGAAGACATTGCATTGGGATTTCTTAACCCTGGGTCCACATGCGTCTAGGGAGTGCATGGATAACATGCAGGGGGATTGTGAGCATGCAGGAGGAAAGCCTTGCATTCACTCAGCTGTAACTGCCCGTCTGCAGTCCCACCAGCGGCACGGGGAGTGCCCACGAGCAGCCACGAGGCTCCAGGATGGCAGGGTAGTTGTGGCAGACCCCCTCACATTTCACTTGCTCTTCTCAGTACCTCCGCATGCGCGCTAACAACAGGCCAACTGCAAAGCGTTATCGGGCATCTTCACAAAGAACAGCAGTCCAGATTTAAACAAACGTTTCTATAACCCTCGCTCACTCTGATTAGTTTCATTCATAATCTTGTGAATTTTATTCAAGTACGCTATTCCACGAAGGGGTCCACGGGCCTCCCCAGACTGCACCAAGGATCCACGCACGGGAGCCGTTCGGCGCCCCCGGGGACCAGCGGAGAAGGAGGCGCTGCCTCGG
Organism: Zalophus californianus; assembly: GCF_009762305.2. Classification (NCBI taxonomy): domain Eukaryota; kingdom Metazoa; phylum Chordata; class Mammalia; order Carnivora; family Otariidae; genus Zalophus; species Zalophus californianus. The sequence continues at coordinate 92,495,156 of NC_045607.1, read as the reverse complement.
GCTGGCGAGGTGCCTCCCAGACCAGTGTGTCCAGCGGTGGGGGGACCAGCCCTCCTTTGCTAATAGTGTACATCGTGCACCTCTTCCTTTATGTACAGAGTAATGCCATGATTTTGTGTGGCATGTACAGGGAATCTTAGCTTGGGCGAAATTAGCCTCCCGAGCAGGTTTCTTATAGCTTTAAGCTGGAAAGGGTGAGTTTCTTACACTCAGTAAGGGTAGGAACAATGGACATGGATGGAACAGACCAACTCGAGTACAAAATATGATTCAGAAGTTCTGGGGGTTTTTTTTGGCCTGGTTTTGGTGGCAGGGAGGGAGACTTGGGGTAATTCCTGATAAGGCCCCTGTTGGAGCAGTCGCTGGCGTCTGAGCGATGACACTGCCCGAGGACGCCCACGCTCCTGTCACCTGCATGGGGCAGGTGCGCGAGACGCCCTGCTTCGCTGCAGGGAGCTCCCCAGCAGCTGCCCACAGCATGGAGGGGCCTCCGGGTGGCCGCGTGGTCGCTGCAGCCCGCTGGCTAGTGGGCGGGCATGCCCTCGGGGTCCAGGGACCCCAGGCAGACCCTGCTCTGCAGCTGCAACCACAGCTTCCGTAAAGAACAACACTTCTAATCTCAATTTAGATACAGATGATTATGCTTTAAAAATGTCACGCTCAGAATACGAGGTCCTGGAAACATCAGGCCGTTTCGTGGAAACAGCCCAGGAGCTGAAAGTGTCCTACCTACAGGCTCCGTCAACACAGTTGTGAAAAGAAATTGGCCTTTTCAGTTTTTGTTCGTTTCCTGTCCTCTCTTTAGTTCCTTCTTGTGATTTTCTGAGCCAGACAGTCGCTTAGGGGGCCGGTCACATGGGTAATGACTTCCACAGGCTGCGCTGGAACCGGCAAGCTTCACCCCTCCCGGGCTGGGAGACCCACGTGGGGCAGAGTCGCCTGACTTTTCTACCTTTGCTTTTGGAGGTGGTCCCATCTGGGGCTGTCGGCTCAGACAACCCTGGACAACAGTGAAGCCCACATTCTGTGGCCAACCTTCCAGGCGTGAGCCCAGCATTTGTGGGTCAACAACTCTTTCAAGGTGAGAAATTGAAAGTATCAAGATCTCCCTTGGCTTGTGCTCAGAAAAAAACACAACCCGGCGAGTCTCATTGGGTTTAGTGGATATTCTGCCTTACTTTGCCTGTCTGAGACGGGCCAACTATGACAAAGGGGACACAGAGACCCCGTGGGATCAGGCTGTTCCTTACGTGCGCAGGGCAGAGAGGAGGTCTAAGCCCAGGGCCCCGGCCACGCCCTCAGGTCTGGAGGAAGGATGTGGTAGTAACATCTCGGTTTGGGGGATGCAGGGGCATCCATGCTGCTTCTCCCCTTCCTCGGGTACCGGTCAGCGAGCCCAGAGACCACCCGGAGAAGCCGGGGTTCAGCGTGGGCTGTGCTGGGGGTGACGGAGAGCTCCTCTCCCTGTGGCTGTGGGATTGAGGTCCCCGTGTTCCTTCAGGCTGCCGCCTGGGGTTGCCCTGAGCTCCGGCACGTGCCCCTAGCCTCTCACCCCAGGGCTGCCGCACAGCTCTCACCCCACAGGCTGGAACTGTGCCCGAGAGAAATTTGTGCAGGATTTGGGAGCAGCGGTGAGGTTGGAACCACTCAGCGCCCGTGTCACTGTGGGGTGCTGGGTACTGCACCCCGTCTGCCGATCAGCTTCAGCCCCTGAGGTGCAGTGCCGGCTTCTCCCAGCCCCATGGCAGACGCCAGTGCACGCTCACGGTGACGGACACCAGCTCCCCTCTCAGGTGTCCTGGGCATCGGGGCAGGACGAGGTGCGACCCCACCTTTGGTGGGGGGGAGGGTTACTGTTTGCAAGCCTGTCTCCCGGCTGACCAGCGAGCTTTCACCTGGGTCCCTCCCTCTCAGATCCTACTCTGTTACCGGCCACATCGCAGGAGCTTGCTATTATTTGTTGAATGACCAAAAGAAGAAACAGACACAAAAGAAGTAAGGGACAGAGACAGAGAGCCACCTGGGTCTTACCGGTCACCAGTCGAGTAAGGAGTCTGGCCCCCGTTACCCTTGGTCATCCTTGAAGGCAGAGCCTTTGCAGCACCGAAGGAAGAGACAACCACCTCCCGAGTCTCTTTCTGGACCTTACGGTTCTTCTCAAGGTCCAGTCTTGGTTTTTGTCAAAGACACAGGAGCTGTCTACGCTTTGATCTGGAAGTGTGGACTGTGGGTTTAGCAGAGTCGGATCTAAGCCCCGTTTTGTCATGAATTAACCAGACGTTGGCCCCCTTTGTTGGGCCGAAGGGAGGTGACCTGCCCTGCCTGGACCCGTTGGCTCATCTGTACATGTGGAAGTGAGAGTAGCACCCGGACTTCGGAGGGGCTGGAAGCATGACCTCCCAGAGGACTGACGAGTCCTGGCTCCAGACCGGGTCCTCGGGGTCCGTGGATGAGGACTCATGAAGGTTGAGGCTCGAGGGGAAGCCAGAGCCCGGAGCAGGACCTCGGGACCCCAGAGATAACACTGTGTGGCCAGAGCTGAGGACCCACGTGGGGATGGGAGTGAGGGTGGCCTTCAGCTGAGTCTTGAGGTGGGGGCGGGGCTGGGTGTCCTCCTCTTATTGTCTTCCATTTATTTATAATTCAGTACAGCTAATCCCACACTTATGCAACCGTTCCATTCCAAAAGGCCTTTCTCAACTTGAACTTTGCACGAGAAGCCTGCTTGGGACTTAAAGATACAGAACCTGTTACACGCGCACACTCCTGCATGTCTGCTCCCTAATTCCAGAGAGCTTCTCCAGGACGGGGAGCCGGGCTGAGTCTGCGTGCTGGGGTGAGGGAGGTGTGGCCACGTCCATGCTTCAGGCAGCTCATGCCGGCTTGCCCTTCCCAGCTGGGCCTCCCCGTGGTGTTGACATTAGTGCTAGGAAAGAGAAAGAGGACCCCGATGGGCGTGCTAGCTCCACGCGGCCTGCTCCCCAGGCAGCCTTGGCCTCTGGCCTTCGGGGGGCTCATCTCTGAGACTGTGCAGCGCTGGGGCCCGTGTCCCGACCCCTCCAGGCACTTGTGTCTCCCCTGCTCCGTGCCCTACAGGCCGACAGCACAGTCCCGACGGACCGCTCCCCTACCGTTTGGGTCTGTCTTCACCCACCTCTCCTGCGGGCGGTGTCTCCCCAGCATGAGGGCTCGGGCTCTGGCAGGGACTCCCTGTCTGCCCTCTAGGCCACGGGAGGCAGTGCCCCCACCCCCCGTCCCCATTCCCGTGGTTTCCCTATGGCCTGTCCACACTTAGCTGTAGTTCCTCCAGTCAGCTGCAGGGATCCCTGCGGGTAGAGGCCTTCACGGTCCTCCCTGCACGGTCCTCCCCGCCCTAGCGAGATGGGTCCAGCCCCAGGAGCCGGTCTGCAGGCTCTGCCGGACCTGGGCAGCCTGCTCCACCCCTCCCACGCTCCCCTGCGATGCTCTGCTCACTCCTCCCAGATGTCGTGGATGGAAATTTGCGCCCCCCACACTCACGTGCTGAGAACCTAACTGTGGTGTGGTGGTGTTGGGGGGTGATTGGCTGTAGGTGGGGCCATGCAGGTGGGGCCTGGGGATGGCACAGGTATCTTCCTAAGGAGAAGACGCCGTCGGGAGAGGGAGGAGGAGAGGCCTGGCCGGGACCGGACCCTATAGCGCCCTGCTCTTGGGCGTCTGGCCTCCCAGGGTCTGAGGAATAACACTCCCTGTCCGCGTGGCGGGTCTGTGGTGCCGGCACCACCCTGAGCGTGCTGAGGCCCGGCCCCGGCCACCCCGGCTCTTGCCTGCCGGTCCCTCTGCCCCCACAAGCTCTCATCACACCCTGGCCCTTGCCGGGACCCCGTTTGGGGCCCCCACGGCTCTCGCCTGCCCTGCCCTGTAGGAGCTGTCTGTGGGTGGGGCCCTCTGGCAAGTGCCCCATGCAACGAGGCCGTCCTGCCCCGCTGTCACGCACGTCCCTCTGCCCCGTTTTTCTCGGAAGTGCCAGTGGGATCCCTCCCTGGAAGCCGTCACGCATCCTGCGCCTGTGGCCTGGCAGGGTCCTGAGGGCAGACGTCTTCCCCTCCTGCTCTTGGAGGAATCCACATAACCCGCCACAGGGTTTAACCTGTAGCAGGTGCTCAGTGCTTGCTGGGGACATGGCGGCCTAGACTTTTCTCTTCTAGGATCTGGAAGCACTCGTGGGAATGACCCTGTTCATCCGCTTGGCCCACATCTCCGAAGGGGACAGTGTCCCCCTCTCTCCTGCTCTTGCTGGTGAACCCATTCACAGGACTACCGAGTGGTTGTGGAACACGACAGAGGGCTCCACAGGCCCCCAGCGCACCCGAGGGCAGGCATGCCCGTTCCTGCCGTATGGCCACGCACCGGAGATCCTTTCTCAGCTGGAGGAAGCAGCCGAGACCTTTCCATTCAGTTTGTTTTCCTCAGTCATCTCCCCAGTGGTGACCACATCCTGCGTGCATCTGAGCCACCAGAGAGGTTCACACGCCCGGGAAGTCCGGGGCCTAGAGGAGGGCGTCCCGCTGACCTGTGCCTGCACCCTCTGCTGACTCGTCCGGTGAGTCCCCATGTCAGGGATGCAGATCCTGAGTCAGATGTGGCTTTCCTCTTCAGTCTAGCAGATGGGTTAGTTTGCACTTTGTTGTGAGTGAGTGTAGGCTCCTTCTTCAAATCATGGGAAGGAGGGTACAATGCAGGATCTGAAAAACTGGTGGCAAAACTTCCTCGCACAGGTGTCTCCTTACTTGGAAAAGTTGGTGGTTACTCCTCTCTTTAGGGCTCTGGCCCCTGACGACACAGCATCATCACGGCTCTATGGGCCCAGGGCAGGTAACCAGGGTACCGGCACTCACCTCACACAGAGGGAGCCGTGTGCTGGTGTTGGTGGGGTAGTGATGCAGGGGCATCGTGATGAAGCAATGGGGGTCTTCCCCAGGTGCTAAACACCCCCTCCCAAATCCCAGGGCCTTGCTACTCGAGTGGGGTTGCTGGACCACAGCACGGGCCCTGTCTCTTGGAAATGCAGTGTCGTGAGCCCCACCCTGGCCCCCTGTGTCAGCGCCTGCATGTTGGCCAGATGCCAGGGGATGTGTGGGCACCACTGACCCTTTGCCACCCCCTTTGGGCTGCCGCAGAGCTCTCCTTACCAGCCAGAGACGCTGAGGGCCTCGGATGGCCCAGGGCGCCAGGTCTGAGCAGAGCAGTGTGAGTGGATGGACGTGTCCCCCGAGCCTCCCCCCGCCCCCGCCAGTGCTACCTCCAGAGAAGGTGGGCTGCACTTAATGTGCTTTGTGGCCAGAGGCGCTCTCTGGCCCCGGGAGTGCTGGATGCTTAGTAGGAGTTGGACTTGGGAGACACGGTGATGCGCCCAGAGGGCCCTGGGCGGATCGTGGTGGGGGTTGTCATGCTGTCCCCTTCCCTGCTAGTCCCCGCCGTGACCCTCTGGGTCTTCCCTGGCTGGCCTTCTCTGTACAGGGAGGCACCGAGGGCCCGGGACAATGGTGCCTGTCCTCGAGATCAGTGTGTGGAGTCCCCTTGGCCATGCGGATTCTCACCCCACCGCATCTCTCAAGGTCCAACCACGCTCCTGTGGTTTATTTCAGGCTCCAAATCAAACTCCCCGGGTCTTCGAGAGTGCCTTATCCCTTTGAGCATCGCCCCTGCAGGATAGCAGGATTCCACCGTCCTGGCTCTCCAGTGGACTGACCAGGGGCGTCCCGCCAGCTCCCCAGGCGGCTCACAGCTGCATCACAGCCTCTCCCACGCATCCTCCATCTCTGTGCCTCTGCATCAAACACGCCGCAGTTCTGGGCTGACCCCGCCCCTGGCTGCTCCCCAAGCCCTGGGCACCAGCCCACTCTGTGGTTTCTGCCCCACCGTGGTGGTGGTGTGCCTTAAAGCTTCTGTCCCAACGCCACCCACGAGGTCACCGGTGTCCGAGGGACCCTGAGAAACCCTGCAAGCGTTCCCCTGGCAACACGTGACTGATTGCCTCAATTGTCTTCATCACTGCTTGGCTAATTCTTTTGCACCCGGGTTTTTAAAATCTGACAGTTTTGCAGAATCTGTGACGTGTGCTAGCCAAGTTCGTCTCCCTCACTCCGTCTTAGAATGTCTCTGGGGTAAGGACGTGCCTCAAGCAACAACTGGCTCACCACTGGTCAGAGGTGGAGGCCGGTGCACACTCGTGAGGCTGCTTCTGGTTCTAGAGACACAGGAGCCACCCTGCTGTCCCTTCTTCAGGCGGGGAAGGCCCTTTCTCATCTTCCCAGATGTCCGAGGGTGCAGTGCAGGGGAAGAGGGTGCAGGAGCAGGCTGAGCCCCAGGGCAGAGTCTCACGCTCTGCCCTCTCCCTTCCCGCCCTGCATCTGACACTGTCTGTCCTCACAGGGGCAAGCGAACGGCTGGTAGGTATAGAAGAAAGCCAGAATATCAGAAAAGCAGCCTTACACGGGACGCTGGTGTCTGGGACCATTCCCATGTAACTGGGGAGGTGGAGAGCTTCGTGGTCCGGGGTCCAGTGGTTGCTCCTCCTGCCACTGGGGACTGCAGCATCACACACAGACTCACGCTGGACATGACCTAAGGCTCTCTGACTGGGTGTCGATCCACGGCCCCCATGGGAAGGGCCGTCCAGGACCCTGAGGTCACAGGGTCTCCATGTATGGGGCTTTTGCATAATCTGTGTGTTGGCAAATGACTTTGGGGTTCCCACCTGCCCACAGGTCACCACCGATTCCTAACCAGAGCCGTGCCATAGACATTAACACTGCGGGGCCTCGCTGACCCTGCAGGGACTGCCCCTCCCAGTGCCTACAGACAGGACAGTAAGCCACTTCCAGTGAGTGCACCTTTCACGTGCAAACCAACCCATCCAGAGCGGGGGGGGGGGGGGGCCTGCCACCACCTCCACCAGCCCTCACCCTCAGACCAGGTTCACCTGCCCTGATCACCCCAGGGCCAGAGACCAGGTCACTGGGGACAGCCCCATGCCTCGGTGCCCACTGAAATCATTCAAACTGGCCCACCCGACACCTGCTCACCCTGCCTCACCCCTTCCGTCTTGTGGAAACCACGCAAGGCCCTCGCCCACATTTTCCCCTCTTGCTCTGCCTCCGCCTGACCCTTGTTCCTCCCCGCGTGGGCCTGCGTGTGCCCTGCAGCTCCTAGGGATCTGCGAGGCTAAACGTTTCTTACTTCATGCGGTCATGTCCACGTCGTGTCTTACCATATCTGATTAAAGCAACTTCCAGGCACATTGTAAAACAATGCACAATGGAACATCACTGAGCCTTAAAAAGGAAGGACATTTTGGTGAACTTGGGGACATTATGCTCAGTGAAAGAATCAGTCACAAAATGACCCATACTGCAAGAATCCTTTTGCCCGAGGGACCTAGAGTCGCTCAACTCTGGAATCAGAGAGTAGATGGGGGTGTCAGGGCTGGAGGAGGGGCGGGGAGTTAGTGTTTGCTGGGGTCAGAGTTTCTGTTTGGGAAGATGAGAAGGTTCTGGAGGTGGACAGTGGGGACGGACGCACAGCCATGTGAATGTAATCAAAGCCGCCAAACCGCACACTCGAGTTGGTGAAAATGGTAAATTTTATGCTCTGTGCATTTTTTTTAAGATTTTTATCTTATTTTATTTTATTTCTATGACAGAGAGACACGGCGAGAGAGGGAACACAAGCAGGGGGAGCGGGAGAGGGAGAAGCAGGCTTCCCGCGGATCAGGGAGCCCGATGCGGGGCTCGATCCCAGGACCCTGGGACCATGACCTGAGCCGAAGGCAGATGCTTAATGACTGAGCCACCCAGGCGCCCCTGTTCTGTGCATTTTCCACAATTTAAGAAAACATCTAGGCTGCGACATTTAGCCCCAGCGGTCTCAGCGTCCCCAGGGTGGGACACGGTGTTCGGGGTGCCTGCCACGTGCAAATCAAGTCACACTCACTATCCCGGGGGCTCCCCACTGTCCTCGTACTGTGTCAGCTGCCGCTGGCCCGGGGGCTTCGCCATGACCTCTTACCAAACCAGAGCAGAGAGGCAGCTTCCTGGCAGGTAACACAGGAGAGGTGGCTGTTTGGAGAGCCCCAGAGGAGGCACTTGGAAGTGGGAGTCCAGGCCCCACTTGCTGGGAAAGGCCAGGCTCTGCTGGGGGGGCGGTCTACACCAAGCTTTCTGCGTCATTTTGCATTTCTTGCATCTGGACACCTCCTCCCCCTCCCCTGAAAGGCTCTGGAAGAGCCCCGGGCTAGAGGAGAGACTCCGGGTGGCGGCAGCCCCCTCGCCTATGATTTGACTCAATGCAAGAGCACCTGCCCTTTGGTTTTGATAATTAGGTTTCTAGTAGGATCCAAACGAAACCACAGCCTAACCCCAGAAGAAATGCCCCAGTGCTGTGCCAAGGAAGCTGAGAACCCAGCCGAGGACCCCCAACATCATAGGCCAGGGAGCATGCCCTGTGGGTCTGGGGAGGCTTTAGATGTTTGTTTGCTTCCTTTCAAGGCCCGAGGCCGCTCCCCTCCCCCGTCTTGCAGGTTCTTTTGAAAACCCCAGACTCCTGCTTTCAACTCTTGCCTCTGGTCTCTGATAAAAGGCAAATTAAGAATCACTTCTAACAGTCTCCCTGGGAGCTAAGAGGGCTTGTCGGGCAGAGACAGGACATCAAAGCATTGAGCTCAGGTGTGCCCCTGGCCTGGGACAGGGGGGAGGAGAAGGGAGTGTCTACACCCCCCACCTCCCTGGGGCCCATCCTCCCTCTGCCTCTGTCCCTGCCACAGGCACGTGGCCTCAGTCACTGTGCCGGGTCTCTGACAGGTCTTGAACCCTGGCTGCATGCACAACCCAGGGCAGACTCTGCTGGCGGCCCGCGGCCCTGGGACAGCCTGGGCACTGCCCCCACGGCGTCCTTCGCTGTAGGTAGACGGTGTTTGAACTTCAGAGCCGTCCCCCCACCGCTTCATGTTTACAGCCGCCCTGGGAGGGGCAGGGCACGTTCAGGGCCTTGGAGAGGAAGTCCTGGCAGGGCTCCCGCCTGCACTCTGGGCTTAGATGCCATGAAGTGGGAGCTGAGATCTCAGGGCACCCCTGTTGGGAGAGAGCCCCTCTCCCGCTGCTTGTCTGCCCCCAGCTCCTGCTTCACGGTGTTCCTGGCTCCATCCAGAGCCAGGATGTCCTCTTTGGGGCTGGGCCCAGGTTGGGGCCGGCAGGCTGGTTCAGCTCACTGGTTCAGCAACCCGGGGCTGCCAAGAGCCCCGGATCCCTTGTCCTGGCCGTGGGCTGTGGGAGAGTGGGAATGCGCATGCATTTCTTGTCCGCTCAGGGCTGGGGATCTGCCGGGTGACAGGTTACTTGCAGGTTTGTTTCCTTCTTCTCGAGGCTGGCCTCTTGGAGGGGAGGACATGGGTCCCCCTCCCGCCCTCCCTGGTCATTAGCAAGCTCCGCTGGGAGAGCTCGGAGTGTGTGGGACACCCGCCGGAGAGGAGACGCCCCAAGTCTCAGTGGCCAGATGCTCACTCACTGCCTGCCCCCCCATACAAGGGGTACAAGACAGGCCTCATTTCACTGTGCGTGGATTCAGAGGGTGAGGTGTTGGGCCAGGGCCTGTGGGAAGACACGCCGAGGGTGACCGGCCGGCGGGGGCCTAGACCGCCTGGATGCCCTTCGTCCACAGAGCCATGGCCTGGGCGGGGGCCCGGGGGCTGCTGACGGGGGTGCCTCCCATCGCCTCCGGGCTTCCTCCCCGCATGGTGACTGGTGCTGTGGGGACCTGTGTCCGTCAGCAAGGTAGAAGCGGCATGGGCTTGCGGACACAGCCTTCCCCTTGGCGGGAGCAGCAGGAGCTCAGGGGAGGCGGGAGGACCCACCCTCCGTGGTCAGGGCAGACACCACACTAACTTGCACAGGGAAACCATGTGCATGGGGAAAGCCTTGCATCTGGGGTCGGACGCAGAGGGCGGTGGTGAGGACACAGGCGGGGCCTCAGTGACAGATGGGCTGCTTGTCCCACACCGGCCCCCGGGGCAGCCGGCCCCTCCCCCCGCCCCACTCTGTCTGCAGCAGGAACCGCTTGGATTTGGGTCCGGAATGCACGGAGGCCTGGGTGGAGCTGGGAGCCTGCCGTGGAGAGCAGCTGCCGAGAAAGCTGGCCCTGGAGCTCTTTCAACTATGACAGGAATGTCCTCCTGTGCCTCTTTCTGCTGGGATGGGCGAAATCGCCATTTTTAGCAGCCTTGCAGTCCTGGCCCGGCCTCTGCCAAGCCGATGGGCTGCGAGGCTCCGGAATTTGCCTGGTGGGTGTTGCACTTCATGGGGCAGGTGAGCAGGGCTGAGACCCTGCACATCTCTGAGAAGGGTTTGGCTGGATCATAGGAAGGAGAGGAACGTGGAGGGGACACGTCCCTGAAGCATGGACTCCTTTGGTGGGAAAGCTTGAGTCTTGGGTGGTGTGGGGGCCTGGGGTGTTTGTCTCTCTTTAAAGGGCCTTAGAGCTGCAGGGACATGGGGGGTCTCCATGCTCGCCCCCCAGCACTACCCACATTGTGGGTTGCTCCCAGGGCCTGCCTAAATGCTGTAGCATCTGCACGGACCAGCAGGAGAGGGTTTTAGGTGTGCAGTCAGATGTCCGGCCCGCTTCCAACACGGACATGGTTTTGTTTGCCCTACTGTTCTGGCTGGCTATGGGTCGTGGGGGCCAAGGACACAGGGTGAGGCGGCTCAGAGAGACGACAGGGCATTGGCCCAGGCCCCAGCCAGCACCTGCTGGCCTCCTGGTGGTGACCTCAGAGTCCTCAGCTGTGAGTGCGGAGTGGCTGGAACTCCCAGGAGGTCTGGAGTGGATGTTTGGGGTCACCCTGCAGAGAGAGGACACAGGAGGGCTGACAGCACGGCCCCCTCCTGCTACTGGAGGACACAGAGGGCTGCCGGACCACTCCCTCAGAGCCCATGGGGGCTCGTGTGCCAGAGTCCTGCCCTGCATTGCACGAGGGCCCTGGGACCTGCGTGCCTGCACACCTGTGGCCCTCCTGGGGTTCCCCTCCCCCTTTATCCACTTCTCTGGCAACTGTTTTCCTCCCAAACACCCCAGAATCCCCCTCCCCACGCCCCTCAGTAGGGTCCCCAGGAAGGACTGCTTGTGGAGCAGGCAGGGCGGGCCCCGCACACCCACCCCGAGCCTGGCTGACCTGCTGCTCTGCCCCTTCAGTGGCCCACATCAGCACCTCTGTGCTCAGGCCTTGTCTTGGAGCTGCCCAAGGTGGCTGGGTTTGAGCTCCCAGCAGGAGTTAGCTGTTCCGCGAATTCTGCTCTCCAACTGTTACAGCCTGTCCGAGTGGGCAGAGGACCACAACTCCTTCCCTCCTTGGCTCGGGCTGGGCTACAGAGGAGGAAGTCAAGTCCCGAGGAGACCCCTCTAATGAAGATAGTGGGGCGTCCACCCCGCAAGCTCCGTGTGCAGACTTGAGTGTGGCCAGAGGCTCCTCTAGGAATGGGAAGCGCAGACCTGGAGGGGGCCCCCCACACTCTTCTGTCAGCTTTAGCAGTGGGTGACTAAAGACCTTGGCCCAAACCTTAGGACCCTTGGCTCCACTCCTCCGCCTGTGAAGCCAGCCCCCCATAAGTCTGCACACCTACCGATCCTGGGCTGCCACCGCCCTTCTGGAGAGACCCCCCACCCTGGAGAGACAGGCTCACACCACAAGGCCTTGTCACTGCAGGTGGGGGTGACCGTGTCCCTCTGCAGACTGGCTGCACTCTGCGTGGTCGGAGCCTTCGGGGATGGGAGCGCCCACGAACCGGAGGGTGCAGGGAGACGAGTGAGGGCGCCTGCTCTGCTAGAAACGTCTTAGGTTTCCTCCGGTTCAGGACAGCAAATTATAGTCCCACAGAATGGCTGAGTGGGGAAGAAAAGGTTTCCAGAAAGTTCTGGGGTCAGGAGCAGGTCTCTAGACCCCCAGGCCACTATGGTGCCCATGCAGCCCTTCCTGCAGCCTGAAAGGGTCAGGAGGTCAGGAGGGGCTTGGAAAAGCTCCTTTAGGTCGGGAGTCATCATAAGTCCCTGTCTGATGGGCTGAAGGTGCTCCTGGGGGGAGGGGAGGAACAGCAGGGGGTGGGGGTGGGGGTGCAGGGCTATGCGGAGCACCTGCTAGCGGCCTGGGGAACGCCTGTCTCTGGGAAGCCTGCACTGTGTCCTTCCTTCTTTCCTTCCTTCCTTCCTTCCTTCCTTCCCCCTTTCCTTCCTTCCTTCCTTCCTTCCTTCCTTCCTTCCTTCCTTCCTTCCTTCCTTCCTTCCTTCCAACCCCAGCACACAGCGGGTTGCACCTTACCCACTGCTGCATCTCCCGGTGCCTGGGAAACGGGGGCCCCCTCCGTGTCAGGCACGACTGGTCACTGTGTAAACTGTCCCCTTTAACCTTGCAGTGTCTGGCATCCTGCTGCACTCCACGGTACAGATGGACAGACTGACTGCATGTTACAGAAAAGGGAGGCCTGGCCAGGTGATGTGCCTATGGGTCACATGGGGAGCGGGGATGTGCAGATTCAAGCCAGGTAGTTACTCCGCCCACCTTCCCGTGATAGTCCCTGCCGACCTCCCAGCCCCCACGTGCTCAGGCTCAGTGGGCTGGACATGGCTATGGGGTGCAGGGTGAGCCGGGTAGCTCCTGGCCCCCCTGAGCTGCCCCAGGCATTGCTATGGACTCTGTGCTGGTGGCCAGGGCTGCCCAAGACCGGCTCTGGGAATGGACGCCTGTCCCCCAGCTGTCTGTTCTGCAAAGGTGGCCGGGCCCCGCTTGCAGGCAGCTGTGTGGACGGAGGCCCCTTTGCGCCGGGCGGGCAGCAGATGGGCTTTCTGGAGCTCATTACTGCCTGTGGCCCAGAAACAACTGTTGCTTGCAGCTGGGCAGCCCTGCGGGGGGACCAGCAGCTCGGGGTGGAAGGGCTGTGCTGCCTCCGGGGTTCCGGCATCTCCCTGACTCTGGCCTCCGGATCTTACAAATGTTTTGGGGGATGACCATGTAAGCAGGCGTGACAAGGCACGTACATAATGTTTTGAGACAGGAAAGAAATGTGTTAATGTAGGTAGCGCTTCATTCTGAGAGCGGGCTCTGCCCAGACCTCTCCCCCTAGGCGCCTCTTCGGGGTCCGGTGCACCAGCGTCGGGCTGCTTGTCTGGAGAGCGAGGGCAGCTCGGGCTATTTCTCCGTCAGGGGTCACTGAGACGGATTCATGACCGCTGAGTCGGAAACAAATATCCACACTGCGTGGAGAATTTAAAGTAATGATTTGTTTCTTCTTTAACTTGAAAAAATAAAGGAAAACCTGACCCCCCCCAAAGTAAAAAGTAATCTTTCTCCCCCTCCCCATTCCTTCCTTCCTTCCTTCCTTCCTTCCTTCCTTCCTTCCTTCCCTCTCTCCCTCCCTCCCTCCCTCCCTCCCTCCCTCCCTCCTTCCTTCCTTCCTTCCTTCCTTCCTTCCTTCCTTCCTTCCTTCCTTCCTTCCTTCCTTCCTTCCTTCCCTCCCTCCCTCCCTCCCTCCCTCCCTCCCTCCCTCCTTCCTTCCTTCCTTCCTTCTTTCCTTCCTTCCTTCCTTCCTTCCTTCCTTCCTTCCTTCCTTCCTTCCTTCCTTCCTTCCTTCCTTTCTTCCTTCCTTCCTTCCTTCCCCTCCCTCCCTCCCTCCCTCAACATTCATCTCCGAGCTCCCTCAGTGAGACCCCAGTGGCAACCACAGTGGAGAGCTTCGTGTGTACCGCTCGTTTTTGTAAGCAACCTAGGTTTCTGGCTTTCTCTGCACACCTTGCTCAGAAGGGCGGGGGTGGCTGCTGCGTGGGAACGGACGGCGGCCAGGCTGAGGGGCCGCGCGCCAGGCGTCCCCTTGTCACTGGGTGGCGGTGCGAGAAGCAGCGTGTGTCCAGTGGGAGCCGGGCCAGAGGCGCGGAAGCATTGGCACAAGTCCCACGGCTGTTCCGGCGCCAGGCTGCGGGACACTCACGCCGAGTCCGTGGCTCACGTTGTCTGCAATATGCCGGTGCTACTACCAACGCTCCTGGATATTTTCCCAGGTTACAACTATGGACGTCGCCCTTTGGGGAGCTCCTTATTGAAACAGAGTGTCCGTGTGGAAAAGGCCGCGTATGAGTCATGATCGGGCGGCGTGGCCACCCTTCACCAGGTGAAGTTCCAGCCACCAGCCTCCACGGACAGCGCCGTCCTGCCTTCCGGCTCCGCTGCGGGCTTTGGCCTTCCCGCTGTCCCATGTCAGGGGCCCGGCGTCTGAGCTGCAGGCCGCACGGCTTCCTCGGAGCGCGGGAACGTCCACGGGCCGTCTTCTAACGGGGCCCACGGCCTGCGGCCGGCCCCGCGAGGGCCATGCTCTTGGTTTCCCCTTCTGGGGCTGCTCTTCTGTCTCCGGGTTCGGGATGCTCCGTGGGCACGGCTCCTGCCAGCCCATTTTCTTCAGGACTCCCCAGCTCCAGGGGGGTCGGGTGGGACATTTGTCAGAATGCACCCGGGACGTTGCTGTGGGGCCCTCCACGCGGAGACCCTGCAAAGCACCTCTCTTTGGAGGAGGGAAAACTCCACTCTGGAAAACCACGGTGGCACTTCTAAACCCGTCTTCTCCGTGGGTTTTGTTCTACGCAGGGTACGTCTTTGGGGATTCTGTTTCAGGTCTTAGAGTCGATTCACATGTTCTCCCTGCTGTCAACGAGCGGGAGAAATCACACAAGGAATCCAAACCATCTGAAGCCACACTCAGTGCGCTGGGGACATGTTTATCTGCGGATGATGGGCTGATGTTTCATTCCCTCTTCCTTTCACTGAGCTAGGCTTGGATTCCGTGCCTGCAGGAGCATCTCGATTCCCCTGAAATAACCTGGGGGCCGCTGTGGATGGAAAGCATCCCGCCCATGTGGGATCCCCGCCAACAGGAAAGGAGACAGAGGGTGGAAACGGTCCTGCTGGGGGCCCTCAGCTGCTGGTCCGCGGGGAAAGAGGGAGCTGCTCTTGGAGTCGGGAGCACGGCAGGGGTGGGGCTGGGGGTGCGGCAGGCTGACCGCTCTCCCTCTCCCCCGCTCTGTCTCCAGGGGCTGCTCCTGGGTCTTATGGGGAAGAGGCACCCGCTTGGCTCTCACGGCGAGGACACAAGATCTGGGGTGTGCGTCCCTCTTGCCTCCCAATGCCCAAGAGGGGAGGACGCAGAGACGGGACATCTGTCCTGTGAACACCCAAAACCATTACATCTATAGCCCGGGAGCTTGGTCCACGCCCACCAGTAACTTGAGCCAGGAACCGGGTGCCACCGTGACTTCCTGTGCCCAGCTCCCAGGGCACTTGCCCCCAGGCCCTGGCACCCCAGCATTCCGTGTGTCTTCCGAAGCACACCCCTCTTGGGCATGCTCAGGCTATGGTGACAGCTTAACTCGTGTACTGCTTTGTTTCCAACTGCTTAGCACGACCCCAAACTGGTTCTTCATTAAAGCTTCTTAACATGAGCCTGACTGGGGTCTCCACCCTTAGACCTGTAGTTGTCCCCACTGCGATGTGCCTGGCCCCCACCCTGGCCTGGTGCCATAGTCTCTCCCCTCCCCAATACTTTACTCTGACAACTCTCAAATGTGCAGAGGAACTGATACAACGGTGCAGTGGACACCCGAGTCCCACACCCTACTCCTATATGCCTTCCCTTTGCTGCTCCTGCTTCATGAGACACCACAGCCTGTCTCCGTCCCTCAGGCTCTGCTCCATCCATCTTATATTTTCATGCGCTGGACGGGGAGTTGCTGATACCAACAAACACCTCAGCGCACACATCATTAACCAGACTTCAAGATTTGTTTGCAGTTCTTTTTTTGGGGGGGGGCAAGGTACATTCAGCGAAATGTATAGATGTTAACAACACGATTTGATGACACACTCCTCACCCCCTGCCTCCAATCCAAACCCTACTGAGATATGGAGTGCGCCCATCTCCCTAGAAAGTTCCCTCATGCCCCTTCCCAGCCCATCCTGGCCCCCACCCCAAAGGCAGCCCCCTCTCTGGTTTTAGTGGAGTGTCTCTGAGAACTTCATAGAACGGAATCACGTGCAGGACGTGTTTATCCAGCATGATCTTTCTGAGATGTGGTTGCAGGGATCTGTAGCTGGTCCCTTACTATTGCTAGTCGTGTTCCGGGTACGGATGCACCGCAGTTCTGCAGATGGACGCCCGGACGCTTTCCAGTCTGGGGACTGGTGGAAACCATAACAACCATGTTGTGAGTCTTCTTGCGCAGTCTCTGGGTGGACACGGACGGGATTGCAGTGTGCACCCCGGTCTCTCTGCGACATGCCCCATTCCTACGTCTGCCTCCCAGGCGGGCTGTGGAGAAGGCCCAAGCCCGTTCTCGGGTCTGGGACGCAGGTCCACACGCGGGGTTGATGTGCGGTGAGCCCCTGTCGCGTCTGGCACTTGCTCTCTTTTCCGCCCTTACCTGCCTGGCAGTTCGGGCTCTGAGACCAGGGCTGAGTTCCCCGTTTCCTTTAGAGGCTGCTTTTGGAAGTACTGGCCATCGTGGGGAGGGCACCATCACCACTAGGGATGCCTGGAGCTCAGCCCTGGGACCTCGGGGCAAGTGCTCCCTCTGGGAGGCAAGGGAGCAAGGAGTGGGGTGCTCACCTTTTGGCCTCTCCTTCACCCCCTTCACTGGCTGAGCTCTGCTCCCGGCCTCTGTGGCCAGCCCCAGGAGTGGGCTAGGCGAGCCGGGAGAGCCTGCGGCAGAGGGCTTGGGCACGGGGGCTTGGGACACGCTGTCCCCAGGACAGGCGGGCAGGACACCAGTGCGCCCACCGTGCCTTCTCAGGAAGCCGCCCTGACACCTGCAGGAAGACCCAGCTGTGCCCTTCTCTCTGCTCTGACGGCACGGGGACACACGTGAATAGCCCTTGATCCCATGGTGCCCGCAGGGTCTGTTCTGAGATTCCCTCTCACTGTAGGAGGACCCCCAGACCCAGCACAGTTTGCACGCAGGGACGTATCCAACAACGCAGTGCGGTCTAACCCTCACTATCTGTCCTGGAGTCGCTTCCTGCAGAGCGGACCCGGGACCGGCTGGGATCGCTGGCAAACGTCCCTGGCTCTCTGCCTCTCTTCCCTGCCGAGCAGGGTCTGCCTGCTGTGTGTCACCTCTCCCTAGGCTGCTGTCTAAAGGTTAGGCTGGAGGTGAAGTGAGGACAGGGTGTGTTGGCAGTTGGTGGAGTTTTGCCAATGAGAGCGAGCTTGGGTCCGCACCTTGGCTGAGAGGGACGTTGTGAGGAGGCGCTGCCTGGATGTGGGGCGGCCTGGGAGGGCCGAGGAGGCTGGGCCTCACCAGAGGACAGGTGCACCGGTGCCCACATGAGCACGTCTCCCCTCCTCGGCCTGGGGGTGGGGCAGAGCGAGCACAGGATGGGGTACATCCTTCCAGACCCCGTAAGTCCTGCTTGCTTCAGGCTGAGAATCTCCTTCAGATCTCTGTCACGCAATCCGTGGGAGCAGGTCCTCCTGGTACTGCCACTGGGTCTCTTGATCACTAAACCAGCCATAGGAACTGGGTCTGATATTTGAAACTCGTAACTGATATTCTGTGCCCATAGGGACCCACACATGTGGCCCAGAGCCAGCCGGGCTGGTGACTTCCGTGCTTCGGTGCAGGTGAACTCATGCCGGCGGTTGGCTCTCCCCTAAGATCCTGAGGCTCAACGGGGTCCCACAGTAGAAGGGAACGTCCTGCGCACATCCCTGTCTGCAGAGCGTTGGCGGAGAGGGTGGGCAGAGGTGCTGTGCCCATGTAGTTATTCGTGGATCTGTGACCCTTCTGTAGCGGGTGGCTCTGCCATCTTCAAGGGCCTGGGGGTTCTCGGTAGGAGCCTCAGAATCCAGGAGGCAGAGCGGAGGGGTGTAGAGGACCCCAGGGAGGTCTCAGGCTCGATTGTGATGCACGCTTCATTCTGGCACTATCATGGGCCCTAGCCCACTGCTCGGAGGCACAGCAACGGGCTGGAGAAGTGGGGTTTAATGGGCCCGCGGTGTTATCACGGTCACACGCCGGAAGAGAGGAGGTTTGATAAGCATGTCAGCCCCAGGTGGCCCACGAAGCAGTGAGGACTAACTGCCAGGCCCTGGTGATAACACCACTGCGAAGTGCTGTGTGCGCTCAGTACAACGCCTCATTTGCTGATTGTAAGAGGCCAGGTTTCTGAGATTAGGGGACAATGAGGGCCACTCTGCATGCAAGAAATGCGGTTAAAGATTCATTTTAATGAATAAATGAAATTACATCCAGGTAAGCTTGCCGTTGGAAATCTCAGATTTGAGATTTCTGTGCCTTACAACTGGGACAGGGCCTGGGGAAGGAGGCGTGGGGCCCCTTCCCAGGGGAGGCTCTAGGGACAGCTGGGGTGGGGGTCACAGCAGCAGGGGGGGGGCATTGCAGGCGGAGGTGGGAGGTGGGATTGTCACAGGGCTGGCAGCATGAGGGCTAATTCAGATCGAATCCTGGGGTCAGGGCCAGGGACCCAGACACCTCTCCTGTGCGGGGAGGAGTTCAGCTTCTCTTATACCTGAAGCATTTACTACCCTGAGGTTGTTCCACACTTCACTGAAGCTCTAGGGGAGGTTTCATTAATTGAACATTGTTAATTTATCCAGGATGGCCAAAAAAGGAAAAAAAAAAAAGAGCATACTTGGGGCAGAAGTGACACTAAAGGAAAGGAATCAGATCTTAGAAATATTCACTTACGACAAGCTCTCACTCTGGAGGAATCGATTTCATTTGAAAAACATCTGCAGCCTTTAGCTCGAGGTGCAGAGGACCCCTTAAGATGCTTTCTGGCGCCTCGAGATCCTTCTGGAACCCATTTGCTCTGAACTCTGGCACAAGATCCTGCATGATCTTTGCAAGATCCTGGTCAGTTTCCAGCAGAGGCTGATGCCCGAGCTGAGTCCAAAATCAGACTCTTGATTTGCTACCACTTGACTTTTCTGCTCGTATGTAGAGCGGCCAGCACGGGGTGTGTGGGGGGGGGTGGCTTTGTTTGGGTGACAACCGCTGTTGGGTTCCTGTAGTCAACTCCTCCCTCCCCCGCGTGCCCAAGTCACCAAAAGCTCCCCACCAAGCAGGGTGAAATACCGCCATGTTGTCGTCTGGCGCTGTGATTCTTCCTTCCTCTCTTTGTCCTCGCCCTCAAACGCCGGGTCTCCCGTTGCCGTTTCTACACGAGCTACTCGCGGGACTAACAGCACTGAAATTGTAGCAAGGAGACACTAGATCATCACCGATACAGAACCATAAATATTTCTACCGCCGTGGAGTCCCTCAGGGGCCGAGATCTTGTTTACACCCAAACACACCTTTAGACATACAATAGCTTTCTGTTGTCGCAAGCCCCGAGAATCCCAAGACCCAAATATTTCTGGAGGCACGGGTTCAAGGCTGGGGATGGCCAGGCGGGCCCTGGAGTGCGGGAGGTGATGTCAGTGGAGATGGGACTCTTCCTCCCGGGGTGTCCTGATGCAGGAAGGCGTGGGACGGCACCTCAGGATGTGCGGGGAATGCGGGGCCCACCGAGCCTCTCCCAGCTAGCACTCCTCCTCGCTGTCTCTGCTACGCTTCACACGCTCCCGCCACTCGGCCAATGGCCCTGCCGCTGTTCTCTGTCTTGCGGGGACCGGCCTCGGTCACCGGCTGCCCAGGGGGAGGGGGGAGAGGGGAGGGGGCAAGTGACCCCAGAGGGGGTTGGAGCACCTGTATTCTCTCTGTCGCACATCCCCAGTTAAATTGCAAATGTTTTATAATGGTGGTTTTTCTACTTCCATTAACAGAACCAGTTCTTCAAATAAAATTCCATGCCAAGGCCTAACGTCACAGCAGATGCCAGTAGGCTGCTGGGCTGAATGGGCGTGGTTGGTGGCGTCGGCCGTGGGAGGGCCACCAGGAGCCGCCCCCAGATTCTCACCTCTTCCCACCCGCCTGCCACCTGCCGGCTCCCCAGGCCGTGGTGACCCCTGGCTTACGTGCAGACAGCCTTTGAAACATCATTACCTTCGCGAAGATGTACGTGCGTCCTCTTCCTCTCTCCGCTTTCACAATGCAAAGACGTGCATCCCTCTAAAGAGTCCTGAACTCACACACTCTGGAAGGACTTCTCCTCTCAGTCTGGATGAAGAGAAGGGGACTTCGTGGAGTGCGCCGTCCCCAGCGTGTCCTTGAATTTGCTTCATTCGGAGCCTCACAGGTTAACTGCTTCATGGCCGGCAGTCGTGGTGCTGGTCTCAGAAATGTCTGGCGATACCCATCAGTGATGGGGACAGAGTCCCTGTCGAACCCTCCGAAATAATTAGGCGCCTTGTAAAGTTAAATCTCCATATAAACTTGAACAATAAAAACCGAACAAATCCTATTAAAAGCAACAGAGAGGAAATTTTATTTCCTTGGTCTTCCTTTGGTGACCCCATCTGAAGCCGCTCTGAATGTCTTGGCAAGGAGAGAAGTTCATTGACTTGTAGCTAATGAACGAGTCCACCGTTCCTCTTAACTTCACACACAGAGGGAAATGTCAATTCTAGGCGGAGTTTACTTAAGGCAGCTTGGGTAGCATAATGTTTTCAACTTTGCCTTAAATAAGAAAGATACATAATCTTAAAAAAAGGAATCATAAGTATGAATGATTCCTTTACAGTCACCCCATAAAAGCCACAGGAATAATATTAAATACCAATTGGCTGATTCTATCTTGTGGTGCCGAGATAATGCAGCAATATGGCCCCATGGGTGCTGCTCCCGAAGATACAGTTGGAGACAAGGACAGCCACACATGCCATCAGCACCCCGTCCAGCCCCCCACGGATGCCGAGGTGCCAAGCCCTCCTTTTCCAGCACTCATGGTGAACTCTCAGAGGGAAACCCGGGGTGCTGGTATCCAGCTGGAGGCGTAGGAGGGGCCCACAGCCTCAGACAGTGGGATGCAGGGGGCACAGCGCCCATCCTTCTGCCTGACATAAGAGTCTGGGTTGTGTTCTCACCCAGAGACACAATGTTTTCATTGACTGTGCCTCTGCTGACATGTGTTCTTTAACCTAAAATTAAAAAAAAAACCCACATTTATCGGGCTGTTGTTCACATACATAAAGTTCACCCATTTTAAGTGTACAATTCAGTGATTTTAGTACATTTGCAGAGTTGTGCAAGCATCTCTGCAAGCCGCTTTGAGAGCCTTTCTGTCACCCTAAGATGTGTCCCTCAAGGCCTGGAAATTTCTGCCTCTCCCTTCCCCTGCCCCAGGCAACCACTGATCTGCTGTCTCCATGGATTCACCTTTTCTGAGCACTTCATAGGACCGGGACCCTACAAGATGGGGCCTTCTGTGTGTGGCTTCTTTCTCTGAGTGCACGTGATGCGTTAGAGGTTCATCCACCTTGCAGTGCGCGAGAGGGCTCCACTCCTTTCTCTTGAGCCGCATCCAACGGTCTGGAGGCGCCTGGTGGTGGATGCTCCAGTTGCGTCCACTCTGGGGCTCTTGAGAATCTTGAGAATCTCACTCCTGAGTTGAGTTGGGATTTATGGTTTCTACTTGGTGGTTCATTTGTTTCTCTGGGACTGCCTTAAAAATCCAGCTGCTGGCAGCGAGACTGGAAATACCAGCACTTGGTCTTGTACTCACTCCTTTGACCCAGGGACTGGTCATGGCCATTCTCCCTGAAGATGCTGTGGGTGTGGGCAAAGCTGGTACATTCAGTGCCTCCAGCCGGGAAATTACAGCGGGCGTGCTAATCGGGGTGGATTTGTTTTCCTAACTGGACACATGTTTCTGTTGGAGTTGGGGTAAAATACACATCACACAAAATCTGACATCTTTGCCATTTCGGAGTGAGCTGTTCGTTGGCGTGAAGGACACTCAAATGGTTGTGCAACCAATCTCGGGAACTTCTTCATCTTGCGAGACTAAAACTGTCCCCGTTACACAGGAACTCCTTGTTCCCAGCTGGCCCCTGGGGCCCCCATCCTACTTCCTGTCTCCATCAGCTTGACTGCTCTAGGGATCTCTTACGTGGAATTATACCATATTTGTCTTTTCTGTGTCTGCCTTTTTTTTCACCTCACATCACATCTTCCAGCTTCATCCATCTTGTGACATGTACCAGAGTTTCTTTCTTTATTTAAGGCTGAAAGATATTCCATTGTGGGGATAGACCACATTTTGTTTAACTGTTCATCTGGTCACTGGACATTGGGCTGCTCCCACGTTTTGGTTCCGGTGGATAATGCTGCCGTGAACTTGGGTGTGCAAATGTCTCTTTGAGATGCTGTATTCAATTCTTTTGGGCGTATGCCTACAATGCAATTGCTGGGTCATAGGGAAATCACATTTTCTTTGAGGAACCGGCTTAGGATGGATTTTAAGTGAAACTTTCATTTCTGATTATATTCTTTTTCTCAGTAAGATTCCTTTCTATAGTGTCTATTCATTAGCATAGATACTCAAACTTAGTATCTAGAGGGGCAAGAAACATTTTGACTATGGTTCTTTGCACTGAATAGAAATTTTGGCAACAAGGCCCAACGTGATAATTAACTCAGGGTACCTGACATCCTTTATTACAAAACAGGAGTGCATTAAGAAATCTCTTAAGGCTAAGGAAACAAGACATTTTTCATTGATTGCTCATTGATGTCTGCCCCGTGGAGCCTATCCAAGGGAGTAGTCATCTTGGGCCCCCGGCTCAGAGGCTCTGGACAACTTTTGGGTCTTCAGGCCCAGCACATGTGGAACATGCTGGTGATTCAGTACTTGACTACAGAGACCACAACAATCGGACTTGGATTTATTGTCAGAAATGCTGCCCAGAAGCAGGGATTTGGCAGAATATTCAGTCATGTCCCTGGTAACTGCACTGGGGCATGGGAGCTACAAGGCAAGACAGCACTATACCTTGGGCTGCTGTGGTGAGCGAACTGGAATGATTTCTTGACATGTTCCCAGCAAGGGGGCAACAGCAACTGCTCACATGTTTTTCTGCTTCGGTGGTGGGGTGCGGTCCAAGAAGGCACGCTTTAGGCAAGGGGCCACAGCGGCAGGACATGGGCTTTTCCGCCCGCCGATCAGCAGAGGCCAGCTGCCCACGGCTCCTTGCTGCACGTGCCGAAGAGACATCCCGAAGTGTGGCCAGGGCATGGCATGTGGTCTCTGTTCGGGGCTCTGCGTGTCCTGGGCTCTGCGGGGACCAAGTCCACCTGTGCCATCTCAGGAGCATGGCGTGGCCCGTGGCTGCCAGCCCCTCTCCTGGGTTGCCGTGAGAGTAAAGGGACGTGAGGTGTGTAATGTGCTTGGCAAGGCGCCTGGGGCACAGCATCCTTCCCAGAAATGGCAGTAGGCATGATCATTCTCGCTGTGTGGCCGCCAGACCGCAGCTTGTCGGTGCTGGGCGGTTTGGAATCCTTCAGCTGGTGCAGGCAGAACCGGCGTGGTGGACAAAGGGCACGGGCTGGGGTTTCGAGCAGGTGCCACCTCTCTGTGGCTGGCTGGTGGGTGGAGGCCCGGCTCAAGCATGTGGCGGCTGGGCTGTGCGTGCGACTGCAGAGGGCTGCAGAGGCCCTTCCTCAGGAGGGGAACCAGGCTGAGGCCTGCAGCAGCCTGTGACTTCTGAGAGCTCTCGCACGGGACCCTGGGGGGCACCAGGTGAAGGAGCCTGGATTTGACCTTCTGGAAGCTCCAGACTCTGTAGCTCGCATGGTGAGCAGGCTGTGCAGACGTGGGCATCGCTCGCTCTGCAAACTTGGCAAATGGCAGCTTGGAGAGCTTTGCGTCAGGCAGCCCGGTCATCCCTCCCTCACACCCATCCACAGGTGGCTTCGCTGCACGCGCTGTATTTCCGAGCCCCAAAACTGAGAACGCCCGCTGAACTCTGCAGCCAGGGGTGTCCACCCGCCTCGTCTGTGCTGACACGAGCGGCGTCACGCTGACCTTCCTACCGTGTCACCTCACTGGGAGGCCGGGAGACTGGGCGGAAGGAAGGCACACCTTCCGGAAGATTCCTGTTGGGACACATGATCATCCACACACAAGGTGGGGCAGCTCAGACAGGTGGCTATGGTAGTGGGAACGTGCGTGCCCTCACCAGATCCTCCCTCAGGACAGGACCTTCTACCCTTCCCGTCTCCACCCTGGGGACAAGCCCCTTACCCCACCCGCCCTGCCGCGGCCCCCTCCTCCCTCGGCGCCCCCTCCTCCTCCGGGCCCTCCATGCTCCTGCTTTTTCTCCCAGGCACTTCACGGCCGGTCCCCTCGCTTGGATTCCTTCTTCCATTCCGCCCGTCCCTGCGCCCCGGCACGACGGGCCTAGACCCTACATTCTGCGGTGGTTTGTTCTGCAGCAACCACTAGGGCTGCACGAAGAATCCAGGTTCGCAACCCTGACCGACCCGGGGTAGTCTGGTCCTGCGGTGAAGCCTGATCCCGCGAGTATGTGACAGGCCAGCGGGCCCCGGGCAGAGGAGGCCTCGCGGGTTCTCCCAGCACTGACGTCACCTAACAGAATCAGCGTCTGCCTCTCTCTGCTCTTTGAAGTAATCAAGGGCAAGTTCTTACAAGCGGAGCCTCTCAGAAATACGTTGTGATGAGTTTAAGTCAGCTCCTCTGTGGAGTCAGATTCGAGGCAAGAAGGGTCAGGGGCTGTGCTGGCCTATCCTATGAACCCAACCCACCGTGGATAATACTGTTCTTCCCATTTTACAGGGGAGAAACTGAGTCTTGCTCCAGGTCACAGAGTCGCGGACGGTCGCAGGAGGGAACCAGACTCAGGTTTCTAACCCTGCGTGTGCGGCGATGTGCTGCTTGCCCCACATCGGGGCCTTCCCGCTCCTCGGCAAACAGTCCTGCTCGGAACAGGAGTTTATTCTATGCCTTGAACGGTTCTCTAAACTTCAGAGTCCATGAGTTTGCTTCTCCTTCACTGAAGCCTTTGGGCCTGAGGGGTCCCCTTGATCACGAGCAGGGTTTTCTCTTGGTTTGTAAAAGGGTTTCCACACCGGGGACACTGTAACCCCCGCTTTTGGGCAGAGATTTGTCCTGGGGAATCATTGTTAGGTTGTGAGGGAGTGTCACCAACGTGGCGAGTGCTATCGAGATGTATTTGGGTCTCAGTCCTGGGGTGCTGCAGAACACACTCGGCCAAATGTGAGCCCCGGGGCCCAGAGCCCCTCTCCCTATTCTTCAAGTGCTACAGGGTGTGAATTAGCACCCAGACAACAGAAAATAGAAGGCCGTCCAAGTGTGCAGTGTGACCTTGGGCTGCCGATGCCCTGGATGGGGGTTCTACCCAAGAGACTGGAGGAGACAGACTCCAGCGTGGCCAGCCCCCAGGCCTGGCCGTGCACCACACACACACACACACACACGCAGACACACACACACACACACACACACAGTTACCCTCGTGCCGGCTTGCTTTTCTGTTTCTGAGCCTAGAATCCACCAGGGCACTGCCTGGAAGAGAGTGCCCTGGTTTTCCCAGAAAGTAGCATCATCACCCGTGTGATGGGCAGGGGGCCAGGGAAGCTCACGGGGGTTGGCTCCTCCGTGAGGGACGTAGGAAGAAAGCCTGAGACCAGGAAATGTAAGCATCATATTTGCTTTAAAAGGAACAAAACTAATGGCGTGCTGGATGGTCACACAGTGCTTGGGGATGCCAGGGTGGATGCACAGGCCCCTTCTTCCCGGCCCCTGGGGTGGGGCGTGCTGGACACACTGGGTCCGCTGCCCAGGACAGCCTGCTGCTCTCCTGTTTTCCAGGACAAGGGACAGAGTGGCTTTCCTGGGAGGGCAAAGAGAGCCTGGGTCAGCACACCCGCCAGCCCGAGTGCAGGTGTCCGTTTTCCTGGGGGTGTTGAGGGTGCAGGGGAGGAGAGCCAGAGGAGCCTTCTCCAGGGAGCCTGGGGCAGGGGCGTTCCCGGTGCATTTCATCAGGGAGGCTGCTCCATCTCAACTTTGTTTTTAGCCGTCATGAGCCTGCATCAAAACTGGGTGTTTCCTTATCTCTCCAGATAGTCTGGAAGATTTTTGAGGCCGGGACTCTGTTTTATTGACCACTATGTCTCCAGCACCCTGCTGGGGTTTAGGTATTTTGAGTGAGTCTGTGCGTGAGTGACATGCCCTCTGAAGGCCACGGGGAAGGAGCGGCCCCCTCCGACCTGTGTGGACCAGGTCCTCCCGGTCACGTGTGTCGACCGTCGTTCGAGCTGGCTTTCCGGTTCGGTAGGTGCGGCCTGGAAACCACATCAGACCCCCTCTGGAAAGATACAATATTTCTTTCATGTCAATAGCCTCAGTGACTCATTTGGGTTTTTCATCCAATGAAATCATTGAAATGTGCCCTGCCGTCCAACTATATGACTGGAAATTACCTGGATTCTCTATGTGACAGGCAGGAGAGGGAGGGGGTCTGCCCGGAATCCACACGTCCCTTCTGTCCTGGGGACAGAGCCCAGTGCTATGCGCGTGGCCCTGGGCCCACTAGGGCTTGTCTCTGAGCTGTGCCTGCCGCCTCGGGGCCCAGGAGCGGGACGGTGCTTCTTGTCCTCGCCCCTCCTTCCGTCTTCCTGATGGGAGATCAGCGCGTGTCCTGGTGCTGCAGCAGCTCCCGTGGCACAGGAGGGGGACAGCGGCTTCCGGGGGAGTGGAGCAGAAGTCGGGGTCCCTCAGGGTCATGGAGTCCCCTCGCCAGAGACCTGTGGAGGGAAACGCACCTCGACCCTGAGCAGCCCTAAAACAAGCTCGGTTGGCATTGGAATGCTCCTCGGAGCCAACCTGTACCCAGTATGCCGGGGCTGGGAATAGATCTGGGTCAAAACAAAATAAATATTCCCTTGTCTGGCTCACAGAGAGCCAGCCTGCTGTATTAATGCGCCGTTCCCCGCCTTCTGAGTGCAGGGGTTCCCCGGGAGGAGAGCGGCCACTGGCCCGAACCGGCGTGGCCTCCTGGGGACTAGGAGACCCTCGGTTCCCCACCCGATTATAAAGGCGGTGTCCATGCAACACGAGGAGGGGCGCTTAGTTCCCGTGTCCTCAGCGGTCCTCCCGAGCGGGGCTTGCCCTTCCGAGACATGGAACCGAGTCTGGTAAGACACGCCAGTTAGAAAGTGTTGTTCTTGGGGCGCCTGGGTGGCTCAGTCGTTAAGCGTCTGCCTTTGGCTCAGGTCATGATCCCAGGGTCCTGGGATGGAGCCCCGCATCGGGCTCCCTGCTCTGTGCGGAGCTTGCTTCTCCCTTTGCCCCTCACCCCACTTGAGCTCTCTCTCTCTCTTGAAAATAAATAAATAAAATCTTAAAAATAAAAAAGTGTCGTCCTCCGTCCCCAGCAGACGAGGCTGCCTTTCTGCCTTTGCCTCTCCCTTCCTCACCATCACTGTCTTACGCCCCCTGTCCCACCCCGTGCTCCTCCTGGCTGCCTCCCAGCGTGCCGTGAGCGACCGTGGTCACCCAGCGGCCCTGGTGTCTTTCCTCCAGCTCCACGGACGGTCTGTGCATGATGTGTCAGTTGGCATCGTTCGTCTCGCGATGGAGACCCGCTTGGTTACATTCACAGCCTCTGCGCCTCCCCGAACGGGGCGTTCTCTCAGACCCTTTGAAAGAATAGGTGACTTGTCTTCATCTCTACGTCTCACATCATTCCAAGACTTCTTTGATCCTCAAAGCTGTTTCCGGGCCTGCCCTTGTGGGCTCTGACACCTCCCAGGACAGCTGGGCCTCTTGGGGGGGGCGTGGCCATTCCAAGCCAGAGGTTTCAGGTCCTGGGGTCAGCTTTGGATAAAATTGCTGGGCCATCACGGTCGAGTCCCCGGCTCCGTGCTCCCCTCAAGAGCAGAAGCCCGATGCACTGGCAATGGGAAGCATTTCTGGTGGGAAAGGGCCTTTTCCTCCTCCCCTTCTTTCCTCCTCTTGGGAGGGTCTCAAGTAACGAATTAACACGTCCCAGTTAAGCCTCGAAGCAGCCAACATTCTTTAGGATAGACGTGCTCATTTTGCAGATACCCGCAAGTTCTCCCGTTAGCTGGCTTCCGGGGGCCTCGGCGTGGCGGTGGGGCTGGTCAGCACGGCACCGAGATTTCCCGGAAGGAGAGGAGGGGAGGCTGAAGGGACAAGCGACTCCCAACTGCCAGCTGGAGGGAAACCTGTCTGATGGCTTGGCGGGAAGACGTGAAGCAGGTGCATCTCATCCCCTCGGCTCTTTGCAGAGCTCTTGTTCAGGCCGACAGGTCCCCGCCAGCCAGGCGAGACTCCCCTCCTGTATTTGACATGTCGTCATGCACCATCTCATGTAACTGCCCGGGAGCCCAGTGAGGCCGATCAGAGGAGAAATCGAGGCCTGAGACGTCAATGTGTCCAAAGTCACACAGTGCATGACACAGTGAGACACGCCACCATGGCAGGACAGCCTCTGCTGCAGATGGATCTCCCGGCGGACACCATGGCCTTCCTCTCTCATCTGTGTGCAGAGTGTTTCTTGTGCTCAGCCCTGTCTGGCCGTGGGTGTTCTTGAGTCTCATGCAAAGTGATACAAACTGAATTGACAAAGAGCCAACCGGGTGAACCACAGGCCTTTTCAGCTCTAACATTCCCTGGGCGATTCTGTGATGTTGAATTAACATCAGCTTTTTTTTTTTTTTTTTTTTTTTTGCATGAGGACTATGCTGCATTTTCTCTAAGGTCTTTGCTCAGATTAGTACTTTGAAAACTTTCATAGTCGAAATTAGCCCCAGGACAGTTCTGGTTCTGGTCGAATGGAACAAGCACCCCACTCTTCCTCTCTCACTGGGTGGATTTAAAACACCGGGCAGAATGCAGAGCACCTGCTGGAGATCCCAAGAAGCCACAGCAGGAGCCGTATTTGGAAGGAGACCAGATGGTCCTTCGTGTGTTTCATCTGGTAGTGAGTTTCTTGTTTTCCTTTTCTTTTTCCCTCCGGAAACATGGATCCTGGCATGATGTACCAGGCAAGAGCAGGAAGAGCCACAAGGAAGGCCATCATTCTGGTCTGAGGAGCAGAGAGGCACAGAGAGAAAGAGGAAGATGCCCCCTGTCGGCGGGGGGGGGTTCCCTTCCCGCACCTGCAGCCCCGTGACAGCCGCGGAGTGGGGTTGGAGTGGGCATCTAACACTGCAAGGAAGGGCATCTTTCTCCCCTATTCAAGACTATGTCTGAAGTGCATGGGTCCAATCTCCATTATGTTGCTTCTCCTTCAACCTTCCTGTGCACGGACACGCTCGAAATAAGTACCTGGTAGACCCAGACAGCTACACCCCTGGCGTTCTAGCCAGAGGGCCCAGAAGGCAGGCCTCTGGAAGCCACAGATTGTGGGCAGATTGTGGAGAGAGGGGGGAGCTTGAGAAGGTGCCTCGAGAGCTTGCATACAAGTCTTAGCCTCACGCACAGAATGGACCCCAAACAGCCCGCCAACAATTTTAAAGCTGGACCACCGCAGGGTTCAGATTTGCAATGAGTGATCCCTGCACAAAGAGGATCAGAATAGCACTGCACAGTCTGACAATTTAATGACATGGACCCATAGCTTGTGGAGGGTGTGGGGGACACACATTCTGGAACATCCACGTTTATCACCAATGCCAAAAACAAAACCTCGACATTCTCCAGAGGATTTGCACAAGGCCACACAGCCTTAGGTCCAGCATGCAATCCCAAATCCCTCAACTAGGGAATTCCAGCAAATTCTCAGTGGATAGGATGACTAGCAGATACCTACCCTCAGGCAACCAGATGTTTACATTGTCAGAGGCAATTTCAAGCAGCCGTGATCACCTGCTCCAAGCAGTAAGAGTGACCGCGCTTGGAACAAATGGAGTTTGTTTCTCGGTGGGGAGGAGAGGGTCACCCGGGAAGCTGGTGCAGATGAGGCCGCTGTGTCTGCCCCAATGTGCTGAACTCAAGGCCACTGGCATCCTGGGACTGCTGTATCCCAAGGGGGCCTCTGCTTGGCAGGTGGGCCAGGGAGATGTAGGTCTTCCCCCCTGGCTGTCTAGGGACACACGACTCTCCAGGGGACAAGCCTGACTTTTCCCACAATATTTACCTTTTGTAGGATCACGTGCAGGGTATCGTGCTGGGAACTTGGGGTGTTGCCCACCAGGCTAGGACCATGTCACTAGGTACACCTCTCCCAAAACACATGCTTCCCTCCTTCTCCCCAAATGCATGGAACTTTTAAGAGGGAAAAGCCATGAAGCCTGAGGGAGGCAGGCTGGGTGTTGAGTGAGGTTAGGAGTAAGCAGTGTGCATGTGTGTGTGTGTGTGCACACGCATGAGTGCATGTGAGATGTGGCTCTGAGGCTGAGGGAGGAGAGAGAGTCTGAGAAGCTGGGCCCCTGACCCCTGCACCTGGGGGGAGCAGCCTGATTTCCCATGTGCCCCACACAGGCAGAGAGCAGGCTGGGTGGCAGGAGGCCCCAGAACTCCTAGTCTGAGCCACCCCAAACAGCTGTCTGAGTGACTGGCAGCCCTTCTCAGCTGGGGATGCCTGTAGGTTAGACCCAGGCTTCTCTAAGTGAGGGCCCTGGACGGACCACATTGGCCCCGGGAATTGGTTGGACCCGCAGGATCGTGGGCCCCACCCTCACCTGCAGGGTAGAAACCCTGGGAGTGGGCTTTAAGTCCTGCAGACCCCTCTCTGAGCTCAGAGGGGGGGGCTGCCCCGTGTGCACTGCCTCGGAGGGGGGCTGCCCATGTGCATTGCCTCGGAGAGGGGGCTGCCCTGTGTGCACCGCCTGGGGGGGCTGCCCCATGTGCATTGCCTCGGGGGGGGTTGCCCCATGTGCACCGCCTGCGGGGGCTGGACCGTATGCACTGCCTCG
Source organism: Zalophus californianus (assembly GCF_009762305.2). Classification (NCBI taxonomy): domain Eukaryota; kingdom Metazoa; phylum Chordata; class Mammalia; order Carnivora; family Otariidae; genus Zalophus; species Zalophus californianus. The sequence goes on along the minus strand of NC_045607.1, from coordinate 92,464,262 downwards.
GAGAGGGGGCTGCCCCGTGTGCACTGCCTCGGGGGGTGGCTGCCCTGTGTGCACAGCCACGGGTGGGCACTTCGGGCTGGGATCCCTCCTCTGAAGAGCTGAGAGGTGGGGAGGACCACCTCCCCCAGTGATTCCTGCCCAGTGTCCCCCTTTGCCCCACCAGGGCTGGCTGGCAGTTCCGAGGCTGGGCTTGAGGCTCCTCTGACAGATGCTCCAATGGCAAGAGCACATTTCTCCGGGCTTCCCTCCTGCGCTTCTGAGTCTGCCCGTCAAAGTCACCACAAACTGCAATCTGTGGGGTCTGGGGCCAATTCCCAAGAGGCCGGGCACAAACAGGAATCTTTTCTTTTTTTTTGAGGTTTTGTTCATCTTCAAATGTGGGCACATTTCCAGCCCTCAGGCCTGCATGTTTTAGTACCAAAATCCCACTTGGCTATGATGCGCCGCGCAGCAGTCTTGGGCGGACCCTCGGCTCAAGGGCTGCGCTCCTGGCGGAGGGGTGGCATGGGCGGGGTGTCCTCCGGGCCAGGCTGACATCTCCTCTCCTGCCTCGGGGCGTCAGCACCAGCTGCTCTGAGTGGCCTGTCTGCTGGGCACCCACGAGGAGCCGATGCCTTGAAGACCCGATTCAGTTCTGCAAATGACCTTGCAAGGTTTTCCCCGTTCACAAGAACAGTGTGCAGAGCACGCGGCTCGCTGTCTGAGATCCCAGAAAAGGATTCGCCCTTGGTGCGGGGGCCTGTGATCCAGCGCCGCGGGTCTCCAAGCTGAGGGGCCTCCGGCAACCTTGACCGATAGCTCTAAGCCTAGTCTGGGAAGAGCGGCAGCATCACTGGAGAATGTGTTAGAAACCCACATCCCGAGTCCTCCTGTTAACTGAGCGGGACTCGGAGTGGGCCGGCCTGGGGATTTTGATGCACAGAAACTGCTGGTTTACCGCTGGCTTTCTCCAGTGTCACCCTGTGGCCACGGGGCCCTGCCCCCCTCCCCTGCAGGGCTCCACATGGGCTCAGATGTGCTCAGAAACGGTCCCTTGAACAGAGCGGCCCCTTCCCAATGAGGCTGTCATGGTCGGGCTGCCTTTCTGAGAAATTGAGAAAGGATGGCAGCCAGCATACACGTAAGTGTGAGTGGCAGAGGGCAGCCATCCCATGAGCAGGAGGACCTGGGAAACTGTAGGGACACTTTCCCAGTCGTGCTGGATTAAAACCCCGCGTCCAGATGAGCGTCCCGGGCAGCAGAGTGGCTGATACCTCACACACGTGGAAATGTGCCGTATTTGTCCTTCAGTGACTGGCTTCTTTCATTTAACTGATGTCTTCAAGGTCTACTCACGTTTTATTTATCCATTTGTCCATCGACTTGGCTTGTTTCCACATTACAGCTTTTGTGGATAATGCTGCTGTGAACTTGGGGGTACAAATACCCCTTTGACACTCTGCTTTCAGTTCCTTTGAATTAATACCCTTTGATGTTGAATTAATTCCTTTTTTAAAAAAGATTTTACTTATTTATTTGAGACAGAGAGGGAGAGTTGCAGAGGGGGAGGGGCAGAGGGAGAAGCAGTTTCCCCGCGGAGCAGGGAGCCCGACATGGGGCTCAATCCCAGGACCCTGAGATCATGACCTGAGCCGAAGGCAGAAACTTCACCAACGGAGCCACCCAGGTGCCCCAATTCCTTTGAATTAATAAATGGAATTGCTGGATCATATGGTAGCAGAGCGTGTTTTTAATAATTTTTTAAAGGTTATTATAGAGAAGCGAATACGGATGTGAGCAGTACGAGCCGGTCTCCGAGAATACATCTTCAGACCAGAGCCTGATTCTCCTCCCGCCTCTGGGTGACCCTTGGCAGCGGCCCGCCGAGCTGGGGACGACTTCCCCCTCCCCCGGGGCAACGCGGGTGCTCACTGTCTTCAGAGAACCCCGAACGACGGCCAGTGGGCCCTGCGCCACGGTGGGGATCCCAGACCACGCGGTGGTGAGGTCCTGTTCTCTGGAAGAGCCCGTCTGCCTCACAAGCCAGCTTCGGTGGATGTTGGATCTTGATCGTATGTATGTAAGCTTCACATTGCCCTGTGCTATAGGACTGATGCTCTAATATAGCATCTCTTCCCTGGGACTTCATTCAGAGGAGCCCCGGTTCCACGGTCGGCCCCCCATGCACGCGTTTGCTCCAAGAGGAAGCTCATAAGGGCTGAGAATCATCTCGGTTCCCTTTGGATGTGGTGCTCAACCCCCCCGTGGTCACACGGGTCCCAGCACCTGGACAGTCGTGTGGAAATAAACGGAGAGGACCTGGTGAAGACACAGAGTAGAACCATTGCAGCTCTGTCCTGTGGACGCGGGGGTGGCGGGGGTGGACAACAGCATCTCAGGTCCAAGTGCACATCGTAGCAGATTTGCTCTATTTCATGACTCTTTCTGGTATTTTTAATCGTGGAGAACAGAGTTGTAAAGGCATTCTGCTCACACCCCGGACCCACATTCTCCCTGAAGCGGGGTCACAGCTGGAGGGCGTGTGACGGTCCACGAGGAGGCTGAACCCAGAGCCGCAGTGGAAGAAGGGCAGCTGATTACTGTTAACATATTACTCTTACCTTAGTGGAGGTGACCCCCACGCCTTGTAAGGCATTTGTGTCTGTCTGGGAAGGGTCAGGCCTGTCCTGGTGTGAAGGGACCGAGGGAGCCAGTGAGGGCTCCTTCCACAGCCTTTCCAGGCCCCAAGCTCACTGGAGTGCCTGAGGCTCCAGGGTAGAGACCTGGCCAGGAGACAGGGGTCTCCCTGTAAGGGGGCCGCCCCTGGTGGGGCCTCAGGGCTGTCCGCGCACCCCTCTCTGGGCCTGCCTGCGGGTGCTCCTTGCGATTCAGCTCTGTGCTGGCTGGTCATGGACGGACGGATGGCGCCTTCCCTGCCGGACTGCCGGCCTCTGGGGTTGCAGAGCCTCTGTGCCCACCCCCTCCCCAAGACCCCTGTCTCTCTGTAATCTCCTTTGGGGGAGCTCAGCAGACACAGCCCTCAGTGTCCTGACCACAGTGAACGCTTGTTATGCTCTGGGGGTGGCCCCTCTCGGGCTGGGCTCGGGCAGCATACTCTCCCCACAACACCCACATACTCCCCATCAGGCCAGGGTGGGGGGCATGCGGTCCAACCAGGTCTCTCTCTGCCCAGAGTGGGTGAGAAAGTGCCCTGGCTGTGGGCAAATTCATTACTGTTTCCTCGAAAAACCAGAGTGGGATTCTGGCTGTTTCCCACCTTTTAACATCTTGTTCAATGGGTTGAGTACTTAGGCTTTTACATCCTCTCCTTGGGGGGACACGGGGTTGTGTGGGCGTGATGCCAATGAATGTGATCCAGGTGGACGATGGCCAGTGCTCTGCAGGCCTGTGGGCAGGGGCTGGAGGACCCCAGTTGGCCTTGGAGATTGGAAGCCCTGGGCTCACAGAGGGCACAGGGAAGGACTGGCAGGGGTATGGGAGCTGAGAACCGTCCAGGAGCACAGTGCCCCAAGACCTAGTGGGTCATTGCAGGGGGGGAGACAGCACCCCGGGACGGTGGTCCTGACCCAAGCAGGGTAACTAGAGAGAGGCTGCCTCCTTCGTGCCCTTTCTGAGCTCCGAGAAGCAAAGGGCTACACAAACACGAAATGTTCTGCTTTCATTTTAAGAGTAAAATAGGGCAGACACGTTCATGTGTCGACACCCCAAAGCGCACAGGATCTGACTTCCACAGTTTTAATAAAAAAAGAAATATTTCAGAAAACAAATGAAACAGAAATCTTCGCCCTTGATCTCCCCTCCCCCCTACTTTTTATTCACGTACATTTTTTTTTTCTTTAGGAAATATGGGAAAGAGCTTTGAAGTGTCTGGGAGCCTGGAGGTGGGAAGGGGCGGCCCCCTCAGTCTGGGGGCAGCGGGCTTCCCAGCCGGCGTACATGGATGCGGGCCCGGCTGAGATGCCAACAAATGTAGCCGGGCCCTTTCCTTTGATGTGAGAAGATTAAACAACATGTCAAGTGAGCAGTGGAAGCTTGACTGAAATGTGATAATATGGAAGCCTGATACCTCAGGGCCAGAGCCTAACAAAGATAAAAATCAGATTATTAATGACAGTTTCCAGTTTAGAAAAAAAAAGTCTTAAATGCGTTTGATCAGCAGGTCCCACGCAGACAGCCCTGCCTGCAAACACATGCCGACCACATGCTTGCAAGTGAAAGCACTCCGTGTGCAAAGCAGACTCGCAGGATTGGACTGGCCCGGAGCACCCCAAGCCAGGGCCACTAAGAAGCGCCCCCAACCCTCGGCTTCTCCCACCTTGGAGGGTGCCCACGCGGGAGGGCGCGGAAGCCATGTGCTGAGGTCCGAGCTGGAGGCTGCAGGCTGGGGGCACGAGTGTCCTTGTGTGTGGGCAGGAGGCCAGGCGAAGGGAGGCTACTGCTCTGGTGGGGTGATCTGTGGGCAGGGTGGGGGCCTGAGATCTGAGGAGCCCCCAGAGAGGTTCCGCTGGCTGCACGGACCTGCCATTCCTGTCCACGATGCCTTTGTGAGGGGGCCTGGTCCTGTCTTCACACAAGATGGTTTCAGACGGGGAAAATGTCACTGGCACTGTTCCAGGGACGGTGGTGGGTGCCAGACCGCGTAACGCTCCCGCGCCGGCGTGTGACTTGGAGCCTCAGCATGAAGTAGTCCATCCCATGGCTTTGGGGAGTGGGGCTCAGTACACACACCCAGGTTAAAGGAAGGGATGGAGGACAAGGTTTTGAGGGCTCGGATCTGCCTGGCCGGGGGCTTTGGGGTGGGGGAGGTGGACTGTAGGTATCAGCGTTGTCACCAGCCCCTGCCTCGGGGGACACACTGTCTTGGGCGAGTCAGAGGCGCTGTGTGCTGAATTGCGATCTGACGCCCGGTCTCTAGACACCAGGCTAGGCCTTGCGACCACAGAAGATTTAATTTGTCGCTTCGATTTATCCAACTGCAAAGCCCACCCATGGTGTCGGCTGCTGGCTGCCTTCTCTCTTCTTGGCGGCATGAAAAAGCAGCCGGGCCAAACGAGGGGTCCGCGTACTGCAGGACGGCGGAGGCTGTCTGCTGCCATGTCAGGACCGGACTTAGGGCTCAACTCCCAGGGCTCGGCCTGCCCCCAACCCCTCTGTCCCCACCCGGTCAGTGGGGATGCTATTGTCTGGCCATCCCCCACGAGGGAGCTCCTGGAAAGCAGAGAGCCCAGGTGGGGACGTTTGATTGAACACTTGCTGAGCATGCGTGCGGAGCCAAGCCCTTGACCGGGACACTGCAGTTGCCCCGTACCGTGTGACTGGCTCTCAGGTCTCTAGCGCAAGCGCGATGGCAGGCGGCACGCCCACGCAGGGTCCTCTAGCTGCAGCGCAGAGGCAGCTGGGGAGAAGTGGTCTCGGGCCACCCGCCCCCGCCCGCATATCACAGGAGGACAGGCCCTCCGCGCTCGCGGGAGGACGTGTAGGCAGTGGAGGGCCACTTGCTGGGTCGTGGTGACTCACCTGAAGAAAGGAGCCCAGGGGCTGGAGGGCAGGAAATGTTGACCATCTGCTTCCCCTGGGCTTGAATGCAGCCGTGGGAGTTGGCCCCCCTGTGCACCTGCAGGCTGTTCTCTTCCTCCGGGAAATCACCCTGCAAGGGAGGAGGGCAGAACAAAATGCCCCTCAGGACAATCCTGGTGGGAGCTGCGCTCCAGAATCTCTGCTCCAAATCCTGACGTTCTAGGTTGTGAGGAAGTACACACTGATCCATCTGCCGGCATCCCTCACACCCCTCTGCACCTGCCGCTCTGAGGACTGCATCCTGCCCTCCAACCCAGGGCCCGAGAAGTCCGTCCTCTCCGAAGGCCCAGGATCCCCACCCTGTGGCTGGGGCTCCTTGCTCTGCACCGGCGCTGGCCCGCCCCTCACCCTGCATCCCCAGGAAGTGTGGCCCACTTCTGGCCAGCAGTGAGGCCACACGCATTTACCTGGGCAGGTGGACAGCCGTGCATTTCAGGCTAAGTCAGAATCGCGCTCTGGGTAGGTGAGGCTCTGTTACTACTTTCACTGCACGTTGCTGACCTGCACAGGGAGACCCTCGTGCATCTCCTTCCAGAGGGGCATTAGGGTTGCTCCCAAACTCTCTCCCTCTCTCTCTCACACACACACAGCATGGAGACCCATGACGAGACGTCGGCTTTGCAATATCCACACTATCTCTCCGCCGGACACTTTCCTAAGGAGCTGGGGGTCACAGTCCAGAGCAGATGGGAGGGCAGGTGTCTGAGGCCCAACTCGCCTGCCTCTGGTTGTTCACGTCCAATACACCACCCGGCCACCTCACCAGCTGAAGGGTGGCAGTGAAATGGGTCACATTGCTGAGGCATCTGTGCGCACTGAGGCAGGCCGCACCACGGGGACAGGTGAGCGGGCTGCAGGCCAGAGTTGCTGTCCGCTCTGCTGCTAGAGCCTATGCTGGTTGTCACTCACAAGCCACGACCTCCCCTCCTGCCCCACAGCCCGGGGTTGTCCAGTACGAGGCCCTCCTCCGTGCAGTTGCTTCCCGCCACCTTACACCGCGGCCTTGGGATAACATGAAGGCACATTTCCTTCAGTAATTCATCTAGAAGAGTGGACTTCCAAAGTGCAATTGAACGGACACAGACGTGGTCTGACAATGTGTGCGAGCATGCATAAGGCCCCATGTCTTCCGGCTGCAAACCTGTGCCCAGCGGCCAAGCTGCCCGTAGGCCGTCCCCAGACCAGAAGCTGCTGCCTGCGCCGGGCCCACCGGAGCAGACATTCTGCCTGTACGGTGGTCCCCTTTTCCTCCTCAAACACGGGCCTGGAGGGTTGGACACATGCCCCGTGCTGGCGTCACAGTCCCCACTTGCTGAAGCAGCGCAGCTACGGCCCGCAGCTGGGGACTAGCACGGTGTCACGTAGTCACTGCCACTCCAGTTTTAGCTTAAAATGTTCTGACTTTCAAATTTAATAGTGTCTGCTATCAGCCGTGGAATGTATGACCAAAGACAGACAATCTCACAAAAATAACAACCCCCACATGTTTCAAAATAGTAGCATTTGCTCTGTCAGCCCGTGCTTCTGGCCAAATATGGGAAGAGACATCCCCATTGCCGGAGCCGGTTTGGACCTATGGAGAAGGCAGTTCCTTGTAGGGCCTTGGTGAGAAACTGACCTGCTGCTGGACTGCGTGTCCCATGTCACATCTGCACGGGTCCTTCGTCTTTGAGGCCGTCCAGGCGCTCGGCAGGAATCTTCACTGTGTTCCAAGGCGGTGTTTCCAGATGGAGGAGCATCCAGACAGTAGCTGTCTCGTGGTCGGGAGCAAGGATCTAGGGGAAGGGGAGCTAGGTGGCACCAAAGGCGGTGACCAGTAGCCACCTTCGCTTCCCACCTGCCCACTCCCTCTGCCTGGGCTCCCTGGCATTAGGATGCAGCGTGACTCAGAGAACGAGGGGGAACCAGGTGGTATCGGAGACTGATGTATAAGCTTGCGTGCAGAGCGCCGTGGGCGAAGTCTGGGTGGTCACTGCACGCCTCGCCCTTGGGAACACCGTCTGAGCTCCCTTACCGAAGCTCATTACAGACCTTGTTCTCTTTGAAGGCATCGAGCTGTTTCCTGTGCCCTTCCCAATCTGTCCCCAGTGCTGCTCCATGGAGCTCACAGCTCCAAGGGGGTATGTGTGTGAACCCAGGGGGTCTGTCTCACTGGCACAGCTCTGGAGACCGCGTGTCGTTCAGCATGGGGTGCAGGAGCCTGACCAGAGCAGACGAGAGGCACTGTCTTCAGTTCTCAGCACCCCTCTCTACCCCTGAGTGTGTGTGGCGTGCCCCTCCTCCAGGAGAGGTGGGGAGGGCACATTCAGGTCCCTGGAGTTGCTTTAGAAAAGGAAGGGAAGCAAACGCAGACCCTGGAATATTAGCAACCCCAGTGATTGAATTGCCTCGTTCCTGGGTTTTGGAAACAATGCGGGAGCACCCGGAACGTGGCTAATAACACCCCTTCTTTCCCTTCTTCCTGCTTCTCTGCTGGACACGCGGTCAGGGGTCTCTGCTGCATGTGACTGGTGGTCTGGGCCACGTCTGCAGCTGGGCTGCCAGACATGCTGATCTGCGTGAGGGACGGAGACCGGCTCAGGCCCCTACCTGCTCTTCTTCCCCGCCCCTGGGGCTGGCGCAAGCTGTGAGCGGGCTGCCCGCCCGTCTGTCTGTCTGCCTGCCCCGGCGTCCTGACACTACAGCCCTGGGTCCCAGTGTGAAAACACTCCGGAACAGCACCTGCCGGGTTTCACTCTCAGTGCGTGCTCCCACCTGCTCACCTCTTCTTGGGAAGCAAGGCCCTGCAGCCGCATTGACCTTGTGCAGAGACCTTTTCTTGGCTGAGGAACGAGGGGGTTTTTAAGTGCCTGGCCGGTGACTCAGTTTCCCAGGGGTTACATCACAGTTTGGGAGTACTCAGAGGGGTCAAGTCTTGGGAAAGGTTCATAGCAGTGGCTCCTAGGAATGTTCTTTTAAACTCTATTCCACTTTGCATCAAAAAAGAGGGCTGTGCCCTTAGAGGGCCAGTCAGCGGTCTTGCAGTGTTACCGACCTGTCTGGGAAGGCAGTAACCTCCAGGGCAGTCACAAAGACTGCGGGGGTCTCAGGGGACGACAGCTCAGGAAGGTGGCCCCCACGGCCATCCTCAGAATCTATAGGTTGCTGAGGGGATTGGGAAACGGAACACAGGAGCCAGCCCCGAGGAAGCACACGTTCCTGTTCGGGATGGATGGATGGATGGAGGGACACCAGGCTCTGACAGGGAGACACTCACAGCTGAGCGAAGGTTCTGGTCTCCCCACGCCCCCTAAGCAGTTCTGTGAGACCTGCTGGTTGTCCGGCGGCTAACTCAACCTGAGACAGTGCCCACCCAGAGAGCGTGTCAATGCCACAGCCGCAGAGCTTAGGGGCTCAGCCCCACAGGACCGCCCCACCCCTCCACCCACAGCTTCAGAAGCCAGCCGCAAGTCCGAGCTGTCACCCGCTCTTCTGATTGACCAGCAATAGACGGGAGGTTCCCACGACCCCCTTCTTGGGTTCGATGAATTTGCTTGAGCCACTCACAGAACTCAGGAAAACACATCCTTCCTCCCCAGGTTGCTGGTTGGCTACAAAGGTAGCTCAGGAGCAGTCCGATGAAAAGACGTATGTGGGGACGGGATGGGAGCGCCCACGCCCTCTCTGGGCGCACCACTCTCCTGGGATCTCCACGGCTGATCAGCTCCGGAGCTCTCTGATCCTCTGCTTTTGGGATTTTATAGAGGCTTCATTCCCCAGCCAGGATGGATTAAATTATCGGCCATTGGCAACTGAGTCAACCTCCAGAGGTCAGGGGGACTGAAAATTCCAACCCTCTAATCACATGGTTGGCTCCATGGGTGACCAACCACTATGCCTCAGTGGGGTCCAAAAGTCACCTCATAAACATAGCAAAAAAGTAACTTTATGCTCTGATCATTTAGGACATTACAAGGGTTTTAGGAACTCTGTGCCAGAAAGGGTAATAAAGACCAAATATATATGTCTTATTATAAATCACAACATTCTACGGAGCAGGGGCCACACGGCTTTACTCTGGGTGGGAAAGGGCTTTACTTAAAGTAAAAGTGGGTTTAAGGACGGATATTTTTACAGCCCAGTGCCCCTTTCTGGCGCTCCCCAGGAGGGACATCCATGAAAGAGCCCTCCTACCCTGGCTTTTTTGACAACAAGACCTAAGGATCCCCAGGCTGGACACCTGGCACCCTCCTACCTCATTGGCACCTGCACTTTTGGCCCTATTTCAATGTCTGAATGGATGCGTTTGGAGCCAACTGCCCAGATAATTTGAACAGAGAAAGCCAGCCATCTTCATGGGGGAAACAGCATTAGATAACAGACATTGTCTTTATCAATAGTTACTGTTTCTTTATCTCCCTTGATCACACAACTGCCTTATGCGGGGCGGGGGTGGGGGGCATTCTTATTAAACCCATCAACTGATAAGGAAACAGAGGCACAGAGAGATGGGTGTCACCAGAGCTCCGTCCCTAGTTCTAGAAGAATCTGGATTCCAACCCTGTGCACATCCCACACATCATGGGCTGAAGCTTGGAAAGAGATAACTCTTAGATTCTGAATGTCTTCTCCCTTGGGTCCTGCAAAACCCGGGCCTCCTCCCTGTACCTTTGGTGCTCGGTCGTAGAGTGATAGCCTGGTTCTTGAATCTGTAGCAACACACGGAGTATACGGAAGCAACCTCCATGGATCCCAGGGAGTTGAGAGGGCTGCGCTGGTCCCATTACTTTTGGGAAAACCTGAAAGTTAAAAAGGGAAGGTGATCCCAGGACTTATGAAACTCAAGGAAGAGAATTCCCAGGGATGTCTTATCATCCACCCGTGTCTCCCGGGGTTCTAGGATTACAAAATGTGGATTTATTATTTCAGGGAAAGGAGGGTAGGGCTCTCCAGCCCCAAGGTCCTTCCTTGACTGCCACAGGAAGTGCGTTCCTGCTCAGGACATTCCTTTCTGGAGTATTCTAGAGCTAAGGTCAACCACAACAGAGCTTGACACAAAAGGGGTTTCTGCATAATTTTCAATGGAAAAGATAATGCTTTGCAACTCTAATCAGATCGGCATGGTTTGTGGAGAACAGTTTTCTGGGGCGAAGTCTGGGAGATAGCACACATATTTTGGAGGTGTCCTGGTGGCTGTGACCCCCGCAACCTACCCCTCAAGCCTCGGCTGGAGCACTGGGCTTGGCTCCTCGTGGCTGATCCCCGCCGGCCGTGGGGACCCCGGCATGGAGTAGCCTCTCTGCGCACATGTGGTGCAGGATTTATGAAGCAACATCTCATCTCTGGCTGTGGCAACAAACATGGTGCTGCTGGCATGTCTTTACTAGTTCATGTCATATATTCCTGGTGTGAAATACGGTGAAGACATGTTTCTAGGGGATCCACTGGAATGAGTCTTGAGAGGATGCAGGCATTCCCGTGCTGTGTGCAGCCTGACACCTGGGGCTGGGCAGGGAGGCATGGCGGCCACATGGCAGGCAGGCTGTCGGGTGCCTTGAGGGAACTTTGGATCCCGTCTTGGGTGTTTGCTCAGAGTCCCTGGCTGTTCCGTTAACGTCACGGAGCCCTGCTTCTTGTCCGATGGATGTGTTCAACCCAGACAAGCAGCAGCTAACCGACGGTGCGTGAATCAACCTCCACAGATGAAGACTCGGGAAAGACACACAATCAAACCTACGTCAGAGGTCAGAGACAAAGTCAAGCTTTTATTTTTATGTTTTGGTGGTGACCGTACATTTGACGACTATGCATTCATTTAGGTAGAAATATTCATGGCGTTCCAGAAAGACCAGGCGTCTCATCACGGTAAAAAGATGGGATTGTCTACAAGGTAAAACCATCTGCTAATTCACTGGGAATCACTCGTGGGTGCCATCCACATGGAAGGTCATGGGGCTCAGGGATCCCGGGGCGACCCCAGGTTTCGAAGGAAGACAGCCAAAGACGTCCCTTGCGTTGGGGCAGGTGAGAGCGACCCACCCAGCAGAGAGAAACCATTGAGAAAGTCTTGGAGAGCAGGTAGGACTCGGAGAACCAGTGACAGTGGGTTTCAGGATGAGTCTGAGGGAACCAGGGACAAGTGCGCGAGGGGCTGGGGTCACGGCTGATCACGGGACCCCACGGTGACTGAGGCGGGAGCATGAGCCCCAAGCACCAAGCAGTAGGCCTGACTCAGGGGTGACAGATGTGCTCAGGGGATGGTTGTGGGAGTTGAAAGTTAAGGACAGGGAGGCTGGCAGGTGTTGGGACTGCCGGAGAGCATCAAAGGCACCTGGCGCCACTGGAAAATCCAAGTCTCTCTCTTTCTTCTCGGGGTCCTGGGAGAGAGGAGGGGCAGAGAGAAGAGTGAGGCATTGCAGCCACTGAGCCTGGGGCTTGAACCTCGTCGTCCAGCAAAGACTGGGCTGGCCTCTGTCCCCGGTTCCTGGGAAGCACCCTCCAAATGATTGGGATCTCCCGAGCAATAGGGGTGTCTGCTATTTGAGGGGGGTCCTTGCACCACCCCTGAGATTATGCTAATGAGGTGACTCAGGCCTGGCACTGGTCATACACCCCAGACTCAGGGTTAGGGCGCTGGGGCTTTGAGCCCCATAATGGCAGTCCAATCTCGGGGAAGTTCACCCTCAAGCCCAATCCGTCCTGTCTGTGTGATGTGACTCCTCTGGAAACCCCACACCTGAAGCTCAGGTCTCGCTCGCTGTGCCTGGGGGGACGGAGCCTGAGGACACAGAAACTTCCTGTTGGGAGCCTCCCCGACAGACGCCCAGTCAGTGTCTTCCTGTCACTGGTCCTGACTGGTAGCCTTGCTAATAAAACTGTAATCCGAAGTATAATGCCTTCCTGCGTTCTGCTAGTTGCTCTAATAAACTATCAAGCCCCGTGGGGTCGTGGGAGTCCCCAAACTTGTAGCCGGCTGACTGGTCAGAACTGTGGGGTCCCCCGGCTTGCAGCTGGGGTCCGCAGTGAGGACAGCCACGTGGAGGGCCGTGCCTGGGATGTCTGACCTCGCTCTGGGGAGCCGGTATGGTAGGACTGCCCAGGAGACCCCTTGGCATCCACGTGGCGACATCCGGATCCCGAAGCAGGGTCCACCGCCAAATCCGATCTCAGGGGAAGCCTGAGAGAGGGGACACACCTGTGAGCCGTGGCCTCCGAGGGTCTGGCAGCCAGGGTCGAAGCTGCCTCTTAAAATGCCCTTCATCCGTGTATTTCCATTCTATGGAGGTTAAATCGCTGGGGACAATAAATATTTACATTAAGAGGACACACAGTGCTGATTATGATCTATAAATTGTTGATAAGCCTCAAATTCTAAGATCAGGGCAGTCTGGGGCATTTGGTACTAATTTAGGTTGCCTGGACTCCCCCACTGGGTTTTACTATCTTTTCCCCCGAGCTCACCTCCCGTAGAGGGTGGAGGGCAGGTCTTGTGGACTTTTTTTTTTTTTAGATTTTATTTATTTATTTGGGAGAGAGAGAGAGAGACCCGCAGAAGGGGGCAGAGAGAAAGAAGGGTTGGCGGGGGGATTCCTTAAGCAGACTCCCCGCTGAGCGTGGAGCCCAATACGGGGCTCAGTCTCACGACCCTGAGATCATGACCGGAGCCAAAACCAAGAGTCGGCCGCTTAACTGACTGAGCCACCCAGGCGCCCCTGGTCTTGTGGACTTTTGCAAGCCCATCACACTTAGTGAATAGCAGGAGTGTAGCTTTGCAAGGACTCTGGCAACAATGCCGTTTGCCCAGAGAGAAGGAATAAATCCCACCTGGCAGACAGGGCATCATGCAGGGTACCCACCATAGTGCCTGCTGCTAGGATCCTGGGGGGTCCAGGATCTGGGAACCGAGCAGGTGGGGGCTGGGTGCTGGCCCTCTCCTCCTTCCTCCATGACCTACTCTGGTCGGTCACTTCATGACAGGTGTCACATGGAGGTCTGTGGCTCTGGGTCGTTGTTCGAAGTCCTGAAAGGGTGGAGTGTGTCAGCCTTACCTTTGAGTCCCGCATTCCTGTTCTTGTTATTTCTGTTCTGAGGGAGCATCATGCAGAAGCTGACAATTCAGGAAGAGAGAAGATTAGATAGATAGAAATGTCTTTTCTGCTAATGCCTCCTGGGGAACGTTCATAAATATCCTCAGCCAGACGGCCTCCCTTCTCTTGCTGTTGAGTGTTTTCCACTACCAAATGGTCCCCCAGCTGTGGCAGCTGGAGTTCAAAGCTGCCTCCTTGAACCAGAGTGTGTCCTTGGTGGGTTTTCTGCAGAGCTGATTAATGCCCGACAGCATATGATTCCCTCAGGCTGCAGCCTTGGGTCGCTTTTTTTTTTTTTTTTTTTTAAGGCAAGCCAGAGTCTGCCAGAAAGAGGGATAAATCCTCCCTGGCACTGAGCCCTTGGCCTTGGGTCTCACAGACTTGCTTCTGCAGAATGGGGAGAGGCAAATAATCGGAGCGTTGGTGCACCCTGAGTCATGCTCGGTGATGGACAGACAGAGTGCCCAGTACAGTCTGCATGGGGCAGCCGGACGCCGGCTAGGGAGTGGCCCAGGCCTCGGACCTTGGCGGCTTTCATGAAGACCGGATGCACTTGTGATCTGCCTGTCTGCGTCCCCAATCCTGCAGGCTGCCCCGCGGTGCCGAGTTACCCCTGTGCTGAAGCTGGCAGACATGGTAGAGCTGTCAGAGTGGAATTCCGGATTTGTGGGCAGACTTCACTAACCGAAACTGCAATTAGTGGGTGGGCAAGAATGTCTCGTCACCCGGAGTCCAGCTTTTCCAGGTTCAGCCGGGCTGGGCCCAGCAGGCGTGGGGTATCACGGGAGGTGGGCCTGGGACCTTCCACCACACCAGCCCACCCTCCTGAGCTGTGTCTGGCAGGAACTCCGGCCACAGTCCAGGCGTCTGGCTGATGGGTGGAGGGCTGATGGAACATCTCAGTCCAGAGCCAGCTCCTGGCCCTGCTGCAGAGGCCGCTCCCCTGGAGGGTCACCTGTGGCCTCTCTCAGGGGGTGGCAAGCCCATGATGAGCGTGTCCTCTGAGCAGACCTCGAGCGGGGTCAAGCAACATGAGGGCTCTGCCCTACGCATCGTGGGGATTCCCTTGTACGGTCTGTGGTCAGGAGGCAGGAGGTCATAGGTGATGACTGAGCAAGGCCACCTTGAAGGCCTGGCTATTTTTCTTCCTTTTTAAAAATTCTGGATATGAATCTTAGACAAATTGGGTAGAATCATATAAAGAATGTTTTCCTTGACTCAGCTGAGCTCCCTTCCTGGACTTTGAAGAGAATTAGGAAAGCACAGATGGGCCATGTGTCTGCGTAGTGTTGACCCCAGAGGATGGCCTTCTCATCAGGCACCTGCTTGTCCATCGTCATGGTAGATGGGACTTTCTAGAGGTGCCCAAGCCTCTCTCCACCCTATCCTCCATGCTCTTCTTACGCTAGAACCCTGGCTGCTCCACTCGAGGCCTTCTGTGGCCCTCTCTTTGGATCTGGCAGGCCTGTAACTGTGTCCACCAATAGAACATGGTGGCAGTGGGTGCTGGACACCTGTGGAAACCAGATCATAAAGGCCATGGCCATCTCCGCCTTGGTTTCTTGGCTCTCCTGCTCTTGGGACACTTGATCTTGAGGTGCGGTCACCAGCTTGGGAGGAGGCTGGGGGTACATTCGGAGTTCAGGGGTGGGTGGTCCAGCCAAAAGCCCAGCTGGGCCTTCTGCCGCCGGCCTGCACGGACTGCCAGCCCTAGGAGGGAACGGATTGAGGTGGTCCCTGCCCCACGCTGAGTTCCCAGACACCAGCCGGCAGAGACAAGCCACCCTGCTGCCCCCTGCCCAAATTCCTGACCTATAGGAAGCAGGAGAGATGATAAGGGATCACTGTTTTGAACCACTAAGTGTTGGGTAACTAGCCACGCAGAATAGATACTAATTCAACCATCTTATCTAAAGTAGTGGGTGATGAGCAGTCACGGGCCGTGGTGTAAACCTTCTCACTTGCTTTTAAAGGAAGGTCCACGTGAGCTGGTGTGTGGTGGGGAGCTTGGAGCAGGAAGAGTGTGACCATTGCCAAAGGCAGATGGACCTCCCTTCCTGGGCACATCTTCTCTCTGCTGGTTTAGCTCCATAGCGATGTGTCCACACTTTTGATGGCAGAAATGACAAAGAAGAAGCAAATGGCAGGAGGTAGAAAAGCTTGGGGGAAACATAGCTGCATGAGGCCCTTGAACTTCACGTGTATACGTGGCTTTTTACAGCACAGCCCCGAGATGTCCTTAGTAACATCTCTTTTCTCTAGCCTGCTTTATTATAAGAATGCAGTACGTAATATACCTAACATACAAAATAGGTGTTGGCTGGCTCTTCGTGTAGTTGGTAAGGTTTCTGGTCAACAGTAGGTTATTAGTAAACTGTTTAGGTCAAAAGTTACATGTGGATTTTCGACTGTGCGGGAGGGGCGTTCGGCACCCCAGCATCCATGGTGTCCAAGGGTCAACTGTCATTCCAGGAAATCCAGGGATCAGCAAGAACCCCTACTGCTCAAGCAATGGACTTTTCTAGGGCCCAAGACTTTCCTGGCTCGTGGTGGCCCGCTCCGCGTTCCCGGCATGCCTGCACTGTAATTCCCCGGGATAGAGACTGTAGATTCGGGGGTTTCGCGGGTGCGTGTCCTGGAAATGTGAGAAAGCATGCAAGGCATCTGACACCCCATTACATAGAATTGAATGTTTTCATGACATTTTGCCCAGCGGCACCTTTATATAGTCACAGGGCACGGATACTATGCAGGTTCAAAGAGATTAAGCTTTCTTCCCTCCCAGCTGCTAGGGAATGCTGCCTGGCATATGGATGATGGATGGAATTACCAGCCCCAACGTGTGCTGGAAACGCTTCTTTATTTTAGTTTTTCATAAGCAGCTTGTGTCACTGGCTGAGAATGGGACAGGCGGGCTGGCGGCTGAGCAGAATCCCACGTGTGGCGCCGTCTGGGTGATCTGGGGGAGGGGAGCCTGTCTGTTCAGCCCCGGTCCCTGTCTCCAGGCAGGTGAGGGGCTCCCTGCTCCCTGGGACGGGGGATGCTGTTTGAACCCCTGTAGCAGACCTGCTGCTTTGCTGGGGAGGACAGGGAGCACCTGAATGAGGGATCAGAGGGGGGCCGCCCTAGGCTCAGCCGTCCCCTGGCTCAGAGTCTCCTCCTCTGGGGTTGCTCAGCGAAGCCTGAATGCAAGTGTGTTTCTCAGCTGGATGGGATGTCCTTTGAAAAACCTCAAACAGCTCCTGTTCTCCAGGGCGGGGCCTTCCAGAGCGGCAGGGCGGAGCTGGGGGCCGCTCATGGGCCTGGTCTCCAGGGGAGGGGGTTCTGCAGGTCGAGGCCTTGCCCGGGGAAGGCGGCCAGGAGCTGGCCGGAGCTGGCCGGAGCAAAGGCTTGGGGGGTGAGGGCTGGAAGAACACACGTAGGGAGGGTCAGTTTCGGGGGACAGACAGCCAAGGGAAGCAAGTCTTGCCTCTGAACCGGCGGTGGCTGCCACAAAGGCTGGGTGGCCCTCCCACCGGGGGCATTGCCCACAGAGGGCACAGTCTCCGTGGCGGTGGAGAAGGCTCCAGAGCACTGTTCCAGAGAAGGAGCAAGGCTGGCTCTGGGGACAGCCAGGGACCCCGAGATGTGAGCACAGAGGGGCCTTTCTTCTCCAGCAGTTCTGCCACTGTGTCTGCTGGGGGTGGGGGCTGGGACGTGGGTGGGGGCGGGGGAGAGGGCTGGGGTGGATGATGTGGGGAAGCAGGGCGGTGGGGGGAGAGGATGGAAGCGATGTGGGGATGGAGGAAATGGGGTTGGGGTGGTAGATCGGGGAGGGGGAGGGGGATGGGAGCGGGAAGGGGGATGGGGAAGGGGTTGGGAAAGGGGGCGGCAGCAGCGAGCAGGTGGAGGCTCGGGGTCTGCACCCCCTCTGTACCCCCTCTCGGCGCAGGTGCGGCAGGTGGTCTTGGGGTTTGTGGCGCTGGTCTGACCTGGCGCCCCGCTGGACTGCACAGACTGAGGGCCAGGGCGCCACGCCCCCTCCTACCTCCTGGAAGCAGCTTGGCTTCCTGGGGGAAGCGTGCCTGTGGGTCCCCACGTAGGATGCTGTTTCCTGGGTCTGGGGAAGCCACAGGGCCTGCCAGATAACAAAGGTCTCCTTCGTAAGGTGAATTCTGCTCCTTAGCTGGGTGGTGGTTGAAGCCTCCACGAAATCTGGGGTGCTGACCTCCTGGCCTCTCCAGACAGAAGCAGAGCAGCCCTGGGGGTCGGCGCTGGGGGCACTGGGGAGAGCACGGGGCCACGGCCCGCGCCCCAGCACCGGGGGCAGAAGCACCCAGGCTCTCCCAGTTCCTTTAGGGCCGGCAGGTCGGGAAGCGTATCCACACAGGCCGATGAGGTCGGGTCTGACGGAGCTGACTTCGGAACCCTGGGCGCGCCGAGCCCCCGGGAGCCCAGTGCCGCCTGGGCCACAGTCTCAGCAGGTGGACGCGGGGCTCCACGTGGTACCTGGTACCGCACGCGCTCCTGGCTGTCTCCTGCGCCCTGTGGGACAGCGTGAACGTGGCTGGGCTGGGGGAGGTGGCTCCGTGGGCACTGTTGGGGAACCTCGTGCTTTTGGCCTCTGGTCCCTTAGCCGAGTGTGCGGTGCCACGTACCCCTGCTGCCCCCCAGACGCCCAGAGGCCCGCGTGGTCCTGTGCTGCCTGGGCGCTGTGGGTGGGAGCCTTGTGTAGCCTCTCGCACACAGTTCATCGTGGGGCCGATTGAACTAGGCTATCGGTGCCCAGATGGCCAAACAGTATCCTGGTCCCGCTGCTGAGCCAGGACACGAGTCTTGTCTTGCCCTCGGACTCGGCCTAGAACGCCGGCTCTTTTTCTGGAGGCTGTCAGCCTTCAGACTGGAGCTACAGCGTCTGCTTTCTTGGGCCTCCAGCTGCGGTCTGCAGATGTGGGGACTCGTCAGCGTCCGTCCTCGAGCTCAGGAGCCAGTTCCTCACCCTGACACTTCCTCTGTGCCTGTTGGCTCTCTTTCTCTGCAGAACCCTGGCTCACCCACTCCAGAATCTCCACCATGGAGATTCTCGGCCCTCATGCCTCCTCCCTGTGGGGACTGGGACGGAGATGCAGGGCTGCCCGTCATGCCCAGGCATCAGGACAGGGCTGTGGACAGGCCTGGCCAGCTCCCAACAGGCCGCTCCTTCCATGTGGGTGGCCTCTGTGGGCCTGGTGTTGGCAGAGGCATGCTCGGCGGGCTCAGGGAGCATTTTACACCCCAGCAAAGACATTCATGCTGGTTGTGAGGCCTGAGACTTGGGCTCGTCTGGGGGAAGCCAAGATAGAAGCACATGGTGGTAGAGTTCATGTGCCTTCTGGTTGGAGAGCTGAGAGTGCTTCCGGTCCCTCCGTGTGAGTCCCTGCCGGTCTCAGCCACTTCCTGGGAGTGGGAGCAAGGAAGGGAAAGAGGGTTGCTTTTATCTGAAAGGATCATGCGAGTGTGGGACAAGATGTGTCCAAACCAACAGAGGAAACAACAGAAACTAGTTCAAGCCTGAGTGCTGGGGTGCGGAGGTGGCAAGGCCAGCAGCAGCCACATGTGGAAATCATGCTTTAGAGATCCTTCCAGAGGGAGCTGGGTGAGAGGTTCGTGTGAGCACGCACACACACACCCCCACACACACCTACAGTCCCTCTATACCACTTACGTATCCGTACCGCACATGGTATCGTGAGTCCCAGAACTTGGGGTGACCTCCGTGTACACCCCAGCTTTGGTAACAACACAGCCTTCTCTGGAGCGCTTTAACACCCTGCAGACAACAGCTGAGGGGCGGGAGACACGGATGCTCTGGACCCATCAGGGCAGGCCACCAGACCAGGGCGAACGTGGGAGCTGCTCCCCAGCCCTGCGTGTAGAGCAGAGGTCAGAGGGGAGGCCGGGCACTGGGTGGGCCACGCTGGAGAGCTCCCGGGGTTTCTGCACCCCAGGCCTGTGGCTTTGCCACCTGCGCTCAGAGCAAAGGCCGCCCCCGCCCCCCGAGCACCCTCCCGGCTTCCAGTGGGCACTTAGCTCACACGTGCCAACCAACAGTTCAAAGACCTCCTTTCCCTGGAATATAACACAAAGGAAGCGCAGCTGGGGCCTTGGTTGTGCCTTCCAGCCGCTTCCTCTGACCACCAACAGAACTCCCATTTCCTGTGGCCGGCGGCTCCCGATGTGAGCGGAGTCCCACAACATAGTTGATGAAAAATGGCTATTTTTAGGTGAAAAGATAAGACTGGTTCCTGGAAAGCCAGGACAGCCTTTCAAGCAGAAGCCACCGCTGTCCCAGGTCCTCACTGCAGGTCCTCCTGGGTCCCCTGAGGCCAGCGGTCCAGCACCCGGTCAACCCGCAAGGAGACGTGGCACCCTCTGTTGGGTGAAGCTCACCTTCTCTCCCATCCACATCCACTGCTGTCCGTGTTGTGAGGTTTAAGAAGGAAATCCTGAATTTGAGAGGAGAACAGAGTGGGGGTTTTGATGACGCATGGCCAACTGGTTCTCCAAGTGGGGTCCCCGGGATTAGGTCCTTCATAGCTGCTGGGCGGGAGCCTGTGGGGCGCGGCCCTCGGGGGAGTCTGTGCAGGATGGGACTGAGGAGCCCCTAGAACACATGACTGTTTCCCCTTCTTACGGATCTTACTGCTCAGTTCTTCTGAGCAGATGGCCATTCTGGCACGAGAAGCCCATGTTTCCCCGAGAGCTGGGGCCTTTCTGGTCAGGACTGTAAACCTGAGGAGTCCTCCTACAGAGACTGGGAGTGCCCTGGTGAGCTCCGCGCTTCTGCGGCAGCGAGGTCTCCTTGTCACTGCCCAGAGTGCTGTCCTTTCCGGGTAGGGCTGTTTGCGCGTCTGTCTACCAGGGTTTAGAAGATGTAAGGGATCTCCTGTTCCTCGTAACCCAGGAACCGCAGTCATTTCCCTGAATGACACACTCCTAAAACCCAAATACCCTGCTGCCCAGGCGTACCACTTAACTGTTGGGTGTGTGGCACCGAAGGGATGCCCTCTGCACAGCCACGTGGGTGTGCGTTCACGAGCGTTACATGGATGGGAGCAGTGGACCCATTGCTCTTGAGGTATCATTGACGTACAACATTATACTTGTTTCTGGTGCTCTGCATTATTTTACATCGCAGTATACCCTGGACATGATTCCATGTCAGCTCCTGCAGATGCACTTTTTTTTTTTTTTGAGATTTTATTTATTTATTTGAGAGAGAGAGCAGAGTGAGAGAGAGAGCACATGAGCGGGGCCTGGGGAGGGGCAGAGGGAGCAGGAGAAGCAGACCCCCCGCTGAGCAGGGAGCCTGATGTGGGGCTCGATCCCAGGACCCTGAGCCGAAGGCAGACACTCAACCAACTGAGCCACCCAGGCGCCCCATACACCTGGGTTTTTAAAGGAACCACAACACACCACACAGCATGGATCTGCCCAGTCTTCTGTGAATGGACATCTGCTGCATCCCAAAGAAATGTAATAGAGTTGACAGTGAGGGCACAGAGTGTGTCGAAGTAAGGAAATGTCACCATATGGTTAGTCAGGTCCAGAGACAAGTGAAGCCTGAGCTGGGAAATAGAAGGCTAATAGAACAAAATCCATCAACATATACTTGCTTTCCATCCCTCTCACAGTGTCTTTAAAAGACATCACATAGGGCAATTAAAAAATGAGCAAAGTGTCTGATTAAATATTTCTCCAGTGAAGATACAAAAAAGGGCCAATAAACCCATGAAAAGAAGTTCAGTATCATTAGCCAACAGGGAATCCCAAACCCAAACCACAGTGAGATAGCACTTCATCCCGCCTCGGAAGGTCGTAATCAAACAGACAGACTACACCAAGTGTTGACGAGGAGGTGGGCAAGCCATCATCCTTGGCCCAGTTGGTGGGGACCTGAGAAGTTGCAGCTGCTTTGGAAAACACTCTGATGGTTCCTCAGAAGGTTAACCATAGAGTGGATATGCAACCCGTCCAGCTTACTTCTAGGTTATACCCGCGAGAAATGAAAACTGATGTCCACACCAAACATGCACACCCATGTTCGCAGCAGCATTATTCACAATAGCCAAAAAGTAGAAATGACCCAAATGTGCATCAACAACACACATGCGAGGATCACTGAAGTGTGGCATGCCCAAACCGTGGACTTCTGTTGAATGGACCATGCTCACACGCTACATCATGGTCGGACCTTGAAAATATCACGCCATGTGGAAGAGTCAGTCCAGAAAGGCCACGTAGTTGATATTTCAATTTATAACAAATGTCCAGGATAGGCAAATCCTGAAAATAGAGACAGAAAACAGGGCCATGGTCGCCTGGGGCTGGGATGAGAGAGCCGGGGGTCAAAAGAGGGAGAAGCGACTGCTGATGGGCATGGGGCTTGTTTTGGGGGCAGTGAGAATGTTCCAGAAATGATATTGACAATGTTTGCATGGTCTGTGAATATA
The DNA here is from genome assembly GCF_009762305.2 of Zalophus californianus. Classification (NCBI taxonomy): domain Eukaryota; kingdom Metazoa; phylum Chordata; class Mammalia; order Carnivora; family Otariidae; genus Zalophus; species Zalophus californianus. Next base: position 92,442,148 of record NC_045607.1, on the reverse strand, counting down.
CTAGAAGCCACAGAAGTGTTCAGTGAACATGTGTGAATTACGTCTCAACAAGCTGTTACACATGTATGAATAATTAATAAACGGATGTGTCATCTGCCTGTCAGTCATCTATCTATGCATCCCAGTCAACAGTGGCGCCGTGACCAATTGCTGAAATCAGGACCGTCTCCCACACAAATTTTCTCATTGTTCGACTGAGTTATGAGTTATGTTTATGTATGGTAACCAGTTTTCTTCTGCTTTTATCGAGTGCTGTTTTACTCAGGGTGAGCTGTTGGTGACTAACACTGTCACGTAGCTCTGAGGTGATTATAGACACCGAGCCCAGGTTTTTATGGATCTTGGTGAGGAGTGAACATCCCCAGCACTCAGCCCTATGCAGTGACAGGCGGGGCCTGGGTCCTCACTTCTGCAGAGAGGGTGGGTGCGCACCTCCAACACGGGACAGCTGGTTAGTAGGAGAGGCAGATGGCCGCTGTGTTTTGCAGCGTGGAGGCTGTGGGATGGCACATGAGGGTAGCCGGGGTGGAGAAGACTCTGCCCTCCACATCCACTGCCTCTCCTTCTGCCACCGTCCTGCACAGTGGAGACCAGAAAGCTGTTGTGCACAGCCAGGCCTCGGGCCTGGATTTAGGTTTCAATGTCAGATGCCTTGGCTGGAGATTTGCAAGGCAGAGGGCCGTGAAGACACTGCCGTGCAGGTGAAGAGGCGAGCAGAGCAGGGTCTGGTCTCCAGGACGGTGCAGACTGACAGGCAGGATGCAGGGCACCCACTCGACTGGTCACAGCAGAGTGGTGTGACCCTGGGGCTGATGGAGAGTCTCTCCAGTCAGACCGCTGCCGCTGGGGGCGGCCTCTTGGTCGTGTGTCCTTGGTGTTGGTGGAGGTGTTGCGTGGCCGGAGTAGGAGGCTTGCCGATTGTAGAGGGCCAGGAGCTAGTGCTGGGTGAGCCAGTGATACTGCTTTGGGGGTCTCTCTGGTCCTGCCTGTGCCTCATGAGCCACTTAACCCCTTGCAATTAATCCCTTTTCGCTCTAAACCAGCCAGAGAGGATTCTGGTTTTTGTAACTGAACCCTGACCGATAAGAGTGAATTACGTAAGCAGATTTCTTAACACTGACTGAAACATTTTTTGCATTTCTGGAAGGAACTCAACTGGGTTAGAGTGTATTCTTCTAAAATACACTGAATTACATCTGCTCAGACTTTACTAAGATTTGACATGGTTTTCTCATGTAAGGCTAGTCTATTTCTGCTTCATACTGAATTTTAGTATCTGTGTTTTGCCAGCCTTAAAAAAAAAGAATCTGTGCTCTTTCTTTCTTTGTATTCTAGAAAAGGTTATATATTAGTGAATTACTTATTCCTTGAAAATTTTCAAGATTTTCCACATAAAATTATCTGCATAAAGGCATTTTTGGGGTCAGGAAACTTTTAGAGTCCATCTCATAAAACAGGCTATTTCTCATTTAGTAATATAAATGTGAATGATCAATGGTTTTTCTCCCAACATTGCTTTACACATTTCTTTTTGTAGCATGTAGTTGGGTTTTGTTTATTAATCTATTCTGAGTTTTATTTTAAGCAAATGAGTTTATCTCACCTTATGGACATACCAGATAAATTTGTTCTTAGTTTTACTTTCTATTCATTGTTTATTTAAAAATGTTTCTCAGTACCTTCCTTTGCATTCCATCTTCTGTTATGTAGTCTGTTTTTTTTTTTTTTGCTCATTTTTGTAATTTATAATTTTTTTATTTTTTGTTTTTAAATATTTTATTTATTTATTTAAGAGAGAGAGAGTGAGCAGGGGGGAGCAGCAGAGGGAGAGGGAGAAGCAGACTCCCCGCTGAGTAAGGAGCCTGATGCGGGACTTGATCCCAGGACCCTGGGTTCATGACCTGAGGTGAAGGCAGATGCTTAACCAACTGAGCCACCCAGGCGCCCTCACTTTTGTAATTTAGATTACTTTTTCCTTATTTTGGTTATATTTATATATCTAACTAATGACAAAGTATCTTAAATTTGAGGTATCAATGTTAGCACGACAGTAAGAACAATGTATCTATCGATCCCTCACTAAAGAGAATGAGCAAAGGAGATCATCTTTGCCTCCTTTCATCTCTCCTTCCTCCGCGTTCACACAGGGATGGTGTGGTTTCGGCCAAAGTGAGGTTATCTCCCAGACCTTGAATTAGGAGCTGGTGACGTTAGGAAGCAGAGCGGGTGGAGGACGTGTTCGGACAGCAAAGGGAACAGTGGTCCCGCTGACAGAGGTGGGGGGACCAGAAACAGTGTGCGAGCTTGTGGTTGCGGTAGCCGTGTGCTCAGCCAGACAGCATGGGCTCTGCTTCCTTTGTTTCTGTGGATCTACTTGATTTAAATTCTCCAGATTGCCCAGGGGTTCTTGGGCTGCCCAATGTCTATAAGAAGTAGCTGGGTGGGCGCCTGGGTGGCTCAGTCGGTTAAGCGACTGCCTTCGGCTCCGGTCATGATCCTGGAGTCCCGGGATCGAGTCCTGCATCGGGCTCCCTGCTCGGCGGGGAGTCTGCTTCTCCCTCTGACCCTCTTCCCTCTCGTGCTCTCTATCTCATTCTCTCTCTCAAATAAATAAAGAAAATCTTTTAAAAAAACATTAAAAAAAAGAGAAGTAGCTGGGTTTTGGTGAGGGGAAGGAGAGTGGGGATGGGTACTTTAAATCAACCAGAATTGGTTCCTGGTACTTGCACCCGGGACCCTGCCTGTTAGTGAGATTACACACTGACCCCCCTTCCCTGATAGGTTAACACGGGGATCATTCTAGCTTTGCTATCCACCCTTGTTTGTATGTGAAAGCCCTCTCCTATACCAAGACCCTGGCTCCCACCATCTGCTACCCACTTAATTAATGTCTCATTCCGGGATAAATAAACGTTTATCAGTATCAGAGTTATTAACCTGTATCACCATGCTGTCAACTAGAGTACTGTGCTTTATGGATGGTTCCTTTTGCTTTCAGTTTTATAGACTCTGCTTTCCCAAAGTCAACTTAGGGCAGCTTCTCCCTCACCCCCACCCCCAGTGAGGTTATTTATGCATTTGTGATACAGTCGGATTGTCCCATTCTGCATTCTATCTGGGTATCCTCAACTTCCTAGATGATGTTTTAAAAATTTGCATGCATTAATGTTCACTCTTTGCGTTGTAAAGTTTATGGGTTTTTGCAAATACATAGTGTCATTTATCCACAATTATTACAGTATCATGCAAAATAGTTTCAGCGCACTATAAATGTCCCTGAGTTTACCCATTCCACCATTCAACCATTCTCCATGCCTCCTGAACCCCTGAAACCACTATGGTTTTTTTCTTCTTCTATAGTTCTGCTTTTTCAAGAATGTCATGTAATTGGGATGATACAGTATGTAATTTTTCAGACTGGCTTCTTTCTATTAACAATAGATATTTAAGATTCATCCATGTCTTTTCTTGGCTTGATGGTTTATTTTTTCAATGCAGAATGATAGTCCATGGTATGGAGGTACCCAGTCTATTTATCCACTCAGCTATTGAAGGACATCTTGGTGGCTTCTAGTTTCAGTGATTATGAATGAAGCTGCCATCAACATTCATATGCAGATTTTTTGTGCACATATAAGGAAATGCTTAGAAATGTGATTACTGGATTATATCATAAGACTATTGTTACATAGTGAATTGTGTCTCCCCACAAAATTGCAGACTGAAGCTCTAACTCCCAATGTCACTACCTTTGGAGATAAGCCTTTAGGGAGGTAATTAAAGTTAAATATGGCCATAAGGGTGACACACTAATCTGATAGGACTAGTGTCCTTATACGAAAACAAGGAGACACCAGAAATCTCTCTCTTCTTCTATGCACACACAGAAGAAAAGCCATATGAGGACATAGCCATCTCGAGCCAGGAAGAAAAGCACCTTGATCTTGGTCTTCTCACATCCATCACTGTGAGAAAATATGTTTCTGTTGTTTAAGCCACCCAGCTGGGGTATTCTGTTTTGGCAGCCCAACCAGGCTCATATAATTATGATTAGCTTTGTAAGAAATGGCCAACTTGTCTTCCAAAGTGGATGGACCATTTTGCATTCCCGCCAACAATGGATGAGTGTTCCTGTTGCTCCACATCCTCACCAGCATTTGGTGTTGTCAGTTTTTTGGATTTTAGCTATTCTAATAGTAGTGGTATCTCATCGTTATTTTAATTTGCAGCTCTTTAATGACAAATTACCCGGATCATCTTTTCAAATATTTACTTGCCATATGTATATCTTATTTGTTGAAATGTCTGTCCAGATAATTCACTCATTTTTTAAAAAGTAGTTTGTTTTATTAGTGCTGAACTTTAAGAGTTTTTCTTTGTTTGTTTGTTTTTAGGGGGGAGTTATATTTTGGATATGAGTCCTTTCCCAGACAGGTGTTTTGCAATTTTTTTTCTGGTTCATAGTTTATCTCTTATTCTCTTAACAATGTCTTTTGCAGGGCAAAACTTTTTCATTTAAAAAAAAATCTAAGTTTTCTTTCATAGATTGTGCTTTTGGTATATCTAAAAACTCATTTCCAAGCCCAAAGTCACCTAGAATTTCTCTTATCGTCTAGAAATTTTACAGTCTACCTTTAAGTTTATGACCAATTTTGTGTTAGTTCTCATGAAAGGTGTAAGGAATGGGGTAGGTTCATCTTTTTGGCGTTAGATTTCATTTATAAACATCTGAGTCTTCCACTACCATTTGTTAAAAGACTATCAATTCTATATTGAATTGTCTTTGTTAATTTAGCGAAGATCAGTTGACTATATTTGTGTCAGTCTATTTCTGGGGTCTCTAGTCTATTCTACTGATTTTGTGTCTGTTCTTTTGTCAGTGCCACACGGTACTGTAGCTTTATAATACGCCTTGGAATCAGGCAGTGTTAGCCCTTCGCTTTTGTTCTTTTCCACACCTCCTCCTTTTCTTCCTCTTCCTCCTCTGTTTTTCTTCAGTGTTGTATTGGCTCTTCTAGGCTTTATCCCTTAGAAACTTTAGAATCAGAAAATACAGTTTGTGGACATTTGTTGCAATTGCATTGAGTCAATACATTAAGTTGGAAAGAGCTGACTTCTTAGCAAGAGCGAGTCTTCCAACCATAATCTTCGATTTCCTCCCTAATGGTTTGTAATTTTCTGCATATAGAGCCTGTACCTTTTTGGGGGAGTTAGATTTGTACTTCAATTCATTTATGGTGCTATTGTAAATGACATTATGGTTTTAATTTTGAATTCTAATTGTTCATTGCTGGTGTATAGGAAAATGACTGACTTTTGTGTATTAACCTTGTATCCTTCAACTTTGCTGCGCTTGCTTATTAATTCCAAGAGGTTTTTGTTGTTATTGTCGATTCTTTGGGATTTTCTACATAGACAATCTTGTTTCTGTGTATAAAAACAGTTTTATCTATTCCTTTCCAATCTGTGTGTCTTTTATTTCCTTTTCCTGTCCTATTGCACTAGCTAGGTTTCCAATATAATGTTGAAAAGGGATGGTGAGAAAGGACCTCTTTGCTTTTCAGATTTTAGGGGGAGGTATCCAGTTTCTCATCATTAAGTATAATGTTAACTGTAGGTTTTTGCTTGTTTGTTTTGCCTTTTTGAAGGTGTTATCAGGTTGAGGACTTTCTACTCTGTTCCTAGTTTGCTGAGAATTTTTTTTTTTTTTTACCATGAATGGGTGTGGGTGGGTGTGGTTTTTTTAAATATTTATTTATTTTTTTGAGGCACAGAGGGGCAGAGGGAGAGAGAATCTTCAAGCAGACTCCCCACTGAGTGTGGATCTGGATGCAGGGCTCAATCCCAGGACCCTGAGATCATGACCTGAGCTGAAATCAAGAGTCTGAGCCAGTGGGTGTTGGGTTTGCGTTACCCGATGTGATCATGATTTTTCTTCTTTAGGCCATTAAGATGGTAGATTACACGAGTTGATTTTTGAATATTGAACCAGACTTACACACCTCACAATCCCATTTAGTCATGGTGTGCAAGTTTTAAGGTTTTTAATAAGTTATTTGAGTGACTCCTCAAATAAAATCCTCATATTGGAAAAATTGCTATTCCTTATAACTCTCTTTTAATCTCTAGCCTCCCTCTCTAACTTTTTCTCTTGTTTTCTCAAATTCAGTTATTTGACTTACACAATTCCCAACAGTTCAAATTTTGTTAATTTCCTCCCTATATATTTTTTTAAATTTGTTCCTCTGTATTTTGATACTTGGATTCAGAACCTATTTTGCACTTAGATTTCATTGGTTTATTGATTAAATAGGGGATGAGGTGTGCTTCCATCAGGCAGTACATAATGTTTACCTGTCTCTGCTATATCGGAAGCCACTGATGTCCATGGCCCCAATACATAATAAATTCATGAAAGGTGCAAACTGTGATGCTTTATTTCTACCGTTCTTTCATCATTCATCACCTGGGCTATTTCTACAAAGAGGAAATTTTCTCTCATGAGCTATTTGATACCTAGTGAAAGAGTTTATATAGGAAAGGCTAGATAAGTGTCTGGTTCTTTCACTTTATTTACCAGTTTTCAAAATACTGAGTTGATTTCTGTAATGAGTTTTTAAAACACCACCATGTACTCGAGGATTGAAATTACTTGTCTTTAGTCCATTGCTCTTATTGCCACTGTTATTGCTCTTCTGCCCCTTCTATGGCTAACAAGAGCCTATTCTAGGTGATTACTGAGTCTTTTTGACATGACCCTACAGTTTTGATAGTGTCTGGGCTTTCAGATATGAGCAAGCTTTACCTATGTATCTAGTACACCTGCTGACCCAGATCTGGGGTCAGCCATTCCTCAAGGAGCCCTGGTACCTCTTGCTGGGAAATGTGGAGATTGTAATCCTCACGTTTAGCAGTTTTAACAAGAAAATGGAAGTTGCGTGCAGAGACCAAGCCTGAGTGGTCTTGGAAGCCCACACCACATGTGGGAGGCCTGAGTTACGTGTGTCCTGGCTTGTGAAAATGTTCCCACAGAACGGTTGTTTTCCTTTGGCTGGGGGGCCCCCACGTTTCACCCCTTCAAGACAAGTTTTTACATTCATTTCTTGGCTCAGGATTCCCTGAACCACATTAACAGTGCAAATTTGGAATTCTTACATGCATGTGGTACAGCTTGAGGTTTTGATTTCTCATGGGAAAACTTCTTCCCATTCAGAGCCCCAGGCAGATGGCAGTCCTGCAAGGCGCATCCGGGACGGGCAGCTGGAATTCCTTCAACGTCCTTTTCCACAGGGCGGGATGGTTCTTTTCTTCTCCCAGCCAGACGCTGGGGGTTCAGTGCTCTGGGCGGGTCCATGTCTCCTCTCCTCCCCAGAATAGGGCAAGTGTCGGGGCTGTCGCTGTGCCTGTTTCCAGGTGGTGGGGATTTGTGGAGGACAGCTTTTGCTCTTATTTGAGTTTGCTTTATTTCTGGCACCCAAGAACATCCCTTTTCTTTTCTGAGCTTGGCTAGAGATCTTTAAGACAGCCATATTCAGCCTTTTTTAAATCTGTCCCCACTTCTACCTTCTTATCACCCAGGGAACCATAAAATTATATGTTCTGGGGGCTTTTTCTGTCTCTGATGGGGTTGCATGTTGTCCATGAGGGTGGGGATCAGGGGCTTGTCTTCTTCCTGGGATGCTCCCTCCCAACCTGATAACCCGTGTAGGGGGAAGACACCCACAGATTGAAGTGTTGATTTCCATAATATTTTAACATATCAGGTGCAGGGACCTTCTCTATCTCTGGAAGGTCAGATGGGCGACCGTGTGTCCGTCCATCCAATGCTTAACTCTGAGGATGATGTGTGCTCATCTGGCATGGCATCGCCTTCATGGAGGGAGAGCTGTGTTCTCTCCCAAGCACTTGCCAGGTGTCGTAGCTGCACCTTCTCTGCCATCTTCCCCTTCTTTACCAGGCCACCGTTATTTATTTATTTATCTATTTATTTCCAGGTCACTTTTTTAAAAAGGCATTTTTAGGAACATTACCACTAACGACTCAGGCTTCCTTGTCAGCCAACAACTCTCTTTTCCGGAGAAGGGAATGTAGACATTGTCCTCAGAGATATTAGGGCCAGGTGGCGCCTGGGGGCATCTGGGCTCACACCTGACCCACTGGTGAGCCTGGCAGATGAAGCAATGATGCTCTCTGGGACTCTTCCCAAGACACGAACACAAAGGCCTCCATTCTTTTCCTTCCAATATGTATTGTTTCTTCTGGCATGTTTTATTACTGACTGGGGACTGATGAGCCCCTTTGTTCTTAATTCAAAGTTGCTTTATGCAAATGTTCCACCTCTCTATTTTATTTCCCCTAAACCTCAAAAAGCAGAGAGGCTGTGGAGGATGGACTCAAGGTCCTGGACCCGGTTCCACGCTTCCTCCTGGGAGCAAGGCCTACAGAAGTGGGGCTTTGGTCGACATGATTCCCTCTAATCTGAATATGGCAAAGGGTTTCTCTCGAGCAGGTATGATGTGGCAAGGGCAAGTGCGTCACCTGTGGAGGATGCTGATGTTTCCCGCGGCCTCCCTCAGCGAATGTGGTTTCTAAGGAGCCAGCTGGTGATATGCTCCTCATAGCTTTGTGTAAATGGAGCATTTGCCAGAAAAAAAATGAGCAATGTTATGACCTAGAAACAGTTGCTTAGAGACTGTTCACAAAATCTACGATTCAGGAAAAAGCGGCAGTGAAAAAGAACAAACACTAGACCCAGATTCCGAAGATGCAGGTGAGAGCCCTGATCCCATTATTCGGGCGTGATTTCGATAACTTTGTGTTCATTTCCCAGAACCTTGCCCCCTCCGCAGGCCACATCAGGAGACGGGGCTGCCTGCTTCAAGGGAATGTGCCGAGTGCCAGAGAGCACCGCCCGAACCAGAGGCAGGATGTGCTCAGCATCCTGGAGGCCCTCACTGAGCGTGACAGTCTTGGGCCCCCCGGGACGGCTGCGGAGAAGACACGTCCTGGGTTCCCGGGCAGCACGGTCCTTGGGCTGCTAACTCCTCCATGCCCCGTGCCAGACGGACTCCTTCAGATTCACCCCCGTTTGCCCACTGCCCAGCATCCTATGCAGCACCTGCTGGGATCTCAGTAAAAGTCGGTTTGTGGGTTAGCAGAGGGTTGGGTGCAAATGAGACGTCATGCCAGCCAACTCGGTCACTTTCTGTTGAACCTAAGAACCATGCTGCATTAAAGCTGGAGGTACATCCATCAACGGAGGCAAGCAAAGCAGGCATCGCTGTGAGGGGACTGTCTCTTGTTGTTCCTCAGGGTCTACACCTGCAGCTTTCATTCAGCATAGACAGATATCTCCCCAGGGGCCAAGGGCATCTGGTTCCTGTTCCCACACTCAAGTTTGGTGGTAAGGGACACCCTGCGCTGACCACTCCTTCTCGCGGGATACTTTTCCTGATGCAGGAGATGGAGTGGTGGTCCTGGCTCTCCTGGGGCTGCAACTTAAACTCCCCAACAGCACCCTGGGGGTCCTACGGGAGTGTGGGGCAGCAGTCCCCTTTGGAAAGGGACCGACACAAATGCTTTTATCTTGTGGCAAGCTGGTTTTTAGATCATGGAGGAGAGGATGTTGGATGACCCAATGGTAAGATCATATTAACTGTGTGGCCCTTGGGTTTTCTGAGCCTCAGTTTTCTCATCTGCATGTTGGGCGTGGGAATCCATGTTTGAAGGGCTCACTGGAACGACGGCAGGTGCCGAGCACTTTCCATCCCCTCCTCACCCTCCCCTCTGCTCCACTGGGTGGACACCCGATGCATTTGCTTCACTCTGGTTGCGTGGCTTCTCTGAGTGCCATTTCCTATGGAACAGAAAGCTTGGGCCACCTTAGATATTTTCCTCTGCAGTTTCAGTTCTCCGACACTAAAAATCATGTTACTCAGTCCCCATTTCACTGGCTCCAAGTTTTACACTAGTGGAAACGTCGTACTTGGTTATGTTGACTAGACAGCTCCGAATTCCCAAATCAAGGACTTTTAGTGGAAACTGCCAAGAGATTGTAGCTTCAAAGCCAGAAACAGTTAAATCAACAAATGTAATGCCAGCCATTTGTCCTGGGGAGGTTCAATGTCACGGGCTTCAGAGTTTGTATGCAAATGCATGTGATTAATTCAACAGAGAAGGAATGAAAATGCCAAGTTAATTGCTTGAATCTTTTTCTCTTTCCTTCTTCTAATTGTCTTTCCATTGGCTTTTATCGGGAAACTTTTCTGTGCCTGGAGCGCTGGCTGTCTCCGGGCTGGGCTCCTTCCGGGAGCTCTGCTTTGTGTGGGGCAGAGCTGCCAAGCACTTTCCCAGGCCTGAGTGCTTTTCCTACAGCGTGCATTGATACCAGCATGGACTCAACTCCCTGCCAATATGAGGACTTGGTTCCTCATGCTTTCCTGCCTTCCTTGGAAATGTGTCATTCCTGATAAGGGCACAGAGCTGCTTTGTCTGTTTACAGCTTCCTCCCCTTCCCTGGTTCCTCAGAAATCACCAGGGCCACTGGGGCATCCACCAGACAGGCCGTCTAGCGCTGCTGTATAAGGGTGGTCTGAATGCGAAGTCCGGCTACATGCTTACGGCTGTGAGTTCATCGCCACATATTAGTACGTGTCATAAACCCCTTGTCATTCCTGAAATTTCCAGATGGGACGTTTACACTCAGTCAACATGTGCTGGAGGCACCTGAGGCCATGCTCACTTGGTGACCAACCCAACACCTGTTCTCTTCTCCTTAGTCTCAGGATCCCAAGTGTTAGCTGGGCTCATGACGGCAGGCAGCGGAAGGCCGCATTCCCCAAAGACCTCCTCCAGCAGATGGAGCCTGGAGCCTCCTGTGGGCTCAGCCCAGCCCCCCCAGGAAACGGAGAGGAGGCTTTATTGGGAAATGTCATCCCAGAGCAGGGGGGAGTGGTGAAGGGGACTCTGGGCAGGAGGACAGAACACAAACGCCGTGCCTTCCCAGGCTGCCCACAGCGTCTCAGGGAAACACGGCAGCTTGCTTGGTCACGAGGGACTCCTTTGCAACGGGACACACTGTCTGGTGGGGGGAGGAGAGTAGGGGATCTGCCAGTGGCTTGTCTCAAACCTCTGATTGGTCGAATTTTGACCCATGGGATACAGTCCCCAGGGACCCAGCAGGCTGCCGGCCGTCCCCTCCATATCCCTTCTCTCTCACACCATCCACCCTTCTGCCCCCTCCCCCTCCACTGAAGACACGACTTGTGTCTTCCACGGAGGAGACCCAAGCCTCCAGGTGAGAACCTGCACAAGCTCCCGCATCTCGGCCTCGCTCCCTCTCCTGGGCGAGCCATCAGTGCACCCATGAAGGCGCGTGTCACGTACTCATGGCTCTTAGGTTTCCTGGAGCAATTCTCTTTCCCTCGCACCATCAAATTCCCCATCTCCTGAGTCATTCCCATCAGCAGATAAACATGCTGGGATAAGTCTTAAAAGAAAACCTTTTAGCTGCTGCCTCCTTTCTCTGCTCCCTTTACAGCAAAACTCCCTGAATGATTCTCTGCTTTAGCTTCTCTTCCCATCCTCCCTTGGGTCTATCGCAGTCAGATTCCTTTGTCACCTCCAAGGTCATCACTGACTTTGACAGAGCTAAATCCAGTGGTCAGTCTTCAGTCCTGGCTCCAGTTACCTATAGGTACATGACAATGCACCCCCATATTTAAACACCCTGGTGCCATTCATTGATTGACTGGGGTGGCTGCAGTCATCTGAAGACGAGACTGGCTGGGCTGCACATTCAAGATGGCACACTCATGTGGCCAACAGCCAGGGCCACCTGTGGTCTGGGAGCTCACGGTGGACGGTGGACCATTGACCAGAGAACCTGCACACCCTGTGGCTTGGGTTTCTCATTGTGTGGGGTTGAGACAGTGTTTCAAAGGTGAGTGTTCCAGGAAATAAGCAAGAGAAGCTGCCAAGCCACTTACAGGCTCTGCCCAGAGCAGACGCAGCCTCCTTGCTCTGTATTCTCCCGGCCAGAGCAGTCAGAGGACCCATCCCAATTCAAGGGAGTGCAGGTGAGAAATGAACTCTGCCCCCTGGTGAGTACTATTTGCAGGAGAGCATTTGGCAGAGCAGGTCCCTCCCTCCCCCCCCTTGGAACGTCCTTCAGCGCCTTCCGGGATGCAGTCTGCACCTCCCGCCCGCCGCCCTAGTCACTCCTTGGTTCCCGGATCCTTCTACCTGCCCGGGCGCTGCCTGTTGGCGCCTTCCAGAGCTCGGTTTGTGCCTGCCTGAGAGAATGGTGCCTCCCGGCCCCTTGACTTGACCGCGGCCTGTGAACGGAGAGTACAAAGTGCCATGTCCCTCCTGGGCCCAGAAGTGCTTATTCACCAATGCCGGCCTTGCTCCTCCTTCCCCTGCTCGCCCGAGGTCAACTGCAGTGTGCTCTGGTGAGGAAAGTATTTAAGGGCATTCAAAGCACGTTCGTCACGCGAACCTCAATAGAACACCCTGGGAAAAGATGGAGGAAAAGGTTTCACCTCCTTATGAGAGTCTCGGAAGTCACATAGTGCTATTTCATATCCTCAAATATTTAAACAGAGTTTAGAGACTTAAATGCATGTTTTCTCCTTCTGAGAGTGTCCAGGATCTGCTAGTTCCTGCTCTGTGCAGGTGGAGCTGTTCTGTTGAAATATTTTTTTCTCCTCCGACTTCCTGAAATGGGTTTGCTTAAGAAAATCAGTTTTGTAGAGCTTAGCATTTACGGGTGGCAAGCCTGTGGGAAGCCTACTAGGGACGCGGTGTATCCCACGAGCACTCGCACTGCAGGCTGATCCCTGGCCTGGGATGCTGCTTCTCTGTGTGACCCCCTGGCTCTGGGACCACACCTGCCCCGCTTTTGGGACAGGCACCCATAGCTGCACCCAGGCCCTGTGGGAGGATGGGGCAGGCACCCAAGGTCTCAGAGCAAAAGAGTAATTTGAAAGGGATATATTCACCGGAGATCAGTTCCCAATTCCTGAGGCTGTGCTCTTTGTTGCTCTCCATTTTAAATTGGATTTTTCTTTGAGGATGTGGTATTGAAGGACAAATCGTCATCCATGCAGTCTTCTGTGGAGGCTCCCGGGAGCCTCCTGGTGAAATCAGACCAGAGAAATGAAGGAAGGAGCAGATGGGCCATTTTCCAATTCAGGCTCAAGTGGGGGTCTCGAGGAGAAGCACAACACAATTAGAAATCATCTAAAATATCATCTCCCGAGTACATGCTCAAGCAGTTTCCATGCAGAGGATGTGCATCCTCTTGTAGCATGCCCTGTGGTGAAATGGAGCTGCCCTTGGCTTGACTGGGTTGAGGAATGGTAGTGAGGGTGTCCCCTGTGGTGCTATGGACAGAGTGCTGCCCCCCAAATTCACAGGGGGCCTGCAGCCTATGTGTTCTCTGCCTTCATGGCTTCAGGGATTCGAGGCTCTCGTCTGTGCCAGAAGTGTTTCCACCCACTCATTCCCCACTGTCTCACTGGTTCATGAATCCATGCATACCACCAATGCCTTTCTTCCATGCCGCCATGTTGGTTGACTCAGGAACCAGCACCTGTTTTCAGGGAGCTCATGGTCAGCTGTCAGGTTGGCATGGGCAGTGGGAAATGAAAAACAGTACAGATTGGATTCTGGGTGGCCATTCTTGGGAGCCCTGGATAGGAGGCTAGTGGCGAGGGGTGGGAAGGTGAAATTAAAGGACAAAATGGCATCTCAGTGTTGACTTTCTCCTTTGGTGCCTCTTCTGTGGCTCCGTGTGGATACAGACCGTGATTCATGTCCTAGGGCCATCACAAAGTATTAATAGATACACACTTTTTTTTTTTTTTCCATTTTACTTTTCTGCTAATGTCCTTCCCAGCAGCTGCCAAGGATGAGAGTCTCCACAGGGCCTGCCAGCCACCCGTCCAGAAGGCAAGCGCTGTGTGGATGCTGAATAATGGCCCCCCAAGGGTCAACATATCTTAGTACTTGGCGCCTGGGAACATGTTACATTACTCAGCAAGATTGCCTTTGAAGATGTAATTAATGTAAGGATCTTGAGATGTACAGACTATTCTGGATTATCGGGTAAGCCCCAATCACCAGGGTCATTAGCAGAGGGTGCATATAGCTGGAGATGGGGCTGGAGAGAAAAGGTAAGGGCGACACAGAGGCTGAGCTTATGCTCTGAAGATGGAGGGGGAGTCATGAGCCAAGGACGCTGGAAGAGACAAGGACCCCGGTGGGGCCTCCTGAAGGCAGGCAGGCCTGATGGCACCTTGAGGGTTCCTCAGTAAAGCAGAGCTAGAGCTTCTGACCTCCAGAATTGGAGATAACAAATCCATGTCATCTTAAGCCACCAAGAGTGTGGTAATTTGCTCCAGCAGCCAGAGGAAATAAGACACCCAGCATGAGGGACTGCAGTGACCTAACCGCTTGGATGGGCACCGGACCACGTGTTCTTACAGAACGCTCTGCTCTATGCCTTTCTGAATCTCTCTCCTCACTTCATCTCTGCTGACTTTGATTCTTCATCAGGGATTATGTACTGTTGTCCTTTTTCCCAACTGGATGAGATAATCTCTGCTGATTTCTGTTGTTGGAGTGGGTGTGAAATTAGCGTCTAAAGTTACCTTGTCACCCAGGTATCGATACAGTGGTCATAAAGTCTGGAAATAACGGGAATATTATCTGTGGATACCACTCTATGCTCCCAGCCTGTTGGTGACCAGCTTGTGGGACGAGCGGCCCCAGGGACTGCCCCTGCACGTGCACACAGGGAAGCGGACTGTTGAATTTTATCACTTTGCTGAGTCAGCAAATGAATTCTTTGGTCACAGGCATTGACTAGACATTGGTGACTTCTCTTGACTGATTAGATGACGTGACACAAAATTCACTTATTCCCTTTATGTCTATTTACTAAATACCAGCACACATCAGTTATGGTATTTGGACCCTGGAGTATGGAGAGTGAGCAGAGAAGTGATGCCCGATCTCATGGGGTTTTGGTCTCATGGAAGTCACTCATATGAGGCACCCTGCAGCGGGGAGGGTGGCAGGAAGCAGGGAAGAGCAAGGCCGCTCGGAATGGGGCTCAGAGTTTCCTTGCAGAGGTTGGGGGCGGGGGCTGGGACCCGAGGCAGGGGAAGCATGGTGCCGCAAGCAGAGAGGAAGTCTGTAAGGGAGCCCCACAGGCTCGTAAGGGCAAACCAGGCACTTGGCAGAGGGCGTGGGGCTCAGCTGTGCAGCAATGGCAGGTGTCTCTGATCCATCTGCAAGGCCAGGAGAGTGTTAGGCTACAGGGCCCAGAATGCCGGTGAGGGTGCGTTCCTGAGGGATGCGGACCCCCGGCAGTGGGCCGTATGAATGGCCCAGTTTGAGTGAGGAGGGTGGGCTTTCTCTCCCCGTCAGTCCCTCATTGCTATGGAGAGCTCCTGAGGACGGTCACGTAGACTTCTGGGCTGCAAAGGCCAGCTGGTGCCCTTGGCCAGAGGACACCTCTCCCGGGAAGGCAGCAGATGTGGGTCCTCTAGCAGCTGGGCGATAAGGGGGTCTGGGGAGCACCAGCGGGAAGGGTCTGGGGTTGGGGGAGGGTGGTGGACCATCTGTAATGCAAAGGATCCCTCTGGCTGGACTGGAAAAGGCTGGAGCACCCTGGTATGAAAACAGACGTCAGACTTGGCCTGACGGGAGCTTGCTATGCGTGGAGGAAGTCCCGGTGGGAGAGGTGGGTGAATGTCAGAGGCTTCGGGAAGATCAGATCTCCATGGCCTCATGAGACAGACTGGCTGTTGGACTGGGGCAGCAAGCATCAGGGCGACTGAGTGACTGGACTGATGGAGCAGGGGCAAGTCTCAGAGGACACTGCATGCATGTGATGGACAGCTTCGATTTCTGGATGTTGCTCTGTTGCACTGGGAGTGTGGCTCTGTCCCAGGTAGCTGTCAGCTCTGCCTGCAGGAAGTGTCCAGGCCCCAGCCCCTCTCCCACCTGCACGGCTGCCATCCTGGCCCGAGGGACCCAGGATGAGTGAGTGTGAGTGTGTGCGTGTGCGTGTGCGTGTGCATTAGTGCCGGTGGGAGTGTGTGTGAGAGGGAGTGTGTGCGTTTTGAATGTACTGTTTGCCTGGTTCACTCCAGTAGAGTACTTCTTCCCTGACAGCAGCAGGAATTTCTTGTCTCTTGGCCACAGCAGGCCCTCAACCCTGGGGCCCTGGTTCCGGACGTGGGTGCCAGGACTCAGCGCTGGGGGATGGATGGCCCTGGGGACCGGCGGGAAGCCTCTGCCTCGTTGTCAGTGTGACTGGTTCGCTTGTTCCCTTCTTCAGGGCTGTCGTGGCACCTTGTCACTGGAAGCCTTCCCTCCACGTGTCTGGCATTCTCGGGGCTCCCCCAGTGGACCTGGGTGATCACCTCCAGGCTCTGCACATGGTGACCCCCTCCACCTGCTCACTCTCACTGCTCTCCAAGGGGTCACCTTCAGGAGATCACTCAAGACCCAGCGTGATCCTGGACCCCACTCCATGCACTTTCACAGCAGATGCACTCACCCCTCCGGAGGACCACTGCCATGTTGTGACGTCCTTGGTCATTAGAATCTAAAGGATTAGGCTTCCCCACGGGACCACGTGCTCCTGGAGGTTGGAGAGAAAATGTGTCTTATTGGTGATCTTTCCTCAGAGCACCGTTCAATTCCTGGCTTATATACTTGAGAGGACCAAGGTGTTTACTGATGAATAAATACTGATTGAACGAGCACAATATTACAGGTGCCGAGAAATGTGACTTTTTTCTACAAAGTTTTTCGAATAGAAGGTCTATCAATGAAAGATCAGGTTGTGTATATCTATCTATCAATCTATCTATCTATCTAATCTGTATTTAGATGTGGATATACTGAATATACAAACAGACAATGACCAGACCATCTGGCCAACAATCCCTGCAGCAACCAGCCCAGCACAGCAGGACGCTGTTGAAGACTGCTGGCTTCCCATTCTGCTGTTGGTCTCAGGACCAACCAGGGAACGTCAGTGTGCTCCCCAGCCAATCACGCAGGATGCCCCTTCCAGCTGGCCCACCGCCAGCCTCCCAGGGCCCACAGCCTCTGCTCAGCACAGCCACACCTCCCCTTCCTCCCTCTGTCCAGCCTCCCCTGACCCCACCCACCTGTGAGTCTCCGTCAAAGGCAAGTGATGGTGGCTGACTCCCTCGCTACCCCAAGCTCCAGATAATCCCTTTGGTTGTTCTCATTTGGGTGGATGTCATTTCGGGCTTTGGTTTTCATAAGGCATGGGGGGTACTTCCTGGGACTTCCAGTGGATGCCTGAAACTGAGGATAGAACTGAACTCATAGGCACTAGGTTTAATTTATAAATTAGCCATAGTAAGACATTAGTAACAATAACTAATAATACAATAGAGCAATTGTAACAATATCCTATAATAGAAGCTACAGGCTGTGGTCTCTCTTCGAAATATCTCATTGTGCTGTACTCGCCCTTCTTACGATGACGGGAGGGGGTAAAAGCCCCTCCCCGCCCGCGTGACAAGATGAAGGAGGTGACGACGTGGACACAGGGACGTAGCGTTAGGCCACTGTTGATCTGCTGACCATATGTCAGAAGGAGGGTCACCTATGTGCTCCTGGACCACAGTTGACCGCAAGTAACTGAAACCACGGAAAACAGAACCATGGCTAAGGGGGGACCACCGAATAAGCACATGAGGAGGACCCGGACACCTGTGCATCCACTCAGTGTGCTATGACAGCTAGCCCCTGTTTGCAAGGTGGCTGAGGCGTCGCTCCCACTGAGTGAAGGCCAGGAGGCCGTGGGGACCGGTGGTGGCACACGCTGCATGGGCCCACCCTCAGGGGCCTGCTGCCAGGGGGTCCGCGCTCTGCCTGCTTCCCCCTCCCCGGTGCTTGGTGAAGGTGGAGAACCCTTAAGATGGGAGAGCCTGCGCCCCTGAAAGTCACGCCTGGGGGGTCCCCCCGTCTGCCCATCAGAACAATCCTGCTTGATTTGACATGAGTGCAAAGTCAACTTCAATGACAGTTGACGAAGCCACGGGATTTTGGGGGTTTGTCTGTTACAGCAGCTTGCTTTACCAAAACTAATCCTCCAAACAAACCAAGCTGGAAGATCCTGGAGAGGGGCCGGAGGGAGGCCAGAATCCGCCCAGGGCTCCTAGCCTGGAGACAGCCTGGAGCTGCAGGAGCTCCAGAGCAGTCCGGACGGGGACACAGGCTCGCAGGAGGGAGGGGCATGGGGGATTCTGAGACGCAGAGAGGAGGCCAGGGCCGTCTGTCTGTGTGTCCATGAGGTGTCAGTCATGGGGAGCAGAGCGCACGTGGAGGTGGGGAAGTGCTGAGCAGGGTGGGCAGCAGAAATAGGAGAGCGGATTTTACTAGAGATTCAGTGGTTGCCCTGTGCGCAGCCAGGGCGCATGGCGTTCGCTCTGCCAGGTGAAGGGGCCAGCTCAGGGGCGGCTGGTGGTGGGTGGTGGACTGCCTGGCGGCAGGCCGGAGACTGGCCAGCAGACAGGGCGGTGGTCCAGCCAGAGGACGGCAGAGGGGAGACGCATTGCAGAAAGAGAGCTCCATCATACTCGCCCAGGATTCAGTGAGGCAGAGCAGAATCAAGAGGGCTGCCTCGATTGTTGACCGAAGCTCTAAAAGACAAGCCAGCCAGAGAGGGACGAACCTAGGGTGACGGATGGGCCATCTGAGCGCCAGGCAAAGCCGGGCAGGTCTTCATCTCCTCGAACAGTGTCGCCTCGGGACAGACATTCCCTGCATTTGCTTTAGCGAAATTAAAATCCGAAAACATTATCCATTAAACAAGGCCCGAGGCAACAGCTTCCCGCTCAAAGTCCAATATTGTGGCAAATTAGTTTCTGCAAAACAACATCACCTGTCACATTAACTAAATTCTGCCGGTCGTATTTTACTGGGTCTGCAGTTTTTATAGCACTTGATTTGAAAACTATTTTGATTTATAGTTCCATGAAAGCTGTAAGGTCCACAACATTTACGCCTAATTTCACGATGTCATGTGTTTAAGCCATATCACAATGAGCATAATTAAGTCAAGACAGGAGATCCATGATCAATTTTCTAAGGGGATTTGTATTCTGTTTGGGTTTTGGCAAACGTGGCTTTGGTGCCCTGCTGGAAAATGCTGTGTGGGTCTGTTGTAGGTACACAGGGACGGCCCCGTTGGCTTCGTGTGAGTGGGGGGGATGGGGTTCTGCCCGGGGACGTGGGTCCCCCATTCTGTCCTGGTGGGGACCCAGTGCACACATCTGTACCGGGCATCACGGGTAAAGAGCAGCAGCTCCTGCGCTGCGGCACATAGTGGTCACAATGGCTGAACCCAGAGATTTCGGGTGTAACTCATTTGGAGTAAGGCCTGGGTACTGGAGGTTTAAAATCATGCCCAGGTGATTGGGATGAGCAGCCACGCTGGGACTTGGGTGAGCAGAGCAAAACCATGCAGGGCTGCGAGCGGACTGGCCTGAGATGTCCGTTGCTTTGGGAAGAGACAGACAGAGGACGTGAAAGTGAGCAGGAGGACACCTCCTCTGAGGAAAGCCGGATGCCCCCATGGCCACAGCCTTGTAACATGGAGACTCCTCTGTCATCTTTCCATGGCATGTGTTTTGACGAAGGAAAAAGCAAGAGAAATGGAATATAAGGTGTTTAAAACAGACAGGAAATAGGAAATTCACCTTCCTAGATTAAAAAAAAAAAAAAAAACACTTGTTATTAAATCCCTATGTGGAGCAGGCCCCTGGGAATGAAGTGTATTTCTGAGAAGTCAGTGATGTGAATCAGACGACCCGTGGCCGGTGGGGACCAGGCGGGGACTGAACCACTGCAGGGCATCACCTGCGCCTCTGCGTCCTGATGGCACTGGAAGCCGGGCTGTCCACAGCACCCTTGTACTTCACCTCTTCGTGGAGCCCAGCGGAAAGTTCCTTTTCGCATCTGCTCGTTCCCTACCCAGGGGCTGCCCGTGCTTCCTGAGCCCCGTTCTTACTTGTCCTCGTTACAGAACATCAGGCTCCTCTCTGGACGTAACCCTGGTCCAGTGCGTGTAAACAGTCGGCGCCCAGCAGATGTCTAGGAGTCACTCACGGTGCCGACCCCGGGTCTTGTTTTCATCCCCTGCCCTTGGAGAGCCTCTGCTTCTGTCTCCATTGTTCCAGGTGAGAGTGGTGAGCAGGGTGGTGGCGGGTCCTCCTGAGGGACAGCAATGAGAACGGGCAGCCGCCGGAGGGAGGCGGCCGGGGGGCTGAAGGCGTGCGGAATCCTTGGCCTGCACGAGGCGGCCAGGCTTTCTGGCGCTGTCTAGAGCCACCGCGCCTGAAACGGGAGGCAGGGGGAAGGGAATTTAGGAAGCTTTCTTAGCGTCTCATACCTTCCTCGCCCATGTCTGTCACATAGGTGGCTGGGGACACAGCATCGTCAGCCCCCAAGGCGAGGTGGCCAGCACACAGACGCTTATCACGCAGGGTCAGGGCCATGAAGGAGGAGCGCTGGTCCCCGTGGAGCAGAGGAAAAGGGAGCCACATCTCCTGGGGGCACCATGGGATGCAGGCATCGCGAGGGGGTGTATGACCTGCTCCCCATACAACACCCAGCAGGTCCCTGTCGCCCTGACTCGCTACCTTCATGGAGGGGCCATGTGGTCGTGCCCGGGAGAAGAGGCACCTGAGCAGAGCTTTGGAGGGTGAAGAGCAGTCATGCTGGAGATCTGGGGCAGGCTGCAGGTGAGGGGTGCGGGGTGGGACCTGGCTGCTCCTGCGTGGCAGAGCCACCGCCCCCAGACGAAACACCGGCAGATGTTGTGTGAACGGGAAACCAACCTCTACAGCATCACGCGGGGTGAGCCGGGCCTTGTTTGGTAGAAAAGCACACTTACCCGATCGGTCGTGACGTGCGTGCAGAACACTTATTTACATGCATGTGGCCAAATCAACTCTTAGAGCCTTAAGACCCCGAGCAGGTGTGGTCAGGCACCTGGGTGGGTAAGCGGGCAGGGGGGTGGGAAGGAGGCAACCCTCAGCGGGGTTGGGGGCGTGGGTAATCCCCAGAAGGTGCTGGAGGCAAAGCGGCAGCCAGCCAGGGGCCGGCAGGGCGATGTCCTTGTTCATCCCCAGAGTCTGGACACCTGGTCTGGTCTGTTTACACTCTCGATGCAGGGTTTACAAGAAGCCACCTGAGCTGGATTTGCTACCCACTCGCAAGAGCAGCAGCATCGCATAAACAACCCCTCATGATCCGCTTCCTGGACATTCCCTCCCTGCGTGCCCCACGGTCAGCAAAGCCGAAGCCACCTGCCTCCATGAGAAAGGCTTCCTTATACCTTATGACCCACCTTTATGGGCCCAGTGATATGGGTTCTGACCCCATTGATTGCGTTCTTGTCTATCACGTGACCTGGTCAGAGCCCAGTCTGCACACTCCGGGCTCCGTGCTTTGATGCTTTTTTAAGGCTCAGTGCAAACGGCTGCTTTTAAAAACACAGAGTTAATAATTCTCCAAGCTGGGAGCCAGGACTTGCACCCTGGGGAGGGGTGACTTTGTGTTGGGGCGTCTGCCGTGACATCTGGCCCTTGGCAAGGTTTCTGGGACATGCAGCAAAAATGCTGGGATTCTGACAACCTCCACAGCTGTGGGGAAGGCAGCACACTGTGTTCTGGGGTCCTTGACCCTCAGAGCTCGCTCTGGATGAGCTACTGGGGCGGGGGTTCTAGGGCCAGGCCCGCCCCCTCCCCCTGAATCTGGCACCCTGCTGGTTCAGTCCCTTCTCTGGGCCTCTGTCATCTTCTGGCTCAGGGGCGTGTGTGCAGCACTTCCCTTTGGCCCCCAACACTGGGGAGATGGCAGATTTAAGCATCTCCCCCAACAGGGCCACCTCGTCAGTAATTATCATGGCCCCACGAGCAGCCAGACACCATGCTGGATGCTCTCAGTCTCGTCAGCAGATGCCTCTTGGGCTCTATGGAATGGCCTTGAGCTTCGGGGGCCGGCGGGCCCTTCCCCCAGGCTTCCTTCTTGTTCTTTCCCTCTGTCCCGGCTCCCTGTGGCTATTCCTGATGGCACATCTTCAGTGATGGACAAGTCTCCCTGTGGTCCTCTGCTGGGTGTGTGCCCCATGGAGGCAGGAGAGTGAGGACAGATCATGTGAGCTCTGCGGGGGTGGGCACCGGAGAGCCCACCCCAGCTCTGGGAAGCTTCTTGGACACATGGCTCTTCTTCTCTGAACAGCATTTCCCCTCCAGGGAGTGATGCATCATCCCAGGGAGAGTGCCTAGGGCCTGGCATACCATAGGCACTCAAGAAATATCTGTTATTATCACCGTCATGACACCGAGGCCTGGGGGGTGTGCTGATTATACTCCAAGCAATTTGCTGGGCTCAGGGATGCCCCTGGGCCTACAGGGAGGTCGGTGCAGGGGGAGGGGGGAGATGAATCATCTTGTTTTCTCTCTCTCTCTTTTTTAAAGATTTTATTTATTTATTTGACACAGAGAGAGACGCAGCGAGAGAGGGAACGCAAGCAGGGGGAGCGGGAGAGGGAGAAGCAGGCTTCCCGCTGAGCGGGGAGCCCGACGCGGGGCTCGATCCCAGGACCCTGGGATCATGACCTGAGCCGAAGGCAGACGCTGAACGACTGAGCCGCCCGGGCGCCCCTCATCTTGTTTTCTCTTAGAGAACCCCGGGATGCTGTTTCTGCTGGTGATTATGGGAGCGGAGTTCGGGGTCAGGAGGAAAGGGGGTAGTTTTGCCTTCCAGGGCGGTTTTCTACTCCCCGATGGTAGCAGGGAGGCAGTATTAACTCTCCTTTGGCAAGAAACGAGTAACTCTCGGCCTTGGACGGTGGGCTTGGAGAGAGGGTGCTGTTACAGCTATTTGCTATGTGAGCCGCACAGGCTTTCCCTGCCGACCGGGAATCCGGCGTGGTGAGCTACAACGCTGCGGGCACTGCCCTCTTCCCGTGCGAATGCGCTGCTTCTGGGGACGTGGGGATGGAGGACAAAGCCGTGGAGGGGGGACCAGCGTGTCCCACGTTCTGGATCCTGTCCCCAAACTCACAGGCCTCCATGCGGAAAAGGAGGTGCCCGTGCAGTGCACGGCCTCGGACACGAGGATGGACGGTGCGGGGTGGCCGGCATCGGCCCCAGACCTGCGCAGACTGGCCGGGGCAGGGGTGCGGAGGCCAGGGCCCTCTCCCTGCTGCAGTTCCCGGGGAGGCAGCGGCGTCTCAGCTCCTGCGTGTCCCCCACACGGCCGCCTGGCGCAGAAGGGCAGGGTCTGTGGGACACGGCGTAAGGCGCTCGGTGAGCGGCTGACCTCTGTCTCCGCTGGGGTGGAAACTGCTCAGCGGTGTCCTTGGGATATAAAAAGGCAGAAGGGGAGAGGCCAGGGACCTCAGCTTTGTATTTATAAAACGCAAAAGAACTGAGTCACTGGGGATGATGTTCCAAGGCACTCTGTAAATCCCGCAATCGGTGTGGGAAGATATTTTCAATAAACACCTAGCCCGGGATTGCTCTGTATCTCCACCCTGAATGCACGAAGGATACTTTCATTTCAGGTGAGTAGGATCTGCCCTGTACACAAAGCTGTGAAAATTCTTTTGAGGACTGTGGGTTATGGAGGAAGACACTGGTTTTGGTGAAACTTCACCAGTTACGTTGGATCATTTTGGGGATCATCCAGTAAATAAATTCTTCACGACCCACTTTCCCTTTGGACCTGGTAGGGAAACAGAGGTCAAATATTTGTTGAGAGGTCACAATGCTTAGCGGGCCAGTAGGTCTGTCTTGTCTCTTGTGGCGGGAGGATGCTTTTTCCGCAACCTGTCCTTCCCTGCAGTGGGGCGGGGATTGTTGCTGCCGCTCTAAGTTTGAACGGTGTAGGCGGGGCCTTGCTGGCACCCCTTTCCTCAGTCTCCTGTCTGAGGGAGGTTGGCACCCGTCAGAGGGCTCACTCTGACTCCAGCTCATCTATGCAGGGGTGAGCTCGCGGAGACAGCGGAGCAGGGGCTTGGGGCCCGGTCACACAGGTCCTTGAGAGGGGGCGCACTGGGTTCCGGGTCCTTCCTCAGGGCTCCAAGGTGCAGGCAGAAGGGGAGAGGCCGGCGGCCACCGGGGATACCCTCCCCGCCCCGCCCCAGCACCACACACAAAAAGCAAGTGGGCATGGTCTGATGGTGCAAACGAGACAGATGTCTCCCAAGGCTGCATCTGAAGGACGAAACTGTGTGACCCCTGGCTGCTGGGGTTCAAGCTCTGGGGGGATCAGAGATGGCTTCTTTCTGGCAAAGTCAGGACCCTTGGGGGCAAAGGTTCTCAACCAGGGGCAGTTTTGCCCCCTGGAGACCCTTGGCAGGGTCTGGAGACACATTTGGTTGTCACACTGGTGGGAGGCCAGAAACACGGCCAAGGGTCCTTCGGGGCACGGGCGGCACGTGCAGCATCACCGGGCCCCAAATGTCTGCGGTGTTGAGGTTGAGAGGCTCCGCCCTGAGCAGCTGCCTGGGGGGCTGGTTCTCCGTAGAGGCTGGGTGAATTGCCATGTGGCCAGGCCTCCAGCTCGGAATCCCCGGGGGCAAGAACAAGAGCTCTCGGTGTGGCTCCCCGGGTCCCGGGGTTGGCTTACCGGCCGAGCAGCCACCTGCCCTCTGGCAGCTCCCAATGCCCTCAGCGATGGGATCCCAAGCCCAGTAGCGAGAGCTCCAGGCACACCAAGGATGTGGGCCTGCACGAGGGGGCTGGGCCGGGGACTCGGAGCTGGAGGAAGACACCCGGGTGTGTCCTGCTTGGGCTGCTTGTCTGCTGGAGGACATAACCCCAGGACTCAGGGACTGGAGACAGTGTGTTGGATCTCGTGATTAGCATGGGTCAGGGACTCAGGCAGGGCTTTGCTGGGTAATTCCTCACCCCGGGAAGTTGGTGGAGGAGGCTGCACGCTCGGCCAGGCTAAGGTCAGGGCTCAGGGGCCTCCCACACTCCTCCTGGGCCTCAGGTTCCCCTGGAGGGTCCCCTGAGACGGGAAGAGAATGCAGCCGTTGCCTGATGCTTGAGCGGGAGGCCCATCACATCCTGCCTCATGTGCCGCACTTGATTGGTTAAAGTAGACCCGGAGCCTCCTAGACTTGGGGGGCGGGGGGATGCCGGGCCCAGCCCTCTACAGGCGCAGGTCAAAGACACTGCAGCTGTCTTTAACCTCTGGTACTGCAGCTTCAGGGCAAATGGAATGAGCAGCGTGCCAGAGGCAGGAAAGCCTGGGGACTGAGCCGCAGGCTCTCCCGTCCTTGTCTGGGACAGACGCATTCTGAGGAAAGTAGCCGCAGGACAGACCCTCTCTCACGGCGGGTGGCCCAACCATTCCTCTTCTCTGGTCACCCTCAGCCCCTCGCCCCACAGGAGGGCATGATTTCCGGGCTCCAGAAGAGCGGCAGAGTAGGGGTCCCCACAGTCTCCAGAGATGCGCTCGCTGCCGAGACTGTGCCCGCCGAGTGTCTGCAGGACGAGATTGGTTCCGCCCGAGGCTGCAGCGGGGAGCGTGGAGGAAGGGAGCCGGTCCGAGAGCACGCGAGCCCTGCACCTGCCTCCTCGTGGGCAACGGGACTGCAGAGAGGACCCGTGGGGACTGAGCGATGGCCCCAGGGGACAGCCAGCTGGAATGGGGAGGGCCCAGCCAGCCGGGCGCACCATCACCGCCACTGTTTTGGTGTAGATGCCAACAGGTTCCTGTTCAGCCTCCCGAGTGAAGTGTGTGCAACAGAGTCCGAAGTGTGTCGACAACGGACGTCCCTCCGAGGACGACGCTGTGGCCCCCGGGCTTCTCCCTCACGTGGGTCCGGTGACTCCAGTCTCTGCTCTGGGGCTCCTCTCCCGTCCCCCCCTCCTTGCACCAGCCTTGCTCCTGATCCCCGCACACACGAGCTGCACTCTCCGGACGGACCCATCCCGTGTGTCGACCCCCGCTCTGGTCATTTCAATCACTACCACTTGTGCCAGTGCGTCCCCGCGCACCTGGAAATCCCAGGCAGAGTGGCCCAGGCACGCAAAGACGGCCGCCGAGCTGGCCGAGGCTTCCAGAGTTAATCCGCACTCAGGAGGACCTGGGATGTGTGGGGACGGCTGCGGGAGACAGGCCCCCCTCGCAACGGCCTCGAAAATCATCCTATGTCCCGTGGCGTTTCCTTGCAGCGCACAACCCCCCTGTTCTTCCTTGGGTGTCCGTGATGCACAGCTGTGGCTGGGCGGGCTAGCGAGCCCGGGGCTGAGTCCTGCGGCAGGTGCTCTGTTTACTTTAGCTCTTTTCTCCCCCCTCCTTCTGTGGAAGCACAGCAGAGACAGTGGGTTTATTTACTCTCAGGCTACCGAAGAACTCAGGCACAAAACACCTTGCCTTGTGTGTGGTCTTGTGGACTTATTTGTCTGTTTCCACAGAATATGTGTTCTACTGAAAAGGAAATCCAAGAACCAGACCCTGGGGGAGTACTGGGAAGTGAAGCCGCTCATGCCTTCCCGAACTTGCACGAGGGGAGAGGTGTTGCTTCTGTGGGACCTGCTCAGCGCGGCTCCCGGCGCCCCGTGCCCCAACCTCCACCTGCCTGGGGGCTGCCCCAGAGAACCAGACAAGAGGGCGATGCAAGGGGAGGCAGGAGGCTCTGTCCAGTCTTGGGGACACCTTCGAATTCCCTTTTCCCTGCAAACGGCCTCCTGCCCAATGTGCTATGGTGCAGGACAATGGCCAGAGATGGGCCCCCACGTGGCCCGGGGGGGGGGGCGTGCTGGGGGACCTGTGGCTGCCACAAGGTTGGTCACCACTCTTTCATCGCCATACTTAGGGGGCAGCTGGGGCTGAAGGGGTTAACGCAGGGTGCTCTCAGGATTGGTCAGCGTCCAGAGCCAGGCGCTGAGTCCGGCCATTCTAACCTTGACCACACTTGAATTCACTCCCAACCTCTGGGCTGGAGCCTAGGCACCACTTTGTTCAGATTTTTGGGGTGATCCCCAAGGACCTGCTGCCCCCGGCAGATGGAGGTGACACATGGAAGACCTCAGGCTGGCCCTGCCGAGATGCCTCCTTGGGGTTTGGCGAGCCCAGTTCCGACTGGCCACTCAGGGCGCCCAAGGGTGACAGGGTGGGATGGTCTGGGGGCATGTGAATTTGGAGTTTGTCCTCATGTCCGTTCTCACGAAAAAATACAACAGAGCACAACACAATTCAGAGAACCTGGGGAGACGGCCAGGCCTTTGTGCTCCTTTGCCTCTGGAGGTTTGTGCTGCTGAGCCCCAAAAGGGGCCTGCTCCGAGTCTTATCTGGAAAAGTCTGAACTCATGGTGGGGTTCTGTTATTTCATCCTGTGGGAGTGGGAGGGGGGAACATAGAGTGAGAGCCTCTGCTTGGGGGCAGACCAGGGGACCAGGGGGCCAGGGAGAGAGCCCATGGTGGGGCAGGGACTGTTACGAGGGGTCCTGGAAAGGGCAGGGTTTCATGGGGTTCAGGAGCTTGGACAGCAGGCTCCCAGCCCAGGCCCGCGGCTGTCCCCACGCAGGCTTGGGCAATGGGGCGGGGTGTCCACCGTGACCGCTGGTGCCAACTGGTGCTCACAGGACCCGCCCCTAATGTTCCCAATTGTTTAGGACTCCAGGGACTGTGTACTTCCTGGGGAGGAGTGTTTGGTCATGTCCAGTGAGGCTGAGCAAACACCTCCTCGCACGCGCCATAACCCAGCCGTCCCGTTCCTTGATGCACACTTGAGAGAAATTAGCGCGTGTACTCACCAAAAAACATGAACAAAAGGACAAACACACCGTGGTCCAACCACCATGGAGTAGTATTCGGCCATACAGAGAAGGACAGCTGGCACCTGCTAGAGCAGGGATGAGCCTCAGACACGTCGTGCGCGGGGAAAGAAACCAGGGTCGGGCTGCCTGGTCTACCACTCCGTTCACAAGGACGACCCAGAGCAGCAGGCTTCATGGACAGACACAGAGGGTGGTCACCAGGGGCTGCAGGTGGGCCAGCCCGGGGTGGGGGCTGGGGCTCGGGATGATGCACTGCATGGAGCTGATGGTTGTACCAAATGGCACGGAATTCTTTACTTTGAAACGACTGGTTTTATGTGGCGTGAATTTCACCTAAATGAAATTTGTAAAAACAGTTTTAAAAAAAGAAAAAGCTTGCACATAGCTGAGATGATGCGAACGTCCGCCAGGCCCAGCACGAAGTGCGCTTTATCCACACACACACTGACATTCTACCCGGCGAGGGCAACAGATGCTTGCTCAGTCTTGGTGGATTCTCGCAAGCCGGGACATGGAGTGCATACACCGTGGGAGTCCATGCCTGTGAAGGTCAGGGACCCGCTGCATCAACCTACGGCAGTAGAATCAGAAGAGTGGGGGTCTCTGGAGGGAATTTCTGGCGGGGTGAAATGTTCCCTGTGTTGGTGTGGGGGCGGTGACCCGAGCATATACAGTTGTCAGGACGAATCGAGCTGCGCCCTTACCACGAGGGCTCTGTGCTGTATGTGAATGATACTCCAATAAAAATCCCCATCCAAAGAAGGGGACTGGATGCATCCAGAGAATTGGAAGCCGCCGCCGTTGTAGGCGGACTCACCAGCTGCAGCTGGCTGGACGCTCACACGGCTGCTCCCCGGCCCCCTCTTCTCTGCGGGCAGCAACTCCCGCGTGCCTCGGCCTTCCCTGCCTCTACACAGCTCCGTCATTACCTGCCTGGTGCATCTGCCCCCAGCAGGTTTGAGAGCCCTCGGGGGCAGGACTGGGGCTCACTCCTTGGGTGGGGGTGTCCATGGCCTGGCGGTGTCGGGGCATGGATGCAGTGGGGTTCCTCATGCTCACAGTGACCGCGGGGGTCCCTGCCAGAGGTGGCCGGCAACCAGACTGCTCGGCGTCCGCCCACATGCCCACTGGAGCCCAGAGGAGGTGTCTGGACCTGATCCTAAGTCCTCTGTCCATGGGCAGTGGCTTCCTGGCCTCACTTAGCCAAGTGCCACCACCTCCTAACTGCAGGAAGTGTTCTCGCCTACAGCCGCCCAACGTGCTGAGACCTCGACCCCAGGAGGACCCCCACAGGACTCTTGGCCCCACTCCAGGCTTTGGGGCAGGCCTCTGGAAGCCTGGACAAGGGTTTCCCTGACTTTCCTGGACGCCCGGCCCTGCGAGCACGTAGACTATGACTCAGGGGCCCTGGGGGTGGGGGTGGTGGGGTTGGTGCTGATGCTCTGCCCTCTGAGTTTGGGAGTCTGGAAGGTCTGGCAGGAAATGACACATCTGGGTAACAAATGGGGAACATGCATGTTAGATATATACCATGAACCAGCTTCTGCACACAGGAGCACACCTGAAACCGAGGCCCAGAACCCAGCAAACAGGGGCTCCGGGTCACATATGTCGGGTGAGATCCCACCCTCCAGACTCTGAGCGCTCTCCCCATCAAACCCCCACCCCCCGCTCTACCCAGAACTTCTGGAGCCCTGCGGGGGGTCCATGTAGCTCCCCCTGCCCCCGGCTGGAGACAGCATGGGAAGCAGCCAGCCCTGCAGGGCCAGGAACGTTCCCACCACACCAGCCCACAGTTTCCAGTGGGCTATTCTTAGACTCCTATTTTGGCCCCTTTGAAGCTCATACTGACCTAACAGTCTAGTTGGAAAGGGCGCCACCCTGGGACTGGCTGCCTGTTCCATCCTCCACCCTGTGGAGAGTCTCCACCCAGCATCGAGGAGAGTGAATGTCCCCAGCTGGGGCCCCAGGCTGGCCTCGGTGCCTTCCAGGCCCTGGCAGGTGTCCGAGGAGCCCAGCTCCCAGGCCAGGTCCCATGGGGGTCAATGCTGGATTCTCTTTCACCTGCCAGGTGTGCGGGCCCACTGGGGTCCTGTGGCGGCCCCAGCCCCCCTGGGTTCCCTCTGCAGCCCACGCAAGGCTGAGGATGGGGGTCTGTGTGGGCCTGGGCTGGCCGTGACTTTCTGAGAGCTCTGCCCATATGCTCATTCTCCCTCTAGGCTCCTGCCCTTCTTGCCCCCGGGGGAGGGCTTGTGACCATACAGACAGCTGGGCCCTGCCCCAGGGTCTCGGGATTCAGTAAGTTTGGGGTTGAGCATGGGATGTCCCTGTCTCTCCTGATGCTGCAGGTCTGGGGCCCAAACCCTGAGAACCGCTGATTTGTGCCAAAGGGTCTCAGAATCTGTGGGGAGGGGCATGCCCGGTCTCTTGGCGGGTACAGGCTGTATCTGAGACTTGCAGGAGTGTGGGCTGTGGTCCCAGAGGTGCCTGGGCTCCAGCTTCCTATCCATCCTTTTCTGAGAGAGGACAGCAGGCTGCTTCCTTCCACCAGACCTCAGTCTTCCAATCTGCAAAATACGTTAACATTTGCATCTCTAGGGTTGCGACCGCGTAGGGACCCAGGGGCTTCCCCGTGTGTTCTCCGGGGCTGGGTCCTGACCCCGGTGTGAGCTGACAGCAGCTCCCCGGGGGAAAAGCCGTCTCCGGCGTTGGAGGTGAGCCCTTTGTCCGTGTGCCCCCAGCTTTGCCTGTACTGCCCTGAGCCTCGGTTGCTCTCTGGGAAATGGGAGTCTACGCCGCTCCAGAGCTTATCCTGCTGCTTGGAGGCCCCTTGAGCTGGTAGCTTGGGAGCTTGCCAGGGTGGGGTGTTCTCTGGGACCCCATGACTCCACTCCTGTGAAGGCTCATGCGGTCTGAAGCCTCCTTCCAGTGCCTAAACAGGGTGAACTCAAGGCACCCCGGCCCTTCCTGAGAGCCTCCAGACCTCTGGGAGTGAATTCTGCAGAATTCCTTGGCGGGCACGCTGCCCGGGAGGTGCCTGGTTTGGGAGAACCGCTTGAGTTTGTTTTGGCACGTGAGGCAGCCTGGGTTTGCTCTGCCTGCTCTGGACTCCCCGCAGTCAGCTGCCTCCCTGTTTCTCCGGAACAAGGCCTTGCTGCCCAGCCCGGGCTCCCCGTCCTCCCACACGGCCTCCTGCAGTCTCAGACACCCATCCTGCACACGGTAAGCGGCTGTAATTCGATTAGTGCCGAAGGGACAGAGGCCACTCACAGGGCGGGGTCCGATGCGAACCACCCAGGCGGCCTGCCGCAGGCTTCCCAGGAACCCTCCCCTCCCGGGCCGCTGGCAGACGGATCGGGCGGTGGGGCCTCCTGGGAAAACCTACCTTGAGTCATCCGGCTCCAGGGGCAGGGCTGGAGGGCGGAGGCCGGTGGCTGCCAGCATCGGGGCTAGGGAAGTGAAATGAAGGAAGAGAAGCCAGGACAGATGGGTCTCTCCTCCCAGAGCGAGCTGGCCCGGGGGTGGGCGTTGGGGCACTCTGCGCTGAGGCCTGACTTCCACGAATGGAAACATTCTTCCATGAAGGGACACATCAGCCGGGTGGGGGCCTTCCCATTGTTCCCATTGTGTGAAAGCCGGGGTCTGAGCTCAGGCTGCCAAGTTCATCAGGACTTAGATGTGACCCTCCAACCCCAGGCTTGTTTGAGTTTACTTCGGGGCTGGAGTCCAAGGCTCTTCACGACCGGGACCCCTGGAGCCACCTGTGTCTGAGGGACGTGGACAGCTCTGTGCCCAGCTGTGCACCTGCTCCCAGCCGAGTGAGGGCCCCCAGGGCCAGCGAGAAGCTCCCCCCACCCCGTGCCCTGAAATCCTGTTTCTAACAGAAGCTCTTTCTTCTTCACCTTCTGCAAACAGAGAAAAAGCACCCAGGAGCTCTTGCACCTGCTCTTTCTTCTCTGCTTCTCTGTCTGTGAAGACGCCGTCAGCGGCCCCGAGAGTCATGCTGCCTGCAGAGCCCTCCTACCTCCGGAGACGCCGAGATTCTGGTCGGGAAGCCCCGTGACCCTGTCCTTCCCATCCGCTGGGGCCACGCGCACGGCAGACCAGGAGATCCAGCCCAGCGGCCCCTGACGTGAACGCAACCACTGCTCTGTGCAGGAAGGCCAAGGCTCTGTGGTCCCTGGGGGGTGTCTCCCTCTGGAGTCACCGAGGACAGGAGGCGTGTTTGGGGGCAGAAGCATGCCTTTGGACATTCAGGCCCGGCTGCCAGGCCCCCTCCGCTGCTCTGGCAGGTTTGGCGGGACAGCAGAGCTGGGCCAGAGAGGGACAGCGGGACCAACTCACCCAAGAGCCAGCAGGGCCCCAGAAATGCAGCAAAGGGGCACACATCTTCCGGTGGCGGCTGCCGGTCACGCGGCGAGGAGGTCCTCCCCGCTGGCTGCAATCACAGGACCCACCCAGCTCCTCTCTCCTGCTTCGGCTTCCCCCGCCTTTGAAACAGAGATAAATAAACCTGGTAGCTAGTGTCCGTGGTCACCGCGAGCCCTGGGTGACGCAGTCCTGAGTGTCCGGCACGTCCTGTGTTCGCAGCGGTCGATAGCTGTCCGTGGGGCGGGGGACGCTCCCCCCAGGCTCCCATTGGGGACACACAGGCTGTCTGCGCCCATCTTCTCCTGCCCGTGATTGCCAAGTGGGACGGCCCTCCCCCGTGTGTCTCTTCACATTGAAAGGACTTGTCGGTAAAACTGAGTCTCAACCTCCCCGTAGACACGTAAGGCCGGTCTAAATTGGGAGGAAACTGGAGGGCATCCCACGGACTTTCCAGCGGCCCTCGTGCCTCCAGCAGGTACCAGAGGAGGAAACGGGAGTCCTGGTGAGATGTCAGCTATGGCGGAGAACGGAATGGCTCAGGAAGCTGGGCCTTTCCCCGGGAGAGGGGCCCAGGGAGAAAGGCAGTACGGTGGGGCTGCAGAGCCGTCAGCCGGTGAACGTCTGAGCCCGAGTCCGGCTGCTCAGTGCAGCCTCGCAGGGCATGGCCACCGCGGCGCGAGTCACGGGGACACCCACGGGGGACAGGAGCAGCCTCGTGTGGGTGGTCCTCCGAGGACCACGCAGGAAGGGCCAGCAACGAAGCCACCACGTGGAAGGATCTTGAAAACCCCATGCCGAGTGAAAGAAGCCAGATGCAATAGGACAAACATGGAAGGATTCTATTAACAGGGAATGTCCAGAGCAGGCCAGTCCGCAGGGACAGGAGGCAGAGGAGTGGTCCCCTGGGGCTGGAGGGAGGGGGCGTTACTTGCTGAGGGAGAAGGGGTGTCGCTTTGGGAGGATGAAAATGTTCTAAAATCCAACGGCGGTGAAGGTCTCATTTCCCCGTGAATATACTGAAAACCATGGCATTGTGCGCTTCAAACAGGTGAATTGCATGGTAATGAGTTATATCTCGGTAAAGCTGTTATCCTTAAGCAAGGAGCCTGAGACTAGATCAGCACTTGTGCGGGGCGCTGGGGACGTTCACCCTGCAGGCGCTCCGTGCAAACGGCTCTGGGCAGCCCAGGCATTGGAGCCTCGGCCTTCTGAGGTACAGGGAGGAGCAGAAACTGGTTTACTTCGGTTCAACTGCGAGTCCTCACACTTCAAAGACCTTCCTTAGGGCAGCACCTGGTCACACCGCACCGAGGTCCTGCAGGCCGGTGCTGCCTGTCCTGGGAGGTGCACTGGTCCCAGGAGCACTTGACTCCTTGCCAAGCTGCCCCGGCCCCTGACCGGCCCCTGGGAGCACCTCACAGCTCACCAGCAGCCGCCCACAGCCCAGGGGCCCTCGAGGGGCCCTCTGCCCTGCGTGAGTTTTGAAGGCACAGACTGTTACAGGGGGAAGGGTGTCAGCGGCTTGGAACCAGGGAATGTTCTGGAGGCCGGCCATCAGAGGAAGTGGTCTGAGTGCACAGAGGGGCTGACGGGGTCGGGGGCGAACGACACCGGGGGAGTGCGGGCGATTCCTGATGGAAGTTGGGCCTCAAAGCACACAGGTGGACGCGCTGTCCCCAGGCTGTGCTGAGGCTTGCTGGGCCCCTAGCTCAAGAATCCAGAGAAGGGATTGTCCTGCCAGCCGCCTGCCTCCTGGCTCGCCCCTAGCACGAGCTCTGTCCCCCCCCAGGACCAGGGTGAGGGCTGCGGACAGCTTGAAACTGACACCTCAGGCCCCGGGCTCTGGCGAAGGCCTGGCGGAGGACACTGTCAAGGTCAATGTGTGCCTTTGGGCTGGAACCTGCGGATCCTCGGGGTCTAAACGGAAGCCCTCCGTGCTGCTGATGAGGGGGACTGAGGGCCATGTTTTTCTGGAAAGAAGAGAGGGGTGGCTGACGACCGGCGGGTTTTTAAACGTGGGAACGGACCCGGTGGGAAGCAGCAGGACCAGCTTATATTTCTAGAAAGGATTATATGATAGAGTGGGAGACACCAGTCGGGGGTCTCCACGGGGGCGGCGTGATCCTGTGCAGAGCACTGTGCCACAAGCCCCACCAGCGCTGGAGATGCCCATCTCCAGGGGGCCCTTTTCCCCGCCACAGCAGCTGTGGGTCTGAATTCTCCTGCCCTGCTGGTGCGGGCTGGTGCGTGGCGGATGTGGTGCTGACGGGAGGGCCAGAGCCCCGCGGTCAGCTGCCTTTAGGGGTCGGGGCTGCGTGGTCCTGAGAGCCGGCCACCTGCTGGGGAACCTGGCAGCCCCGCGCTGCCACTCACGGGCGTTTGGGCCACGTGGACCTCCTGACTGGTGAGAGAACACACATGGAAAAGATGCAACACGGAAGGGCTCACGTCTGGTTGCACTGCCAAAATCACTTTGCAGTGCAATCTCCAGACTGGGTGGATAGTATCGTCAAACTTGCTAGGTCTCTCTTCTAATGTCTGTACTGGGATATGAATCATTCAGAAGCAAGGCTTTCCCACCAGAGCTTGGCTCTCAAACTGTGTGTTTGTCACTGTGTTCATGGGTTGGGAAACCAATGCAGCATGATTAATGTTTTCTTAGAAGGTGGAATAGGAGGTGGGTGGGGGGATGGGGTCACTGGGTTTGGGCATGAAGGAGCGCCCTGGATGGAATGAGCGCTGGGTGTTATATGCAACTGATGACTCATTAAATTCTATCCTGAAATTAATAATACACTATATGGGGACGCTTGGCTGGCTCAGTCGGTTAAGCATCTGCCTTTGGCTCAGGTCATGATCTCAAGACCCTGGGCTCCATGCTCGGCGTGTTGGGCTCCATGCTCAGCGGAGAGTTTGCTTCTCTTTCTCTTTCCCTCTGCCCCTCCCCATGCTCCCCTCATGCTCGGGAGCTCTCCCTCAAATAAATAAATAAGATCTTAAAAAAAATACACTATTGTTAACTAACTTGAATTTAAATAAAACACCAAAAAAATGAAATAGGATGAAATAGAGAATATCAGATTGCACCGGAGCCTCTTTTCTTCCTCCCATCCAACATAAAACCCAAGATGTTGTGATACTCAGGCCCTGCCCACCTCTCTGAGGTGAGCCGGGGGCCCCCAGCCCCTCCCTCCTCACCCCCACCCCAGCCCTTTCCTTGCTCTTCTCCTGTGTAGACAGCTTTCCCCCACATTGCAAGTGACCACACCCCCCCACTCACGTTGATGCTCAGATGTCATCTCTTCTTTTAAAGATGTTATTTATTTGAGAGAAAATGTGTGAGCAAGCACGAGCTGGGAGAGGGGTAGAGGGAGAGGGAGAAGCAGACTCCCCGCGGAGCAGGGAGCCCGATGCTGGACTCGATCCCAGGACCCCGGGATCATGACCTGAGCCGAAGGCAGACGCTTAACGACTCAGCCACCCAGGCACACTCAGATGTCACCTCTTCCTAGAAGTCACTCCTGACCCTGCTCCCTTCATCTGAACCCTTAACCCTACTTCATTTCTGAGATACTTATCACCTCCTGGTGCGCTGTCACAGCTCTGTGATTTTCGCTGTGGTCTGTCTCCATCCTTGGGTTATCACCTCTGCTTGGGAAGGGACATCACCTTCTCTGCTGTCTGCTCAGCAGCTAGAACGATGTTTGGCAAATAGTAGATGCTCAACAAATATTTGTTACTATGGAAGGATGACACTGGTAGCCATCCTTACATCACTGAGTTGTGGGGAAGTCCAATAAAATAATCCAAGCCCAACACCCCGAACACGGCACTCAGGAAATGCTGGGCATTATAAATGTTTTAACTTCTCTGAATTTTCAGGGTGTTCACTATTTTAAAGAATTTTAAATATGTCTTCCTGGGGAAGAAATATATCCTGCATTCCCCAAAGAGCTAGAGTTTCAGGGATGGAATCCTGGTACTTTTAAAAGCTGAAACTGAAAATGCCAGCGCCCAGAGAAGACTCAGATGGACTGGAGACTCTGATGCCATTTCTAAATGCTCTCGCCCTGGGACCCCGACAGGGAAGTCAGGGCGGTCACGCTTCTGTACTTTCTGTGGTCAGGAGAGCTTCGTATTTCTAAAGCAAAAGGTATTTCCAGTATGCACTGAATATTTTCAAATCCACAAATTCCTTGGGGTCTCCTTGGCTCATTTTTAAAGTGCTGCAAATTCCCTATTTGGAAGGATTTTG
The DNA here is from genome assembly GCF_009762305.2 of Zalophus californianus. Classification (NCBI taxonomy): domain Eukaryota; kingdom Metazoa; phylum Chordata; class Mammalia; order Carnivora; family Otariidae; genus Zalophus; species Zalophus californianus. Next base: position 92,405,659 of record NC_045607.1, on the reverse strand, counting down.
GGGAAAGGAGTTCTGGATGCCAGGAGCTGCTACACATCACCAGAGAAATATTCATCTCTCTCGTGTCAGCTTAATAATAGAAGCACTTCACATTCACACGTTCACACCAAACTGGACTCTGCAGTCATGGCCTGGTCTTGGAAGATGCGTTTTACCTGGGAAGGAGCCAGGATATAAACTAAGGTGCCCGGAGAATGCACTAGAGGCTTCCCGGCACACTCCTGGTGGTAACATGTGGGTCTTACTCATCGCTGGGCAAAACAGTCTTGAAATAAGCCAACCTGTGGTTCTCCTAGCTCAGGTTGGCCTCTTAGATGTGTGTGATGGATCGAGCTCACGGCGGAGTACCAGAGTAGAACGCGTCCCAGTGAGAGCCTGTCTGCATCCAACTACCTAAGTCTATGCATATTTGTGTGTGTGTGTGTGTGTGTGTGTGTGTGCGTGCAAGTGTCAGCCTGGGGGACAAAAATGCAGCTTTTGCTTCCATTTTGTTTTGCTAAAACTTTTGGGAAAAAACAATTCCTCAGACATTTAGAAAAACATACCTCCTTTTCCTTCCCTTAACTCTTTACTATTTTGTGGATGTTGTTTGCCTCCTGGCCCTATTCCCTGCACTTCACAGACACTCAGTACTGACCTCGTCCCTCGCCAGGGACCTGTGCTAAGTGCTTGCATTTGTTACCACTGCTAATTCCCTCAGAAGTTTGGTGAGGTCGGTGTTATTAAGTTCACTTTACAGATGTGGACGGCAAGGCTCTCCCATGGTTCCAGGGCCAGGAAGAATGAGGTCTCTGGCACTGGAAGGCACCCCCGCAGCCTGGCTTCTGTGGGACCTTCTAGGGAAGCAGGCGGGAGTCCCTGCAAGGACCCGGACAGCCCATCTGGGCCACAGGTGCCTCCCCCTTGCAGGAAGCAGAATGCTGACACCACCTGGGGGACGGCTTCTCCCACCCCGTCCTGTCTCTCAAGTTTGAGAGGATGTTCAGGGGCTCCTGGAACCACAGCCTGGAGAGGTGATTTTGCAATCGCACCTTGGGGAATTGTGGGACGCTAGAGGCTATTCCTGGAATTGATTTGCATCTGTGTGCCAGTGCCAGTGCCCAGACCTGCGGGGAGGACTTGGGTACTGCCAAGAGGTGCCCAGGCTCCAAGAAATCCAGGGACATCCCTCGGAACTCTGAGCCGACTGGGGACCACTCAGACCTAACCTAGCTGTGGTCCCGGGATAGAGGAGCACTGTGTCTCCCAGGCCCTGGGTTTCTCTGGGGTGGGGACAAGTCCTAAGGACAACGAGGGACTGGGATTTTAGAAAGAATGAAGGGGGTGTTCCATGACATGGCCAACGCCTTTGACACGATGACCTGGGCTTGAAACAGTGTCTAAGAATACATCAGATATCGTCCCCAGGACTGTGTTTCAGAGGCAGGGAAGGTGGTCAGTGTGTTCATGATCGAGGGGGTACCAGGTCCTCCATCCTTCGTGGGACTGAGAGTTCCAACAACAGATCCTGTAGAAAGAGGTCCCTGAAGGTCACTAGGGGCAGCTGGGGAAGCCATCTCCGACAGAGTAGCTCGTGCTTGCTGTGGTCTTGCTGGGACACGGTGACAGCCTGATGCATGTGGGAGCCACCTCCAGGGCACAAGACTTTCACTGGATCATTCAGGGAGATGGAAAGGACTTTCTACATTCAAGTTGTACCAAGTTTATTTTTCCAACACCTTTGTGGAACATCTCCATCTTTGCTGCTGATCTTAGAGCATCCAGCCCCAGCCCTTGATGACCTGTCACCTCGCAGAAGTCAGGACAACAGTGGGTGTTGCTGGAAGACATCCTCTGTGATGGACTGAGTTGTCATGGCCTCAAGTCCTCATACTGAGGCCCGAACCCCCAGCACATCAGAATGTGACCGTGTTTGGAGACAGGGCCCTTCAAGAAGTGATGAAAGCAGCTGAAGTCACTAGGGTGGGTCCTAATCCAACACGACTGGAGTCCTTGTAAGCACAGGAGATCAGGACATAGGGACAGCCACGTGAGGACACGGCGGAGGACAGTCCACACTCCAGGAGAGAGGCTTCAGGGCAGATCAGCAGGGTCCATGCCTGGACATTGGACTCCCCTCCTCCAGGCCTGGGACACAATAGATTCTGTTACTCCAGGCACTCTGTCCGTTGCGGTCACCAAGCAAGCTAGTAGACCTGCCGTGTCCCAAGTATAGGAGCCTCCAAAGGGTCAGAGGAAAGGAAAGGATGAGCCTCCTCCCCCAGCCAGCCCTGCAAGCGCTCGGAAGGTGCCCACGTTCCTCCTTCTTTCTTTCTCCTGCAACAACCCCAGATGGGGAGCGGCCCCAGTGGCTTCTAGCTCCTTCGGGGAAGGGGCCAATCTAGACGGAGAGAGAGCGTGTGGGGCTGAGGCTGAGAGCCCCTCCCAGCCTCCACAAGGTGGAAAAGACGCATCAGACCAGCTGGGGAGGGGGTGCCGACGTGGCCCCCAGCAGTGCCTGTCTCCAGGAAGGCCCTGGCCTCTGGCGGCAGACAGCCTGCGGCAGAAACACTTGAGCCGGGGCCTGGCGTCCTAGAATCTGAGGGCCCGAGCTCCAGAGTCTTTAGAAAAGCAAACAGCCGGCGTGGGGTTTTCTGCTGTGCGGGCTTCCAGCCCAGGCATTCACGAGCGCAGTGTGGCCTGCCTGAGGATAAATAATCCCATCGGTGCTTCCAGCGATTACGAAGCTTGAGAATCAAACTTACAAGATTTGGGGTTCTTTTTGGGGGGGGTGGTAACTTTCAAATTTCATCTCCAATGATTGCAGTAACAAAATCCCAGTGGATTCTGCAGGGAATGGAGCAACGCTTTAAGTAAACAAGGTCCCAGTTCATGTTCCAAGGCTACTTGGACCTGGGGAGGTTTTGATAGGAGGCGACTTGTACAGTGAGTCCTGAAATACAAGCTGTTTAGAAGCTGAGAGTCAAGAGCCCCAAAGGCGCCGTTTCAATGCCTGGGAAGCCCTCTGGGGCATCTGTCTCAGGGGCCACAGGCCACCAGCACCACCCCTGGGCCCGGAGCCCTGCCAGCTGCTGCGTGGCCCCTCCTGATGGCCTGTCCCCTGCGCAGGCTCAGGCCAAGCTGGTGGCTACATCCCTGCAGGACAGGACGTCCCGGCTGACTACGGGCTGCGGAGGACAGCACGGCTGAACTTGACGGCCACACTCGCTCCACTCGGGCACTGTCACACACCCAATGTCCCCGAGGCTGCCAGGCTCCAGGGTCCAGCCCTCTGCCGGGGCGTCCTGTGGGCATGTGACTCCAGCGATGGCGAAGTAGTGACCGCGGCGTGTGCAGGGTATCTTAGGAAGTGCCATCCACAGTCCCCCAGGGTCCCTCCCAGGCTTGACCCTCACGACGGGGAGCAGCCTTGGCGGTTGGGAGGGAAGGGGGTGACTGGCAGATGCCTTGGCCCTTTAAAAATACCGTTAGAATATCTCATTCTGAACTGAAATGCAATTTTTCCTGACTTAAAATTGAGTATTTTAAGTGAGAATTAGGAATGGAACTCCCTCATGGTTTCATTTATTTGGCTTGCCAGGACGGCAAGAGTGTTTCAGCACGGATTGTCCACGGAGTCTGTTCTGCTGGGGCCAGCAGGGCAGGGAGGCTGGAGGGGGCCTGCAGCCTGGCTGGCCAGGAGGAGGAGGGCGTGGCCTCGGGAGGCTTGGTGGAGGCTGAGCTCTGTCCCACCAGTTCGAGCGAGGGCTGGGGACAAGGGCTGTGTGGGGATTTGAGGGTCACGGGGATCTTTGCCGGAGGCCCGAGGTTGCCGATGGCAGGCCCAGGACCTGCTTGCCCAGCATTTTGATCATGACCTGGTTCTTGGGGAAAAGTAAACGCAGGAGTCAGTGGGCTGCCGAGGCTTTGGAAGGGTCCGTGGCAAAGGGGAGCGCGAGCGCTCCAGGGCCAGGAGGCTAGGGGCCGCCTGTGCACACGCCATCTCCCGCTGTCCCCCGCTGTGGCCCCTTTGGCCGTGATGCTAAGCATGCCTCGCGGTGCTTGGCTAAGAAGTATGCATGGGGAAACTGAAGCCAGAGCACATTTTTTTCCCCAGTCTTTTCCTTCAGGCTTTTGCAGAAATAACTCTACAGACAGGCCTGGCCAGGGACAGAGGCGTGTTTTGTGTGGAAACAATGGTTGCATTTTCCCCGGGAAACGACATCAGGTTACCAGGCAGCTTTGCTTGGCGGGGCCTCCCATGCTCGGCCTCCACGCCGGGGCTGCCTCTCTGGTGCCCAGTCAGGGTCAGGCAGGAAGAGAGCAACTCCAGGAACAACGGGAAGCCGGGAAGCCGGCTGGGCTTCTTGTACAGCTCCCCAGCTTGCCTGCATCCCAGCCCTGATCCCAGCCACTCGGCTCCCTCCCCTGGGAGAATGTCCTCGCTGCTGGGAGCCCCAGCAGCCAGAACGAGGCAGGAGGCAAGGCTGGGACGCACTGTCGGGCCCCTCTCTGCCTGACAGCCGCCCTAGGACAGACCTGAAGCTCTCCTGAGAAGGCGCGGGAGCGGGGGAGTGGGTGCTCCTCTCCCTTCTGGCTGGCTGGAGAGAGGCTTGGGAACCAGCTTTTAGTTTGCTTGCACTCTCCGGAGTCCCTGCTCCTTCTCTGGTTTTTCTGCCTTTACCCCAGTGTTCCCTGCAGCAGAGCCTTCCCTCCGACCCTCCCTCCGGGGGCTCCGCCTAGATGCAGCCTCTGGGAAGGGTCTGCTCCCTTGTCCCCCCACCCCCACCCCTACAGGGGTCTTGTGCCGCGTCACTGTTATCCTCAGCTCAAGGCACTGCCTTCCCTGTGCAGCAACCACGCAGAGGCTTCCTCTGGTTTTATTTTTTACCCCATTTATTCCCAAACCCCTTACTCCTGTGTCAACCCCACCTCCTAGAGGCACAAGCTCTTGTGGGCCACGTGCCTGGATGAGGTACGTGGCCGGGTGCGGTGTTGTTTGGGTCTTTCTGTTTGTCTCCAGCCCACGTGGAACGCAGGTGCAGACCCCTGTCCTCTTACTTTGCAGGTGACCGGGGTCTGCACCCGCCCCCTCCTCTACTCCTCTGCGCACACGGCGTGCTGCTAACTGCTGGGGGTACCATCCTGCCCGCAAGCCGCAGCGCATGGTCAGCACAAAAGCCCTCCCGCATGTCCGTCCCCGTGCCGACTTGCCGGTGACGCACATATATCCCCAGAAGTCGAGTTTCTGGCCCTTCCGTGATGAGCACGCTCAGCTTTCCCAAGCAATGCCTGGTTGTCTTAGGCATGCTTGTGCAAGCACACGTGAGCGTGACGGTCCCCGTGGCCCCAGATCGTCCACTGTCTGCTAGCTCACCAGCTTCTGCCAGCCCCAGGGGCACGCAGACCTAGACCGGCACCTCACCGCCGTTGCGGCTTGCGTGCCTCCGATCGGTAACGATTCATATTCATTTAACTCTAAGGCCACGTAGTTTTGAAGCTATGTCATTACATGCCCACACACTCATTTCTTTAATATTTTACTTTTAGATGATTGTAGAGAGACACACAGTCGTGAGAAACAGATCCCATAGATGCTTCTGTCCATTTCCCCTGATAGTCACCTAACTACAATACGGAATCACCCCAGAAATTTATATCTAACCAGTCTGTTGACTTTATCCAGATGTCGTCACTTTTACAGGTAAGTGTATGTGTATGTGTGCATTTAGTTGTATGCAATTTTATCCCATACACGGATTCCTGTGGCCACCGAAGTTCAAGGGGGGGGGACAGGTCATCTCTGCAAGGGTCTTGCATGCTCCAATTTATGACCCAACCCAGCCCACCACTCCTCTCTTCCATTTCTGCAATTTTGTCAGCTCAAGAGTGCTACAGAGACGGAATTCAATCGTGTGTAACGTTCTCAGATTGCTTTCTGCTCAACATAACTTTCTTGAGACCCACACCCAGGTTGTTTTGGGCTCTCTCCCTTTGCTCATCCATACCCGCTATGTGGAGGGGCCACGGTTCACTCACCGATGCGGATCTGGGCTGTTTCTGTGGGTGGGCTAGTAAAGCTCTCTGCCACTCGCGTGGGTGTTAGGGTCAACCTAATTTTCCATTTGTCCGAGATAAACACCCGCAATACAGTCGCTGGGCAGGGTGGTAAGGACATGGTTAGTTCTCTAAGAAGTCGCCGTGCCCCATTCCAGAGCGGCCGGGCCCATTTCCCTCCCCGCCAGCCACAAGGCCATTTCTCCCCGTCCTCACCAGCATGTGGTGGGATCTCGGTTTCTCCCTTTTCCCTACTCTCATGGGTGCGGGGTGCCCCTGTCACTGGCCTACTTCTGCAGCGCGGACGCTCTGCTCTCACACACCGGGCCACCCCCGCCTTGAATCTCCAGGACTTTCTCACAGCTTTGCATTAGTGTCCCTCACTGTCTCCAAACACAGTGCCTGGAATACCTGGGGTTCCAGACAGCACCCCACGAAATTTGAAGAAAAATGCCTCAAAAGGAAGGGCTCTCTTCCTGGGGGGTGTTTGCACCATGACTAGCCACTCTGACCGTGGGCGCTGGAGCTGGCCGGAGTCATGGCTCTGGACGACACCTCTCCAAAGGCTGTTGTGGGAGGGTGGATGGGACATGGGGAGTCGGCAGGACTCCCCCAATCTGGGTGCGGAGCCATGCCAGCACGAACGCGGATACTTTCCTGAGTGCAGGTCGAGGGTGGATGGAAGAGGAGCATTGTGGTTGCATCCGGACTCCGATCCACTCTCCCTCCCGTCTGCTTTCTCTCCTCTTCTGGAGTGCCTGTGAACTGTTCTTCTCTGGAGGGCAGCCTCTCTCCCAGGGCAGGGAGCGCAAACGGTGTCCTTGGTGGCTCAGAGCCGTGGGCGCCCCGAGCCAGCGCCCGCGTGTTGGTGCCCCTGAGTCGGTGCTCCCGTGAAGCCTGAGCATGCGTTCGCGGGGGCCTATCATGCTTTCCTGTCTCCTGCTCCCACAGCAGGTGGGCCTCTAGCAAGCTGGGCAAGGCGGCCCGCTAACCGGTCGCTACTCTAAGACTGAACTAGGAAGCCTAAGGCTACGGCAAGGGTTTCCTCTCACAGAGACAGGTATCAGCGTTAGTGCTAGTTAGACACACTGATGTAAAAACTATGAGAAAGTCCTGGAGATCCATTCATTTTACCCATTCGACCACAGTTGAATAACCGTAGGCACGGTGTTAGAGCCTGGAAAACAGCATCGAGAGAATCAGAGAATGGGGTTGAATTTCTCGTGTCAGGGGACTGGTAAGTGACATCCAAGGCCATAGTGGAGGTGATGGGTTCAGACAGAGCTACATGCAAGGAGGGATGCCCGGCTGGGGGTTGATTACCTTGTCTACAGAGGGAACCAGAAAAGCCTCTTTTAGAGAATCATGTCCGCTCCGAGCTTTGCAAGGTGGGGAGGCACAAGCCATGAAAAATTGAGGGGAAACATCCCTGGCAGTGGAGAATCAAGCACCGGAAGCCAGTCCTGCGTCAGGGTCAGAACTTGGTGTGTCTGAGGAACAAAAAGGGATCGTTGTGCTTGGAGCCGGGGAGTTCAAACGGGAGTAAGCGGTGAGATCTAAGAAGTGGGCAACAAGAGCTGTGTCAGAGGGAGTCCGCGTTTCCCCAAGCTCAATACAAATCCATGGGGAGCATTTGGTGCCGCTTTCTCGGGGTTCCGTGCAGATGCAGGATGCAGAAGGGAGAAGGGAATCGAGGAGACCCGTTAGGAGCCTGCTGGGATGTTGGAGGCAGGAGACCATGTTGGCTGGGATTCACGTTAGCAATGCAGGTGGAATGAAAGGATGGGTCTGGGGCATATTTTGGAGCTGTGGTTGATGAGACTTTCCATCCGTGAGTGAAAGGAGGCCTCCAGGGCTCGGGGATGAACTAATCGAACGATGCTCTGATTTCCTGAGATGGTGAAGCTGGGGAAGTCACAGACTTGGTGGGTGGAAATCCGGAGCTTAATTCTGCAGCAGTTGGCACATCTATGAGGCCTGAGCTGCAGGAGGCTGCTCAGTACAGAACGGCCATCTGTACCCGCATCAGTGTGGGGTGTGGAGTGGTTTGGGGATGAAGATGACCATGGGGCAGTGGAGAGCGTGGACCTGAAGCCCGGGTGGGGCCCCGGGACAGAGGAACGGTGTGTGGTTGGACTTGGGGCGGGGCGTGGAGGTCCGGAGAGGAGGGGACAGAGCTGAGGGACATTTTAGGACGTGAGCTTCCAGGATGGTGTTGTGTTGGAGGAGAGGCAGTAGGAATCGGGAGCAGGAAGGATAATCACCAGAAGGCCGTAAACTGTGGTGTCAAGCCCCAGCTCAGGGCGAGGTCTTCTTCCTGCCAACTTAAATATGTCCCTATCTCTCTTAGAAAATGGCAGTTATTATTGCTTTAATTATAGAAGCAATACACATTTATTATAAACTATTTGAAAAGTGAAGAAAATAATAAGTCAAAATCGGACTACCTAGAAACAATAATTAGTAATATTGGATGTCTTATAAGCGTGGCACGTTGTGCAACGTGTTTATAATTTTTATTATATAATGCTTTGTCGTGGTTTTTAACCCCAATACATGGTGTATATTTTCCCATGTCATTACACGCCCTTCCAGGAAATACTAGTCGGTGGTGTCATCACCTTTCTTAGAGTTTAAGAAGGGGAAACCCAGAGCTGCTTTCCTGCTTTTGGGGCTGCTCCATGCTATTCCTGATGCTGTTGTATGTATTTTCCGAGCTGTGGTAACATTTCCCACCTGGGAAGGACGTAGTCCTACACAAGCTTCAAGGTCACACGACCAAAGTCACGATTCAAGGGGACTGACGGCCCGAGAACATTTTCTTGGATGTAGACAAAAAGAGAGTCACGTTAACAATCAGCGTGGATGTCTCTCTGTGCTCACTCTTACTTCCTCACTGCATGTCTACAGCCTTAGAAACAAATGGGAGAAAGAAAAGTGAGCATAGAGTAGAAATCAGGGGTGCCCACAGAGAAGCAGGCTGGTCTAGCAGCACCCGAGCGGAATCCTTGGTGAAGCAAGGCTGACTTGTAAGTTTTTCCTGCCCACCTGCGGCCGGAATGCTCTGGTCGGGTTCCTGGTGAAGTAGAGGGGATTTGAGAGGTGGTCCGGAAAGGGTGGCGGGGGCCCAGGGCGGTGGTTCAGCCCTCCCACTCCCTGATGCTTTTGCTCCAGGAACATGTCAGGTGGGCTCTGTGAAGTGTGAAGTCTGCCACCTTCATGGCACAGTGGCGAAGGAAATTGGTGTTTCTACGGCTGTTGTAAATATGAGTATGTCCCCTGTACACAATCTAAGCGAGCCGGCACCGTACGGGAGAAGACAGGCAGAGCCTTGCAATTTAATGGGATGCATTTCATGATTAATAACATATGGTTTTATTAGCTAGGTTTGACCAGGGAAACAGAACTGCTTGGAATGACATAGAATAAGGGTGTGTGTGTGTGTGTGTGTGTGTGTGTGTGTGTGTGTCCGTTGCTGGTGGCTGGCCTGATGTCACCGCAGGTCTGCTTGAAGAACAACTACACACACAATAGGAGAGAACAGGGCACAGCAGAGCCTATGGGGGGGACGCTCGGGGGCCCCCAGGCACAAGCTGGGCCCATGAGAATGACATGGACACCCACGCCTCTTTTACTGCATCTGACCCCAAGGACCGGCCAAGGAAACAGCCATGCTCTGCCGTGAGCCTGTCCGATTACCTAGCTCAGCAGTCTGAGAAACTCAGGGGCAAATGGCAAAATATGTGTGACTCAGTATAATGTCATCTGGGAGGCAAGGGGGAGCACTGAATGTTTAGGATTCCCCATTTAAGAGGACGATTTTGCTACCTTCTGCAGGACTGATTAATCCATAGGGTTCGGACGGATCGATACTCTTGGCATAATGAAGAGCTGAGCCCTTCCGGCGATGCGGCCGCGGGAGCGTCCTGTGAGGTTCCTCCACGTGAAGGGTGAGGAGGAATGCCTTGGCACCAGGCAGACGAACAAAGGCACCTCCATGCGGAGACGTGAGCGACTGCAGATTTCTAGAGAGGACGTGGGGAGCAGGAAGTGTGGCTGGAACCTGTGTCCAGTTGGCAGGTGTCTGGGTGAGGGCGCCGTGGGGTCTTCCAGTGAGCCAGTGCGCCGGGAAGAGCGACCACGGGGCCTTTCAGAAAACATTACCTGAATGGACAATCTAGTCGCGGGCTTCCTCTGTGTAACCAAGCCGCAGCAGTCGGAGACGGTGGTGAGGATGGCGCGGGCTCCTGACCACGGGGTCCACATCCCCACCTGCCCCACGGTCAAGGCCGTGTAGGTGGGGGGTGCAAAACTGTGCAACTGTCCAGAATCAGGAGATTTGGGACGCAGGGGAGGGGCGTGGGCTCCGACAGGAACTGGTGAGCTCAAGACTCGCTGAGGAAAGACAATAGGTATTGTCTACATTTTACAAAGCAAGAAAGAGTTTTCAGTAGCCTATTTAAAGTTATAAATGTGACCACAGGCAAGACTAAAACTACCCCAACTCTTGAGGAAACACACAGACATCAGACAATGTCGAATGCTGTCTCACCCAGATTTTCTTCTGGGGCGTCAAATTTTGGTGAAAAAGAAATGCGCGTAGCCGTTGAATGTCTAAAGAGACTCGGATCTGCATTTATATTTAAGCAGCTGGAAATCACAGACACGTGGTCCAGCGTGGGTGGGATACAACTGCGGGCATTCTGAGAGAGCTATCGAATGGAAGAAGGCACGCGCGTCTCTGTCCTCGGATTCCAGGAGTTAAACTGCACCGGAAATATATGTGACTTGTGCAGATTCTTCTCCTCCCGAAACCATGTTTCAGCCTGACAATGTTCCCTCCATAACTGTTTTGAAAAATTAATGTTCTGGGAACCGTATAAATATCCATGTCTATGGGATTGGTTAAACAAACTGTCCGTCCATGAGATGAATTTTAAGCCACCTTTAAAAAGAAAGGTGTAGGGTCTGTTTGTACCGATATTGACGACATATTATTAACTATAATAGAAAGTCAAGAGTACGGATTATACACATACGTAATTATTAAATTGTGTAAAGGATGTGCGTATGTAAGATTTTGCATGAACATGTGTTTCATAGAAAAGACACAAGAAAATGTTAGTGCTGTGCTTCCTTCGGAGGAAAGGACAATTTTATCTTTCACGTTATAATCCTCTGTACCTTTTGAATTTTTGAAAATCGGCATTTACTACTGTTTTTTTGTGATGTGTTTATTTACTCCCCCCCCACCTTTGTAAATTGAAGTACAGTAGACACATGATGTCACATAGTGTCAGGTGCTAACGCAGTGACTCAACAAGTCCGTGCATTCATTGCGTGGTGCTCCCCACAAGAGTCGCTACCACCCGTCACCGGAAAACCCATGACAATACCGTCGACTCGATTCCCTAGGCTGTGCCTTCCATTCCGTGACTTACTCACTCCATAACTGGAAACCTGGGCCTCCCTCTCCCCTCCCCCACCCCCTCCCCCCACGACCTTCGGTGTGTTCTCTGTATTTATATAGGACTGATTCTGTTTTGTTTATTCATTTGTTTTGTTTTCTAGATATGCACGTATAAGTGAAATCATGTGGTACTTGTCCTTTCTCTGTCTGACTTACTTCACTTAGCATAATACCCTCTAGGTCCATCCATGGTGTTGCAAATGGCAAGATTCATTTTTTTATGGCTGAGTAATATTTCATCTATCTATCATCTATCTATCATCTATCTATCTCTCTATCATCTGTCTGTCCCCAAGTGAAATAATGCCCATGCTGTTCTACAAACCCCTTTTGCAAAGAACACTCAAACTTCCATATCTTTCAAGCACATCTGTCTCATCCTTTCCAATGTGTGCCTGGGATTTCCAATATGGTGGTAGGAACATACATTCTTGGAAAATCAGAAAACCTTCCTGAAACGCTGGTGAACGGCAACTTTGAAATTGCTTCCCAGGGCAGAGACGAGCCAGGTGCTAGCGCTCTGCATGGGTGGGATCCCAGGTGAGGCGTCTGAGCCAAGCCAAAACCCCGCTACCCATGGTTTCCCTCTGCCCAGCAAGGACTCCAGGGAAACCCCCTCCCTGCTGCTCTCCTGGAGTTTCTCCTCCTTGTGCCCCAAGCTCGTTGTGCGTGCGTGCGTGTGTGTGTGTGTGTGTGTGTGTGTGTGTGTGTGTGTGTATGAAATAACTGCTAACCCAGTGGTAGGAAAGCCTTTCTTGGAGTCTGCCAGCCCCCGAGTGACTGGACAGGGAGGAGACTGACTCTGAAGCCACCGACGTTATTGCTTTGAGAACAAACCTGAGGTGCTCCGTCAGCTCCGTCTGTCGTTACAGACCAGACCGCAGAGCCCACAGCACAGAACATGTGTTCATTCCTCCTGCCAGGCTGTGACCCTCAGAGGACTGACCCCGCCCTGGGGCCGGGGCATCCGAGAGGAGCCCTACAGGTCACTCGTCCGGCAAGCCTGCGTTAGGAGGTTTCACACCTGTGGGTCCTCGCCACAGGGCACAGCTCTTCCCCACGAACACAGTCCTGCCTCCCCTCGGCGACCGAGGGTCAGCAGTGGGCCAGGTCGCAGTTCAGCAGGTCACAGCAGGTCACGGTTCCTACTGGGGTCACCCGGCCCCTCTTACTAGTTCCTGTTTTTATTGTTTATCTTTGCCGTATCCAGCTCTGGAAATGAGGGCTTTTCTCGGCTCACTGACGCCGGCTTCACGTTCTGCTGGGCAGGAAGAGAGCGGGTCACGGCTGGGAGTCAGGAGGACCCCGTGGCTGGGGAAGAGAGGCATCGATCCCTTCCTCCTGGAGCCTTCCGTGCAGGTGGAGAGAAGAAGAGGGAATACGCTGTCCCGCGGGGCTCCACATCCGTGCTGGAGCCTTCCTGAGCACACTGGCAGGACAGATCCACCCTGCTCCCCCGAGCTCGCTTCCTGCCCCCGAAGGACTTGTGGACATGGAGGGGCCCCCGGGCAACCCTCCTGTTCGGTGGTTTCTTAGTCGCTTCTGCTCATGCTGATCCTTGTGTGTTTGGTGGTGATAGAGGCACTTGTTCTGAGGCTTTTTTCCACTAAAAGTGTACTAGGAAACTCAAAACCTTCCTTTTCCTTTTTACTGATCGGATAATCTGTCACAGCATGGAAGGTCATGGTTCATTCATCCACCGTCTCGTCGACGGGCGTGCGGGGCTGCTAGGGTCTTCCTCTGCCAGGGTTGGTGTGGAGACCGTCCTCACTGACGTCTGGTAAGCACCTGCTCGTGTTCCTAGAGAGCCGATTGAGGACGAGGAGTGCAGGGCCCGAGGAGCTTAGCACCGTCCCGGGAAGTGGCAGGAACTGACCTCCCTGCTCATGGCGCTCGAGCTGATTTCCTACGTTCTGACCCACAGAGCTGGCTACAATAATGAAAGTTTTTGCCAATCTGCTTAATGAAAAATGACACCTCATTAATTTAAGCGGAGCTTCCGTGGGACTGGTGAGGTTAATCATCCTGGCACGTGACCATTGGTGTTACCAATGGCTCCCTTTCGAATTTGCACACCTCTCCCCTTTGCCGGATCTTTCTTATTAATTTGTAGGCGTGTAGGGATCCTGCCACCCACGTTGTCTGTATTCAATGCATAAGGATAGTTTTCGGTCCGGCTTTTAAAACACATTTTGTTGATTGTGTCGGAATTAGTAAAATGTCAGATTATGTTAGTTATTTAAATTTGTAAAAGTTTACATTAGAAAGATTGTGAATTTGTTTCCCACGTGGCGTCTGGGCGTCCCTGTCTGTTCAGGAGGCCCTCTTCCTGTTTATTTCTAGAACGTACTGCCTATTATCTGCCCACTTCGCTGCCCCGTTTCTCGGTGACATCAAGGACAGCACAGGCAAGGTTGCTCTCCTGCAGAGCCGCCTCTGGGGGCCCAGTCACGGTGTGACCTCACTGCTTTTGAATTTTCTTTCCACCAGACCCTGTTCCTGGGTGTGGTTGCTCCTTCCCCCTGTTGTGTTCTTCCAGGCTCTGCAGAAAAAAAAAAGGAATTCACCGACCAGGTTCCTGTACGAAGGCCATTTGGAAAATTCATGGGCTGTTTTTGGGAAGGAGTTCGGCCTTTTTTCTAAATTAGGGGAGAAAAGCCAGGATGATTAATCCAGGCGAGGTCTCCCGTAATCTGGGAATTAATTCTTCCAAATTTCTCTTGGGTTCAGGAGGAGTGTGGGCCCCGTGAAGGCATGACTTCAAGCCTGGCCCGTGCCGGCACCCTGCAGGTGGCCAGGCTCCGTGTGGGCTTTGCAGCGGGCCCTCCCCCAAGCACTGGCCTGGGAGCTGGACCCTGCCCCACCCGTGGCTCCGCTCCCAACCGCAAAGGTGATTTGGCCAGACTTCATCAGTGCTTTCCTTTTAGGGTAAAATGCACAGAGGTAGGAAACCTTCATTATGCGCCACTATTTTCGGCTTGGAAAAAAAATGTGAAGGTCATTGTTGTAGATGTTTTAAATGATAATACCCCGTAACATTGCTAAAACAGCCTGGCCCTTGAGGTAACCCTACACGGGGCGGTGTTCCCGCAGCAGGCCCCCACGGTGGCTCCCACACATCCTGAGCGGTATTGCTTACACCGGCTGTGCTTAGCATTCATTACATCATGGTTTCCTTATTGCCTGTTTCCCCTCCAAACTGTGTTTCATGTTAGCCGTGGACGAGTAAGTCACCGTGGGGTGTCTAACGCAGGGAGCCCCGTGCCTGGGGGTCCCCTGCCCATCCCTCCACCCCAGGGGGAGAACGTGAGGCCTGGCCTGCCCCCCCAGCTGGCCCCGCTGCCCCACGACCCCTGGCTTCCTCCTGTTCCGTGAGGTCTCCGGGACAGGAGCTGCTCCACCCGCAGAGTCCCCCCCGTGGGGCTGCTCTTCCCGCGTGTCCCCACGGCAGGCTTCTCTCTCTGTTGCACATCCTTCTGCAGCGTGGCTTCTCACAGCCTTCCCCGATAATCCTGCAGAGAGCCGTGGCCCCCCTCACAACTGTGACGTCTTATGGGCGCCCCTGCACCCTGCTCCTGGCGCCGGGTGCACGGCTGACGCATCCCGCGGAGTGAGAGAATGGGGACACCTGCCTCCCGGGATTGTGGGCTCCACAAGTGACGTCCGGGGAGAGTCCACATCACGTGGATGTGGATGGTTGGGGGAGGGGCAACGGAGGCCGCATCTCACCCTCAGACTCTTCTCTGGAGCTCCACAACTCGTTTCTGTCCCTTTAAAGACATTTTTATGAGCCCTAAATCCCTATTCTTGCTCTTTGATGGCCCCTGCCCCCGTGCAGATGTGCATGCCGCCAGCTACACCGAGAGCCTGAGGCCCTCCTTCTCCCTTTCTATCCGTTGCAGCCCCGAGCGAGCCAGCCCCTCGGCATCACACAAGCCCACCCCCTTCCCGTACCCGGAGGGGTGCGTGCAACAGGGTCAGCATTCACGCTTCCATGCCGGGTCCCACTCCCACCGCTGACTGTTGTGGGTGCGGGAGCGCGGGTGGGACGCCCCGGCTCCACCCTCACCTTCGCGGTGGGGACTAGAGCTCTGTACTTAAAGTGGAGCCCTTCTCGGAGGGTCGAAACCTCATCGATGAGAGTGTGTGTCTGGCACACAGAAGGAGCTCAGTCAGCAGGAGACAGTGGAAATTAGGGTTAGGGTTCCCCAGCCGGGGAGGCACCTTCTTTCACTGCCCACCCCAACTGCCCACCCAGCCTATGCCTTACACCGCAGTCGGGGTGCAGAGCGGGCTTTGCATTGTGCCACCACGCCTCTCCTGGGGTCCTGCCCAGTCTGCTGTTAAGCCCAGAATCCAGCCTAGGCCACGCTCACCTCCACCCCTGTGGACTGTCGTGTGCACTCTGCCTCCCCCTGGACTCCTGCCCTCACACAAGCCTTCTCCTTAATTCCTGCGCCAGCCTGAGTGCCCCGTGCATCCAGCCCCAGCTGCCACTGCAGAGCGGGGCATCCCCTGTCGGGCTCTCAGAGCCTCTGCTGGTCCTACGACTGACCTCCAGTCCCCGAGGGCAAGCACCTGGCCACGCTCCCCAGACAGCGCTGACTCGGACAGCTTCTGAAATGTGGGTGGTGGTTTCTCTTAACCCCGGGACTAACCAGTGAGCAGCTGGAGAAAACTGGACCAAGATCTTTGTAAAACTGAATTTGATTACATTTTAAAGGCTTGTTATTCGTGTAAACAACAAGCTCAGCACGTATATGCACTGAAATAGGATAACAGGGTATATGAACAGGTTAGTCAACAATATCACACCTTATGTTTTCAGGCTCAGAAGTGTGCAAAAGTAAACAATACATATTTTCAGGGATGAGTAGGTATGTAATAGAAGTCAGAAAAGAAAAGCAGGAAGGTGATGACAACACCGAACAATTGGGAAATAAAATGGAGAGAGAAACCACCAACGGGTTTGGGCAGGTGACGGTGGGTTGACGGGTGGGACAGACGCCGCTGGAAATGTTCTGCGCATCTCAGCGGTGCAGGACCCAGGTGCTGACCTCCCGAGACCGCAGGTTAGACAGCAGCCAGTCCGGGGTTCACTCTGAGGTCGGTCTGGCTCCCAAGCTCGTGGTTTCCTCTGGGCTCCAGGGACAAGGCGTCAGTAAGAGCCACGCGTAGGGATGAGCCGGGAGGGCAGAGAGAAGAGTGGGGAGGAGACGGGGCAGAGAGGGCAGGAGGGATGGGCAGTGCAGGATGAGGCGGCGAAGAGGCAGGGAGGAGGCAAGCCCACGTGGGGTTGTGGTTAATAGCGTCACTTGGAGCAGACACCACAGGACCTCTGCTATGCATGGGCATTCTCCCCATGTGAGTGTCTGTGCCTCAACTTTTATAAAGACACCAGTCACAGTGGGTTAGGGCCCTCCCTAAAGCTCTCATCTCAGCTAATAACATCCTTAATGTCCCTATCTCCAAGTAGTGTCACGTTCTGATGGACTAGGGTTTGAGTCTTCAACGTATGAATTTTTTTTGGAGGGGCAACACAATTCAACCTATAACAAGGTGAAGAGCTTCCTGGCTGAAGAACAGAGAATCTGCACATCAGGAACAGCAGACCCAGCAGGGGTTGAAAAGACAGCATTAAGAGAGCATCAGCCACTCTGGACTCTCAGCTCCTCCCCGCTCTGACTGCCCAGGGAGAGCAGTCAAGCCCATCCACCCTCCCTAGGGAGAAAGTCAGCCATCCCCAGAGAGAGCGTCGCCAGGTGCTGGTGCTGGGAGGTTTCTTGGTTGAGCCTGGCTTATGCCCTCCTTGCATCAGTCGGCAAGCCCTCCCCAGTCCCATCTGCCCAAATTATAGCCAGCACTTGAGTGCCTCACTCAGAAATACAAATGAAGAGCCAAGATCACAGACACTAGAGAGAAAGGCTCTACATGAAAGACAGACTCAAAGGAGCCAAATCAGAAAGCAAGTGTGCAGAAGAAACAATAACCAGGGAGTTAAAAAGAACAGAAAAACAAGAGTTTAGATTCACAGAGATCAAAGAAGGCATTGCATACATAGACCACAAATCTATGGACAGAGGATTACTGATCTTGGTCAAGATGGAAGGAGGACTAGAGATAGTTTCAGACATGAAAGCAAGACCTCCATCCATCCATCCATCCATCCATCCATCCATCCATCCATCCACTATCTATTGATCAATTGATTGACAATCTGTTCATTCATCCATTATCTATCCATATCTATTAATCTATCATCTATCTATCACCTATCATCTATCTGTCTGCCCATCAATCAATCCATCCACCTACCTATCTATCCATCCGTTACTGATCATCTATTTATCTATTTATCTATCCCCCCCCCCCCCCACCGAACTCTTCTTTGAAAACCACTGGATGGATTGAAGGCACTTCAATAAAATAAGGAAGAAAGCTAGGTACGAAGGAAATCTGGAAAAGGGGACCCAACACAAGAAGGGAAGAGAAAGGAAAAAGAGCTTTTTTGAATGCTTAGAAAAGTTCTGAGGTATTTAACAGATGTGTTAAAACTTTTGGAAATGCTACTAAGAAGTACATGGAACACTGAGCAAATAAAAACACAAGGCAATTTTTAACTTCTGGAAAAACCCATAAAGGCTGTGTGAGAATGGAGGCTGTCCATCCATGCAGCAGAGAACAATATATACCCCTTGTGGATAATGTATGCTCTGGCCTCTTGGGAGGGGAGAGGGTGGATGGCCGGGGGTGGGTGTGATGCAAGAGAACTGATTTCTCTCCTTCTTTAACAGAAACTCAATTAAGATACTGTAAAATTTTGATTAATCAGGAAATAACAGGACGGTGTATTACACAAATATGCAGAAATAAATGTCAGGCAAAAATCTTTATAGAGATTGAAAATATGTTCCTCTAAGAAGTAGGGAAGGTTTGGGCATGGAGCCCAAGGGTTTGTAATATAAACTACTTAGAACTCTTTGATTTCACTATGTGGACGTACTTTGCTAAAAATAGAAAAAATTCTATAGCAGAAAGGCGAGTAGAAGAATTCGTACACACAGCTCCCAGAGGCCTAACAAACTTAACAGCCTTGCCGACACGATTTTGTGTTGACTTTTTACCAGGGAGCGTAGTCAAATGGGGTTTACCTTTATGCTGTTGGAGCTGGGAGGAAGCCCTTCTTGCCCTTGGGGCCATACCACTTGTCACTCTCTCTTGGAAATGCTTCTGTGCCTGGATGCTCACAGTGCTAATGCCTTGCCCTGCTCATCCCTGACGTGAGGATAGCTACGCTGCTCCCTGAGGGGGCAGGGCCCCAGAAGGTTCTGGAAGCCCTGTCATTGGTGGGAAGGAAACATCAGTCCTCTGTTGCTCGGATAAAGCTGCCATTCACCACCCAGGAGAGTCATGCATAGTGAGCTGTTATAACACCTCTTTTCAGTACCTGGTGAGAGCCTCCCATCCTGTCTCCCTTCTCCCCCACCTCCCCATTTGCTGGTCTACACCCCTTCCTGCACTTGCTGCTCTGGCCTGTGGGATGGCTCTCTTCAAGCCCTCTCTCGGTATCCTCAGTCACAACATCCCCTGACTGTTCTTCCCATAGAGGGGACACAATGCGTGTCAGGGAGAGGGACCACAGCTCACCAACTGCCCCCTCCCAAACTTGCCTTAGGAAGTAGGGTGACCAGGGACACACAGAGGAGTCATTTGGGAGTGAAAGAACAAATGGAATATGAATGCCATTGCTGGTTGGTCAGTGTGGCAAGACGAGACCCAGGCCCAGAATGGGGACCAAGCAGGGTGCGGGCAGCGTCTGTGGCTGACCAGGGGAGGGGGCAGTAGGGGATCCTGAGCCTTCTTCTACTGGCAACGAGTGCCTTTCACGTGATTTCTGTGCTCTGGTTCCTTCGGGGTTTGGGAGTGCTGGATCCTGGCCATTTCTCCTGGCTCTCATGCACGAGAACATGTGACAGGGAGGCAGAGGAAGTGGCAGGCCCTTAGAATGACATTAAATGAAGTGACATTTAGACACTTGTATAAAGGCCACGTCATATCAAAGGAAGAAAAACTCCAGGCCTTTGGAACACTGAACATTTTTTTTTTTAAATCCAAGCCTATTTTGAAGTATTAATACAGCAAAACATTTTTGAAAGACCACAGGAGAATAAGGAGGCTGGTTGCTCCAGCAAGTTGAGGCAAGGTGCACAGGGGCATGCTGTCCCAGGACTGGAGTTGGCAGAAAGCGTGGGCAGGGCTCCAGAGACACAGTCCCAGAGCTTCCCCAGTAGACGGTGTTGTGGGCAGTTCTGTGCCCATGCTCACTCCCGCGACCTTTGGCTTGGGTGAAGTGAAGACAACTCTGGGCCAACTCTGGTCAGCTGTGCTTGGGCAGAGACTTGGTGACATGGAAGTACCAGCCACATGAGTAGCAGATCAAGAAGAGCCAAAGATCAGGGAGCCACCACTGCAGAGAGCTTGAGAAGCTTGCTTTGGAAGTGAGAGGAACAGAGTGAGCATGGAAAATGTGGAGTATGCCCACCATGGAGGGCAGTTTCCAGATAACCCAAATGATCCCAAATGTCCCCTCTTGCTCCCTCCAATGACAGGTGAGAGTCTGTATCAATAGGGTGAAATCTAAAAAGCCAAGCCCCATGCATATCATGGACTTGGAAATCACACTAGGGAAGAGGAAGCCATGCGGGTTCACCGATCTGGAGCTCACATGGGGAAGATTAGGGAAATGGAGAGTCAGGAGATCACCGTTCAGACCTCTCAAACACTGGCCTAGGTGGCCTTGGCAAAGCTCACAGGAACTGTGGGCGTGAGTACGAGTGGGGCTGGCGGTCAGGAGGCTATGGCTCCCTCTGTGTGGCTACCAGGGTTGGACTGTAGATGCCTGTGGTGGTTGGATGCACCGCAAAGGAAGGCAAGGACACTCTGCATCTGTCCATAGGAGACACGTGCTGCCTCCAGCTCCCCAGACTCAGGCCAGGGTCCACGGTTAATCAGCTCAATCCCTGAGCCATATGGGCAAAAGGAGTGTGGGACCCAGACTTGAGCTTGATCAAGCTAGGCATGGAGCAGTGCAGCATCACGGCACTCAGTGAAGAGACTGGGCCTGTACCCACCTTCCTTCATGGGCCATATAGTCTTCCTGCCTCATCACAGACTGGGGTGTCATGAGAGGTTCCAGCTTGCACAGTGGACAGAGACTAAGTTTGAATTAGAGCCTCCCACCACTCGCCCTTGATCCCTGTATCATGTAGCCCGTCCTTCCTGATGATCTAGTTGGGTCACCCCTTAAGAGAGTGGAGTGAAGGTGGCAGGTGCTCTTCTCCCTTGGGTGTCCTCCACTGGAGCGCACCTGGGCTGTGTAGATGCTTCTTGGGATGCCGATGTTAAAGTGACCATTGCACTGGAGGGTCACCAGAACAGGACTCAAAGCCTCTGAAAAATATCCTCCAGATGCAAACTCAACCAAAAAAGAAAGCTGCCCCAGTGCCAGGTCCTGCCCCATGGGGACATTTGCCAGCCTCATTCACTCACGGGTGAGGGTTCCAGCAAGACAGGGCCAGCTGCGGAGTGTGTGTCTGCAAGGCTGGGGCAGGGCTGGGGTCCATGCTGGCTAGGGGAGATGGTCTGAGGAAAAGGAGTAAGACTCACTGTGCACTCCGGCCTTACGGTTAGGGTAATTTGTTATACTGGCGAGGTCAATAGGCGAACTTTGATCATCAGCAAAGGCTCCAAGATGGTTGTCTACAAAAGCGATTGATGCATTACATCCAGGTCTCAGATGCTAACAGGGGTCAACCTGAGCTGGGGTGGTGAAGGCAGGAGGGTTGCCTTAGCACCTAAGCCCCTGCTCAACTTTCCCTTAGTTTCCTAGCACATATCTGTGATGATTGCAACACCTTCTCTGTGTTCTGTGACGAATTTGCAACGTTTACTTGACTCAAGATGATGTTAATTCATTTGTCAAGATAGCACGTGGTTTTATGTCTTCCTTGGGGAAAAAAAAGAGCCGGTGGGGGCGTGTGCCCAGGTGACGCCACCTCTGGCTACAAGTCCTGGTTCCTGGAACGGAGAGAATGAGACGCTGTAGAAGGATGGGGCCAGATAACTATGGTTGGTCACACACCTGCAGCTGTGGGAACGCCTCTCTGTTCTCCCCTCGCTGCCCTCTCGCCTTCCAGGGGTCATGCCCTACTTGCTGCTCAGTGCAGAGCAGTTGGTCCATGAGAACTGGTTTGATGCCCACTTCCTGTTCTTGCAGCCATCCCATGAGGTCCCCTTTCTATCTGTGTCTGTGGCACTATTGCCCATGAAGTGTGTTCGTGGATGCTGGGCCTCTTTGGAAGTCAAGAAACAAACCCTCCCACCCTTCCCATTAGGGCCATCTTGGATTGACACTCACCATTCACACAGCTCCGTTTTCACTTCCTTCCATATCCAGACTAGAGTCCATGGGTCCTCTTTTTAGTAACACATTTGCTAGCACCCTGAGCTCCCTTGACCTGCTTCTTATCAAACCTGGTAGGCAGGTCACCTCAATCCTGGGTGAACCCAAATATTGACTTGCTCTGTTTGTGCAGCCAAGAAATGAAGACAGCTGCAGAAGACCAACAACAAAGTAGGTTGAGATCACCGTAGACTGGTGATTAACAACCCCAAAGAACATCTCGATTGTACCCTGCCATATATTCGACAAAGGGTCATATCCAGGAGACAGACAAGGAACTTCAACTTTTCAACAACTGAAAGACAAAAATCCAATTATAAAATGGAAAAGACTGAAACTCAGTCATTCACCAAGGAAGATATCCAAATGAATAATAAATACACGAACAGGTGTTCAACATCACTATTCATCAGGGAAAAGCAGAGGAAGCCACAGAAGCTACCATTACACACCCATCAGTAAGGCTGAGATGTGAAAGGCTTCCCAAGTGCCAAGCGGGATATAAAACAACCAGACCTCCCATCCTGGACAGTGAAAATCCTAAGTCCACTCTGGAAAACTCTTTGGCATTTTCCAAGAAAATGAAACAATTGACTCCCAGGTGTATACTTAGGAGAAAAGAATGCATATTTCCACAACAACTTGTTCACCAATATTCACAGAAGCTGTATTCATCGTAAATAAAAATGAAAAACAACCCACGTATCCATCAAGAGGAAAATAGATAAGTCAATTCACTCAATGGACCTCAACCCAAGAGTAAGAAGAAAAAAAGAACAAACAACGGAAAACACACAACAGCAGCATTGTGAATCTCAGAAGCAGATGGGTTTTTTTGGTTTCCTTTTTAAAGATTTTATTTATTTATTTATTTGATAGAGAAAGAGAGAGTGTGCACAAGCAGGGGGAGGGGCAGAGGGAGAGGTAGAGGGAGAAGCAGGCTTTCCGTTGAGCAGGGAGCCTGACGCGGGGCTCCGTCCCAGGACCCTGAGATCATGACCCGAGCTGAAGGCAGACGCTTAACCGACTGAGCCACCCAGGTGCTCCTCAAAAGCAGATATTGAGAGAAGAGGCCAAATATAAAAACGCACACGCTGTATGAGGATTCTATCATGTGAAAGTTACGAACCAGCAAACTTGGGGCACCTGCGTGTCTCAGTGGGTTAAGCATCTAACTCTTGGTTTCTGCTCAGGTCATGGTCTCAGGGCCGTGAGATCAAGCCCCGAGCTGGTCTCTGTGCTGGGTGTGGAGCCTGCTTAAGATTCTTTCTCCCTCTCCCTCTGCCCCTCCCCCACCCCTCCACCTCGAGCTCTCTCTCTCTCTCTCTCTCTCTCTCTAAAAACAAAACAAAACAAAATCCCCAGCAAACTCATCAATGCGTGGAGTGCTCAGAATGGTGGCTAGTACTGGAGGGGGTGGGTGAATGTTGGCCAGGACGAGAGGTAAGAGAACTTTCTGGGGGGAGGGAAATGACCTATAGCTTGATCTAGGTGGTAGTTGCTTGGGTGGATACAACTGTCAGAATTCATGAAGCTGCTTTCCTAGGTTTTGTGCATTTGTACCTCCACTGTAGGTCCTGAAGTCACCACACGCCACGTGGAGTGGACCCGCCAGCAGGTGCATTTCAGAATCCGCCTGCGCCGTGAGCCTGGCCTTAGTGGGCAGGGGGCAGAGGGGCATGGGAATCCCAGGCCTGCCCAGGGGCTGAAGGCTGGCTCTGCATCCTCAGTCAGCCGGGAGAACGCCAGTACCTCGGTCTGAGGCAAGGGCAGGAGGCAGAGGATTGGCAGCCGTAACTGGAGGCAGGCTAGCGGAGGTGGTGTCCTCAGGGAGCAGCCCACTCAGGAAAAGGAAGGGGAGAGAAAGGTCACAAGGGAGAAGTGTCTGAGGCTGCAGGGGGACGATCGTTTGCTGGCGATCGGGACGGGAACATTTGGAAGGGGCTCGGACCCCAAGCGAGGGCATTTCTTGCTTCTCATGCTTTGCAGAGCTACGACATCCTTGGTTTCAGGCCATGGCACATTTCTAGGGAAGCAGTAGGGCTGTGCTTTCTGACCAAAGTGTCCTCAAAACAAGCAAGTGGACTGAGCTGACCTCCCCAATGCTGGGACAAACTGTTTCGGTTTTACTCACGTCGTGGGTTGTTGACCACAAATGCTTGGGCACGTGCAGCCTGAGATGCAATGTGCTCCTACGGTAATCACAGTCCCTGACCTCCCCCCCTCTTTACTGTCAAAATATAAAAACACTCATAGAATCTTCTTTCTGAGATTGAAGCTCATTTCCTGATTGCCGATCCGTGTCCAAGCATAGAGAACCGTTTCTAAAAGGGGTGTCATGTGCGGGAGGAGTGTAAAGCCTATCGTGAAGGTCACGTTCTTACTCAGCGGGGTGGACTGACTGGCCCCGGGCACGGCTCCTCCCACAGGCGGGGACCTGCTCCTCGACACACCAGGGCAGTGATGCTTCTGATGATGCTTCTCTAATCTCAGAGCTCCACCTTACACACACAAATGCAGAATTTATCATCCCTGGGAGACCGATGGGCGGGAACCCTGAGAAATTCGGGAGAATGCTGTCAGTTTCCACGAAGAGCGTCCAGTCAGAGGAGAAGCACTGCGTCACGTGCCCACTGCAGCCCCACACCCTCCGGGAGGGCTCCTCTCCTGCTCCCTCTGCATTAGCTGCTGAACCCTACCACCCGCCCATCTCCCCGGCTCTGGGCTGTTTTCACTCTAAACTCAGATGCCTTTTGGATCTTTTCCTCCAGTGACTGTCCACGTTGCAGGGGAGCCGTAATTCCCTGAGCATGCAAGAAATAGGCAGCATTTGAAGGGAGGGAGAGGGAGGGAGAGGGTGAGGGAGAGCCATGTTAACACAAGGTTGGCCGCTGAGGCACATTTCCAGGAGTCGTCACGGGAATGTCACCTTCCAAATCCCAGATTCAAGGTCATGTCAACAAGTCATCCTTAGCCGGGACTAGAACCCACAGACCTGAACTCGGACCACACCAGCCTGCATTTCTTGGAGCTGCTCTCTGCTGGCCCAGCCAGGTCCACAGCCCAGCCTGGTCCCTGCTGCCCTTTTGGCCGCCATGCCCCCCTGGATCCCAGGGGACCCCACTGCACAGTGAGAACTTCACTTTCCTTTCGGTGCTGGTCACACTGGCTGGAACCCAGATGGAAAGTGAAACTGGAAGGTGGTGTTTCATCCCACACTGAAATACATATGGGCTGTATGCGATCCCACCTGGTGGGGAGCCATGTGCTTGACAAGCGGCCCATGATTAGCTGTCGTGACCTTGAGGTCCCGCGAGGTGACCGGGTGAAGGCGCCCAGGGAACCACAAAGCACCGCACAAAGGAGGGCCGTGTGGAAACTCCCCTCCCTGGGGCTTCCGGGGAGCTGGGCTTGGTCCCAGCTGTGCCCGTTGTAAGATCTCGGACTGGCAGGTCCAGGGTCTGGGCCTCCAGCCCGTTCCGTGCGCCGTCCTCCAGGCTGCACACTGGTCCCTGCAGTGGGCATGCTGCTCCTCCCCGCTCTGCCCCTGGGCTCTGACCCACTCCCTGCTTCGCAGGGACAGACTGCATACAAGTACTCAGAGCGCCCCTCGAGGGCCAGCCCTAACAAGGTGAAGCCTGCCTGAGGGGCAGCCGCTCCGGGCTCCAGCATCCTTGACTGTCTTCACAAAGGACAAGGAGGGGAGCGGTGGCCAAGAGAGGGGCCATTTAAAGAGCTGTTCCTACAGATGGTAACCCGCCATTTGGGGTGGGAACAGACTGGGGAAGGGGTCATTGTCTGACCAGACTCCCTCGTGGATGCACATTTCACTCGAGCCCGATAGGTCTCTTGCCCTCTGCAACTAATCTCTCTCCTTCCCTGCCTATGCGTGTCCTCTCCCGTTCTAAAGACACGGTCAGGATGTCCCTGCCCCTCGAGGTTTTGGGAATGCCACAGAACGTGGCAGTGCCTGGGACCCTCTTCATGTTCAGGACCCTGCTGTCCTCAGGGGCCAGAACTGGCACGCTGTGCACTCCGCGACGCCCTGCTCACCCTCTAGGTGTCGTTGTGACAGCTCGACGGTCTGCACCCAGTCCCTGCACAGGCAGCCCCCAGGAAGGCCCAGGAACCCTCCCCGCCCAGTGCTCACGCTCCTGATGGTCGCTCCCCTACGTGTGGACAGGACCTGAAGCTCGATCCTAACGCACGGCGACGGCCAGTGGCCAACGTGATGGATGTCACCTCCCAGTAGGTTACAGAGAGACCACGACCTCCGTCGTGCCCTCTCTCAGCCCTCATGCTTACTTGCTTCACAGAAGCAAACAGCCACATCGTGTGCCGCCCCGTGGAGTGCCCCGTGGCAGGGAGCTGGCGTCCCGTGTCTGTGCCGCCCCGTGGAGCGCCCCGTGGCAGGGAGCTGGCGTCCCGTGTCTGTGCCGCCCCGTGGAGCGCCCCGTGGCAGGGAGCTGGCGTCCCGTGTCTGTGCCGCCCCGTGGAGCGCCCCGTGGCAGGGAGCTGGCGTCCCGTGTCTGTGGTCCAAAGGATCCCGCGGACATGCCAGCAGCCATGTGAGTGACCTCGGAAGATGGCCCTCCCCACGGCGAGCCTGGAGGTGAGCATCCCTGGCCGACCCCTTGATCACAGCCTGCGAGCACCCTAGACTCAGAGACACCTGGTCAAGCTGTACCCGGACTCCTGACCCACAGATGCCCTCAGGTAATAAATGGTTGTGCCTCTAAATCCCCACATTCTGGAGAAACATTTTATGTGGCAATAGGTGAGTAATACAACCACTTATGGAAAGTTTCCTTTGACTTGCCCGTAGGGTTCACTAGACTGACACTGCGGAGTGACGCATTCATCTTACACGCATTTGATGCAGCCTTCAGAGACTCCAGCTGTTGGGTCTCCAATGGGGCCCTCGAATCTCCCTTTATACGAAGCCCCCTGGACCTTCTGACGGTGGTTCCAGCAGCAAGCGTTGTGTTCTAGAGCCTTCCGGGACCATTGTAACCAGAGTTATAAGTCATCATCACAGAGTGCTGAGGGTAGAGACCCAACCTCCTCACTTACGGTCCCTCAACTCTATCTACGCTGAGTCCCCAAGCACACGTACATGCCACCAGAAGGTTGTATCTTCCAAAAAAGGCTGCAACCCCAGCCCCTGTCCCACATGCTCTTCCGTGAGAGATGAACTTGACACTCGCCCATCCAGAGGCAGAGTGTGTCCCCATCCTGGAACCCGGGCCCTTCACCACTCCTTGTGATGGCTCGGATGTGTGGGAGCGAGGTTGTGTGACTTGCACGTGAGGCTGGTGGAGCTGTGCCTGGTGCTTCCAGACCCTGGCTCTGAGGGAAGCCAGCCTCCACGCAGGGCATTTGGTTACGCCCAGGCCACCAGGCCAGAGAGGCCGTGAGCACGCACACCCGTTGGGAGCCCCACCTCAGCTATCGGCCAACAGCTGGTGTCACCACCAGCGTGTTTGAGTGAGCCGCCGTGGATGGCCAGGTCGACATCCGACTCTGACTGCGTAAGAGGCCCTCTCTTCCCAGATCTGGGACTCCCCAGTCATGAGCAAAATCAAAGGGTGGCTTTCAGCAACCGAGTTTGGGGTACTTTGCTCCACAGCTATAGCTGAACAGCACCCAAGCTGGAAACGCAGGCTAAAAAGCACGCTCTCCGCTCTCTGCTCTCCGCTTAATGACAAAAGCAGTGGAAAGAAAGAATTACAGCTTTCTGGAAACCACAGGCCAAGATCTGGAGAAAGGCTGCACTTGGTATCGGAGCTGAGGTTTGAAGAGAGAGTGAAGCTCACCACCCACGCTCCCCAGCCACAGGCAGGGCGTCCAAGTGTAGCAATGAACCCTGAGAGTTACACATAGCTCTCGGCAGGAGGATAGAGTTCAAGGCAGGGGTGAGAGCCTCGTAAAGGTGGAGACGTCCATCACGGATGAAGGGGACACTGCATGGGGACTTATTATACCAGAGAGAAGAATGCTGCTTTTATCCTGGTGCCAGTGGTTGAGCCACCAGAGATTTGGGAACATGCTTATCTGGGTGGTGTAAACATCCATTTGTTGGTGGAAAAAAAAACAATTAACTCCTTGCCAACAACTCAGTGGAAACAGAAGTAAGTTGCAACCCCAGCAGCTTCTATTTAAGTCCTGTGAGTCACCCCGTAATGGTGCCGAGATGACGAAGGCCGGTGCCCTCCTATAAACACCTGTCACTTCCCTGCTGTGCAGAAATGCTGGGCCTGATGAGCTCACCAAAGTGGAATGCGGGGAGCTTCTCAGAGAAAGGAACCAGAGACATTCGAGATAGGACTATCGCCACCCCAGCCGTCTGGGAGTCCGCTTTCTAGCAAACCCAAGGGTTCAGAAGTCAGAAACTTCAAAATAAGGAAGAATAAAGAAAGGTGTTTGGCTCCAGAGAAGGCAGGAAGTAGATAGGGAAATGGCTGTAAGGTTAGCGATAACGCAAAGCAGGATACGCCTGGCTGTGGAGGAAACGTCGTGCTCCTGGGAGGGAATGACAGCAACGGTCAGGCCGCTGTGCAGGACCCCCCGGAAGTGAGGGATGCCGGGGGCGGGGCGAGCAGGAGATAAAGGGAAGGTGGACAGGGCAGGGAGTGGCGGAGCCTAGAGGGTCCGGGAGAGCGCGGAGCAGTTGGGCCAGCAGGGCACACGGGACGGGAGGAGGAAGAGAAGGAGGAGGGGCGCTTGCACCGGGGTGGGGGACGGGGGCAACCAGCGGCATCCAGGCTCAGAGCCCAAGGAGTTTGCAGGATGTCCTGCAGATCAGGGCGTGGGGTTTTCCTCTGACAATGTGGACGCAGAAGACGTTTCTAAGCAGTAGAGTGGACAGGACAGATGTTCCAGGAGGAGCCCGTGGGGTGGCCGCACGAGGGGAGAGCAGTGCACGCACGTGAGGGGCCCAGGGACCGGTTAGGAGCAGCAAGGGGCGGCCAGGTGGGAGTACTGAGGCAGTACCTGCCAGGCGGCTCCCGCCATGCTCCCCTCACATCATGGTTCCAACCACCTGCTGGAGGTAGAGCTTCCCTTCCCTAAGGCCCCCTGAGCCAGGCTGCCCTCCTTCACAGGCGCACACCTCTGAGGAGCCCCCCACCGTGTTCTGGTGCACCCCTGCACCCTGCTGAAGGCACTGTATCGGGAGGGACAACGGAAAGGGACACCAGCGGGGGGGTGGGGAGCTCCCCTTTGAGGGTGGCCCTGCATGCATCTTAGTGTGAAAACTGAGCTCTGGGAGAATATACGGCATCGCACACTCACACGGACCCTTGCAGTCTGGACTCCAGAAGACTCGGTGGTCGTGGCACGATGCGCCTCTGATCATACCCCCTCCCTCCCTGCCCCGAGCCAGAGGACGGGCGCCTCTCTTCTGGTCCCTGAGGGCCCCGCGTCCCCCCGCTTCACCCACAGGGAGGTTCACTCCCTTCCTCCCGCCAGTGCTGAGCTCCCTGCACTTGGCTGCGTGATGAGGTCGTCTGGGGGCCGTGCGCCACCCCCACCAGCCATGTTAGGCCCTCCGGCTGCGAGCGCGCGGTCCCCAGGATCGTCTCTGACGCCCCGGCCTGCCGCTTGGCAGGAGCTGCAGGGACAGGGGTGGCCACGGGCCTGCCTCCCCCACCCCACCCGAGGCCCCCCCGCCCTGCCCCCACCGAGGCCTGTTAAGGAAGAATCTTACTCCTGCTCCTGGCCCTGGTGCCCTTTGTAACTTTGCATTTGTTTGCATCAATGACTTGACACGTTGACGTTTTCCCTGATGGACCGTAAGCTCTGGGAGTGCGGGAACTGGGCGGGTTTTGGCTCCGTACGGTGTCCTTGGTGCCTGGCGCACGGTCGGCGGCCCACAAATGCGGGGTGCATCAGCAGAAGAATGGAGAATACTCCCTTTCTGGGATCACTTCTCTTCCCGCAGACATTCCCGCACACCTCCCCCTTCTGGCCTCACCATAGCGGGCAGAGAGAGGCGGCCCAGGATTGTCGCTGCCATTTCTTCCCAAGGAAATCTATGTCTTTCCTTATCGACTAGTTCGAAAGGGTGCTTGCTACAGGAAGAAGCCTGCGAGGACCGGGGGCCTTCCCCACCCCCCGACTGTGGTGACTCCATTTCCTTTCGGTGTCTGGTGCCCGAGAGTGGGCTTCTCGCTGGTGGGGACCAGGCACTTGGGCTCATTTCCCTCCCTGTGCGTTAGGGGGAGACGGGGCCTGATGCCAAGGGGCGACCCCGCGGTGGCCTCCCTGGGGCCACACCCTGGCCGCCGCCCCTCCCCGGCAGCCCGCCCCATGTCAGACCCACGGGGCTGGGGTTCTTCCTTGTGTCTTCCCAACCCACCTGCTTCCTCTTGGAGAAACCGAAGATGGCTTTATCCATTTTCTGGAGCGTTCCGGGTGACCTTTTGGGAATGTGACATTTGCAGGCTCAGTAAAGGGTTTTTGAAAATGTTATTTTTTAACTCCTAACCTGTATTCAATATTTGGCTTCTGACACCAATTGATACTCTTTTTTTTTTTGAAGAAAGAAACTGCATATTTTTTTAAGATTTTATTTATTTATTGGGGGGGCAGCACAAGCAGGGGGAGGGGCAGAGGGGGAGGGAGAAGCAGGCTCCCTGCTGAGCAAGGAGCCCGACGTGGGACTCAATCCCTGGATCCTGGGATCATGACCTGAGCTGAAGGCAGATGCTTAACTGACTGAGCCACCCAGGCATCCGAAAGTCATTTTATTTATAATACTTTTTACCTGCATATCAGCCTTCTAACCCACCAAAGATCCAAATATTGCAAATGCACTTTATGTATTACAGTTTTAAACTGTGTTGGACAAAACGATTCTCCCTCTGATTTCAGTTCGTCCTTCTCGACGAACCATGTGTGTTCAGAAATAACATTACATGTGGGTGAGATCGAGCCGGCAAGTCACCCGGAGCCCATGGAGGGCTCGAGCCCCTGCTTTCCCAAGCCCTGGTCAGGAGTGGCCAGGATTCGGCACTGCTCCTGTTTCCTGAAGAGAAGGCCCACGCCCTCCACCGGGAGCCCCTCTGGCAGCCCTGGGGTCTGCATGACCTGCATGGCCGTCTTTGGCTTCTGCCCTGGAGTGGGCACACAGAGGGCACCCACTGTGGGCAGAGGAGAAGGCTCGCTGCACAGTGAAGCCGGCACAGCTGGACTGACCGGCTGCAGAGGCGATAAAGTCGGTGCCCAGTCCCGGGCAGGCGGGACAGCCTTGCCGGGGCTGTCCTGCCATGCCGTCCAGCCTCATCCTGCCGCATGTGGCTGGCTCCCATCCCCTGCTCCTTTACCGGCAGAGCTGGTGGTTACCTGGCTGGTGGCCGTCCCGTGAGTACGGAGTGACGTGATGGGCAGCCACTGCCATGCAGCACGCACAGTAGGCCTTCACCTAGAGGGAGCTCCAGGGGTCACGCCGCACATGTGTTCTCTGAGCTCACGGGCGCACGCTTACTGGGAAACCTTCCTGGGAAACCTTCGCCCGCGCAAAGGCAGGATCGCGGGAAGCCAGACCCAAGCCTGCCACGTTCCAATTTTCTTTTTTTTTTCTTTTTTTTAAAGATTTTATTTATTTATTTGAGAGAGAGAGTGAGAGAGAGAGAGAGAGCACATGAGAGGGGAGAGGGTCAGAGGGAGAAGCAGACTCCCTGCTGAGCAGGGAGCCCAATGCGGGACTCGATCCCGGGACTCCGGGCTCGTGACCTGAGCCGAAGGCAGTCGCTTAACCGACTGAGCCACCCAGGCGGCCCGTTCCAATTTTCTTTTTCCTCTTCTGAATGAAACGGGTCCTGCCGCCTCCCTGAGGAACTTCCTGCCCTTAGCCCTTCTCTTCGCCTGGACGTGCCACCCTGGGCTCAGAGCCTATTTCTACTGTTTTTGAAAGAGTAGACCGGTCGGTCCTAGGAGGACCTACGAGCCACGTAGAGGATGTTGCACCGTGGAGAATCGGACCTGAGAAGCTAGACAGAGCATTTGTATCCCGAGAGAGAGCAGGTGGCAGAGGTGGGTGTCGGGGCCGACTCCCTGAGACCCAGAGTAGATGTGTCCTCGCTTCTTGCAAAAACAAACCGGGTGCCATGGGAAACCAGACTCTGCCTCGGCTGGAAGCTGACCTGTGTGTGAGAAGCGTTCGCACAGAGGGTGGTTTCGTGCGGGACACCACCGAGGACGGGGCGGAAGGAAATTATTCTAAATGGCTGCACATTGATGATGATGAGAGTCTGGTCCGAGAAGTGGACAAGGCCAGGCTGTAGGCACTCAGGAGCATCTGCGAGCCTGGCGAGCGTTTGCTCGGGGAGGCCGCCGCAGTGCTCTTTCCGGAGGCTCGCAGACACTGCCGGCAGACAGGGCGGGGCTGTTGGAGGGACACCGACAGGACCCGCAGCAGGTGGCCTCCTGCCGCTCCTTGGAGTGGCTCTCCCGTTACTTCCAGGGGAAAGCTGCAGACACACACCCGCTCACCCCAACCTGCGCTAAGACGTTGCTTTCATCCTGAGTTCTGCTGTTCCAGTCTTCTTTCCAAGAGTTCCCCTGCCGTGGGCCAGTGCAGGGGTGGCAAAGCAGTACTAACAGGTCTGCTGGCTGGGTTCAAAGGCCTCGCCGCCCAGAAACCAGAGCACGGCTTCTCTCTCTTGCTCCCTGAACTCTGAATTTTATCCCGCACGGTTTCAAACATCCGAGCAGCAAAGAGAGGGTGATGATCGCTGGTACTGGAGGGTAACCAAGTGTGAGCTTCCCTGACCTGCATTCCCGTCCTGATCCCAGACACCTGCATCATGTTTCCAAAGCACAAGAGCAGACGGGAATTGAATACACACGGGCAGAGCTGTTTGCGTTCTGTGCAATCTTTGCACACGTCACAAAGCTTTTTTATGATAATTCAAAACACGTTTCAGAAAGAGTTTAATGTGAAGCAGATTTCTTTGTGTCACAAAGATGGGAAGGATGCTGCTTGACATAGTTCTTGCCTCCGAGGGTGATGGAGGGGTTGGGGCGGGGCAGGCGGAACTCTGTTCTAACCGTGTGTGCTCGGTCCGCCACGGGACACCTCATGGTGAGGCATCTGTTCATCCGTGTTCTGGGCTCTGGCAAATTCTGACTCATGATGTGCAAGTACTTTTCCATTTGTTCTTGGATGTGAGGTTAAAAAAAGAAATTAAAACTATTCTCAAAGAAACCATTCTTGACAGAATTTCACATTGAATAAAGCTGTCAGCACTTGAAATAATGCGTGAGGGGCAGAGGCCCATCAGCCTTCGCAGGACCATGATGGCATCTGCGGTGGACACCAGCCTTCCCCCTGCACCAGACAGGCTAGCTGCGTGCAGGCGCCTCCCAGGCCAGGGCCGTCTGAGCAGGCGCTGTCTGCAGAAAAGGAACAGCAGTGTGTGTGTGTAACCTAGCTCACTGCTTTTCCCTTGTGCTTGTAAATACTGTGGATCAGGGCCTTCTAATACAACATGCACCTGAAACCTCTGAGTGTCTTGATAAATGCAGAGTCTCAATCCCTGGGTCTAGGGCACGGCCTGAAATCCTGCATTTCTAAAAGCTTATATAATCCTCATAACAGAACTAGGGCTTAAATACAATTACCCCCTTTATAGGTGTAGCTCACAGGGCTGTCTTCCAAACCAGGTGGTCTCCTAGCAGGGGTGACCCTCTCTTCCCACCTGGATGAGCCAGAACAAGCAGGGGGGAGGTGGGTCTGGATGGCACCCCTTTCCCGCCCCGCCCATGCACCCTACTTGCTCCCCACTTTCTCAGGAAGGGCGTCAGCGGGGCGGGGAGGGAGCCAAATCCCTCCCTAACTGCATGCCAGAAGGTCCAGGGGGTTGCCGTAAATACTGCACCCCAATAGGAGCTGCCTTCTAAGGAGAGAAGACTAGAGAAGATCCAGCGCCTCTTGAGACCCCAAATGTCTGAGATACAGTGGAAAATCACTCATCGCCCCACGAGCAAGGGAAGCCACAACTTGAATGAGAAGCGACTGTTGGCAGACACGGGCACCAGGATGACACGGACGCTGGAATCATCGGCGGAGAACCTTCGAGCGGCCAGCACCTGGGAACTCCCTAGAAGGAAGTCAAATAAAGGGCCCGTGATGAAATAAAGAATATAAAAATGAATCATGAGAATTACAGAACTATATTACAATCACACACACACACACACACAACCCCAAGCCCCCAAAGCTTGCTGGATGCGGCTGAGGGAAGGAGGGAGACGGAGGAGAGAGGCTAACGGCAGAGAGAAGTCGAACGCTCGCAGGAGAAAGACTGAAACGCTGCAGGGACCCGTGGAATGAGAGCTGTCCTGGGCTCCGTCAGAAATGGACCAAGAAGGGGAGACAGAGGCGGGAAACTTTCCCAAGGCATTCTCGCAAGTCCCTTCCTAAGTAAACACGTGGTGTCCTGTCCTAGAGTGTGGCTCATCAGGTGGGCTGTGCGTCCCGCGCGCGGCCCGGAGAGCCGTGCAACAGAGGGGCCGGCCGCTGTGCGCGGCCCCTGCCCCTGGCGGCGGGGCGGGGCGTCCTTCCTGCCTGCAGGTCGGGTCCTGGGCTGCAAGAGCGGAGGGGGCGCTGTCCCGGGCTGGCTGCGGAGGGGGACGTGTCCACAGCCTACCACGGTGAGCACAGGGTGATTGTTCTGCTCTGAGGGGGCCTGCCTTGACCTTGAGAAAGTCCTCCCTCCACATCTCTAAAATGGGTGTACAAACCCTGTGCTCTCTGCGTGTGGGACAAAGTCGACACGTAGAGAAGGGTTGTAGAAAACACCCCCTTTCTTTTAAACACTGTTTTAAATAATTGGAGGCAGGTTCTCCCTAGTTTTGTGAAGTGTCGCCCTTCTGACTGCCGACTCTGGCAATGATGTGCTTAGCTCCGTGGGCCTTTCCCTCCTGGTATCAGGGCTGGTGCCGTGAATGCCAGAGGTGGCCCGAGAAAATGACTCTCTGTTTCCTCAGCTTGTTGCAAGGAGGGAGGCGAGGTCCCTCTCATGTGTTTGGAGTTTCTCCCTGCGTCTGTGACCGTGTTGAGGGATTTTGTGAAACTACCCGCTGAAGGTGAGTGTCTTTTTCCTACAAGGACTCTGGAATAATGCCTTGAGAGATGCAGAAACTCATGGGCCGTGCAAACAGTTTCCACCCCGAATGCTTTCCTCTACACCTGCTGGTAATGCATAAATCCTTTCTAGTGAATGTAACGCCAGGTGAAACCAAGACGGCGGTGCTTGGATGTTCCCGTGTGAGGGTCCCACGCCCCGTCACCTCGGATCCTGGGTCTTCCTATATCATCAGTGAGCAAAGGGAGATGGTGGGCCGGGAAGGTGGGTCTTCCTATGTCACCAGGGAGCAAAGGGAGACGGTGGGCCAGGAAGGTGGGTCTTCCTATGTCACCAGTGAGCAAAGGGAGACGGTGGGCCGGGAAGGTGGGTCTTCCTATGTCACCAGTGAGCAAAGGGAGACGGTGGGCCGGGAAGGTGGGGCGAGGAACACAGCGGGTCCCGCAGAGAGCTCTGCGGGCATGCATCAGAGTCGGCCCCAGCAGAGGCAGGAAGGCCTGGCGGGGTGGGGGCTGGTGGAGCGGCTCTGGCAGAGACGCAGGGTGTCTGGGGGCCTCACCGGGAGCCCGGGCATGCCGAGGGGGTGCAGGACGGAAGGGGACACCAACCTGTTCCAGCCACCCCGGGGTTATCTGACCAGGACAGTTCGCCCAGTCCCCGATGGGATTAATTTATACCTTTCCTCCCCTCGGACCCTTCTCTACCCTCACCTGTCCTATGCTTTCCGCCGGTGAGGCCGGTGACCGCGAGTTTCTCTTTCCCTTGCCCTCCCAAGCCCAGGATCGCCAATGCCTGATTCTCCCGCACACACCTCTTTCTCCTTTCCTGGGGCAACGGCCTTTCCTCCTCGCCCACGAGCGTACGATTTCTCGGTGTGCATCCTGGTCCTGTGCCCTCTTTCTTTCTTGATCGGTTCGGACCGTCCGTCCTGGTGAGATCATTCCCAACCCGCTACAAATAGTTCCCAGCCTTACAAATAACGGCGTTCCCTGACGGGTGGCTTCTCAGCGCCTCTCACCTGGGCCACGTTCTCATGGGCCTCACAACATACCGTCCACCTGCGCATAGGCGTCGGCAGGGGTGGGGGCGAACGGCATTCGTCCCCGATCTGGAGAGGAGCTCCCCCCAGACGCTTTAATGGTGGTGTGGGGATTGGGCCCTTTGCTTCCTGCGAGCCCCGCTGGGGCTGGGGGCCAGTCTGACCCTTGGTTCTTGGAAAGCTGTGGCCCTCTGGACCTTTCTAATCTGCCACTACCTTTCTTCCACTGGCCAGGCTTTTTGCAACAACGACGGAATCCAGTAGAGCGATGCCATCTGTTGGAGTTGGAGATGTAAGATTTCAGGTGCTCTTCTTTTGGAATCATCTTTCAGGATGCACACTGACTGATAAATCAGAAGGACAAGATCGGGGCGACCCTTGTTTCCCATGTGTGCATGTTGTCTTGACTAACAAAGACAGAGCTCTCTTGAAACCATTTATAAACATTGAGTTAAAGGCTTCCCCGGTGGATTCAACGT
This sequence comes from Zalophus californianus, assembly GCF_009762305.2. Taxonomy (NCBI): domain Eukaryota; kingdom Metazoa; phylum Chordata; class Mammalia; order Carnivora; family Otariidae; genus Zalophus; species Zalophus californianus. Next base: position 92,369,082 of record NC_045607.1, on the reverse strand, counting down.
CTACGGGGGAGTCCAGAATTTTCTTCTGCAGCAAAGGGCAAAGGTGGGTGTCAAGGAGGTGGAGCAATGTGGTTAGAGGTGGTGCAGACGAGGTAGACCCCTCAGATGCTTGATCTCCTTCCGGTTGTCTATTTGCTTCCGTTAACTTAGAAAGAGCATTTTGTAAAGAGGTGTTGTCGAATCCTGGATACACTTGGAAGCCTCTAGGTACCTCACATTCGGATTGTTTGGTTCTATTGCCAACCCCATCCAGAGGAAAAGCAGGTCCGGCCAGATCCTAAGTTCCCATAACGGCCAACGAAGTTCTCAAGTTGTCCACGTCGTCAAAAACTTGCGTGAGGACAGACCATCATTTTTGAACACAAACCCAACTGGAGGTCCTGAAGGGGTGCCTCCCGTAGGCTATTCAGATGATGGGGTCCCACATCTCAGAAGTTTTCCTGAAAGCAAAAGACACAGAAATCGTGAAAGCCCGACTGAGCGGTGTGCCTTCCGGGTTGGGAGCTACATTTTGCTTTGAGTGTGTCTTTCACGGGATAATTCTCTGGTTGTCCTGGTGGGCAGCCTCTGCCTCAGTGGGCCGACCTGTGGCCAGGTGCGCCTCGGCACATGGAAACTGTCTTACAGTGGCAGGTGCCCGAATGCCCGTCTGGCCTGTCCCGGACCAGCTCACCTCCCATGGGAGTGTTTTGCTCCAGGGACTGAACTCCCTCCAGAGGAGGTGGTGAGGGCCACTGACATTATTTGTATTTGTTTATTTTCTTTCAAGAATCCCAAAGGAATGATACCGACATTCCGGCGTGTTTCCACTAAGCAAACAAACGAGTCACCTGTCAGAAAGGACAGAGTCTTTAGATGGATCCCAAACAAAATCGGAGAGCTCCACCAAAGGAAGGGACCTCGGAATCCGAGAGGAGTGTCAGGGAACCCAAGGTCGACGCGCACAAGGGGCTGAATGTGGGCGCCCCGCTCGAGTCCAAGCACCCTTGTGTTCCCTGGGGACTGTCTCCTCCGGATCCCACTTCTGAAGCCGAGGAATGCCCGCCTAAATAAAAAGGTCAACTGAGGCAAGGTCAAGATTGTCAGAAAGCTGAGGTTACTTGGGAAGAGCAGAGCAATTGCAGTTCAGAGTGCTCCCCCGGCAGGAGCTAGGGGCGAGGGTTTTGGGGTAGGCTGTGTGGATGGGCAGGGCTGTGAAGGGCGGGGAGCTCAGCTACACTTTGTTAAAATAAAAAGCAGAAGCCAGTTTCGAAAACTCCCCCAGTGGATAAAACCAATCCAGTCACACCAACAAAGGTCGATTCAGCTTATTTTGTGAGACCAGCCCGACCTGGGTCATTTCTCCCTCCTGCCTCTGGAAACCATAGATAAAACTTCCCAAAGCTGGTATGTGGCCACCCCAACCAACTCCCCAGCATGTTAGGAAAATCCAATACCATCAGTCTCTTGTAAATCAGGCCTTTGTGGGAAATCAGGCTCTCTGAGACTAAGTGTTGTTTTCCTGAGGCTACACGTGCGAGATTTCCCCAGGCCAGCCCTGACCTCCCCTGTGACGGCTTCGAGACCCCAGACATGCCTCTGCGCCGGGAAGGCTTGCGGGCATTTGCTTGGGGGAAGCGTCCTTCCTCTGCCGTTCACACGGATATACAGCTGTGACATGTGGTGGAGGGAAGGCCACCCAAAGCCATCGGCGTGGTGTCCTTGCCTAGTGTTTATCCAAAACCACGCAGCAGAAACGGCTTTGGTCTTTCGCCAGATGCCGAGTGGGCGATGGGGTGGAAAGTAAGGGGCACACATCTTTCCTTCCCTTTGTCTGGGATCCAAATGCGCCTTTTTGTCTTTTACTGCCAAGATGCTTAATAGTTCCTTAACATTCTGGCCACTGCTAAGGTTATGTGTAAATGAAGTTTGTTTAAGAAAAGTAAAATTGCCAGCATGGGTGTGGGCGTGGACCATGGGTCTGCTGTGGACGTTGTGTGTCCGTGATGGCTGTCCTCAGGGGGCCGGCTGCAGGGACAGACCACCCACACCACAGGGCTCAGTGCAGTGTAAGTACCGGTCACGCACGGCCCAGCACTGTGTAGATCTACGTGATCATCCAGGACTCCTGGCTCCTTCCATGTGTGACTCAGCCTTGCTCTTGGCTCTTGGACTTCTCCCTGCTCACCTGGAGGTGATGCACGCAGAGGCACCGCCTGGAGATTTTAGGGGCAGGTCTGGGAGGCAAGGCATACCACGTCTGCTCAGGTTCCACTGTCCAGAGCTCAGTCGTGCATCGTCTGTGACCCCCAGGGAAGCGTGGGGGTCGCACCATACAGGTATGTCCCGAGAAGAGAGGTGAGCACAGACCTTTGGTAGGAGGAAGCTGCTTCTGCCACATCAGCCTGGTCTCCTGAGTCTGGAAAACCTCCACTCCTCCGATGTGTCCATAAAGAGATGGGAAACAAAGGCTGTCTGAGATCATCTCTACCAGCCGGGATCTGTCCCGAGCACAGTCCCTAGCCGACGGGTGGCCCAGCTCTAGACCCGCAGCTGCTCGTCACTGCCAACGGGGAGTGGAGCCTGCAGCGATGCGCTGAGTCACAGACCGCCGTCACTGGCCGGCCTGAGTCAGATCCATGTGCTCGGGGCACTGCCACAGCATCAGGCCCCCCGTGTAGGGGACAGGTGCCAAGCCAAAGAGGGCCGATTGGGAAGTCCCAGATCGGGCATCTGTTCTTTCATGAAGTCCTCTGGGTTGGGCCCACCGCCCAGGCTGGCCTCCCCTCCTGTTTTCCTCAACAATAGAAGAAAAGATGCTTCCAGACACTTCTGGCCGCCAGAGCCTCCCCTGTTTCTCTCTGAGGGCCTTGGGCACCCCTGAGGCCAAGATGGGGGCCAAATGCATGTCCTCCCAAAGCTCTGCTGGGACTCTCTGGGCGGAAGCCATGGTTTCCAAGGGGACAATGAGGCTCGCAGAAGAAGCGTCCAGATGATGCCTGGATAAGCCGGGGCCGTGCCCGGGGGAAGCCAGCTCAGAGCGAGCGGCAGCTTTGCATACGGGACAGGAGGCCACTAAAGGAGACGTGAGGCTGGCTGGCTTCACTCCAAACAAGCGGTGGAGAGTAGTGGTCACAGTGCTGAGGCTGGTCTGGCTGGACGTACGTTCCCCAGTCCACGGTTATAAGCTGTGTGATGCGGGGGGGGTGGTCTGATTTCTTCCCCTGCACAATGCAGGTATCACCCAGAGCGTTGTTAGGAGGACCGAGTGTGTCATGCAAACTGCCCGCCTAGCAGGCGCTCACGGACGCCGTCGGCCGCTGTCACTGACTGGGCAAGCCCTGCACCCAAGGACCTGAGCCCGCACGCCCCAGCGCTCCTGCCGTTTGAGCCGTGGGCACGTGAGCACCTACACCTGCAGGGCCAACACCCTTGTCCCTAACCACATGGGGCCACCGTCACTGACATTAGAGTCTCGAAAGGGAAGATTTAATTTCTCCGAGTTTGACAGCCCCATGTGGCCAGTGGCCACTCCTCTGGTGTCACCAATACAGCACATTTCCACCCTCACACCCTCACACAGAGCCCGTTGGAGTGCACTGAGCCAGATGGAAGCAGATGGACGAGCAGGTGTTGCCTACCTGCCTGCCGACCCGAGTCAGGGGAGCATTTCCGGGACCCCTCGGGGAGCCGTGGTGGAGAACAGTGGTTCTCAGCCATTGCGTCAGCCGATTTCAGGAGGCATGGGGCGGGGACCCAGCCGGCACCCCATGGCGTGGGCTCCTGGAGGAGCAAGCCCGTGTCCTGAGAAGAAGTAGGGGACCTAAGGCTGCAGGAAGGACACCACCACCAACAATGACCAGGATAATTCAGGAAAAGCAGGTATAACTATTTTTAAATAATAGATGTGGATTGATGCGCATTCTGAGCCGACAGTAACTCTGCACAGAAGGTATGACATTTTGCAGATGAGGACACTAAGACAGGCAGGCCGCCCGCTCAAGGTCACACACGACTGAAGAGAGGCACAGAGGGGTTTGAGGCCAGGCGTTTGGACTCCGAGGCGTGCGTGCTTGTCCGCCCCTCCGGCTCCCCATCCACAGTCACGTCTCTGCAACGTGCACTGACATATGTGTGTCCTTCTCTGGGTGGTAAGCTGTGGTTAAGATATCAGTGTGCTTTATACACTACGTACCCCAGGCGGTCACTGGCCTACCTCCTGTCGCTGTAGACTAGGCTAGCCGTTCTAGAGTTGTGTATCCGTGAAACCATATGGCACACACTCCTTTATCTGGCTTCTTTCGCTCAGCATTACTCTGTGGGGATTGACGCCCTTTATTCTTTGTGTCAGTGGTTTATTCCTTCCTATTCCTCTTTTGACTGCTGAACAGTATTCCATCGTGTGGTGATCCACTCCCATGTGGCCGAGCATCTGAGTCACTTCCGGCTTTCGGCTATTTCAAATAAAACTGCTACAAACATCTGTCCCAAGTCTTTGTGTGGACGCGAGCTTTCAGTTCTGTCGGGCAAATATTGAGGAGAGGAATGGCTGGATCGTATGGTCCGTGTTTGTTAAACTCCTTAAGAACGTGCCACACTGTATTCTACGGTAGGGGGATTGTATACCCATTGCGGGCACCTGCTGGGCTTAGAGTTTGCCACCTATGTTTTGTCTGGCAGTGATGACAGAGCTGTGGGCACAGACCTGAAGGGGTGAAGGCATGCAGAGCCAGAGGGGAGGGTGTTTGCTTTGATGTAATGCTATGTAATGCTGTGATGTTAGTTACGTGGAGCACTGTGATACTCCAAGGACTCTCACGGCGATTATTTTATGTGATCTGAAATCACAACTGGAGCTAGGTAGCATTTTGGTTTTACGTACAGTGAACTCCATCCTTCCAAGACAAAAGCTGGACAGGTGGCCGATCAATACCTTCCCACGAACCCGTCGGACCACCGATGCCACACATTCATGCAGCTGCTCCCCAAGCCCGGAGGAGGAGGTAGCATTCCACGGAAACCCTGTGGGGGTGTCAGCTCGTGGCACAGACCGTGCGTGTGTCTACAACGTGCTGACGGGTGGACCCGTGCCCAGCTCGCAGATGCGGGAGCAGGTGAAGAGCGAGGGAGCCAGGGCACGGAAGGAGCCAGCAATGGGAAATTACTGCTGACGGGTTACAGAACTCGGGTTTGATGGAAAATCCGGGAAGCAGACAGCAGTGTTCTGCACAGCCCCCGTCAGCGTGATTCTTGATGCGACACCACGCTCTACACTTAACATCGTCAAAATGGCAACTTTTATGTTCTACGTACTCTATCACAAATGACAACATAATAATTTAATATACCCCAGACCACTGGATGCTATACGTTCAATGGGTGAATTGCACGGTGTGTGAATAATATCTCAATAAAGCTGCTTAAAAAATTGTTGATCTAGCTTGGCCACTCTCAATGAATTATTTCGGTTTTCATGACTTCCTTGCAGAGATACTCGTCAAACACCATCATCCCCTGAGGATGCTAAACAAAGGACATCACAGGACAGTTGTGGTCAGAGTTCAGAAGTGATGCCTGGTGACCTCGATGACATTTCAGAGCTGGCCTCTGCTGCCAGGTGTTTGGGATACAGAGTTAAGAGGGGACCGTGTCCAGGGCCTGGGGTCAACTCTCGGGGCCTCAGCTGCTTCCCCGGCAAAGTAAGCAGCTGGGGGTGAGTGTTTCTGTGGCTCCGTGATCTATGCTGCAGGACTGAGCAGAGACCTGGGGGGGCCCTCAGCCATCAGCTTCTCCCCGTGCAGCCCCCGGCCCAGATTTCACTCCTTCCCACAAAGGATGGCGGGTCTGTGAAGACCTGGCGGTTTGCAGTGAGTGGACCACAGGGCCCCCACCCTGCAGTGTGAGGCTCCTCCAACAGGCACTGGGGCCCTTCCAGACCACTTCATGCACACCAGCTCCCGTGGGGGCTGTGAGGAAACTTCTTCGTGATCCGCAGGTGCCCACGTAGGCCATTCATGTGGGTCAATGAAGGCAGGCCTCCTGATGGAGCGAGATTGTCAGGCTGCTGAGAGGGGTTCGCTCACAAATAGCTCTGTTTTCTCTCCTTGGTCTTGGCTGAAATTGATTTTTTTACATGCAGGAGAAACTGGATTTTTCTTAGAGTTGGCTGGCAAGGCAAGCAAACCGTGGCAAAAAGCCAGGGGCAGAGAAAGCAATCCTGTTTGCAGAGAGGAGGTTGCCTCCCAGACCCGCGGATCCACACCCGGATAACAGCACTCAGAGCTGAGGGTGATCAGTGACAGGGTTCTGTCTTTTAATCCCTTTTTTGAGATATTATTCACACATAATGCAATCCACCCACTTACAGTGTGTGTAGTTCGACGGTTTCTAGTACATTCAGAGCTGTGCACCCATCATTGCAATTAGCTTTAGAACATTTGCATGACCTCAGCAGGGAGCTCTGTGCTCCTTGGCCCTCATCCCTCACTGACAGCACCCCTTCATCCTGGGCGATCACCAATCTGCTTTCTGTCTCTAGACCTTTGCCTATTCTGGAGACCTCACATGAGGGCAGTCATACAGCATGTGGTCCTTTGTCGTCTGACTTCTCCTTAGCAGACTGTCTCCAAGGTCATCTCTGTAATCTCAGTGCCTTTTTCCTTTTATGCTAAATGGTGGTCTGTCGTGTGCATACATCACATCGCATTTATCCCTTAACCAGCTGAGGGACATGCGGGCTGTTTTGGCTTGTGGGCTGTTATAAGGAATGCCGCCACAAACATTTATGTACAAGTGTTTGTGCGGACATGTTTTCTCATTTCTTCTGGGTACAGAGCTAGCGGTGAGATGGCTAAGTCACATGGTGACTCTGGGTTGAGCCATTTGAGAAGCTGCCGGAATGTTTTCTAAAGGGGCTGCATCCTTCTACATCCTTCCACCAGCCACGTGCATGAGGGTACCTCCTTACACAGGGCTTCAGGTACAAAGCCACCTTGGAAACCAGTTGTGTTGTTCCCCAACATGTTAAGCTTGGAGTTACCATATAACCGGGCAATGCCGCTTCTGAGTGTAGACGCGAGAGAAATAAAAGTCTATGTCCACACAAAGTCTGTGAATAAATAACACAAGAACTGGTGTGTTATCCATTAATAAAAAGCATCATAATAGCCCCAAAGTGAAAAAGCCAGTCCCCAAGGCCACATATCCTATGATTCCATTTACATGAATATCCAGAATGGGCAGACTCACAGGGACACAAACCAGGTCAGTGGTTGCCAGGGACTGGAAGGGGCGCAGGTGGGAAATTAGAGGGAGGGGCTCTAATGGGTACAAGGTTTCTTTTTGGGATGATGGAAATGTTCTAAAATTAGATTGTGGTGATGGTTTTGTACAGCTTTGTAAGTATACTAAAAACCATTGAACTGTGTACTTTAAATGGGTGGCCTTTATGATATGTCAATTCTACATCAATAAAACCATTATAGAAAGAAAGAGAAAGAGAGACAGAGACAGAATTAAGCCTCATTACTCTGTGTTCCCAGCCTTGCTCTTTTCCCCAGATGCATACTGGGATTTACTCTGTCTGCCTGCCTGTCTGTCTGTCTGTCTCTCTCATACACACATTACGGTCTTTCTCTTTTCTCTTCATCTTGCAAGAATCTCGGTCAGATGGGAGTCCTGCTCCCAGGGCAGGGAGACAATGCCAGTCTTGCTGAAATCTCAAGTGGACAAGCAAAGGAAGTGGACCCTTCAGGCGTGGTTTGCAGGACTACAGGGCATGTGGAGCTCACGTGGGCCTCCTTCCTCCTGTTGTAAACTCATCAAGATGTGGATGAGATGCAGTGCATTAGAACCTGTGCTTGAGATGCCCGTGCCAAGGATGCAGAGGGAAATGAGTGTCACAGAGAAAACTGCAGCTGGTGCCACAAAGTCCAGGGTCCAGAGCTGGGCACAGGTCCAGGAGGGTCACCTTGCCCAGGAAGGGGAGATGCGTCCCCAAACAGGGGGCTGTGGATGGTGGTCACCTCGGTGATGGAACTGAAAACCCACTGGGGCAGGACACCACCACACCACAACGCTTGGCTCCGTCTGGGCACTGTATGGGAAAACAGCATGATGGCCAAGGAGAGGGCAGGGGGTGTGTGAGGCTGAGAGTCTGAGCTCTCAGAGAATATGTCTTCCTTTAAGCACACAGGAAACCTGCACGGATGTGAAAGTCGTGTAGTGATAGTCAAGATGTGACGTCATATAGTCCACACTCTCTGACATATATCATACTGTGATAAAACTAGAAAGGCAATAGCCAAAGAGAACAGCATATTTAGAACCAAAGGACACTGCAAATGCTACCATTTCAGAACATGCAGAGTGCTGGTAAAGTTGTATTCACAGGAAATGGACAGAAAGCAAAGAAAAAAAAAAAGAAGGTGGAAAATTAACAAGCACAGATTCAACTCAGAAAATCAGAAGAGAAACAACGGAGCAAAACCAGGACATGTGGAAGCAAGAAAATATTGAGGATTTTAGCTAAAATTGCCAGTGGGCCCAACCCTCGCAAGCTGAAGTTTAAAAAGGAGAGAGCCACACGTCAATGATAGCAGGAATGAAACACAAAGACAACTACAGAGGGAGGTCTATAAAATACGTCAGGATCTCTGACCCAAGATGGTGATGTAGGAGACTCCCGACCTCACCTCCTACCACAGACACTCAAAATCTGCAGCCACACGTGGAATAGTTCCCTCTAAAAGGAATCCAGAGAGTAATCGAGCAACTCATACACACTGGGTGAAAGAGAAAAACAAACAAACAGCCGAAACAGATCTTGGCATACTCAACTGTTGGAAGCCACTCTGAGAAAAGAGGGTGGTTTGAAAAATCACAGAGGTTTGAAAGACAACACGGAGCAAGGCCAGGCTGAATGATAAGTTTGATCTTCTATACAAGGGCCCTCTGTCAAGACTGAGAGAGGTGGCTCTGGTAGCTCATGCCCAGAAACCAACACGGACAGACACGGGGAGTATGTTGGGAATAACAGAATGAGATGAAGCTCCAGAAGCAGACTTTCATGAAACAAAGATAAGTGGCAATGCATGAACGGCGTGAGAACTTCAGGGGAGATAAAACACGTAAGAAAGCACCAGACAAATCACAGAGCTGAAGGATACAATATATAAACTGAAAAAATAAAAATCCAAAGAGAGGGCAATGGAATTCATCCAATCAGAGGAGCAAAAAGGAAAAAAAAATGAAAAAGGGTGAAGATTGCTTAAGGGAGCCGTAAGACCGTCTCAAAGCAGGCCAGTGTATGCATTAGGGGTCCCCGAAGGAGGAGGGTGTGAGAAAGAGTCACAAAGCTTATTCAAAGAAATGATGGTTGAAAACTGCCCAAACCTGGAGGAAAAACCAGATATCCAGATCCAGGAAGCCCAGGGAGCTCCAAACAAGACTCTAAAGAGACCCAAATTGGGACACACGATTAAATTATTAAAAGTTACAGACAAGGAGAAAATTTTAAAAGCAGCATGAGAAAAACAACCTGCTATGTACAGGAACCCCCATAAGACTTGCAGCAGATTTTTTGGCAAAAACTTTGCCAACCAGAAGGGAGTGGTGTGATATATTCAAGATGCTGAGAGAAAAAAACTGCCAACCGAGAATACTCTACCTGGCAAAGCTGCCCTTCAGAATTGAAGGAGAGAGAAAGCGTTTCCCAGATGAGCAAAAGCTGAAGGAGTTGACCACCACTCTAGGCCAGCCTTACAAGAAATGTTGAAGGGACTTCTTCAAGCTACAGTGAAAGGATGCTAACTAGTACGTGAAAACATATGACAGGACTGGCGAAGGTAATTATATAAAATCATAATACTTTAATGTTGTAACGATGGTGGGTAAGTCACTTACAGTATGATGGTTATTAGATGAGAGTAGCAACCATCTATATCTGTATCTACAAAGAATTAGGTAATGGATACACGAGGTAAAAAGATGTAAATTGCAACATCAAAAACATAAAACATGGAGGGAAGAGTAAAAATATAGAGCTTTAGTATGTGATCAAACTTAAGTTGTAATCAACTTAAAATAACTGTTATAAATATAAGATGTTTTATATAAGACTTACGGTAACCACAGCACAAAAACCTTCAATAGATGCACAAAAGGTAAAGAACAAGGAGTCTAAGCATAGCGCTGCTGAAAATCATAGAATCATAAAGGAAGAGACAAAAAGAAGAAGAAAGGAATAAGGGAATTACAAAACAGTCGGAAAACAATTAGCACGTTGGTAATAGCAATTCCCTACTTAGAATTACTTTAAATGTAAAAGAACTAAAATTTATCACCAAAACACATGCAGTGGCTGAGTGGGTAAAAAAACAAGACCCAACTACAGGAAGCCCACTTCGGTTTTAAGGATACATCAGACTGAAAGGGAAGGCATGGAAAAAGATAGGCCATGTGTATGTAAAGCCAAAAGAATGGATAAATCTTCTGGACAGAAAATCAATAAGGAGCGGTGGACTGAAGTTACCCAGTAGACCAGATGGACTTAATAGGTTCATACCGAATGTCCCACCCGATAGCGGCAGAACACGCATTCTTCTCAAGTGCATAGGGACATTCTCCAGGATAGATCATATTTAGGCAAGCAAACAAGTCTCAGTAAATTTAAGATTGAAATCCCGTCAAACGTATTTTTTTTTACCACAATTTGTAAGAAGCTAGAAATAAATTATAAGAAAAAGACTAGAAAACTCAAAATATGTGGAGATTAAAATCAAGGTATGGAACAACGAATGAGCCAAAGAAGAAATCCAAGGAGAAATTAAAAAAATATCTTGATAAAAATGCAAATAGAGACACAACATTCCCAAAGTTAAGGGACACAGCAAATGCACATGTGATTCCGGAGCTCATGCTAGTTACTTTAGCCTAGGTATTTGAGCTTTCTCTCTTTTTAATGTAGCAAATGATGCAAGCACACACCTTTGGATGACCACATGGTCCAGTATGTCCCAGAGAATCTGAATGTACACCTCTTGTTCCTGATAAATTAAGAACACCCCCGACACGCACACACACACTGTCAAAAGGGACACCCTCCCATAAACAAGAGGGACACCTGTCCGTTAAGGAATCCTCTCTAATCCTGGGGTGAATGCTGCCTCGGGGAGCCCCACAGCTGTTTTCTCTACTTGCGGGCAAGTGACCGCCTGTATGTGAATCTTATAGAATAACTTTAACAGGAGGATCTCTCATCCTGAAATGGTAATGTGGGAGGTGCATTTTCCTAACTGCTGAGCAAAGAAAGAAGTTTCCATGCTGCTCTGGGTGGCTTCTCGTGCCCACTGCCCACTTGTTCTAGGGTTTCTAGAAGCTTCCATACTGCTCTGGGTGGCTTCTCATGACCACTTTCCTCTTGTTCTAGGGCTTCTAGAAATTTCCATGCTGCTCTGGGTGGCTTCTCATGCCCACTGCCCACTTGTTCTAGGGCTTCTAGAAGCTCCCATACTGCTCTGGGTGGCTTCTCATGACCACTTTCCTCTTGTTCTAGGGCTTCTAGAAATTTCCATGCTGCTCTGGGTGGCTTCTCATGCCCACTGCCCACTTGTTCTAGGGCTTCTAGAAGCTCCCATACTGCTCTGGGTGGCTTCTCATGACCACTTTCCTCTTGTTCTAGGGCTTCTAGAAATTTCCATGCTGCTCTGGGTGGCTTCTCATGACAACTTTCCTCTTGTTCTAGGGCTTCTAGAAATTTCCATGCTGCTCTGGATGACTTCTCATTCCCATTGCCCACTTTTTCTCAGGCTTCTGCATTTGGGGTAACGTTCCTGTGGAGGAATGAGACTCATTCTCTCACTCGAGTGACATATGAAGTCATATGTCCAAGGATGTGGCATCGGATTCTAACGAAGAGATGAGGCAAGACTGGCATGCAGGCAAAATTCCTGCTCAGGATCATCCTTCAGAATGGGGACTGATGCCCAATGGGTCTTGTGCAGGTGCTTCTTTCCACGGAGGTGACCGGTCCCTGTGTCTTTACTGCAGGGTCTCATGAAAGGTGTGGCCAAATAGGCACTTTTGCGCCGAGGAATCTGGTTCAGAACTGTGAGATGCTCCTGTCATGAAAGATTAGTTTTGAGGAGTTCTGTTAGTTAGGGGGTAAAAGGGGCATATTAGAAACTTGGATATTTTTTGCTCCCTCTCTGGCTTTCCCACCTTCCCATGGGATCTGTGGCTTCATTGAGGACTTTTGAGATCCCACATATTTGATCTATAAAGACGCTAGGAAGAGAAGCCCAGCACTGCATGTGAGTCCTGTCCGGATTTCCCTGAAGATTTGTCTGCTCTCATCATGCACAGAAGGCTTCACAGTAGGATTCAAGTCAACCTGCTGCTTCCCTTTAAAACTCTGATAATTTCCCTTATTGCAAAAGTAATGTAAACAAATTAATGCTTCCAACAATATAGGGGGCCATAAGGAGAAGGTTGTTCCCTCACCTCTCTGAAATCTTATTTCCTTCGGGAAATGAGAGCTATGTCTTTGTACAAATAGGTCATATATAAGATGTATCTTCCTATACCATTCAGTACTTAAAGTTTTTTTAAATTTTTAATTGTGGCAAAATACATATAACCTAAACTTCACCATCTTAACCATTTTTAAGCGTACAGCCAGTAATAAGTACATTCACATTGTTGCACACCATCCTTCTCCAGAATGTTTTCATCCTGAGAAACTGAAAACACGTACCCTATAACACTAGCTCCCCATTCACTCCTTGCCCAGCCTCGGGCACCCCCCTTTCTACTTTCTGTGTCTGTGAATTTGACTAGACTCAGCACCTCACATAAGTGGAATCTCTAGTATTTGTCTTTTTTCAACTGGCTTATTTTGTTTAATATAATTGCCTCAAGGTCCATCCATGTGGCAGCATTCCCGTCCTTTTCAAGGCTGAATCATATTCCACTGTGTGCACATACCACAATCTTGTTTTCTTGCTCAGCCGATGATGAGCTTGTGGGTGACTTCCACCTTTTGGCTATTCATTCAGGATTTTTGAACAGAATTTCTGGAAGCAACGTCTACCCTCTGGGTTCCATTAACTCAGCACTGGAAATGGAAAACTTTAATGTATTCATGCATTTTTTTCCTCCTTATGTTCATCCCTTTATTGAGTGCCTAGAGTTTGCCAGGCAACTCGTCAGTGGCCTATTACACACGAGGAGGTGAAGTGGATGCGAGTCTGCTCACATGGAGCCTGTGATTGAATGGCTCAGCTCAGACAGATGGTTAAGCTGAGACATGGCGTGACCACAGTTGACGTGGCCACTGGGAGAAGAGTACCTGGAAGGTGAACAGGAAGGGAAGTGAGAAGGACTTTTAGGTGGCTACTGCACTGGTCCAAGCATGAGCTGAAGGGGGCAAGATGTGGGGTAGCAGCAGCAGAAATGAGGAATAGAGGATGAATTTGAGATATATTTTGGGGCTAAACCAGTGGGGCTTGCAGGTGGCTTAGGTGAGAGAAAGAGAAGAAAGGAAGGCAGGATGCCTTGTCTTTCCTGTGTCTTTGGATCCTGAATGCTTTGTCCATGTCCCGGGAGATGTGTTTGTGCAGACAGATCCCTCCTCTCGCTCCTTCCTCCAACAGCTGCAGAATGCAAGCCCACCTCAGCCTCTCCAATGCCCTAAGCCATTCTCTTGTACAGGCAGCTGTCCCCAGACTGCGGGGTTCGGCGGCGACACTGCCCGACTAGCAGAAAGCTGTTTCGAAAGCAGCCGAGAAGTGTGGGGACATTGTTTCTGGTGCCCCCTCCCCGTTCGCTAAGCCACATCATGAACTTTATCCATCAGAATGATCTTCCCTGTGAACCAAGTTTTTCAAAACTTTTACATCATAAGATGAGGGAGACACAAACTAAAGCCCAGAGAAATAAAAGAAACACCCTCGTCTTACTATGCTTACCCTTCTTTGGGGGCCACGATTCTTTACCTTGAAAAGAAAGGTTTTACCAAAGTTTCCAAGTTTCCTTTCAGCTCAACCAATTTATGACTCCTTATAGTGACTATCTATTGTCAGGGATAATGAGATAACATCAGTTTTTGAAAACACGAACAACAACCCTCTACCAACAAAAATCTCACGATTAAATGCCTTGGCATGAGCAGAACCGACAATGTCTACAGAAATACCACAGTCAAGCTAAGGCATTTCTTTGCTTTCTTCTTTTTAGAATGGGAATACGGGAGTTCTCCTTCTGGATAGGATGGAATGGTTTGGAGCAGAGCAGTGCTCCTGCTGAGATGTTCAGAGAGTCACAAAGGCCCCGCAAGGGGACCATGGTGTGGCAGATGAGGTGGAGAAGCAACAGGGCTCCTAGAAACCTCACAGGTCTGAGCGCCAAGCCTGGGCTGTGAGGACCGCCAGGGCAGCTGGGATTTGCAGAGGAGCTGGGTAGGAAGAAGCGCTGAAGCGTTTCTTGATCAGAAGCTTCAAGAGGAAGAAAACCCAGAAAAACAGCAGGACGCGGCTGGAAAGCAAAACGGATCTTTGCACACAGCAGGGGTCACTGAAGTTATAAACCCTCTTGATCCGATGCTCCAGCGTCCAGACCTACCTGACACTTCCCCAGGAGTGGGCTCCATGAACTGTTTACACAAGCAACTGGGCTCCAGGGATATCTTCCTCAAAGTGTTCCATCCACAGGGAGCCTCCCCCAAGCAGATATGACGAGCCTGTTCACCTTACAAGTCCCTTATCTTATCTTATTTTCAGTTTAGAATTTGGGTGAATGTGGGGGTGTTCACTTAATCTATCTGTGCTACATCTGAAAACAAAATCAAAGGGCCGATAGAAGTTATGGTAGATTGTCATGACTATTACATGAGTTTGTGGATGCCCAGCATGCTGTAGGCACCCGACTGATGTGTGTGGTCGTGATGATTAGTTTGCATGAATTAACAAAACTAACAAGTAGAACGGGCACACACAGGTTTGGCAAAAACATAACTGACTCTTGGTAAGCCTCACAAGAGGGTTTATTGGGGTTGATGTGGAAATACGGCCAGACCGTGAACTTTCCTAGCTTAGGTGCCCACTGATGGAAGCCGTAGGCGCTCAGACCTGCTCTCCGTCAGGTGGGTATCCTCTGTACCCCAACCAGACACACGGAAGGCAGTGGCAAGTCCTGGACAATGTCACCCAAGGGCCCTTGGGGCTTTGGATGTGACTTTGGTTTCACTGCCAACTCGTCTGGCGTCATCAGTGGGCGCGAGGTCCTAGCTGTGACCATGGCTCTTCCCAGCACCCTTTACACCTCTGTACTGAGACCCCTCATGCTAAGCACACGCTTTGGCTGCTTAGACTTGTGCATGTGGGAGCCGCAAAATTTGGGTGCGTGTCAACCTCCCAGCTGGTTGGAGCTCAAGTGTGTGGGCATCTCGGAGAATCCGTGCGGTTATCTCAAAGGTTGGTCGGGTGCAAGGCAGTCCATTTTTATTTCTTTGTGTTATACAAGTAAAACACAGCTGCTGTGAAGTAAAATCATATAAGAAAGAGAAGTCTAGAGAAGACAGTTAAAATTACCTTTAATTCTATTGCCTGGTGGATGTGCTTTTCGGAAACGTGATCCATTTTGGTGTTTAAATTGTAAATGGAGCTAGAGTTTTTTGGTTTTGGTTTTCCTTTTGGTTTTCCAAATCATGACAGATGAGTGAATAAAATATCAGCTCCACACCCCATAGAGGCCGGAATAGTTACAACAGTGCTGTGCGTTCAGTTCTGTAACTGTTTCGTATTTTAAGGGGAAGCCTGCTGCCTTTTACAATGGGTATTTGCTCTTTGGCCAATCCGTGGTCTTCTGCAAATCTTAAACCATTTTAATTGCAGAATTATGAAGGAAGAGGTTGGTTGATGATTCTTTCTCCCAAACCTCGGCCCCTCACAACGTGTAAATTCTGCCTAAGTGTGTAACGCGGGAAGCTCAGGGACCTGAGCTCGGAAGGAAGTCAAGTCACCGAAAGGGCACGTAAGTCATTTACGTTATCTCCCGGAACTTCTGACTTCTGTGCTTTTTTGTAGCCGTCTAAAATAAATCAGAGAGGTTTAGGATTCCATTTCCTGCGCTTGTGTTGACCTTTGGTGGCTGGTGTCCCTTCCTTTGCAGTGGGAGGGAAATTCTCCTCCTACTTGAGGCGGGTCCTAGCACTTGGCTCCGAATTTCCAACAGAACAGACAAGTAGGAAGGAGCCCCCCGTGAATGCAAGCCCCTCCAGAGACAACAACCAAGTTCCCTCTCTCCTGTTAAATCTTCTTTATTATTTTTTTAATGTTATGTTAATCACCATACATTACATCATTCGTTTTTGTGTTCCATGATTCATTGTTTGCCTATAACACCCAGTGCTCCATGCAGTGTTAAACCTTCCTTAAAGCAGCCGACTAGCTTTGCTCTCCTCCTTCAGTTTTCCTTTATTTCTAGCTGTCTGGTACGAGGTTTCTGTCTCCACCATTCGGCTAAAACCAGAAAGTTGGACTCTAGAAGTTCTCCAAAGCCTCTTTAAAAATGTTTGCCAAATCCACCTCCCACACACACAACCACATTTTGGCACACCCCCTTACTTGACACCCTCAATTAATTGCTGCTATTTCCAAATCTGAAACTCTAACCTATCCCTCTATTTTGAGCCCTAGCCGGCCCAGTATCCATTTCTTAGTGGACCTGGGCAGGTCAGTTTAAACAAGGCTAACGCTTCACTTGTCCTGTCCACTCTGTGGTTACCTGCGTGAGACCTGTGCCGTCTGGAATCCGCGCCGCTGAGGGGCGTCACATCCCACCCCCGGCTCATCCCAGGTACGACCTGTTGCCACCTTCCTGGTCCCCTCGGCCAACCCTCAAGCTCTCCCTCACTCATCTCTCACTATCTTCACCTTAGGTCAGGGTCTGCCATGTCTTCTTTAAAAATCACTTGTCACAATTGCTACACGTAACATACAAGGAAATAACATAAAACTCAAATACATAGTATATCAAAAATCAGTCACGTGTCATCCACGTAACCAGGACTCCAGTCGAGGGGAAGAATATTCTAGATTTCCAGAAACCCCTGAGTTGCCCTTTTGCAGTAGCACACCCTACCTCTTCCCGGGGCAACCACTAGGAGGGTTATAGGGAGTTCACTTCCTTGCTCTTCTCTTTAGTTTTTCCACTGATATCTGCATCTCTGAGCAGCGGACTTGCTACTTGCTGAGCAGCGGACTTGCTACTTGCTGTTTGTAAGCAGTATGTATCACTCTGCACCTTGGTTTTTGTTTTATGTTACTTTGTAACTTACCAGCAGGAGGTTGGGATTCATCCACGTTGTGGATCATACTCAGCGCTGTGTAGTGTTCCGTGACATAAGTATAGCATGCTTTTTCCTTTGTTCATGCGGTGGACACTGGGGGGTTCTGGTTTTGAGCTGATCAGAGTGACACTGGAGCAGACACACTGGGCACGGCTCCCTTGGTGTGTGCACCCGAGGGTCCCGGGGTGCGTTCCGTGGGGTGGGGTGGGGTGGGCGTGGAATGAAAAAGGGACTGCATGCTTCCTGGAGTTGACTGGCTCCTTTACACCAATAACCATGACAGGGGCTGGGAGCCCCAAGGTAGCTTGGGGCTAAAATGGAGACCAGGACCTGAATAGAGGGTTGGAACTTTTAGCCCTTCCCCCAACCTCCGTCCTGGGAGCGGGGAGGGGCTGGAGATTGAGTTCATCACCAATGGCCAATGATTTCATCTATCATGCCTGCATAATGCAATCCCCATAGAAACCCCCTGAATGATGGGGTTCTGGGGCTCCTGGGTCGGTGAGCACTTGGAAGTGCTGGGAGGATGGGCACCCAGAGAAAGTGTGGAACCTCCAAGCTCCTTCCCCCACACCCTCCCCTATGCATCTCTTCACCTGGCTGGTAAGTAAACTATTTTCCTGAGTTCTGTGAGCTGCTCTAGAAAATTGACAAACCCAAAATGGGGGCAGTTGTGGGAACCCCTGACATTGTAGCCAAATTAGACAGAAGTGCGGGTACCCCGAGCACCGAGGACTGTGACTGGCATCTCCTAAGACTGAGCCCTTAACGCTTGTGGGGTCTACCTTAACTCTGGGTAGTTAGCGTTAGAATTGAACTGAATTGTAGGACACCATCTTGGTGCCTGTAGAGTTGGAGAAATGGTTGTTAGTGTGAAAGAAAACCCCACATATTTGGTGGTCCGATGTGTTGTGAGTATACACAGGCCATTGGTGGATTGGAAACTGCCTGTGCAAAACTGTTCTGATGGCCCAGAGAGGACCAGCAGGCAGAACAAGATTTGCTTTGAAGCCAACATGGGGTCATCAATGATGTTCGTTCATGACCCGCGCCTAAGAGGCTGTCACACGCACGGGACACAGATTCCGCATTCACCTGCCAGACCTGCACCCCTGACTTCAGACCACCTGCTCAGGCTGTTCATGTCCTAGGGAGTAACAGAACATGTCCAGATGATTATTGTCCCTTCCAAAGTGATGTGGGAACTCAGGGAATTTTTACCTCTGGCTGGTAGGAGAAGATTTTAGTATGATTTCTCTTGGGAAAATGCACGGAGATGGAGGGTATCATATTCCTTTACATTATGTAGCCTGAGGTGCTAAACTCTTATTATAAATCAACATTTCCCCATTTTCCAATTTCTTCACAGCAGTCTTAGGCCCGAGAAGAATGTAAAGGTTTCTCAGAACACTTACTATTTATTCCGAAAACAAGACAATTGTCATCTTGTCGGCTCATTTACATTTTGTTTTTTGGTTAAATTGCTGTAATGTGATTCTTACATCCTCAAATTCTAGGGAAGTAAAGGTTGAGGGGAAGGAGGTCCGGTCTCACAGAACAGCTCCCTTAAAACGTAGAGCACAATAAGCTGGGAGGGTGCGCTGGACATGGGCACAGTCTCTCAGGACGCAGAGGAAAGTGCCGGGTTAGAGACGGTGCTCCCCGAGGAGGCAGGGCTCCTTTGGAGCCCATCACCACGGGAGCCTTCACTTCCTACGCCCTGAGCACTCCTGGCGGGAGCTGAGCCTCCCCCTGCCCACCCTCACTCCTGACCTTCCTCTGGGGGCTGAGTTCTGGGGAGGAACCTTATGACTGAAGGCATCCCTCGCCCATCACACCTCTCCCCTATTTGCGTTCATGGCTGAGAGGTGTCCAGGGAGCCCATGCGTGAACACCCTTCACCCCCAGCGCCCTGGAAACTACTGGGGTGACCCTATGCATGTCCTCCTTGCCCACCATACCATTTGCGGGGCTCTGTACCCCGAGTTCTCCTCCGATCTTTGCTCTCCCCTTCGGACCCTCCCCTGCCCCCCAGGCACAGCACCCTCACCGCAGATGTCTCGAGAAGATGCTGTTTCCTCATGTGCCACCTCCCTTAGGACCAGGAAGTGGAGGTCATGCCTCTTCCTTCTTCCTGCTCCTTTCCAGACATTCCCTCTCCCTCTTCCCTACCCCAAACTCCCGGAGCCTGAAGGATATGCCCAGCTGCCTCCTCTACCCTCTACATCACTCACGGCCACCGCCTCCTCAGTCACTGAAGACATGCGATCCAGCCACAGGTGTGCGCCCTCCCCTGTTCCATCCCCCATCCCATCTAGGTGACTGGATGGCCATGTCACGGCTTCTGGGGAGAGCCTCAGTTGAGACCCACTGTCCTGGAGCAATGAGTGTCCGATGAATGTCGGCATCTCTTCCATTCTCAGCAGCGTTCCGGTTTGGACGGTGAATTCTACTGGCCACCTTCTGGGTGGCTCTTACGTCACCTTCCTATGACCTGTTCATCTTCATCCGCTTCCTCCTCCTCCCGCTCAGCCGGCCACTGCTCCATCCTGTCCTGGACCCCATGCTCACCAGCACATGAAAGCTCGACTCTGAGCATCCCAGACATGAGCACCGACCCTCTTCTTCCAGGTCAAAGTGATTTAAACTCCACTGAAACCTTCCATTCAGTGACTCAGTGGCCGCCCCACCTCCATCTGGGGCTCTCGTTAGTGTCCACCCCCTTGACGCCCTCTCTCTCTTTTTGCAGTTACCTGCCAAACTGGAAGCTGCTTCGACCTGAGTGTCTGTCCTCTTCTGTCCTGTATCCAAGCGGAGCTTGCCCAGGACACCACTCACCGGACTGACTGTTTTGTTCTAAACCATGACCACAGACCCCATAGGGACGCTAACCCTGTGAATCCATCCTATGCGGCTCCTTTGTCAGCAGTGTGCTGGGCACTGACGTGAAGGCAGATCAATAGGCTTCCCCAGCTCAACAACGGAAAGAAAACAGATTGGAGAAAAAGAAGTCCATAAACAGAGCCGCAGGGACCTACGGACCTGCGGGCCCACATAACAAAGATCCAACACTCGTCTTACTGGAGGTCCAGAAGGGTAGGAGAGCGTGGAGGAGAGACGATATTCGAAGAAATAATGACATAAACACCTCAAATTTGGCAAAAAACCCAAACTTACAGATTCAAGAAGCTGTATAGATCTCAGATAGGAGAAACACGGAGAAATTTACACCGAGATGCATCATCATTAAGCTTCTGAAATCTAAATACAAAGAAAAATATTTTAAAGCAGAGATACATGACAGGTTGCCTATAGGGTGACCCCAATTCACGGGACCGTGGGTTTCGCATCAGAGACTACAGGGCCAGGAGGAAGTGTCATGGGGGCTGAGGGGAAAACAGCACGACCGTCAAGTGTGGAGTCTGAATCCAGCCTTGAGGAATGAGGGGGGAGATAAAGACCTTTTCCTACAAGGGGGGAACGGAATGAATTTGTCTCCAGAAGACCTACCCCTAGGGCTGCTAGAAGAGTTCCTCCAGCCGAAGGGTGACACTGGGGGAAGGGACCCTGTAGGGTCCGGAACGGGCAAGCAAAGTGGACGAGCGGAAATGTGGGTGCGCACACTGGACTCCGCTTTCCCGCCTGAGTTTTCCAAGTCCCATGTGACGAGGGACACGTGGTGACGCCGTCTGATGCCCGAGACAAAGGTCACCAGAAAGGGAGCGGTGGAAGGACCCACAGGGACGTGGCCACAGGGAGGGCGTAAGAACACCCACCCCGGTGGCTCCCGGCTCCGAGCCACACGGCCACCCCATTTCTCCGCACCTCCTTATTGGCAGCAGTACCTCCTGGCCACCATCACCTCACACTGCTCCACCCAAACCCATCTCCTCAAGGTCATTTGCAATTGTGGCCAGGGAAGACAACACCTGATACTCGCCCCAAGTGTCTGGTGTCATCAAAGGCATTTTCCTGTCAGCTGCTCTGATGTCAGGATTGTTCGGAATATTTGTTTTCTGAGTCACCGCCCTCACTGTCTTTGGTGCCCTGATAATAGAGTTACCATAGCTTTAAAGCACAGATACTCCCAGAATCTCAGACCCTGGCTGGCATTTTATCATCCATAACTGAAGCAGTCGAACACTTGCAATTAAAGGCGGCTCCCGTCTGCTGAAGTCTCGGCTTGGACACGTCCCTGGAATCTGCCAGGGCTATGGCGAACGACAGTCATGCCCTTTCCATTCCAGAAGCAAAGCCAAAACCGCGGAGCTCTCCCTGAACACGGGCTGAGCGCTCCCGAGAGCCAAGCTTTGTCTTGCTTCCACTCCTTGGCATTTGATGTTACACCAGTTACTGGCAGTCCTAGACACAGAACAATTAGAATTTCAAAAAATGGATTCTTAACGTCGACAGCACTTTGAACTGAAGTTGGAGTATTTTGAGTTCAGTTTCAATTTGTAAAGATGCACATCTGAGCGCAGAATTACCTCTAGTGGAAGGAAAATCATCTAAAGCCCAGGAATCTTGTGTTTTGCTAAGCACTGGTTTTTTGAAAGGTTGGGGGGGGGAAGGGCATGGATGTGCAGAGGTATGTGTATGGAATGTGTGTATGTGGTGTGTGCATGGTGTGTGCTTGCATGTGTGGTGTGTGCATGCGCATAGTGTGTGCATGCATGTGGGGGGTGGGCGTGGGGGAGAGAAGGATGAGCAGGCAAGCGAGAGTGAATAAGCATTATCTTGGATCCCATTGGCCAAGTTCAAGTCTTCACAGTGTGACCCTAGGTGGTTGAGAAGCTTCTCTGAGCCTCGTCTGTGAAATGGGAGGGTGACTCGAAGCTGCAGGCTTCCGGAATGTGATCCCCGAATCTTGCTGCCCTCTGATCTCCATGCTGGAGAATGGAACAGCCCTTTCTGGCTTCACTGGGTTTGGGTGGGTCATGAGTTAGGAGCAGAGCGAACCACGGCCCCTGCGTGCTGAACATTTGATTTTCGATACCCCCCAGAGCTCTCTGATGTCCCACAAGGCACCTGGCTGCTTCTACGTGGTGGCTGCCCCTGATCAGCCTGGCCTCTGAGCAGCAGAGGGGAGTGGAGAGACTTGTTGCTCCGAGTGGTCCACGTTCCGTGAGCTGGAAGTAAACCTTGCACGGCCGAGCACGGAGATTTTCAGCCGAGTGCCCCCAGGGCGTGGCCAAGTCCTTGCTGTGCTGGGTGTGTACCATGGTCATGGAGGTCGGGGGCTTTAGGGGAGGGGGTCGCAAATGCTGATGTTCTTCTTGCTGTGAGACATTCTCTTCAGTGTTTGGAGAGCGTTGCTTCCTCTGCCCTTACCCTACCGCCTACTCTCCTGAAGTGTCTGGTGGACCCAGGCTCCTGTGAGGACGGAGAGCAAAGCTGGCTTTCGGGTAAATACAAAGGTGGGTAGGTCCCCCCTTGTCCCTGTCCCTGTTCGCATCCCACTCACCTTGTAAGACAGCAGCTCCGAATTCTGTGCTATCAATATCATGGGACCCTCCCTGGTGGCCGGCATGATGGACAGGTTTGGGGCACTCTTTCTCACTAAATCCACAGAGAGGGAACCCCTCTGCACATGTCTCATGCTCCTTCTCTTGCTCCCGACACAAATCATCTGTGCCCGCTCTGTCCTTTCTAGGATGCCCACAGTCCTGGGGGAGACGACAAGCAGACAGGAAGCTCGCCCGTGTGCACGTTCATTAGCCTGCGGGGAAGGACGGGCCCCGCTGGAGCTGACTGCGAGGAGAGCAGCCAGACGCCATCGCCCACGCCAGCCACATGCCGTCCCTCACCTGCCACGTTTATGCAGCCACCAGACACAGCTTTGATCATGTTACCCCCGGCTCCATAATGCCCCCATGCTCCCTACCCTCTGCAGAATGTGGGCAAACTCCCCGTATGAGCTTGCTGAGGTTGCTGTAACAAAGCATCACAGACTGGGTGGTAGAAGGAAGAGAGGTTCACTGTCTCCCACTTCTGCAGACTGCAAGTTCAAGATCAAGGTGTCCACAGGGGTGGTTCCTTCTGAGGCAGTGAGGGAGACTCTGCTCCAGGCCTCTCTCCCAGCTTCTGGTGGTTTGCTGCCAATTTGGGCACGCTCTGGCTTATAGAAGCCTATCCTGTTCTCTGCCTTCAACATCACATGGGCTTCTGTGTGCGTCTGTCTGTCTCTGTGCCCAAATTTACCTTCTTGTTATAAGGACAAGAGTCACGTTGCACGAGGACTCACCCTAACGACCTCACCTTAACTCGACTACATTGGCAAAAACGCTTTTTCCAAATAAGGTCACGTTTTGAGGTACTGGAGATAAGGACCTCAACAGATCTTTTTGGTGGGACACAATTCAGCCCATAACACTCCCTTACTCGAGCGATCCACATTATTCACCACCTTTTCCAACCTTTATTTACCATCTTGGATTCCAAACTCCTCTTCTCCTTCCCATCAGAACCCTCTTGGTCAGGATGCTGCCTGGAAGACTCAGCATTCCTCTCGAAGCCTCTCCGTCCGTTTAGACCTAGCTAAGTCACATTCATGAGGTTTTCCTGGTGATGAACGTGAGAGTATTGGACTTGCTTTTTGGAGACACCACAGATGAGCAACTACTCATAGACTTCCTTGCAATTTTTGATCTTACGGCACAACTCCTGGACAACACAGACCTCGGTTCTGGGTGAGTTGTACTGGAGTCAAGGGAACAGAACTGCCAGGAGACTGCATTACCTTTCGGACGGTTCTCCCTGCCCCAAAACATTCCTCCCCCAGCTCCTGACTCCCACCCTGCATCACCTTCTGAGAGTGGACGTCAGCACTGAGAGCTGGAGGGTGGACAGTGCATGGATGCGTGGCCCGTAGAGCCACGCTCATGCCTGGGATGCCCTCAGAGTGCCCGGCAGAGCCAATCATCGAGAAAGGAGGACCTTGACCCCATGCCAGGGCTGGGAGCCACATCTTCCTGTGTTGACATCTCTAAGGACAGAGAGAATTCGAAATTCCAGCCTGCCCTTCCAAGTCATTATGGAAGTATATTCATCAGAATGTCTCCTGTTTAGCAGTTTGTAAGCTGGATTCATAACTTGAAAACCCTAGCCCTTTATACATGGAGGTCTGCTTTTACTTTTGCTCTGGGCCCAGCAACATGAGAGGCGGACCTGCAGCTCCCTCCCAGCCTGTGTGTGCCGCAGTCGGAGGCCTGTGTTTTCTGGGACAAGCACACTCTAAGCTGATCCTTCTGGACCCTTCAGCATTCGTTCTAGACCCTCCCGTTGAGTCTTGATATGATCTTTCTTTTGCTCTCCTGTTCTGGGCTGTAGACAGTAAAGTGTCTCCATGGAAGTATACAGTCATCCCAACAAAAAGATGTGGAACAACTAGTGAGTGGGACGAGGTGTTGGGTCCCACAAGCATTTACTAGCCAAAGCATCCGCCAAAGCAAGAGGAGACGTGGTTTCAGGTGCAGCAGCTAATGGGCTGAGACCGCTGGTGTCTCTCCACGACGAGGCTCCGATGTCCCCATATGCACCTGCTTGTGCTTGGCTGGGAATATATGTCCGTGGCCCCCACGGATGGCTCTCAGCCCCCTGAAGATCTGATGGTGAAAGGGATGAGAGGGCATGCCTTGCATGGCCCCTGTGACAAAGAAACGATTGCTACCCTTGAGTGAGCAGAAGAGAGGACGCCCCCACGGGCAGGGACAGCACCACCCTGAATCTATTCGGGAATTTGCCAAGGTAGATGAGATGCCTGACAGTCAGTGCAAAGGGTACACACTGATGAAAGTCACTTGGTCGAATAGAAACACACCTGGATCCTTCCTTTCTGCATGTGGGCGGGGACCGAGGCCCTTCCTTTCTCTGCTCCCTGCTGCCCTGTCGTCTGGGGGGACAGCCAACCCTCCTGGTGACTCACACCACCTTCTGATGCGTCCTCCGCCTGCAGGCTGTCCCCCACCGCCCTCCTGTGCCCCTCTGAGACATAACGAATGAGTCCCTTGGTGCATCTCTCAGAGCTAAATTAACTTTGGTTCCCAAAAAGTCACTTGGGCAAAAGCATCCTATTTCACGCTTGCTTTCTCTTCAAAGTATCTTCCAGATGCTTCTGTAAAAACTCCTCTCTTTTTCTCTCTCCAGTCTCTGTATGATTCAAAATATCACTCCTGTCCTGGCGTAAGTCGACCAGTACACCCCTTCGAAGAGTGTTAGCAATGGAAAAGTGTCTTATTTTACATATTTGGTACAAAATTTGTCTTGATCTCATCCTCCAGGGCTGGCTCTGTGCTGGTTAACTGACATCTTCATTTAATGGGAAAGAACAGAGAGTCCTGGGGATGCTTTAGACAAGAGGTTCGTCAGTCCCAATAGCCAATGGCTAAGTGAATGCTTCGATTCTTTTTTATAATACCACCCCCCCCCAATTTATGGAGCCTTGAAATAAAAATAGAAGCAAGGTAATGGAGAACTATCAATCACTAAGTCAAGAAGTTTTAATCGGAAGCAAATAGACCTCCAGGTATCTGAGAAATTGTATGCAAAACTTGAGGGTAGGTTCACATATTAATCATTAATTTTACTTTGTGTGGTAGAGATGATAATCTGCCCATCCAGTACCCAGCTGGTTTTCTTCCTTAGCCACAGAATCTGTATTTTATGGGGAATAACAATGAGTCCAGCTACAAAAATCCAAATTTCTCAGCTTCCTTGCAAAGGGGTGTGGCTGTGCCTGAATTCTGGCCACTTAGTTAGGCAGCATATGTTGGGTGGGGTTTTCAGCAAAGCACCTTAAAAGAAGGAAGAACTGGCACACTCTCTCTTGCCCTTTTGCCTTTATCCTTCTTCTTACCTGGAATGCAGACATGATGGCTGTGCTCCAGCAGTCATCTTGGACCAGGAGGTAGACTTGCTGTTAGAAACCACATACCAAGAATGGTGAAATGGAACTTTAGAAGGAGCCTGGCACTGCCTTCTTTGGTCCTGTTTATGCAGGATAAAAAAAAATCCTTCTCTTTAAGCTGCTGTCATATGACTTCTATTTTATGCAGTTGAATCTAATGCTAGCAGACACATTCCACCACACTCAAGTGCAAGAAATGTCACATTATTTTTCTAAGTCAATGAAAACTGAAATTCAAATCCCACGAAGCTGACTGGTAAGAAATTTGATCTCAGCCAGGTGTAAAAGACCTTCATGCATATCTCTGGGCTTCCTGTTATGCCCAGAAAATGTGGTGAAGTCTTCTAATATTTGGTTTATCTGGACGGCTGCTAAGATGCCCATCCAGTGGGAGGAAGAAATTACCCTAGAGATTCTGGGCCTGGTGTGGGCACTGAGGTCTCGGGCTGGTGCCCATGGGTGCTCTGAGCAGTCATACCTGTCTGTCCCTGTCAGCCCCTGGGGTTTTCTCCGGGCCCCAGCACTGACTGTCACCACCCCAAGACTTCTCTGATGCACACCCCTCCTGGCCCCTGGCCAGCCCTCTGCCTCCAAGCTCACCCCTTCCCTTGCCCTCCTGGACGATCCCACATTGTCACCCTTAGGGGCAGCGGTTCTTAAACCGTAAACTGGACCTCTTCCTTGAGGGTTGGCAGGCCTGGGGAAGGAGACGCTCACCCTAGGAAGGGGCTTCTTACCTTGTCCTGCTCACTTGCATGGGAGCCCATCCTGGGAGAGGCCCGCCACTTTCCCTGAATTCACACACAAGGAATGTAGAGCATACAGAATAGGCTCCGAAATCGCCTTTAGAATTTCCACGAATTTCCACATCAACATCCCTTGATGCAGCCTGTTCTTGGATCCACAAAATATAGAACAGTTGTAAGGGTTAAGAGCTTAGAAACTTGAAAGATAAAACAAGACAGAGTGGAAAGTGAAGTAGAAATCCAATGCGGCTTAAAAGGGAAGGACTCTGATCTTTGTGCAGGAGAAAGGAGGCAAGGGGTCCACAGCCTGTGCTGTCACAGCATGACCTGTGACAACGACAGTCTGAATGAGCCAGCCACTGTCTGCCTCTTTCAATAAGTTACATTACGGGATATCCTACCACAGGTGGATAAAGAAGCAGACGTGGCAAATAAACAGGGACATGAGCTCTTACAATCTGAAGTCGGGGATGAAGCAGAGTTTGGTGTGAATAACACTTGTACACCAGTGCTTATAAAAATCCAGCCCCGGCCCCTCCCTTGACCTCGAGAAAGATGCTTTATTCCCCCAATATTTGAAACCACTGCTGAGTCTCAGCTGGGGTTCCGTCTGGCCCAGTTTCTTGTCATTCTAATGCAATTAGCAATTGCTCTTCAGAAAACTCTGCCTCGGTTTTCCCATCTGCAAAATGGTCCACCTTTAAAGAGGCCTGGCCAGGGTGGGGCCAGGCGGAGGCACCTGGCTTTGTGGCTGCCCCCGTGCTTACAGCAATGGTGAGGTCTGGGGGCCTGGGCGTGGGCGCTCCTGGAGGCCACGTGCCAACCCGCCGGCTCCCTAGCCCTCGCGCCTGCCCAGGGAGCGGGTGAAGGGGTTCAGGCCTGTTTGGGTTTGCAGCACATGATGACGGTGTCACAACGGCTTGTGTTGTTGGATTCAGAGCTCAGTTTTGGGCGTTCGCCATCTGATTAATGTGTGCATCTGACTCACTTGCCTGTCAAGAGGCTAGACCAAGTCTGAAGCCCAAGAAACTTAATACGTTTTTTTTTTTTTTTTCTTCCAGGCAAATCAATCCAAAGGCCTAATTTTCTCTAAGTGCTACCTATGGTCGTATTGAAAGGAAGCCCAAGTGCATCCTCCTGAGTCAGCTGCTTCACCCTGTTGTTCCTTACCTGGTGATTACATTTCCTTACAAAAAAGGCAATCAGCCCAGGGAATGAGCTCGCTCACACAGAACACTGGGAGGTCGCAAGGGAAGTCACGGATGAGTCAGGAAATTATCTTAAACTTGTGCTTTTGGATGAGGGAGAGACACATTCAGAGAGAAGATACTTGCTCTGTAGGAACTGAGCCTGAGGTCTCAGGTCCAAGGGCGGCCACAGGGCCGCAAGGAGCCAGGAGCTGCCTGGAGGGTCGCCTCCACCTGGCCCCTGGCAGTTTCCCTCCCTGCCTGCAGGGTGTGCAAGCGCCGAGCCCGCTGAGCTGTGCACCATGGAACACTCAAGGGTATGTTAAACGTTGGTGGAAGACCTGGGGGCTCTGGGCTCAGACCTGCCCCCTCGGTGGATTCCGGGCTGGGTTCTTCCCATCCCAGATGCACCGGGGGTTGTGGGCTTTCCTGGGAGCATAGGCGCTCATCTCCCTCACGGAAGGGGCAGGGCTGGGGGGCCGCGGGTCGGCAGGGCATGATTGGAGCCCCGTTCTCTTGGTGATTCTGTGAGCGGCCCCTGGGCACCAGGCGTGCGCACGTGTCCGGCCGCAGGATGCAGGTGGAGAAGGTAAAAGGCAGCACTGAGAGCGGAGGCAGGACTGGAGGTCGCTCTTCAGCTGAGGCTGCAGGTGCCCGGCTCGTAGCTCCTGACTCTGGCCTGGGATTCTCCCATGCAGGATGCTCCGGGTCGGAATAACTCAGATCAGGTGATCCAGAGGGTTCCCCAGCAGCTAACCTGCTCAGTGAGGCCCCTCCCGAGCAGGCAGGTGCCGGCAGAGCCTGAACAACGGGCTCTCCAGGAAAGCTGGTGCGCCCTGACTGAGCACCTGTCGGCGTCCACAGGGCAAATGTGCCCGCCCGGGCCGAGCCTGCACTGGCAGCAACAGGTCACCCTGCGGGGCCGGGGCTCCCCCTGCACTGGGTCAGCACCAGCCCGGGAGCCGGCCGAGGGGAAAAGTGCTGAAATAGCTGGGGAGCCGGAAGTGTGAGCAGCACCTTGGTTTTGATGTAATTTATTTAATTGTCCGTTAACACAATTTAATTTTTAATAATAGCTGAGCTTACCAACCGGCTCGTAAAACCCTGACAATGTAACGAGCTGGGTCCCTGCTTCCTTCCCACCCACCTCTCTGCTCATGACTCCCCTGCGCCCCCGGGGGGCTGCCCTTCACTTCCCTGCTCACATTCCCACCCTGTCTGGGTTTGCTGCAGGGGGAGCAGCTGCAAGGCGACCGCCCCGCAGAAAGCAGAGCCACCCCTGGGGGCTGCGCCCACACTCCAACCTAGGGGACCTCACACCTGCGCTGCCAGCCCTGGGTGCCAGTCCCCTGGGTGCTCCCTGGAGACTCCTGAGACCCATCATCCTGCTCTCTCCCTGTCCTCCTGAGCGGCCGGCACCGCCCGGGGCCCCGGAGCTGCCAGCACCAGGCACACCCTTGGAGCTGCCACAGAGCCCCGCGTCCGTGCACCCCGGGCTGAGGACAAGTGTCAGAGTGTGTGAGCGTGTGTGTGCATGTGCATGTGTGTGCGAGTGCGTGTGTGTGTGACTATCTGCCTGTGCATGTGAGAGCACGTGTGTTATCGTGTGTGTGCAAGTGTGCGTGTATATTATGTGAGTTTGTGTGTATGGATGTGTTGTGTGTGTGTGAGTATGGGTGTGAGAACGTGCATGTATGTAATGTGTGCATGTGTCTGTGTGTGTGGTCGACTCTGCCCGTGGCCCCGGTGGCCGGCTCAGTCTTGGATGGGGATGGGGTGCCGTAAGAGACGGAGCGCCACATGATCTTGTTGCTCAGGGGCGGGGAGTGGGGTGTGGCTGGGGGTCAGCAGCCCCATAACCTCAGAAAGGGAACAGTGACCCTTGCTAGGCAGGGAGAGCCCGCTCTGCAGAGACAGGGGTAGGGTGTGTTGGCTGTTTCCCGAGTTTTCGGGCCCCCCAGGAACCACGTGCCATGTGAGGGCCACTGTGGTCAACCTCCAAGGGGCTCCGGGTCAGGAGATGGTGCGCCTGGAGGGGGTGCTGACTTCTCTGCTCAGGCCGGGGGCACAGCGAGGATGAGATGGTGCCCAGGAGAAGCCAGGTCCCCGGGCGCTCATGCCTGTCTTCCCTGGGGCGTCAGCTCTGTCCGGCATGCTGTCCTTTCCCAGGACTGGCAATCTTGGGAGCCCTGACCCCAAGGGAGCGGGGAGCCGAGTTTCCCAGCTGCCTTGCAGGGAAGGGACAGGTTCCCCGATGCGCACTGCGGTCCTGGCTTCGGAAGATGCCTGTGCCACGTGGAAGGAGGCCCTGCACCTGTCCCATCAGCAAGGTGTGGAGACACTGGTGGCGCTGAGGGGCAGGGTGGTGTGGTCGGAGGGGACAGTCTCACCTCTGCTCCTGTTTTGCCAAAGCTGCCCCATCTGCTCCTCAAGCCCTTCCTGAGATGTGTGCTCCCAAATTGTGTTTTATAAATGCCTTTCCTGCTTGAGTCAGCTGGAAGCAAGGAGGAGTGTTTGCAAATCAGGCTCAATTGAACCACTGTGTTGTGGAGGGCCCCCTGGTATCCCACCATGAAACACCCGCCAGGGCTGTGGCCCCGGGGGCAAAGGGCAGGTTAGGTCTTGGCCTCTCAGGCTCGGCTGGGGGAGGGGCAACGGCGAGGATGGAGAGGGATGGATAAACAGAACCAAGAACTGCATGGAATCTGAGACGCACACGGTGCTTTATCATATCAACAAAAGCAACATACTCTGAGCTCTTGCTGGGCATGGGTCATCACATCACAGCCGCTGGGAAACTAATAAAAAGGCCATCAGTTTCCCGGGGCTCCAGACAATGCCTTTACTTAGGAAATCTCAGGCACACAAAGGTCAGTGAGGGAGGCGGGAATTAACCAAAGGTGACCCCATTCCAGAGTTCTGGATTCAGACCTCTGGGGGAGGGGCAGGGCATCTGCATTGTAACCCCAGAGGGCTGTTTGCTCCGCGCCCCCTGGGTTGCAGAACTGCTGTTTTAAGTAGAGCCCTTGATCACAACATTGCAAACTGGGGTTATTCCGATGTGTGCTGTCTGAGTCTGGCTTCTGGGGGTCCACGATGGACGCAGGATTGGTGCCCGGCTCCGCCTGAGCCGGGAAAGCCCCGCCCCCAGCCCCGCCCCCAGCCCCGCCCCACAGCACCTGCAGGGGTGCCCCTGGACTTTCTGAAGCTGTCCCTGGGGTCAGCTCTCTGTGGGCTGGTCTCGCGCAGGCTGCGTGTTTGTGGGAACCCTGATGAGTGTGTCCTTAAGCACGTCCATCTCTGGTTGTCCGGAACCAGGTACGATGCCCTCGGAGTGATCTGCGAGAGCCGCTCGGTGTGGACCCGGTGCACAGAACAGAAAATGAAGAGTTGACCATGGTATTTGTTTTGTTCCCAGAGTGAATGGAACAGAACATACAGGAGGACGGACCTGCAGGGGCAGCTCTGTCATTTCCAACAAAAACAAGATGCTTCTGAAACATTCAAAGGCTCCACGATTGTGATTTCCAGGGATTCCTTTGCTGTGTGTCTGTTTGTCAAAGTCCTCATGTTCTGGGTGGAGAACATGCCCTGTGGCCTGCCGTCCCTGGCCAGGGGACTAGCTGGGAGGGGAGAAGGCACATTTTCAAGGTGTGGTGTATCTGCACTTTGCACAAGGCAGGATGGCGGCTCCAGCGTCCGGTGCACAGGCCCGGGTTCTGTGGGCTGCAGTCCCCTCTCGCTGAGTGCCTCGTGTCCAGGGAAGGTGATGGGCCTCCCTCGATGCACATCCCTCCCCTCTGTCGGGTTGGTTCTCCCACTGCTTCCTAGTGGCATGCTTGGCTGGGGTCCCCGTGCAGGGGCAGGGCCGGCTGGGGTCCCGTGAGTCCGGAGTGGCCCCGGGCATGGGATGGCCTCACCTTCTGCTGCTGATCCCACCTTTCCTACTGGGTGTTCATCACGAAAGGGGCTCAGCAGGAGCCGTGCTAAGGCTGGGGCCTGGGAGGACCTAAGATGTGGGCAGGACACAGGGGAGGGGCTGGGAGAGCTGGGCTGAGGCTTCCTGGACCTGGCGGAGCCCCCTCGGGAATGATGGAGGGAAGGGGGAGTTTCTGGGGCCTGCCAGGCAGTGGGCAGGGGTGGGGGACTGCCTTCCAGGGTCGAGGAGGAGACGCCGCGGGCTCCCTGGACTGCAGGCTCAACGGACACATCGCTTCATCTGCCTCTGCACGTGCCCCGCGTTGTTCCAGACAGTGAATTCCAGCTCTCTCCCAACGCCAGCTGCGTGTCCAAGGACTCAGTTCCGCTCCGACACGGATCAGTTAGCCCAGACTCTGCAGGCAAAGGGCTCAGCGCCGCAAGGCTGGGCTCACTTCAGACGCTGGTCATAATCCCAGGGGCCACCAGACTTCTGATCTACCAACTATCACGTCAGGGCTCCCAAGACCCTGACCTTGGGTCACGTGTGCATCTCGTGGGGGACCTCACAGACGCATATGCCAAAGACAAACAAGGCCAAGCTGAATTCCATCGTGAGGAAATTCCACGGGGGGCAATGCTAAGAGACCAGGAGGGGAGGGGTGGCCAGGAATCGCAGCCGGGTGGGGCCCCCGGGAGGGAGGGATGTGAGGTGGGGGTGCCCAGGGGTGCCCCGGGGGGTTTTGCCCCGGGTCCCAGGTGGTGGTTACAAGCCTGTTTCCCAGGCAGAACTTTGCTAAGTTCCCTGCTTGCTTTACGGGGCTTTCTGCACTCTCGGTAGATTGAACAGTAAGAAGGTAAATATATCCACGAGTGTATTTTTATACGTGTGTGTGTATGTGTGTGTGTACACACACACTATAAATAACACGCTCTCTCTCCTTCATCTGAGTCGGCGAAGACCTCGCTGTGGGGATCCGCCGGGGTAACCGGTTTGTCGAGCGGCTTCCAGGCCCGGCCAGGCCGTGCCTCACTGCCTTCTTTGAACCAGGGTCCTGCTGGGCCCGGCAGGCGCTGCCCAGGCTAGAGCTGGTCCCAGCAGCCCCCTTTCAAAGGGAACCGTGCCACCCTGGGAGGAAACCAGAGCAGGCTTCTCGGAAGGGGAATCCGCCCCGAGTTGCTGTGGGCCTCCCTGCCCGCAGGGTTACCAAGTGTGACCCTGCCAGAGCTTCTGATCTAGCAAGTCTAAGAGTGGACTGCCCTGCCTGAACGCGGGTGCGAAGTCTAGAAAGTGCACGGGAGCAGGCTGGGGGCCGGCACAGCGGCTCCTGGCCGGTGGCCCAGGGCTCCGGCCATCCCAGGCAAGGATCATCGGGGCGATCCTCTCCCCGCACCCCCGTCCCCTGAGATGAAGCACACATGTCTGCAGCCACTTCTCCGCGAAAGGCTCTGGGGTCAAGGGAGCCACCGCTCCTTCCTGTTGGGCAGCAATGTTCTCAGAAGCCAGCTTTCACTTTCTAGGCCTGGCCGGGGCATCGTGTTTGGGGGCCGAGAAGACATTCCCGCCCCCCTGCCCAGAGAGTAATAATGACCGAGAAGGGCCGGGAGTCACCAGAAACTCAGAAGAAGGGGCAGGTCAAGGAATGGTGTTCGATCCCCAAGGAAGGATGCCGGGAAGGCCAACGGGGGCAGCTCTGTGCTCTCGGGAGGCCCCCCCCGGCGCCCCGCCCCGGAGCCTCCCCAGCCCGGCCCCCCCAGCAAAGGCGCAGGGACAGCAGCAGGGACTCTGGTCCGTCTTCAGCCGTGTGTCAACTTGGATGGAGTTTTCCCTCTTCCTGCCTGTTCCTGCCAACAGGGTTGACCTCTGTGTTCTCGTGAGGGATCACACCGCATTGCTGTGACTTTTGCTTTGAAGGCCAGGTGACTCACGTCCTTGTTGTTTTAGTATGTCACAGTATTGGCAAGTTCATTTCTTTGAATCTTTTTTTTTTGGCTGGTTTATCTCACCTGCGATTCTGACAGTGAATCATTTTCTGCTATTTCCCCATTGTTTGGGCCACATTTTTGTTTGGCTGAGTTTGGTGTTTGAAAGCAAGAGAAGGGGAGCAGTTTGCATGGAGTGCCTCCCGTTTGCTGCACTCTCCTGGGGGTGGTGCCCACATTCTCTCCTGTGTCCGCTTCGCATAAGAATTTCTGTAAAAGTCATACAGCATCAATAGGGGTCCCTATCCTTCACAGAACGGAGTGATTTCTGACTTGATTTGCGGTAGTGTGTTTGTATCAGGATCTTGCCAGTGTGGGGGAGCTCCCAAGGCACGTCGCAGCGTTTCAGCTGGTGAGTATTCTGGACCGTTGGGACTTGAAGCATTTTGCACAGAAGGAAAAAAGCAGACGGATTTCTATGCGTGGATTCAGAGAATTGTCACGGAACACAGACCACATTCTGGTCAACACTTTGTCCCCACGAGTGTTCTCTGGTGTCCTTCAACCGCACAGCCCCGTATTACACCTTCAGTCAATATTTGAAGGCCTGTTTAGGTAAATATCAGGAACTCTCAGGACTCCTTGCAGCAGGAAACGTGACCCCCCCTCCCCCAAATGTATCATGATCAACAGGTTCTGGGCAAAATAACGAACCAGCTTCCTGGAACACGCTTGCTCAGAACAGCCCAGAGAAGCCCGAGAAACGTCAGCCTGACCTCCGCCTCCTTGTACGCACAACCTGACCTTAGAAGATCAAACAAATACACCCTTCCTCCCGTAATCCTCCGGCTGGTGGGAGCTCCCCAGGATCATCAGAGGCCCTGGGCCAACCACAGGCGGGTTCGCCCCTGCCGTGCCGGCACAAGACCCCAGGCGTCCTGATGGGTGAACCACCCAGAGTTTCACCAGAGTTTAGCTTTGCCAAAAGAAACTACAACAGCAGTTTACAAACGCAATAGAAGATCTCGTTTCCTTATGTGGAATTAAAGACACACAGGGAAGCAGGAACAACTTAATTAAAGAGACAGGGCCCTTTTGGTGTTCCTATTAATAAACAACAGTAACAATAATAAAAATAGAAGCTGGAAGAATGGACAGACTGCCGTGTCAGGGCAGAAGCTACAGGAGCGGGCCCCTGTCTGGAGGGTCCCAGGCTGCAGCGCAAAGCCTCTGACATGTTGGCTGTGGTTTTGGTGTCTTGCATTAGCCGTGAACCCAGGGGGGCTGCTGCCAGGATCCTTTCTCACAGGGTGGTGGCTTGCGAGTCTTCGTGACCCCAGGGCCACTCTGGGTTTTCTGTGTCTCCATCCAAGACAGATGAGACCAGACTCCTTTCGCTCGTATCCTTCACAGAGATCCACGGTCAAGGATCTTTGCCACACTGCCCTGGATTTGCTTGTAATGTGTACAGAAGAGGCTCCAAGATTCTGTTATAAAAGAAAGTCTTTAGTAAAACACTGTCATTAGGAAAGTAATCTACCCCAAATTCCAACAATGGTGCAGAAGAAAAGAAAATAATTAGTCTGGATGCTGAGACAAGCTGAATATCTGAGCATCAGCAGGAATTTTGGTCCAAAACCAACCCCCTCGCCCGGGTCCCTCACTGCCTGCCTTTGGCGGCACTGGCTTGCTCCTCCCTGGAAGGGACTATGGATGCTCGGTGCTTAAACACTCAGCTATTTCATTCCGGGGGCCGCTCCTCTGCCGTGGCCCCGGATGCTGGAGCGGAGTGGGCAGGTGCGCTTGCGGCGTGGGATGGGGATGTGGTCTGGAGACTGAATCCATTAAGTGTCTGTGCTTACAGTGAACATCGTTACCATAGAAACCCAGTGGAAAGACAACCAAGAGCCTGGCCGGCCCAAGCAAATGAATGTTTTCCTCTTATTGCTTGCAGAGATCCTGCTAAATTGTGCTGGTTTCTTTCTGTTGGGGAGGCAGGGGCTGTAGCAAAACTCATTCTCCACCCTGTCCTTGTGCGTCGGACGGACAAGGACCCCTGTGTCTGTCAAGACAAGCCTTCTGCCCAACAGCACCCACAGCTGCAGTCCCACCGCACCTGCCTGCTTGTAACAGGTGTGGTGTTTTAAGACCCAAACCCCAGAACCTGGATTTACAGGGGGCCCAGCTGCTTAATTTGGGGTTGGCCGTTTTTCCTCTGTGGAGCGGTGCTCCTCTGGAGAGATCGGGGCGTTTGAAACCTTATCTGCACCCAAAGAACACTGTCAGCATATGCCTTTTGCTGTGGGCCTCAAGTGCCGGACAGAAGGATAAGCAAAGGATTTAGGCCACTTGCCTCAGCTTTGGGACTGAAATGTCAAACCAACCAGGCCCGCCTGTGAGCTTCTGGCATTTCAGGAATGCGGGAGCTAACAATCCAAGCGCCGAACACGTTGACCAGTAAAGCATATTGAGCCCAGTTGGCAGACTGTGGAGAACAAACACATAGCGGGCAAATAGAAGCTTGCTTTTTCTGCTCAACTTTGTATAACATGATGCATTAGCTTAAAAATATCAACTGTGAACATTGCCATGCAAATGTACCTCCCAAGAAAAATACCGTGGGCAGTTTCTATTCTGAGAGAAACTTGTGATAAACAAAAACCTCCTTTGGGTGCTTCTCATCATGATATTTAAGTCAAGGGGGAATGTTTTCATAGCAAAAAAGACGGCATTCTGCTAATATTTCTACCTCCTCAGAACCCAGACTCTCCCATAAGGTGTTGGGTGTTGTGACCCAGGCTCGTGTGTCTGCTCATGGGGCTTCTTGGCAATGTGTGGTTTACACCACTTGGAATATAGTCAACCCTTAAACAATGTGGTTCAAACTGTTTGGACCCACTTCTACACAAATTTCTCTTTGATAAATACAGGATAGCACTGTAAATATATTTTCTCTTCCTTATGATTTTCTTAACATTTTCTTTTTTCTAGCTCACTTTATTGTAAGGATACAGTATATAATAATATAACATAAAAATCATGCGTTGACTGCTTATGTTATTGGTAAAGCATTTGGTCCCTGGTAAGCTGTTAGTAGTGAAGTTTTGGTGGAGTCAAAAGTTACACGCAGGCCAAAGCAATCTTGAGAAGAACGAAGCTGAAAGTATCACAGTCCCAAACTTCAAGATATACTACAAAGCTATCATAATCTAAACAGTATGGTACTGGCACAGAAATAGACAGGGATGAACAGAAGAGAACAGAGAACCCAGAAATACTCTCATGCTTATCTGGCCAATTAATCTATGACAAAGG
This sequence comes from Zalophus californianus, assembly GCF_009762305.2. NCBI lineage: Eukaryota > Metazoa > Chordata > Mammalia > Carnivora > Otariidae > Zalophus > Zalophus californianus. The sequence continues at coordinate 92,331,762 of NC_045607.1, read as the reverse complement.
AGACAAGAATATACAACGGGAAAATACAATGTTTTCAATAAATGATCCTGGAAAAACTGGACAGATACATGCCAAAGAATGAAACTAGACTACCTTCTTACACCATACACAAAAATAAACTCAAAATGCACTAAAGACCTAAATGTGAGACTGAAACCATAAAAGTCCTCAAAGAAAACACATGCAGTAGTCTCTAGAACATTGGCTTCAGCATCATCTTTATGGGTCTGGCTCCCGAGGCCAGGGAAACAAAAACAAACATAAACAACTGGGACTACACCAAAATAAAAGAGCTTTTAGCACAGCCAAGAAAATCATCAGTGAAACAAAAAAGGAACGTACTGAATAGGAGAAGACTATATATTCAATGAAGGATTAGTACCCAAAATATATGAGGAACGTATACCACTCACACACACACACACACACACACAAAACAAAAAATTAAGAAACGGGCAGAGGACCTGAACAGACATTTTTCCAAAGAAGACACCCAGATGGCCAACAGACACATGGAAAGATGCTCAGCATCACTCATCATGAGGGAAATGCAAGTCAAAACTACAATGAGATCTCACCTCACACCTGTCAGAATGGCTAGTAACAACAACACAAGAAACAAGTGTGGGCAAGGGTGTAGAGAAAAAGGAACCCTCGTGCACTGTTGGTGGGAACACAAGCTGGTGCAGCCCCTGTGGGAAACAGTATGGAGGTTCCTCAAAATATTAAAAATGGAAATACCTTCTATGATCTAGTAATCCCACTGCTGGGTGTTTGCCCAAAGAAAATGTAAACTTTATTCAAAAAGATATATGCACCCCTATGTTTGTTACAGTACTGCCTACAATAGTCAAGATATGGAAGCGCCCCAAGTGTCCATCGATGCGTACATAAAGAAAGGGGATTGCGCTAAGTGAGATAAGTCAGAGAAAGACAAATACATATGATTTCACTCGTATGTGGCATCTAATAAACAAAACAGACTCTTAAATACAGAGAACAAACTGGGGTCACCAGAGGGGAGGGGAGGCGGGGGGGTGACACAGGTGGAGGGATGAAGAGGGGCGAACTTCTGGTTACAAAATAAATGTCACAAAGGTGAGAAGTAACACACAAACAAAAAGTCATACGTGGGTTTTTGACTGAGGGGGAAGCCAGTGCCCTAACTCCAGAGTTGCTCAAGGGTCAATTGCATGTGGTTTCCTCTTTCGAATGTAAAAATGCCACAAACTCACACAAAACCAGGACAGCATTGAAAGGCCATTAGGTAAAGAAGATGCATAATTGATACATAAGCTCCCACCCTGAAAACCCTGATGGGCCCCATCTTGGTGCGCTAACTCCTCTCTGGGCAAGTGGCGGGGTCGGGGAGGGTCAGGAAGAGGGAGGGCTGCGCAGCGGGGTGCCTCACGGGCACGGGGCGGCCACGGGCTGCCGGAGGAGCCCACTTTTATCCGTTGGAGTAGAAAATTTCAGAACTTGGCGCTTGTCTCAGAAGAGGTGTCTGATTTCCGAGGAACTGAGGAGAAACCCTGCAGGGACCCCTCCCCATCCCTCCAAGTTTCGGATTTACAGCAGGGACACAAGGGCGCCCCAGCGTCCTTGTACACTTTGTGGGGCTGGGCGGAGGGGGCCTGTGAGGCCAGAGGGGACAGTGCTCCAGCAGCTGGGGCATGGCTGGAGGGCCGGCGGGGCCGGGCCTGGTCACCAGCAGCCTGAGGGGCTCAGAATGGAGGGATCTTGGGGGCCCAGCCGCCCGAGAGAAAGCTCCCTGGAGGCCCGGTCTGCCTTCCCTGCAGGGCTCACCCAACAGAGGGGGGCATGGTCCCTGAATCTCATGGGGATTAAAGACCCGGTCCACAGCCCCAGCTCAGGTGCAGGCCTGCAGAACGGGTGGCCGACTTCCCTGTGGCCATCTCTGTGTGTCTGTCCACACGGCCAGGGCTCAGTGCTGGGGCTCCTGACAACCCCCCCACCCCTCCGTGCTCCATCTTCTGGTGTCCCCTTCCCATTGATAGCAGCTGCGTCCTGCCCCGGCTTCTGCTTTCACTGCACCCAACTCAAAATCCCTGAGCCCTTTCAGCTCTACCTGCAGAACATGCTGGAACACTGCCCAGCCTTGTACTTCACTCCTGTGAAGTACAGTCTCCAGACCACATCCCCATCCTCAAAATCCAGAGCAGCTCCTTCTCCACAAACCTACAAAGCTGGCTCCCTGCTCCTGGACCTCCGAACGAGCTCTTCTTGCTCCCCCCGCCCCGCCCCCCCCACCCCAAGGCACCTTGCCCAGAGACCGAAAATAGCAGAGCCGAACTTGACTATTTCCTTGAATGAGCTGTTCTGGGAATGAGCCCTTCTTTGAAGATGATTTTTGAGAAATGTCGAAAATACTTCAGCTCCCTAAAGAATAAAGCCCATTTCATTCAAAGAATTGTTCAGATGCTCACAAACCAGAATGTGGGAGACAGGTTTTCCTCGACAGTGGCCCATCTTGATCCTGCCCCTTTGGGGTCAGTGTCAGGACCCAAGGGGCGGCCCCTGAGGCCCAGGTGTGGTTTCGCTTCTGGGAACTCTCTGTCCCGCAACGTGGCTGAGCTGGAAGTCTGCAGCTGCACCTCCTGCTTTAGAGCCAGATTACCTGGGAATTAATACTGCAGTTGACTGATTGCTCTCCCTTTAGGGGGGTTCACATCCAAGGCTTGGCTTCCACCACCAACGGCAGTGGTTATAGTACCTGCCATTGGTACTGGAGATTGTCCACAGGGTGTGCTCAGCCCAGACACTGACCCTTCCTAAGTACTTAGTAGCTCTTAATATTATCAACTCCGATCATGGTCACATTTACCCCTGAGTTCCAGAAAGTTTAGTAACAGTACTAATGGTTAGCAGGTTTTGATGATCTCTCTGATGAGCATTTAAATTCTCTAACTAGAGGGGCACCTGGGTAGCTCAGTCGGTTAAGCATCTACCTTCAGTTCGGGTCATGATCCCAGGGTCCTGGGATCGAGTCCTGCGTTGGGCTCCCTGCTCAGCGGGGAGCCTGCTTCTCCCTCTGCCTCTGCCGCTCCCCCTGCTTGTGCTCTCTGTCTCTCTCTGCCCATCTCTCTCCCTCTCTGGCAAAAAAAAATAAATAAAATCTTTAAAACATAAAACATAAAATAAATAAATTCTCTAACTAGAAAATAAAAGCGTATATAAACACAAACTTCTAAATTCATCTCAGAAGCTCAAATTCTACATTAAGATCCAATCGCAGAGCAAATTCACAGTGACCTTCCCTAGGTACCTTGAGAAGTGGTTCTCAGATTTTAGAATGATGGGGGTGCATGGGGCGGGCTCCACTTTCCTGGAAACCGAGTCTGGAACCAGTGTCTCATCTGATGCTCACTTAGATCCTGGCTTTGTCCCTTGCTCTGTCTCTGCGCCCTGCCCTTGCTTCCCTTGGGCTTTTCCTGAGCGTTCGTATTTTATTGTCACTGGAAATGCTGTGTGTACAACGTCCTGACTCCCTCTCTGGGGGCCAGCAGTGCCTGCTGAGAGACCTACACGCCAGGCGCACCCCGGCCACCGCCCCCAAAGGCGGGCGTGCGTGGGCTACGGTCGTCAGATCTTTCATGAGGCTCTGATCCTAGGAGCTTTGGTGAATCCAGAAGCTATTTCTGCACCTCTGTTCCAATGACCTCACACTGGAACTAAGGGAGCAGTTGCAGGCTCTTCCCTCGAGTTCCCTAGGGGACTTGGGGTCTGGCTTCAGAGTTAGGCCCTGCCGACTCTCTCCCTCTGGCTCCGCCATTTGTCCCTGGACAAGCACACGCAGGCCAGATGGGGTGATTCCTGCCGTGGGTGTCCACCACTCCAGCCAGGGCAGAAAGTCCCACGGGCCACAGTGCTTTCTGGCCAGGGACCATCCCTAGGGGCTAGTCGCGCCTCCTTATAAATTCTTTCCTCCCGGGTGCTAGCATCATTTGGTTCAAAAATCTTTAATGACCCCCCCATGGCCATAGAGTTAAGTGTTAATTTAATACAAATCCAGTAGGATATTCAAAACCATAAGGGGCTCCAACCTTATAATCATTACCCTGTTCCCTTCCTGGTGGGCTTGCTGCACCCTTTCTTGATCATTTCCCACCCCACTGCTAGTCACTTATAACCTGGGGCTGTGCAGGTGGGCCTTTAACACCTGTGTTTAAGAACCTTGGCTTGGAGTCGTCACCGGAGTAGTCAACTCTCTGGAGCAGTTAGTTTCCAGAGCACAACCCCTTCTTGCAACCTGGGGGCTCCCTTCGCTCCAGGAGGGCCCCCTACCTACAGATCTGGCCCCAAGGTTTCGAGGATACTTCTGTGTCACGGGCAGGCCCCTGCGCTCTGTCCCTACCTCGTCCCATGGGCGTGCATGCCCCTCATGCAGAAGGAATTGTTTAAACGATGCTCAGAGTCACTGGATGCACATTTTTCTCGTCTACCAACATTAACCCAAGCACAGAATGGGCATGATTTCTCTCCTAAGCAAATCCATCACGCAGGAACCAGGCTTTCCTCGGAGACAGGTTGTTTGATGTCAAGTGGCCTCTTCCAGGGCCAGCCAGATGGGAAGTGGATTCGGAAAGTGTCCCGGGGGAAGTGACGGCTCTCGGCTTCTTCCCTGGGGCCTGGGGCGCGATCCAGGAGGGTCAGAAAGGGTAGGCTGGCGGACAAGGGGATGTGGAGCCCTGGTACTCGGCTGGGCAAGCCGCCCAGAGATGAGCCCCCACGGATAGGCCGGAGCGTCCCCGGCCCCGGCTCCGGAGCTGGAGCGCCGCCGAGAGTGTCAGGCCGGGCGTGAGTGGCATGGCACAGACACAGCCGTGTGCCATCAGAGCGTCAAGCAGAGAAGGACCGGCGGCAGCTCGCGGCCAGGTGGGCCCCCGTGACCCCACCTCCCTGAGGCTCCCCGCCCTCCTCCGTGAGCAGAGCAGGTGCTCACAAAACATACTCTTAAATTGCCACTGTTCAAATTCCGCCCCGCCCCAACATTTTCTTATGAAAATTTTCGAATACACCAGAAGCAGAGATGATTTCACAGTGAACGCCCATTGCCCCACCCCTACACGCCATTCCGTAGACACTGTTGACTTTGTCCTTCGCCGGCCCCCACCTCCATCCAGAGCTAGCTGCAGACATGAGTTAGTCTGTTTTCAATCATGGTATTGGACTCATGTTAATATTTCGAAAATCATTAAAGAAGGGCATGGGACTTTGTAATTATCCAAGGGGCACACCCTGAAACGAGCCGAAGAGTACGAACCTGAGGCTGAGAGGGGTCATCCTTGCAGGAGACAGGGCGCCTGCCGGCGCACCTCTGCGTCCGCTCGGAGCCGTGAGCGTCTACGGGTAAGCGGGCGGGAAGGCCTTGAGCCGCGTGCCGGGGGCGTGGGCTGCAGTGGCAGGGTGGGGGCGGAAGGGAAGGCCTGTGGCCGAGGGGACAGTCGGGAGGTGGCACCAAGGACAAAAATGCAGGCTGGAAACCAGGCTGGTGGCCCCAGCGGGGTTTCTCCCCAGAGGGGCTGGGCAGAAAATGCAAGTGCGCTCGTGGAGGGAGAGAGCCTGACACCGCACAACAGAGCCCGAGCTCAGCGAAGGACTGGAGGGATCCCGGGTGCTCCGGACCGGCCATGCAGCCCCTGGCGGCCCCCGCGGCTCCCCAGCAAGCTCCCCGGGACACACGCGGGTCCCACACACATGGCGAGCAGATGCTTTACCGTGTAGCGGCGATGACCCGGGTCTGGGGTGGCCACAAGCATGTCCTCCTAGGGGCATGGGGCTCATGAGGACCACTGTCCGTCTGGCTCTCCAGTCTAAAAGGATGCTCTGTTCATTCTGTTCACTAGGATGGACGTTGTAAGAGAAGCAGGATTCTATAACTACACAAGTTTGGGAATTTCTCAGAACAAGTGGACGATAGAATTTGTCTCATGGTCAATGCCGCCTGTATAATACGAATCTCTGAGGAAGTGATAATGAGGCAGTACTTCCAAACTGTCTACCATCAGTTGTTTGGGGGGGTCTTTGGGAACTCATTTTGCAGCACAGAACCCTAAGTCTCTGGGCAGTCTTTTGATAATGGGGCTCCCCGTCCTATCCATGGACCTTGTTACATTAGAGCTCAGTTCCATCCCGGGCAGCAGAGAAAGGAAACCGGAATTTGAGACCGACAGTTCCGTAGGGTGGTCCCATATTCCCTCCTCAGCTCTGGGCCCCAAACAATGGGGTTCGGGAGCGTCCACGTTGGCGGACATGTGCAGGTGCTGGAAGGATGGCGTGCCCCGGGAAGGCGTGTGCTCCACGCCCCTTCCCCACACCCTGCCCTGTGCCCCTCGTCCGTCTGGCTGTTCCAGGTTGCATCCTTTCTCATAGATGGATAATAGTAAGTAAAGCACTTTCCTGAGTTCTGTGAGCCATTCTGGCAAATTATCAGATCTGAGGAGGGGGTCATGGGAACCCCCAGTTTAGAGCTGTGCAGTCGGTCGGTACAGGTAACGACCTGGGACTTGCGGCTGGCATCTGAAGGGGGCAGGCTCTGGGGGCTTCTGGGGAAGGCCCGGCTCGCTGTGCCCCTGCGCTGGCTGACCGCCTGGCCCAGCACCGGCTGCCGCGGGAAGGCAAGGCTTCCCAGCGCTTCCAGCGTGCTGGTCCTCCTGGTGCGTGCGCACAGAGCCCTCCGCCCATCTCAGCCCTGCACTTAAGCTCTGCGTTACGTTGCTTACTTCTGTGCATGTCGGGAGAAATCCTACACTTCTGAATCAAAAGAACCGTGTTCAAGTTTTCCTGCTGTGTAATCACAAATACTTTACCTAAGCCCTCATTTTATGTTGTAAACCATGGTTAGTAATAGGTAAGGAGCAAGGATTTTATAGGGACGAGAATCAATATGAATTCAATAATCAATATTAAATTAATATTAATATTGACGACAAGCCCTCCTGAAGTATCCAGTGTGTAGCAAGTGCTCCACACATGTGCTGAGTGGTAACAGACATGTCATAGGTAGTGGTACCGTGCTTGTTGGAATTTATTTCAGATTTTCATAATACACACTCAGTAAGTGCCTGGTGAGTTGAAATAAAAGTTTACATTGGAAAAATACCTTTAAAGAATATTTTAATCATAGTATATGCTAATGAAAAGCCCTGTGATCTGAGAAGGAAAGAATATGAATCGCAGGAAATAGTATCCTCGGAGGGACCATGGTATTATTTTGACGCGAGAGTAGCTAATAATTGGCGCTGCCGTGGTGTGGAAAGCAGGTGCTTAGCCACATCCCAGGTGGCAGCAGGATCCCCAGCCCCACCCCCCCACCCCCAATTCCACGTCTCCTCCAGGACTCCCTGGAGCTCCACACGTGGTACCCCGAGGGAGGAAGGCGGTGACCTAGTTAGGGTTTCGACAATCCCAAACCCTCTCCAAATGAAAGTAACTAAATTTTTGTTCGTTGCCTATTTGAAGATCCCACGTGAGATTTTGTCCAATAACAAGGGTTCACTATGAAAACACAAGTGGATGGTGGGTGAGTCTGTCTTCAGAGGCAAGGCCATGTCACTTTGCAGTCAGTGGAACAAAGCACCATCCTGTCCAGAGCTGCAGGGCTGGGGGACAGGGAACTGAAAGGTCAGACCCTGAGACAATTCTAGGGAAAACACCCTGTTCATGGGAAGTTTCCAAGTCCACTGTCCTGGCTACACACCACCGTGAGGGTGCCCCAAATGCAGGCTTTGGCTGCATGGCTGGTGGCGCTGCCTTAGGAGGAAAGCATGAGCCGTCTCCCTCATGGGGAGCTCTGCCTTGCTGCGTCCCCTTCTCTCGAGGCCCCTTCGTGAGGCTTCCGCCGCATAAGGTGGCTCTGAGCTGTTTTCACGCACAACACTTCTGACACCGAGTGTGTAGGTTCTTCTCACACCAAGTGACTCTCCAGTTCTCTGAAGACACACTTGGACGTCCAATAATTCACCTCAGTTCTGACACTAACTACCTCGAGTTGACACAGACCCCACAGAGGAAGCCCCCAGAGCCTGCCCCCTTCAGATGCCAGCCGCAAGTCCCAGGTCGTTACCTGTACCGACCGACTGCACAGCTCTAAACTGGGGGTTCCCATGACTCCCTCCTCAGATTTGATAATTTGTCAGAATGGCTCACAGAACTCAGGAAAGTGCTTTACTTACTATCATCCATCTATGAGAAAGGATGCAACTCTGGAACAGCCAGACGGACGAGGGGCACAGGGCAGGGTGTGGGGAAGGGGCGTGGAGCACACGCCTTCCCGGGGCACGCCATCCTTCCAGCACCTGCACATGTCCGCCAATGTGGACGCTCCCGAACCCCATTGTTTGGAACATTTTATGGGGGTTTCGTTACTTAGGCATCACTGACTATGTCATTGACCACTGGAGACCAAACTCAATTCCCCCCTTCCCTGGACGGACATCAGGGCGTGGGGGGGAATGTCGACCCTGTGGTCAGGCTTCGGTCTTTCTGGAAATGACACCCACATCTCCTGAAGACAATCACACAGACCTTCTTTACTGTATCACAGTGGCCCTCTGAAAATACCGATCCAGGTCTGATCGATAAATACCCCGTGTCAAGTTAGCAGGACAGTAGGGATGGACCCCCCCCCCCCCCCCCCCGCCGCTGGGACTGTTCCGGCGGTCTTTGGACACTACGTAGGGGCTGCTAGGTGGAGCATGACGCACTGTCTCCGACGCATGCCTGCCCGAGCTCGCACTAAGCAGCTGACCCGAACATTGGAGGAAATTGCAATTCACCATTGTCTCTGTCTGGAATGTTCTTTCCCTCCTTCTGTGGGCTAGATGGGGCTACTGCACATAGATATGCAGCCCTCCCTCCAAACCCCGGTGTGGAGTTCAGCGTCTCGGGGACTTAGGACTGGCCACCCGTGTGTTCTGGCTGAGGACTCGGGGGCACCAGGGGCCGAGTGCCCATTCCGAGGGGACACCTGTGCACTGCAGGTTTCCACAGTGAGAAGGCACCTCCCTGAGCCACTGGTCCCAAGAGGAGGAGAGACAGAAGGTGCCTGGAGCTGGGGCCAGCGAACCATGCCCATACACAGTCACAGGACACACGCGGCTGGGCGATCATTTGCAACATCATGGTGGTGATAGCTGCTGGTGTCTCTCTTCCTTAACCATCCTTCACGTCCCGGGGGGAAGGCTTCTCTCTCTGCTGCGTGGAGCACCTGCTGATTCCCACTTACAGTGAGTGCTTAGCCAGGATGAGAAGTAGAAGAGGGCAGACCCTACCACCCAGCCAGTCCCCACGGAGAGCTGGTCACAGGGAGAGCTTTGATCAATGGCTGTAGACCACATGGTTGTGTCCGTGATGAATGGCCTTCATTCCTCTCACTGTTCTTCTTTACTTTGAGATCTTAAGATCGAGCATCCTGCCGGTGTCTTCTGCAGAAGTGGCAGGGAACACAAGGGACGAGCCCAGATGTCCGTGCAGAGGCCAGGGCTGGGGAAGAAGGCTGGGGCCACCGTGAACGTGGTCGGAGGAGCTTTGTGTGTTCCCATTTCATGTTGCCCCAGAGCATTCCAGACCAGCTGCAACATCCCTTACACCTAATTTCAACTAAATCGACACTTGTTCCCTAATTGAACGATGCTTCCAGAATACATAGAATCGCTTTAGGGACGGCCATCAGGAAAGTGCTGTGAACACTTGCCCTCATTGTCCTGGATGTGCAAAACCAATACAGTAGCAGATCGCACGGTCCTTACAGGCTCCCAGCTCACTAGGTAAAGGGGAGTGGGTTTCAATCATCGTCCTCAGGTTTTCCAGAAGAAAACCCAGAAGCGAAGGTGCGAGTCCAAGTCGTTTATGTGAGAGGTGGTCCCCAGAAGCCCGGGAGGACCAGCAGCTAGGGGGTGGTGTGCTGCAAACATCTCAGCCGTCGTGGGTCCTGGAGCTCAGCCCCACGGGGGAGCTCTGGGCCAACCACCCATCCCGGCCTCGGAAGGGGCTGAAGTATTAACTCGAGGACCCCGCCCGCCCCTGCAGAGGGCTGCTCCCGGGCCTGGTTTTTCTGGCGCTTCCTGCCTTCACCCCCTTCGCTGGCCGGGAGTTCCCAGCCCTGCCACAGGGAGCGGATGCGGGCAGGGTGTGGACATTACAAGGCAAGTTTAAGAGATCACTGTCCCTTTAGATTTAAAGTGTGCCATGTTAATGATACGACAGTCTTTTGAGAAAGTGTTTCACTTTCCAGATTTCCTCTCCTCTCCCTTCTTCTCTCTGATACAGTAGGCAGGTTTTTGAGGCCTCCTGGTAAGGGAGACAGGGCATTAGATGTGGTGTCCTTGAAATCCCGCCTGACTTCCCCATCTCACATGGCTTGTCCGCGGACGCTGGTCCCATCTGGCTTCCCGGAGTGTTGGCCACACCTCCCGCTGGAGTCCTTGGTTCCAGCCTTCGGTGCTGGCCCCCGGCGCTGACACCCTCCAACGTGGCTGGCTGGTCTCTGGAGTCCACCGACCATCTCCTCCCTGTGCTCAACTGCATCTCCTCTCCAGGCAGGACCCGTGGGAAACTCTGGGCCCCTTGGGGACACACACGAGCAGGCAGGGACACCACCTGAGGCTTGCTCATCTGCGCATCACTATCCACCAAAGCAGCTCTGTTGTGCTGGGGCACCAGCACGCAGCCCTGGGATTCCAAGTGGGGGACATGCCCCGGATTTGAGTTCTCTCTCCTGGTTTCCTAGTGTGTCCCCTCCCGTCCCCGAGGGCCTCAGGAGGACGGCGGCACACATTTGCCTCTCTGCCCACTTCCTCGCTCTCCCTCCCATCTCTCCTTCCGGGAACCTGCTTTGTATCCTGTCTCCTCTCCGGCCCTGGCTCATGCTAACCCTGAAGAGTGCATTGCCAAGGCCAGACTCTTAATGGAAACTAAAAAAAAAAAAAAAAAAAAAAAAAAGAAAAGAAAAAAGAAAATCCTTGGCTTACAAAATGAGTGTTATTCTGAAAATCCTTTTCTGGATGCCAGAGCATAATATTGAATCGTTCTTCCTTTTTGTGCGGTAGCAAACCTGAGCATCCCCGAAGCCAGTGAGTGCCTCTGGTGGAGGAAGACTTTCAGTACAAACAGACCCAAAGAAGAAAAGAGCATTGGTCCAGCTCAGCAGGATTGTGCCCCCACTTCATTTTATCTTTTTTTTTTTTTTAATACAAGACCATGGTCAGAAAAGAGTTCAATCAGCCTTGCTTATTTTCTCTCCCATTCTCTGCAGCCCACCCTTGAACTGTCCTTGGATTCAATCTTGAACCTGAGCAGTCATCACAAGGCTAGCCTCTTGAAGGGAGAGGGAACCAATTCAAGCTGATGTGAACCGGGCCTTCGAGCTCCAGGATGTTGGCAACCCGTGTTCTTCTGCGGATCCACCTCTCCTCTCCTCCTGGCCACCAGACCGACAACGGGGTCAAGCCGCAGTGGGACATGGCCGGGAAAGCAGTGGGCGGCAGGGCAGAAAAGTCACCATGAGCTGCAGGAGCCTGGGCATCTGGCCGATGCGTACATCAGGAAACAGGAGGGTGCCGGCTCAGGGAGGGGGAGTTCACTGACACCGAAATGATCCCCTCCGATCCAGGACCCAACAGCCTGAGAGATGGTGCTGACAGTCAGTAGGAGGTCTCCCGGGAGCTTGGAGAAAGTGTCGGCATTAAGAGAAGTGCCACATCTGCCGTGGCGGGATGTGGAGGGGGATCCAGAGGCCCCAGAAGTCACCATTTAGACTGGCAGGAGCAAGGCTGGGAACACCACTGACTGAGCACGCTCCGGGGAAGAGTCTGGGAGGTGCTGGAGTTTCAGAGACAGTAGGAAATCCCCTGGTGAGCAAGCATCCTCAAGGAGCTCAGAGATGGCTGTTCTTTGCTATATGGGCTCCAGAGAGGAGACGCTGTCCTAGAACCAAGCCCCCCAATGCTAATGGGGTGACGGGATCCAGGAGTAACAGAGACCGGGTGCTGGAGTTAAGGTGGTACAGTTAGAATGAACGGCAAGGCAGGGATGGCAGCTGGGGGCCCGGCGTGCAGAGCACTGGAGATGGGTCATAAAACACAGATAAAGCACAGTGTCCCAAGGACAAAGCAGATGCACAGCCAGCAACATACTGCTTTGTTGAGCAAAAGAAAAAAAAAAAAAACAGAAAAAATCAAAGGTGAATAAGTACATGACTGAGAGCAACTGGCCAATAACAAGTCACTATTCCTTGTATGGTTTCTGGATCTGAGCTGGATTGCAGCCCTATGCCCACTCACTGAAGGACAGGCCGAATCTCGGGAGGAAGGACCCGGAACTCTACAGTAAGCGTCCAGGGTCATCACCCTCCCGGGTCAGGAGATGGCAAACTATGGCCCATGGGCCAGACCCAGCGAGGGCTTGTTGTGGTCACTACTGCGAGAACACAGCCTCTCCCAATCATTTATGTAAAGCTAGGTCTGCTTTGCGTTATGATGGCAGGAACCACAGAGAGAGTTTGCTGATCCCGGCCCGTGCGAATCCCTCCCCAGAGTGACTTGTGACAGTTCGCTCAGTTAACTCGACTCTGGGAAAAAGAGAAGATCTGCCCATTTTTAAGATGTGGACACAGAACCAGCATTGACACCAAGAGCCCGAATCAGAAGCACCTTCATGCCCTTCCCCCCAGAGTGGGAGTAATTGGTAAATAAATGGAAAATCTTCTCAGACCAAGGGACCCATTGTGCGGCAAAGGAGACACAGTGACAGTGGACACGTGAACGTGTCTTATCACTCACCACATCACCCAGAGGCCGATGGCCCGATGGAACCATTGGAAAGGCCGAGAAATGGTACCCGCTTGGATCTGATACTCTGCAGGGATGGGCCACCATCAGCCAGGATGCATAAAGTGTACAGCGCTGGGTCCCCTTTGTGGGGGGGAGCATGTCTGGAACCCAAGGGTCGCAGGTAAGCGTGTACCTGCTTATTGTCACCCCCATGGCCCACTTGGGGAAGAGTCTGTGGTCTGGGTTTCTGCTCCCAGTACCTTTAGAGTGTGTGGCTCTAGAGATCTTCTTCCTGGAGGGATGCGTCCACCAGGGGTCACAGCATCCCGGCAGTGCCATTGTCCGAAGGAGCTGAGCTGCTGCACACAACGGAGGAACAATGTGTGTACCCAGGGGATCCCCCTGGGCACCCCGTGGCGCTCCCTTGTCTCACTCTGATGGCAAGTAGACAGACACGGCCCCATGGTCTGAGACGGTCTTGGTAAGCAGATGCTCAGACCCTCAGGGAGGAGGCAGTGTGGCCCCTGGACCAGCAGAGATGCTGGTCAAGAGCAAGGGGAATCTCAGATGGCGCAAGGAGGAGGGACGTGGGAAAGGTCGGTGGTGGCTGGGAGACGAGTCACTGTGGCGGGGCTGTGGCACCTCCCACCAGGTTTCTTTGGTCATTTTTCCCCAGGAAGAAGACAAACTAGAATACAGGAGGACCTTCTCCCAAACAAGTGAGCTTACCACACAAAGGAGAGCATCTGAGCTGTGCAGTGTGGGAGATTGCGGTATGGAGCCCAGACGATGCTCCAGGCCCGAGGTGCTCCTTCCCCGCTGCTGGTGGTCCTGTTGCTGGTGGCTCATAGCTGAGTCCCTTCCCAAAAGGTCACCTAGTGGGTTGTGGCTGCTCCCAGGGACAGCCCACACTGGTGACCAGACACATCCTGGACTTCAGACTTCCACTGGGAATGGCCCCTGAGGGGCCACCTCAGTCCCACGGCGCCCTCAGGGTTGGCTGAGGTCTTTGTGCAGACGACACCCCAGCTGAACTTCTCCCCGGGCCAGGTCTGAGCCCCTCGCTTTCTGACAGTGGCTCCCAAGAACATTCTTCAATAAATCACCAGCATGGGAGTGTGCCTCTCTGAGTTCTTTCTCAGGGAACCCACTGAAGCCGTAACACGTGCCCAGAACATCTCCCCAACCTGACCAGATAGAGTTGGGTCCTGTGCCCTTTCCTCAGCTCACAAGAAGACTGGGTTCCCATGCTTGAATTAAACCAATCATTTGGTGGGGGAGGGATGGAGGGGTCAACCAGCTGGGCACTCTCCACAGGACGTCGGAAGCTGGTGACCAGCACATAGAGCTCCCCAGAAATGCCTCCAGAGCTGTGTCAGCACAGAGACGGGGTATGGGGGGGTGGCGGTGGTCCTGGGTTGTCTGGGGCATGGAGCAGGGCTGCCACCTGCATCCCGGGGAAGCAGAGCGGCTGTTGGTGTGGTTAGTGTCTAAAACACGGCTGGCACTGGCCAGGCCCTATTTCATGAGTGCCAAAACATGGAGGGGGAGTATTTACATTTCTAAGCACTATCATCACCCTCTGTAAAAATAAACCTCAAATGTTCAGTGCTTTCCTTTGTAAAGGAATTAAATTAAATTTTTTAAAATCACAGGCCACTGCAGGACTTGGAGTCCCTTCCTAACGGGAACTTGACCCTCCTGTTAGGGTTTTAAGGGTACAAACAAAGCTGGACGCGCCCTGTGTGCACTCTGGAACTCTAGCTCAGAGGACGTAACAAGAGTTTTAGAAAAACAAAAACAGAGGATGTTCTTTCAGAAATGCTGGCTGGCAGGGAAATGGGTTCCTCCTCTCCGTGGGGTCTCTGAGAGCACGTCCCCATCTGTCCAGCGCAGCCCCTGGGGACACTGCTGGCGAACCCAGGGCACCTCTCGTGGGGACGGCTGTGTTTCCCTCCTAATTTGCAAGTGCTGCTTCTCGGCAGTTCTGCACACACGGCCTGGTGTGGGCTGCCCAGGCCACTCTCACTGCTGTGCACAGCACGGCTGTGTTTCATGCCCCAGTGTGAGCAGAAGAGCCCCGGAGGTACAACCACGCACCCAGTGCATCCGGCTGGCCAGTGCGTTTGCAGCTCTCAGGGCGGGCATCAGAAGTAAACGCGTTTTCATTAAGTTGGATGCCGACTGGTGTTCTGTCTCGGAGAAACGGAGAAATGTGGCTGAGTCACACGCGGCCTCGGGAGCTCCTGCTGACTTGGTTTTCATGACCTCTGTGAGCGGGGCTGTCACATCTCACGGGTACACGCTGCCCCAAATGTTTGCCAGAGCGCCTATTTTAGCTGCGTCTTGTTTTTGTTTCTTGGCAGCATATTCAATCAGGATATTCATAGTAATCTGGTGAGTGCCTAAGAAAATCAACAACAGGTTTCTTTAAAAATGCTCAAGATCCAGCAAAAAAAAAAAAAAAAAAAGTTTATTCAACCCAGTTCCCAGTGACGAGAAATGCATTCTTAACTGTGGACATAATTCTAAGCCGACACAATAAAAACTGAGTTCTATTACGTGTAGTTCTCTGGAGGCTTTGAGTCTCCTGATGACCTTCTGATAGTATCTGCTCCTTCTTGCACTTTGGTGAATTTTTGCAGATTTCAGTGACTTCGGGCGAGGGGATGGAGTACGGAAGCATGAGAGCTGCCATTCTGCAGTGGGGTTTGAGGGTGACATTGGAAAGGACAACAGAACAGGCTGTCGTGGTGGGTGCATGCCATCAGAGTAAAGCCCAGAAACAAAAGTACCTTGCGGGAAGAAAAAAATCCAGTTTGCTAATGAAGCTGCTCGTTGCATCCCTTGCCAGACCATGGAAGCAGCCCCCAAGAGCACAAGAGGCTGCATGACTGGTTCTAGGCATCTCACGACCTGAGAATGACCCGCGCTGTTAAATGCACTGCAGGTCCTTCTCGGATCTGGTCCCGGGATATTATTTCAGGAAGGGTCTAAACAGTCTTGTTACTCTGCTGTCAAGGACCCTGGCTTGGAGGTGAGGCTCTAGTGTGTCTCATGGCCCAGTTGTGCACCTGCTGGGGAGTGCTGACCTAAGCCCTTTTCAGTGAGGAGGGAAATTGAAGGAGCGATTTCCTTCCTCTTGTTTAGGGAATGCTCTGTGGTTGGCAGGCAGGGACAGTCACATGTTGGAGGTGTCAGTGTGCTGAGACGAGCAGAACTTACAAACAACAGCATCCAAACACAGGGAAAGCACAGAATGTCTCTGGGCTTCCTCTCCCAGAAAAATACAATCCTGATGGAGATGACCAAGAAGCAAAGGTTACATACTTTCAAGCAGACAGACATGAAGACCTTCCTAGTTTCATTGAGCAAGTGGGGGACATGGGGCCTGGATGACCAGGTACTGAGTGTCCAAGGGCTCAGTACCGGGATGTGTGAGCAGACCATCCCTCCGATGCCCCTCCCCCAAGGGCACCTGCAGGAAGAGCAATATCGGAGTCCTGTCCACAGACCAGGCTCTGCCACCTAGATCTAAAAAGAAGGCCATGAGTTCATGTGAAGATTATTTTTCCCAACTACTTTTGGGATGGTTCTGGAATAAAAATCCAATTGACAGTCTACAGAATCCCACTGTATCCTAACATTTCCTTGAACAACAGACATATGCCTACTTGGCCTTGAGTCCTGGAGACACATTGTGAATGAGATGTTACCTTCTAGACAAAGATGTCCATCACCAGGTGGCTTCAGAGGGGTGCCCCCAGCCCGTGCCTGTGTGTGTGGACCAAACGTTGGCATGTCCTCATCCATATGTGGAAACCCAACCCCCAAGTCAAATGCGGCCACAGGGTAGGGCCCTGATTCAATAGAGTTCGTGTTCTTATAAGAAGAGACACCAGAGAGCTCTCTCATGCTCTCTCCACGTCACAAAGGAGGTCCTGTGAGCACATAGTGACAGCCACCTAGGAACCAGGAGAAGGAAACCTGCCTTCCAGCCTCAGGAACCATGAGAAGTAAATCTCTGCCGTGTAAGCCGTCCAGTCTCACCCCCTAGGGGTATTTTGTCATGTGGCCCGAGCCGACTAATGCGAGCGGGCTCCTCCCCGGGGTGCCTGGAGTGCTCACAGTAATTACACCAACTCTGATGATAGATTTATCATTTAGCGATCGCTTGCTCTGTGCCTGGTATCGTTGGATTTTTATTCCCTATTTCCTCTTCTGTTGCAGTGCCTAATCCCTCCCTTTTCTTGGCGAGTCCTGAGCCATAATGGCAGGGACGAGGGTGGTGTCAGGCAGGTTGACATGCTGTCACTGGGGAGGGCCTGGCTGTGGCCTGGTTTTATATGCTTCACTCCCCTTGGGATTTATACAACTTGGTTGGGTTATATTTCTGTTTCTTTCCATACTGGGGACTGGTAAAACCTATGGGTAAAAGCTGATCACCGGTCGCCTGGGTTCGCACGTCTAACCACCCTGCATTTGGATCTAGGCCATCCCAACAGTAAGCTGTGTCATGGAGCGGCTTCTGCCGTGGGAGTTGGGGGAACAGAAGGAAGAAAGTCCCTTCTGGAGAGCCCACTCCTGGTGATGCCACTTTTCTCCATACCCACTTCATGCATTTGAGCCTAGAAGATTCTAGAACAGTCTACCTTGAGTAAGTGATACCTTGCCTCGCTCACTACCTGCTTCCATCTCAGTGGGGAGCTGAGTGGTAGCTGGAAACAAGATGCTGCCACATGGACCACAGTGTCCATTGCCGTGGAAACCATATTTCTTCCCACCCCCCCCACTCTGTGGTCACAGGTGACATATTTCCTATTGCCATGCAGCTGACCCTTCAGGACTACTCGTTATGGGGCAGCATTGTTGTACCCATCACATCTCTGCACGTGAAATGCAAACCCACAGCCCACGAGGCGGGTGTTCTCCTGGGTAGACACCAGAGCTGCCAAAAATGTTTTTAGGTGTGGCCTGATCTTTAAAGTAGAGTCAATTTGCAAAAGGAGCCCTTAATCTTTGAGCACAAGCCACTAATTTTCTCCCTCTTTTCTAAACACAGTCTCAGCGAGGGTGTGATTATCTGGAAGACACCAGTGCAGGTCAGCACCACTCCATTTAAGAAGCCAAGTCTGATAGGCAGACCTACCAACATGCATGCTTCTAAAATTAGACTAAAAAGACCGGTGCTCCATTCTAGAATCAGTGACTAATTTGTTTATTATGTTGGACCAGCAGAGTAGTGTTCCCTGTCTTGATCTACGTCTAGATAAGGACTGGAGAGCTAGACCAGCCTCAGACACTGGGTCTAGAACATATGCTAGAACAGTGGCCCCAAATCCATTATTATTAAGGGAAATTTGTCACCTGTAGCTTCGGGTACAGTTGATATATCTTATCTATATTTATCTATTATAATACAGTCATTATATTAACAGACTAATATATTTTCTCCATCCCCACGCCATCTGCCATTTCTCCTTTCAATCTCCTGTCCCCTCCCATCTCATTCTCCCTCCTTCCTTTCCGTTATTCAATCAATACGTCCTAGGTGCCAGTGTTATGGTGACCTTAGAGGCACAGGGTTGGAAGCTCACACTGTCTTCCCCGCTGGGCTCATTGCTCTCTCAGGGAATCGGCTGACCTCTGATAAAGTCTGGGCTGGACGTTGGCACGAGGAGCCAAGGCAGCATAGGTGAAGGCCGGCCAGTGCAGGACTCGCCGGTGTGCCATCAGCTCGCTGGGGAGGGCTGCTGAGTGCATTCCCAAAGGCTGAAGAGGATGGCCGGGCCAGGCCAAGGGCCAGCAGGGGTCAGGGTGCTCCAAGCACACCTAACAGCACACACAAAGACGTGGCCCAGGGCACAGCATGTTTGGAAACACGGTGGTTCCTCGGGCTGGTGCTCAGGGTCCGGCTGGATGGAGGAGGGTGCAGACGCAGGCAGAAGCCAAGTCTTGAAGGGCCTGAGTTCTTCCACCGCGGCATCTGGACTTTGCTGCCACGGGAGCCATGGGAGGATGGGAGAGGAGAACATGACCAGTGCTGTGTGTAGAGACACGGTCAGAGACAAGAAGCGTGTCCAGGGAGCCCACCAGGAGGCAAGGGTGTCAGTACGCAGCAGCTCTGGAAGGACGTGTTTCGCGTGTAGAGTCCACTGACCTTTCCCCCGAGTGGGCCAAGAGTAGGAGGAGAAATCTGTGATCCTCTGGGCGGCTACTGAGATTTCCCTCTAAGGAGCTGACAGCTCACACGGGTGGTTTAGTGGCCTGGCCGCAGCCCTCTTTCTGCCACACGTCCTCCACATTAGGCTCCCAAGGCATCTGGAGTCCAACATTAGTGTCTCATGTCTGTGTGCACTTCAGATAAAAAGCATCCCTTGGGGCCATCAGACCCCCCGAGAGGCCACCGGCAGCCGGCCCCCCTAGTGGATGCCTGGGTCCAGCACCCCTTCTCCCCACGGTCCACAAGACGGGACTCTGTGCCTAGCACAGAGCACAGACGTGAGACCTGGAGACACCATCTGGTCTAGACACACAAGAGAATGCAAGCCCGGAAGACAGTCTAAAGTCTGAAAACAACAAGGCAGGCGCTGACCACATCGTCAGACGAACAGAATCTAAGTAGCGGTGCTCGGTACCGGGCGAGCTGTCGGAGATGCGGCTTTGCCATTTGGATTACCCGAAGGGCCAGCGGAATTGCCTAGAGCAGGGGGGTCCTCTGGCTACCTGGGGCTCTTAGGGCAGCCCTCAGACCCCCAGCTGTGAGGCAGCAGGAATCTCCACTAGCAGGTCTGAGCGCTGAGATGCAAGTGGGCAGCAAATCCGCTCTCAGTGATTGTGTGGTGTCACCTTGATGAAAAGCCAAACAGAACAAACAAACAACCACAACGGCTGAGAGTTGTTTGCTATGGGCAGGCTTAATCGTCCCCTAGCTTTCTTGGTGCAGACATAGTACCTCCACCTTCTTTAAGGTTTCTTTAAGCTTTCTCCTCACTAAATGACCCTCCATGATTCCGCATCTGTGTGGAAGACGAGTCAGTCCCACGAGAGGCTGGCCGGTGCGGGAGGGGGCAGCTCACCCTGCGAAGGGCCACGCTTGGGCAGGTGCCCGCACCGGCTTCTCCCGGGTCTGCCGTTGTGAGCTCTAGTCCGGAGAAGGCAGTTTGGGGGTCCGGAATGTCCTGAACAGTGTGCAAAAGAAACGAGCGAGCCTGAGATCCAGGAGCTCCCCTATTCTATAAATCACAGATGTTTGTCTTGCACATGCGTGTGTGCTCAGGGCTCCCACCATCAGTACGAGGGGGCCCGACAGTGCCAGGGCTCCTGGACGCAGACGATGAGCTTAGAAATGCCGCTCGGGTGCAGTTGGAAGAAGCATGTGCTCAGTGAGTTGTTACAGTTTCCCTACTGGACTTAAATTCATACACTGGAACTATAGATAAAACATCTGTATATATGTACACATACGTTTGTGTGTGTATGCACGCGTGTGTTGCTTAAAACAACTAGAAAGCATTTCAGTGAGGAAACCCAGCCTGTGCCTCTCACAGGGTGGGCTGACCTCTGATTGCTGTCAGTGGCCCCTGAGCCCATGAGTGCCCTGCAGGCCCGTGCTCAGCCACCACCCCCCAGACTGGCCCCCATGGTAGCCTCTCCCCTGGGGGCTCTGAGCTGGCCGGATGGTGACTGCTGGAGGGCAGAATAGAAATCCTACAATGTCCACTGCCAGACCACATGGCATTAAACTAGGAATTGATGACAGA
The DNA here is from genome assembly GCF_009762305.2 of Zalophus californianus. Lineage (NCBI taxonomy): Eukaryota > Metazoa > Chordata > Mammalia > Carnivora > Otariidae > Zalophus > Zalophus californianus. Next base: position 92,311,208 of record NC_045607.1, on the reverse strand, counting down.
AATATAGCTGGAAAATCTGAAAATATACTGAGATTAAATAACATACCTCTAAATCACATATGAGTCCAAGAAGAACTCTCAAGAGCGATTAAAAATATTTTGGCTAAATAATGGAAAATACAACTTACCAAAATCTGTGATTGCAGAAACAGTGCTTAGGGGAACATTGAGAGCTTCAAGTGCATACATGAGAAAAAGAAATCTCAAATCAATCATCTAAGCCCCCACCTTGGGAAACCAGGAAAAGAAGAGCAAATTAAATCCAAAGCAAGTAGAAGGAAAAAAACTAATAAAAAACAAGAGCAGAAATCAATGAAAGTGAAAATAGGAAATCAACAAAGCCAAAAGATGCTTCTTTGAAAAGATCACTAAAACAGATAAGCCTCTAGCTAGGCTAACTAACAAAGAAAAAGAGAGAGAGAGAGGGCATAAGTTGCCGATATCAGGCATCAGATGTCACAGATGTTAATAGGACAATAATAGAATAGTATGAGCAACTGTATACCCACAGATTTCATCACCTCAATGGAATGGACCCATTCTTTGAAGGACACAGTTTAACAAAACTTACACAAGGAGAAATGGATAACCTAACGAATCAGCAACTAATAACCTCCCTAAACAGAAAACTCCAGACCCAGATGAGTTCGCCTGTGAGTTCTACTTAACATGTAAGGAAGAAATTATACCAATTCTCTGCAATCTCTTCTAGAAGACAGAAGGGGGAAATCCTACCTTCTAATTCATTCTATGAGACCACCGTTACTTTCATACTAAGACCAGACAAAGATATTGCAAGAAAAGAAAACTCAGACCAACATCTCTCAAGAACAGAGATGCAAAAATTTCCCGTAAGTTGTTAGCAAATCAGATCGACAACGTCCTCAGAATGATACACAATGACCAAGTAGGCTCTATCCCAGCTATGCAAGACTGGCTCAATAGTTGAAAATCAATTAACGCAATCCACCCCATCAACGGGCTAAAAACAAAACAAAACAAAACAAAAATCACATAATCGTATCAACAGATGAAGAAAAAGCATTTGGCAAAAATCCAGCACATATTCATGATAAAAACTCTCAGCCAAATGGGAACAGTAGGGAACTTCCCCAGCTTGCTGATCATCTACAAAATACTTTTACCTGACGTCATGCTTCAAGGTGAGAAACTCCAGTCCTTCCTGTTAAGATCAAGAACAAGGCATGGAGGTCCCCTCCGTGGTCCCCATGCATTTCCAATATGGCCCTGGAAGTCTTAGCTAGTCTAAGAAGACAGGAGAAGGAAATCCTAGTGGCTTAAAACAATACATATTTTTATGACATCAGTTTCCATGGGTCAGGGATGCAGGCTGAATCGTCTGTTCAGGGTCTTTCAAGGCTGCCCTAGCAGGCCTGCGTTCCTTTCTGGAGCCCACGGTCCATTTCATGCCCACGTGTCTGTTGGGAGAATTCAGCTCCTTGCAGTTGTAGGACTGAGGTCCCTGGTCTCTTGCTGGCTGTCAGCTGGGGGTCCTGTTAGCAACTACAGGATGTCCAGGTCCCTGCTGTGGATCCTTCCGTAGGCTCTCTCGCACTTAGAATCTCCCTTCCTCCAGGGTGGGCCCGGTCCTTTTCAGGCTCACCTGTTTAGGTGGGGCCCACCTGGATAATTTCCCTTTTGATCAACTCAAAGCCAACGGATTAGTAATCTAATCACCAGAGTGACGCCCCATCATGTCACAGGTTCTGTCTCACTGGCAGGGAGGGCATTATTCAGCGAGTGCACTTGAGGAGGTGGGAATCTTGGGGGCCATGTGTTTCTCATGACCACACAAGGCAAGAAATTCACATGACCAAAGGAAGGAGACCATATAGTCTAGCACTTTAAAGATCCCACCCTGGCATCAGCCACCTTGGGCGGGTATTATTGAGTTCCCAGAGCAAGTTCCATATCCTCCCTGGCCTCCCTATCTATAGGAGGCAGATATTGATGACCTGGATCTCCTGGGGTCCTAGAGAGCACTCACCTAATTCGTGCATGGGAAGCACTTGGCTTGGTGCTTGGCGCACGCTGAGGCAGAGCCACGGTGCCATGTACAAGAAAGTTACCTTATGCACGCACATCCCACCACCCTGTTGTGCTGGAAAGGAGTCAAAGACCTTTGGGGGCTTGGGATGGGAATTCCACAAGCGAGGCACACACCTGCAGGAGGGCCTGAGGGGTGAGCCGCAGTGAGTGTTCAGGGACCCAAGAGCCCTTTGAATGGGGCCAAACGGGGCTGGGCGGAGGATTAGCCATGCAGCATGGCTGAGCCAACACACCCTTGTGAGGCTGCTCGGGCCCCCACAGCCTGCTTTGTGCTTTTAACAGGGGCAACCCGTGTCCCTTCTGAGGTCACCATACTGAATCTTGGCTACATATTTCCTGCGCTCTAGTCCTACGTCTAACACCAGCCCTGCTTGGGGCCTGGTACGAGTTACTTAAGCTGCTCTCCTTCTGGGAAACAAGTTACATAAACCCGACTCCCTGTATGGTTACTTAAAAGCTTTGCTTAGAGTCAATCCAAGCAGGGCCTGCCTGGGAGGGCCTTCATTAGTGAATGCTGGCACAGCACCTTCTGATGTTAATTACTGTCATTGGGATGTGCTCATTAAGAATGTTGAGAATCATTTTGCAAGAGGTAGTGTTTATTAAGATGCAGATTGTCCCATGCCACCCTCTTTCCTTCAAGCCTCGGAAATCAAAGAGGATGATGGAGTGCGTGTTTATTTTAAGACGACTTTTCCCACCAACCTAGCAGGTGGCTGGCAGGCGAAGTCTTGGGATACTATATGCCTTTTGGCAGTGGAGACCCTTTCGTGTGGCTCTACCTTTTGAAAACGAAATACCAGCAAGGACGGCGTTCCGAGCGATTATGGCCACAAGAGGGAATAGATGTCTCTGATGCCCATCAGAGAGTCCAGCCCCGTGCTGGCCCACGTGGCTGCCACCGGCCACACGTGGTCATTGAGCACCTGACACGGAGCTGGTCCAATTGATGTGTTCTCCGTGCGTCCAACACAAACCGAGTTTCAAAGACCTAGTGTAGGAAAAAAAACAATGAAAAATAACTCCTTAATGGGTTTTTTTGCAGGGGCGGGTGTTGGTACTGATTACATGTTGAAATATTAATATTTTGGCTTCCCTGCCCCAAATTGCTTTTGTTATAAACATTCCATGTGTTTCTCGTTACGTGATAAATGTGGCCTCTATAACATGGACGATTACAGATGGAGCTCATGTACTCTTTCTGTGGATCGGGGCTATTCCAGCTGGAGCGAGGGCCCCGGTTCAACCTTTGCTTTCGGGTTCGGAATAACCTCCTTTCTGGGCGCTCTGCCCCCCGCCTCGCGTGGCTGCCCGCAGCCCTTCCAGCCCCGGACCGGAGGGCGATGGTTTGCACCGAGGTGGAGTCACCCTGGCATCACTGCCCGTTGTCAGGGCCCGTGCCTGCTCGCACCAGCTCACCTCCAGCCACTCTGTGCCCCTGCTCCGGAAACGGGCCAGGCCTACGGTGTCCTGAGCCCCCTGACTTGTGCATCTAGCGTGACTACTCCTGTGACCCAGGCCGTGTGCCCTCACTCGTCCCTTCTGTGCAGTGGTCCCTGCCACCCCCCTGCCTGTGGACAGACGCCAGGGTTCCCTCTCCGTGTCCGTGTCCTTGCTCTCTTTGCCTGCGTTCATGACACCCTAGTGTCGTCTGCTCATCAGGCTGCGTGCTGCTGGGGGGAACGACACCACGTGTTTTATCTGTGTCTGCCTGGCGCATAGTCAGTATTTGTTAGATACGACGAGAGAGCCAGAGGGGGCTGGCGTTGCATGTCTGTGCTCACAGTGCAGCTGCAACAGCTCGGGTGCTGCAGGCTCTGTTTTTATTTTATGTTTACTCATTACTTTTTTAATAGCAACGAAAACCACGGTAGGGCACAAACCCAGGGGCCCTCCTCTGGAGGTGAGAAGGAGTCCAAGGTGCTCTGTCTTCCCTTTCCAGCCGGCCGGCCTCCCTGAAGGTCACGCCAGCCACGGGGGTGCAGGACACTTGGTGTTGTGGCTGAGAATTGAGCTGAGAGTCGCTGCGAAGCGCGCATCAGCCACCTGCTGGGACGGCAGTCCTGCTAACAGAAAGCTCAGAGGGCGGTTGGCTGTCTGCCTGTTTTCACAGGAGATACAGATCTTTCCACCATGCAGGTCAGTGTTTATGTAGTTTGGTTGCTGGTCTGTTTGGGGTTGTCAAGGCCATGTTGCCTCACACCCCTGGCCTCGCCCTCCCCCAAGCTCCCCCACTTGAGGAGGCGTCGGCTCCTGCAAGCCGCCTTGGCCCCGTTTGCCCTCCCTCTGGGGGAACCCGGCGCAGGGCTCCTGGCGCAGGTCGGCGCCCATGCAGACAGGGTCCCCGTTCCAGGGAGGGCCCTCCTCGAGAACACTCAGGATGTAGAAAGCAACTGAGCCACAAGCTTGATTAGGACACTTTCGGTCCCTACAAGGACTCAACCAATATTACCCAACTGAAGAGAGTCCTTGCTCTGCAATGTGATCGGCTCTTAGCTTTTCAGGAACGCACACTTTGATGGATGAAGACCCAGCTTTGGTCAGAAGAGCACAGAAAGTTTTGTCTGTCCAACGACATAAAAACCAAAACCAAAGCCTAACTCATATGAAGAAATCTCTTTTCTCCCTTACCCACCACCCCAGCAGGGGTGGGGGTGGTCCAAGGAAGGCTGCAGAGTGAGCCAGAGGGGAAGCTCAGTCCTGCACGTGCGCCTGTGGGGGGCCAGCTACCGCCGTGTGCCGCGGGTTGTAGCCCGTTTCGGCCACCAGCTCCTCTCCAGAGACGCTGGCCCACTGGGCTCACGGCCACATCACTGCTGGGTTGGCCATGCCATGAAGCAATTCCCCATCACAGGCACTCCCTCAGGACCCACGGCAGCCTGCTTTCTGTCCAGTTAGACCAAATTTGGAATGTGAAGACTTATGTTCTTTTCCTCTGAAGGATACAGGTTGCTGTCAGGCTCCACATCAGGCCATTTAGTGGCGGGTCCCCCGCGGCCAGGCCGGCCAGCCCTGCACGGCCCTCAGCTCAGCTGCCCATGTTCCCTGGCAGCACCCCGCTCCCGGCAGTTGGAGGAGAACCCCGCGGAGGCTGGGCGTAAGAACAGAGGTCACTCAGCAAGCCCTGCACCTTCTAACACACCTACCACCTCCCTTCGGAGTCTCGATGACTCAGGTCTTTCAGGGGTGTCTTGTCTTTTAAAATTCAAATACCGGCATTGTATTGACTGCATATTGACTGTGTACAGAGACGCGGAGCACAGAGGGGCTGCGCTGGGCCGGCATCGGATCCTGGACCCCATGGGCTCTGGGTCTTCAGGATGCTAAGTCACATGACCCTACATAATCTGTGAGGTCCAGCCTCTCAAACAGTGTCTGAAGCCCAGGAACTAAGGAAGAATCGGTTGTCAACAGAAAGCAAGCCCATTTGCTCTCCTGGGGGATGCGAGGGGCGTCAAACAGAGCGCGCCCCTCTCCCCACGTCACTAGCCCATAGCTACCGCCTGGCATCTCTGGCTGGAACTTCGCAATTTGAAATATTGTGTCTTGGAAAAGTTCCTTTGGGTGCATCATGCTTTGATTGTTTCAGACTGGCTGCAATTTAAACAGGAAGATATTTTTCAGACGTGTGTCTTTGTGACCTCAGAGTGCCCCGTCGCTAAGTGTGCAGTTCAAACAGGGGATCTGCTGTTTTGTCCTGGAAGATTGACACGCCATGCCTGAGTTTTCCTCCCAATAAACCGAACTGCTTGCCATCAACACTGCCAAGTGCTCCAAGTGAAGGTGTTCACCCCTCAGCTAAATGCAGACTTTGTTTTGTTTCCATTCCGGGACGAGCAAGGTGGATCCATTAGCATGTCTGTGTTTACACTGAGGTTGCACGTTTGGGTGGGAGTTAAATGGTATCATGTTTAAGATGTAATTATTAATATCACCGTGACTAATAACACTCACAACACACAATATTTTCGCATGCCTTATCTTACTGGATCACCCTGCAAGCTCAATGAGGGGGCAGTGTTTTTGTTTATTGATGAGAAGCGCAATTCTCAGAGAAGTGAAGTGATTTCCTCAAGGTCACACATGCTCAAGGTCACACGACTTTCAGGCTTATGCCTCAGGGGCTCAGTCTGGTCACTGGTCACTTCATCCTTTCTGTGCTTTTATGTGCACTTAGTAACAGTTCTGAGCAGTGACTCAAACAAGTGGAAATCAAGAATGCCCTTGTCTAAATATTTGAAGCCAGTGAGTTTACAATACAGCTATTTTTTTTTTTTTAATTTGGGACAGTCATTTGAATAAGAATGGTCAATGTTACTCCACACCGACACGAATCCCAGTCTTCATTTCCTTGGATTTCTGAAGCTCGGCACCATTTATTCATTTAAGAGCAAGCTCTGCATTTGAAACAAACTCCTGAGAGCTAAGAAGCTTGCTTCACACACCCGAGTAACCATGAAGATCAGGCTTTCCTGGACTCGTGCTCAACAACTGTACATTATGAAGAATAGTCTTCACATGTCTTGTCTTCAAAAAAAAAAAAAATTCTGATCAGTTGCTTTAAATTTAGTTGACTCTCACTGCCCCCAGCAATCCTGCCTGATTTTTATGGGGCTTGATTTTCAACTAATACGGTTTCACTTTGCTCTACAATACGGAATGGCATCTGTTTGAAAGGACTCGGTTAATCCACAGATCTGGTTAAGTACAGGGTGATGCTGGGTGCATTTCTCATCGGTGCTGTAAGGCTGTAGGGAAGGGAAGTCCTGTGTCTCTGTGTCTGGTTATCCCCATAAGCCTCTCACCCTGCCCTCTGGGTCCGTGCTCCCAGCTGGGCTTTAGTGAAGGATCCAAGTCAGGGTGGGAAGCTCTCGTCAGCCTAGGCTCTGCTGTCAATAGCTGGAACACCAGAAGGAAGTGTGATTGGGCAGGACATGGGGTCACAGGAAGCCCAGTGGGCTGCCAGCATCTATGGCTAGACAATCACTTGCGAAGCTTCCAGTAATCTTGCACCATGATGCTCTCCAGCCTAAGGATGCTCCCCTGCCCCAGGATGCTCCCCTGCCCCAGGATGCTCACCCTGCTGGGATGCTTACCCCACAGGAGTGAAGGTTTTGCCAAGGTCTGATTCCAAGTATTTTGCAGAAGTAAGCTAGAATCATCAATAATAGGGCACAATAGACTGAACTATAAAAGTTCTACTGGATTCTATAATTTTATTTATTTGAGTCTTCTCCCTTTTTCTCTTGGTGAGAGTAGCTAAAGTTTTGTATTTTATTTATATTTTGAAAAAGCAGCTCTTAGTTTCATTGATGATTTCTATGGCCATTTTAGTCTCTATTTCATTTATGTCTGTTTTGATATTTGCTATTTCCTTCCTGTTACTAACTTTGTTCTTTTTCTAGTTCCTTAGGATATGAAGGGAACCCTTGTGCACTGTTGGTGGGAATGTAAACTGGTGTAGCCACTGTGGAAAACAGTATGGAGGCTCCTCAAAAATTAAAAATAGAGCCACCATATGATCCAGTAATTTCACTCCTGGGAATATATCCAAAGGAAATGAAATCGGGATCTCTAAGAGATGTTTGCACCCCATGTTCATTGCAGCGTTATTCATAATAGAAGACATGGTAGCAACCCAAGTGTCCGTCAACAGATGTGTGGATAAGGAAGGAGTGGTGTATATATACAATGGAGTATTACTCAGCCTTGAGAAAGAGGGAAATCCTGCTCTCTGCAGCAACATGCATGGACCTTGAGGGTATTATGTTCAGTGAAAAAAGCCAGGCAGAGAAAGACAAATATTGTGTCATATCCTTTACATGGGGCAACTTGAGGTTGGTAAAAGGGTCCCAACTTCCAGTTATAAGATGAGCAAGGTCTGAGGATCTAATGTATCACATGGTGAGTGCAGCTGGTAACATTGTATTGTGTAATGGAAATTTGCAGAGAGTAAAACTTAGATGTTCTCACCAAAAGAAAAAATATCCATATATATGGATGGAGATGGACGAGCTAATTAACTAATTAAGTAGGTGGGAGGATCCTTTCATTATGTAAACCTAATCAAATCATCGCGATGTGCACTTGAGACATCTTACAATTTTACTTGCTAATTACACCTAAGTAAAGCTGATAATAAAATAAATGCTCATGTACATTTTGAGTAAGAAAGAAACAAAAATACGAGAACAGAAAGAAAGCTGATGTCTACTCAAAAGGGAGAGAGAGAGACAGACAGAGAATGATCTGCAAGAGTCAAGTCTCAGTTCAGATGATCAAGCGTCAGGCCGTGGCTGGGAAGACAATACTTGAGTCAGACCAATAAGGAAAGTGGACCAGAAATGATCACTGCTAGATAACACACTCGCGTGCACACACACATTCATACATGTACTCATGCACAGAGATAGACAAGTTCACACCGAGGAGCACATACACGTGTGCACAGGCATACCCGTGAGCACCCAAACTCACACAAAACACACAGATGCACATACATGCCTGATTAGGAAAGTGGATTTTTGAATTTGGTTTTTAAAGATTTTTTTTTTTTATTTATTTATGGAGAGAGAGAGAGAATGGTAGAGAGAAAGCATGAGAGGGATGAAGGTCAGAGGGAGAAGCAGACTCCCTGCTGAGCAGGGAGCCCGATGCGGGACTCGATCCTGGGACTCCAGGATCATGACCTGAGCCGAAGGCAGTCGCTTAACCGACTGAGCCACCCAGGCGCCCTGAATTTGGTTTTTAAACTCTGTAAATAGGAGTTCCCCTAGATGCTTGTGCAGGACGGGTGCTTTGGTCTCCTGCATTGTGTGGGCTTTTCAGATGTGGATAAGCTGGTCTTCACATACAGGGTTGAAGACTGGGGCAACTCTGTACACTTTTATTGTGCTTCTTCTGAAGAAGTCCAAAGCTTCTGTTGCTCACCTCTTGTATTGCTTTACCTGGGAGAGAAGATGTCATTAACGATCCCACTTTTCCAGGGGGACCTGGGATGGATTGTGTAAGTGACCCCGCCGCTGTGCAGGGTTAGGGAGCCAGTCCCGCTCCGACTTGCCGCAAACTGGACACTGGGGGTTTTGTTTATTGCTGGGTGTAAAGGTTATAACTGTACTGATATACCTCCTGGGTGGCCGCAGCTATATTCTGAGCATGGAAATAGTGTAGAAGCAGGTCTTTAATGTCGTCATAGGGTAAGCAGTGGCTGTGGATCTGCCCATTCTGCGTCTTCTGACTACTCGTGCCCACCCAGGGGGAGCGAGGTGAACAGGAGCTGAGTCCTCTTGCAGGCAGCCTCAACTCCAGTACGTTTAAATCAACCTGGGAGCAGTGCAGTCCTCAGGGCCCTTCCGAAGACGTACGCTGCTGACCCTCAGGCCGTGAAAACTTGGGAGCTACTTGGCCTGCACTGAAGCAGCTTGGCGCGGACAGCCACCTGCCCCTTCTGTAGACTTTGTGAGAAACTAGTGCTGTGTTGATCTGCTTGCCCGGTGATCCAGAAAGCCTCTGCTTCCCCATGAAAGTGACCGATTCCGAGGCACAGAACACACTAGAGTCTCATCTCTGCTCCTTGTGTCCTGCCGGTGCTGGGTGGCAGAGATGGCTCGTGTATCCCTCGGGCACAGGCACATGCTTCCCCGGAGTAGCCTGGCCCTGGCTGGCCTTTAATATGCGCTGGCTGGGCCTTCCCCTCACCATGCAAGAGGGGACCCCGTGCGGCTCCGGATGCTGTCCCATGTCTCTGCTCACCTCTCCAGGACCCCCACCAGCGCGCGGTGGCTGGAATATTCACAGCCAACTTGCTATTTTGTTGGAGTTGCTCATGCACACCTGAGTGAGGCCGGAGTGCACGGAAGAGAACGTCACCGAGGAGCCATGAGGAGGGCAAGTCATCAGGTGCTCAACAGGGTTTCAAGGTGGAGACCGTGGAGACAGGGTCCAGACAGAGGCAGGAGATGTTTGAGAGAGCACCGTTCCAGGGGTTCCTGCCTGAAGCACCTGAGTCACAGGCTGGAGGATGCAAGCTCACATTCTCCCGTTTCCCTGCTGGTTTCACAGGGACTTGACATGCAGAGGGTTCAGGCGGTGTGGCTGATCCACTCCCTGGGACCCCGGGCAGGTCGCGAGGCCTCTCCATGCTCCACTTACACACCTGTAAAGGAGCGGGGACCAGGGAGCGTGATGTCAGTCTCAGTAAAGAGGGACTGAAGCCACTATTCCCTAACCATTCACAGATTCTCTCCCTCTGTTAGGGCTTTTTTATTTCTTGTTTCCTTTTAGTGATGCCTGATGTATGCAAAGAAACCTGAGCATCGTCCCCTCAGAGGCACTGCGTGGAGTAAAATAATAGCACAGCCCCGGCCTCCAGCAGACCTCTGGCATGCTCAGGGGCCAAGGACGCCTCACACGTTCCCCCTTATGACATTTAGGGTCGCTGAGTTAAATCACCAGCCTTACCCCACCCTTCTCGCCAGCATGGTGCCTGCAGGGGCCTCTACACGGAGTCTGGGGACCCAACAGGCACGGAGCCCAGAGTGTGGGTCCTTGGGAACGCCTCCGGAAGCGGGGCTCGGTGCTGGACATCGTGCGGGGAGTCGGCCTGCAGGCAAGGCCAGCCAGAGTACGAAGCACGGGCGAGTCTCCTGCGGGTCTGTCTCCTCAGGGCAGGTGGGGACTTCATTCTTCATGTCCTCCTAACTGGCGTTTCCTGAGATTGCCAGATTGATTCTGGGATAGAGAATTATTCTGAAGGGTCTAGAGTATAACTTAGGAATCGAATAATGGACTTCCGGAGGAGGGGCCCTGGGACGCCTTGCTTCGACTGTTACCACAGGCTCCTGGCCGCCACCCCGCCTGCCCGGTCACCCGGACACCCAACTCGCGGAGGGGAGACAGCCGGCACATAATAAAAGAGATAGTATTCTGAGGCTCGTTAAGGCACAGGAGGGCTGACTTTATTCTGGGGGACCCACTATGGAAAGGATTTTATGGTGGGCTCTGCTCCAAGTACAAGAAGGGGGATTTGTAACCAAGAAGTGCGGTGGGGGTCAAGGGGTGGTAAATCACTAAAGGGAATATCAGGGCCAAGGAGGATTTTGGCTCACGGGACCTATAACAGGATTCCTGCTGAAGGCAGGCCAGGCGATCAGACATCCCCGGGGCGGTGGGGGATGAGGAGCCCATTCAGGTAACAGGGTGCCTGGACATCAGGGGCTTTGGCTAAAGTCGCTGAGCAGGATTCTTGCTAAATTTGGGCAGTGCAGAGCCCCCAGGTAGTTGTGAAGAGGTCAGAGGAGTCTGAGCAGAGTTTGGTCAGTCAGCCTGTCTGCCTGGTCCCCGCTGTGTGCCCACCCACCCTCCACTTGACTTTGACAATCCCATTTTACATTCACAAGGGGGAAGGTGCAGCCACAGGAAGCAAGGTGTTCTCAGGAGGGCAGGCTGTGATGGAAAACAAAGGGCCCACGCCTTGGAAGAGAGGGCGGGCCTCCCAGGGAGAGCTGCAGGGTGGGGCGGGAGGGGGGCTGAACCTGTTCTGCAGCCTCCAGCCTGTGAGAAGGGTGTGAAGGTCTTTGAAGGAGCTGCAGAGTAGTTTCCCCGTGCAGGGTGTGTTCTCCCCATCGAGGACCAAATTGGGGGTGGGGGTTGGGAAAATCCCCCAGAGGCTGGGTGTGTGTGCCCCTTGGTTGCTGCCTGCCCCTGGCTGTTGGAACCTCAGCGTCAGGAGCTGGCTCCAGGTGTCCTGAGGGCAGAGTGGGGGAGACTGAGCAGCATGGGCATCTTGGGTGGGGGCCCAGGAGAGGTGTCCTCCGGGAGAGGATGCCCAAGAGCTGGGAACTGCCCTGTGGACCTCTGCCGGGGTCATAGGGACATAGGGTTGTCTTTTGAGAACCTGGGGGAGCTCCTGATAAGAAAGAGAGTGGGATCAAATCCAAAGAAACAGGAGAACGGTGGGTGCCAGGGGCTGCAGGAGGGGCCCTGCAGGGTGGGGAGTTGCTGGGTAGTGGGCGGGGAGTTTCAGTTTGGGAAGATGAAAAAGTTCTGGAGATGGATGGAGGTGATGGTCGCACAGCCTTGTGAATACACTGACATCGATCTATATACTTAAGAAGAGTTAAAAGAGAGAATTTTTTATATGATATATATTTTATCATAATTAAAATAAGAGGGAGGCAGAATGTGGGCATCTGCCACCCAGGGGCACCAACATCCCACTAGACCACTGCCAGTGATATAAATATAGGATAAGGCATCTCCCTTATCTCGGGCATCTGTGCTGCCCACCCCGGGAAACCGTAGCCACATAGGGAATGTGCAAGAGGAAATAGGTGAGGCCTCACCCCACCCCCTTCCCAGGGTGGGTTCTGAGGGTCAGTCCTGGAACCAGGATGCTGGAGAGCCCTGCCTGCAGTAAGAGGTGGGCTGAGCCTGAGAACAAGCCCAATCATCAGCCAAGTGACTGACACCCGCGGGTAATCCTAATCATCTCCAGAGCCGCCCCAGATATCTTCTGGAATCTGAGAAAAGAGAAATTTTGACATGTGCAGTGTAAATCCATTTCATCATTTTGCTCTCCAAGTTACATGGGTTTCACAACAGGATTTCTTTTTCCTTATCTTTTTTAAAATTTACAACAAAATATAATCCAAACAAAGTCAAAGGCAAAGATTAACTAGGAAAAAACACTACTCACGCAAAAACAAAGGGTTCCTATCAGCACCATGTCAGGAACTTTCATGAGCTGGTAAGGAAAGTCAAATAACTTTGACTTTGGGCAAAGAAAGTGGAAAACGGGCAAAGCATATTAATAAATAATTCACAGGAGGATAAATGCAAATGATTGATAAACATCTTTTTAAAAATACCAGACGTCACACTGAGTCATGGAAAACCAAATGAAAGCAAGGAAATCATCTTTTGTCCATCTCACTGGCAAAAATTATATGAATGATATCCATTGTTGGTGAGGCTATAAAGCAAAGAGCATTTCACACATTTTCCTCTATTACATAGTTACGCACGCTCTCTTCCACATAGTCGTCCCATTTCTGTTCACGATCACATAGCAGCAAAACCATTTGCACACAAGCATAGGTGTAATGATATGTCCTGCAACACAAAACCACAAGTCCGTCTAAAGGGAAATGTTTGGATAAATTGGCTACATACCTTCTATGGAATATTATTCAGATGTTAAACATACTGTGTTGGAGCCACTTCTATTGGATTGTAGGGATGTTCATACTGTGAAGTAAGGAAAGAAGCACACACACACACACACGCGCACACACACACACACACACACACGACCCCTTGTTTGCAACCTCAACAGACACTTGCCATCCATGTGTATGTTTGGACACGTCTGCGGGTGAGGGGCTGGGAACACGGAAAGGTCCGTCAGATATGCACCAGGCTGTTCGTGCTGGTTCCATGACGGTGTTAGAAGAAGATGGGGCAAGAGACACAAGAAATACAGAGACTGAAACAAAGCAGGGAGACAGAAGCACGTACTAACCCAACCTGCTGATTGCAGTGGGTCCATTCAGCAGATTTCTTTACATATACGAAAATGAATATGCATGGTAGTTAGAGCAAAATACAAGAAACAGAGGAAAAAACATTGATTCGATGAAAGGATAAAATTGTGGACCTCCAAGGCTTCATTTTTTTTTAAATACAATTTATTTTGGAAAAATTTTAGCTTTAACAGGAAAGTTACAGAACTCTTCCAGAGTTCCCATAGAATACCCTTGAGCAAGTCTTTCATCATTAGCATCCCAGTTTCCTGTGTACACTTGTCAGAACTAAGGGATTGACATGGGCACATCACTATGAACCGAACTGAGGCTCTTATTTGGATTCACCGATTTTTCTATTAAAATCCTCTTCCAGTTCCAGGATCCAACCTAGGGAAGCACGCTGCGTTTTGTTGTATTATGAGGGCTTTGTAAAGCTTAACTGGGCTGTGATGTGTTTGCTACCTCCCTATTGTCTTCAGGGCCTCAACATTCATTCAGTGTATGTTTGCAATAAGGTAAAAAGTGGTTTTAGCGACCTCATCATGTTTTTCCGAGACACAGAGGGTTAGTCTTTGTGTGCCTCAGTTTCCCTTTCTAAGGGGGACCCCCCCCTTCCTGGTGCCTTAGGATGCTCACATCGGTTCTAAATCCATGCAGAAGGCCTTTGCCCATCGCCTGTCAAAGCTCTGGGCCAAGGCTTCCCAGAGCTGCTGGTTGTTGGTCAGTCTCTCCTGGCCTGAGCAGGCTCCTCCTTGCTGCAGAGCTCAGCCCAACCCCACGCGCCCACCAGCCCCGCGTGCGTGTGGGGGGTTCTCCCCACCCGCTGTGTCTCTGTGCCCAGCTCAGTGCCTTGGACCACAGGTGAGCAACTGATAGAGGGAGAAGGAAAAGAAGGAGGAAGAGCAAAGTCAAATCAAGCCCATCTTCCAAGTGGCAGAGTCTTATTACTATTATCCCTCAGTCTGTGATGAGGTCGGAGGGGGACTCTGTGTCCCTGGAATGGTGGGGGTGTGGGACTGATCAGGTCGGCTGCGAAAATAACCCATATTCATAGTGGCATCGTTCACAGTAGCCCCCAAAGTAGACATGACCTAAGTGTCCACTGATGGACGGAGGAACAAAATACAAATGTCATGTATATGAACTGGAAGGGACTATCACTTAGCCTGAATGGGGACTGACGTTCTGACTCACTGCAGTGTGGATGAACCTTGAGGACATTATTTTAAATGAGATAAGCCAGTGGCAAAAGGACAAGTACTACATGATTCCGCTTATAGGAGGGACCTAGGGTCGTCGAACCCAGAGGAAGTGGCCTGGTGGGCACCAGGGGCTGGAGGAGGGGAGGAGGGGAGAGTCGGGAGGGAGTCTTTAATGGGGACATAGTTTTGGTTTGGGAAAATGAGAAATTTCTGGAGATCCATCCATGGTGGGGACGGCTGCACAATGATGTAAATATGCTTAATGCCACTGAACTGTGTACTCCAAAGTGGTTAAAAAAGGTAAATTTTATGTAATGCCCATTTTACCACAGTTAAAGAAAAGTCATCTGTGAAAATCATCTTCGGACACTGGTTTGCACGTTGACTGAGATCTCTCCTGTGTCCTCCTTTGTGACTGAGAACAGCAAACCAATCAGCGTTTGTTAGGTGCGGACCGCCAGGTGACCGGAGACACACAGGGACCCCTGGTGACCGCTGTGCTTTCATCTGTGCTGGGACAACAAAGAGGAAGTGACGGAAATGACGGCCAACAAGAGGGGAGGAAGCTCAAGGAAAGCATGAATTGGAGCGCCCAAGACTGGGAAGACAACGCGAGATGAGCCACGACGGGTCCTGTGCGCTGGGCGCCCGGACGAAGCCTCTCTCTGCCGGGTGCCTGGATGAGTGGGGACACTTGCCACCAACAACCTGCTGGCACAATTGTTCCCGAGGCTTCGGAGAAAGGCAGTTTCCCAGAAACCCTGCTGCATCCTGCCAGGATGTGCACAGAAATGCACAGGCATCGGAAAACACACGTCTGATTCTAATGAATTGACAGCTGGAAATATTGTTAGAGGCACCACTCAATTCTTTTTTTCAAAAGCCAAGCCCAGTTTAAAAAAAAAAAAAAAAGAGAGAGAGAGAGAGAGAGAGAGAATGAGATGTAGAAAAGTAGATTAAGAAGCAGTAGGATGTTGCCTGGGCTGCAAATGGAATCAGACGGTGACGGTTGGGGTCGCAATGTCAGACTCTCCTGATTCCACTTACGGGTGAGAATTTCATGTCAATCTCTCACTTGTTATTTACTTGGGCTAATGAGAGTATTTCAGTACGGGAATAAAGGATGAACTTTAGCATGGTTTACGATCAGATACAGTGTTATTAGCTGTGTATTGCTGCGTAATAAATCTTAGTGGCTTCGAACGACAGACCTTTATTAGCTCACGGTTTCTGTGGGTCAGGAATGCAGGTGCACTTCTCCTGGGGGTTTCTGGCACAGGGTCTCAGAAGCTGCAGTCAGGGTGCTGGTGGGTCTGCAGTTCTGTCAAGGATAGAAACAGAGGGCAGGCTCTTCCCCATGTTCACTCGCATGTCCATGGGCAGGGTTCCCATGTTGGCGTGTGATGGGCTGAAGGCCTCCATTCTTCACTGGCCATGGGCCGGTCGCCGCAGGGCTGCCGGCTTCCTGAGGAGTGACCAGTGAAAAGCAAGAGAGGGAGCGAAACCTAATCATGGAGCAACACCTCTCCCTATGGAAGCAAGTCACTGGGTCCAGCTCTCATTCAGGGAGAGGGGACCACACGGGGCTGTGGATTCCAGCAGGTCCTGGGGGCCCTTGTAGAAGCTGCAAATCACGAATAAGATGAAGAAGGATGCTAGCTGACGTCGTTGGAAACAGAGGCTCACGGGAAGTTATAGCAGGTAGAACATGCCTTGGGGCTTGGCTTCTCCTTCTCTGACAAGGAGTGTGAACGTGGGGGTCACCTGTAGCAGGTAGAGGGGAGGGGGTGGGCAGGGGCGGATCTGGGTTCCCAACAACACGGTCCTCCTGACAGAGCCCTGACCTGACTGCACAGAGCCCTCTCTGCTGTGAGCAGGGACAAATGTTGGTCTTCTTCTCCATCAGGAGTTGTATGTCTGCTTTCCAAGGGTGGCCCTGGGAGAGCTTCAGGGGAAAAGGCGTGAGGGGTGGGGACGGAGGGAGGCGAGCAGAGTTATCCAGAGCCCACTGCCCCCGGGTTGGTTCCCATAGGCAGATGGCTCAGCCAGGGAGCCCAGCTTGGCGGCACAGGATGCCTCATTAGGAGGCAGCAACCTCAGGAGGCCCCCGTAAGCCAGGCACAGGCTGGGCACTCTCCCCGTGTCATGGCCCTTAACCCCCACACGAGCTCTATGGAGGGTGTGCAGTTTTACCTCTGGTTTTAAATCTGGGAAGATTGAGGTTGCAGGATGGAGCCCTCTGCTAGAGGGGCTTGGGGCCCATGGGGGGAAGAACCCAGATTCCACGGCTGGTCTGGACACAGTCTTCCCTTCTTTGCTGAAAAAATTCCAAGCCATCTCCACAAGAGGTAAGGAGAGTAGCCATTTCTGAAGCAAGTGGCTCTTAGTTGGCCATGGCCGAGGGTGGACCAGCAGTTTCTCTGCTTCTCTGAGGGCTCTGCTCTGCCCCAGCCAGTAGCTGTGGTCACTGAGACCCTGAATCTCAGCCGAAGCACCTTGTGCCCAGAGGAATGGCAGTCTCCTGGGGAGTGGAGCACCAGGTGCCAGGATGGGCAGTGGCCCTCCTAGAGTCCTTCTGCGGAGGCTCTTGATGCTCCACTCTCACTCTTGCTTGGTTCCAGTGACACTCTGGGAACTATGGATACCCCTCCATGTGCTCTGAGAGGCACATCCCTCAACGCAACACCCATAGTGGACAAAGGTGCCGCACACTGAGAAAATGTACCTGTGACGTGGATCCAGGGTTACAAGAAAGGGTTGCATAAAGCATGGCCAAGCAGGGGGCAGGAAAAATTCCCCCCTCTACTAGATGTAAATTGGGCAGGCCCCAGGATCTCTCTGTTCCCTCTCATCTAATGGATGGTCCCGGAGTGAGCTGAGTCATGTGCATGGTCTCAGGTCCCACACCAGGCTATCGAGTCCCAGACGGGAAAGGATCTTCTACGTTCACCTCCAGCTCCATGCACCTACATGGTACTACGGTCAGGCTGCTTGCAGAAGGAGCCACAGAGCGTCTCCCTCCCTCCCTCCTACAGCTTTTCTCTTTTCTCCCTCCTGCTTTGCAGGTTTGGACCCTGCAGGCTGAGCAGAGGCAAGGGGAGAGAAGGAAGAAGTCTCCGCCCGGTGTGTGCGTGCATTCTGTATCTGCTAATGGAGCCTCCAGGGCAGGTATAGTTGGAGTTTCCCGGGAGGGCACTTTCTGTGGTTCTCCAGAGACGTTCCAGGCCAGGCCCGACAGCTGTGGCTAGCAGGCTGGCTGCGACCATCTGCCGGGCCCCAGTTTGCCAGGTGCGGCTGCATTTTGCTGGCTCTTACCTTCAGCCTCCCGTGCCGCTTGCCTGAGCCCCTCTCAGACCGCTTACACCGTCTCCAGACAGGCCCTGTCCGCCTGCGTCAACTCAGGTCCACCAGAAGTACTCGGAGCCTTGGACCCAGGCCGGGGAGGGACGCTGGGGAAACGTCCTGGGGGACTGCAGCTCCCTGCCATGATGGGTGGCCTCCAGGACGGCCCCAGTGATCCTGCCTGTGGAACTCGCACCCCTGTGAGGTCCCCTGCCTCTGAGTGTGAGCTGGACCTAGACCCTCACGTCTAGCAAACAGAATATAGTCAAAGTGATAGGATGCTACCTCTTACTTCAGCTTGTGGGACGCCTGTGAGTTCAGTCTCTTTCACTCTGATCTCCTCGGTGATTCATCCAGGCTGTTGCTGTATCCACAGGCCCTTGATGCACAGTACTCCACCGTACGGACGGGCCTCGGTTTATGTAATTATTCACCCACGGAAGGACATCACAGCTATGCCTAGAAGTAAAACTGCATGAACATTCGTGTACGTATTTCTGTATGAACTTAAACCTTCATTTCTCTGGGGTACATGCCCAGAGGTGTGGTTTCTGTGTCGAACCTTATTGCATGATCATTTTTTTTTAAGAAACTGCCAGGATGTCTTCCAGAATGGTTGTACCATTTTCTACTACCACCCGCAAGGTGTGAGTGATCCAGTTCCCGCACACTCACCTCTGTGCGCACCCTCACACCATTTTATCTTATTTGGGTTTTACGTAGCCAGCTGAGAGCTGGATGAGGCCTTATTGTGTTTCTCATGTGCATTTCCCTAAAAGCTAATGATGTAGAACAGCTTTTCATGTGCCTCCCTGCCACCTGTGTGTTCCCTGATGTGTAATGCCTCTTCGTGTCTTTGCCCGTTTGCTACCGGGATTATTTTGTTACTCAGTTCTGAGCGTTCTTTCTATCTTCCAGATATTAGCCCTTGGTCACGTGTGTGGATTGCCAAGAACTTCCGGTGTGTAGCTTGTCTTCTCATTCTCTTATGCGGGTCATTTGCAGAGCAAAAGTGTTTCAATTTTGATGAGATCCAATGGAACAATTTTTCCTTTTGTGCATCACGCTCTGGCATCCAGTCGAAGACATCTCTGCCAGGTCTTAGATCCTGAAGTCCATCCCACTTTGTCCTAAAATTGGTCTGGCTCTGTGTTCATGCATTTAGTGGAAGGAATGCATCTGCTCCATCTTCCCAGCAGCAGCATTTAAATTAAACAAGCTCATTTTGCAAGCAAGCAAAATCATGTCATGCTGGGATTGCAGTTTCTCAAAAAAAAAAAAAAAGGAGTTTCAAAAGATAGCCCAGAGCAGAAGAAACTGGGGGGCAGCAGAATTATCCAACCTACCAAAACCCAATACACAAACGCATCTCCACGAGGGTGTGTTTCTATAGCTGGAAATCATGATAGGAGAAGTGAAACAGGTTGAACAAATCCGGGGACTGGGTGAGCTATTGTTTGTGGAGCCAAGGGCATAAATTAGATTGTGTCAGAGAAGAGATTATAATCATAAAGACAGCTTAATCTGTTCAAGGTCATGTCCTCAAATGGCCCGTGACTTTTTTTTCCAGCTTCTATTTCTCCTCCTACTCCCTAAAGGGAATTTTATTATTTACTTTATTTGGAAAGTATGTTCCGGGAGTTTGTATATATTTTCTTTTAACTTTTATCTAATCGATAATGAATTGGTTACATCAAACAAAATAAAACAAGTGGTTTATTAATCAAATTTTAAAAATGGGTATTCTGAGCTACAGTCTTACAAATGTGCTTTCATGAACCCAACGTGACATCACGCCGGTCCTTGGCATGAACAGGTGGAAGGCTACATGAGTGTCCTGGGGCTACCGTTACAAAGCACCACAGTCTGGGCAGCTTCAACAACCAGAAATACATTTTCTCTGAGTTCTAGAAGCCGGAAGTGCAAGATCAAGGTGCCCGTGAGGCTGGTTCCTTCTGAGGCCTCTCTCCTTGGTGCGTGGACATCTTTCTGTGTCCGCATGTGGCTGAGCCGTGTGTGTCTGCGTGCTGCCCTCCTCTTATAAGGACTCCAGTCATGCTGGGTTAAGGCTCACCCTTATGAGCTCCTTTAACCTTAATTACCTCTGTGAAGAACTTACTTCTGGTACAATCGCATTCTGAGGTACAGGGGCTTAGAATGTCAATATACGGATTCTGGGGAAACACAATTATCCCATAACAGAGAGTGAACCCACTTGATGCCACAGCCCACATCCTGTGTTACCGTCTTGCTCACTGTGGGCACCCCCGGCCTTGTCTGCCCTGGCACCCCGCTGTCTCCGTGTCCTGAGAAAGTACTCGGCCCCTCCGCCTTCTCCAAATCTGGATCTTTGCCCGATGAGAGGTGTCTTCCATCATGTGTTTGGTGTTTTTGTTTGTTTGTTTGTTTGTTGTTTAAACATTCCTGCATCGTTGCCACCATGGGCCGGATCTTTCTAAAGATGCTCATGTGAGCATTTGGCTTCTTGCCCTAACGTGGTCTGTGGCCCCGTCTCAGCACGCGGGGCCCTCCGGGCCCAGCCCTGAATCTCCCCTCCTCCCCTCCAGCCAGACTCGCTGCTCGCTTCGTCCTGCAGACAGGAGGGGGAAGGATGTACCGCTGCCTGCCCTCCATCAACGGCCCGGGACTCTGTGCGTTTGCTTCAGCGGCATCATGGAGGTGTGAGAATGTGTTAAAGAAACTTAACTCACAGGAGGGCTGTCATGCACGTACCACTCATCGGAGTCTGCATAGCCCAGCAGGAAGAAGAAAGATCTCTTGGCCAGCGATGCAAGCCACCTCTGCCCGCAGCCAGGGAGAGGCCACCATCCCTCGGATCCCCTGCAGCCAAGGAAGAAGAGCCCCTGCTCCAAGCTCTCACGTTCTTCCGGTGAACTTGTGCTCAGGACGCCTCCCACTTCCTCCTTCCCGCCATCAAAGGGCACGCTCCTTTCTTCCCCTCGCCTGCTTGGGTTTGCCTGAGTTGTGCTTGTCCCGAGTGGCCGCCCTTCTGCTCTTCCCAAATGCACGCGATCTTGCCGGCTGAACCGCTTACCTTTTTCTTTTAAAAGGTTGACGGAGTCGAACACTTCCCGGCTCCCGCAGTGCCGATCCTTCCTGCTCTGGGTGAGCTTCTGCCTCCAGGACAGATGGACGTCTGTCTCCCCCGCTCCTCCGGGGACGGTGCGAGGGCCACCCCTGTGCCTTACTCTTCCATTCCGAGGTGCTCTAGGGTAAGGTGCCGGCACACAACACGTCAGCCAGCGTCTGTGTTGTCAACACAGCCGTCCGTCCCGGGAACAGGCAGCAGGACGAAGCCAGGAGAATTTGCTCCCCTTCCCTTCCTTTCCTCCACACCGAGGTGCTCTGTTGACGATGCTCCCTGAGGAAGAAGGCCCACTTTGGAGGGAGCCCCAGAAACACAGGGCACCGTGGGTCTGAGTGTGTTGGAGGGGAGCATGAGTGGGTGGCGCCTGCACACGCCCAGGGGCGTTAGTTCGTGGGGAAGGGGGTCCCACCTCCACTGGCGACCTCGCGGACCGAATCACGGTGATGCAGGGCCCAGCCTCTTTGCCACGTCTCTTCACACGTTTGTGGTTCTTGTAGTTTCCTAACTGAAGGGTTAATTTTTCCCACATTCAACCTCTTTCTTCCAATGCCTATGTTTTCATAAATGCCAAAGCCTGTTCTCTTCTCCCCTTTCTCCTTACGAGACCCAACCTCCCTCTATCTTCTTCCACCCTCTAGACAATGGCTGGAGGACGCGAATTCCCCTCCGTTTGATGAGCGGAGCAAGGTAGAGGTGTCTGGGCCCCAACACTTAACTCTCCCGCCCTCGCTCGAGGCTCGGGGCTCCAGCGAGCCCCCGGGTTCTATGCCTTGTCTGAGAGTGCAGACCCCGGGTCAGGACAGGTGGCCACACTTAGCCCTCCAACAGCCCTGCGTGCTGGGCGCTGTGGTACCCCTCAATCCACAGGTGGGCAAACTTGAGTGCACCGAGAAGGTCAGTAACCGTGGGAAGTCACCCGAGCCGTGAGCAGGATTTGAGCCCATCTTGCTACAGGGGGGACACTGGTTCTTGCTGAAAAGCACTCACATGGGCCGAGGTCCCATCTTCCCACTTTTGCCAAGAATTTGCCCACCATCCCTGGCTGCCTCCTTGTGCCCCATGGGGCCTCTCGGGTAGGGTGGCCAGACGTAGCAAAGAAAAGTTACAGGACACCTAATTAAATAGGAATTTCAGAGACATTGAACAATGACTCAGTATAGGTATGTCTCATGCAGTGCTTGGGACATGCTTGTACTCATAAATTAACCATTTACCTAAAATTTACATTTTAGCTGGGCAGCCTGCATTTTATCAGGGACACTCCCCAGAGGCACAGCGACCCGATTTCCCCACTTCACTCTCACCGGTCCCACCGCTAAGGGGACTCCCACCCAGGGTGGAGACTCCACAGCTCTGTTCTCAAGGTTGCTCAGCAGGACTGCTCCCAGGCGGTTCCTAAGTCCCCTTGGCCCCCTGAGCACAGAATGTGAACTCTGCATCTCAGTCTCCTTCTTCCAGACCAGGACTTGGGGCCTCGAGGTCCCACCCGAAACCATTTATCTCACCGATTCGCTTTACAACAGCTCAGTGATCTGGAGGTGACCATCGCCCTCTCCCAGGCAGGCCATGGTGGGGACCAGCCTGTGGTTCGCAGGGCCTTTGTCCTGGTCCTCACCTGCCCCCACCCCCAGACCTGTTGCCTAACTAGACACACAGTTGCAGATGTACAACATGGTCACATGCACACGCACGCACACATTGGTGCACACATATGCACAGGTGCGCCCCACACGTACACGTGTATATACCTGATCTGAAGACGCGGACACACGGTATGGGCCACGTTAAGACAGGCAGAGATTGGGGGGATATAGTCACGAGCCGAGGAGCGCGGGGGGTTACCGCAAGCGAGAAGCGGCAAGGACAGGCCCTCCCTTAGAGACGTCGGTGGCGGGGGTGTGGGGGGGTAGCCATTCGGACAGCTTTACTGCAGACTTCTGGCCTCCAGACCTCTGAGAGAATAAGTTTCTGTTGTTCAGGCTGCCTGGTTGGTAGTACCTTGTTATGGCGGCCCCTCGGAAACAAAGCGGTAATGATCAACCAGTAAATGAGTTCCATTATCCAGCCGACCCAGAAAACACAGGGCTAAAATTGGCAGATCTGATAACAAGCACCTGGGAGCTAAGCTCGTACTTGGACACATGAAACCAGGCAGGGTCTGACCCACAAGCTGGGCAGGAGAGAGTGGACCGTCCCAGGCATACAACTGAACATTCCCCTGGCTTCTGGAAACCGTAGGTTGCAGAGAATACGGCTGTGTGGGCGGAAAGCATCGGGCAGTGCCACGTGGGCCGGGCCCCCGGGGGAGTCACAGAAGCCCTGGGAAGGGTTCCTGCGGGGAGCACAGGGGAACCTGCCAGGGATGGACAGGGAGGGGGCCAGGCTGGGGGCAGATTCAGGAAGGAGGCCAAGTTGAAGCCAACCATCTTCCTTTAAGTTGGCAATACCTATGCTCAGAGCCCGGAGACCACAGGATGCCTCTGCAAGTGTCCTTCCGTGTGTGGACCCCGGGATGCTCACCATGAGCGGAGAGTGCCTTTCCCCGGGCGGAAGGTCCCTTGCACCACAGAGAGGAACGAGGCGGATGACCTGGACGTGAGCAGCCAGGCGAGATGCTCACCTAGAACAAGCTTCCGTGTGAGACTCACCTTGAGAAGCGGACGTCAGCTCCTGCGTCCTCTCCAGCACAGGACCACACAGACGGGACGCGGTGCTGTCTGCCATGGTGCCGGGGCCCCTCTGCCCAGACAGACAGGGGCCTGGGCTACTTGGTGTCCTGCTCACCAACATCCCCAGGCTGACCCCATGGGGCCTGGCTCACACCTCCTCTGGCAGTTGAAGGCTGTCGGAGGTAAGTCGATGCCCCCCAACAGCCCCGCCCATAAAGCACCCCATCACTCCCACCATCTTGCCCCAACTGCCACCAGCTCTCCCCTCCACCCTGCCCTACCTTTTATCTGAAATGCAGGATCCTAAGTTCATGAAAATTTTTGATCCAGATCCTGCTGTAAAGACTTAAAAAAAAAAAAAAGTTAATCCCTATGTTTATAGAGATTATCTGTTCCGTTCTGTACTTTATCCTGGTAAAAATCATCGGGGCTATTTATAAATTCGGGAGTAAAATGAGCCACTGGCTAATTCAGGAGGCGTTTTAAGACCATTTCAACAGCAGGTAAAGATTTTGAGGCCGGATTTAAAAAGACATTCGGGTCCCCGTAAGGGAGCCAGCCTGTTTGTCATCACTGGGAACGCGCGGTGTGGCTGTGGAGCAGCTTTCCCACTTCAAGTCTCCACTTCAAGTCTCCGAGCCTCAGTGTCTCCACAGTTAAATTGTGAGTAGAAACGGCAGCAAGGATGGGCTGTGGCTGCAGGAAGGGGCCAGTCACCACCCAGGGAAACTGAGGACCCGACTCGCCACCAGCAGCTTTCCTTAACCAAGAACACGTTTGTTTTCAGATGTCAAAAGCATCACCTTCCTTTTTATCTGGAGTAAAAGGCTTGCACCGGCTCCTGCAGTGTGTGGTATGGGGGTGCGGACTGGCTGACTTGCACCAGCGGGCCCGACTGCGTCTGCTTGCTTGCCGCAGGCTCGTGCACCTGCTCGGCTGACCCTCCCGTCAGGCACCTGCATCGTCCCCATCACAGGGGCTCCAACTTCAGTGGCCATCCTATAAAGCATTCCCAGACTTCCCTGATCTTTTTTATGCTCACTGCCTGGATCTCCGTTCACTCGTATTAATTTTTTTTTTTTTTAATATTTTGTCTTCATTCTATTCCCTGTCTGGGCCATCTTATGCCTTTATCGCCACAGTCATCTCTTTAAGGGGTGCCTGGGTGGCTCAATCAGTTGAGCTTCTGACTCCTGATTTCAGCTCAGGTCATGACCTCAGGGTCCTGGGATCGAGCCCTGAGTCAGGCTCCATGTTCAGTGGGGAGTCTGCTTGAGATTCTCTCCCTCTGCCCCTCCCTCCCCTCTCTCTGTAAATAGTAATAATAATAATAATAATAATAATAATCTCTTTAAATATCGTGAGCAGGGTGCCTGGGTGGCTCAGTCGTTAAGCGTCTGCCTTCGGCTCAGGTCATGATCCCAGGGTCCTGGGATCGAGCCTCACATCGGGCTCCCTGCTCGGCGGGAGGCCTGCTTCTCCCTCTCCCACTCCCCCTGCTTGTGTTCCGGCTCTTGCTATGTCTCTCTCTGTCAAATAAATAAATAAAATCTTTAAAAATAAATAAATAAATATCGTGAGCATAGCTCTTCCCTTAATCCTCCAGCTTAGTACATTGGTCAATTTTTTCAGCCCAAGACTGTTTCTTGTCATCCCCCAGCACTCTGGTCTCCGCACATTGAGCTCATGCTTTCAAACACTTTGGGTGTCCCCAAAGCCAAGCTCAGTAACTGTGCCTTAGGCAAGAAGACACCTTGAGATGTCATGGACTTGAGTCTGCAGTTAGACCGTTCCAAGTCTACTTCAGCAGCTCAGCGATGACACGAAGATCTCAGGTACGAACTTCCAGCATTACCCTCCTTCCCCACTCACTACATGCAGAGTGTGCAAAGGTCCTGCCCCGGCTCTTGCCCTGGGCCTCCTTCCCCTGTTGTCTTCCCCAAAGTGGCCCTTTGATGCTCTTACTTGACTTAGAGTAATTTCTGTACCTTTACACCAAATCCCTTTCCTTCGAGAACAAATAATTGTCTCCTCTAAACCTTTCCAGATCTGCTATAGTCTCTTAATTGTCTGGGTTGATGATGCTCTGGCCTCTGGGGTCTGGCTCCCCAGGAGGGGACTCCTTCTTCTAGGGTTACTCAATTCCTGGGTATTGCAAGCAAGTCAGTGCCCAGTGCCCAGAGGGTACCTTTCATGTGCAAACCAACCAGCAGGAGCCCACACCTCCTCCATGAGGCTCTGACACTCCGGGCCATATTCCTCTGCCCTAGTCACCCCAGGACCAGGTGCCAGACAGTTTGGAACAACCCCACCACCCCAAAATCCACAGAAATGAATCAAACTAGCCAATCCTACCCCTGCCTCCCCATCCTCTTGGGGACTATAGCAAACTCTCTTTTCAATGGCCACCGTGTCCTGATCGGTTGGCCTCACCATACCTAAACGCTAATAACGCCTCCGTTGTAAAACACTTCCAAGCTAGCTTTGGCAATAATGGGAAGAAGGGGATTTCCCTTTCCTGGGCATCTATGTTTTGTGAAAGTCTGGGTTCAAAAGAGTAAAGGAACTGATATGCACGCAGGCTGGAGGAAACGGAGCGCTGTGGGAAGGCAAGTCTCCGTGGACCGAGGGGCAGCGTCATGATTTCCTGACAAGACCTGAATTGTTAGAAGGATGATGGAGAGGGTCACAGTGTGTTTCCAGGTGGAGACAAGAAGTAAGAAGGTGAAAATAACTAATTTAAGTTATCCTGAAGGCAGAAAATGCGAGACTCCCTAGAAAGGCCAAATAACAGACTTGAGAGAGGAGAGACAGTGCACAAGGGCACACTCAGATTGGATAGCCCCAAAATGGGGTTACAGAATCAATAGCTCAACGCTTTGAATTTGCTTTCCAAATCCAGGCTCCTCCTGGAGGAGAGGCTTGCCAAGCCAAAATTAGTTGTTAAATCTATGGCCTCAATGTGCCCTGGGCCAGACCGGTAGGCGAGATGGGCACAGTCCTCTGTTTCAAGATTTGTGCAAGAGCTGGTGAGCCCCACCCTACCTTGCCCAACATGGGCTTTGTATCTGCTGGTATTGCAGGATCCAGTTTCTTGCCTCTGATCTATTTTCATTACTGCACCACATCCCATTGTTCCTTTTCCTCCTGAGAGCCCAAGTATGCCCACCCCCCTTCCATCGCTTGCTCTACACAGGCTTGGCCCCACAAGGACAAAAACACTTGAAAGTAAGAATGGCCAACATAATAGGGGCTTATCCCAGCATCTCCCAAACTTCAAAGTGTACAAAGGAATCACCCAATGATTGTGCTAAATGCAGATTTTATTAATAAGCAGATCAGCAGTCTTGAGGGGGAATTTCTGGCAAGGTCTGCTGGTTCAAGGAATATACCCCGAAGAAGAAGGGTGTCAACAACACACTTGGTTCTCTTTCCCAGGTAAGGACTGGTGCAGAGACTGTGCTCCGTGGAGTCTGGGGGAAGCAGGCAACCTCCATGTTGCTGCTCCATCACAGGGCCTACATTCCCAAAGTCACCCCAGAGTCAGAATGGCTGCTGCAGATCCTGCCATCGTGCCTACATCCAGCCAGTGGAAAGGAGGAAGGGGTGGAGAGGCAGAGTCCAGGCTGCCATTCAGTGTCCTCCCAAGGAAGGCTGTAAATGGCTCTTCCACGCAGGCTTTCCAAAACATTGCTCAGAAAGGCCAAAGGCAGCCGAGGAATGTCACCTTTGTTACAGGGCTTGTGTGCCCAGCTAAGAGCTATTTGTTTTTTAACTGTGTAGACTGGGTGAAAGGATCCTGGGGGAAAGCCAGGATCGCGTGTGTGCTTCTGAGGGTTTAGGAAGATGTCCGGCGTTTATATAGGAGATGTGTATTATTATTTGAATAAAAGTAACAGCAATGACCCCACCAATAATGAATAAGGACTATGTAGTAGGAACTAAGCATCAGATAACGTTCTAAGTGCTTTACGTGTTTTGATTCATTTAGTTCTCAAAATAGCCTCATGAGAAAAGAGGCAGGAGATGACATAACCACTCAGGTCACACAGCTGGTTAATGACGGGGAGCGGACTCTGAGCCGCTGCTTCCCGGCAGTGTGCCCTGACCTGTGGGTGTGCTGGTAAAACTTTAACAACCTGCTCTTTCAAAAGAAAAAAGAAAAGAGAAAAAAGAGAAAAGAAAAAAAAAAAAAAACCACCCCTGTTGGACGCGCTTGCCAAATCCTGCGGTGTAAATTCTTCCAGCTACCAGCATGACGACCAGCTCAGCCAGGAAGGGATCCTGGTGCACCGTCACCGGGAGACCCCTTATTACGGGCTTGTGCCGTATTTCCACCACATGTGTGCACAGGTGTTGGCATCCCCAGGAGCGCAGATGTATCGTGTAGCAAAATAATTAGGAAGTGCTGGGTTTGCGGTAGTTGCTCCTTTTGCTTTTAATGTTTTATTTTATCATGAGTTTCTGTCACTGGATCTTGAATAATTTAACAACCAGCTTGTAAAATTCTCAACAATTTAACAACTGGTCCTCAGGACCCAGTGGGAGCAGACTCCGGCCACCACTGCCCACAGCAGGATGCTTTATGAACAACTTAAAGCTAAATATCATGCATCTGTGCTCCTTCAAATCTGTGATCTTTGTCATTTCAGCCAACTGGGACCCCAGAGCAAGGGCTCGGCCCTCTTGCCCATTGCTGACTTCTTGGTCCCAACATCTCAGGAGTAACAAGTTCAATTTAAAATACAGTTTAAAAATCTCATGTTCCCAAGAAGACTCACTCGGCAATCTTTGCTTTCCTATTTCTTGCCATCCTGGCCTCTCTTGGACTCATGTTAGCTGTGCGCATGACTTAACAGGGAAATACAGCCCCTAGCATAAGGCATTTTGGCACCAACTATTAAGGTTCCTTCCAGTGTTTTAGATGGTCCATCTCATGACAGTTGGGTTTGGGAATGATTTCAAGTTATGGAGACGTATCTGTGTGACATGGACTCGGTGTGGGGTGGGGTCCTCAGCATGGCACGGTCCTCCCTATGGCACATCCCTGTGTGGGGTCAGGGGAGGAGGTGATGCTGTCAGAGTTCCAGGGAAGCTTGAACTGAGAGCCCTCAGACCCCCAGAGCATCTTGGTTGTACCTACTTCTCATTCCAAGAAGATTCTCTTTTAAGGAACTTTTCTGCCTCCTTTAAGTAACCCATTGAAAATTCGATCTAGCAGATGCAGATGGGATGTTTTGCAAATGCTGCTCCTTCTGCTACAAAGACCCTGCTCCTTTGATAAAAAGCCCTGGTCTCCGCCCTTTAAGGTTTAAGAAGGCACAGAGGTCACATGCTCTCAGGGGCCCTGCCCCTGGCTGTCGACTGGGACTGGTGTCCTTCCCAGGTGCTCATGGTCTTCTCTCGTGGCCTTTATCTCCTGCTCCATAGGTATGGTTGGCTTGTATTTCTCATCAGACTGTAAACTTTGTGATGACATGGGCTGTGGTTATGGATTCTTTATATCTCCTAAATTGCCTGGCACCAAGTAGATGTTCAGTCACTCATTATTTAATTAATTTAATGGATAGATAGAATGCTGCGCACCATTTCATTAGCTGGTTATTGGGGTTTAGGGGGAAGTCTTCCATAAAAACCAGAGTTGTCTAGAAGTCAAAGGTAACCGGGCGCTATTAGATTATGGATTTATTTCTTCTGAATCCACCGTGGAAGGCAGGTTTAGAATTAGCGCATGGAAGGTTCAGGAAGAAAGATATAGTTCAAGCCAGGTAAAGGTTTTCTACATTTAAAGATGTCACAAAATAGATAGAAGTGCTTCTGGTGGTATTGGAGTCTACATATTTTATTTCCCTGTAAAAAAGGGGTGCCTGGGTGGCTCAGTCGTTAAGCGTCTGCCTTCTGCTCGGGTCATGATCCCAGGGGCCTGGGATGGAGCCCCGCCTGGGGGGGGGGTCCCTGCTCAGTGGGGAGTCTGCTTCTCTCTCTCCCACTACCCCTGCTTGTGCTCTCTCTTTTGCTGTGTCTCTCTCTGTCAAATAAATAAATAAATAAATAAACAAATAAATAAATCTTTAAAAAAATTGAAGTTATGAGTACAATATTTACCAGCACAGTGTTGATGAACCAAAGAAAGGAAGTCTACAGATTCCATGATCAAGTGTTGAATTCAGGAGATTAACTTAGTTTGGGTTCCCCCAAAAGTAAACTCAAGAACGATTTTAATGCATGTGGTTTAGATAGGTCACAATCCTGGGATTGAAATATATAAAGTGAAATAAATTCATGGTAACGCTGAAAATAGAGTAGGGGATTCATAGTCTTCTTTTCCAGAACCTGTATTTGCTCCCAGGCTGAAGCCAGAAACAGCTGCATAAGAAAGGATAGGGACTCCTAAAGTAATAGATGTTCAAGATAAGGTCCTTTTCTGGCCTCTGAGGCCTGGGGATGTCTGCCACTTTCCCCTCACCATTGTTTACATATCCTTAGAGAAACTTGCCAGGTGACATAGCTCACCTAGACTCAGGCTTGCAACAAGTCCTCAATTTCGGAGGAGAGGCCAAAGTGGTTAATGGCAGAGGAAATCTTTGTGAGCCATCTGGACTAATCAGCCCTGCAATTTGTCTACAAATACACACTACGAGAGCAAAACCAAGGGGGGAAAAGAAAGAAAAAGTGTGGGGTGGGTAAGCAGAGCAGCATAAGCAAACAGAATTGACCCCAGAGGAAACAAAGACAATCCAAAGAAAAGAAGAGAAAATTTTAAATCTCCGGTCAGAGATTTAATCCATAATAGATTATATATAATATAATCTATTGGAGTATATTACGGAATGGAATATATATATTATTATATTATATTGGATTATATTATGGAATGGAATATATATAATATAATCCGTTAATAGATTAATGTTCAGAAGATATAATCAATAGATCCTATCAGAAAAACAAGGCAGAAAAGCAGATTCAATTCATGGAATTAAAAACATAGCACCTTGGGAAGCCTGGGTGGCTCAGTCAGTTGAACATCCGACTCTTGATCTCAGCTCAGGTCTTGATCTCAGCGTCGTGGGTTTGAGCCCCGCTTTGGGCTCTACACTGGGTGTGGAGCCTACTTAAACAACAACAACAACAACAACAAAACAAAAATAGTACCTCAATAAAACAATCTAACAGAACTAACTAAAGGAAAGATTTGGTGAAATTTCCCAGAACAAAGAGGTGAGGAACAAGAGAGAGAAAGCAAGAGCAGTTTCAGAAAACTAGGAATAAAACAAAGACACTAACAGCTTCCAAAAGCTGAAGGCATATGAGCTATGAGGGAAGAAGACCAATTCCGACAGAAGGGTTTCCATCAGCACTAGTTTTCCGAAGGTGTTGGAGGAATGGCTTGAATGTTCTTGGGAAGCTGATTTAGAGCTTAAAATTCTATTCCCAGCCAAGCTATAATCAAATGTGAGTACAAAATAAAAAAGGCACATTCAAACATGCAAGAATGCATTGCAAAGTTTACTTCTCATCCGTGCACCTTCCTGAAAATAAGATTTCTTGAGAATATATGGTAGCAAAAACCACACAAATGAGGTATCCAGCAGAGGAGGAGTCAGGATGGCGTTCAAGAAACAATGATCATAGTCCAAGTGTGCGTGAAAAGCAATCCAAGGGTAGCAGCTTGTACACCGAGGCTGGAAAGAAGATGGAAGAAGAGAAATGTGTCTTTTTCTTTTTCAGTGATTACAGATTAGGCATTTTTCCCAATATGATAATGTTTATGCAAATATTCTGAACTCAGAAAAGAAAATAAATGAATTAAATGGATGCACACAAGCGCGTGCGCACACACACACACACACACACACACACACACACACACGCACACCCCGGAAATACATACAATCCTCCATGGGAAGTGTCCTGGCATCTTGACAGACCTTGCTTCTGGGCAGCGATGTGGGGAAGGGAGTAAGAGAGAGCAGAGCGAGGGTGGGGATGTTTCTGCAACATTTTTATTTCTTTTAAAAGAAGAGACACAGAAAATCCAACGACATGATCTCGGCAGTGATGGAGTTTTTTTTTTTAAACAGCTTTATGGAAATCTAATCAGCATGCAATAAACTGCTTTAAAATATTTAAAGTATACACCTGGAAAAATTTTGGCCTATATGTACAACTGTCAACCCAGCACTACAGTCAAGATAGTGAACACACCCATCACCCCCAAAAGTTTCCTGTGCTCCCTGTAATCCTTCCTCCTGGCCCTGCCCCCCTCCCCGTCCCCAGGCAAACACTAACATGCTTTCAGTCACCAAAAAATGTTGCACGTCCTAGAGTTTCACATCGATGGACTCATGCAGGATGCATGTCTGTTGCTGCAGAGTAGTTAAGAATGGCATCTCCTTTCCAGCCCGGGTCACTAACTTACCAGTCCCTGTTAACCACTACTCTACTCTGTTTCTATGAGTTTGGCTTTTTAAGATTCCACATACCAGTTTCAGGCATACAGTGATTTGACAACTCTGTGTGTTATGCTCTGCTGACCACAAGTGCATGGTAATTCTATTTTTAATTCCTTGAGGAATGTCCATACTGCTCTCCATGGTGGCCACACCCACTTACATTTCCATCAACAGGGCAGCAAAGTTCCCTTTTCTTCACATTCTTGCCAACGCCTATTAGCTTTTGTCTTTTGGATGATAGCCATTCTAACAAGTGTGAGGTGACCTCCCAGTGCTGTTTTGATTTTGCATTTCCCTGATGATTAGTGATGCTGAATACCTTTCAGTGTACCTGTTGGCCCTCTGTATGTCTTCTTTAGAAAAATGTCTATTCAGTTCTTCTGCCCATTTTTAAATTGGATTGGTAGTTTGGGGTATTGAGTTGTATGATTTTTTATATATTTTGAATATTAACTCCCTCATCAGATATGTGATTTGCAAATATATTTTCCCATTCCCTAGGTTGTCCCCTCATTCTGTTGATTGTTGATTGTTGGGCAAAAGCTTCTTAGTTTGATATAGTCCAACTTCTTAATCTTTGCCTTTGTTGCTCATGCTTTTGGTGTCATACTAAAAAATTTTGCCAAAAAGAGCTTTTGCCCTGTGCTTTCTTCTAGGAGTTTTACAGTTCGGGACTCATGTTTAGGTTTTTAATCCGTTTCAAGTTAATTTTTGTGAGTGACATAAGTTAGGGGTCCGGTTTCATTTTTCTGCATGCAGCTGTTCAATATTCCCAGCACCACTCATTGAAGAGACTGTTCTCTCCCCATTGAGTATTCTGGGGTCCCTTCTTAAATATCAGCTGATCACATACATGAGGGTTTATTTCTGGGCTCTTGATGCTGTCCCCATTGGTCCCTGTGTCTATTTTTTATGCCACTACCACACTGTTTGATTGCTATAGTTTTGTAATATATTTTGAAATCAGTAAATGTGATGTCTCCAGCCTGTCCTTCTTTCTCAGGATTGTTCTGGCCATTCAGAATTGTTCGTGGTTCCATACAAATGCTAGGAATTTTTTTTTCCCTGTGAAAAATGCCATTGGAATTTTGTAAAGATTGCGTTGACTCTATAGATTGCTTGGGTAGTACGGACATGTCACAATATTAATTCTTCTGATGCATGAACATAGTCTATCTTTCTATTTGTTTGTGTCTTCCATTTCTTTCATCAAAGTCCTGTATTTTTCAATGTGCAGATCTTTCACCTCTTTAGTTAAACTTATTCCTAAGTATTTTACTACTTTTGATGCAATGGTAAATGAGATTGTTTTATTTCTTTTTCAGATAGTTAACTAACTCTCCTGTAACTTTACCAGGTTTGTTGACTAGTTCTAAGAGTCCTGTAGTAGAGTCTCTAGGACTTTCTTTAAAAAACAGTATTTATTTGAGAGCGAGAGAGAGCATGTGAGTGGGGGGAGGGGCGGAGGGAGAGAGAGAATCTCAAGCAGACTCACTGCTGAGCACAGTCTGATGTGGGGCTCAATCCCACGACTCTGAGATCATGACCTGAGCCGAAATCAAGAGTCAGATGCTTAAGCAACTGAGCCACCCAGGCGCCCCTTTAGGATTTTCTATATATGTAACCATATCATTTGTAAACAAAGACAATTTCACTCTTTACTTTCGGATTTGGAAGCCGTTTATTTCTCTTTGCTGCCCATTGCACAGCGTAAGACTTCCAGAACTTCACTAACTAGGAGTGATAAGAGTAGGCGCTCTTATCTCATTTGTAATCTTAGCAGAGAACCTTTCAATGTTTCACCACTGAATATGGTGCTGGCTGTGGGCCTGTCATATATGGCCCCCCATTATGCTGAGGTATGCATCTTCTGTACTCAAACATTTGAGCATCTTTATAAAGAAAGGATGTTGTATTTTGTCAAATACTTTCCCCACATCTAATGAGATGTTTATGATTTTTATCTTCCCTTCTACTAATGCAGTGTATCACATTTATTGGTTTGTATCTATTGAATCATTCCTGCCTCCAGGGATAAATCCCACTTGAGTATTGTGCATGATCCTTTTAATATACTGCTGAATTCAGTTTGCTAGTATTTATTGAGAATTTCTGCACCTATATTCATCAGGGATATTGGCTTTTCATTTTCTTTTTTTTTTTTTTTTTTTTTGTAATGTCCCCATTTGGCTTTGGTACCATACCAGGGCAATGCTGGCCTTGCAAAATGAGCCTGGGAATATTCCGTCCCCTTCAAAGCCTTCCGCTTGGAACAGTCTGAGAAGGATTGGTGTTAATTCTTCAAATGCTTGGCAGAATTTATATTCCGGATTTTCTTGGTTTGATAGTTGGTTTATGCAATAACACTAGATGTTCAAGTGTACCCATCGTCTTCTTTGGTACTTATGAAGATCTTCCCCTCTCTTAATACAGTGGGTTTTATGAATAAAATTCCTAATGATGAGGCCCTTTCAATGCCCAGGATAAACCTTTTCGGTCGTGAAGCATGATTGTTTCACTGTACTGTTGTTTGTTGTTATTTTTACACCGGGTTTATAATTTCTGCATATATTTTATGATGTTGAGTTTGCTTATAGATTTTGTTTTTGTGTTCTATCCTCAGGTACTTTTGCTATTCAAATTATGATAGCTTCATAAATCATGAACTTGTGATTTTCCTCTCTCTCTATCTCTATCTTCATATGCATGTGTGCATTTATATAATTTATTATATATAGAGAGAAATTTATATAATATAATAAGTATAAGAAGTATCTGTTCCTTGAAAATTTGTAAGAATCAGAAACCAACATTAAAATAATCTGGCCTGGGTTCTATTTAAAAAAATAGACCTTTCATGTGACTTTCGTTTCCTTTTTTTTATTTTTCTATTTTAATCATTTTCTCTGGCTTTCTATAACTTTTGTAATTAATTTTGCCAACTTAAAAATCTTTAGGAAATAATCCATTTAATTTGCATTTTAAAATTTGTTGGCAAAATGTTGGATATTCTTCCCAAAATAGTAAGCATTATATATGTATATATATATAATGCTTATATATATATATATATATATATTTACACACAGAGAACATACAAAATGTTGGATATTCTTCCCAAAATATTGTAAGTATTGCAAGACATTGATATGGAGCATCTTATCTGATGTGATAGAGGACCCTATTCTCCTTTGAGTTTTGTTTTCTTTAACATATATGTGCATGAAAATTAATATCTAAATAATTAAAATCAAATAAACCCAATAATGTGATTATTATTTTTATGCTAGTGTTCAGTGCCTGCAATGTGATTTTATTTTACTTTTTTTTTTAAGATTTTATTTATTTATTTGAGAGAGAGAATGAGAGATAGAGAGCACGAGAGGGAAGAGGGTCAGAGGGAGAAGCAGACTCCCTGCTGAGCAGGGAGCCCGATGTGGGACTCGATCCCGGGACTCCAGGGTCATGACCTGAGCCGAAGGCAGTCGCTTAACCAACTGAGCCACCCAGGCGCCCCCTGCAATGTGATTTTAGTTCGCTGATTGAATATGTTTAAAGGTAAGCTAATTACAGTATTACGGGAAGAGTTTTCTTTCTTCTGCACTGGAAACACCCCCAGGACAGTTCACGGTGAGCTGGGACCTATGGTCGCTGCATTAGAAAG
Source organism: Zalophus californianus (assembly GCF_009762305.2). Classification (NCBI taxonomy): domain Eukaryota; kingdom Metazoa; phylum Chordata; class Mammalia; order Carnivora; family Otariidae; genus Zalophus; species Zalophus californianus. The sequence goes on along the minus strand of NC_045607.1, from coordinate 92,275,171 downwards.
GCTGCCATGTGGGAGCCTCTTCTCAGGGTTAGGGTGCCTTAGTGACCTGCAGGTCTCCTCCTTGCAACTTGACAGCACTTCCTAAGTGTGTTGGTTTCCTGGAGCTGCCATACAAAATGGCCATACATTTAGAGGCTGACAATACCAGTTCATCCTCTCGCAATTCTGGCTGCCAAAACAGAGCTGCGCTTCCTCCAGAAGTTCCAGGGGAGATTTGGATCCTTATCTCTTCTAGCTTCTGAGGTTCCTCAGCCTTCTTGGCCACATCACTCCGATTTCTGCCTCCTTCATCATATTGCTTTCTCGTCCATCCGCTCCAAGGACACCTGTCATTGGAATCAGTACCCACCTAGATAGCTGAGAATGCTCTTCTCATCTCAAGATCTTTAATTATACCTGCAAAGACCCTCTCTCCAAATAAGCTCCCATTCACAAGTTCCGGGCATTAGGATATGGACTTACCTTTTTGGAGGCCACCACTCCACCCCACAGTCTGCACACCTGTCCCCCCAAATTAACATCTGTCCCCCATGCAACAGACATTCACCTTATCCCCACATCACAAAAAGTCTCAACCCATTAAAATATGGACTCTAAGTCCAAAATCTTATGTAAACACCATCAGCTCAAAAGTCCCAGATCTCATCATCTGCTCGGGTAAATCAGGAACGGGGGAGGCTCTCAGTATAACCCATGCCGGGCAAAATTCCCTCCATCTCTGCACCTGTCACACTAGAAAACAAGCCGTCTGCTTCCACAGTACAAAGGTGGGGCAGCCCAGGACGGCAGTCAGACAGTCCTATCCCAAAAGGGAGAAACTGGAAAGCAGGAGGAAGTCACCAGTCCTGGGGAACATCGAAATCCAGCAGGGAGAACTTCACTAGGCTTTAAGGCCTGGGGATAATCAGTCTTCTGCTGCTTGATATCTATCTGTTCTCTTCACCACGCCTCCATCATCTGTTCTCAGGGCCATCCGACCTTCTCTTGAATAGAAGCCCATGTTTGCCCCCAGGTAGCCCACCAGTAGAATCCCAGAAGTCTAACCGCCTTCCTTCATTTTGTCCCCTTCAACCCAAGCCGTCAGTGTTTCTGCTGATGTGACAGTGTCGAGCACCTGGTGGGTCCCCACGTCTGTCCCCGCGTACCTCACGGGGGCTCCACCCCATGGGACAAGAGCGTCTTCCATAGAGATTTCCTGAGTGATGCAATCTCCATTCCTGGCTCTGCCGAGATGATTGAGTGGACCTGTGAGATGCGTCATCTCTTCCGGGAAAGGGTGCCCAGCTGCTCCCCGGAACGTGTCTCCACTGTGTGCTTTGTTAGCAGCAAACCTCCTCAGAGGAGCAGCTCCTGCAAGTTTCTCATATCATCTGCTTTGGATTCCCTTCAGCCCACTGGTTCTCTGTTCAACCAATCTCTTTCCCCTTGCCTTCCCCTATAAGCCGCAAAGAAAACCCAGACACGCTCTGTCCACTGCCTGATGCCAAAATCAAGTCCACATTTTCAGATAGTTGTTACAGAAGCACACTGCTTCCTGATACCAAAAAAAAATTTTTTTTCCTTAGAATCCTGTGGCTTCTGTAACAAATTACCGCACACTGGGCGGCTTCAAACAACAACGCTTCATTCTCTCACGGTTCTGGAGGCCAAATTATTAAGTGAAGGAGTCATCAGGTCCACGTTGTTTCCAGAGATTCTAGGGGAGACGCGCTTCCTTGCCTTTTCCGGCGTCTGTCGGTCCCCAGCTTCTGTGACCTGTGGCTACACCACAACTTCTACCCCTGGTTTTACGTTGCCTTCAGCTCTGTTTCCATGGCTTCCCTACCTCTGTTTCTTACAAGGACATTTGTCATTGGATTTAGGGCCTGCCCAATAACCCAGGATGATCTCTTCATCTCAGTATCCTCAATTTAACTCTCTTTTCAAAGACCTTTTCACAAATAAGGGACTAGGGCCCCAGGGTCCAGGAACTAGGATGTAGATCGGGAGGGGTCATCATTCAACCCGCTCCACCCAGACATTCTCTCACGTAGCTCCGTTGGCAGGTGGACAGAGGCACTCTGGAATTCACTGTGTGGTGAGTGTGCTGACGGAGAGCTGTGTTCTGCCCACAGCCGGGAATGTTCTCCATGAAGTGCTTGCCTAAGTCCATTACGGAGCAGGGATGGCGGAGCGGCCTCGAAGTCCCATGCCACCCGTGGGTTCTTTTTCAGAAGCAACCTCATTCACACGCTCACGGGGCCAAATGTTAGAAAATGCTTACACTTTACAAACAGTATCAAAAACTTCCTCAATTACGTGATACTCACAAAAAAATCCCTAAATTATTTGAATACTCATTTGCTTCTATTTTATTTTAGGATAGAAGAACCTTTAAAACAGACAAGGTCTATCATTACTTTAAGAAAAAAAGAAAAAAGAAAGAAGACAACAAGAGTTTAGATAATCCCTGTGTGGTGAAGTAATTCCAGATCACAAAAATATTGAAAACTCAAGTTTACTTTGTGAAGTTAGTCATAATCTTAATACCAAAAGCTCTAGATGATAATCCTGGTAAGTAGACACCGCCTTTGACTTTTGAACGCAGGTGCCAGAATTCTAAGTTAAAGACAAGAATACAGAATTCAATGCTATGTTAAAATGATAATTCTCCATAAACAGACAGGCTTTATCCCGGTAAGGTAAGATTGGCTAGCGCCATTGGCGAATTCAGAATTCAGTAGTTTTAATAAATAATGGATAGAATAAACGATCACAAGTGTTCAAGTTGTGAAGGGTAGTGCGACAACCCACAACGCACTCCCATCAGTCGGTTCGGGACCAGATGGTGGCCGTCACATTTGCGGGGTCCCGCAAGCACCCCTCTGACGCCACCCCATCTCAGACACATCTCTTCTCACTTCCCTTTCCCTCAGAGCTAACCACTATCCTGATATTTTTTTTTTTTTTTTTTTTGCTTTTCACTTCCTTTTCTTTAAAATGTTACTATGTACAGGTGTATCCCTGAGAAATCATACTGTCTGGCTTTGAATACTTTTGAATTTTATATAAATACGATCCTACAGCAGGCATTTATGACTTACCTTCATACTCAAAATTGTCTTTGTGGGAATCAGCTGCGTTGCGGCTTTAACTAGACTTCATTTGCACCGCTGTGTAGAATCCCGCAGCAAGCAGGTGAGCAGAAAAGTGAACCCTGTCGGTTTCCTATGTGTCTTTTTAGATACTTTAATACACATGAAAACAGAAGTTGCTCTATTATTTTATTTCTCATGCTTCCCTCCCTATTGTGGACATGCTATATGAATGATCCCCAACGTTGCTCTTTTTTCACCTAACTATATATTTTGAAGCTTTACCCATTTTAACACATAACTTTAACAAACTTTATAATCATATTATTCAGTCATTCCTTCTTATGTGTATACACTAATTCATCTGACAAAGCCCCTTTATAGGTTGTTTAAAATTTCTGCCACTGTTAAAAAGCTCAAGTAAAAACATTTTGTACAAATAATGGAGGGCTAAAATCCCAGAAATAAAAATGCTGTGAAATTTTTAGAGATGCAGCGAAATTCACTTTCTTACATGATTTGGCCAGACCGATTTATCTTCCTACCAGTCGTGAAAGCAGAAGCCCATTTCCTCCCAATCTTGCCATCTTGGTGAGATGTGAAATTTAGGATTTTTGCCAATCTAACAGGTGTAATTTTAATTTGCATTCTTTCATTATGAAATTATAATGTATTTTGAATGATCTAAGTTTTTTAATTTAATGCAGAAACTTCAGATCTTTCCCTTTATGGGCTTGTGATATTTGAGTCTAGTTTAAAAAAGCTTTTCCATCCCCAGAATGATAAAGACAACTTTATTATTATTATTATTATTTTTAAAGACAACTTCTTGTATCATCATCTAATGGTTTATCATTTTGCCTTGTATAATTGTTTATAATAGTTCTATAATTTTGCCTTGCTTTTGTTTTTTTTATTAAGTCCAGTTAGCCAACATATAGTATATCATCAATTTTTGACGTACTGTTCAGTGATTCATTAGTTGCCTATAACACCCAGCGCTCATCAAGCCTTGCTTTTAAACTGACTATTGAGGTTTCTCTCAATGTCCTCAAACCTTTGAACCAGTGTTCTTGCTGAAACACTAGTAGTCTAAGTAGGTTCATGTTTTCTGGACATATTTCTTCAACTGCTGCAAAGAAAACCAAAAAAAAAAAAAAACAAAACAAAAACCTGTAATTAAGTGAACATCAGTAAATGGCTTTTCTTGTTGAGTCAAATGAGCCACTTTGAAATTTAGACTATCCGTCTATCTGTCCATCTGTCTATCTATGAGAGAGACATGATAATATTTTTGAAAAATTCTGCGGACAGGTAACCCATTCTAAATGCTCTAACTTTTCTGTGCTCTAACTTTTCATGGTGATGAGCACCTCACCCGGTAATGTTGGTGTATAATGTCCAGTTTAGCACTGCCGCAACGTGATTGACTCATAAATCATCCGCACGCCCCCGTGCCTGGAAAGCATGGCATCTGGTGTCCACGTCTCTCCCCGTCCCTGGGCTGGCATGCTGAAGCGCACTGACGTTAAATTAACAAAACGTGGCAGTGTGGCGGGACAGGTGGCACTGGGAAGGCCTCGGAGGTACAAGGGCATGGCTGCGATCAGAAGTAGGCAACCGTGCGTGGCCAGGAGAGCCCACGGCTGGCGCAGAACCGCTGGTGCAGTCCAGCTGTGAGCAGCCACAGACCACACACACACCGGGGAGAGGGGGAGAGCATGGCTGCCTCCAGCCAACTTGGTTTACAGACACAAAAATTTGAATGTCACAGAATTTTCACATGTTATGAAATGTTCAAATTTTGATTTTAAAAAAAACCATTCGGAAATGTAAAGGCCATTCTTGGCTGGCGGGAATGCAAAGGAGGGCAGTGGGCTGTGGGCTGCCAAGTCTGCTGTAGTGGGAAAGCCTCTCCTTCCAGAGATCTGTATCATTACACTTATCCCACTGAACTGAAACTCACCGATTCATTGGCAAAAATCTGGCGAGGGTCTGTCATGTGTCAGGAGATCACTCAATGAGTATGGCGGACAAGATAGCCACCTTTGTGGGGCTTTCCGGCCACTGCTCAGAGGCATCTATGAGAGAACTTCCCAGAAACAGATGATCTATCTTTGGACTTCCACTAAAGTGATGGTCAAGATAGACAAGTAAATCGCCAATAACAAAATGATGTTAAGAAGCGGGATAGAAGGGGCGCCTGGGTGGCTCGGTGGTGAAGCGTCTGCCTGCAGCTCGGGCCATGATCCCAGGGTCCTGGGATCGAGCCCCGCTTCTCCCTCTGCCCCTCCCCCGCTTGTGTTCTTCTCTCCCTGTCTTTCTCTCTCTGTCAAATTAAAAACAAAGCAAAACAAAACGTGCATTTAATAAAAAAAAGAAGTGGGATAGAAGTAAGTAAAGGTAAAGTAACTAAAGGAGCACACAAAGGAACTCTAACTTAGGAACTCTCACTCTAACTTATGGGGTAATTGGGTCATGGGCATTAGGGAGGGCTCTTGTTGTGATGATTCCTGGGTGTTGTACGTAACTGATGAATCGCTAAATTCTACACCTGAAACCATTTTACCATATATGTTAACTAACTAGAATTTAAATAAAAACTTAAAATAAAAAATAAAATAACAAACAAACAAAAATGTTCCTAGAAATAAATACTGAACTGCTTCTTCAAGTCTAAGAAATAGTTGTTATAAAGTGGAGGGAGTCACATGGTGAGAGGTGACATTTGTAAGGGGACATAAATGAAACGGTCAACAACCTAAACCTGAATGCTGCACTTCAGCGTCCTTTCTGTGGGTTGTTCTTTATGATCAAAAGCAATTTCAGCCAGAACTCCCATGTCTCGTTAGGCTACTTTCGGGACAAGATAGGCGGTCCTGAGTTTAAAGTAGAATAATTTTAACCCACACAGTAGAATAAATATCTGAGATTTGCTAGGAAGAAAACACGATAGAATGATGTGAGTGTGTTATTCTGGGGGAGGTTCTGATGACCTCGAACACCATCTTGCCCCACTGGTAGTTTAGAGTCTCGACAAGCCACCTCCCTGCGGACAGACACTAACACGGCAGTGCAGTGTCCCGAGCAAGTGACAGGTGAGGGCACTGACCACGAGAGCAGTCGTAGCTGCCTTTAACCCGCTTTTAGAATCGCTTTTGAGCAACTATGTTGACTATCTGTGTTGTTATTTTGTGTCTAGTTTCCTTCTTGTTGCGGGAAAACGTTGATAAAATAAGTTCATTTGTGGGGCGCCTGGGTGGCTCACTCATTAAGCGTCTGCCTTCGGCTCGGGTCATGATCCCAGGGTCGTGCTATCGAGTCCCGCATCGGGCTCCCTGCTCCGCAGAGTTTGCTCCTCCTTCTCCCTCTGCTCCTCCCCCAGTTCATTCTCTCTCTCTCCCTCTCTCAAATAAATAAATAAAATCTTTAAAAACAAAATTCATTTGCAAAGGTAGGCTGCCATACGGTTTTAGCTAACTCGGGATGCCCAAGGGGGCTATGGGATTTTCTGAGGGTAAATATTAACGTCCCTGAGGACAGCGTGTTCAAGCTTTTCCACGATGCAGTTTGAGGCTTCGTCCAGAATGAATCTGTATGTTTGCCATTAACCAGGGTTGAACTGTAAAAAGGCAATGATTTCTTGGTGTAATTTCTCTGAGTAAAGAATTGATAAAATAGTATGTCTTGAAGGATTTGGGGGAAATGCCCTCCACTTCCCCTTTCAGAATGGTTAAAATATTGATGAAGGCTAGTGAGCCCCGATATGTGAGGCCTACATTAGAAATTCAAATGTCAGACACATTGGACAATGTCTAAGAAGGCTGCCAATATTTCAAAAGAGGCTCATTTGAGGTGTGAGCTCCAAATCCAGAAATTCTCCTAACTTTTTTACATAATTCCTGTTTCAGGCTGCAGTTGATTGGATCCTCTCTTGTCTTATTAGAAGGGCCATAAGCCAATAGGAACGTAGCCAACGCAAATGATTTGCAGGTGTCGGGGGCTGTGCAAAGCTGTCCCGGCACATTTGGAAATGTTCTTGTGCCCTGTGGACTGCACTGCTGGAGGGCCTTCCTGCGCCCTGGGGCCCGGGCTGGGGCTGTCCTGGGTCAGATGGGCAGTGCACAGTGCCTTTGACTCCCTGTGGCTGAGATAAGAGACCTCATAGCAGGGCTGGGTGATCTGACCCTCCTAGTTTTGTTTCCAATATCTCAAACAGTTTCTGCATGTGCTGTATTTACTAGCTCCAAGTTTATTTTGCTCAGACATTTTTCCCTTTTAATCTTCTCAATCCCTCTGTGTTTTATGAGCAATTAAATCCAAGAGTGGTTTTGGTTTGTTTCTCCTTGCATTTGTCAAAATGTGCTTTTACTGTCTGAGCCGTGTTTGATGTCAGAGAGCGTCCTTGAGCCCCTTGGTAAGAGCAAGAGTTCACATTGTGATGAAGGTAGACCAGGTCATGAGAAAGTGTCTTTGGTTCTGCTGCTTTTTATCCAGCACCTCTCCGCTCAACAGCCAGGCTGGCCGCACCTTGCTTTCCCAGCCGGGTCCCTGTCCCTCACATCTGTTCACCCATGTAGGTCACCCCAGCCCATGTGGAGTTGGGTGGCAGCATGACCCAGCAGAACATGGCTGCAAGGTGTGTCCCTCTGGAGCCCTGGTCATCAGGATGGGGATGGGGTGGTTACCAGAGCACAAAGCCTTCCACTGTGTGTCCTGGGAAGAGAGGTAGCTAATTTTCAAGTGAATTAATTACACAGATTTTCCTTTGTGGTCTGCTATAATTAGAGGACTGCTTTTTGTCTTGGAAAAGAAAGGGGGCCTCAGCTGATCATTCCGATTTGGACCCATATTCTTTGAAACCAAAGGGCCTGGCATTACTTAGGTGGTATGGTCAGACAGCAGTCAGCTGGCCCACGGGGTCCAAATGCACACAACACATTCCCATTTATGAAAGAGATGGCTGTCGACACCATCTGGAACCATTTTATAAATGTTCGGTCAACATTCATCTTGGGCTCACTGAGAGCCTGTGCATGGAGAACCCCCTTACAGTAACCCCACCTCTGTTCCGTGTTTGTGTTGAGCTAACTCAGGTAGCATGGTGGATAGACTTCATATGCTCAGGGGTCTTCCATTTCCCATTTTGTCGAGTCCTGTCACTGGGACAACAAGATGAAAGTTCTAGAAGTTGTTATTGTTCAACCCCCCTGGTTAATAGGTTAGGAAATGGGACCTAGACAGAGTCAGGTGTTTATCCAGAGATACGGTTTGTAGAGAAGCTGGGGGAGAACCAGGTCTCCCGGTTACTGTCCAGGGCCCCTTCCACTATAGGCACTGATGTTAGGGTCTACAACTACATTCTACACACACACACACACACACAAACACACACACACACACACACACTCATGAATACATTAAAAATGTCTTTAGAAAGAAGAAAGGGGAAATCTTGCTGAGTCCTAGCATCATCAGTGGGTTTCTTGGAAGGTCATAAAAGCCCTTTCCCTAACCTACCTGCTGCCCCCTCCCTCCACAGTCTTCTACAAAGTCGTGTCTACGCGAGATCTTTGTAGATAAAACTGATGGTCTGTCTTAAAAGTTATCATGCCAACCACATCGGAGTAAAGTAGCAGAAGTCCTCTGTTCTCCAACTTGATGGGCAAGAGCATCTCTACCAGCAGACAGGGTGCATCTGGGCATACTCTTCACTGTGTGAAAGATTGCTCCAGCTCAAGTGTGGACACTGGGTCAGAGGGAGAGGCAAATAAAGATGCAAAGCTCAAATGGTGACCCAGTTGACCCCCAGCAGCAATGTTAAGAATCCAGAACCAGCCAGTTGGGAACTGTGATCAGCTTGAGCTAGCAGGTGTCTGCATCTGAGCCGATTCTTCTCCAGACAAAGGAATAATCTATGCATTGTGTTCGGTCTATTGGAATTCACCAGTGGAAGAAGCTGTGATTCAGCCACCATTCAGCCTTGAGATATGACACCCTGCTCCTCAACCTCCATTACTGTCCCCAACTCCCCAAAGGGATGGTGGTCAGCCTTTGTCACTAAAAGCCACCAAGCGGTGGTCAGGCTGGCCTCATGTCACTGAAAGCCACCCAGAATCAAGACTTTGTGCTTTCCTACGTGGAAGGTCTGGGCCTCATTGAGGCAATTGCCTGCCTGTTAAACATGACGTCTGAGGTTGTAGAAGGACAATGGCTTCTTTTGAAAATTTTAATTTAACATTTTATTTTGAAATTATTTTAAATTTACAGAGCAGTTGCAAAGATGGTCCCGGGAGTTCATGATCCTTCACCAATCTTCCCCTAAAGTCAAGGTCTCACAAAAGCATAGTGCGTCTATCCCGGGTACATGCGGAGACCCACAGCACCACACTATTAACTAAAGTGCAGGCTCTTTAGATTTCACCACATTTCCCACTAGACACCATATCGCTTTAGGCATCATTCTCTTTAAAATCTCCAGTCCATGACAGTTCCTCAGTGTTCATCATGACCTTGACCTTTTTGAATAACACTAGCCAAATATTTTGGAACATTTCCCCCAAACTGGGCATGTCAGGTGCTTTCTCATGATTACATGGAAGTGATGAATTTGGGGAGAATGCCATGGAGGTGATGTGTGTGCATCATCTCATCCTTTCAAGGGGTGTGTGATGTCATTGCCACTTGTCACCTGGGATGTTTACCCTGATCACCTGGCTCAGGTGGTCCGCCGGGTCTCTCCATTGTAAAGTCACCACCTTTTCCTTCCTCAGAGGAGGACAACGCAGCTTCGCTTCCTGGGGGGAGGGATGCAGAAGAACCTGTGGATGGATGGTAAAGCTAACACAGGGCCTCGGAGCTTTTTTGGAGGGTAGGGGCTTTGAGGCTCTGTCGATATCCTGCTTTCCCTCAAAGCTCCCACCTTGCCCGCCGCTGTTACCCCTGGGGTGTTCCCAGTGATTCCTGTGCTCTCGGTCCTGCATCTCGACTGGAATTACTTGACCTGTCCCATTTCATTCCTGCGTGCAATCATTTCCTCACGTCAGGATGGACTCACACCTGTTTGCGTCGTCCTTTGGGGTAGACTCCAACACAACCACGGTTTATCTTTGTGGCTGCAATTGTTCCAGCTTGCACTGCTGGGAGCCCTTTGGGTCGGTTCCTGTCTACCAGCCTCCATCCCTGCCTCACCCCACCCCCAATTTTTAAGAAATCACTTCCTTCCTTTTTAGTCACAAGATGTCCCAAGCTCATCTTATGCTTTCCCTGTCCCAGTCCTGGAATCAACCATTTCTCCAAGGTGCCCTGTTTCCTCTTATTGGAGAAAGGAGTCAGAGAGCACTTTCCAGGTGCTGCGCGTACTTATTGCTGGGCCCTCTTAGCAGGCAGAAACAGAAAAAAAATGTGTGTGCATATTAACCCATGTATGCACACACATTTATTTCTGTGTCTACTGATTCGTGCACAGATTAAAATAAGCAGGAGGTCATGCTGACATCTCCGATTCTAATCCAAAAGAACAAGGTTCATTCTAGCATCCAGCCCCTTGCTTATCTGTAATTTCTTTCTCTATGGCAAGAAACCCAGGTCTCATTATCTACAATGCATTTACTGATTTTTTCACCCTGGTATAAGGTAAAGTAGTTGCTGAGTGGCCCACCCCTCCTCCAAACTGACAAATTACCTGTAGAACACAGTTCTCCTGTATCCAGTGAGCTAAGTTCTTTTAAAAATGGTAAACCACCCCTTAAGCCACCCTGCTCCCACCCTTTTAACCCCCCACGACTGTGCTTAATTTTTTTCCATAGCAAACCCCACATGTGTAAAATAAATTTTGTATATTTAGTAAATTGTGTGTGTCTCTCTGACTAGGTTGGAAGATCCTCAAAGAGTGAGGACTTGGAAGATTTTATTCAATGTCGTAGCCCCGCCCCTAGCAGAGCGCCAGGCCCATGATGGTATCAACACATATGCATTACGTGAAGCGAGCACCAGTAACTGAGCTTAGACAGCCCTGTGAATTCAGATGTCCATTGAATAGAAGTGGACCCCAGAGAGAACCTCAGTACTTCCGCACGCCATCTGGAGAAGTAATCAGAATTTCTCTATTTGCCGTATTTTCAGGACACCAGCTTCTTCAAGATGAGCAATGGGCGCTCTGTTGAAGCCTGGTGCGTGGCAAGCTGGGATATCCATAGCAGAGCACCGGACTCGCCTGAACTTCAGCTCGGTCCCAACTGTGCAGTGGACCCAGTGTCTGGGATCTGCTTCTAGGAATACTGACCACATTGGTCTGAGATAGGGCCTCAAGGGATTTTTAAAAACTGTGCTCTAATATGCATAACATAAAATTTACCATTTTAATCATGTGTAAGTGTAGAGTCCAAAGGCATTAGAAACAATTACATTGTGCAATCATCAACACCATCCATCAACCAGAACTTTTGGTCTTGACAAACTGGAACTGCATCCCCATTGAACACCTCCTCATCCCCTGCCCCAGCCCCTGTGCTCACCATCTACGTTCTCTGCGACTCTGCTCTAGGGGCCTCATGTAAGTGGGATCCTACAGTATTTGGCGCGCGCGCATGTGTGTGTGTGTGTGTGTGTGTGTGTGTGTGTGTGTGTGTGTGTGTGTGTCTGGCTTATTTCACTCAGCATAACGTTTTAAAGGTTTACCCATGTTGTAGCAGGTGTCAGAATTTCTTGCCTTTTGAAGGCCAAATCGCGTCCCATTGGGTGTATATGCCATATTTTGTTTCTCCATTCATCTGTCAGTGGACATTTGTTTCTACCTTCCGGTTATGGTGAATAATTCTGCTACAAACGTGGGCATACAAGCAACTGGAATACTCCCTGCTTCGTTATTCTGGGTCTATACTCAGAAGTGGGATTGTCTACATATTGACATGGCCATGAGGTTTTCCATTTCAGATGTGCAGCCAAGGTTGTAAACCCACGTGCTGTAGGTTTCCTCATCACACACCATGCTCTGAGGAGAGGCCGGCTGGAATGCCAGTGGTCAGAGGCATTCTGTTCATATTTGCTGAATGGATGAATTCATAATAAAAAGCACTTGGATACCACCCACACAAAAATGTATGTTTCCGGAAAGATGGCGCTGGAATGAAAGCTGGAGGCATTTCAACAATGCGAGTTTCCAGAAATAGACAGAGTATCAATGGGCCACTTGCAGCCCTAACAGCAAAGCTTCCTTCCAGCTTTATCTTCTACCCCAAAGCCTAAATCTGCTTGCTGCCAATTTAGTTAACACACACCCTGACGGGGATGAGGAAAAAGGAAATGCAATTTGGAAACTGTGAATCTAACTCATTCAGATCATTTCTTCTTTCAATTTCTTAGTGTAAATCTATCACATTTTGTTGGGTACCTCCCCCCAAACCCCCGCCAAAAATATTTCTCAGAATCCCTTTCCAAAAAATAAAATGTATTGAGTAAGCGCTTTGTCCTCAGATGAGCAGCAGTGTAGGTCTGCTGAAGCCCCAACAGCCAAAAACAATAAAACAACAAGAGAGGAACACACAGAGAGAAAGGAAGAGTGTTTTTCCGCATCTGCAGAGACATCCCTTCTCTCCTAGGTTCTGGTGGCAACCATGAGGGGGTGACACAAAGCCTCTGCAGTGCTCCCCGACCCCGGAGAGATGGGGGGGCTTCTTAGTAGGATTCCCACCTTACTTTCCAGTCCTAAACCATGGCTTGCTCTGAGGTCAGAGGGCATGCTCCTAAGCCCAGAGGCTTTTACCCAGCTGCTCGCTCTCATCACTGTCCTGCCCCTGGGCAGGAACCCAGCGTGGGAGTTGGCAGCCTCCAGGAGGCATGCTGCCCTCTTAGCATCTCAGGCTGGAAACTTCGAGTTTTGGGGAAGGAGGCCTGGGGAAGTAGACCATGGACCAGCGGGGCGTGAGCAGGGAATGCACGTCTTGTCTTGTTGCTCTGAGCAGAAGGTTCCAGCAGGAGAGGGGAGTGTGTTTGAGGTGAAAGAAGCAGAGATAGCAGAGAGGCGAGGCTGGATGTCTGCCATGCCTGCACGGCGAGAGAGGGGCGGACCGCCTGGTGAATCTATGGGGTGCCTGCTCCTGGGGGAGTCAAGGTCATTGTTCAGGGGCATGATGGCCACTGTGTTCCAGCAGCTGGGTCTCTACCCCACATGTGCATGTCCCCACAGCAGCCCAGCTGCATGGGGCAGGTGCCTTGGCCCAGGCAGGGGGAGCTCACTCACATTTGCCTTCCCTTCAAACACCAGGGTAGGTGCGGCCTGGCGGGGACCTGCCCCTGCCCCATACACACGCACACGCCTCCGTCTCTGCATCTCGCTGTCTCTCTCTCTCCGTCTCCGAGTTACCTCCTGCGGCTCTCTGAGTTTGGGTTTCTTCGTCTTGGTCTACCAGAACTGCCTGGTAGAAAACCATGACAAGAAGGGCAAGCAAGAAGGGTACTCTGTTCTGTCTTTATCCACAAGCCGCCCGCCAGCACCCTGATCTGTCCCTCTGGACCCCGGAGCCCCTTGAGTCCCACTGGCTCTTGGGGGGCAGCTGGGTGCTTGTGGAGTCCTGCTTCCACGCAACACCTGCTGGCCCATGATTCCCCAGGGAGGGGAATGGCCGTACAGCGTGCTGAAATACTGATCCGTACCCTGTCCCTCTGTCTCAACTGTGGCGGCCCTTCGTACTGATACTGTAATATTGTCATTCATCATAAGAGTGATATATTTGGTAATCTCAGGAAACAAACCGAGGGTTGCTGGAGTGGAGGGGGGTGGGAGGGATGGGGTGGCCGGGTGATAGACATTGGGGAGGGTATGTGCTATGGTGAGCGCTGTGAATTGTGCAAGACTGTTGAATCACAGATCTGTACCTCTGAAACAAATAATGCAACATATGTTAAGAAAAAAGAAAAAGAAGAAGATAGCAGGAGGGGAAGAATGAAGGGGGGAAATCGGAGGGGGAGACAAACCATGAGAGACGATGGACTCTGAAAAACAAACTGAGGGTTCTAGAGGGGAGGGGGTGGGGGATGGGTTAGCCTGGTGATGGGTATTAAAGAGGGCACGTTCTGCGTGGAGCACTGGGTGTTATGCACAAACAATGAATCATGGAACACTACATCAAAAGCTAATGATGTAATGTATGGTGATTAACATAACAGTAAAAAATTTAAAAAAATTTAAAGAAAAGAATGATATATTTGGTCCTTGTCCCTACGTCTGCCACAGAGCTCCTAAAACGCTGGGTTTTCCAGAGTGAGGAGAGCAATGAAAGGTGCCTTTTGTGATGTTGATGAGGCAATTCTAGCCACAACTAGAATCTGGTGAATTCAGCCACCTGGAGGATCAACAAATCAACCCTGTGATTGATTAGGGGGTTGGAACTTTCAGTGACACCCCTGACCTCCAGGAGAAGAGAGGAGAGGGGCTAGAGGTTGGGTCAATCACCAAAGGCCAGTGGTTTAATCGATCATGCCTATGCAGTGAAGCCTCCATAAACCTCCCAAAGGACAGGGTTTGGAGAGCTTCTGGGTCGGTGAACATCTGGAGATTTTGGGAGAGTGGTGCGGCCCTGTGTGTCTCTTCATCGGCTGTTCCTGAGCTGTGTCCTTTAATAAGAAACCAGTGGTCTGGTAAGTAAAACATTTCCCTGAGTTCTGTGAGCCCCACTAGCAAATTACTCGATTCCAAACCTCTGATCTGGAGCCTAAGAGCTCGGGTGACAGCCTGATCTTGGGGACTGGCGTCTGAAGGGCGTGGGGGCAGTCCTGTGGGACTGAGCCCCTAACCCAGGGAATCTGACACTACCCTTGGGGAGAGACAGGATCACAACTGAGTTGCTTGGCGGTGCGGGGAACCCCCATGCCCCTGCTACCTGAACCATCACTGGGTACAGAATCCTTTGAGATACCCAGATGGATACAGGTGGCCACCCTGTTTTCCTGAGGGACAGGTGAGGGGAGAAACGAGCAGAGTGACTAGTATCTGTTGATCACCTAACGCAATGTTTTCCTTTTGGTTTTGTTGTTGTTGTTGTTTTGTCTACAATTCTAAGAAATGGATGATGCTTTGCAAACCACTTCACGTGTATGATAAATACAAATGAAACAAAAGTTTTGTGAAGAAGCTTACTCATACTATGTATGATAAAGAACAAAATGCAACAGTTAATATCAAGAAGATTCAAGTTGGAAGCCCCAATAAAGCATTTAGAATCAACAACAACCTGAATCATTTAGAATCGTGGCTTATTATGAATTGATTTTCTTTCCCCATAATGGGTGGCAACCCACATTTCCAAACCACTGGCACCATCACGAACCAGATGCTGGGCGCTGGGCACGGCTCATTTAACATCCACAAAACATATTTGAGGAAGATATTAATAGCTCTATTTTGCCGATGGAGAAACTCAAAGCCCAGTCAGCCTAAATGACTTGGAGAAATCCTTTGCTTCCTAAAAGGCTTTTCTTGCTCCCCTCCTTCGGTGTCAATGGCAGGAGCGGACACCAGCCCTGCTGGGTGGTAGGAGCTTCCTGGAGCCGGGTCGATGCGGGGTCTCCGAGGGCCGTAGTTGCTCTTCCAAAGTCTGGACACAGGAATGCCGCTCAGCCCCTCAGGGGCAGCCCCTCCATGTCGCTGCCACCGGGAGCGCGGCTGGTAGAAGCACCACTCGCCCGAGCGGGAGCTTCTCCCCCAGCTGCTCTGCTTTGCATTTTGCTCTCTTTGCCTCTTAACTGGCGTGGTGCATAGGGCTCATCCTGTCGCTTCAAACGGAGCCCTCCCAAATTCAAGATTGGGCTGGCAGCAGCTCTGCATCTCTCTATGAAATTTGCTTCTCTGGGGGCCCGGCAGAAGTGGGCACAGGTCCCACCACCGCATCTTGCTCCTGAGCAGCATGTGAAACAAACCCATACAGAGGCTCTCTCTTCCTTGGGTTTCGGCTTTTCAGTCTGAAACCAAGTTTAAGGAGGGAAGCAGAGATTATATCCCATGTCCCTTCTCCACTTCCTCCGCTCCCTCCAAAACCATCTGTTTGGATCACATGCGTGTCCAGCAATGTGCTGGGCCTCAGAAAGAAGGGTGGGAAGGAGCAAAGACCGTCATCCTGGTCCTTACCTGAGTGATGAGCTAGTGCAGTGGTCCGTAAACCTTAGCTTGCCTGGGGGCTTGCTGCCACACGGCCTGCGCGTTTCCCCAGCAGGTGTAGGGTGGGCCAGGCTTCTCCTTTCTAACGACCTCACAGGGGCCACCACTGCTGCTGGTCCCAGGACCCCACTTTGAGAACCACAGATCCAGTTGTAGAGTTCCCTGCATGCAACATGTCCAGACTGAGCTGAAGCCTCGCTGGGGCTCTCTGGGCTCCTTGGGGCGGAAGGGGGCCCTTGTGGTTAAGGTTGGCCCACACTGAAATGGGTTCGAAGCTGCTATCCAATATCTCTGTCCTTCTCCAAAGTCTCGCTCCCTCCCAGAAGCTAGATGCCAGTGATTGGCAGGTCCCCGGAGTGCACCCCAAACGGGCCGATGCAACTCCATCTGTTAGAGCATATGCTCTGAAAACCAGAGGCCTCCCTCCAGGAGCTCATTATTTACCAATCACTAAGCCGGCAGCCGCGAGCGTCTTCCCCTGGCTGCCACTCTGTCTGCGGACAATGTGAGTCTGACAGGTGCTGCCGAGCCCCCGCCGAGGTCCTTCCCCCCCGGCTCCGCCCCACTACCTGTGGACCCTCACAGAGATTTCTGTGCAGAAAGGCTCTCCCAGTCTTCATAAACGTTCGGCAAAATTTGCACTACACCTCCCCGTTTTTATGGCAACTGTCAGTTACAGTGAGGACCACGGCCCGTGCGAAGTCAGCTTTCTCTCCGATGGTTGAACATGGAACAGAAGCATCTTCCAATCAAGCCAAATCCACAAGTGCCTTCTGAGTACATTTGGATGCCTGCAGATCCCCATGGGGTCTGCCGCAAGAAGCCCAGGATTCCTGATTCAGGAGGCACCGGGCGCATCCCTGCAGAATGAAAGGGGTGCTTGGAGACTGCTGTGTTCGGGGCACACCTCAGCCGCCTTTTCTCACCTTTGCTTTGATTGGTTTGCTGGAGTTAGGTCACACGAGCACTGGTATTGTTAACCCATTATTATTTGAACAGGCAGGAAAAAACATTGAAGGGATATTTCTTTTTTTCTTTAAGATTTATTTATTTATTTGAGAGAGAGAGAGAGAGAGAGAGAGAGAGCGTGTGTGGGTGGAGGGGCAGATGGAGAGAGAGTCTCAAGGAGGCTCGGTGCTGAGCACGGAGCCCGACGTGGGGCTCGATCTCACGACCGTGAGATCACAACCTGAGCCAAAACTAAGAGCTGACGCTTAACTGACTGCGCCAGCCAAGCACCCGAGAAAAAATATGGAACAACAGGAAAGGGCAGAGTTTCTTTTTCTGTGCAGTTATCCAACAAGACTGTGGTGTTTTGTCTGATAGAAAGAGAGCACACACCGTTGGTAAGCTAGCCTCTGTGTTCTGGCCCACGTGCACACACACGAGACATCTCAGAGCGATGGAAAACCCCAATCCTTCTACTAGTTCTTAATCTGAAGTTGCGTGGGTCCAAGGCCTGGCCGGAGCTTTCCTCTGACGCAGTGGGCACCACAGAACAGGCTCTGCTCAGTCATCTTATGGTTGAAGACGGCAGGACATGGGAATCCCTGAAGCCCTGCATGGCCAGGCGGCTTGTGGGGAAGTGAATCCAGTGCTGCCCCCTGAGCCTGGAGCTGCTGCAGACCTGTGGCTCTGACCCCTGACCGGCGTGGAGAAGAAGCTGTGTGGCCACAGTTGCTGCAGACGGATGTCTGTCTTTGAGAGGCCCCTCATGCTGAGCTGGACCCTTCGCTGCACACTTGGTAGCCCTGGTGGGGGGGGGGGGGCTGCGAGAAGTCAGGAGCTGCCTTTTGAGAGAACGCACTCCCCTTCCCCTAGAAATCGTGTCTGGTGTCTCCAAGAATTCTTCAGTGGGTACACGTGTGTCCCAAGTGGAGGATCTCGCCTGTAGCCTGAGCCCCGACAAAGAGAACAGGATAAGACAGACTGTGATTCAAGTAATAAAGGAACAAGGTCACGTCCGGCAGAGCAGCGTGGCGCACTTCAGAGCCACAGTGGTTCTGGGTTCAACGGGTAGTGGAGCAAGCCGCGTGTCCGGGGCCGAGCCGCGGGGACCTCCCACCAGGGAAGGCACGCTGGCTCCAGAAGGTCCGCTCTGAGGGAAAAGGGCGACGTGTGGGTATGGTGGCCCTGGCCCAGGATGTGGCTGAGCGGGCCGGCGCTCATCCCCCAGGCTCCAAAACAAATGGAGGCCGCAGGACGGCAGCAGAGACCATCCCAGGGCAAAACCCTGGCGTCCCCAGCAGAGCACGGTGCTCACACGGCCTCTGCCCGCTGCCAGGTGCACACCGTTCACTCCAGCGAGCGCCAGTCCGGCGCAGAGGCAGGCAGAGCCTTTGCTGCCTGCAGAGTGGCCACGGAGCTGCTGGGGGCGTGCAGAGGGTGAGCAGAAGTCAGACGCAATGGGGGCCTGGAGGGGCCGTGCTGAGTTGGCCCTGTCCGCAGGGACACGCTGTCCTAGCCCGTGCTAGTCGTTGGCACGTCCAGGAACGGTGTGTGCGCTGTGGGTCACCCAGCCTGGCTGCGCACACTGCCTCGTTCAAGCCCCCAGCGCTGGAGGGCGGTAGGGCAACATGGCCCATTTCTCAGATAGGGAAAGCGAGGCTCAGAGCGCCACGTATGCAGTGGCGAGGCTGGTTTGGAGCAGCGGGTCCTCTTGCTCCACCTTGGGGAGTGTGTCCACAGGCTTCCTTCCTTTCTGGGCTTTCTTGGGTCTGCAAATCCAGTAATACTTTAATCCGAAAGAACTGAATTAAAAGAAATCCCCCTCCTCAAACTTCTTATAACATGCCCCAGGCAAAACGACCAGGGCCAAAGCTCTCCCCATCAGTTCAATGCAGCGATGGCACCTGGCTGCTGGCTCAGGGTGTGGGGAGCTGAGGGTGCCCACATGGGGGCTGGGAAGAATGGAAGCTTCCGCCATTCACAGCCCAGGGAGCAGGGCCGGCTGCAGGTGTGCAGCTCGCCGTCATCCGCAAATGGTGCAAATTCAGACAAAGAGCCCCAAAGGCAGGACCTGTGGCCCCTGGGCCAGGGCCGAGGGCAGAAAGCAAAGGAGCTGGTGGAGAAGCAGACAGCCCTCCGCCCCCCAAGAAGCATCCTCAGAGGGCGGCACCTGCCCCTCAGCAGAGCCCCGAGGGCGGACACTTGAGCCAGCGGGAGTGGAGGTGGCACTGGGTGTCTCCACAGTGTCCCTGCGCGCTGTCCTGGCACACAGGCCTGGTCCTCCCCTCCCGTGCGCGGCACAGAGCAGGGCACGCCTCCCCAAGCTGTCTTCCCTGAAATGGCCTCTCTGGGGCACCGCCACCTAAGCAGGTGTGCTTCACACACACACACGGAGACAGACACACACATCATACACACACCCCCCCCACGTACCATACGCATATTCACACACTCATACGCACTTATATGCACACATCACACATACACACACTATGTAAACACACACACACACACCATACATACACACTCACACACACCTGAGTCATACGTATGCAGACACAGTCATACATACCACACACACACACACACTCACACACACACACCCCGTACATACACACAGACAGGTCCACAAATACGCCGTGAAGCGCGTCATCAGTGGGTTTCTGCTGCCACCTACAGGCTCAGCTGCGGCAGAGGTCGATCAAGGAACGAAACCACCTTGAGATATTACAATAGGATCCCTGTGTCCAGGGGCAACTGCTTATTTTTCAAATTCGAGGGCCAGCGAGGTTTCCGTTAGGAAAAGGAGGCATGTGTTCCTTAGATAAGTGGTCTGCCACCGGAATGTAGTAGAATCTACAGTCACCGGGGATGCGTGTGTGTGTGCAGGTGGGAGTCCTGTGTGCGGTGTCTGTGCACATGTGTGTGCTCACATCACGTGTGTGGTTCTTGGGCAGGCGTTCTTGTGTGAGGAGTCCAGCCGGAGGAGAGCTCCAGGGTCATACAGGAGGAGGACAGCACTGTAGTTGTGAATCCAGAACGAGCTAGTGCCCACTGAGAGCCCTTAGAGCCATATAACCTCTGTTACAACCACCCAGCTGCTTCCGTGTAGCCTGGAAAAAGCCACCAATGATCCACAATGAATGAACAGATATGCACACGGAGTTCCAAGAAAATTTCATTAAAGGGCACTGAAATTTGAATTTCACATATTTTTCATCTGTCATGAAATAGTCCTGTTCCTCTAATATTGTTCATTCATTTAAAAAAAATCCAAAATCACTCTTTGTTCACCGGACACACCCAAACGGGCTGCGATGGATTTGGCCCCGGGGATTGCCACTTACCAACCCTGGTGTCTGTCACTGACTCGGGCCCGAAGCTCTACGTCTACTGCCAAGTTATGCTGGGTTTTGAACCACTATGGGATAGCAGTGCCCTGTAATAGTCTCAACAAGTTTCTTGGTCTTCCATCGTGTTCTCAATGGCAAATCTGATAGGCAGCCATTTCTTTCTCCATCACAGGGAATCATGAAGCAAAGTCCCCGTTTCAGCTTTGTGGATGACCTCATCCGCAACTTGAAACCACAGACCATCTGGACGGCAGCATCCTCTAATCTCCAGCTCCGGGAAGGTTTCAGAGCGACAATTTGGGGATGGCGATTTGTCGTCTTCTCTTTTCTGGAAATGTTGCTTTGAAGACTTGCAGAACAAGACCGTTGTAGGCATTTCTGTGCTGCTATACGCGTCCTGAATGAAGTCTGCTGGGAACAGGGAATAACGTTTACAGGTATCTACATGTGGGCCAATATGTGAGGCTGCAAAGGGTGGAGAACCATGCCTAAGTTTGGAGTTGGAGAACCATGTTCTTTGAGATTTTCTCCAGGTACCATTAGACCTTTCTCTTTTGAGGATTCCAGTCAACTTTTAAATAACTTGTATAAACTTTTATACAAGCAACTCAAAAACATGGGGAAAAAGCAGATAGGTTCAAGAACATTTTCTTTATTTCTGATCAGTGCTTTTGTTTGTTCATTAGTTTGTTTAATTAAAGCCTCACTTCTTGCCCTTTTGCTTTTAGTACGTTGCTTGGTCAATTTGTATGTCTTCGTCAAACTTCGCTGCACCTCAGTATGAGTGTGTGGGTTGAGGGGTAACAATTCTTTTTTCAGATGGAGCAGGAGAATTGTGAAGAGCGACCAAGCAGCAGGTGGGTCTGACGAGGCTTTTATATCAGAAGACCTCTGTGTTCCTTCCGTCCCTACGATTTTAAAATTTCACAGTTCTCTGCACGTGATACCGAATTCTTTCAAAAAGAAGATAAATTGAAACTTTGCCCCTTAGATGACTTCATTGTAATGGCGAGACATCGTCCCCTTCATGCCACTTGGCCTTTAATGGCACTAATTATAGGCGTGCAGGCTGTTATCATTTCGCACCAGAGAGAACCTCAGGGAGGGAACCTTGGGGATTCTTCAACAATGCAGTCCTGAAGGCATATCTCCATTTTGAAGGCTCTATATCTGTTCCCAAGGGTCAAATCTTTGTTGCCCTCCCGTTTCTAGACTGAACAGTTCCCTCCCCTGTTTGTACATTTAAGCCTTAACCCCAGGGTAATTGCATTTGGATGCAAAGCCTTTAAGGAGGTAAGTAGGGTGTAATGAGATCCTAAGAGTGGGGTCCTAATCCGATCGGACTGGTGACATAAAGAAGACACACCAGAGATCTCTGTCTCCACACACACACATGAGGCCACATGTAGACACAGTGGGAAGGCAGTTGTCTGCAACCCAAGGAGACAGGCTTCACCAGAAACCAGCCCTGCCCACAACTTGATCTCGGACTTTCCAGCCTCTAGAACTCAGAGAAAATAACATTCTGCTGTTTAAGACCACTCCCTCTCTCCCCACTGAGTGGTACGTGTTATGCCAGAGCAGGTGCACCTCCAAACTGTTCTCTCCCAAGTGTCTGAGTTTGGCTCTGAAAAAGATTGCTTCCCTCGAGAGCTCAATCCTAAGCAAAGCTCTTACACATGTCCCCTGTCTTCTTGGAACATTTGTCAGCCAGTTCTCCCCAGAAGTGGCTGCTCAGTCCGTCTCCAGGCCCCACTGGGCAATGGGATCATCCTGCCACACACATCAGAATTGCTTGCGAAGCTCTGTCCAAAAGACAAATGCCTGGGGGAGCCCGTGTATAGTTCTGGCTGGACCCTTGACCTCTGAATGCTCCAAGTGTCCCAGGAAATCTAGAGGACTCTCAGCGGACGCAGTGTGCAGGACCTGGGGCTGTCAGAGGAGCACGTGAGACTCATGTAGGAGCTTGAAAATGGGACAGGCTCACGCCCCACCTGCAGAAATCCTGATTCTGGAAATCTGTGCTTGAGCTTCCCTGGGGAGTTTTTCACTTCAGTATTGTACTTTTCAATTCCAGAATTTCCACTTGGCTCTTCTTAAATTATTTATCTTTATTATTGTTCTCTGCTAGATGAGACAGCATTCTCATACTTTGCCTTTGTTCCTTCAACACAGTTCCTTGAGTTCTTTCTACACATTGACAACAGATGATTTGAAGTTTCTGGCTAGTAGGTTCTGTGTCCGGGCTTCCTCATGGATCATCTCTATCAACAACTTCGTTTCCCCCTGTGTGAGAGCCTCATCTCCTTGTTTCCTATTCTGTCTTATAGTTTTCTTGTTGTGGTGGCTGAAAACTGAACATTCTAGGTCATAATATGTGGCAACTCTGGAAATCAGAGTCCCCCCTCTCCCTAGGGTTTGCTGTTGTGCTGTTACTTGGCTGTTGTTTGTTTAGCTACCTTTCTGAACTAATTATGTCCCCTCTATTTGGTCACTGATGTCTCTGCTCGATTACCTTAGTGAGCAGCAAATGTGTGGACAGAGATTTCTTTAACTGCCTGGAAGCAGTAAGTCTCCCAACCTTTGCCAAGGGGCCCTGTGTGCAAGTTGGGGAATGCTTTCAAAACTCAGCCAGGCAGTTGGCAACCCTGCCTTAACCTGCACTTCTTCCTGGCTTAGAGTCCCAAGGTCATCCAGAGATAAGAGCTTCCAGATTTTTTAATTTGTTAATTTTTAAAGATTTTATTAATATTTTTAAAGATTTTATTTATTTATTTGAGAGAGAGAGCAAGCATGAGCGGGGGAGGGAGAAGAAACAGAGGGAGAGCGAGAAGCGGGCTCCCCACTGGGCAGGGAGCCCGATGCAGGGATCGATCCCAGGACCCTGGGATCATGACCTGAGCTAAAGACAGATGCTTAACCAACTGAGCCACCCGGGCGCCCCTACTTCCAGATTTTTAAAGAAGATTTATTTATTTATTTTAGTGGGGAGGGGCAAAGGGAGAGGGAGAAGAGTCCTAGGCAGACTCTGTGCTGGGCACAGAGCCCCATGAGGGACTCGATCTCATGACCCTGAGACTAGGACCTGAGCCAAAACCAAGAGTTAAAGGCCTAACTGACTGCACCACCTAGGCACCCCCAGAGCTTCCAGTGTTTTAAGAACTTTCCTGAGCCTGCATACAACCGTATGTATGTGCATGACCTTCTAGGGTCCCAGAAATAGCTTAGAACTTTTTAAAGCATTCTATGGATGTGTCATTCTCCAGTTTTTATTTTATTCTATTGATTGTCCAACTTTTCCCACTGCCTTAGGCAACTGCAATACTCAACAATTGCCTCTGATTGTTTTAGACAAACACCACTGGAGAAAAGGCTACTGGTAGGAATAGGCTCTAAATCAAGCAAAACAAAGAGAGGCTTGTGAGTGGAGTCTCCCAGGGAACCCCGAACAGGCCACCATTCTGTCTCCTCCTGGGCTGCTGATCTTCACCACAACCAAATGCTGATGGTGTTCAAAGGCACTGTGGAGCAGGGAAGAGAAGAGATGGGAGAATGCAAGTTAAAATGCTACAAAGCTTGTTGTTCTTACCAAGATTTGGCCATTTTTCTTGAAGTGACTCCCTAGATTGTTGTACACCTTTAATTAATTTCCAGAGTACTGAAAAAGCTGATTCTGACCAATTTGCCAGTGGTCCCATTACTTTTATGAAAGAGAGGGCTTTCAGAGTTCCTTACTTGTTCCTTGACACCACTGGGTAAAGTTAATTTTAGTATTGCATTTTATTTAACTCAATATATCCAGAATATTTTTATTTGAATATATAATCAGGACAAAAATTGTTAATGATATATTTTACATTTTTATGTGATGTCTTCAAAATCCAGTGTGTATTTTATACTAACAAAGCATTTCAACTTGGATGAGCCACATTTCAAACGTTCCGTAGCTCCATGTGGCTATGGCACCACATTGAACAAAACAGATTTTTGTCAGAGCTCTAAGTGTGTTCAATATGTTCCATTACGCTTGATCAATATTCAATAGATAGTGTAGAGAATGACCAGTTAATTAGGTTACAGGTGGTCGCATTATGTAAGTGCTCAATGGCAGAAATCCTCTGAAGGCAGTCTGTATATAGGTTGTAAAGCATGTTTTTTTAGTATACTTTATCTGGAAATGGAAAGAGAAAGCAGAACATAAACGAACAACAACAACAACAAAATTACTCCCAGTAAAATATTGGGACTAATTAGAGCAGTAAATCAGATTGTCTTCAGAAATATTCAGTCCTTCCTCTTTACCTCAAGGTGACACCAAGGAGGAATTTACCTCCCTGGTCCACTGATGCTGGCTTGGTCATGTGAGTTGGGATGTTAGCATTTGTGACACAGAAGAAGCTTGAGGATTGCTTGTACAGTTGGATTCTGGTGCCTAAGATAACCCGCTGGTCCAGGAATTGGATGTCAGACACACAGTGCAGAGCTACCCCAGGCAGTTCACCTCAGTTAGGTCCAGCCTATGTTAGTTTACTCCAGTGAATGCACAAGTGCATAAGGTATCAACACATACTGAATGCTATTGAAATTTGTGGTTGGTTGTTACGCAGCATTATTGTGGCAATAGCTAGCTGATGTAACTGCCAACTGAAGATCAGCAGAATAAAATGTATACTCTGAAGTGATAGTGTAAGTCAATGAGCAAACAGGCAAGTCAGCTTTTGCTGTGGGCAACAAACAGTTCCCCTTTCAGTGACTTAAAGCAGCCAGCATTTCACTATTTCCCACCGGGTCTGCAGGTAGGCTACAGTATTCTACTGCAGGCTGCAGGTCAGCACAGCTCTGATTATCACGCCTTTCCAGGTTGAAGGAAGAGCTGTGAACTGGGACACATGCTTCCCATGCAGACAGGAGTTGCATATAGAGTGAGCCAAAATAAGCAAGTGTGTTTAGGTCTTTGCTCAGGCAGATCACATCCCCTCCCATTGCAAAAAGCGAAAGCAAGTCCTTCAGCCTGGTGCTTGTCAGACCAGGCTGTACCTCTTCCCGGGGAGGTGGGGGTGTGGCAAGGGGGATCCATACTTCCTGAGTGACAGGCCAATACAGTCTCCCACCGAAAGTCACCCAGCTGTTTATTTGGTAACTTTTCACAAACGGTTTGATTACTATAAATAATAGGTTATCATAAACATGACTTAAGAATAACAACGATACTCCTATCCAACTGACTCTGTTTTCTAGGAGCTTCACTAAGGTCCGTGTATTCCCAGAAATTCTCTGGAGGGTGATGAGTGAAAGGAAAGCTGGGGGCAAACAGGATGCGTCATCATGCTTTCCCCACATCCTCTGTTGATCGGGGTAAGCCCGTGGCTGTCTGATTATAACAGAGACACGTGGTCAGGGCAAGCCGCCTGTTCTCTTCGGCCCCAGGAGCTGCTCTCAGCTCCGCGGCTCCTTTTGCAGGGTTCCTGGAAGGGTGCGATCAACTGGGCCGGTACTTCCCGGCCAGAGCCGCTGCCGCCGGCCCGGGGAAGGGGCGTGGGCCCCACAGCCCGCCTGCCAGGTGCCTGTGTGGGGGACCCCCGGAAAAGCAGGGCGGAGGGCGTGGGAAGCAGAGATCCGCAGGGCGGGCGGGACAGCGAGCGGAGCCGCGGGGCTGACCTCTGAGTGCGAGCCCCCCTGTGTACTTCCCGCAAACCTGCTTCAGCGCGTCATCCAGCGCGGCTCCCGCCCTGCAGCTGCCTCTAGCTGGGCTTCACCGTCCTTCTAGCAGCCGTTAAGAACAATTTCCCCGGCTTTTATAAAAGTAGCATTTTACTCAGAGTGCAAGGAGCTTGAAAGCTCATAGGAACTGCAGAATCCACTTTAAAACAGTGTCCCAAATCCGAACGCACAGCCCATATTCCTGCCACATGAGTGTCTACTCATTAACGAAAAAAAATAATTAGATAAAGGATTCCAAATCTCAAGTGTCCTCAATACAGTCACATTTGTCTGTTGCTTCCCATGTCAGCGCTTCTGAGGTGCTTTTGACAAAACGGGCGTTTTGACCTGGAAGGCTGGTGTGAACCAGGTCTCCGTGCATGTGTACTAGTGCTTTGTGGATGCAACAGGAGAGAAGGAAGTTCTCGGGGTCGATCAGATAGTCACCTATTGGTTTTATGTTACGGTAAAAGCAGCTAACATGGGGTCCACCCTCCTCGTAGACTTCCGAGGGCAGAGCAGAGTGCCGTTGGCCACAGGCACGGGGCCGGTGCAGCTCTCTGGGCTCGTTCATCCTGCACAACTGAGGCTTTCTCCCTTGAACGGCACCCGTCCCCCTCCCCTTCCCCCCCGCCCTGGCTCCCCCCTTCCGCTCGGCTTCCCTGTGCTGGACCACTCTAGGGCCCTCACGGCAGGGGAACCATGCGGCGTTTGTCCTTCTCTGTCTGCCCCGTTCTACTCAGCACTGTGTCCTCTGGGTCCATCTGTGTTGTTCCACGTGGTAAGATTTCTTTCCTTAAGGCCAAAGAGTATTCCACTGTAAGTATGTCTCTTTCTGTCTGTCTCTTTTTTAATCCACAGCCAAGGTGTGGAAGTGACCTAAATGTGCATCCACAGATGAACAGATAAAAATATTCATCAACGCAGGAGTTTTCCTCTGAAGCCCGGGTGGTGTTACTGATTTTAGCAGAAATGAAAAACAAGAATCCCCAAATTCCAGGTCATTGCGGCCCTGGAAGCCTGGGCCTCCTCCCTCGCCTGCTTTCGTCCCATGAGGGCCTCTGCAGCCCCGTCCCGGCGCGGCCGCCAGGGGCATGACTCACCCAGTGAACGCACCTGCTCTTTCTGGAGCTGAGTCAGGGAACACCGGACCCTCCCGTGGGGATCTGTATTTATAGGACGCCAAAGCCGTCCAAAGCAGAGCTGTTGTTTAGCAACCCAGCACGGGTCTCCTGGAAAACAAATGGAAAAACAGCACTCTTCAGGCCCCCCTCTCTCCTGCAGTCGGTGTAGCTTTGTCCCCAGTCAACACAACAACGCTTCCATGACACTGGCCACACAGCACTAGGTCTCGCTCTTCTCCAGTTAGCCCACCGAGCCGGGGCTGTGGCCGTCCGGAGGCCCCTGGCTGCCTTTTCTCATTTCAGTTTCTGTGACTTTGACGATTTTATGTATTTGGTTATTGAGAGAGAGGGAGCATGAGAGGGGCAGGCCAACTCCACGATGAGCGCAGAGCCCAGCCTGGGGCTCGAGCCCATGACTCTGATATCACAACCTGAGCCGAAACCAAGTCAGACCGTCAGGGGCCCCGCAGATCCAGTGACTTTGTACAAGCCCACACTGCCCTGGGATGTTTCCAACTAAAAATCCAGCCCAAATCTGATCTTCAGGAGATTTTCATCATCCAAGGGGCTGACTAGCCATGGCCGTTCAGTTTGGCCACAGGCGCCTACGTCCAAAACTCAACTTAGCCTCTGCGTCCTGGACCCGGGTCCTTGCTCTGCAGCTCGGGGATCCCAACACTGCCTACTTGAGCTGGATTTTCATAACTGCCCCTCTCTCTGTTCCACACTCACACTCACACCTGGTGCACTCTCTCCAGACCACCAGCCCAGGGCTCAGAACCTGTTGCTCATGCCCACTTTGTGGCAGAAGCATCCTGGACCCCAGTCCCCCCAGATCCCCCAGGCCTCATCTTCGGGATGGTCCTCTAACCTCCCCTGCCAGGCCCGTGTGTTTCGTTCTTCAGGGATCCTCCTGAGCCCAACCAAAGGCTCTTCCACACTCTCTGGGGGAGCCCCGGGCTCCAGCTTACACCAGGGCAGCCTGCGGCTGGGACGGCTCGTCCCCGCAAGTGTGCGCTCTCCCTCGTACCCTGTATCCAGGCTCCCTGCAGGATTCACTCCAGGTGCTCCTGTGGGCAACAGTTTTGGGATTTGCCCCTCCCCCAGCCTCCTTCCTTCTCCAGCCCCTGCCCTGTGTTCTCGGCACTGTCCCCTTCCCCCCACCTCACGAAATGCTAGGGACTCTATATGCTGCCTCTACATATGCCCACAGGTTTAGGAAGCCTCACCCATCACTCAGCACCGAGCTTCTCTCTCCTTCATCTGTGCCCTCATGCATTCACCTCCACTTAATTCATCCCGACTTCAGAGATGCGTTCTCTTCCCTTCCTAGACCCGAAGCACTGTGAGGGCCAGCACTTTGAGGATTCTCCTTTGCACCAATAAAAACTGTCACACGATAAATGACATAGAAATCCTGGATAAATGACCACATCTCTAAAACCAAATATCCCTTGAATATTTTTTGAACTTTGCAGAAATTCACCTCTGTCTTAGCGTCTGCAAATATTTGCCATCTCCTGTCTCTTATTTTTATTTTGATAAGATATAAATTTGGACAGCAAGAGAGGAGACCACCAAAGTTATATATTTCTTTAATATCGTCCTTTTTTTTCTTACAGATGCATTTTTGCTAAATGATACGTGGATGTTACAGCCCTTGGCAGCGGTGAGGGTCTTCGCTCGTCCAGCGGCCCGAGCTGGCCCCTTCACCGCTAGGGGGGTGGATGAGAGTTTCCTCGAGCAGCCTCACACTCCAGCTGTGCTCAGGACCCTCAGACGTGGCTTTACGGGAATACCTAAAGCAAGCAAACACGCATAATTTCGAGTGAAATCAGGCTTTCTAGTGAAGGATTCAGAAACAGTCCATGTTCTTGGCCTCTGCTGCCCATGTGGGTCCCAGACTCAATCCCAAGTGCTGAAGAGGACAGGCAGCCTTTCGCACCTCTACAGAAAATGTCCACAAGGGCCTTCCAAGAATGAAAGGCTCCAGGCTTTAGGCAAGCGTATCCTGAAGATATTTTCATCACATTTTACTACCAACTTCCAGATCCTCGTAAACAATGAAAATTGAAGCTCTCTCTAAATTTTCCATTTTTCTAAAATTAAGGGGTGTATGAGCCCATGAGGCGGGAAGCTGGTGGTGGTGCAGTGCCCGTGCTCACGAGGGCCCCTGCTGGGGGCCACCTGGTTTGGAGGAGGAAGGGGGATCCCGCTCTTGAAACAGAAGCACGACACTCCAGTCTGAGATCCTTCCTTTGGGGGCAGGTGCAGGGGCCCCAGCTACACCTGGGAATCGCCCGCCCAGGGCCACGCACGGCTGCCTGTGGGCACAAGGGTGCTCCCTGACACCTCAGAGGCCGACGTGCATTTGCTTTAGAATGGAGCTATTTTGTTGCCAATATTTTATTTATTTATTTTTCCAGATTTTATTTATTTATTTGACAGAGACACAGCGAGAGAGGGAACACAAAGCAGGGGGAGCGGGAGAGGGAGAAGCAGGCTTCCCGCGGAGCAGGGAGCCCGATGCGGGGCTCGGTCCCAGGACCCTGGGATCATGACCTGAGCTGAAGGTAGACGCTTAGCGACTGAGCCATCCAGGCGCCCCAAAAGGTTCTTCATTTCTTCATCGTGCCCCCGAGACTGGGTGCCACCGTGACACGTCTGTCCTCTGGGGCTTTGGCTAGTTTGATCCAGAGTGAGATGTGTCATGTCTTAAAAGCAAATACGTTTATTGGCAGGAGAGTAAAATGGTGAACAAACAAGTCAGCCAGGCTTGTCTCTATCATGTCTTACTGTGTGCCAGGCATGTTACAGGCTGTTTGTGTCCCACTCCTGAAGGCCTGGAGCCGGTCAGGCAGGGTGCTCCAGACAACCACGCCCGCTGGGACACCTGGGTACCCGCTGGTGTCAGCTACTCCCCCCCGTGCTGCCTCGTGAGGCTGGAGCTGTCCCATTCTTCCATGTTGCTGAAAGCACTTCAGGAAACTTTCCTTAATGGCTGTTTGAGAACATCAATCCTTTCCTGCCTAGACTCTAATGGACACAAATAGTAAACACCTTTTCTCTGACCCTCTCTCAATTATTTCCTGGCCACCTGGTGCAGACAGAGGCTTGCAGAGTTTCTAGGGTAACCATCTGTCATCAAGAGCATGCCCGTGCCTCTCTGAGTTCGGAGGCATGCGTGATCATGTGTGTATGTGAAAGACAGAGAGAGAAGGGGGCAAGGGGAGACACAGACAGAGAGAAGTTTTTGTGTACATGTGCATCGTATACCCCCCGACTGCAGCTCATGTCAAAATCGTTAGAGAGGTGTTGACAGATCAAGGAGAAAATGTAACACATCACTAGCTCTGCATCGCACAAGGTAATTACCAGCATCTCAACCAAATAGGTGACACCTCCCTCAATCCAGTGAAGCGCTCGACAAGAAGATGTAAGGTAGCAACACAAGAGCTCAGAATGAAAAAGTGATTCTAGTCTCTTTGGATAAAGACGTCAAGTGTAGGAAGAGCAAACCCAGCAACTCTTAAGCATCTCCCTTGAGCTGATAAACATTTATAGTTTCTCTGGGGAACGAGCAAAAGGATGTGCAGGAAATCACTGAGCATGTCTTTGCTTCCTGTGGAGAGAATCCCGAGCTCTGCCTCGAGCCTGGCGGACACACCGCAGCGTTCGGGAGGTCAGGATGTGCACTCTACAGCAAGCAGGGCGCAGGGAGCTCGGGGTCTAAATCCTCTTTCCCATCACTCAGTGAGCACAGAGAAAATAAGAAAATACTGGAGACGGTCCCTGTTATCTGACTCAACTAGAAGTGGGGAAAGGGTCTTTTACCATGGACTCTTCACATCGATTTCCTGTCTGCGGCCAACCAGTCCTGGACATTAGCACCTGTTTCTGTACATTGCTGCAAAGCCTCCAGCCTACGTTTTCCGCCATACTGCAAAGATCAGACAACTGGCCCTCTACTTGGCTACGGAAGCTCCTTGAAATCATGACCCACGTGTGTCGCATTCTTGCACCTAGCAGTTTCCTGGGACCGAATATGCATGCGTGGTTTCTTGCACCAGGGTAGCTCAGATCAGTGGTTCAAGATGTGGCCTGAGGTATAATAGTAGTCTGGCATATTCTAGAAACAAGTTCCTCACAGCTTGGATGTTTGAAGCATGGTGAAATCTACCCCCTCTTCATTCCATGAATTGGCCATTTGTTGGCCTTGGGATACTGCCTGCCCATTGGCTCCGCCAGGGCTCTCCTGGGGCTCCCATTCATTCTGTCCATCTGTCATATCCCAGCTGTGACTGAGAGGAGGTGATGGGCCAGAGCTTGAGTGAGAGCCACTGGGGTAAAGGGGACTTTTGTGCTGGGCATGATTCGTACACTGGTGATGCACTTCAAAGAACTGGGGACAGAAGACAGGGCTAGCTATGCCTCCCAGTGGAAAGAAAGATTGCTCCACCAAACACTTGACCTAACATTTAACACGGCACTGGATTCTGAGGAATTGACATCACAGAGAATACACCAGGAAAGGGCATGCCTTGAAGCACGCGCAGATCATCTCTGCTCACCCGGTCAGCAGGGCTGGCACTCCTGGGGACCTCGGGGCCTCCGATGGAGGAGCAGAGGACCCAGTCTGGAAGCCCTACCATGAACCGTGCCTTGGCCTCCCATGTGGTCTCCGCCCAAGTTCCCACTTACTCATTCAAGTCCCTCCTCTGGCCACAGTACAGCTTGGTTTCTATAAAGAAGCCATCATCAGAATGCTGACCCACCTACTCCTAGTAACAGGTTAGTGGCGTGCATTCCAGGTGCTCTGCAGCCTGGTGACCTCAGGCATCACCCAGTCGGAATTTCTGGTGGTTGGAGGCCACACCAACTCCACAAACTCCCAACTGTGCCTGGAGACACCATGGTCAGGGTCACCTCTTCAACCTCTCCTGTCAGTGGGTCTTGTAATTTAGTCCAGCTGAGACCAGCTTCTTCGTTAAGGACGCTGCTTTCCCTTTGGCCATCTTAAGTGGTGGCCATTTTCTCCATTCCCCTTTACCCCAGGCCTAGATGCAGACGGTGCGTCTTCTCGTTCTTCATTCTGACTTCATGACCACCACCCCTCCTTCCTCACTAACCCCCCATTTTGAAGCCCATGGCTAAGACTGCAGCCCCTTCCTGCTCTTCTGGATGTGATTATCCAGGGTATTTCCCCAATATTGCTTCAAGTTGTGCCTTTGGCTTTCTGTCTTCTGTCCATCTCTCTGTCACCAGATGTGGTGACTTCAGCACTCACGCAGACCATAGCTTCCTGTGCCTGGTCCCCGCCCTTCCTCCTCCCCCGACAATACTCTTTCCTACCACGTCACCTCAGAAACCGGCTGCCCCCGTTACATTCTAGACCCGATCCTTAGCAACAGCAGCGTTTCCTCCCAAATCTCGACTGTGAGCTTCTTACTCTCTTACCATAAACTGCTCGTGTTCCAAGCCACTTCCTCTAGTTCAACAACTGCAAAATGTCTTACTCCAAGGAGCCCTCCAAGCCATTCACTGCCATGCCTCCATTTTCCAGATCATATATATGCACTTCCCTCCTTTCTGACCCCCACAGTAAGCACCCCCTTATAGATAATCTCAATGTTCTTGCCCCTTTCTCCCTGTGGGATACTTGTCCTTGAAACTCCCAGCTTTGGTCAAACAATCTGCTCATTCTGCAACAGGCCCCAAGCACACAAAACACACAGCCATGACATTCAGCCATCCTCTACCTGTACCTTCTCCAGGATCAGGGGGACACAGCTTGCCTGGCCAGGCTGCTAGCAACCCTTCATCAACTTTTACTCTCTCTCTGGGACAACTTATTCTTCTTGCTCCCCAAATACCCCAAACTTCCCCTCCCCCGCTCTCTCAAAGCTTGCTTCTTATACCTCTAAAAAATTAAGTGCAATCATATCTCCTTTGGAGCACAAGAACATGCTGTAATAGATCCCATCACATTAATTAATAACATAGACCCCAGTGCTCT
The DNA here is from genome assembly GCF_009762305.2 of Zalophus californianus. Taxonomy (NCBI): domain Eukaryota; kingdom Metazoa; phylum Chordata; class Mammalia; order Carnivora; family Otariidae; genus Zalophus; species Zalophus californianus. Next base: position 92,241,803 of record NC_045607.1, on the reverse strand, counting down.
TTCTACTCTTCTAGCTACTTCCCCATTTACCAACATAGGATTATGGAAAAATAAAGTTGAAAGGTTTATTCACTATAACACCTTTTTTAGAAAAAAATCACCACGCAATAAGAATTGTTCTTAAGTTCATAAACAAACCAACCCCACACTGCGAACCCCTGAACAAAACAAGGAATGTTCAGTGCTTTTGCTGCTTTCTAAATCTCCTGTTCCTTGTTACTGTAGAGTATTTTAATTTTACCTTCTCATTAAACAAACAAAATGTTAGTTTCTTAACTGTAATGAGCTAATTAGATTTTATAAGCAGGTTTACAAATTCTTTGCTTTCTAGTATTTTTTACATTCTACCCACCACATTTGAAGGAAAGGTTTTTCAATGGTAAACCACTTTGCCTGTGTAGGTTGGGAAACATCTGTGCTTCACCTGCATTATTGAGTGATATTTTAGCTGGGTATAGGGTCGACACTTTGTGCTGCATTTCTGGGTGATCCCGGTCCCTGGGAGAGAAATCCTGCACAGAGCTCCCAGAGAGGGAGGAGGATTTTCCAAGGCTTGAGCCCTGAGAGTTTCTTCCAGTCATGGAGCAGGTAAGCAAGTCTGCCTTTTGCAAGCACTGGAAATCAAATCAACTGCTTTGTGACATAAATCATGTCATTTCTTTCTGTTTCCATTCTGAGTCTAGGCTATAAAATTCTTCCAATTTTCACTCTAGACCTTCTCCAGAGTGGAGCTAACTCTTAACTATTGCTGGCTCATTTGCATGTGAATTTGCTTACTACCCTGCCTTTACAACAGGTGGGGCGTCTAATTACCAGGTCAATGTCAGCACGGAGGAGTGGGTATGTAAGGAAGGTCTGTCAGGTACTGCTCTGTTGGGGGCCAGGGGCATCACTGTTGTGCTTCAAAGAATTCAGACCCCTCCCCGGTTCTGCCGTCTTTCTCCTTGTCTTCTCACTGCTTTGCAAGATTAATTTCTTCCTCTAGTGTGTGTATGGCAGCCACTAATTTCTCCTGTCTTTCCTTGATGTGTTGTCTTTTCCCTGATTCAACGGTTCCCTTCTGGTTATGCTCCTACCCAGAATCCTACGCTGGAAGTTGTGATTTTCAGACTGTCATTATTTCATTTTCTGCTGCTTCTAATGAGAAATCTGCCACCAAATGATCAGCCCTTTGTGGGTCTGTCTTCTCTGTTAGCTTTTACAATTTTCTTTTCACGTTTGATGTTCTTCGGTTTCAACCCAATATAACGAGGCTAATTTTGGCTTATTCTATTATTCAGTTCTTCCTACATTGTGGAAACGATGCAGTGGATTTTTTAACTGCAAGCACTATCTTCTCTGAACTCTGTCCTAGGCAGGGATCACCCAGTTTTCTCTTCTGATTTACCCCGTTTTCTTTCTTTCAAAGACAGAAAAGGCAAGATAAGGTTTATCTTATCCTTCAAGAGCTTTTTAAAATTCCAACGGCTGTATTTGCTATTTCTCCTATTTCAAAGTGGTTATTTTTTATGTACATGTGTTCCTGGTGCTTTCCTTCGTAATTACTTACTTTTAGTGCAGACTTGTCCTTCCTCTCTCCAGAGATATAAGCATATTTATATTACAGGCATTCCTGCATGTTGTCCTACTTCATCTGTCAGGAAAGAACACTTTATGGATGGTTCTCTTGGTTAGTCTTTGTTTCTACTGTGGGCTCAGGATTCTAGATTGCAAATGCATCTTGAATTGCAAGTTTTCGGTTTTTTCTCTCTCATGGCCATATTCACGGCTTTGCTGTCCCTCTCGCTCCTCGACCCCCACGGCTTCACAAGGGCCACCGTTCCGCTGGCCCAGTTTGGGGTTCCTTCCTTGCAACGACATCATCCCTTCATCTAACATTGAGTTCTTGAGGCTGCGCGCCGCGCCAGGCCCTGGAGGACTGCATGCAATTTCAGAACGGGCTGCTATCCAGGGTGGGTAATGGTCCCTCTACTCTGCTTGAATGAGAAGCCCCACTAATGAAAGGAGGGGCTCAGGGGGTTCCTTGGGTTATCAATACCAAGGGTTTGGGTTTGATAAACAGTATAATCTGGCCAGTGCCTCAGGTACAGGGCAGGGACAGTGTCTCACATACAGAGCTGAGTAGAGTGACAGGATGCACCCAGGTCAGTGTGACTTGTCCCCACAAATTGAGAAACAGTTCCAATCACTGTCCTGCCCCACAGGTGGAGACAGAAGTGGGACGGGAGGGTCTTTTCTGCCTGCGACAAGGTGCTTTGACCCTGGTGTGGACCACAGTTCTCATTGTCCACAGAACTAGTAAGCTGAGATCTATAAAAAACAATTTGCGTAAAAAGTGGCTGTTTTGCTTGTTGAATCTGGAAGACTCCTGCTGGTTGACGTGAGAGCTTTTTTCTGGTTGCAGAAAGATGTAGGGATTCAAAAATAGAACACATTCAGTTTCAAATTGTTCCGAATATTCTAAAAACATCTCCTTTAACATGTCTTCAGGTGTGCATTTTGGGGGCAAACAATAAGCAACACATGAATAAGACAATATCTCCCAGGAAATCAAAGTTGACATCATTCATCAGTCATCAGCTGCTATTTCTGTTGGGTTAGAAATCTGCTCCTCCTTGTTCCTGATTGCTGACCACCCACAATCTAGCTGCTCTCACACCGACCTAATTCCAGACGTCAGCCTCACAGACTCCCATGCCCTGTGACCACCGCAGAGCCTTGACCCATGGCCTTGTCCAGCAGCCAGCGGCCCACCTCCCCAGGCCCTGGAGAGCCTGCATTTGCTCATTCCTCTGGATGGATCACCTGGAAATATCAAGGCCTTTCAAACCTGCACTCCCAAGCTGGATAGGACCCATGCTGAATTCTTTCTGCAGTTATAAGGATCCATCGTGCAGAAATGCACTGGATGCAAATCGATGCGATTTTTGCACAGGTGCCTTGCAAACTCAGAGCACAGAACACAGGCCACTGCTCTCTGGGCCGGTGTTTAACCTGGACCTGGAAAGACAGGGAGAACTCTGAGCTGGGGAAAGGGCCGCTGTCTGCAGGCTTCCGAAGCTCAAGGGAAGACGGAGTGAGTTCAGGAAGCCGAGGAGGGGGTGGTCACGTTTGGGAAGAGCAGGGAGGCCAGCGTTGCTGTCCTGTAGCCCACCTCGCGCACCCGCAGGGACCACGGGAGGATGGGGGAGAGGCCAGCCCAGGTGATGAAGCCAGCAGGAGAGGCCTGGCCAGTGGTGTTCAGGGGAAACCCTGGGACTGGTGAAGTTTTGGCAGATTCCATTCATGAGGATATTCCGAAGAGGCTCCCGAAGCAAAGAGGAGGTCCGGGCAGCAAGAAGTCTGGAGGAGGAGGTGGACCAAGGAAGCACAGCGGGACAGAGGGCTCTCCTTCCCTGCACAACCCCGGGCACCATCCCTCACAGCCCCGGCAGCCCCAGCAGCCTCGGGGAGATGGCCACGCAACAGGGGTGCAGTGCCTCTCCTTCTAGCAACTGGTTGGCTGTCCCATGGTTCCAAATCTGCATCCAATTCCCTGGGCGGGTGAGGGAAACCGAATCACCCCTGCGTTCTAGCCTGCCTCTTCCAGGGCATGCGCAGTCTACCAGGAGCCCGGAGCTCCGTGCGCTTGCTCTCGGCAGTCCCGCACAGCGCTGCACGTGGCTCCTTCCCCCTCCTCATCCCAGGCTCACAGTCTTCCTACCTCCTGGCTGCAGTGGCAGATGGGCCCCTGATCCCTCCGAAGGCTGGGACGTACTCGGCGCACCTCCCTTCTGGTTGCTCTGGGCACTCGTGCTTTGGTTGCTGTAAACCCTCAGCACCCTCGCAAGGGACTTTGCTGGAGCAATCGTCTCCTCCTTCCCCACGTCATCGACTCCCCATCATCTTCTGGTTAAATACCGCTCATCTCAAGGACCAGTTCTCTCCACCTTCCTTCTCTGCAGCGGCTGTCCCCTGCCTGCCTGCCTGCCTGGTGTCTTTCCGCCCTCGCCTGGGGGCATCCGCAAATGGCAGAGCTCTGTTCTTCACCTGCCTCACTGTTTTCCTCCCGACCTTGCTGTCTGCACCACCCGGCAGCTCCTGGACCCCGCCAGAAGCCCGACGCTGGCGCCACCCTTGGGTCTTAAGTTTGCCTCACCTCCCCACACCCCTCCATTCCACTCATCCGCAGGTGTTCTCAGCTCCACCCCCACAGGCCCCTCTCCACTCCGGTGTTCACAGCCAGCCACATGCCTCCTGCCTGGACTGTCTCAGCTACTGTCCCCACTTGTCTCCCTGCTGTCTCTGTTGCTTTTTACCATTTCATTCCAAGCGCTACACAGCGAGGGGCGGGGATGTCCGGGGACAGATGATGGGTGCACTCAGGGCGTGCAGAGCAGTTGCACATAAGCCAGGTGGATACAAACAAGTAGAAAAGGAAACATGGAGCATTGGAGCCTCTGGCTTTTCTGAGCTGCCTTTCCTTGCTGGAAAGGTTAGGGAGGAGCGGAGGAAGGAGGGCTGCCTGGGATCATTGTCGCTCTGGGTTGAAACTGTCCTTGTCGGCTGAAACATTCTAACGCAGTCTTTGTTTCTTGTCTGCTCCATCAATCTAACAGACAGGTAACTCCAATGGCCTTCGCCCTCTGCTTTCACTGGTGGTTGGCTCTCTGGAAGTGGATTATATAAAGCATAGGAGTGTTGAAACTGCAGAGAATAGACCCACATCTCAGCTCCTCCATTATAAACCCGTTCGTTAAAACAAATCCGTTTTAACCCGTGTTCACTTCTTAGCCCTTGGCCTCTGTGTCTTATCTGTAACTTGTTATGGTAACACTGACCCTGCAAGGCTACTGGGGCAGAGGGAGAACCAAGCTCCTGGTTATAAGCTCACCAACGCCCTGGCCAAAGTTCTAGCCCCGTCCTTTAGAGTTTTATATTTAACAAGCGAAGGTACTTCCTCTCCCAGCCATACCACATTAAGAAAAAGAAAAAAAAAAAAAAGAGCTTCTTGGGAATTCAATTCCGGAACTCAGAGCTGTTCTGACTTTATACCCTGGAGCTTATGGGTTTTCTCGAGAAATACTAGGGGAGTGAATGTCTGGCACACAGAATCCTGAGTTCCCACCCCCTTTTCCAACAGAGAATCTCTGCTTTTTTCTAGATTAAACATTGGGGTTCTGCTTAATTTCTTAAAAAAAAAAAACAAATCTGTGTTTCTTTCAAACCACTGCTTGGTGCTTTGAAAACTACTCCTTTAAGGTCAAAATAATAAATTTCAGGAGTAGAAATTGTAGGCATGTTGACAAACTTCTAGAGGAAGCATTTTAAGAAGGAAGGGAAGTAACTTGAGAGGTGACTGCTATTTCCTCCATGCATGATGAGTAATGTGGTCCTGACATCACTAATTTTAAGTAATGTGCAGTGATTTAAGATCGTTCCCATAGCCATCTAGGGAGCTGGCCACTCTCTTTTTATAAGGGTGTCTTCTTGGGTTGGGCTCCTGCACACACTTGGAGAGATCCCCGGTGCAAGTGGTTTCTCTGGAAGGCCACCCCAGGTAGGCGCACAAGGTGGGTGGAAAGTGGGGTGGGGATGGGCGGGTAGAAGGAAGCCAAGGCTCAGTCCTGGTGGGACTTCCCGGTGATGATGTGGAACATGCTCCCGGCAATCCACCTCCGACAAAGAAGAGGGGACAGTTCTCTGACTTCCATTGTCCATGGCTGCAGGCTGCTCACAAATCATCCCCTCCTTAGCACTGAGGGTCTGCTCCACCTGAAGGCCAAGAGACAACTCTCCCTGTGCAGCCGCAGGAGTCTCGGGACAGATGACACGGGTGCGGGACCATAGCCCTGTTACATGTCGTGTGTTAGGACAAAAACAACAAACAGAGTGAGAGCAGTGTGTGCTCTTCTTGGACTTGGATGCTGAGTGGATTTCAGTTGAAATCTCCCCTTGTTGCTACTAACAGTGTGACTTAAGCTAGCCAGCTATTTCATTGTTCCATAAAGGGGAAAAATGATACCTACATGGTTCTTAGGAAGTATTAATGAGTTAAGATTTCTCAAACTCCCGGCAGAGTGTCTGACATACGGCAGGCATCAATCAGCGTTAGGGCGTGTCTCTGGCAGTGAGATTGGCTGTGTCTACGGTGTGTCCCTCTTAAGGACGGATGCGGTAATTCAGATGGTTCGCCCAGTGGTTGAACTGATTCGCATTACCACCGGGGGGTGATGAGCGTGCCCATCTAAACTACCCAAATGAACACAAGGCACAGAAAGACTCGGACCAGTCCTGTATCTATGAAATACACTGAAATCAGTCATTTAAATCTTTTCCACAAGAACCATAACGCTTCAGACCTAGGTAGTCGTACTTGTGAATTGCACTAAAAAGTCAAGGAATAAATGATGCCAAATTTCTGAGATCGTGTGCAGCACTAATTAGAAAAGAGCTTTCCAAAAATACCTATGGATGCACACTCTCAGCGCTCAAGCTTCCAATCCTTTCTCTTGGCTTCCATATCTTATCTCTAGACTGAGGTGGATGTTTAGGTCAAGATTGAGATCTTTATCTACATACAGATATGCATATATATTTGCCCAAGTACTAGTCATTGGAAAGACCATATCTGAAGTTTCCATCACGATAAGAAAAAAATCTGCATTTCTCTAGATGCCTGGTTTTCACGGAGGAGAAGGAGGCTGTGCCTAGGATTTTTCCAGGTGTATAAGGTGGAAAGGTATTCCAGGTAAAGGGCATGGCCAGTGGCCAGGCGCAGAAGCCTGAGAGAGCACAGTGGTGCAGGCGTAGGGAGGGAAGGGGGCCGCTCAGCAACAGGAGGGAAAGGCTCAGTCCTGACATGACCCCTACACCTTGGTAAGGAATGTGTTACTTGAATGGTTAAGAAAACAAGATCCAACAATGTACTGCCTATAAGAGACTCCCTTTAGCTCTAAAGACGCATGTAGACTGGGAAGGAAAAGATATTTGAAGCAAATGGTAACCAACCAACCGAACAAATAAACAAAACAAGCAAACAGGGGTAGCTCTAGGTACGTCAGACAAAATAGACTTTGAACGAAAGAAACGGTAAAAAGAGACAAAGAAGGTCATCATATAATGATAAAGGGTTCAATCCACCAAGACCTAACAATTATAAACAGCTAGGCACCTCACATAGGAGCACATCATGCATAAAGCAAAAATAGAACTGAAAGAAATACGGGCTTTATTTCCAACAACACAGAACATGTGATCCTCCAGGATCAGCTAATCTTGCTGAGGTCGGGGCAGACTGGGGTGGCCAGTGGGGAGCAGGGGCTACAGGTGCTGGGAAGTGGGGAGCAGGTTGTCCTGGAAGAGAAAGTAGAGGGAATCCAGAGTCAAATCGGAGAAGCACGTAGAGTTTAGCTTTTTGAACAGATTGTGTAGTATGCATAAATACTTAGCAGTACAATTCTACTTAAAATGACAATTTGAGGCTTGGTGTATTTGAGTTCAGTTGCTGCCCGCATAGTGTTCAGTCCTGTTGTCTTTTCCTCCCCTCTGCTCTACCACCCCCTTCTCGGTTTTGCTTTGACGTGGTTTACCTTTCATGAAAAAGTTAGCTTCTAAGTGCAATTTCTCCCATGTCCACTAGGAGGAAGCAAAGTATGCAATTTTATTTTTCCATCTCCAACATTTGTTTTCAGTAAAAACACACGCTTCCACTAAATACCTACGTTATCTGATTACAGGAATGAAAGATACTTATATGTTTTTGGAAATATGAAAACATCATAACAAGAAAGTATAATTTAACTGCAATCCTTTTACCATCTACATAGCTTCTTTTAAATTGTTTCTTTTAAGTTGATGTATAAATCTGTTTTGCACTTAGCTGGGATTATACTGCAAATTCTGTTTAGTTTCTGCATTTGTTTCACCTACCATTGTCTCATACACGTTTTCCCACATCATTCTTGAATTTTTAAATTTTAATTGAACCATAACGGTTGCATATTGTATTTGTTTACCTCTCTGCAGGTATAGGAAGAGCATTGCAGATAAGCCAGTGTAAACAGCCACGCCCGTGGGTATTTGCCCACATCTCTGGTCCTTCCATGGGTGTATTTTAGTTAAAAGGAACGGACATTTTTGAGCTCTTAATCTACAGGCACATAGTTACCTGCGTCTGTGCTTACCTCCTTACATAGGTGCTGCTCACACCTGTGTCTGAGCAGGTACGTCGCATTGTCCCCTTGCCGAATTGAGATGAGTATTCTTTTCAGGTTAAAAAAACTATTATTCTCCTGATTTTACTTCCAAAGGTGTCATGATAAGTCAGCTTGGCCAAGTCTTGGAATGGAAGCTGATGTGCATAATCCAAATAATTTTTCTTGATTATGAATTCACTTAATATAATCAATGGGAATGGTAAAAAAAAAAAAAAAAAAAAAAGTCAGAAATACATGGTCAGCAGATGGCGCCCTGCAGTTAAAATACAGGCAAACAAAAACCATGGGATATTTTTCTTCCTTGCCACAATTTCTCTCTGAGCCACGACTGGTTTTGAGGCAAATATCCTGTAAGGAAAGGTTGTTCAGGATGAACCAAACACATCCTTGAGGTTAAAATGCAACATTCAGGGGCTTAGCAGGAATCCCCATGAGTCTAGAAAGTTGATAATGTCCAATTCTAACACTGGGCTGTGCTGTATTTGTTTGCCAGTTTACTAAGGAATTTCAGTAATTTTAGTGAAGACCCCCAAGAACAGTAATGAAAGGAAGCCTTCGCTTCTTCGTTTTTCTCTCTTTTGTGAAGCATCGCCTTTTCCTACCCTGACTCCACGGTTTGCTCGCATCCCAGGTAGAAAATCAGACTTGTGCCTAGGACACGTGTCCCCCGTAGCATTTTAGAAATTCTGACATTACTCTGAATGGATGGTTTGGAAAGTTTTTAGAAATTCTGACATTACTCCGAACGGATGGCAGTGCCGCGGAGAGAAGTCACCCTCCAAGCAAGGGCTCACATAGCTGGAGGGCTTCATCCTACCGTCACTAACCCTCAGAGTGATGGGCTCCGAGGTGGAATCCGACGCATGTCCCTTAGCAGGTGCAAGAGGTGAATGGGACTAGCACCCTTATAAAAGGGGACCCCACAGAGCTCCCTCGCCCCTTCCAACCATTTGCAGTGATAGCAAAACATGGCCATTTCCCTAGAAGCAGATCTGGATCATGCAGACACCTGATCACAGATGTTCAGCCTCCAGAAACTCTTGTTGATACGCCAGCCAGTCTGTGGGATTTCCTAAGAGCGGCCGGAACAGACTAAGACCGATATCGTATTGGCATTTCAATGTCTTTACCGGGCATACACAGTAACAGAGACCCTCCCCGGATGTTCAGTGCTGTGAAATGTGATACATTGTAGAGAATCCTGAAACCACATCCACACTCAGCCTGCACTGTATCCTGCACTCTTTGTGTCTCCTGTTACAAAGCTGTGTCTGGTGGATACTCTGTCTGGAACGCTGCCGTGTTCCCTCCAGTGGATAGTCCACCTCCTTGGATTCAGGCTTCGGGTTCCTACCAGCCTGTGTGCGTGTTGGCTCCCACGTCGGTTCAGTTCGGAAAGGCTTTGCATTGCTATCCAGACAGTCTGGGACCCGTGTGCCGGTCAGTCCCTTGATTTGCTCTCAAAGTCTTTGTTTTCCTATTAGGATTGAGTCCACACGTGTGCGACCTCTGGTGTGAGGCTGATCAAAATTTCATAAACAGCTCTCTGGGGGTCTTGTTCATGTGCTCCCTCCCTTCCACAGTCCCCCTGGTCCTATCTGGCTTTGCATCACTCCCCTCTGTGTCTTGTGGCCAGAAAGCTGGGGCCGTGGTGACAACACCCTGTCCTGCGTGGCCTAGGTCTGCCTCTGTGCCCAAGTGCCCACGTCTGGGCATCGGGATGCCTTGACTTCAAGCTGGGGATGTTAGAGGAGAAATGGAAACTCCCATTTTCTTCTCCCACCAGCTCAGTGCTGCTCTGAATTTTGGTCTTCTCCAATCTGCCAACTACCTTTACTTATTTAGTTAGTTATATTTTTTTACGGTGGTAAAAATACACAACATTAAATTAACCATCTCAGCCTTCAGTTCATTATGAAGGTGGGGAGTGTTCAGTATATTTCACATTTGGGGCAGCTGACTTCAGAACTCTTTCCATCTCGCAAAACTTAAACTCTTCCCCATTAAACATGAACTCTCCCTTCCCAGCCCCAGCCTCTGGCAGCCACTGTTCCACTTTCTGTCTCCATGAGCCTGACTTTACGAGCTTTAGATGCTTTGTGTAAGTGGAATCCTATAGTATCTGTTTTTCTGTGACATACGTACTGTAACGTTCTTAAGTTTCATCTATGTTGTAGCCTGTGTCGGGATCTCCTGCTCTTTAAAGACTCCATGATATTCTATGTTATGTATGTATCATATTTTGTCTATCAGCTAATCAATAAATAGATGTTTGGGTTGCTTCCACCTCTTGGTTATTGTGGAATAATGCTGCGACGAACATGAATGAACAAATAATTCTTTGAGATCCTGCTTTGAATTCTTTTGATATGTACCCAGAAGTGGCATTGCTGAATGATAGGGGTTTTTTAAGGAATCTCCATACTGTTTTCCATAATGACGGCACCATTTTACCTTTCCAGCAACGGGGTGCAGGAGGGGCCCAAGCTCTCCATGTCCTCGCCAACGCTTCTCATTTCCCGTTCCTTCAATAGCGGCCATCCTAAATGGTGTGAGGTGACACCATTCACTCTTAAGTGTCCTCAAAAAGCTGCATCACGGATTTTGTTTTGGTTTTATAGCCACATTCCACAAAGAAACCGAGTGGAGTGCGCTCGTCCCATCCAAGCCAGGACGGGAACAGCGTTGGGTTCTAGTGATTACAACTCATGAAAGAAAAGTAGAATTTCCGTTTATTGATCAAAACCACATTGTCCTTGGAATTGAAAATGCTTGCAGGTTTGTGAACAGATCATACAGATGCTCAAACCAGCCAAATGTAGCTTCCTGTTATGCCCTTTGTTTATGCCTCCCTGGAAATGTATTCTCACAACAATAAAAATTAATGGTGCTAGGCTCTCGTAAAATTTATATATTTGGGACATTATGTTTTAAGTCCTCCAGATTGAGGCAAGAATATGCTTTTATGACAGCGCTAAGTGAATGGAGAAAGTTTCAGTCTGACTAAGTTATTCATAATGTACAACTTCTGACTGGCAATCCTCTTTAAGATAGTACTTTTTTTGAGGTAAATCAATCCAGAAACACTTAATAACATGATTAGCAATAAAACCATCCACAGGTCTTTTGGGTGTAATTCACAAAGCCAAGCATATATAGTAAAATTCAAGTTCATTAGAGGAAACTTCTATTTTATTGAGTATACTCTGTATTGGGAACTAGTCAATGGCCCGAAACTGACCACAACAGTGTCTCCTGCAGCAAGTTTATGAAGAGTTATCTTCTCTTCTGCCATTTTTAAGGAACAGGTGTAACTCAGAATTTATGAGCAAAGGCATTTTATTTCCCTGGGAAGGATTTGCCTTTTTTCTAAATACTCCCTACGGCTCCTATAAATTGCTTTATTGTGCCTACATCCTCACATCTGCTTATTTCTGTGAGTGTCCTCCAGGTACAGAGGTGCTTCCAGAAGGAAGACCTCTTTTCCTGAGAAGGAAGTAGCATCCATGAGGAAGAGTAGATCTCCGGTGAAAAGGGAACCACGTATCTGAAACTAGTCCTGTTCTAGAATACCCAGGACATTTGATTTCCCTCGGGATTAAGTCTGTAAACCAGATTATTTCCCTTACTATTCAAAATGGCATAGTTTTTAACATTTAGGGTGCATTTGTATTTTTATCAAATGAATAGGTGGAAATGGTTTAAAAAGTTTAAAAAGTGCATTGCGTTTTATAATAAGAAACCATAATCTCCTTCCCTAGTCCTGACTGTTTCTCCCCACAGAAAACTGCTTTTAAGTATTTCACTGTTTACCTTTTTTTTTTTAAAAAAGGATTTTATTTATTTGAGAGAGAGAGAGAGAGTGCAAGCATGAATTGGGGGAGGGGCAGAGGCATAGGGAGAAGCAGACTCCCCACGGAGCAGGGACCCCAATGCGGGGCTCCATCCCAGGACCCTGGGATCATGACCTGAGCCGAAGGCAGACGCTTAACTGACTGAGCCACCCAGGCGCTCTACTGTTTACTTTTATTCCTTCTAAATAACACACATTACCTATTCCTTGATTCTTTCCCTTCATTGCATTTTAATTTCTGTTGGCTGCTTTTAAAACCATTTTTAGGGGGCGGAGCAAGATGGCGGAGGAGCAGGAGACCTGGATTTCGTCTGGTCTCAGGAATTCAGCTGAATAGGGATCAAACCATTCTGAACACCTACGAACTCAACAGGAGATCGAAGAGGAGAGTAGCGACAACTCTCTGAACAGAGAAGCGACCACTTACTGGAAGGTAGGACGTGCGGAGAAGTGAACCCGAGGCGATATTCGGGAGGATAGACGGCGGGGGAGGGGGCCTCCATCGGCCGCTTCTGGCAAGTGCTAGAGCCGCGGAGCACAAAATCGGACCTTTCAGAAGCCGGCTCCGCGGAGGGACGTCGCTCCAGTGGCTAAGCGGGGGGTGGAACCCTCGGGGACAGTGGGGTCTCAGGACCCTCGGGGTCACAGAAAGACCGGGGGTGCCTGAGTGCGGCAGAGCTCCCAGGGATCGGAGCGGGGAAGCCGGCCGCAGAGACGGAGCCGAGGCGCGGGCTCTCAGCTCGGGGTGGCCATAAACTGTGATCCGCGACACAGTCGGGCCACTGCTCCTCCAGCAGGGACCCAACAAGCAGCAGATCCGGGGACACTCCCCTTCCTCCCTCGGGAGGAGCGGCGCAGGAGCGCACCGCAGGGATCTGCTGGGTTTGGAGACTCCACACGGGGTCAGGTGCCAGAGATAGAAACGCTCGGTCACAGGCCAGGTGAGCACGGAGTGCGGCCGGAGACCGGGGACACGGGAGGGACTGCTTTTCTCTGTGGGCGCACTGAGGAGCGGGGCCCCGAGTTCTCGGCTCCTCCGGGTGGAGATTGGGAGGCCACCATTTCTGCCCTGGTCCTCCAAAGCTGTACCGAGAGCTTGCAGGGAACAAAAGCTCCTGAGAGCAAACCCGAGCAGCTTGCTTAGGCGGGACCGACAAGGGCGGGGCAATTCCGCCTCCGGCAAAGACATTTGGGAACCACGGCAACAGGCCCCTCCCCCAGAAGATCAGCACGAACAGCCAGCAAGCCAAGACCAAGTTTACCGATCAAGGAGAACGGGAGAACTCCAGCGCTAGGGGAATACTGCACATAGAATTCATGGCTTTTTTTTTTTTTTTTTTACCATGATTCATTAGTTTTTCAAAGTTAATTTTTTTAACTGTTTTTTTAATTTCTCTTTTTCCCTTTTTCAACCAACATCTTATCAATCCCTTTTTTTAAAAAAACATTTTTTATTTTTCATTTTTAGAGTCATATTTTATCCCTTCATAGTAGTTACCCTTATTTTTGGCATATATATATAAGTTGTTCTCTCTTTAAAATTTTGAGATACAATTTCTTCTAACAGATCAAAATATACCCTAAATCACTAGTGTATGGCTCTGTTCTAGTCTCCTGCCTGATCAGATTCTCTCCATTTTTTTTTCTTTTTTTTTTCTTTTTAAATCTTCTTCTTTCTTTTTAAAAACAACTTCTTATCTTATCGATTCCTTTTATAAAATCTTCTTTAATTTTCATCTTTACAGTCATCTTCCATCCCTTCATTTTATCAACCCTTATTTTGTACATATATAAGTCTTTCTTCCTTTAAAATTTTAGCAGGCACTTTCTTCCAACAGACCAAATTATGCCCAAAAGCTAGTGTGTGGCACTGATCTATGCACTAGCCTGATCATATTTCATCATATTCTGTTTTTTTTTTGTTTTGTTCTGTTTTTGTTTGTTTTTATCTTTTTCTTTTTCCTTTTTTTTTTCTCTTCTTTCTTTCCCTTTCTTGTCCCCTGGTTTCAGGTCTTTTCTGATTTGTATAGAGTATATTTGCTGGATGTTGTTAACCTGTTAGCATTCTGTTCTCTCATTCATCTGTTCTCCTCTGGACAAAATGACAAGATGAAAAAACTCACCTCAGCAAAAAGAACAAGAGGTAGTACCGTCTGCCAGGGACCTACTCAATACTGACATTAGTACGATGTCGGAACTAGAGTTCAGAATCATGACTTTAAAGATACTAGCTGGGCTTGAAAAAAGCGTGGAAGTTATTAGAGAAACCCTTTCTGGAGAAATAAAAGAACTAAAATCTAACCAAGTCGAAATCAAACAGGCTGTTAATGAGGTGCAATCAAAAATGGGGGCACTAACTGCTAGGATAAATGAGGCAGAAGAAAGAATCAGCGATATAGAAGACCAAATGATGGAAAATAAAGAGGCTGAGAAAAAGAGAGAGAAACAACTACAGGATCACGAGGGCAGAATTTGAGAGGTAAACGATACGATAAGACAAAACAACATTAGAATAATAAGGATCCCAGAAGAAGAAGAAAGAGAGAGAGGGGCAGAAGGTATATTGGAGCAAATAATAGCAGAGAACTTCCCTAATGTGAGGAAGGAAACAGGCATCAAAATCCAGGAGGCACAGAGAACCCCTCTCAAAATCAATAAAAATAGGTCAACACCCCGACATCTAAGAGTAAAACTTACGAGTCTCAGAGACAAAGAGAAAATCCTGAAAGCAGCTTGGGAGAAGAGATATGTAACCTACAATGGTAGAAACATTAGATTGGCAAGAGACCTATCCACAGAGACCTGGCAGGCCAGAAAGGACTGGCATGATATCTTCAGAGCACTAAACGAGAAAAATATGCAGCCAAGAACTATATCCAGCTAGGCTATCATTGAAAATTGAAGGAGAGAGAAAAAGCTTCCAGGACAAACAAAAACTAAAGGAATTTGCAAACACAAAACCAGCCCTAAAAGAAATATTGAAAGAGGTCCTCTAAGCAAAGAGAGAGCCTAAAAGCAGCACAGATCAGAAAGGAACAGAGACAATATACAGTAACAGTCACCTTACAGGCAATACAATGGCACTAAATTCATACCTTTCAATAGTTACCCTGAATGTAAATGGGCTAAATGCCCCAATCAAAAGACACAGGCTATCAGATTGGATTAAAAAACAAGACCCATCAATATGCTGTCTGCAAGAGACTCATTTTAGACCCAAAGACACCCCCAGATTGAAAGTCAGGGGGTGGAAAACCATTTACCATGCTAATGGACACCAAAAGAAAGCTGGGGTGGCAATCCTTATATCAGACAAATTAGATTTTAAAACAAACACTGTAATAAGAGATGAAGAAGGACACTATATCCTACTTAAAGGGTCTACCCAACAAGAAGATCTAACAATTGTAAATATCTAGGCCCCTAACGTGAAAGCAGCCAATTATATAAGGCAATTAATAACAAAGGCAAAGAAACACATTGACAACAATACAATAATAGTGGGGGACTTTCACACCCCCCTGACTGAAATGGACAGATCATCTAAGCAAAAGATCAACAAGGAAATAAAGACTTTAAATGAAACACTGGACCACATGGACATCACAGACGTATTCAGAACATTCCATCCAAAAGCAACGGAATACACATTCTTCTCTAGTGCCCATGGAACAGTCTCCAGAATTGATCACATCCTAGGTCACAAATCAGGTCTCAACCGGTACCAAAAGATTGGGATTATTCCTTGCATATTTTCAGACCACAATGCTTTGAAACTAGAACTCAATCACAAGAGGAAAATCGGAAGGAACTCAAATACATGGAGGCTAAAGAGCATCCTACTAAAGAATGAATGGGTCAACCAGGAAATTAAAGAAGAATTAAAAAATTTCATGGAAACCAATGAAAATGAAAACACAACTGTTCAAAATCTTTGGATTACAGCAAAGGCAGTCCTGAGAGGAAAGTATATAGCAATACAAGCCTTTCTCAAGAAACAACAAAGGTCTCAAATACACAACCTAACCCTACACCTAAAGGAGCTGGAGAAAGAACAGCAAATAAAACCTAAACCGAGCAGGAGAAGAGAAATAACAAAGATCAGAGCAGAAATCAATGAAATAGAAACCAAAAGAATAGTAGAACAGATTAACGAAATTAGGAGCTGGTTCTTTGAAAGAATTAACAAGATTGATAAACCCCTGGCCAGACTGATCAAAAAGAAAAGAGAAATGACCCAAATCAACAAAATCATGAATGAAAGAGGACAGATCACAACCAACAACAAAGAAATACAAACAATTATAAGACATATTATGAGCAATTCTATGCCAGCAAATTAGATAACCTGGAAGAAATGGGTGCATTCCTAGAGATGTATCAACTACCAAAATTGAACCAGGAAGAAATAGAAAACCTGAACAGACCTATAACCACTAAGGAAATTGAAGCAGTCATCCAAAATCTCCCAACAAACAAAAGCCCAGGACCAGATGGCTTCCCAGGGGAATTCTACCAAACATTTAAAGAAGAATTAATGCCTATTCTCCTGAAACTGTTCCAAAAAATAGAAATGGAAGGAAAACTTCCAAACTCATTTTATGAGGCCACCATTACCTTGATCCCCAAACCAGACAAAGACCCCATCAAAAAGGAGAACTACAGACCAATATCCTTGATGAACATGGATGCAAAAATTCTCACCAAAATACTAGCCAATACGATCCAACAGTACATTAAAAGGATTATTCACCACGACCAAGTGGGATTTATCCCTGGGCTGCAAGGCTGGTTCAACATCTGCAAATCAATCAACGTGATACAATACATTAACAAAAGAAAGAACAAGAATCATATGATTCTCTCAATAGATGCAGAAAAAGCATTTGACAAAGTACAGCATCCTTTCTTGATCAAAACTCTTCAGAGTATAGGGATAGAGGGTACATACCTCAATATCATAAAAGCCATCTATGAAAATCTACAGCCAATATCATTGTCAATGGGGAAAAGCTGAGACCTTTTCCCCTAAGGTCAGGAACACGGCAGGGATGTCCACTATCACCACTGCTATTCAACATGGTATTAGAAGTCCTAGCCACAGCAATCAGACAACAAAAAGAAATCAAAGGCATCCAAATCGGCAAAGAGAAAGTCAAACTCTCACTCTTTGCAGATGATGTGATACTGTATGTGGAAGACCCAAAAGACTCCACCCCAAAACTGCTAGAACTCATATAGGAATTCAGTAAAGTAGCAGGCTATAAAATCAATGCACAGAAATCAGTGGCATTCCTATACACCAACAAGACAGAAGAGAGACAAATCAAGGAGTCGATCCCATTTACAATTGCACCCAAAACCATAAGATACCTAGGAATAAATTTAACCAAAGAGGCAAAGGAGCTGTACTCAGAAAACTATAAAATACTCATGAAAGAAATTGAAGAAGACACAAAGAAATGGAAAAACTTTCCATGCTCATGGATTGGAAGAGCAAACATTGTGAAGATGTCAATGCTCCCTAGAGCAATCTACACATTCAATGCAATCCCCATCAAAATACCATCCACTTTTTTCAAAGAAATGGAACAAATAATCCTAAAATTTGTATGGAACCAGAAGAGACCCCGATTAGCCAGAGGAATATTGAAAAAGAAAAGCAAAGCTGGCGGCATCACAATTCCGGACTTCCAGCTCTATTATAAAGCTGTCATCATCAAGACAGTATGGTACTGGCACAAAAATAGACACATAGATCAATAGAACAGAATCGAGAGCCCAGAAATGGGCCCTCAACTCTATGGTCAACTCATCTTTGACAAAGCAAGAAAGAATGTCCAGTGGAAAAAAGACAGTCTCTTCAACAAATGGTGTTGGGAAAATTGGACAGCCACATGCAGAAGAATGAAACTGGACCATTTCCTTACACCACACACAAAAACAGACTCCAAATGGTTGAAAGACCTAAACGTGAGACGGGAGTCCATCAAAATCCTAAAGGAGAACACAGGCAGCAACCTCTTTGACCTCAGCCACAGCAACTTCTTCCTAGAAACATCGCCAAAGGCAGGGGAAGCAAGGGCAAAAATGAATTCTTGGGATTTGATCAAGATAAAAAGCTTTTGCACAGCAAAAGAAACAGTCCACAAAACCAAAAGACAACCGACAGAATGGGAGAAAATATTTGCAAATGACATATCAGATAAAGGGCTAGTATCCAAAATCTATAAAGAACTTATCAAACTCAACACCCAAAGAACAAATGATCCAATCAAGAAATGGGCAGAAGACATGAACAGACATTTCTCCAAAGAAGACATCCAAATGGCCAACAGACACACGAAAAAGTGCTCAACATCGCTCGGCATCAGGGAAATCCAAATCAAAACCTCCATGAGATACCACCTCACACCCGTCAGAATGGTTAAAATTAACAAGTCAGGAAATGACAGATGTTGGCGGGGATGTGGAGAAAGGGGAACCCTCCTACACTGTTGGTGGGAATGCAAGCTGGTGCAACCACTCTGGAAAACAGTATGGAGGTTCCTCAAACAGTTGAAATTAGAGCTACCCTATGATCCAGCAATTGCACTACTGGGTATTGACCCCAAAGATACAAATGTAGGGATCCGAAGGGGTACGTGCACCCCAATGTTTATAGCAGCAATGTCCACAATAGCCAAACTGTGGAAAGAGCCAAGATGTCCATCGACAGATGAATGGATAAAGAGGTGGTATATATACACAATGGAATATTATGCAGCCATCAAAAGGAATGAGAGCTTGCCATTTGCAACGACGTGGATGGAACTGGAGGGTGTTATGCTGAGTGAAATGAGTCAGTCAGAGAAAGACATGTATCCTATGACCTCACTGATATGAGGAATTCTTAATCTCAGGAAACAAACTGAGGGTTGCTGGAGTGGTAGGGGGTGGGAGGGATGGGGTGGCTGGGTGATAGACATTGGGGAGGGTATGTGCTATGGTGAGTGCTGTGAATTGTACAAGACTGATGAATCATGGATCTGTACTTTTGAAACAAATAATGCAATATATGTTAAGAAAAAAAAAGAAGAAGATAGCAGGATGGGAAGGTGGAAGGGGAGTAAGTCGGAGGGGGAGACGAACCATTAGAGACGATGGACTCTGAAAAACAAACTGAGGGTTCTAGAGGGAAGAGGGCTGGGGGGATGGGTTAGCCTGGTGATGGGTATTAAGGAGGGCACGTTCTGCGTGGAGCACTGGGTGTTACGCACAAACAATGAATCATGGAACAGTACATCAAAAACGATGTAATATATGGTGATTAACATAACAATAAAATTATTAAAAAATAAATAAAACCATTTTTAAATATTAGATATGAGGGTATCTGTATACAACATGCATAACAAAATGTACCATTGTAACCATTGTTCAGTGGTTAAACATTTTGGGATGGAGGTACTAAATACAATCACATTGTTGTACAACCATCACCACTTTCCATCTCCAGAACATTTTTCCCCTTCCAGAATGGAGACTATGTACCCACATCCTTGGGTTTTGAGCGTAATCATTATCTATTGGTTGCTTATGTGACAAGTGCAAGGAGAAGGAAATTCTTCCCTTGTTGCCTGGGCAGGGGTTAGTATTAACCAAGTCTTGGAGGGTGCAGACTTGTAGAACATTGCCCTCAGGTACTAGCCCTGCACCTGTGCGGGCCTGAGCTGCCTCCCCTCACCACCTCCTCCTGACCTGCGTTCTGTGCCCCACCTAACCCCACACCATAGCCCCAGCCATGTTCTCTCAGCCTGGCATAGCTGCTGTTGAGTTGAATCAATGTCTAGCATTTACTTGGTTATCAGGACCTGAATATTGCTCTCCACCATGCAATTATGTTTACATACACCTTCTCACCCAACAGGACGTTTTTCTTGTGTTACTTCATTGGGTTGATGTGGGAGCTCACATACAAAGATGGCGCCCAATGAACTAAACCTCTCAGCTTTCATGACTTCTCTTGGTCTTCTCCTCTTGAATTGGGCTAGGCTGACCAAGAATGTGGTAGAAGCGATACTCTGGGTCTTCTGAGGCTATGTTGTAAGGAGTCTTGCGCTTTAACCTGAGTCCCTCCAACACCTGCTCTGGGGGAAGCTGTTGGTCTGGTGTGAGAAAGTACAAGTCAGCATGTGGGGCTGCTGTGTGGACAGAAAGTGATGCCTGGCCATTCTCAGGCCGTTCCACTAGCAGCCAGGCAGAGAAATGGCTTCTTGTGTGTCCATCCACTGAGGCTTCCAGTGACTCCAGTCTCTGCCAACTTCTGACAGTAACCACATGGGAATCTCCCAGGCGAGTCCTGATGAGCCGGGTAAGCCCACGGGACCAGATCCTGGCTCCTGACCCGTGTCTTTGTCTTCCTTTCTTCAAGAATACGGCGTCTTCTTTTGTCTTCCCTCAAAGTGTTACTTATGGTTCATTTGAAACTTTCTTTTGCCCCCTCCCATCTCTCCCTTCTTGTGAGTTCTGTAATTTTTCCTTCTCTTGTTTGTCTTTGTTCCCATAGGTTTTGCTCTGTGCTCTGTTAGAGGTTCTCCAGAAGTCTGGTGACTCTCAGGTATCGGTTTTTATTTAAGAAGAAGGCACGAAAAGATCGACTGTTAATTCCGTGGGTGTTTATTGGTTTGCCAACCACCAAAGTCCAGGGCATGGTGGGCCAGGCTGGACGTTTTCATCTGCAGGATTTGTGTTTGAGCTGTGATGTCACTTTCCTGGGTGCGGGTGTGTTGGGGCCGGGAATGAAGGCGATAATAAGTCTGTCTGCCAGAATCTTAGATATGAAGGGCAGAAGAAGCTAAGGATAATATGATGCTTCCAACTAAAATTCTAAGAAACAAATGATAGTAAGAAACATTCTGATTCCAAAGCTGGGAAAATGAACATGTTAGTGTTGACAGAACATGGTAACTTCCGTCTTCTGTGTTTGCCTTGTCCATATCCTCAGAAGTTCCATGACCAGGGCTCTGCAAGCTCAGTTTCTTTTGAGGCTAAATAGCTCCTTTCAACCAATCATCCTGTGTCTCATCACACTTCTCAGCTTTTCATTGGGACGTAGCAGCGACCCCGCTTTCTGAGCTCTTCTGGGTCTGGCTTGCTCCTGCTGGTTCCCTCTGAGGGCTGCGTCAGCCTGCACCCTCCTCGGCTCACTGTCTGTCTCCCAAAGTCTTCTAGTTTGCCACCAAATTCCCCCCTTGGCTTTGTGTCCTCACAGTTTTATGCTCTGCATTCATTATGGTCAGTTTAGAGCATTTCTCGGGAACAGAGATAAGATGTGCATCACACACCTTATATTTAGCCAGAAGATTCAGCTGGATTCAAAGTCCAGCACACTTCTAAAATCACCAAGAGCAAAGTCCAAAGACAAATGAAAAACTAGGAATACACCTTAACTCATTTAACAAAACTGATTGCCTTCATGGATAAAGAGCTCCTGCAAATAAATGACAAAGAAAATAATTGAATTTTAAATATAAGGAAAGATACTTAGCCTCATTCATAGTAAGAAGAGAATGCAATTAACCCACCTGGTTTGGAAAGACAGAGAAGTTATATCACACACAGGGTTGATGACGTGCGGAGGAAAGGTGTTGTTAAGCTTTCCTTGAGAGAGGGAAGCTGGAACGGCATCCAGGAAAGACATTAGGGAAACACTGTCAAGTTCAAATTATACACAGCCTTTGACTCAACGTTTCCATTTTGAGGAATTCATCCCACTTCTCTACTTGAATATGTGCAAAATAATTGTGATTTGAAAAGGCCACTTTCTTTGCATTAGCAAAAACTGGAGACACCAACGAGGAACTGGTTTAGTAAACAATAGTATGTCCCCAAAGTAGACTATTAAGACAGCCTAGCAACGACGTGGATGGAACCGGAGGGTATTATGCTAAGTGAAATAAGTCAATCAGAGAAAGACAAATACCATATGATTTCATTCACGTGTGGAGAGTAAGAAACAGAATAGATGAACATATGGGAGGAGGGGGAAAAAAAGAGAAAGGGAAAGAAGCCATAAGAGTCTCTTAATGATGGAGAACAAACTGAGGGTGGATGGAAGGATGTGGGTGGGGGATGGGCATTAAGGATTGCTCCTGTTGTGATGAGCACTGGGTGTTGTATGTAAGTGATGAATCACTAAATTCTACTCTTGAAGGCAAAATCGCACTGTATGTGAACTAACTAGGATTTAAATAAAAATTTGAAGGAAAAAAAGGAGAATATTAAGCCAGCAAAAAAAAATGAGGAATCTGCTTATTTAATGATAGGTGAATATTCAAAACATATTTCTGAGAGAGAAAAGCAAGGTACCAGACTGTGTCTCTTCTGTTACTGTCCATGTAAAAAGGCAAAAAGAAACTCGCAAGAAACGAGAAAAGGCTGCCTGGCTGGTCCTGGTACCCAAAGCTGCAGATTTCCAGGACTCATTCTGCTCCCACAGCTGACTTAAGGCCATAAAAACATGGCAAGGAAAAGACTCTCATTGTTAGGACGATGTCTTTCTCAGTCCTTCGGAGGGCTGGAGGAAGAACGGGGTCGCGGCTAACCCTGTGACACATTCCTGTACTTGGAAGGACAGTGAGCCATGGATGCTGATCACCTTAGTGACGACATACAGAGCTCAGGGAATACTGGAGACCATCTTTATCTTGTTCTGGTGCAAATAAAAATATTAAGATACTCTTCAAATATAATGGCAGGGTTTTAAAAACACAGCGGTTAGTTCTTAAATGAAAAATTTTAAAAAGGGATAACACTTGGAAAGTAATTACTTCGATGAATCAGTAAAGTGGTATGATGTACCCACACGAGCCATACACAGGGATGCTGACCCAATGACAGGTAGGGCATCCTGGACCCTGAAACGGTCTCTAGCCTACTGGGCTGGGTCACGGGACCATTAAATTAAACCTTTAGCAGAGGGGATGGTGATTCCTGCTGCAGGCCTTGCTCCGGGTTACCTGACAGCAAGCTGCAGGATGGGGCTGTGGGCCCTCCACCAGTCAGACGACAGATGTCCCAGGCACCCTCTGTGCCCAGCACTGGGCTGTGCTCTCTGATGGCACTGCTAATCAAAATATACACAGCACCGCTTTTAGCCTGACGCTGGGATTTTAGACAAAGGCAAAATAATAGCCTGATTAAAACGTATCTAGTCTAGCGACCCAGATATGTTTTAATTATGTTATTCTTAGATCATGAATCTTTAGCCTCAATTTTTTTTTCTCCGTGTGAGAAAGGCAAAAATTTAGCTAAGAAGGAATATTTAGTGCAGATTTCTTGACCTAATGTTATATACTCCCATACTGGATTAACATTTTGGTCTGGATGATGTGGATTTTACAAGAGACATCGGGCTTTGGAAGCAGCCTGGTCCACCCAGGCCCGTGCAGTGTGTGTGAGCGGAGATCCCGGGTGAAGTGCAAGCTGGCCTCTGAAAGGCTAGCCTAGACGTTCCAGAAGGCTAAGAAATCACACAGGTGTGTTGGTTAATTGGAAAGGTTCGATCGTGGCTAATTGCCTATGAGACGTTCATAGAGAAATGCTTCCGAAAGGGAAGGCAAGCATCTAACACCGATCCTAAGGGGCAAATCTTAAAAACAGAGAGATTTTTATAAAACTATCCATATTGGATCCAGATAACAAAAAGTTGACCACTTCCGCAAAATGGCTCTCTTTGCTATTTGCTTCCCCATTCCCTGATGGATGCTAGAATTCCCTTAGAAACTTGTCCTACACAGACCTTGAGAGGATCGTGTCTATTATGATGTAGAATATGGGATGTGGACAAGTCACGGTGGAAACATCTATGCTCAGGGGATTCAGCGCAGGCTGAATGGGGCTGGCCTCAGGTGTCCTTCCAGGGTCCCTGGCTCCACAGGCAGGGGACACGTGAGGGTGGGTTGGTGGCCTTCTGATGTCTTTTCTATGTAACTCTTAACCACGTATCTCTAAGTGCATTCTTGCAAAGGTGGTCGTTTAATCCCTAGAAGAAATGAGATAGCATCTATGCAGATCATTTTGTACTTTTTCCAACTAGAACATTTGCCTGGAGGTGAATTCCTAGGACCAGTGGACCCTAATCTGACTATTTTCAGGATGCAAGCACATGGATGCAGTTGGCAACACGGTCTCATATTTCTTCCAGGGATGCTCAACAAGCGAAACCAAGTGAACAGAGCCTGCATGCAGCATCATCAGGTCCAAACCCTATGAGCCCAGTGGCATGGTAGACCATGTTTACAACTCCAGGTTTGCGGTGACTCTCCGTCCACACCGGTCAGATGTAGGGGCGCTGTATGGACGGCTGGGGCGGGGGCAACTGAAATATGCTACTGATGTAAACTCACTTCGTTTGGTCCGTCACCTCCTCCTCTATTTTCCTGTCCCCTGCCCCTGTTGACCAGAGGCTCAAAGCTAATGCTGTTTTTATTAAAGCTAAGGCTTCATTAGAACCCCTCTCTTTGGGTGCTCGGTATGGGGCTTTCCCCTTGAGCACTGAGGCTCACCTTTGTCAGGAAGCCTCGGGGTGGCCATGCCTGCATTTGGAGATGTCATTTTCTCCAAACTCCAAGCCCCCACACAGGATTCAGTCTGAATGGCTAGTTTTGAACGCCCAACGTTGAGTTCAGCTGTAGCTCCGAAGAGAGTTCCAAGATCCAGTGACTGAGGACCGAGTATAACTCTTTCTGCTACAAATGCTCTTACACATCATTATGTGAGTGTGTCCGTTGGTCCATCCTTGAAACCTCAGCCAATATTTTCTCTGTTAATCCTCTCAGCTCTCAGATAATGCTCTGCACCTAACACTTGTTGTTTTGTTTTGTTTTGTTTTGTTTACAAACTATTCCTTCTGGTGTAGTTCCCCTTTTCTAATATGTCAACCTTTTCATAAGTTAAGTATGATTGCTAAGAAAACAATAGAAGTTACTTAGCAAAATATTTTATTTTAGCCAAACTCGCTGATGAGAAGTATGCTTGAAATCCCCCTGCTACGTGATGATCATCTCGGCTGCTGAGATTGTGTTCTTGGTCATTAGTTAATGGAAGGTACTTATCATAGAGTAGGAAATGGTCTTGCTCAGGAAGAGGGAAATCGAATTACATTATGGAGAATGCTCCCAGAGTGCCGTCGATGGTTCCAGCCAAATCATTTCCTGTGCTAAGGAGGTATTGTCTGGACCAGGGCGCAGCTGGAAGGTGGCCCAAGCTCAAAGGCAAATGAAAATGGTGTCATTTCCATGACATAAAAAAACTGCTGAAAAAAAAGTAGACACCACAAATCAATAGAAGAATACATAAAGTGGGTGAGCAGATATTTAAAACAAGGACCTTAAAATGGTCAATTGGCACAAGAAAGGGTACTTAACTGTATTCCTATTTCATGAGATACAAGTTAAATCAGTTATGAGACATCACCTTTCGTTCACACATCTGGCCAAGATTGAAAAGTCTGCTCATGGGCTGATGGGGGCTACGTGAAACATGCCATCGATGGCAGACGGAAAATGATGCCCCCGAAAATGACACCCCCATCACATAGGACAACTAGACAGCATGCGTGCACTTTGAAATAGATGTAGTTGGCCTCTGCATGTCCATTTATAATCGTGTGATGCACTCAGCACAAGTGTGCAAGCCTGTGTATCCTGGTTCATGGGAATAAGAACTGGAAAGGAGCTACCTATGGATCAATAAATGATTTGTTAAGTGATGGTAAGCCCCCTAGTGGGGATGTAATTCTAAATCTACCTGCACAACACATCACGGGCCCGGACCCTGCTGCCCCCCTCTCCCACCACCTCGTACCCAAGTCTGGTCCGCAGGATGGCTCGCCCGGGTGGTCTTCCTGGTTCCATTTGGGTGACCTTGAATTGTATCGCCTGATCCCGAATCAACAGTCCTCGTTGGCCAGGCTGACAAAGTTCAGGTTCACTGCTATGTGTCGGTTCTAGGCAGAAGTACCTTTACAAAGGGGCGATGTCGCCTGGACAGAGTGCTTTGCTGCACAGGTCACCGGCTCCACTTACCGACACCTAGATCTGTCCACGCCATTTTAACCGCAACAAAAGCTCACCCTTCTTTTCTTGGATGCAGGTGCTTCACACGACCACACCCTTCTAGCCTTTCCCACCGCCCTGTAGAAAGGCTTCTGCTGAGGATGAGGTCGTTTTTGTTCGGGACACACCCTCATCCCATTCCCCTGGGCTCAAAATACAAGCTCTTTGCTTCCTGACTTTCTCAGCCACAGAGTCTAATGAGGTCCCGTTGGGCAGGCCCCGCGATGTGTCCCACACCTGAAGGTGGCTGGCCGCACCTCCTGCCCGCGCCCGCCGACGCTGACAGCATCCACAAGCCACCTCCCGCGCCTCCCAGGGCTGCTGTCCTTCCTCAGGTCCAGTCACGACTATGGGACAGCACAGCATCGCAGGCTGAACTAAACCTACACTAATTGTCCCGAATGCACCCGCAGCTGTCTGCCCTCAGGGTGGGGTGCGTGGCGTGGGTGGGGGCACCAGCCCAGAGTCTGGCCTCAGATGCCCAGGCCGGGGCGGGCACATTTCCGGAGTAGGGGAAATCCTCTCCCAGGATTCATCTGGCTTTTTGTCACTGTTCTGCACCTCACTGGCAGGAGCCCGGGCCCTCCCTCTCTCTCTTGACATTTCCTCTACAGACCTTCTACCTCCTTCTTTCCTCTCCCTTCCCTTCCCAGGGTCTTAAGTGCACACAAAACCCCTGTTACATGAAACCTGTATAAGATTAATACCCCAATGAGTTGTTTTAGGCACTATTTTCAAAGTGGGTGAAGTCAGTTGTATGCTGCCTCAGATCGTTCTCTAGGAAAAATAAGACCATGAACCCTGAGTGTGGACTTGACTCCTATTTTTGGAAAAACCTACCTTAAATTCTAAGTCCTGAAATGACATGTGGCTGGGGGCAGGTGGAAGGAGATCCACTGCTGTTGGACTTCTCTGTTTGTGTGAAGATGGGCATCCGTCACAGTGGAGGTGGGGTGGGCGGAGGGAGAGGCGGTCCCGGCTGGGGTTGCTCTGGTCCCAGGGCGGCCTTGAGTTCTGGTCTGCTTTGCCACAGCCGCCTGCTCGTTCGCCGGCACAGTTGCGTGTCCTGTGCACTGAGCGTGGAGACAGGGCTGGGTGCAGGAGGGCAGGGGGCAGATCAAGGAAACTGCCAGGAAGGTGGTTGCTCCCGGGTGCAGAACCCAAGCCACGGATAACTTCTCTGAATATCTGCACACACAAGAAGGATCTGACATCTCTCCTGTGCTTATGTTTTTTGACTTATTTTACTTTGGCCTAGCAAACAAAGCTACTATTTAATGCAAAGCATTTTGGGATCGTAAAAGTACGTATACTCTTGTGTGCTGTCTTCTGTTAAGTAAATGTTATTAAGAAAAATAAACTTCCTGTGTTTTTAGGTGTGGAAAAACAATCTGGCCCCAGACCTTGTCCTGTCTGTCCTGTTCTCCTCCCGCCACGTCTCATGGGTCTGCGGGTCCCTCCCACTGGCCAGCCCCACGCAGGTGACGGAAAGGCTGGGTCCATCCTGCTCCCTCGTGGAGCCTCCCTGACCACCTTTGTCAGAAGGGAGCTTTCCTTGTATGGCCTCATCCTGAACCAATTTTATGTCGATGCCCATGCCCTGTCTCTTGCATTACGTGAGGTGTGTTCTCTGTGCACTTGGCGAGTCTGGAGAAGCAAGTTTGGCTCAACACATTCCCCCTGCAAGCACCTAACACTAGAACACGGGTGTGGACCACGGCTGGCCGCCAGGGGAGTGCTCACCTTGGTAACCTCTGGGTTCGACTTCCAAGTTCAAAAAGGAATTGTCTCTTATTTTATCCGATAGCCAGACACTGAACGGTCATCTTTGTTGGGTTGCTGAGCACCTGTTGCCCAAGGTCAATAGTGAGGTGGAAGTCAAGCCAAGATCGGCAAGAGCAGAACCTACCCGTCGCTCAGAGGTTTGCAAACTTATGTGAGGCTGGAACCCGCCCCTCCTGCAGGTCCCTGGAGGGTCTGCCTGGGGCAGGTCTGGGATAGAATCCCGGGGAATTGGGAATTTGCATGGGAATGACTTTCTCAGTGGAGTCCGATGCCAATCAAAACTGAAACAGCTCCGAGACGCTCCGTCTTGGCCTCGGTGGCTCTTTCCAGTTGGAAGGGCTGCTGTCCTGTTGGGGGGGCCTCTGCCCAGGACCAGGCCAGTTCTTTGTGGTGAGCGATGCGTCCCTCTTGCCCCAGGCAGGAGCGCTCAGGCTCCCCCCAACAAAGGGCCACCTACAGGCCCCTGGTATGCAGGGCATCTGGAGACAAGGGGCTGACCCATGTTTGGAGCTCACCTCTCCAGTTTCCCGGTGTCCACGCTCTTTCTTCTGTCTGACTTAGTCAAGTCGAGAGCTGGTCCGCCTCTCTATCTAGATCCACTGCATCTGCCCGCCCTCACACGCCTCCCCAGACCCCCAGAACCAGAACTCGTGGATTTGCCCTCAGAGCCGCCCACACCCTCCCCGCCCCACGCGGGCACAGCCTCCGACAGCACAAGCAGCTTGGGGGTCTCAGTCGGCAAACCCCTCCATCCTCGCTGCCACCACCACACAGCCTGCTTTGGACTCGGGTTGTCGTGACCGTGTTCCGGGAACTTTAGGACAGCAAACTCGATATGCAAATAAACTGGACTTAATGAGCACTCGCTGAACCTCTGGGGAAATGCTCATTGCATAAATGACCGAGATCTTGTCTCCACCAGAGATGCTGGTCTCCGGGGGTCCCGCCGGATGCTCCTTAGTGGAAACTGAGCTCTCAGGAAGCCCGAAAGCAAATGCGTGCCCCGGGGCATAACAAGACATCCGGAGAGAGGCCTGAGAAATCTCTGTCTTCCTCAGTGGCTGGTTTCATCTAATGAACAGACGAAGAGTCGCAGGATTCCAAGGGCAGGAAGTGCAGGAAGGGAGCAGTTCTATGGGTGTTTATCTATCTTTCCCCTGCTGTAGAACCAGCTGTGCTTTGTTTCTTTTTCTGCACTTCTAGACTTTTTTCTCAAAGCTTCTGGCTGACAACACAGCTGTTCTGCGGGCTGTGTAGACACAGGGTGCTGGGAGCTCAGCGCATCTACAGCCGGTCCAGGAAACTCCCTCGGACCCATCCCGGGAGCTCCTCCCTTACTCTTAGGCCCACATGGATGCCGTGTCATCTGCCTGTTAGATCAGGGAAGGAACGAGACAACCACAGGCACTCATGCCAAAGGCGTTGGTGTGTGATGGTGAACTGCTTTCATTAGCCAAGACTCCCCATGACATATACCACTATCTAATATATTAAAATTCGGTTATCAATAAAATAGTGCATTCTGACAATCTGAGAACGGGCAGTGCACACCAGTTTCTCCTAAACAGCCCATACAGGACAATAAATAGCTACGGTTTCCTGTTTGGCTCAGAGTACACCTCCTTCTAGAAATGCCCATGCCAACTTCCCCTGCTTTCTCATATTTGAGGGCACCCACCTTGCTCCTTTTATTAAAATGCCTTTATGTCTAACTAAACATTCTCCTTTGTTTACTGTTCCTTTTCTTTCATTGCAACTGGCATGCCTACAAATCTACCACTTCTTGCCATGCACCACGTAATTTAAATGCGCAATTCGTAAACGGATGCTTTATGAAATCCAAAGGGCTAATTGGCAACGGGAACTGCTGGAAATCAAAGAAGAAAAGAATGACTGGGTGTGCTGTGCTGTTACTGGAATTGGAGGCGAGTGTTTTCAATCTTTACGGAAATGAAGGGACTGTCTTTTGTGTGATACCCCTGAGCTCGCAGGGGCTCTCTCCCCTGTACAGAGGTGCAGAAACTGACGGAGGGGTGTAGCTGGAGTGGGGACCTCAACTCTTTCTGGATCAAAGCTGATATGCGTTATATACATTGTCCTACAATTTTGGTTTATCTTCTGCTAGTTTTCAAATGGCACACTATAGAAATGATACATCAGCATTCCAAGGAAACTCGTTTAATTGCTAATTATTTCATTTCGATTTTCTAACAGCGTGTTTATGCTGCTGGTGAATAAAGCAGAATGAGTATGGCTAGAAAGCTTTTTATGATAAACTCTGCAGAATAATTTGTAAACCAGTAAAGGCACTTTAATTAGGAAATACTTGTATACACAAGAAACAGGAGGTAGTTGTGAAGTGTTAACTCAAAGGCTCCCTTCCCTTGACTCCCTTTTGCTCAAGACCCTCCCTGACTCAAGTACCTGAGCAGAAGGGGCCATGGCCCTACAAGGAAGTTGTCTCCGCAGAATCAAACATATGGAATCAATAGCTTTTCAGTTAAAATGAAACCTGTTTTCTAGGAATAATGCAGGATTTAAGATTCACACGTTTTTCATATACCCGAGAACATCAGGTGTAAAACCCCAAATGTGTTCCTAATGTGGACACCAGCCCATCACCACTGAGGTGAGGGTGGGTGTTGCCCCACCGCCCTCAGCCAGCAGGCTGGCAGGTGCCCCATCCTGATCCAGGGGTCCGTGCCCAGCTCCTGACACTCATCCCTGACCAGGAGCAGACCAGAAACAAGATCAGAGGGTTCTCTGAGGTGTTTCAAAGGACCTCTTTATCCTAGTGATACAGAAGGAACTCCCCTTTCAAGAATGGAAAGTGACAAATAAAAAGTTAAGCGGTGAAGAAAAAGTGGTAAAAAAATAATTCTAAGACTGAAAATCTGTTTACAAATGGCGCACATTGCCAGACAGAAAAGAGCAGGTAGCACAATGTAGGAGACAGACGTGTAAAAGTGGAGACCAGACCTGCCCTCCACTTTAGCTCTCGACGCCTGTTCACGAAATGCACATCACATGCTCTCCAAGGTGCTCTCCAAGGTGCTCGGCCACGTGCCCTGGGCCAGGGATGCAGACAGGTGAGGGCTGTGCTTCCTCTGGCCTCCCCTCGTCCTGCCCCACCTGCTGGGGTGGGGGCAGGCAGCCGTCAGCCGTGGCGCAAAGCATCACGTCCCGGAGCTTTGTCTGAGCCACTGGGGTGCTGTGGCTTTCTCCTTCCACCATACCTAGCTTTCCTTTTCTTCTAGATCACTTTTTCTGCGAAAGCCAATGCGCTCTTGTGTAGGGACCCTGCCTTCCACGCTCACCCCCAGTTCCTGAGTGGTGATCTACTCACGATCCCGACTCTTCAAACCCAGCTTCCAGTCCTGCTCACACGGAGACCCTCACAACTGAATGAGCCCACCCACCCCGAAGTGCAGAGTGGGCACTATTGTCACTTGCAGTAGAAACTAGGCTAGCAGATGCAATCCCATCGGGAAGACACGGGGAGAGTTTGAACATGCCACAAGCACGTTTTAGCATTAAAAGTCTTGGAAGACTTAAAGCCGCTTTGCAGCATATTATTTGTGGATACTACCATTTTATGACATTTGTGGCAATCTTCTGAAGGTAGACAAGCAGTGCATCTTGATCAGAGTTCTCCTGGCTGTGTTCTGGGCGTGTTGGTGTCCACCTCCCCATCCCGCGATGAGTTTTTGGACTGCATTACCATTTTACTAATCTAACTGAAATTCCCCTCTAAAGTTTCCCCTTGAAGATGAGGAAGGAAAGGCTAGATGGAGTTAGATAATAAGAGTCCTCTTATTGTCCTTTTAATAACTGTGTCTTGTTCTCAAGGTGACATCCATGTGTTTGTAGCAGCTGGGTCCTGGTCAGAAAGCCCCTGCAGGCCACCCGGGAGCAGATCCTGCTCATTCTTACCGGCTTCTCTCCACTGGGCATCTTCTGAGAACTTCACAGCAAACACCTGTCTGCAGCTGCTCACCCCGCACCTGCTTCCTGGTCCAGGAAAATCACATCGCCGTCCACATTGCCGTCCACAGGATAAGCCTGAGGGTCACCCTGGACATCGCATGGGCCTCCGTCTTAATATTTATGAAGACGGGCAGCCTTGCTGGTAGCTTCCTTTGTGCAGGGCTGCATCCTGCCTTCCCTGAGCCTGGGGCACTGCCACCTTTGTGAGCTCCGTGAGAAACAAAGATTGAAAATGCACTTGAAAGTCATGACTATGTCAGTATAAAGACAGATATTCTCTGGTTACGTTTATTATATACGTATCATTATCTTCACTTTCCTCATATGTTCAGAGAATTTAAAATTAAAACATATTCCTGGGTCCCTGAAATTATTATGGACCCCAGACCCTGTGCCACCTGGGTCTCAGGGGTCAGACGCCCACTTTCCATTCTCCTTGCACCTGCTTCCTCTCTGTCTGGTGCTGTCCCTCGTCACCTTCCTTCTTGTTCAGATGTCTTGCTCTTTAATGTACATGATCATGACCTGAGCCGAAGGCAGACGCTTAATGACGGAGCCATCCAGGCGCCCCCACAAGTTACATTTTCTAATACTTTATTTAACAGCTACGTTGGCGGACAGTAAGGTGTGCATATTTGAAGAGTTTAATTTGATGAGCTTTGAGGTATGCATGCACCTGTGAAAACATTATCACAGTCAAGATAACAAAGACATCCATCACCCCCAAAGTTCCCTGATGTTTCTGCATAATCCCTCCATCCTGTGACCACCACCCCGCCCCCGGCCACCACTCACCTGCTTCTGTGCATTCACTGGGATTTCAGGTACATGGAACCCTGGGCTATGTATTATTGTTTAGCCACTGCCTTCCCTCTGCACATTTTGAGATTCATTTATGTTGAAATTCGGTAACGTTAGCCCTCTAGCTTTGTCTTTTTCAAAGTTGTTTTGTTATTCTCTGCCTTTTCCATTTTCCTATGGATTTTAGAATCAAGAGGCCAATTTCTACAGAAAGCTCCCTGGGATTTTGATAGGGATTGTGTTGGATGTGGGGTTATGATTGGAGAGAATGAACATACAAACAACGCTGGCTCTTCTCACCTGTGAACATGCGTATCTCCCCATTCGTTCATTTATGTCCCTCACCAATGATCTCCCATCTACAGTGTGTTACAGGCTTTTTCTTTTTGTCAAATGTATCCCTAGGTTGTTGTTTTTTTTTTTTATGCCACTGGAGGTGGTGGTGTCTTTTATGTTTTCTTGTTTTTTTTTTTTTTACATTTCAGTTTCCAATTGTTATTTGTCATTTTATAGAAATAAAATTTTTTTCTGTGTTTTGATCTGGTATCTTACAACCTTGTTAAAATAAGTCATTAATTCTAGAAGCTTGATTGTTGATTCCATCAGATTGTCTACGTGAATGTCAGTGATCACACCGTCCTTATTCATAATAACTAAAAGTTGAAATAATCCAGATGTCTTTCAGCAGGTGAGCAGTGCACCTGTGATAGATACATGCCATGCAATATTAATCAGCAATCAGAAGGAAGGAATTATTGATAGACACAACAACCTGGGTGAATCACTAGTAAATTACACTAAGTGGAAAAAGCCAATCCCAAAAGGTTACATATTGTGTGATTCTGCTTCTAGAACGTTCTGAAATGAGAAAAATGCAGAAATGGAGAATTAGTGCAGATTAGTGGTTGCCAAAGGTTGATGGGGGGCAGGGGCAAGAGGTAAGTGGGTGTGGCTATAAAATGGCAACATGGAGGATCCTTGCGGTCATGGAAATATTCTGTATCTTGACTGTATCAATGCCAGTAATCTGGTTTGATATTGTACTGTAGTTTTGGAAGATGTTATCATAATTTACTGTATAAACAAGAGTTTATTTCTGAACTCTCTATTCTGTTCTGTTGGTCTCCATGTCTTTCTTTACGCCAGAACCACACTGGCGTAAAGATTACTGCAATTGGGAATAAGTTTTGGATTCAGGAACCATGAGGTTTCCAACTTGGTTCTTCTTTTTCAAGATTGTTTGGTTATTCAGGATCCCTTAAAATTCCTCATAAATTATAGGATGTTTATTTTTATTTCAACTTTGCCGAATCCATTTGTTAGTTCTAACAGATTTTTTTTGAAACTTTAGAATTTTCCATATATGAGACTGTGTCATCATAAACAGAGATAATTTTGCTTTTTACTTTCCAACTTGGATGCTTTTTATTTCTTTTTCTTGACTAATTGCTGTGGCCAGGACTTCCAGTACTATGTTGAATAGAATTGGTGAGAGGGAGTATCCTTGACTCATTCCTGATCTTAGAGGAAAAGCTCTCAGGCTTTCATCATCGAGTAAGATGATAGCTGTGGTCTTTTCAAATATGTTTTTTTTTTTTAAATATTTTATTTATTTATTTGAGAGAGAGAGAGAGAGAATGAGAGATAGAAAGCACAAGAGGAAAGAGGGTCAGAGGGAGAAGCAGACTCCCTGATGAGCAGGAAGCCCGACATGGGACTCGATCCCGGGACTCCAGGATCATGACCTGAGCTGAAGGCAGTCGCTTAACCAACTGAGCCACCCAGGCACCCAAATATGTTTTTTTTTTAATGTGTTGTTTCTATTCCTAGTTCTTGAGTGTTTTTATGATGAAAAGATGTTGAGATTTTTCCAGTGCTTCCCCCTGTATTAGTTGAGATGATCCTATGGTTTTTGTCCTCCATTCTATTGATGTGGTATATTACATTAACTGGTTTTTATATTTTGGACCATCTTTGCCTTACAAGAATAGACCCTGTCGGTTCTAGTCTGTCATCCCTTTTATCTGCTGTTGAATTCAGTTTGCTAAGGTTTTGTTGAGGATTTGTGCATCATAAACTATCAGGGAGACTGGTCTGTAATTTTCTTTTCTTTTACTACCTTTTTCTGGCTTTGGTGCAGGGTAATGCTGGCCTGAGTTTATTTTAGTTGGAGTTTGTTGAATTTCTTGAATTCGTCTGTGCATTTCATTCCTTGAATTTCAGAAATTGTTGGCCATTATTTCTTCAAATAGGCTTTCTTCATTTTTTCCTCTCTCTTCTTTTGGGACTCCCATAATACACACTGTGGTCCTTTTGTGAATGTCCCATAAAACCCTTCACTTTCTTCATTTTTTATTATTCCTTAGATTTTATTACAAATGACCTCTCTTCAAGTTCTCTGATTCTTCCCTCTTCTTCTTCTTCGTTTTCTTAAGATTTTATTTGTTTGAAAGAGAGAGAGAGCATGAGCAGTGGCAGAGGGAGGGAGAAGCAGACTCCCCACTGAGCACGGAGCCCGATGGTGGGCTCGATCCCAGGACCTTGAGATTATGACCTCAGCTGAAGGCAGATGCTTCACCGACTGAGCCACCCAGGTGCCCCTGATTCTTCCTTCTGATTAAGTTTGCTGATGAATCTCTCTGGTTAAATTTTCTAATTCAGTTACTGTATTCTCAGTTCCTGAATTTCTATTTGGTTCTTTTTAATAGTCTTTGAATCTTTGTTGATATCTTCATTTTGTTCATGAATCATTTGCCTGATTTCATTTAGTTGTCTCTGTTGTCTTAGCTCATCGTTCATCTTTAAGACAGATATTTTTGAATTCCTTATCAGGTAGTTGGTACATCTCCATCTCTTTAAAATCAGTTTCTGGAGATTTATTTTGTCCTTTATTTGGACCATGATTTTTTCTTTGTGTGTCTTGTGATCCTCTGTTGAGATTTGAGCATTTGAAAAAAAAATACGGCCACCTCTCCCTGTCCTTACAGACTGGCTTCATACAGGGGGAGACCTCCATCCATCAGCATGGCTAGAGATTCTGGGGCCCTCTGTAACCTTTTCGGGGACTTGCCCTGTCTTGGTTAATGCATATAAATCCCAGTGAAAGAGGTTGTCCCTGTTGTCAAGATCCGTAATCTCTTGCTCCACCTGGTGTCTATCTGTGGTACCGCAGGGTCTCTGCTGCTTTGACACGCTGTGGGACTACATTTGTCCTCAGAGGTTCCCCCACCTGGCATCTGAATTCTACCTCTGTTTCCTTTGGTTCTGCAAGTCAAGTGAGATGGACACCGGTTCCTGTGCCAGGGCCCAAATATCCCAAACACTGATGCACATTCTATTTTCATCTTGAGAGAGAGCCAGGCGTTAAGGGTTTTCTCCCAATTGTGCTACATGATTCTGGGAAGTAAGAGAGACCAGGGCAGGCAAATGAATGGACTTCCCCACCTGCTTCTTTGTTTTGTGCTCCCCTGGGGTGCTCAGCCACCTGTCTGGTGCCGGAAGCTCTCACCAAGGACCTTTAGTCTGTATATTGTCTTTAAGTTGCTATCTCTACAGAAGAATGAGGGCTGGGGGCTTCCTACTCTGCCATCTTGCTGATGTCAACCCACACTGTTTTACTGTATTAATGTTTGTATTACTTTATATTTTTTATGACTGCTCATAATGAGACTTGTTTTTGCTATCTTATTTTATGAATTCTGATAAATTTATTTTTTCTTTTTTAAATTGCACTGCATATATTTTATTTTCCACATTTAGGAAAGCTATACATTATATTTTTATTCTTCTGACAAATATCTCTAACTTACTCAGATGCATTGTTGCTTTTTCTAATAACTTCAAAAGCTTATAAATATCTAAAATTTCACCCTGAATGAAAGGATTCCTTCATTATGCTCATCCGTCTCTCTTTTGCCCCTTACTACTCATCAGACTATGATTTTACTATTTTTCAACATTTTAGTTCTGGGTGTATTTTTTTTATTTTAAGGTGACCTTGCCATTTTAGAATAGTCACCTGCAAACCTGTTTGATTATAAATACTTATCAATTAAAAAATCACATTCATTAATATTTATGTTAATGCTTTTTATAAACACATTATATAGAAATAAACCATTCTCAAAATAGTAGAAATAAAAATCAGATTATAACTATGAATTAAATGTTTTTCTTTCTAAATTCAGTGATTTCTTTCCTGCCACCCTAGAATGCATAGAGACCACTTGGCAAAGCCGAGTAAACTTCCCCAGGTTTTTTATGTATCATTTTCTTAAATACATGATTCTTATCTCATTTCTTTGAGAATGTATTCATCTTTTTCCTGAAATATTTCCCTTCAAGGGAGTCTTCAATGACAGTTTCAAATGCAGTTTCCCACACCTTTCAGTCTGCATGACTGAAAATGTTTTATTCTATGTCTACATTTAGCTGATAGCTTAACTAGATAATAAATTATATAATAAATTATATGTCATATTGCTGGTGAGAATTCTGATGTCAACCTGAATTTTCTATTTTTTTCTTTTCCCTTATCTCAGGAAGCTTTCTGAATTCTTTCCATAGTTGTGCTTTTAAAATTTCCAGGGCTATGTATTATTTTTGTAAATCATTGTTTTTTTTTTAAAGAAGTTTTATAAAAAGAGAAAAGATAAGCCACTGAAAGGACAAAATAATAATTTTCTGATAGAAAAGTGAGTAAGAATATTAATAGACAATTTTTAAAAAAGTAACAGCAAACATCTAAAGCAGTTGAAAATATATTTTGATTCATCTGTAATTAGCAAAATGCAAATTAAAATAGATAAACATTCTCCATCATAATGGCAAGAATCTTTAAAGTGAAAAGTTCTGCCATTGTCTAGGATGTGGTAAAACTTTTCTTGTATGCTTCTTTTTTGTGAGGATAAATTGTTGAAATTGTACAGGAAGATTACTTGGCAGTATAAAGTGAAGATAATCCATACAGCCTCTGAATTAGCAATTACCTTTTAATATCCATCTTACAATAATAAAATTACACTAACTATATATATATATATATATATATGTACACACACACACACACACACACATAGTCCCCAAAAAACTCAGATGAATTACAGATCTAAAACTATAAGACTCAGAAAAAATACAGGAGTAAATCTATGTGACCTTTGTTTAGGCAAAACTTCTCAGATATGACACCAAAAACACACACGATACAAGAAAAAATAAATCGAACTTCATCAAAAATATATTTTGAAAAAATGGAATGCTGTGAAGGATGCACCTTGAAAATATGGTAAGTGAAAGAATCCAGACCAAAAAAAAAAAGGCACATACTGTATAATTCCATTTATACAAAATGTCTGGAAAAGGAAAACCTATAGAGATAGAAAGTGGACCAAAGTTTGCTTGGGTCTAAAGGGCTTGGGGGGGGACTAAGGAGTGATGGCTGATCGATTACCAGGTTTATTTTTGGTTTGATGAAAGTGTTCTAAGATTGATAGTCGTGATGGTGTATAACTCTGAATATACTAAAAATCATTGAGTTGAACACTTCAAATGGCAAAATTAGATGTTATGTGAACTAAATATCAATAAAACATGTAAGAATATCTTTTATTCTGTTGATATGTGTATTTTTCTCCAGATATTAGGGAACTCTGAGAAGAGGTGCACTTGTATTTATAATTGTTATACCTTTCTGGTGATCTGACTCTTTGATCATTATAATGTCCTTCCTCGTGCGTTGCAACAATTTTTTACTTCAAGTCTATTTGGTCTGATGCAAACCTGGCCATCCTTGTTCTTGTTTGGTTTCTGTTTGCAAAGAATACCCTTTGTTCCTTCTTTCCCTTTTAGCCCATCGGTGTCCTCAGATCTAAAGTGAGCTTGTTGTGCACATGTGTACTTGGATCTTTTCTTCCTTTTTAATCCATTCACCTAAATTGAAGAATGGATTAAAAAGGACATAGATCTGTCTTTCCACTAGGGAATTTAATCCATTTACGTTTGAAGTAATTCATGATAGGAAAGGGCTTACTATTGCCATTTGGTGGTTTTCTATTTCTTGTCACTATTTTTGTTCCTGTTTTCCTCTCTTCCTAGCTTCCTTTGTCTTTTACCAGATTTTTTATGGGGTCGTGCTTGGATTCCCTTCTCATTTCCTTTGTCCATCTTCTATAGATATTTTCTTGGTGGTTACATCAAACATCTTAAAGTCCTAACACTTAATTTTAAACTGATGACAATTTCAATTGCGTACAAAAATTCAACTCCTTTACATATCTGCCTTTTTCCACTTTATGTTGTTAGTATCACAAATGACATGGGTTTATAATGTGTATCTCCTAACACAGTTGTACGGTTACTTTTTTGTGCCTTTGTCTTTTCAATTCTATACCAGAACTAAGAGTGATCTGTATATCAACATAACAATGCTACTGGATTCTATATTTGTCTATGTACTACCTTTACCAGAAAACTTTATATTTTTATTTATTTTATTTTTTATTTTTATTTTTTTTAAGATTTTTATTTATTTGACCGAGAGAGACACAGCGAGAGAGGGAACACAAGCAGGGGGAGTGGGAGAGGGAGAAGCAGGCTTCCTGCTGAGCAGGGACCCCGATGTGGGGCTCGATCCCAGGACCCTGGGATCATGACCTGAGCCGAAGGCAGACACTTAACGACTGAGCCACCCGGGTGCCCCGAAAACTTTATATTTTAAAACCTGCTTAGCATCCTTTCATTTTAACTGGGAGAGCACTTTTAGCATTTCTTGTAGGCAGGTCTCATTGAGAACTACTTCAGGGCTTATTTATCTGGAAATCTCTTAATTTCTCCTTCAGTTTTGAAGGATAATTTTGCCAGATACTGTATGCATTTTTGGCAGTTTTTCTTTTCTTCAGCACTTTGAATATATTATCCCACTCCCTCTGGTCTGCAAAATTGCTGCTGCAAAATCCACTGATAATTTTCTAGGAGCTCAGTTATATGTGATGAATCACTTTTCTCTGGCTTGAAAAGATTTTCCCTGTGTCGGTAACTTTTGACAGTTTGATTATAATGCATCTCAGTGCAGATATCTGGGTTTATCCTCTTTGGATTTCAATGTGATTCTGAGATTTGCATGTCTGTTTCACTCCTCAAACTTGGAAAGTTTTTGGCCATTATTTCTTAAAATAAGCTTCTGCCCTTTCCCTGTCTCTTGTTCTGTGACTCCCATAACACACATATTGGTCTTATTAATGATGCACCATTAGGCTCTCTTCCTGCTCTTCGTTCTTTTTTTTTTTCTTTCTTCTTTTTTCATTTGGCTTCTCTGACTCAGTAATTTCAGATGACCTGTCTTTAAGATTGCTGACTCTCTAATGCTTCTGCCTGATCCAGAATCTCTCTAGCTTATTTTTCAATTCTCATATTCTTCAGCTCCAGATTATCTGCTTGGTTCTTTTTTATAGCTTTTATCCCCTTGTTGGTAATCTCATCTTCTTCATGTATCACTTTCCCAATTTCCTTTAGTAGTCTGCGTTCTTTTTCACCTCATTCAGAATACTTAAATTGTTATTTTGAATTCTTTGTCAGGTAATTCGTAAATCTCTGTTTCTTTAGAGTTGGTTTCTAGAAATGTATCTTGTTCCTTTGATCGGAACAAATCAAATAGTTCTTCACATGTCTTCCAATTGTCGTTGAGATGTGAGCATTGGTAAGACAGCCACCTCTTCCCTCTTTATAACCTAGCTTCATTTATGAGA
Organism: Zalophus californianus; assembly: GCF_009762305.2. NCBI lineage: Eukaryota > Metazoa > Chordata > Mammalia > Carnivora > Otariidae > Zalophus > Zalophus californianus. The sequence goes on along the minus strand of NC_045607.1, from coordinate 92,201,338 downwards.
AAACCTTCACTAGTCAGCCTGGGTAAAGTTTCTGAGGGACTCTCAAGCCTTTTCTGAGGTGTGTTCTCTCTGGGTTTATGGTGTGATTACCCAGTTAAAGAGGTTTACCCGTGCTTCCTTTCAGGATCTCCTATCTCTTGCTTCCCTTGTGACTGTCTGCTGGACTGCAGCTTCTTCGGTGCTGTAACCAGTTCTGGTACTTGGCAGTTGTTACCAGTGGCCTCCAGCCTGGCATCCAAACCATGCTGGTTCCCAAAAGCACTCCAAGTCAGGTAAGACACAACCCGGTCCCCCGGGAACCCCCTTCCAAATCCAGAATGTTGGATACACGTCCCACTGGCCTATGTCCCTCCTGAGGGAGAAACCAGGAGTTGGGTATTTTTTTTCTCAATGAAGCTGCACTATACTGGGAAGAAAGAGAGGCTGGAGTGGACAAAATGCAAAGCTTTTTCTGACCTGCTTCATTGAGGCTCTTCTGGGCTTTGCACTCGCCTGGGTGCTGCAGCCTCTGAAGTGAACCTCAGAGATCTCACAAGGGCAATTTGGTCCATACATTGTTGTGAAGTCTGTGCCTGTACGGGAGAGATAACCCTGGGGCTTCCTATCGCATCACCTTGATGACATCCTTCTTTAACATTGAGTTTTGAGAGTTCTTTATGTTTCCTGGATACCAGTACTTTGTCAGATATGTAGGTTACAAATAATTCCTTCCAGTCCGTAGCTTGTCTTTCCACCTTCTTAACAGGATATTTCACAGTAAAAATGTTACAAATTAGGGGGACATTTGACATCAATTTTTACTTTCATGGCTCATGCCTTTGGTGTTGGGTCTAAGGCAGTCTTTGACCAGCTCTAGGTCCTACAGATTTTCTTCTATCTTTTCTCTAAAAGTTCTATAGCTTTATATTTTTTATTTCAATTCATGATCCATTTTCAAGTTGGCTTTTTTTTTGTATAAAATGTGAGAATAAGGTTGAGTTTCATTTTTTTTTTTTTTTTTGCCTCTAAGATATCTAATTACTGCAGCACCATTTGTTGAAAGGTTATCTTTCTTTCAAATTGTTTTTGCACTTTTCCCAAAAATTGCTTGGGCATATTTGTGTGAGAATATTTATAGGTTCTCTATTACATTCTATTGAACTATGTGTTTATCATTGTCTGTTCATCCATACCACACAGTCTTGATCACTGCAGCTACATTTTACACCTTGAAATTGCATGGACCAATTTATCCTACTTCATTCTTCTTTTTCAAAATTCTTTTAGTGATTCTAGTTCATTTAATGGTTAATAAAACTCCTTTAGCTAGTCTAGTTTCTGTATACATTTTAGAATTATATTGTCTGTGTCTGCAAAAAATCCTCACTGAGATTTTAACAAGTCTTGCATGAAATCTGTGTATCAATCTGGGGGAGAATTGGCATCTTTACTATGTTGCATCTTCCAAAATAGAAACATGTTATGTGTCCCCATTTATCTAGATCTTATTGATTTCTTTGATCAGTACTGTGTCATTTTCTTATTTAGATTTTTTTGTTTTAGATTTTTTTTTAGATTTATCCCTGAGTAATTTGATTGTTTAATGATGGTAAATAATATTGTGTTTCTAACTTCAGTGTCTGTGTGTTCACTGCTAGTACATAGAAATCTGTTGATTTTTATGTTCACCTTGAATCCTTAGATCTTTATGGCCTTGCAGTGCATGGGATTTATTCCCTAGGATTTTCTTGTGGATGATTGTGTCATTGCAAATAAGGACAGTTCTGTTCTTCCCTTCTGGATGTGTGTGCTTTTTTTGGTTTTCTGGTGTCTTTGACAGGAGTAGAGTGATCGTTGGCTCAAGGTGCTCTCTTGTCATGGTGCCCTCTTCATGATCCTCTGGCTGCAGAGAGCAGGCCTTTGCTGGGGCTTGTCTCCCTTATACCTGCCCACATTTCAGGTTGTTGGCTTTACTTTACCTGTTGTAAGACAAAGAGGCAAAAGGAAAGCCCAGGGGAATTCACCCCTGTATTTTCTTGGATCCCTTCATCCCTAACTGGTCTGCCTTCTACAGATGCACTTTCAGAGTATGCTTATGTTTATTTTATTTTTTAATTTAATTTTATTATGTTATGTTAGTCACCATACAGTACATCATTAGTTTTTGATGCTTATATTTATTTTACATATAATCTTGAGATTTTTTATTTGTATTTAATGGGAAAAATAGGGGAAAATACACATGCTTCATAATCCGGGCAGCACCACTTTGTTTTTTAAAATATTATGAAAATCTTACTCTTAGATATATATCTCACAGGCCCAGTTAAGTTATGATAAAAGGGTTTTTTTTTGTCTGTTTTGTTTTTTAAGTTAAAACAACCACAACAGAAAGAAATTACTTAATTTCCTAATTGTTTAGGAAATGACACCTCAGAATTGTCTACCATAGATTAGGACTCGGCGAGGTTGGCCTTCCCCACATTTACTTACTTGAAGGACAGACCCTTTCTCAAAGAAGGAAACCATCTTGCGGGAAGAGCCACATGTTCAGCTCTGTTATGAACCTTAGGCGGCTGGAGGAGATGAGACATGGTTTACAACACAGAATTTATTTCCAGGAGGACTGGTTTTCCATCAAGCTCCTAGGACCCTGTCTGAGAATTTCAGAGAGGCTGCGGGGGAACCTGGAAAGAACCCGGTTCTAGCTGTGTAAACACACGGCCAAAGCCTCTGTGCTCTGCTTCTTCCCTCGCAGAGGGTGGCTCAAAGGTGGAAAGAGGCTTTCCTCTCAACATGGTCACAGGACATCAAACTATTTGGAGGAAAAGGGGTTTTGCCTTTTGGCATTGCCCTTCCTCCCTTCTGCGTGGGTTTGGAAGGACTGTCTGGAGCTGTTGTGGATCCTCTGTGACCATCGGGGCAGGACTGTGTGATGACCCAGAACACGGGAGGAAGGGCCTGGTTGATTTGCATCGGCAGACAGCGTACTCTCTATTCCGGGAAAGCTTATTTTGATTTCCCTAAATCCTTGACAAGATCCTTAGCATCAGCTGAGCCTATGATTGCCTCCGTGTAGATTTTTTTTTTTAAATGTTTTATTTATTTATTCATGAGAGTCAGAGAGAGAGAGGGAGAGAGAGAGAGGCAGAGGGAGAAGCAGGCTTCCCACTGAGCAGGGAGCCTGATGTGGGACTCGATCCCAGGACCCTGGGATCATGACCTGAGCCGAAGGCAGACGCTCAACCATCTGAGCCACCCAGGCGCCCGCCTCCGTGTAGATTTTTAACGGGATTTTTGCACCTTTCGCTGGCCCATGTTGTTGGTCTTCTCCCCTCTGCCCCATGTCATATTAGCCTGTTCCAACTGATGGTTTGGGGCTTCAGTTTTTTAGATGCTGCTTTCTTGAATATATGAACATATTTCTAAAAGTGTCTTCCAATTTCTAAAGCTAATAATTCTCCATGTTTTAATTTGCACCATTTCTTCATGTGCCTCAACTCCTTCTGCTTTTCTTTTCAAAAGAGATGCTGTCCTCTCAGACAGTGCTTTTGCCAGCTAACAATGTCGGTCCGCCTGTCTATTCACCTCCACTGTATACCATGGGCCTGGCGTACACCCATCTTCTGGTGTCTGGCAGGTGTCCATTTACAGATGCTTTTCAGGGAAAAAAATAGGAATTTTGCTACTCCCCAGGCTGCTCCTGATGATCTGAGGGCGAGATTGCACGAAGTAGTCTTTGTACATCTCTCAAGCCTCTTCCATCCTCATTTTATGCCTAAGGAGCTTCGTGGTGGCGCCTGCAGTTTCTAGGGCACAATTCACCACGATGAGATCTTCACGTCCTCTCTGTTCTGTGTGGTGCAGATTCCATGACTAGGAAGTGCTTGGTTGGAAATGGTTGGAATGTAGCTCTGAGCCAACAGCAGTTCGGCTTCCTGAAGGAGTAAGTATTTGGGAGTGTGGAACTCACATTTCTGTACCACACACCGGGCTTCCCTACAAGGATCAGGAGATGTCAGCCTTGCTTTGGGCTGGAGACATGCTGTTTTAATTTCCATGTCAAACACAGCCTCCTGGTTGTATTCCTCAGTTCGTGGCCACCCACTTTGATCTGCGTGTCCCAACTGGCTGCAAATGACAACCACATCCAAGAGACTCTGTCTAAAATCTCTCTGTGAGACTCCCAATTTACCTCCAGGCTGAGAAATACATCTCAGTTCATGGAAATGCTTGCCAGATTCTGGCAAAGTTTTCCCTGCCCAGCTTATTTTTCAGTGTTGTAAATCGTAATTTCTTTTGCGCCTTCACAAATGTTTTAGAGGAAAGCTGGCGACCCTGCATGAGGAGCTGCTAGTTAGGGCCTTGTTTAGAGCAGAACTAACCTGCTCAGGTCCTTACCTGCCACTCTCCGCTGAGTCTCTTCCAGCATCAAACACCACACATTTGTGTGGTGATTTTGTGGATAGCAGTTGGTGAAACCAAACAGGAGTAAAGGCCCCACAAGAAGCCAACATGGGAACACGATGGAGAAGCAGTCAAAAACTGTCTTAGGATGAACGTTGGAAGAAAAATGGTGGGGAAGAAATTAGCCAAGTGCCATTTTTCTCTGTGCCCATCTGTTTGGCATGTTTCCCTAATTCTTGATATTTCCTAAGGTATGGATGAACTGGTGTGCCATGTTTTAAACAATTAAATGGCAAGGAGGTGCTCAGGATTATGACCCACTATGTTGGTGGTGCATTAGCACCACATTCTTTGGGAGAATTAGTGCAAACATGATCTACAATCACAGACAAGGACAACACAGTCCTCCGAAATCAGAGCCAAGGCCTTGGGGAGTTGTGAAGTGGGCAAGCCTTCCTCCTCTCCAGCTGGGGCTCTCTCCACCTGCTCTCAGCCTCAAGATGCTTTGGCGTCTAGAAGTCACACTCCTGTGCTCAGGCCAGAGCAAGACTTGGATTTTCTGACTTTACGCAAAACACACCATGCAAATGAGTGATCCCTGATCTCTGTTCAAGGTCTCTAAGCATTAAGAGAGGGGAAAAAACCATGGCTCTACCCAGAACTTCTTTATCCAGGTCTCAGCGTCTGGTGCGTTTCCTATTTCCATTAATAGGGATGGGGTCCAGGGAGCAAAGCATGTATGACACTGACCACATCTGGTTCTGCCACCTTCCATCCTGACTTAAAATGTGTGCATACTGCATCTTCTCCTGTCATGACCCTGTCCTCTGGCACGTCACAGATAATTCTAGAACTCTCTCTATGTTCAGAATATTCACCAATACTACCTTCCATTTTATTTGTTGTGCATTTCCACGGTGGGCTTCCATAGTGGAAGGTTTGGGTCATTGGAGAGAACACCTGGGAGTAGTTGAACCTTTGGGATTGGTCTTGGATTTTATCCCAACTGGAATTTTTCATGTCTGAGGAAAACTTTGATCCTAGGAAAATGATAATTCTTGCTACTAGCGTTTTAACTAATACTGAATTTGTTAAATTTGGGGCAAAGAACATTTATTGTTCAAAAATAACATTTACCTTCCATTAACAGTTCATTTTATAATCCAGTAAAAAAAAAAAACACTATTAAAACTTTCACTTTACTGTGACATAAACAAAAGTAAAACCACAAAGTTAACACACCTGATTGTCTGAAGACCTTCAATCACCTACCTGGACTTACACATCTAACAAACAAAACTTTTCCTAATCAGCTCTTAACGGTGCTAAGAAATTACACTTGTAAATATAATGAACTGTTTTGAACACCATACAGATGAATCAGCACAAAAGCAGCATGGGTGGCTAACAAGTTGTCACTGTACCTGTAGAATGCATCACCTGCGGCAGGATGGTGGCTTTTGCTTCTGTACCCGTGCTCACAAATTCCACTCACCCCAGCCTGGGAAAGAGGGGCCTCCAGAGCCACTAAGGGAACACATTTAGGAGATTAACTCGGGACTGAGGAGCAGCACCTGAGACTTGTGAAAAAAGAAAAAAAATCCAAGATTATTGGTCCTAACTGGCTTTCCTTGGATTAGCTCTTACTTGTAACGGGATGTTTCGGATTTCTGTGTTTTCTTACAACAGCACAACTGTCTTCTTCCAGTTTTTTTTTTTCCCCTTTTTTTTTCGAAAGCACTGACAAGCATCTTATCATAATGTCTTCTTAACTTTGTTTCCTGATTAAGAGGATGCCATCTGGACTGCGGCAGAGGCCGGCTGGCTGGTCTCCAAAACCCACTTCCTGTGCTCTCACTACACAGCAGCCCACGTTCCTTCATTCTCTTGCAGCTAGGTGTGGCCGTGTGAGCACCCCCCACCTGGACGTGAGCAGAACTGATGCGTTCGCGTCCAGCTCCCTTCTCTTTGGCTGAGAGGGAATGTTACACTATGGGCGGCAGAACAGCATCACCTTGGCTCCTTTCATGACCAAGAGGAGAGAGCCACCTCGTTTCCCCGAAACCTACTTTCACTGATATGTGAGAAAGAAATACACTTTTTGTAGTTTATTTTAACCCATGGAAGGCTGGGGGGCTCTCTCTTTACTGCAGCAGAGCCTGCTGTGACTAACACACACACTGACTCTGAACAGAGCTCGACTAGACCGCTGGTGCTTGATTTGCATTGATGGGTCTAGCCATTGATGAAAAATTTAATGCAGCTTAAACATGGCTTGAGCTGATCAATATGCAGTATTTCTGTAAATTAGAAATCCTGCATACCTGCTCTTTAGGTTGTCTGATAACTGTTGATCTTTTAAAATCTCACTACAAGCTCGTGATTTTCATGGCATGATTATTTTCCTTGTATTGCTTAAAATGGTTTGAACTTGGAAGAGTAATAAGTCAGAAGCTCCTTTGTTCATGCCAGCATGACACTGGATATCTTTCGAGCCACTCTTAATCCTGGCAGCTAAAAGATATCTAGTCTCCACTTGATGTTTTCTGTCTATTGAAATGCCAAAAGTCCTTTCTAGAAAGCTATAGTTTTCTTTTAGTGGAAGATGGAAGATGGGAGATGACTTTTCTTGAGCACACGTGGTAGCTACTATCCTTTCTCCATCATTATAGAGGTAAAGTTAGAAATGACATATTTTTTAAAGGACAGGAGTTCACATTCATATTTCCATTTGAACACCTCATTTTCCAAGTTTTATTTGTCTTGTACTCCCACAAAATATTTTGAATATATTTACCCCATTTTCTGAGCTTCTTTTGCAGATGACATCCTCTTAGCAAATTTATCATAGCATACAATGTGCTGCCATCAGAAACCATGCACTTACATTGTAATAATGTCTCAAGTTTCTAAAACATAATTGGAGGCCCGATCCTTGGTTATTGCCATTGTACCCCTTAACTCTCTCAGCCTTAATATATTTCTCCACCTTTGATTCTGTAATCATTTCTTGATAACTACAACTAGAGGCTCTATCATGTTCCCCTGAAAATGTTCAGCAAAAGATTCCAAATTCTCATCACCAAACAGGGGCAAAGTCATCACTACATATTCGTGAGAATTTCTCTGGGAATACGCACAGTACTAAAAACATGAAGTATATTTCTAGAGATTTAAAAATCTCATTAGAAATTGAAGAGTTGCCTTTTTTAAAAATCACTTTTAAACTATGAAGTCTTGTTTTTGGATATTTGAATGGAGGATGTAGGAAATGACTGCCCATCCTCCAAGATTGTGTAGCATAAAATTCTCTTTTCTGATTTCCACTTTGTCATACCAGAATGACGGGTTCTTGGAGGCAGTACAGTGCATCATAAAAACCGGGAAGAACATGTTGTCATGAGATTGATGCTGTCATCTGGGGGACGCTACCAGGGACATTTGCGAAAAGTTAACAAAAAAAAGGAGACTTTCTTGCTCAAAGCTGTCAACTCTTTTTTTTTTTCTTTTCTCATTTAGCGTTGCTGTAACCATCAATAGAAAAATCGCAGGAATGTGGACCAAACATACTAATTTCAATTTCAGGTCTCTATGTAAGAGTGCAGAATGTATAGTCAAAAAAAAAAAAAAAAAAAAGGAACCAATGTGCTAACTCAAAGAAGTAAATAAAATGTAAGGGGATCTCTGATATCTGATAAAGTTGGACCCACATAGTATGTTACAATGGGAGTTTAAACAACAGAAAAATGCATTTCCAAAGTTCCAACTAGTTCCAGTAGAACTAGTACTATTTATTTGGAATATAATCCCATCTATTTAAGCCCACATTTGAGCGTAGAGAGAAAGAGAAGTTATTAGAACAAAGAACAAGAATCTGGTTTCTTTTTTTTTTTTTTTTTGATGTAGTGTTCCATGATTCATTGTTTGTGCATAACACCCAGTGCTCCACGCAGAACGTGCCCTCCTAAATACCCATCACCAGCCTAACCCATCCCCCCACCTCCTCCCCTCTAGAACCCTCAGTTTGTTTTTCAGAGCCCATCGTCTCTCATGGTTCATCTCTGCCTCTGACTTACTCCCCTTCATTCTTCCCCTCCTGCTATCTTCTTCTTTTTCTTTTTTCTTAACATATCTTGCATTATTTGTTTCAGAAGTACAGATCTGTGATTCAACAGTCTTGCACAATTCACAGCGCTCACCATAGCACATACCCTCCCCAATGTCTATCACCCAGCCACCCCATCCCTCCCACCCCCCACCACTCAGCAACACTCAGTTTGTTTCCTGAGATTAAGAATTCCTCATATCAGTGAGGTCATATGATACATGTCTTTCTCTGATTGACTTATTTCACTCAGCATAACACCCTCCAGTTCCATCCACGTCGTTGCAAATGGCAAGATTTCATCCCTTTTGATGGCTGCATAATATTCCATTGTGTATATATACCACCTCTTTATCCATTCATCTGTCGATGGACATCTTGGCTCTTTCCACAGTTTGGCTATTGTGGACATTGCTGCTATAAACATTGGGGTGCACGTACCCCTTTGGATCCCTACATTTGTATCTTTGGGGTAAATACCCAGTAGTGCAATTGCTGGATCGTAGGGTAGCTCTATTTTCAACTGTTTGAGGAACCTCCATACTGTTTTCCAGAGTGGTTGCACCAGCTTGCATTCCCACCAACAGTGTAGGAGGTTCCCCTTTCTCCACATCCCCGCCAACATCTGTCGTTTCCTGACTTGTTCATTTTAGCCATTCTGATGGGTGTGAGGTGGTATCTCATTGAGGTTTTGATTTGGATTTCCCTGATGCCGAGCGATCTTGAGCACTTTTTCATGTGTCTGTTGGCCATTTGGATGTCTTCTTTGGAAAAATGTCCGTTCGTGTCTTCTGTCCATTTCTTGATTGGATTATTTGTTCTTTGGGTGTTGAGTTTGATTAGTTCTTTATACGTTTTGGATACTAGCCCTTTATCTGTCATTTGCAAATATCTTCTCCCATTCTGTCGGTTGTCTTTTGGTTTTGTGGACTGTTTCTTTTGCTGTGCAAAACCTTTTTATCTTGATGAAATCCCAATAGTTCATTTTTGCCCTTGCTTCCCTTGCCTTTGGTGATGTTTCTAGGAAGAAGTTGCTGTGGCTGAGGTCAAAGAGGTTGCTACCTGTGTTCTCCTTTAGGATTTTGATGGACTCCTGTCTCACGTTTAGGTCTTTCAACCATTTGGAGTCTATTTTTGTGTGTGGTGTAAGGAAATGGTCCAGTTTTATTCTTCCGCATGTGGCTGTCCAATTTTCCCAACACCATTTGTTGAAGAGACTGTCTTTTTTCCATTGGACATTCTTTCCTGCTTTGTCAAAGATGAGTTGACCATAGAGTTGAGGGTCCATTTCTGGGCTCTCAATTCTGTTCCATTGATCTATGTGTCTGTTTTTGTGCCAGTACCATACTGTCTTGATGATGACAGCTTTGTAATAGAGCTAGAAGTCTGGAATTGTGAGGCCGCCAGCTTTGCTTTGCTTTTTCAGTATTCCTCTGGCTAATCGGGGTCTCTTCTGGTTCCATACAAATTTTAGGATTATTTGTTCCATTTCTTTGAAAAAAGTGGATGGTATTTTGATGGGGATTGCATTGAATGTGTAGATTGCTCTAGGGAGCATTGACATCTTCACAATGTTTGCTCTTCCAATCCATGAGCATGGAAAGTTTTTCCATTTCTTTGTGTCTTCTTCAATTTCTTTCATGAGTATTTTATAGTTTTCTGAGTACAGCTCCTTTGCCTCTTTGGTTAAATTTATTCCTAGGTATCTTATGGTTTTGGGTGCAATTGTAAATGGGATCGACTCCTTGATTTGTCTCTCTTCTGTCTTGTTGTTGGTGTATAGGAATGCCACTGATTTCTGTGCATTGATTTTATAGCCTGCTACTTTACTGAATTCCTATATGAGTTCTAGCAGTTTTGGGGTGGAGTCTTTTGGGTCTTCCACATACAGTATCCTATCATCTGCAAAGAGTGAGAGTTTGACTTTCTCTTTGCCGATTTGGATGCCTTTGATTTCTTTTTGTTGTCTGATTGCTGTGGCTAGGACTTCTAATACCATGTTGAATAGCAGTGGTGATAGTGGACATCCCTGCCGTGTTCCTGACCTTATGGGAAAAGGTCTCAGCTTTTCCCCGTTGACAATGATATTGGCTGTAGATTTTCATAGATGGCTTTTATGATATTGAGGTATGTATCCTCTATCCCTATACTCGGAAGAGTTTTGATCAAGAAAGGATGCTGTACTTTGTCAAATGCTTTTTCTGCGTCTATTGAGAGGATCATATGATTCTTGTTCTTTCTTTTGTTAATGTATTGTATCACGTTGATTGATTTGCGGATGTTGAACCAGCCTTGCAGCCCAGGGATAAATCCCACTTGGTCGTGGTGAATAATCCTTTTAATGTACTGTTGGATCATATTGGCTAGTATTTTGGTGAGAATTTTTGCATCCATGTTCATCAAGGATATTGGTCTGTAATTCTCCTTTTTGATGGGGTCTTTGTCTGGTTTGGGGATCAAGGTAATGGTGGCCTCGTAAAATGAGTTTGGAAGTTTTCCTTCCATTTCTATTTTTTGGAACAGTTTCAGGAGAATAGGCATTAATTCTTCTTTAAATGTCTGATAGAATTCCCCTGGGAAGCCATCTGGCCCTGGGCTTTTGTTTGTTGGGAGATTTTTGATGACTGCTTCAATTTCCTTAGTGGTTATAGGTCTGTTCAGGTTTTCTATTTCTTCCTGGTTCAATTTGGGTAGTTGATACATCTCTAGGAATGCACCCATTTCTTCCAGGTTATCTAATTTGCTGGCATAGAATTGCTCATAATATGTCTTATAATTGTTTGTATTTCTTTGTTGTTGGTTGTGATCTGTCCTCTTTCATTCATGATTTTGTTGATTTGGGTCATTTCTCTTTTCTTTTTGATAAGTCTGGCCAGAGGTTTATCAATCTTGTTAATTCTTTCTAAGAACCAGCTCCTAGTTTCATTGATCTGTTCTACTGTTCTTTTGGTTTCTAGTTCATTGATTTCTGCTCTGATCTTTGTTATTTCTCTTCTCCTGCTCGGTTTAGGCTTTATTTGCTGTTTTTTCTCCAGCTCCTTTAGGTGTAGGGTTAGGTTGTGTATTTGAGACCTTTGTTGTTTCTTGAGAAAGGCTTGTATTGCTATATACTTTCCTCTCAGGACTGCCTTTGCTGTATCCCAAAGATTTTGAACAGTTGTGTTTTCATTTTCATTGGTTTCCATGAATTTTTTTAATTCCTCTTTAATTTCCTGGTTGACCCATTCATTCTTTAGTAGGATGCTCTTTAGCCTCCATGTATTTGAGTTCTTTCCGACTTTGCTCTTGTGATTAAGTTCTAGTTTCAAAGCATTGTGGTCTGAAAATATGCAGGGAATAATCCCAATCTTTTGGTACCGGTCAAGAAGTGATTCGTGACCTAGGATGTGATCGATTCTGGAGAATGTTCCATGGGCACTAGAGAAGAATGTGTATTCTCTTGCTTTGGGATGGAATGTTCTGAATATGTCTGTGAAGTCCATTTGGTCCAGTGTTTCATTTAAAGTCTTTATTTCCTTGTTGATCTTTTGCTTAGATGATCTGTCCATTTCAGTCAGGGGGGTGTGAAAGTCCCCCACTATTATTATATTGTTGTCAATGTGTTTCTTTGCTTTTGTTATTAATTGCCTTATATAATTGGCTGCTCCCACGTTAGGGGCATAGATATTTACAATTGTTAGATCTTCTTGTTGGGTAGACCCTTTAAGTAGGATATAGTGTCCTTCCTCATCTCTTATTACAGTGTTTGTTTTAAAATCTAATTTGTCTGATATAAGGATTGCCACCCCAGCTTTCTTTTGGTGTCCATTAGCATGGTAAATGGTTTTCCACCCCCTGACTTTCAATCTGGGGTGTCTTTGGGTCTAAAATGAGTCTCTTGCAGACAGCATATTGATGGGTCTTGTTTTTTAATCCAATCTGATAGCCTGTGTCTTTTGATTGGGGCATTTAGCCCATTTACATTCAGGGTAACTATTGAAAGGTATGAATTTAGTGCCATTGTATTGCCTGTAAGGTGACTGTTACTGTATATTGTCTGTGTTCCTTTCTGATCTATGCTGCTTTTAGGCTCTCTCTTTGCTTAGAGGACCCCTTTCAATATTTCTTTTAAGGCTGGTTTCCTGTTTGCAAATTCCTTTAGTTTTTGTTTGTCCTGGAAGCTTTTTCTCTCTCCTTCTATTTTCAATGAGAGCCTAGCTGGATATAGTAATCTTGGCTGCATATTTTTCTCGTTTAGTGCTCTGAAGATATCATGCCAGTCCTTTCTGGCCTCCCAGGTCTCTCTGGATAGGTCTGTTGCCAATCTAATATTTCTACCATTGTGGGTTACATATCTCTTCTCCCGAGCTGCTTTCAGGATTTTCTCTTTGACTCTGAGACTCGTAAGTTTTACTCTTAGATGTCGGGGTGTTGACCTATTTTTATTGATTTTGAGAGGGGTTCTCTGTGCCTCCTGGATTTTGATGCCTGTTTCCTTCCTCACATTAGGGAAGTTCTCTGCTATTATTTGCTCCAATATACCTTCTGCCCCTCTCTTTCTTCTTCTTCTGGGATTCCAATTATTCTAATGTTGTTTTGTCTTATCGTATCGCTTATCTCTCGAATTCTGCCCTCGTGATCCTGTAGTTGTTTCTCTTTTTCTCAGCCGCTTTATTTTCCATCATTTGGTCTTCTATATCACTGATTCTCTCTTCTGCCTCATTTATCCTAGCAGTTAGTCCCCCCATTTTTGATTGCACCTCATTAATAGCCTTTTTGATTTTGACTTGGTTAGATTTTAGTTCTTTTATTTCTCCAGAAAGGGTTTCTCTAATAACTTCCATGCTTTTTTCAAGCCCAGCTAGTATCTTTAAAGTTATGATTCTGAACTCTAGGGCCAACATCGTACTAATGTCAGTATTGAGTAGGTCCCTGGCTGACGGTACTATCTCATGTTCTTTTTGCTGAGGTGATTTTTTTCGTCTTGTCATTTTGTCCAGAGGAGAATAGATGAATGAGAGAACAAAATGCTAACAGGTTAACGTCCCCAGCAAATATACTCTATACAAATCAGAAAAGACCTGAAACCAGGGGAAAAGAAAGGGAAAGAAAGAAAAAAGAAAGAGAAAAGAAAGAAAGAAAAAAAAACAAAAAGAAAAAGATTAAAAACAAAAACAGAACAATACAAAAAAAACCGAATATGATCAAATATGATCAGGCTAGTGCATAGATCAGTGCCACACACTAGATTTTGGGCATATTTTGGTCTGTTAGAAAAAAGTGCCTCCTAAAATTTTAAAGGAAGAAAGACTTATATATGTACAAAATAAGGGCCATACAGTAGTGATTTAGGGTATATTTTGATCTGTTAGAAGAAACTGTATCTCAAAATTTTAAAGAGAGAACAACTTATATATATATATGCCAAAAATAAGGGTAACTACTATGAAGGGATAAAATATGAGTCTAAAAATGAAAAATAAAAAAATTTTTTTTAAAAAAAGGGATTGATAAGATGTTGGTTGAAAAAGGGAAAAAGAGAGGGGCGCCTGGGTGGCTCAGATGGTTAAGCCTCTGCTTTCGGCTCAGGTCGTGATCCCAGGGTCATGGGATCGAGCCCCACATCGGGCTCCTGGCTCAGCGAGGAGCTTGCTTCTCCTTCTGCATCTCCCCCTGCTCATGCTTTCTCTCTCTGTATCTGTGTCTCAAATGAATAAATAAAATCTTTAAAAAAAAAGGAAAAAGAGAAATTAAAAAAACAGTTAAAAAAATTAACTTTGAAAAACTAATGAATCATGGTAAAAAAAAAAGCCATGAATTCTATGTGCAGTATTCCTCTAGCGCTGGAGTTCTCCCGTTCTCCTTGATCGGTAAACTTGGTCTTGGCTTGTTGGCTGTTCGTGCTGATCTTCTGGGGGAGGGGCCTGTTGCCGTGGTTCCCAAATGTCTTTGCCGGAGGCGGAATTGCCCCGCCCTTGTCGGTCCAGGCTAAGCAAGCTGCTCGGGTTTGCTCTCAGGAGCTTTTGTTCCCTGCAAGTTTTGGAGGACGACAGTGAAAATGGTGGCCCCCCAATCTCCGCCCGGAGGAAACGAGAACTCGGGGCCCCGCTCCTCAGTGCGCCCCCAGAGAAAAGCAGTCATTCCCGTGTCCCCGGTCTCCGGCCGCACTCCGTGCTCACCCGGCCTGTGACCGAGCGTTTCTATCTCTGGCACCCGACCCCGTGTGGAGTCTCCAAACCCAGCAGATCCCTGCGGTGCGCTCCCGCGCCGCTCCTCCCGGGGGAGGAAGGGGAGTCTCCCCGGCTCTGCCGCTTGTTGGGTCCCTGCTGCAGGAGCAGTGGCCCGACTGGGCCGCGGATCACGGTTTATGGCAACCCCGAGCTGAGAGCCCGCGCCTCGGCTCCATCTCTGCAGCCGGCTTCCCCGCTCCGATCCCTGGGAGCTCTGCCGCACTCAGGCTCCCCCGGTCTTTCTGTGACCCCGAGGGTCCTGAGACCCCACTGTCCCGCGAGGGTTCCACCCCCCGCTTAGCCACTGCAGCGACGTCCCTCCGCGGAGCCGACTTCTAAAAGGTCCGATTTTGTGCTCCGCGGCTCTAGCACTTGCCAGAAGCGGCCGACGGAGGCCCCTCCCCCGCCGTCTATCCTCCCGAATATCGCCTCGGGTTCACTTCTCCGCACGTCCTACCTTCCAGTAAGTGGTCGCTTCTCTGTTCAGAGGGTTGTTGCTACTCTCCTCTTCGGTCTCCTGTTGAGTTCGTAGGTGTTCAGAATGGTTTGATCCCCATTCAGCTGAATTCCTGAGACCAGACGAAATCCAGGTCTCCTACTCCTCCGCCGTCTTGCTCCCTAGTCTCAAGAATCTGGCTTCTTAACCAGAGGGGTGTGGATCATGCTTTCTTCCCAGACGAAAATCTTTGACCCAGAAACAGGATTTATCCATGGGGAGAGGGGAACTTCAAGCAGGAATAATGGTGGAATATTATTTGGCAGAAAATCCTATTAAACTGTTTACTCTCTGTAGTGACAATCTTTTCCACACACAGCAGTTGAAAAATGAGGAAAATTTCTGTCTTGTGCTTAAGTCTCATGTTTAAGAGGAGTTGTATAGTACTGAGGAATATCTCATGCCACATTCTTCTTATGTACTGGAAATTTGAAAGAGGCAGATTTCAAATATTTCACGGAAATAATTGCCATGGCTCCATGAGTGGAGTGGAGAAGTAATACCAAGGACAAACCAAGGACACTTGGAATTGGAAGATTCTTTGTTTGGAAACCCTCATATGCCCTGGCCATCACTGCTGTTCTTATGTCTGAAACATGACAAACCTCACACATGCATGGATGTACACACATTCATACCCATACACTGGCTCTTTCAATGGGCTTCTGAAGAGGCTATACCTCTTCCTTGATTTTCTTATTTATCTTTATTTTCTGGCTGTGGTCTATATATTTTCCATTTCTTTCATCTTTCAAAGTGATGTTCAGGCTTTTGATGAAGCATTTTTCCCCTAACATCCTTACTTTGATTTATGTTCATGTCTTTACTTTCTCTGTAGCCTGTAACTTCTATTAAGAAGATATTTCTAGCATAAAAAGTAATTCCTACTGACAGTAGACTTGAAAGGATTTTAGAACCCCTCGCTGAGTTTGATGAAATGTGAATAAAAATTAAAGGTTCATTTTCCTCCACTTAGAAATCTTTCTCTTCTGTAAATATAAGGCAATCAGCAGCAATCAGTTGTCCTGGCAGACAACCTCCATATCTGTTAAATGTTTCAGAGACGCTAGAGCCAATCCTGAAAAATATTCTAGAGGAACTCAATTAAGGTTATATGTATTTTTTTGGTCTGGCTAATTTTCTACTTTTCAATAATTTCTCTTAATATTTAGCTAACACTTTCGCAGAGCCTTCAGCAGCTTCCTGTTTCTATAGGAAACTATGTGAGTTTTACTTCCTTTTAGAACGGTGGTCGTGAAATGCAGAGCGGCGGGGTCTGAAGCAGGGCTGTGAACCAGAGATCATGTCCTCGCCAGTACCTTTGTTCTCAAAAGTAACTATGCCTTAATCTAAAATTAACCAAAAGGAATAAAGGTGCTTTGAGTAGGGACTGCTGATACATACCACAAACACATCTCTTTGGACCACAGTACCTTAATTTCTAGACCTTGTGTATCACAGTTGGTTGGTCTCCTCTCTCCTGGTGGACTGCCTAGGGCTTCACTTTGGGTCTGATTTTATATAAGGAAACTCATCAGAGCAGCACATAGACAGCTTTTGGCCATAGATTCAATCTTGAGGTATAAGGAGAGCAGAAGAAATATTCACTCTTGCGGTTGGGCAGGCAGTCCTGAGTTATGGAAGCTTAGATTCTGACAAGCTGCATGCTGAACTCTCTCACTAGGATTGGTTCTCTAGGCATATTGCTTGACCATGTCTGTAGGGCTTCCATGTGGCTATAGGGAAATCTGTTTCTCGTACGGGTGGCTCCAGATTTTGTGGGGTCTGAAATTACCAGCATCCACAATCTCATCCAGCCCTGGGAATCAATATGCCTTACTTTCACATGACTTTCTTCCTCCAAGGGTATCACACAGGAACTGCTGTGGTCATGTCCCATTCCTGTCTGTGTTGTTGATATTTGGAACACTCAGGTCACCGTCACTCACACACGTTGACTTCTGAGGGTATGAAACAAAATTTTTCCTCTCGTTTAAAATGGATGTTTAATACTCATTTTTAAATGGTGGTTTGAAATATTTTGCATCTTAAATCTGGCTATCTTTCAATTTAAGTGTAACACCTCAGGTTCTCTGATGCGAGCATTATTATTATTCTCAATTCACAATTAAATCTTCATTCTCTAATCATAAGAAAGATTGCTTCCTCAAGGTCAAGCATGAAATTGTACCCTGTATGTTTCCCGTGGCTTCATTTGGTTGAAGGAATCACATTGACAAGCGGAACATGGGTGAAATAGTGAGGAGGAGGGGATGGGGGAGATCGGGCATCTGTTTCTACATCGAATGTTAGCAGTCAAATTTCCCACCAGAAAAAGTACAGTGAGATCTTGAAGCGTATGGTCCCATGAGATACCCTTAGAATGCCTAACTTGATGCCACCCGTAGATAAATCATAGTCTTGTATTATAAGCAGCTTTACCTGCACTTAATTCCTATCAGTTAGTGCATATCCATATTACTTATGTAGACAACATTCATTGTTTTATTGTTTAATTACCATCAGACTGCAATAAATATGTTAAGACCTTACCTATGCAGCTCCTAGATTTTCCCTTTAATGTGGCCGTACACCCAGTGCATGATATAATCATCTATCAACCCGATTTCATTTCCAGAATGGAAAAGAGTCCTCGAGGGTCATGATGCCTCTGGTTCATCTGGACACCTTTTCAAATTCCTGGAACTTGATACTGCCTGGTAGTAAATGTGCATAAACAAAGATAATTTTCGATACCCTTTAACGATCCTGATGATCACTGAATTCTTCTTTGATTTATCCCTTCACCAGGGGATGACAATGAAGTCTGCCATGGTCTCCTATTATTTCCCTAAGTTATAACAATCAGGTTTCAACAGAGAAAACCATGATTGTGCAGCTTCGTATAATCACCCACTGATGGTTCAATAAAATTGAGAGACCTTGGCACAAATCAGTTACCATGATAAAATTACCTAGAAAACCAGAATAAAAATAAAGCTTGCATTTGGTCAGGCACATAACCTTTCTAACATGTAAGAACCCATTTAATTTTCAAATAACCTTAGGAGTTAGATTCTATTATTTTTATCGTTTTACATGTCAGAAAAAAGTGTTGTAGGGCCAAAGTCATGCAGCCAGGAGGAGAGGAGGAGAGGACTTGAACACAGATGGTAGTCCTGTCTCTGTGAATGTGCAAGAGGCTTGCCCTAAGATGGCCAAGAAAAGCATGTTCATGACCAAAGGCATTTCAAGTGAGTGACACACTCAATATAATAATAATTAAAAAGAAAAGAAAAATCTTTGTTTTAAGAAGCATGGAGAAATGTTTTGATTTCCCATATGTACTTCTCATGACATAGTTTTACACATGCAAATCAGAGAGTAGAGTGAAGTATTCAGAATTTTAAAACATCGCCAACCAAGAATTTTATGCCCTCTAAAATTGCCCGTCAAAAATGAAGGAGAAATAAAGACTTTCTCAGAAAAACAAAAATGTAGGGATTTCAATTGACATACCCTTGTTTTTAAGAAACGTTAAAAGACTTTGTTCAGAGAGAAGGAAAATGATATAGTTCAGAAACTCAGCTTTACCTGGAGGAAGGCATCAGAGCCTGAATAAATGAAGGTCAAAGTATATCTCTCATTTATCTTATTGATTAATTGATCTGAAACGAAGTTGTTTGATTAAAGTACCAATAGTAGCACTCTATTAGGTGATCATAGCATCAGATGAGTGAAAAAGAGGCATGGGCCCCTAGGCATGAGAAGGAGCGAGTGGGTCACACTGTCACAAGGCATCACACATACGTGAAGCAGTGTTGTGTTGTTTGGAGGTGGATTTAAATTACTTAAAAGTGCATATTTCATGTGCTCTGAGGCAAAACCACAAACACTTACTTTTATAAAACAAGTTTTATTTTATAAAACAAGTACAATTGATACACTAAGGGCGGGGATGGAAGCCTATCAAATCTGTGTTAGAATTGGAAAAGGGAGCTCCAAAGAGCAAAAGCAGCGGATAGAAAACATTGACACAAATGAGGGACATTAATCCAAGTATGTCAAGTGTCACTTTCAATGTCAATGGTCTTAAATACACCAGCAAGAGACACAGATTGGCTGAGTGGATTAAAAACAAACCAAAAAACAAACCAAGAAAACAAGACCCACCTATATGTTTTCCATGAGACACCGACTTTAAATATATAGACTCAGTTTTAAAATTAAAGGGGTGAAGGAAAATAAAGAAGCTGGAGTAGCGATGTTAATTCAGGTAAGGCAAACTTCAGAACAAGGAAGATTATCAGGAGTTGATTCTCCAACAAAACATACAAATTGTAATTTTTTATGAGCCTAACGAGAAAATACCAACATGCGTGAGGCAAAAACAGACAGAACTGAAGGAGACATAGACATAGACATAGCCCCTATGGACAGCTGGATGGTTGATGGGTGAAGCTGGCCGAGCATCGGTGACCAGAATGGCGCCATCACAAATTTGATCCAGTTGACCAAATGCTCCACCCAACCACGGTAGGACACACGTTCTTCTCAGGTTTACATGGAACATGCACCAAGGCGTGGGCCACCTTGTGGTCATAAAACCCACCTCAACACATTTGGGAGCCTAGAAAGGATGTCCTCAGAACACAAGGGAATTAAACTAGGAATTAAAAACAGAAAATAGCTGGAAAACTTTCAAATATCTGGAGGTTAAAACCATACTTCTAAATAAAATGTGGGTCAAAGAAGTCTCTAAAGAAATTTAAACATATTTTGAACTAGATGAAAATAAAATTGGAATTTGTCAAAATGAGCAGGATTTTGTAAAGACACCATTCAAAGGGCATTGTGTGCAAGCTTTAGGAAAGAAGAAAGAGCTGAGATATCCTAAGATAACCTAAGCTATCACTTAAGAAACTAGAAAAGGAAAAGAGCAATTTAGGCCTAAAGCAAGAAGAAGAAAATAAATTTTTAAGATTAGATTGGATGTCAATGAAATTAAAAACAGGAAAACAGCAAAAGCGATAAGCTCCTTCTTTCGTTGGATGTTGGGGTGGGGGTGGGGATACATACACTTTCATTTGCTAAATCTTGTCCATGTGAATACCCTTTTCCAGGTATTTTATACAAAAACCCCAGAGCATGGGAGGCAGGCACACGGGATTGCTGTGATTTGAGTGTACAGCCCAGGGTTAGTCTGGCAGAGAGTCAGACGGGCTCGGTTTCAAATCCTCTGCCATCTCTTTCCTGATTAGGGGTAATTATTTAATTTCTGCAGTTTCCTTACTGCCCAAAATAGGTAATATGTACAACACTGGCTTGTCCCAGGAGTCACATGCAGACACATGGAGACTTGAAGTGCAGAGTAATAAACAGCAGTTGCTATCTTGAATCCAAAAAGAACAAAGCATAGTTCTAAAACATCTAGCAAGAGAAAAGTTTTGAGTCTTGTGTTTGCTTTTGCTCGTTTCTCTGCAGGGATATAACGCAGAGGAGAGAATCTCCAGCCTCCCCGGGACGATCATTAGCGATGCGGGGGCACCCATCTAAGTGCAAACCTACTTCGCTGTCACAGATGACATGCATTTTAAGTTTAAAAGGAAGTGACATGTAAGTCTTCTGATATTTTAGGATTTCTCTGGGGGCGGATATATGTGAAGTAACGTGGGAGAAACTCTGCTAAAGAATGGAGGGATTATGAAGTCACGCTGTAAAGTGCTGGGTTTCTTAGGGGCTGCAGGAATCAGCTGTGAATCAAGCAGAGTGACGGTGGGTCCAAAGGGAGAAGGTTCCCGCCTTGGAAAAGCCGAGGGTATGACTATAATATCACTAAACGAAGGAATCTCTTTTGTACACCTATACAAGTATCCACCCAATAAATATTTATTAGCTATCACCTCCCTGCCAGACATGGCTCCAGGTGGGGCACTGACATGGCGCCATCACGTGACCAAAGCTCCCAGGGGTCCCGTGTTCAGGCTGGTTAGAAGGACCACGAACAAGTGAGCACTCTCAGAAGTGCTGAGTGCCACTAAGAGAAAACTGTTTCCTGGGGTCAAGGTCGATAAGAGGGTGTCTTAACTGCGCAGGGAGAGTGGGGAGTTTCTCTAACACGTGGTGGGCATGGAGGCAGAGATGACCAAGCCCAGAGAGTGAGTAGAGTAGGCAGAGTAGACCGAGACCAACCAGGAGCATCAGGAAGACTGTTTTCGGAGGAGGAAGGGAAACCAGCAGGGGTGATGAAGTGGCAAACAGCTTGATCCACTCCAGGGAACCGGCGAAGGCTGGCATTGGCGAGCTGGGAAGGTCGGGCTAATGAGGGGCAGGTTCACCAGATTTGCGCCTCCACTGGGACTGGGGGCAAAGCTGTGAGAGGCAGGTGCAGGGGACAAGGGCGGTAGCCCTTCACAGACCAGCCTCAAGGGGCATGGCTGAAAGACCAACCTTCTCCCAGAGCCAGGACCATCCTCACGCTAACCTCTGTGAGCTCCATAGGGCCAGTATTCCCGGAGAGGGGGAAAATGAGTTACTGTCCAGGCGTGGACAGCAGAGGATGGCAAGGCGACCTCATTCTTGCACGTTCTTCTGTCCACGGCCATTCTGCAACTGTCACGACACTTCTATAGGAATCTGGAGAGCCCCTGCTCGTGCCACTCTGCATAGCTGGACATGGTTCCTGACACACTAGACTGTCACTAGAACCAGCAGTCATGGGCAGGAAAAACCCGCCTTAGATCCACAGGCTGAAACACGAAAGTGCTGAAACAAGAAACCCCGTGACCTGGTCCACCAGTCTCCAAGGTGGGCACAGGGTTTCGGAGTCGCGTCCCTGAGAGAAACCTCGGAAGTCTGCCTGTGATATCTGAATTTTTCACGTGGCATCTATGGCCATGACCACTTGGTCTCTTTGACAAGGGACCTCATGGGAAGGGACCGCACTCTTTCTGGTTCTCACATCCGCCTTTGAGAATCGCATCCGAGTGAGTCTGCCCTGGGAGATTGGGCCAGGTCCAGCTTCCAGCGTCCGAGACCAAAGATCGGGCTGGACTGTGGCTTCTCCCCCAAGATGGTGGCACCCGTAGGTCCCCCCTGGCTTCGCCCGAAGCCTCCCTGTCCATTCCATTATCTGTCTTCTCCAAATGGCAACAGGTCCTTAATGAACGTAGAGCCTCTCCCTATCTCCAAAAAAAAAAAAAAAAAAAAAAAGAAATTAACTTCTTAGTTAATTTAAATCTTCTCAAATTTAAACCTATTTTCCTACCTGTTTTTAGTTAGCCACTGTTTTTCAGACACTTTATAAATGTGTCCCTTATCCCTACTCCTTCCCCCAAAGCCCTGTTACACTTGAGTATTGAATGGTGAGCACTGTCTTCATTCTCCGTACCATCGCTCTCAGTCTCGATGGACCTGGCGCTAGAATCCTATGATTCCATCTTGCCTCCAGCTTCATCTTCTGGATTCAAAGCTTTAAGACTTCTCAAATTTCTGGACCTGCCACACCCACATGGCTATGTCCTCACCTAGACAATTGCCTCTTTCCATAGTGTTGGTTTTTTTTCTTTTTAAGAGTAATTTCAGGGCGCCTGGGTGGCTCAGTTGGTTAAGCGACTGCCTTCGGCTCAGGTCATGATCCTGGAGTCCCGGGATCGAGTCCCGCATCGGGCTCCCTGCTCAGCAGGGAGTCTGCTTCTCCCTTGGAGCCTCCCCCCTCTCATGCTCTCTCTCTCTATCTCATTGTCTCTCTCAAATAAATAAATAAAATCTTCAAAAAAAAGAGTAATTTCAGATCCACCTAGGTTGGGTTTTGCAGTGAAATAAATTATTTAAAATTGTTTGATTTTCAGAGATTTTTATATATTTTTTTAAATTTTATTTTATTATGTTATGTTAATCCCCATACATGACATCATTAGTTTTTGATGTAGTGTTCCATGATTCATTGTTTGCGTATAACACCCAGTGCTCCATGCAGTGCGTGCCCTCCTTAATACCCATCACCGGGCTCGCCCATCCCCCCACCCCCCCCCCAGAACCCTCAGTTTGTTTCTCAGAGTCCATCGTCTCTCACGGTTCGTCTCCCCCTCCAATTTCCCTCCCTTCATTTTTCCCTTCCTACTATCTTTTTTTTTTTAACATACAATGTTTTATTTGTTTCAGAGGTACAGATCTGTGATTCATCAGTCTTACACAATTCACAGCGCTCACCATAGCACATACCCTCCCCAGTGTGTTTTAAGCAAGGGAACTCAGCCACCCTGCCCTCAAATGCATAGTACATTGTTCATCTACTTAATATTGATTTGAGACTCTGGTTCTAAAACACTTGTCTCAGGATCTCTCCAAATATTACTTTTTTCCTTAAACATATGACCATGTCCTGAAACTTCATAGTAAAATGAATTTAGTGAGTGATTCATGGTTAAGTAGTTATAGAGACTAGCCTATGTGTGATTTGGCAAGGCTAATCTGACCATATTTCAGCAAGTATAAAAATGCATGAATTATGGCCATGTTCTACAGGGAGCAACCTAGCACCAAGGGTTGCGTTTAGACACATCAAGAAGAAATAGCTGGTTTTCTCCTAGGTATTTTGATTGAACTCTTCAACTTAACACTGCACATCTTATTTCCTGCCATCTCACACACATTTTGATCTTTTCCAACTTCCCAAGTATTTACACCACCTCACACATTTTAAAGGCCTCTTTATTTCTGTTTCTCTGATGACCAGCCCAGCACGTGGCATTCCCTCCCGTTAGACATTGGTCTGACTCACAGCAAAATGTGTTTGGCAGTAAAAACCTAAATCTGTGCATACACTATGATTTAGCATGTGCATCAAGAGTCATAAAAAAACAAAATATCGGTATTATCTACAGCAGGCCAAAACTTGAAACAACCCAAGTGTCCGTGCACCAACAAAAAAAATTAGATCACAGACTGTGGAATGTTCATACCACGAAATTCTACTTAGCAACACAAAACCCATGAACCACAACACAGAGGAACACAAATGCTGGGTGAGCAAAGACAGAGCAAAAGAATATGCCGTTCCCATTAGCACTGTGAAGTGTAGAAAAGGGGAACACTTCTATACACTGTCAGGGAGTTCGTGAATGGCGAGAAGACTGTTAATTTTAGCACATGGACGTAAATACCATGAAAACAAGAGCAGTCGCCTTTGGGAGGAGCAAGCAGTGGTCACAGGGAGGTCTGGAGAGCCGGCAGCGCTTGCTCCATCAGCCTGAGGCTGTGGCCACATGCACACACCCAGCAGTCACGCTGGGGGTGCTCATGCACGTCTTGCACGCTTTCCTACTCTCGTGTCCTGCTGCAGAATTCTGAACCACAGCTTGCCCCGCGGTCTCTGCTCTCGCCTCCCCTCACCCCTAGGTGTTCTGTCCATTTCCCCAGTCACGGCGCAGAGGACAGGCTGTAGATGATGTCTAAACTCAACTCTGCTTCTAGCGTCTTCCGATTCTCATCTGCTGATAATTTTAAGGTGTTATTCCATGAGAAAGTGATTATGACTATTTATCAAACAATATTTGAATTGGTTTTGGACTTCCTCTCTTGACTTTTGTCGTGATGTTGCTGGTGAAGGGATTGTCCGCTCTGCCCGTTTGCTTGAAGCTGGCGGGATACTGAGCAACAGCGGGGGAACCAGTCTGCTTTGTCATGCCCGAGAGTAGTTCTCGGACTGTTGGCAAGTAAATAGTAATGCAACACAGCATTCTGGATTCAGGGAACAAATTGCTTCCATAGCTTCTGGACTTACTGAGAACAAGTGCCAATCTGCAGAATTAAAAGAAAATAATCAGGTGCCTCCTCTGTGTGTGATATGGGGGTATATACATTCAACTCACCTTACCAAGAAAAACCCCCACAGAACTTACTGCATGGCGGTACAGACACTGATGGCGTGTCAGCCCAGAACAGTGGAAAGAGTGGGGGCTTCAGAGGGGGATGTTCACCTGAGCTTAGAGACCGTGTGACCTTGGGCAAGTGGCATGAACGTCGCGACCTCCTATTTTCCTCTTTGTTCAATGGAATAAAATGCCTTCTTTGTGTAGCAGCTGTGAGCCCAGGCACCTTGCAGCAACACGATCACCCTCACTTTCTTTGCATTCTTTCCATGAGTAATTATTGAACACAAGGCCAGTGCTTGGTGCAGGGGATAGTGAAACCAGAAATAATCCTTCCTTCAAGTGTCTGACATTCTTGTGTTTATGAACAGAAAGGAAGCAACAACGAGCAACTCAAATGCACAGTATTTTTTTTAAAGATTTTATTTATTTATGAGAGAGAGTGAGCACAAGTTGGGGGAGAAGCTGAGGGGGCGGGAGAGAGAATCTCAAGCAGACTCCCCACCGAGCGTGGAGCCCGATGTGGGGCTCGATCCCAGGACCCTGAAATCATGATCTGAGTCAAAGTCAGATACTTAACCAACTCAGCCACCCCACCCTCAAATGCATAGTATTTTAGGAAAAAATAGGTAAGTCCCGTGAGGACAAAGGAAGCAGGAAAGAGAGCAGAAAGTGCCCAGTCTGTTCCACAGGAGGCCTCCATAGCAACCACAGATACACGCCGTTGGGATCTCCTGTCAAAAAACAACCTGGTGTTCAGCTGTTAGGGATGCAGTTAGCTGCAACATTTGAGCTGAGGACACACCTGCCAGGCAGCCCCCTGTTGGCGGCTCAGTGTGGCTTGTGTCCTTGGGTCTGGGTGTTTCTGTGCAATGCAGGATTCTTTGCGTTCAAGCTCACCATTGAGCTGGTCAAGATTTTTTTTTTTTTAAAGATTTTATTTATTTATTTGACAGAGAGAGACAGTGAGAGTAGGAACACAAGCAGGGGGAGTGACAGAGGGAGAAGCAGGCTTCCCGCTGAGCAGGGAGCCGGATGTGGGACTCGATCCCAGGACCCTGGGATCATGACCCGAGCCGAAGGCAGACGCTTAACGACTGAGCCACCCAGGCGCCCAAGCTGGTCAAGATTTTTTGAGAGGTGCTGCAGCCTGAGGCTCTGCCCCCAGCCCCCCCCTTCTGCTACTTGTACAGGTGTCAGCCCAGCATGATTGCTGCCGACCCTTGTCCCCTACGCTTCCCCTGTCACAGGTGTACTCCCTTGCCCTCCTTGCTCCATCGTGGGTTCCCAGAGGATGCACCCAAAACAGGGGTGCAAAGGGAAGGAAAACATCTCCTTGAGACTGAACAGGGACAGTCCCCTGGCCTGTAAGTGAGATAGTCCCTGTAATTTGTGAGGAATCTGTGCCCCACCCACACTTCTGCCCGTTTTCCTGTCTTACTGTGGGAGAAGAGACTGGTCAATGCTGACACTAAAATTGCATGAAAAAGTACTGTTTTAAAGAGACAGCTGTGCCAACTACATTACCTTATTCAAGCAGTTTTTGCAAAACCCAGGGAGTGAGACTAATTTGCAAATGCCAGGCTCCCCTTTTGCTACACCATAATGAGCTGAAAGACGAGAGGAAAATGATCACAGCTTTCCTGACGTCTGCTGCGTGGAGTGGAACACAGCTGTTCTGTCACTAAATCATTTCTTTTTATTTGGAAAGTCCTCTTGGTTATGAATGCAACTGGGCTCTCCCGGCAGCTGCAGGGAACTCCGTGAGCAGCACACGTCGTCAATTGGTTCTTTGAAGGCTCTTGCGCTGGTCGGAGGCCTCGGGTAAACCAGGCGCAGGCAGGACCGGCCGGTGCGCGGACGCCGAGTCCCCCGACCTTGCGCCGCCGCCGATGAGCCGGCACGAGACTCGCGCAGGGCCCTGGAGCGAGGAGCCGCTCCGTTAGCAACGCCCCGCTGCGGAATGGCTCTCCAGTGATTGAAAGCTGATTGAAATAAAATCCGTTTTGTTCCGTTTTTCTTTTTTTCTTTCCTCTTTTAATCACAGCATCAAAACGTCAGCAATTCTCCCTAGATTTATGGTAGGCGCCACGCCCCTTGTGCCGCCAGCGAATCCTGGTCCGCCGCAGCCGCTGGGCCTCACGGCGCACTTGTCTTCCCCTCCAGCACACGCGTCTCCTGCTGTCCTCCCGAGCGGCCCAGGGGTGCGAAGTGACGCCCATGGTAAGGTTCTACAGATCACTCCACTCATTCAGGAAGTACTGAGAACAAAACTGTGTTGGGGGTTTTACAAGAATGGCAGGACCTGACTCCAGAGAGTATAGCCTTCTCTTCCTAGAAGGGGACGTATTCACATAAACAAATGACAGTGACAGTGCAATTTTTTATCGTAATAGTACAGGAATAAAGAATTAGGTGGGCACTGAGGACAGAGTGACTTTTGCCTGGAGGAATCCGAGAAGGCTCCTGGGGGAAACAAGCTGCCTGTCATCTCTACCAGCCCTCTCCTGGTATCCTCCCCAGACATGTATTCAACAACCCCCCAAACGCCCACCTTAGAGCTGCCATCAATATAGATAAAAATTCTGGAGCCAACCCACGTGGGTAAACTTGAGCTGGAACTTGAGCCGTGTAGAATGTCCCAGGCGGTCAAGGAGGGAAAAGTACTGCAAGGAGCAGGGATTGTGTGTGTACAATGATACAGAGGAGTGAAGGGACAATTATAAGTCATTACAGTTTTCATTAAGACTGGAGTAAAATAAAGTCAAGAACTGATACTGGGAATCTAGTCGAGGGACAGATGGTGAAGTTCCTTTATTCTACACATATGCCAAGCAACGAGTCCCATCCTAGGTACACTGTTTTGGAAAACTCCTGTCACATATCCAAAACTCCCTGCGCCTGTTATAAAGGCCACTGATACTTAGTGTTCTCAGGACCACAGATGACAACTGAGGACAATTTATTATTCATCAGAGTAAGCAGCTACTGTCAGAACAAACTCTGGAAAGGAATCGGAAGTGTTTACTCCCTTCACCCTACATTACACAGAAGAGTTTGCTTCATTGGCTAGCCAAGGTATGCAACTCGATTAAGTAGAGTCAGCTCTGTATGACTTTATTTTATTTCTAAATGTTCCCTCAATGTCTTTAGGGCTAACAGATCATTATTAGCTAAAGACTCAGGGGATAAATTAACAACCCCGCGAAGGAAAGTGATGAAGCCCCGGACATCAGGAAGTACCACTAAGGAACAAAATAGAGCCAGTGAGACCATTCTGCAGAGTGGTCAATGGCAAGATTCGGTCACTCTTGTTTATGCCAGGAACTGTGTGTCTGCACTGAAGTCCTTTTGTAGCTGCTGTTTATAGGACTTCATGACATCATCCGTAAGCCACACTGGAGGGGAAAGGTGGGAAACACAGGGATAGTACCTGTCCCGCAAGTCCTGCCCTTGACAAGCATGCCGTCATGAAAGCATGCTAGCTCTCAGTATGAATGCCGTCCTGGACACATACCATGTTTTACTTATTCACTTGACAAAACCTGGAAGGCTGTCGAAAACAGAACAACATTGTTAGTCGGGGTTCAGTTGCGGAAACCAGAGTTTGCTCCAGCTCATTTCAGTAAGGAAATATTTACGGCAGAGAAGCAAATGGCTTGGATGTGTGTTAGGGATAAAGGACGTAAAATAAAATATTTTATTTTTCTCACCCTTGGCTGATCTAATAGATAATGTTTGTTCAGTACAATAATGGCAACAATGCATCAGGGAACTGGAAATTATGGGTATGTGCAGGGGGTGAGCACAGCATGATGAGGGGCGGGAGGGAGGAACGGGGAGCACTCTGTGAGCAGGTCCCTGCAATACCTGTGTAGCAGGTACTTGCAAGTGTTATTTGAAGGTGGACTTAGATTAGTTGCAAATAGATATTGCAAATGCTAGGGTAAACGCTTAAAAAAATTAGTATAGCTGATATGCTACAAGAGCAGAAAAAATATAATCTAAACCAGGGCAGTCAAAAAAAGAGGGGGAGCTAAAAATCAAGTAAAGAGAAAAGGAACAAGAGGAATGAAGAGAAAGCAGCTGCAAGTGTGGTGTATATAGACAATAAATAAATAAATAAAAATTATAAATAAAAATGTGGTGCATATTAACAATCACTTTAGGGTGACTGGTCTAAATCCACCACTTAAAGCAGAGTATCACAAAGTAGGTTGAAAAGAAGACCCAAAAGTGTGAGTGTGTTTAAACTCACCGGGGCCACCGATCAACTGGAAATAATTGACATTTATAGAATACTTCCTCCAACAACAGCAGAGTACACATTCTTTTCAAACTCATTTTTTTTTTTTCCATCAGGATAGGCCATGCTCTGAGCTACAAAATATACCATGACAATTTTAAAAGAATGGAGATCACACAAAGTACTCTTTCAGATAACAACGGTATTGAACTAGAAAGTAACAGAAAGCTGAAAAATCCCAGTATATTTGGAGATTAAACAATATGGTTTTAAATAACACATCAGTCAAAGCAATGTCAAAAGAAATTAAAAAAAATGTTTTGAGCCAAGTGAGAATACAAATATAACTTATCAATATATTCTGGATCAGAGAAAACATTTTTATTGAAGCAGAGAGAATTCATCCCATGATTCTTGTCTTAGGACACTTGAAGGTCTTTACCCGAATGGTAACTAGAGCAGAATAAATATGTTGAAACAGTGGTAGATCACTAGTAGGGGCAATAGTGATGGGCTAAGACGGTTGCAGTAGACAGTGAGCAGATGATGATGATGAGGCTGGAATAAAGATATGGGGTGTCACTATGGCTTTTTGAAAAAAAGACATACTACAGTTCACCCGTGAACAATACAGGTTTGAACTCTGTGGGTCCACTTATATGCAGATTTTTTTTTTTTATAAATACAGCACATACTGTAAACATATTTTCTCTTTCTTATGATTTTTAAATAACATTTTCTTTTCTCTTACTTTATCGTAAGAATACAGCATATAATATATATATGCAAGACATGTGTCACTCAGCTGTTTATGTTATTGACAAGGCTTCTGGTCAACAGCAGGCTACTAGTAGTTAAATTTCAGGGAGTCAAAAGTTATACCTCGATTTGAATGTGCAGGGGGGTTGGCACTCCCAACCCCCGCGTTGTTCAAGGGTTGACTGTACGTTGTCAGATAACTTTAATAATGGCTTGACAACGAAGATCTCTCAAGATTTACAGATGCGTGTGGTGGGAGAAGGGAGTTCTCATAATCAGGTTTCCTCTGTACGGGAAAGAGCAGAGAAGATAACAGGGCTCAAAATACTACTTTTTGGTGGTGAGGGAAACAAGTAATAAGTCATCTAAAGTGAGTGGCCTAATAATTACTTCACTTTCGCATTTTGCTAAAGAAATTGACTGTTTAGAATGGAAACATAAACATTTTTAGAACTGAAAACCAGACTCAGATACAAAATGTAAAGGAGGAGGAAACTGAAATATGATGAAACCAGCAAAAATACGGAAGAGAAGAAGAAAGGAAATAAAAATAAAATATAGCATTATTATTATAAATCATTCAGAAGGAGTAATATCTAAGGTATCAGTTATCTGTCTTTAAAGACTTCTGATTGGGGCTACAGTGCTGAAGGCTTTGTGCATTCATTTATTCAACAAGTATTTATTGATCACACACAACATATCGGTCCTGGGCTGCACATTCCAACAGCTACACCCATACGTGGCAAGTCCAAACTGACACGTGCTGTGGGGGGGGAAAAGCAATGTAATGTTGATCACATGGTAAATGATAGTATTTACATATATTAAGTTGAATAAAATGCATTATTAAATTAATTTCATCTGTTTTGTTTTGTTTCACTTGTGTAATGTGTCTAGTAGAAACTTTTAAAATTACATATCTGGCTTGCATTACATTTTGGTTGAATGTGAGAGTCCAAGTGCTTTTCTTTTTTTTATTTCTTTTTACTTTCTTATTATATTATGCTAACATTCCAAGTACTTTTCTATGTCCTGGGACAAATAAGTTCCCTGCACTTAGTTATTTTATACCCCAGCCAAAAGGACCAGACAAAAACAAAGGAAAGTTTGCAAGCAAGACAATTTTGTCTACTGGTAAGTTGTATAGTCTGAGTGAAACGCTGGGATATGATAGAATGAGGGTAGAAGACTAGGGAAGAAGGCCTCTCTGAGAAGGTGCTGCTGGGTTTTGGCAGGCTGGATGGAGAGCTGGAGAGCTCTACCGCCCACCCCGGATATCGACCAGAGCCATCTGCAAAAGGGCTTGGAGGTGACCCTTCTCTACCACGCGGCCATGGGGAAGTCCTCGGGACATACGAGTGGGCTGTGAGGGGTAGCTGGTGGGGTATCTTGCTCGCACTTCAAGGCCAGCTTGAGACAGGTGTCCAGCACCGCACCTGTTGGTGGAATGCGGCTGGACGCGCTCACATTATCATGACTGAGTCACACAGAAAGCCGTGCAGGCAGGGCCTCCTGGGTCCCTTGGCCACCTCCCGTCTCATAGCTAAGCATTCTGTCTCCTTTAGATGAATAAGCTAGGAGCTGTTCCTCAAAAGGAAAACACTCAAAACCGAATGAGTTTTCTTGAAGCATTCTGGGGGGTTCAACTGTGATTTTCCCTTCAGGCCTTGCCCTGACCACGGACAGAGTCCCATTCGGCTGGAGCCATTTCTCTGAGGCTCTGCATGGACCACACGACAGAGCTGAGCGGCCCTGCAGCTGAGTTGGGGAGCTGCCTCGTGCTCACGGCCACACTCAACGTCATCAGCCTTTCACGTCAGAGCAGAACATGCAGATGTGATAAATGCTGCCTACAAAATTCAGAGCAGTCTCCCTGGCATTTGTGGTAGGAGGTCCACGGGATTCTTACCTTGGCAGACCATGTCCTTTTAAGTCCGTAGGACTCAAGTTGACCTCACTCTTTTCATGGGAGTTAGCGCCCTCTTTTAAAAATCCAGGAAGAGGGGCGCCTGGGTGGCTCAGTCGTTAAGCATCTGCCTTCGGCTTGGATTGTGATCCCAGGGTCCTGGGATCGAGTCCCACATCTGGCTCCCTGCTCCGCGGGAAGCCCGCTTCTCCCTCTCCCACTCCCCCTGCTTGTGTTCCCTCTCTCGCTCTGTCTCTCTGTGTCAAATAAATAAATAAAAATCTTTTAAAAGCCCAAGAAGATTCTGCACCCTGGGTCCTCTCCAGTAGGGTATCCACACTGTAGATAGGATGATGATGGTGTCAAGGTCACACAGAGCAGGTGAGGACACCCGTGCCATATGTCAATCCACATACAGGGTGATACTAGAGGAAGGGCAAGCTGCTGTCCTGGCTTGGCAAAAGTCAATTGGCTCTGGTGTTTTGGGCATTGCAGTGGGGAAGAAGATGGGTTCGCCAGACTCGTGGCTCTATTCCAAGTACCAGCAGCTTCGGTAACCTGTTCTAGCGAGGAAAACACCACAGAGCGTGTGGCCAGTATGAGTGGAGCTGTCCATTTCTAGGAGGCAGTACGGATGAGGGGTTAGAGGCACCAGTTGAGTTTATATCACAGCTTTGTTGAGACTTCCTCCCACACTTGGAGTTCTTGATGCTTGTAGAAATGGTCTCTTTTCATTAATATTTTTTCCACTTTTTTTGCTAGCTTATAGAAATACAGTTGGCTCTTATCTATTGGTATTATAACCCAATCATCTCGACAAATGTGTTTATTAATTATAATAGACGTAGAGTCATCTACAAGACATAAGAATAATAACTGTTCTATTTCTTCCCTTTTAACTTTTCTTTTGTCCCCCTGTCTTACTGTGCTGACTGGCATCTCTACTATAGAATTGAATTCAAGCAGACAGAACAGACAATGTCATCTTGTTTCTTATTTCAGAGGAAACATTTTCATTCAATCTTTGCATATGATGCTTACTTTACATCTTGTTTGTGATTCAGATCTCCTTTATCAGATTAAGAAAGTTTCCTCTGACTTCTAGTTCATAAGAGCCCTTGTCACTAATGTATGTTGATTTTCATCATTTTTGTGCAAGTGTTGAGATGGTCCTTTAATTCTCTCCGTGTGGCATCCTCATTAGCATAAGCACTACAGTCTGATATTTAGAGCAGTTGTTTTGTAAGCTGTATATAAATAGGTACGTTTAATCCAGACTAACAATCTTTTAACTGGAGTTTTAACTGGAATATTCCATTTTCCCGTAATGGGTTATCTTCTTTAGAGCCAATGAAATCACTGACACTTGGAGATTACCCACCATCCTGCCCTGCCCATTCTGTATTTCCTGGGCGCTGTCTTCTTCATCCTAGGGAAAGTTGGAAATGGATTTCAAGTCAGATTGGAAGTTATGAAAAGTAGCTACCAGAGAGAACTTTTAATGACTTACACATTTTTCTTTAGTTTCCTGAAATTAAAGGTAGTCTTATAACAAAGGGTACCACCATCCTGTGAAGAAGCACCCAAACTTAGAAAATCACCCTCAAAAATTTTCCTAATAGAAGTTCCTGAAGCTATCGACCCAACACAATATATGTAAGTACGTACACACACACACACACACAGAGTCTCACTTCCTTGGTACTTACCTACTTAGAAAATATAATACCTTTACACCTTTACACATAAAAAAAAAACAAAATCATGCTGTACTGCAGGTTCCAGACATGGCTGGGCATTAGAATCAAAAGAGAAGCTCTTTAGAGTGATAGCTTCTGGATTCAATTTGATCCAACCATCCTGGAGCGAAGCCCGTTCTTGGGTGATGCCGACGTGCCCTCTGCTTTGGAAGAAAACTGTCTTAAGGGACTCTGAAGTAAATTTAAATGTTCCCAGCACCATAAAAGCATAGTGCGTGTGACTTAAGGGACTCAAATCTCAGTCAAACATTGTCTGGATCAGAAGAACAAGGTGCGGGTTACAAAAGAGATAAGCGTTTTCCTCAAGTTCTCTCTTGGGTTAGGCAGCTTTATATGCATCGCTTAGGTGTTCTTGGTCTTGGTGAATGGGCGTAACTACAGCAGTTTTTCAAATGCCAAAGAGATCGGGACTCCTCTTGTGCTCTGTACCTATTCCTTACAAGGGCATGAAGGTGACATCGCATACAGCTCTCACATTGCCTGTGTGGGAGGCAGTGAAGATGAAGCTTATTTTCTGTGTGGGATAAAGGGCAGCCCCAGTTCGCCAACCAGAAAGAACGTGCTTGTTTAGGAAAAGCAGAGCCACTGTGACATCTCCCAGAATATTCAAGATCATGGAGCAAAACCCAATACGTATTCCTTCCCTTGACCTCCAGATTCATCTGTCCCTATTTTTCCCATTAAAAAACAAAAACAAAAACAAAAACAAAAAACAGAAAGAAAGGAAAAGAACTTGGTTCTTGCTGTGGGAAGATTGTCAAGTATTGCTTTTTAGAGAGCAATTAAAAATGAGTTCAGGGTAGTGCTTCACTTCTAAAGTCCTGCAGAGAAGGGTTACATTAAGCCTGCAAGAGTTTTCTCAAAAGCAATTTTGGACGAGAGTGCTGTGTAAATTGGAGTCACCAGAGACCTTGGGGACACTGAACTCTGGTGTTTAGCAACTGTGTTGAACACGTTTGAAGGCTATTTTTGATATTTCAATAACAACAAATCAAAAACAAATTTTTATGACGAAATGCCAACCAGAGTAGGTCAGAAACCAGAAGAATTGTAAAAAAAAAAAAAAAAAAAAGTCAAGTTCACATGGCAGTTTAGCACATTATACAACAAATAAGGTCAAAAATGTTCTATCCAAGCCTTCACTCCGTTTTCCAAATCGAGACTTCTCCATCGGCTCTCTGCCCGAAGAGCCTTCCCCAGGGGGCTCCCATGTTTGTGGGCTTCCCGGTGGGTTTTCTAGTGGGAGGTTGTGGCAGGAGATCAGAGAGAGGGCAGACAGTGGCCAGGGTGCTTCTTCACTGGTATTCACAAGAGGAGGTAACCTGGGGAGGGCTGAGCTCCTCCGTGGGACATCCCTGTTCTCAGCATCATTTCAGCTGCTCCTGGCCTGGTCCCGCTAAGGGTGGTAATGGTACCCACGCTACGCCGTCCGCATGACAACCCCACAAACATCTTGTATATTATCAGACAGAGTCTCTTCACAAATAAACCCTCCTTAATCTTAATTTGGAAACTGATCGGCACACGCTGGTATATGATCTTTACCAATAGGTATAAACGGTTAAAAATAGAAATGAATTACGAAAACAGAA
The DNA here is from genome assembly GCF_009762305.2 of Zalophus californianus. NCBI lineage: Eukaryota > Metazoa > Chordata > Mammalia > Carnivora > Otariidae > Zalophus > Zalophus californianus. The sequence continues at coordinate 92,166,004 of NC_045607.1, read as the reverse complement.
ATAAATTACTATTAAAATGATAGGAAGAAATGAAGTACAAAAAGGAAAAAAAAAAAGGACTTGGAACCGCTCCGCCCCCCCCCCCCTTTCTTCTGTTCTTTAAGTGAAACTCTGCCCTCCTAGGTCCATGTTTTCAACTGAAGTTGGGTAAAGTCCTCTCTGGGGGCCACTGTCCAGACAGCAGGCACTCACATTTAGTCTGCTAAGAGGACACTGAACAGAGACAGATCTTTTTTTATTACACTCCTCATTCTTGTGCACTTAGTGCTTCAGGTTACCTATTTGTTTACCTATTTATCTGCTGTTCACTCTTCAAGAAGACAGAAAGACACTCCCATTCTAAAAGACTCCAGCGGTGCCAGATAATATGAACTAAAGCTTTCATGTATTCTCCAAAACAAGGTCAGCACCTGGATATGTCTTTAATTTGTTTAGTATTCTTGCACAAATAATGAAAAAAAAAACATACAAATTTAACGTTGGGGTATGGTATGTACACATTTATGTAAAACTGAATTTTCACTTAACTGTCGTGTTTTGGAGTTTGCTGCTCATCTGTAAGTATACAGAGATCGCTGCCATATTCTTTCTGAGGACCACATAATATGCCATTAGAAGGATGCTGTTTGACTTAGGTGCTACTCATAGACATTTTAACAGTTTTTTCCCTTATTTTCTTCTCAATGCCTCCATGAATATTTTTGTATATAATTTGTCATATAGTTGTATTGATATATAATTCCCATAACACATAATTTGCAATTTAAAGGGCTCCATTCAGTGGTTTTTAGTATATTCAAAGAGTTCTGCAATATCTCTGCAATACATTCTAGAACACTTTCATCATCCTCCAAATAAGCCTAGTAACCTATTAATAGTCATTCCTCATTTCCTCAAGCCCTTCAGACCTAAGCAACCATTAATCCAATTTCTATCTCTGTAGATTTGCCTACTCTAGTCATTTTATATACATGGAATCAAATAATATATCACTTTCTTTACTCTGCATTCTTTCACTTAGAATAAGTTTACAAGGTTCAGCTACGCTGAAGCATCGATCGGTACTTGCTTTCTCTTTCTGGACAATATTCCAACATATGCTTATACCACATTTTACCAATTCATCCAGTGATGGATATTTGGGTTGCTTCTACTTTTTGACTCGTGTGAATAGTGATACTATGAACATACAAACACTGGTGTTTGTGAACTCTTATGTTTTCAAGTCTCTTGGGTATAAACCAAGGAATGGACTTGCTGAGTCCTATGGTAACCCCCTGTTTGACTTATTGAAGAAACCCTGAACTGTTTTCTAAAGCGGCTGTGCTATTTTGTATTCCCACCACCAATGTATGAGAATTCTATTCTTTTCATATTCTCATCCACACTGACTTTTCCTCTTTTCTTTTCTTTTAGTAGGCATCCTAGAATGATGTTGAACATCTTTTTACAGGCTTATTGGTCATTTGTCCATTTTCTTTGGGGAGACATCTAGTCAGATTCTATGTCCATTTTTATTTAGGTTATGTGTCTTTATAGTATGAAGTTGTAAGAATTATTTATAAATGCCAGACACAAAATAATTCTAGAAACCCTTAGCAGATAAATGACTTTCAAATATTTTCTCAGTTGTTTTTTTCATTTTCTTTAAGGTAACCTTTACAAAACTAAATTTTTAATAATTCTGATGAAGTCAAATTTACATTGTATTTTCTTGCTTGTGTTTTTGGTACCATATCTAAGAAAGCTTTGTGTAACTGAAGGTTTTGGAGATTTACTCTTGTACTTTTTTCTGTATTATTATAATTGTAGGTTTATGGTCTATTTGAGTTAGTTTGAGAATATGTACATAATATTTTTTGATGTAGAAATGTAATTTAGTGTTTCTTTAGGCTGGATTCCTAAAAGGAGAATTGTTGACTCAAAGGTCATGTGGATTTTTTTTTCCATTTTGAAATGTACTGCTAAATAATCTTCAAAGCAGTTTTATAAATTTATCCTCACAGAACATGAGCATGAGAGAAAAATTTCCATCACATCCTAGCCAACAGTTTGAAGTTTCCCCTTTTAAGATTGTCAATGTGAAGAATAAGAAAGTTTATCTAGTTTTAATTTGTGTTTTGCTAATTACAGAGGAGTCAAACATTTTCAGATATTTACTTTTAGTCTTCTGAGAATTATGTATTGATAGTTTTTACCCATTTTTCTACCGGAAAATTAGTCTTTTTGTTCCATCTGTGGCTTCTCCTTTATATAGGACCTCTTATAGTTAAGACAAACAAAATAAGATGAATAAAAAAATAATACATACACAGGAAAATTTTAAAGTAGAAATATGAATAGAGTTCAGGAAGCTTCCTGAGATGAAGAAAAAAAATAAAGAGGAAGATTCAGATCGACATCAGAATTTCCAACAGTAACATGGCATACGAAGAGAAAATAGACCGTCATTGAATACACCCTTGGGGGAAATATTCCGGGAAGAAGATAAATACATTTTCAAAGGTACAAGATATGAACAATATGATTAAGAGTAAGGATACATAAAAAAAAAAAAACCTAAAGAAGTTTACCGTGCTTTCTAAAGCGGATTCAGTTCATCCTATGGTGATACAGAGGGTGCCATAGACTCTAGAAAGAAAAATCTTTAATTCATAATTATAATCTGATTTTTTATTCTACTTTTTGGGTGGATTCATTATCATGTAACATGTTCTTTTTTTTTTTTTTTTTTTTAAATATTTTATTTATTTATTCACGAGAGACAGAGGGAGAGAGAGAGAGAGAGAGAGGGAGAGAAGCAGAGGGAGAAGCAGGCTCCCAAGGAGCAGGGAGCCCGATGCGGGACTCGATCCCAGGACCCCGGGATCATGACCTGAGCTGAAGTCGGATGCTTCACCAACTGACAGCCCCAGGAGACATCAATTTAAAAAACAGGCATAGACCAAATTTCCTTTATAAGAGCTTCAGACACCTGAGAAGAGATTGCAGCGTCGCAGGCGAGCACAAGGCAAAGAAGGGTCACAGGGAAGTAAGAAGGTTTATTGTATTTACTCAACTTGGTGAATTTGGAGAAAACTCCCACCCCCTAGCTCCTCCTTAGGAAGGGAAAGAGAGAAGAGTAGAATGTGCATCAGTGTTTGGGATATTTGGGCCCTGGCACAGGAACCGGTGTCCATCTCACTTGACTTGCAGAACCAAAGGAAACAGAGGTAGAATTCAGATGCCAGGTGGGGGAACCTCTGAGGACAAATGTAGTCCCACAGCGTGTCAAAGCAGCAGAGACCCTGCGGTACCACAGATAGACACCAGGTGGAGCAAGAGATTACGGATCTTGACAACAGGGACAACCTCTTTCACTGGGATTTATATGCATTAACCAAGACAGGGCAAGTCCCCGAAAAGGTTACAGAGGGCCCCAGAATCTCTAGCCATGCTGATGGATGGAGGTCTCCCCCTGTATGAAGCCAGTCTGTAAGGACAGGGAGAGGTGGCCGTATTTTTTTTTCAAATGCTCAAATCTCAACAGAAGATCACAAAACACACAAAGAAAGAAAGAAACAAACAAAAACATGGCCCAAATAAAGGAACAAAATAAATCTCCAGAAACTGATTTTAAAGAAATGGAGATATGCCAATTACCTGATAAAGAATTCAAAATATCTTAAAGATGATCTTAAAGATCATAAAGCTCTTAAAGATGATCAATGAGCTAAAAAAAGAGAGAGAGAGAGAATAGAGACAGATAACTAAATGAAATCATGAAAACAATATACAAAAAACATGAGAATCTCTACAAAAGGATAGAAATTATTTAAAAAATCAAGAATTAAAGAACATAATAACTGAACTGAAGAATTCACTTAGACACATCAGCAGACTCGATCAATCAGAAAGCTTAAGACAGGTCATCTGAAATAATCAAATCTGAGAAGCAAAAAAAAAAAAAAAAAATAGGTGCAGAAAGCCTACTAGATTACTGGGACACCATTAAAAAGAGCAATAGCACTTTATGGAAATCCCAGAGGGAGAAGAGAGAAAAAAAGGGGGCAGATAACCTCTTTGAAGAAACAGTGGCCATAAATTTCTGAAATTTATGGAGTGAAATGGGTGTACACATTTTTAAGAAGGACAACGTACTCCAACTGGAAGAACTCAGAGACCCATACCAGGACACTTTATAACCAAACAGTCAAAAGTCACAAAGAGAAAATCTTCATAGCGAGTGAAAAGCAGCTCCAGGGGCTCCTGACCGGCTTAGTTGGTTAAGTGTATGACTCCTGATTTCAGCTCAGGGTCATGAGATCGAGCCCCACGTCAGGCTCCACACTCAGTGGGGAGTCTGCTTGAGATTCTTTTTCCCCTTCTGCCTCTCCCCCCCAAATAAATAAATAAATCTTAAAAAAAGAAAAAAGAAAAGAGAAGCGGTTCATCAAATACAGTAAGATCATGAGTAAATTTCTCAGCAGAAACTTTATTAGCCAGAAGGGACTAGGAGGATATATTTCCGTGTTGATAAAAAAAAAACATTCCCAACCCAAAATACTATATTTGGTAAAACCGTTCTTCCAAAACTAAAGGAGAAATAAACACTTTCCCAAATAAAAGCTGAGGAGTTCACCACTACAGAACTTGCCTTACAAGAAATGCTGGAGTGAGTCATTCACGTTGAAAGGAGGAGATGCTTGTAAGCAACGTGAAAGCAAATAAAATATAAAGTTGGCTGGGAAAAATAAACCTACAGACAAATACATATTTGTTTGCTATTCTAATGTTGGTGCATAATGGTCTTAGTTTTTTCTGGCTGCAGTAAAAAAAATACCGTAGACCAAGTGGCTTATAAACAATGAAACTTTATTTCTCATGGTTATGGAAGCTGGAAGTTTGAGATGAGGGTGTCGGCATGGGTGAGATCTGGTGAGGGCCCTCCTCCGGGGTGCACAGCACATATGTTTCATTGTGCTCTCCCACACGCTGGAGAGCAGAGAGAGGAAGCAATCCCTGCAATCCTTCTTGGGACTCAGATAAGGGCACTAATCCCATTGGTATGAACTCCAGGCTCATGACCTCGTCTAGCCCATATTACTTCTCAAGGCCCCCACCTCCTAATACCATCACACTGGGGGGTAGAGTTTAGCATGGGGACTTGGGGGGAACTATATTCAGTCCAAAACATTCTGCCCCCGGTTCCCTCAAATGTATGTCCTTTTCACATGCAAAATAAATTGATCCAAACAACTCCAAGAGTCCTAACCCATTCCAGCATCAGCTCTAAAGTCCAAAGTCTCATCTGAATATCATCTAAATCAAGTGTGGGTGAGAGTCAAGACGCTATTCACCCTGAGGCACTATTCCCCTCCAGGTATGAACTTGTGAAATCAAACATTTTGTTTGATTTTTTAAATAGTAGAATCCTTATAGGATAGATATTCCTATTCTAAAAGGGAGAAATAGGGAAGAAGGAAGGGTCATAAGCAAGTCCAAAACCTAGCACAGCACACTTTATGAGATTTTTTCTTAAGAAAGATTTTATTTATTTGAGAAAGAGGGGGAGAGAAAGAGAGCATGAGCAGGGGGAGGGGCAGAAGGAGAAGCAGACTCCCTGCTGAGCAGGGAGCCAGACACAGGGCTCCATCCCAGGACCCTGAGATCATGATCTGGGCTAAAGGCAGATGCATAACTGACTGAGCCACCCAGGTGCCCCGAACTTTATGAGATCTTAAGGCTCAATACCGATCCTGTTTGGCCCCATACCGTGCCCTACAGGCCCACTGGAGTGGCAGTCAAACCTTCAGACACCTTGGGGTGGAAATTCCACCTTCTGGACTTACTGGGGTGACAATAACATCCCCATAGCTCAGTGGAGCACCCATGCCGTGGCTGTCTGTGATGTCTCTCTGTTGGGGTGGAGGTGCACCCCCAGGGCTCTGCTATGGGGCCCCATCCACATGGCTCAACTGGGCATTGATTCTGCCCTTTGAAATTGTGGTGGAGGCCGCCATGCTCCCTGGGCCTGCTGTGGGAGTGGCAACCCTTATGGTCTTTGAATGCACTTCAGGGGTCCTTCTTCCCTTGTCTTGAAGAACAGCATGAGTTCACAGCAAAACAGTTCTATGTTGCAGTCCTGTAAGGCCTAATAAAGTCGGAGAGTCTTTCTTAACTTTGTCCTGTTTTCTGTTTCCTTCCGTTGCGCCTGGTAATATCTCCACTGGTGAGCTCTCATCTCTACTTTTGGCTTTGGTTGAGATGCCTGGTTAAGCCTGTGGTTCACCTTCATACTAATTTGGTTGTCGGTCACTTGGCCACACCTTTGGTGTTCTTTTCCAAACAGACTTCCTCATTGTATAATATAGATAAGCCATTATGTAAAAGATCTGTCTCTTAAATCGCAGTACAGAAGTGAAGAAGATGAAGTGTTATTTTTCTATTTTTATGATGTTCTATTGTCAGAAGAATATAAAAAACTGAATGTCAGCTTTGGAAGGAACGTCAAGGTCATCTCATTCTACTTCTATGCCAATTGAAGAATATTTTTTCACAAAATCTGATAATTATGCAACTTTTCTTGCATTGCTTTATACAAAACTAACTCTTTTTGGAACTGGTCTAATATTAATTTTTTAAATTTTGATATTTAATATTTACCTGATCCTATCTGTTGGTTCCAGTTTTTCCTCTGTAATGACATAAAGCTTAATTAGTTTAGTTATGACAACATTTCAAATGTTTGAAGGCGGACCGTACACCTCTACCCCACCATCAGTTTCCTGCTGGGTCCCTTATTTGACACGATTTCCCCACATTTGTCTTACTACTTAAACCCTCTTTTTGTAACTGTCCAGTGTGCTAATATTGCCTTAACTTTCTTACCTTTCTTTTTTTTTAATATGTAAAAGAGGCTTTTTGTTATCAGTGCTCACTACTCTATGCCCCAGGATGCAGTGGGTTAGAATTAGATGTCCTGGGTTTAGAGCAACACAAACTTAACCACCAAAGTAAGAATATTTTCAAACAACAGAATTCCCATTAGCTTGTTTTTGAATGTTCTTGTTCATGATGAGGTTTACAAAACTTGAGATGTGAAGAGAAGATTATCACTCCTCAAATAAAGTTCCTCATTTTATCAGTTCTGGAGCACAGTCCCTGGGAGGGCACCCAGCCAGCCCGAGCGTAGACAGTTGAGTGAACAGTGATCAGGTTTTTTTGCAGTTCTCTGAGCCAAAAACAGAGCATACAAATCAAACATCTTTGCAAACATAAATATGATGTATTCATTTTATTTTTATAATTTATTGACACAGTAGCAGTGTGCTAGATCCAGTTGCAAAATCTATCCACTAATAATACTCAACAATTTCTCAATAGATTTGATTTTTCCCAAGGAACTTGGTGCACAGCATGATATTGCATTAATTCCCCCGAAACACCTGTGACTATAAATTATCACAGAGGTTGGAATGCTTAATTTATACTCAAAAGTCAATTATAGAGAGATAAAAAATGTATAATGAATCATCAAAATCATAGATACAATGAGAAAAACATTTAAAAATAATTATCTTGTTTTTTAGTGGGATAATTTCTTGAAAACCCTTTAAAAATAATTTTTTTCTTAAAAAATACACACAATTGCTAAAGCAGATTTAGAAACAAAAATACTCCTTAGAAATCAATCTCCAACATTAAAAATGCAGGAATAATTATTCTTGGTAGATATTCACATGCTTCAGTTTCTTAATTGTAAATTCTTCTAGTACAATTTTTAGAGAAATTTATGTTTAAGTTATATATGGCCTTATTTTTTTTAATTAAAAAACTCCCAGTCTTGGGGCCCCTGGGTGGCTCAGTCAGTTAAGCGTCTGACTCTTGATCTCAGCTCAGGTCTTAATCTCAGGGCCATGAGTTCGAGCCCCGCCTTGGGCTCCATGCTGAGCATGGAGCCTACTTAAAAAAAAAATTCCCAGACTTCTTCCAAGTTGCATTTTATGATTAATAAATTTGAGCCTCCTCTGAACATCCTGATATTTTTCATGGTGAAAATACTCGAATAGACCTGAAGTACTTGGAAAGTACAGAGCTTGATGGAAGCTGTTTTCAATTTTAATTTTTTTTTATAGAAATCATAAGTATTTTCGCCAAAATGTTTTCACAGGTACCACCTTTTTGCCTTCACTCAGAATACACGTCGTCATTATGTTTTAGCTAGACGAAGCTTGTCAGATAATCAGTCTCTATAATTTTGGGACTGTTTTGCCAAATTTAGATGCTGCAAAAATTGTCATGCCTTTTCATTCAGCATTTTCTTAGATATTCTCATGTTTCTAAGACTTCTCATTTATTTAGAATAAACTACAAAGCTGTTGATCATATGGGTTACTTATCACAGTTGTTACTTCAGACGTCCCAGCACCTAAAATGTGATCTGAGATGGAGGTAGAGGAATGAAATATACTCCCTTGTGCTATTTTAAAAATTTAAGTAAATCCTCTGCAAATTTTTCAAAATATTTATTTATTTATATGAGAGATAGAGGGAGAGAGAGCATAAGGCACAGAGGGAGAGGAAGAAAGAATCTCAAGGCGACTCCATGCTCGTCATCTAGGTGCCCCGGTCCTTGGCAAAATTTTGTAGTTCATTCACTCAGTTGTGTGTGTGCGTGTAAAATACTCGTAAGTTTTGTGAACTATATTTTTACTCCAAAATTATGACTTCTGCGTACTCCACAATCAAATTTTAGTACAGTTCTGCTCTCAGGTTCTTTAACTTGAGAAACATTATTTTTACCACTAAACTTGTCACCACCAATGTTTTCCTTTATTATTATCACAAATACAAATGCTTTTATCCTCATGGCTTGACCTCCTCAACTCAAATCCTGGAACACTCACATAATGTCAAATGCTTTACTTTCAACAAAATCAACTTCCAAATCCCGGCCTTGATTAAATGAAAAGATTAGATCAGTATAGAATTAAATCATTTTCTGCTTGAAGCATTCCGTACATGGATAGAAATCTGGCTTCACTTAATTATCAACCATTTCCTTCCGCGAACTGAAGCCAAGCATCGACCGCTCTTGCCTCACCTCCTACACACGCCAAGACAACCTGAAATTCAAAGTGAAAATAGTTATTCGATCTAAACCAAGTCCTCCTTCACAGCATGCCACGCACACTCATTTTTGGAAGATGTGTTCAGTGGTCTCTCTCAAGCATAGTCGTCTTATAAGAACTCCTAACCTTCTGATTTCCATGTCGGTGTCATCACTGTTCCTTTCCATAGGGCCACTGCGGTCCCCATAGTGGGTGGTCAATGCCAAGAGTTTGTGCAAGGTAACTACTCATCATCAATCTTCTTGAGAAATATAATTACTGAGCATTATTTTCAATTAAACATGAACTTTTACTTTTTTAGCTCGTTGTTATAAAACAACTGCAAAACCAAACACTTAATTGTAAAATTAAAGTGTCTACAGTACACTTTCTATGCTACACTACAGAATAAAATCTACAACTATTTGATTTACAGCACATGATCAATAGGGAAAAAGCTGTAACAAGAGTGTCTAGACTATGTACATTCTTTGGAAGAATTGGTCTACTTCTATTTCTCATACATACTTTACATATCCCTAAACTATAATTCTGCATGTTCAGTCATTGGCTCCACCAACAGGGATCCTGGTGGCCATGCCACACTTAGCTGGTCTACCAAATGGGTGGCAGGAACTCATGGTGAAGTGTGTCTTCCACAATCAGAAAAGGTTAGCTGCCCTGTGACTGCCCGTGTCCAGGCGCACTGGTCTATCAGGAGGCACCGCACGCTGTCCATCCAAGGGAGGCACTGGTGACATTCCATCTGGGAAAGACTGTAAATGGGGAAGCAAGTTATCACAGGTCATAGTTCAGATTTAAACACATCTTAAATTAAGAATTCCGCTCAGTTGCCCTCTGGTAGTCAAGACCGTGGAAGAGGCTAGAAATGCAAAGTAGAGGTTTACCAAATTGATCCTGAGTTAACAGAATTCAACAATTAATAATTATACCTCATTAGCGATAAACAATCTGAGATATAAGCTAAATGGAAGGTGACTCAAGACAACGGAGGGAAAGGGGCAGTCATGGGGATGCCAGGCGTCCAATTACCCAATTTTTGTGCATATTTTCAAAGAAGCAACTTTTCCCTTTGTTGCTTTTCTGTTAGATCTTTTCATTTCCATGCCTAGCATCTCCTTTTTGTTTTCCTGGGATTTATTTCATTTTTCATGATTAATTACTTAATGTAGACATTTTGCTTATTATTTTTAGCTTTAATATCTCTTAATATAAATTTATAAGATGATAAATTTCACTTAAAGCCCTTCTTTTACTGTTTCTCCAAGTTTTAATTAACCCAGCTAGTTTGAGGAACCCAGCTAGGTCTCACAAGTGCCTGGAGGAAACCTCGCTCTAGTGATTCTTTCTCAGTTTGGACGGGAAGATGATGAGAAGCCAGGCAGTGGTTTAACTCGATGTGCAGCAGAGTGAATGGCCCCCTGAATGTACACATTAAATAGAAGGATTTATAACAAACATCCCACACTGAAAAACAGAGGAATCAATTATGCCTTCCCAACACACACACACACACACACACACACACACACACACACACACACACAATCCAACAGAATTGCGTTACTAGTGTTAGCTCAAAATTATTTTTAAAAAAAGCACCAAAATGCAGACATGTTCTAGAAAATATCAGAGGTTAGGAAAAAAATGTATAAAGCTCTTAGTTGCCATGGTAACAGATAAGCCCTTGTATTAGCAATTGGAAAAATCAGAAATTGAGCATGTGTGTGACATTACTTTTCTATAGTTTTTCAAGGGATAGGAGGACAATTTTTTAATTCGGTTGATGTTGTTGTTCCCCTCCCCCCCAGGGCCTTACTAAATTTAGCAGATGGCTTTTGCAGAGGGTATTAAGAAAGAGTCAACAAGCATATGGGCAGAGCGTGACTTGGGGTTATGCAGAGGCCCCCTCAAGAGCAACAAAAACACTGAGATGCTGACAGCCGTTGTGTTTTTATTGTTATGTTAATCACCATACATTACATCATTAGTTCTTGATGTAGTGTTCCATGATTCGTTGTTTGTGCATAACACCCAGTGCTCCACGCAGAACGTGCCCTCTTTAATACCCATCACCAGGCTAACCCATCCCCCCACCCCCCTCCCCTCTAGAACCCTCAGTTTGTTTCTCAGAGTCCATCGTCTCTCATGGTTCGTCTCCCCCTCCGACTTACTCCCCTTCATTCTTCCCCTCCTGCTATCTTCTTCTTCTTTTTTTTTTCTTAACATATGTTGCATTATTTGTTTCAGAGGTACAGATCCGTGATTCAACAGTCATGCACAGTTCACAGCGCTCACCATAGCACATACCCTCCCCAGTGTCTATCACCCAGCCACCCCATCCCTCCCACCCCCCACCACTCCAGCAACACTCAGTTTGTTCCTGAGATTAAGAATTCCTCATATCAGTGAGGTTATATGATACATGTCTTTCTCTGATTGACTTATTTCACTCAGCATAACACCCTCCAGTTCCATCCACGTCGTTGCAAATGGCAAGATCTCATTCCTTTTGATGGCTGCATAATATTCCATTGTGTATATATACCACCTCTTCTTTATGCATTCATCTGTCGATGGACATCTTGGACAGCCATTGTTTTGAGATACCTGTTCTCTGGCATTGCTCTCGACTTGCTGGGTCCCTCACAGACTGTAGCCCCGCTGTGCTACCCATCAGGAAGTCTCTCTCACCTTCTTCCTGTCTAGATCCTCTTCAGCATCTTCTGAAGTGCGGCGCAGCTGCTGGTCAGCTCCAGAGACACCTCACCCCTTAAGGGCATCGAGAAGAAAGGTTGACCTTCAAGTTCTAGCTGAGACACTAGCTTTCCTCAAGCAGTGTAGGGCCTTTCAAAGCCAGGCCTCCAGAAGGACCCCTTCCAGAAGTCAGCAGTGGGCTGAGCATCCTCTCCATGTGCAAGACCTCTACCCCACCCAGGTGTGGGCTTGCTGTTTGGAACTACCCTGTGTCTCATGTCGTGGTTCTTCCAGACCAGCACGGATGTCCACCTCCATCCTGCCCCACAGTCTCCAGGAGAAGGAAGGACGGCAGTCCTTGGGAAGTGGTAGAAATGTCTTCCACTTAGGTGGGACCTCGAAATTTCTTTCTTAAACATATGACAGAAAATGATTTGTTCAAACTTGGGGAGTGGCAAAGGGTTGATTATTTGCCATTTGGATATCCTGCTGGAGCATTTCTGTGGGGGCCTGTGACCCCCACCGAACACCCCTGGGGAGTGTCTCTGTGTTGAGCTCACAGAATTCCTCCAAATAACGACTAAGTCATTTAACCACATTTTGACATCAGGGCTCTTGAGAAATTAGACTGCCTTCTGGTTGGCTGTTTGGGGGGGAATATAATGTCATCTGCATACAAATCACACTAAAGGAATATTCTATACGAGGTATAGTTTAGCATTAGAGTTTCAGGCAAGGACATAACTGCCAGCTTACGGGGGGCAGCACTTTCTAGGCCAACACCTTCCAAGGAATCACACTGGTGTTTTGCGATGTCTGCGTGGACACAGGCATTCTGCTCTGCCAGGCCAGCCGGCGAGGGATGAAGATGTGGAAACTTCCTGGACTTTGAGTCCGTGTTGCATAGATTTCTAGGCACTACAAGCATTTTTCCTTGGCTATTATTTCTCAGATGAGTCGGAGGATCGGACGATCATAAACTGCACGAAGATGGACAATGACCCTGTGCTCGCAGCTCCTCCTCCCCTCCTGCCTTCATGGGTTCTGACTCTCCCCTGCAGCCTTCACAGTGGAGGCTGACCTGGGCTCCCCGACCTCCTCTGCTTCTGGGCCGGGAAAGCGGCGTGAGGCTTACTTTCCCCCCACTGCCCTCCCCCGCCTTCAAACAACACTGCTTTCAGGCTCAGGCCCCCTCTACCACCTTCTGCTTGTTCGCTGTCCTCCTGGACACGCCCTGCGCGTCTTGTCACTGGAGCATCAGTGATGATGACGTCTGGCATGTGGTCGCTCTCCCAGACCTCCCCATTGCCTCCCCTTGTCCTCAGCCGCCACTGCTGTGGTCCACACTGCCCTGCGGGTGGCCTGTGGAGCCGGAGAAGCCAGGGTGCGGCGGCAGCGTGGACAGGTGTGCAGTATGGGGGACGTGAGGCCACGACCCCCGCCAGGGAACACGGAGAGCCTCAGGCTGGGCACCTTCTTTGTGCCGGAGGAACGGCTTCAGCAGATGCACGCTGGGACGGTGTGGGTAGTAACCGGCTATCTCCGGCCTCTGTGGAAGTACAGAAGGGCAGAGATGGAAGCAGGCAAAACAAGTTTGGAAAGCTTTAGGGGTTCCTGCAAGAGATGAAGAGGGCCCGAGAGCACAGACAATTGCCCAAGCCCGGAGCCCACCTCTCCTTCTGCTTTTGCTATAACCCTCGCCCCACATCACCGAGCACTGCTGGGGCGAGTCCTCCCCTCCCCAGTTTGGTCCTGGCCACCGTCACCTCCCTCCTGGTGGCTGTGACCCGTCCTACAGGGTCTGCGCTCCTTCTTTGTTCTAGCCTCGCTGACTTTGTATGTTGGTTCATTGCAGCGTGACGTTTTCTGCAAACATCCAGCTGAGCAGAGCCCTTGCTTGGGACCTCCGCCCCCGATAGCCTTGCGCTGACTAAGACGTGCCTCCATGTCCCCACAGGGCCTGCGCCCCCTTGGCCGTGCCCCCAGCTGGCTCTCCATCCACACGTCCTACCCCTGCCCAAGTCCCACAGCCCTGCCCCCTCTGTCAGAGCCCAGCAAGGCCTGTTCTGACAGCTTTCTCTTCCCCTGGGGGCGTTGGTGTCCATCTGTCCTTCTGCAGGGGCAACCCTGCCAGCTTCTGGCCAGCCAGCACCCTCGCTCATGGTGGGCGATCGTGTCCTCAGGGACGCCAGCCCCGGGACCCCACCTACACCATCAGCTTCCACTGAGCAGCTCCTTTCCCAAGTGGTAATTAATTTATCTTTTTGCTTGGAAATCGGCTTCCCACAAGCCACGGGAAGGGCTGCGGGCTCAGGGAGCACAGAGCCCCTTCCCTGACGTGTCCTCAGTTCCTCGCTGCACCTGATGGTTAGTGGGCACTCAGCACTTCTCACAAATAAATAATAAGCAAAGGAGCTGGGAAGGAACTCATATTTCTGCTGATCTAGTCTTTGTGTCCAGATACAGTGCTGCCTGGGGACCTTGGTTCCAACAGGGACACTTAGAAGACGTCAGACTTTCTGGAGACTGGGGCTGCTCCTCACCTCCCGGCCTGGCCTTCCTGCTCCGGCGTTTAGCTGCCCCCTCTCGTCCCCCTCTCCACAACCTCCTCGTGACCCAAAACAGCTGCTGAGAGCCGACGATGAGGTGGCCCCGGCTGAGCACCGCATCCCAGGTGTGCATCCCAGATTTGCAGCAGGGAGACAGCCCTTATCAAGATGCTGAGGTAACATCCTGGGGTAGACATTTTCCATAGGTAGCGTTTTCTCCTGCAAGTGAGGTCAGTGCAATCAGCCCCAGATATAACTCCCCGAGGCCCGGGGGGTGGGTCGTGGGGACGGGCTCCGGGGAAGCCCTCCGCTCCCAGCATCCCACCGGGGCTGTGCTGCTAGTGGCAGGATCCTCCCTTGACCGGACTATTTGTTCTTTTTATGTTGAGTTTGATAAATTCTTTATAGCCATCAAAAAAAAAATTCCTCTTAATCATAGGAAACAAACAGAGTTCTTGGAGGGGAGGCGGGTAGGGGGACGGGGTAGTTGGGTGACGGACATTAATTTGGGCATGGGATGGAATGAGCACTGGGTGTTATATACAACGGATGAATCACTGACCTCTACCTCTGAAACTAATAATGCACTATATGTTAATTAATTGACTTTAAATTAAAAAAAAAAAAAGAAAGAAAAACGTCCTTCCCGTGATCAGTACACACAGTCTGGAGGGGGCACAGCCCCAGAACAAAGAGCAGAGAGAAGCTGGTCAGGACACGGACGTTTCTTCCTTTGGGGACATGTGTCCAGCCCTGGACTCAAGGAGCAGCTGAAGAAACTGCCAGCAAACACCTGCACAGCAGACAAAATTTCTCTGTCCTCTCCCACGTTAAAATACAGCCCCCAGACATTTCCCCAAGTATTGCCGCAGGCTCTGACAATCTATGGAATTTTGAAAACTACACATCCAGAATTTTAAAAGGTAACTGGGCAGCTAATAAAAAATAAAAGTATAGTAATGTTCTGACAGGAGGCTGACAGTCTGCCTTACGAGTGGGCTGCATGATTCACCGCTCATTAGACGTTACACCCAGAGCAAAATTGCTACTACAGATAAAGACTAAAAATGAACCTCGGGCAGAGAATATGCTTGGGATTACATCTGAAAAGCATGTCTCTCTCTGCAAAGTCCTTACTCCCACACACAATGTTTACTGGAAACAAAAGCATGTCCACATAGAAGACATTTTTTTCTTTGAAACAAACAAGCAAGGTGGCTAGTCTGGGATAAAAATGGGTGAAAACATTTTTCTTCTTTCCTGCTCCCTTAAGAAGTTAGATGAAAGTCATTCAAACTTCCATATGAGTATCTGAAAATTTCACCCTCTGTAAATCCTAGAAATCTTTATTGTTTCTAAAGGGAGGCTCTGGATCTTGCTTCATAAACACTGGTCTGAGAGTGTTAACCAGATAATTACTGTGTCTGGCCCTGAAAGGAATCCAGTATGGAGAGGGCAGAGACCATTGGCCAGTCCAGCTGGGACCTGGGAAACCATTCCTCATCCGGCACGGGGTCCTCTGCTCTGCTTGGTTCCTGGCACAATCTGTCTACTTCATGGGTGGCTACAAAGATATCATGAGCTCATGTGTGCAGCACTGCCAAGGACATAGTGTGATGGGCTTTTGGCGTGTCCTGTCACCTTGGCCCAGCTGAAATATAGAATTACCTCGCGGGCATGGTTCCGGTCAGGGCTTAGGGGTGCTGTTCCGAGTGAGAACTGGAAGGGCAACATTTTGAAGCTTACACATATCTTCTTGCCGTCATTCCCCCAAACAGTAACCGAGGGGCTGCCATGAAGGGCGCTGCAATGTGATTAAAATCCCTCATCACCTGACAGTGAATTCATCCAAAGGGAGAATATCCTTGGTGGGCCTGACTTAATCAGTAGGAAGGCGTGTGAAGGAGAGTTTCTCGGTCCTCTGGTCTAGAAACTCGGAATGGCAGCTGGGTGTGCAATCCCATTCCCCTCCGGACTTCCTTCCGGGCCATTGCCTGTGGACAAGGTTGGCTGGGGCCGAGCGGTCCACACGACCAGTGCCCTTCCCCTCCTGCTGAGACGCACAGGCCAGTTCCTTGGAAGTCCCTTCTGTAATAAGTTTCCTGGTGCTTCATCAAGTACCTGCGCGTATACGTGTGCATATCCCCCTGGTTCTGCTCCCGGGGTGACCCCTGCCTGATGCACAGAGCTCGAAGCACCCACGTGGGCGAGGTGTGTTCTTCTCTGCTGACCTATGCTTATCTTTTCCCCTTTTACTCCGATGTTCCTTCTACCCCGACGTCCTCATGCAAGGGCAGACCTCCAGTGGGCTGTGGAATCATGGTGAGTGCTGCGAAATGGGTTCTCTAGGCCCACGGCTCCCGGAGGCCCCAGGGCACGGTGCGAAAGCCCCACGGTCACTTCACCTGGAGTCAGTAAAAACTGCAGCATCTGCCCCATCCTAACTGTGTGGCTTTGGCGGGTCCTTAATTGCCATGTGATGGACGTCATCCAACGGACACAGTCGTGTTGTGACGAGCACCGGGGGTGAGAGTGTGAGTGCAACACCAACAAAGTGTGCAACACAGCGTTCTTCCGACGCCACGCACGTGTGGGTGGTGCTGCTGTCGCTGACCCTCTCAGGTCACGGGCGGGCCGGGACCTGCCCGCAGTCAGTAAGTGTCTGTCTTCAGCGTCCCCTAAGGCCTGGGCCAGGTTTCCTGTTGTCAGTGTAGGTCGTGTTGGTATTATTCAATATAGTCCAGCTAACAGATCAGGCGACGACTGGCCTTGATGAGTCACTCCTTGCGGTGCCCACGCGGAGGGGCTGCCATGCCCAGAGGTCCACACGGGGCCCACGTGGAGGGGCTGCTATGCCCAGGGGTCCACACGGGGGGCACTGGAGCAAGTCAGGGGGAGAGGAGGGGACACGGAGGCCAGAGCCTTCACTGTGGCTTCTGTGGGAAGCAGGTCGGGGCAGAGGGGCCGTCCCGAGTGGTCCACTGCCGGTGTTTAGGGCTCCACAGGGCCTCTGGAGCAAGGGGGCCCCACAGAGGAGGGGGTGCGGGTGTAGGGTCCCCATCGGTTGGTTTACCTATAAAAGAAGTCCTTTCCCATCTCCAGGAATTATCCAGCCCTGGGAAGGGCGGTCCCTCCAGGGCGGCAGGGCTCCAGACATCAGAGCACCACATACAAGAAAGAAGATGTCCCGACTAACACACTTTCCTTGAGAAAGGAATAGACCACAGTCACTCATGGAACCTCAAAGCCAAAGCTGCCCCCCCAGAATCACACCACATCCAGCCCATAGGGGGACCCCTCTGTGTTCACAGTGCAGAGTGGAGCCAGGTGGAGTGCACGTGGCCACGGCAGTGGAAGCCTGGGTCAGACCACGGCTTGGGGACAGCAGGTTCACTGTCTACACCGGTTGGGACTCTGTGAAACCCGTCTGGAGGCCAAGGGGTCACTAGGCACTGGGGACATAAGTCCCACCAGTTTGACATTCCAGTTTCTCTGTAGAATCACTGTTTCCACCAGTTTCCTCCCAAACGCAGAGCACATGGATTGTGTCATTTTTGGCGACATGGCTCTGGATTCCCCAGAGTTCATGGTTCCTGATGTCCTTTGTTCCTGTTAGATGTTGTTCAGCCCAGGAGAGAGGGCCTTGGGTGATTTATTCAACAACTGTCAGCATTCTCCAAAAGCCACGCTTGCACTGTTGAACAAAAACTTCTATCTTGTTCTGAGACTGCAGAGACGCAGGATCAGTGGTCCAGAAGACAAAAGTATCCCTCCTGGAGATGTTAACACCGCTTGCGATGAGCAGCTCACTGAGACACGCCCCCTGCATGGAATCGGGAGGTGTCGACAACGTGATCTGTGAACTTTGATTAGAAGTCAAAGCAACAAACAAAATGGTGATGGTTATTTCCTTAATAAACTTTACGCCTTTGTCCTAACACCGCATCACGGTAGTAAATTTTTGTTCCTATCTCATCGGTTTTGCTCACATGTGGCTCTAAAAGGAAACATTCAAAGAATAAAAGAATAAAAATTAATTTTTATTTACATTACAATTAAAAATGGTTAATTTTTAACGAATTGGAAGTCTAAAAAAATCACATCAAGTGATGTAACACATTCCAGGGGCTGCTCCTTCCACACTGTGATTTTTTTGCCTTCTCACCCCAACTTCTTGGCAGTGTCTGTGCTGGGAGCGACACCAGAGCCAAGAGGAGCCACCCCTCCCCTCCCACCCCCCTTCCCAGAAGCAGACCGTCCAGGGAGCCTGCTCCAGCGGCGGCCCTCAGCTCCTTCCACCTGCAGAGCTCCCACAGTGTGGCCGTGGGGCGGGCCAGGGGCCCCCTTCTGGCAGACCCCACCTCCCTGCACGGCCGCCGCTCTAGGCCCCCGTCTGTTCCTCACTGCATCTGGGCAAACCACGGGCCATGTCTCGTGTAGGCAATGAAAGCAACCCCTTTCCTCCACCTCACCAAGCAACACTCACAGTTGAAGGCTTAGTTCTGAAGGCAGGCGGGACTCTATTCATTTGGGAAGTTACCACCTTCTCCTTGTAGGCACCATGGGGCCTGACCCTTCGTCCTTCCCTCCTCCTCGCCCGCTTCCCTCAGGCCAGCCCCTGGCGGAACGAGACGGGGTTCCGGGTAGATCCCAGGACTCCAGGGTTGTTGACTCCGTGGTGGGGGGTGGGTTGATGTGCCAGAGAGGGAAGGAGCAGGCTGCTGGACTCACATGGCCTGCATGTCTCTGCGTATGTGCCCCTCTCTCTCTACCTCTTTGTCTCTCTGTCTCTCTTTCTATCTCTCTCTCTGCTCCAATCCTCCAAAAACATCCAAAAACAGTTGTTTCCCCAAGGCCCTTTCTAGCTTAGTCCCTAGACTCTACTTTATCATCACATTACACCTACCTTTGGTAGGTTCAGGGTGTAGCATGAAGACTTTGTCCACCACTGAGCAGAGCAATGAGCAACAGAGGGTTCACGGAACTATTGTTTTTGGAGTTGCTGTTGAGAAGTCCTGTGCCATTCAGATTCTCAAGTATTTACCCATGTGATCGTCTTTCCCCCTTCTCTCTGGAAGAGTTTACGACCTTAACATTACTGTCAATACTCCAAAATGTTTACAGTGGGGGCTTTGTGTCATTTTAAAACTCGTTATTCTACATTTGTTAGCAGAAAATCTAGAAACATTTAGAAACTCACATGCTTCTATTATGAAAATTTTTCTATGACTTTTGTCTTTCTGGTTTTTTTTTTTCTTTTGTGTTATTTTGACTTTATAAAACAGTGACTGTTTATTTGGACTCTTTAGAAAGATCATCCAGTATATTACCTTTCTCATATTTTCCATATCTGTTTCTTGCAGCCTTGACTTCTGGTAAATTTACTTCGGGTAAACTTCTTTAACTTTAGCCTATAACCATTCAATTAGATTTTTTTTAGACTTCCAGTTTGTTAAAAATTAATTTTTATTCTTTGAATGTTTCCTTTTAGAGCCACATGTTCTTGCTTCATGAGTTCAATCTGTTCTTATCACTTGGAGATTTAGTCTAGTTTAAAAAAATATCTCTTTGCTCTGTTTTGTTTCTCCCAGTGTCTCCACTCTGTGTATGGTCTGGTGATCGACCAAGGTCCTCCTGGGCCCCCATGCCCCCACTGCTCAGCCCCCTTTGGCCCAGGGTTACAGTTGGCTTTTTTTTCTTTCTTTTTTAAAGATTTACTTAGTTAACTTTTAGAGAGAGAGAGAGTGGGAAGAAGGGCAGAGGGAGAGAGAAACTCTCAAACAGACTCTTTGCTGAGTGTGGTGGAGCCTGACGTGGTGCTCGATCTCACAACCCTGAGATCATGACCTGAGCCCAAATCAAGAGCCAGATGCTTAACTGACTGAGCCACCAAACCAGCCTGGTTGATTGGCAAGTGACTTTTATCAGCAGACTGTCCATCCTACATTTGAATCATAATTCTTTCCTTAGAACCAGTGAGCGCCCTCTAAAAAGGAGTCAGTCTCTCTGCTGGCTGAACACAGGAGCTGAATCTCAGCTGCCCTAAACCCCCATCAGTGACGTGTATCACACAGGAAAATATGGAGCCAGGAGGAGGCTGTTCCTTTCTAACACATTCTCTTTCTTTTCCATACCTCTCGGGTTTTGTTTTGTTTTGTTTTTAAGTTCCTAACTTATCAAAAGACCAACTAACTGTGTTTCTTTTCTATGGCTGCAGGTGGGATTCAAAATTGTCTTAAGTTTCCACTCGATTTGCCAGCCAACTGTATCTCCTTCCTCTGCTCTGGGCTTCAGAGTTCCCCCACCAACTCTCCCTCAAAGCTGCTCCTGTCCGCAGACAATATGCAGTCCCCCCCCCACCCTATCATCACCTCTCCAGTTCTTTAAACCACACACTGGGGCAGTGACTGTGATTGAGGGTTCTCAAATCTCATATATTCCCATGTTTCTGGAAGCTAAGCTAATTATTTAAGATATGCAAACACAATGATTTCAGACGTAAATTCCTTATTATCAATGGTTCTAACACGACTCCCAATAGATGGTTTGGCCATCATTCACCTTCTTCAGGACAAAAATGATCATGGAAACTCAACAGGTGGTGCATAGGACAGCCACCCTCTGGCATGAGTGGAACGATTGGTGACCAGAAGGAAACACCACCAGGTTATCTGTTCTCTCAGATTGCGATATGCTTCGTCATCCCCCCTTACACTCCATACTCTGAGATAAGATCAGCCAAAATACACACAGAGAAAAATGAATCTCATAGCATAATGTCGTGTGGTAGGAGAAATTAAAGAAATAACCACTCAAGATACTGCAGGTTTTTTTGTTTTTGTTTGTCCGCTTGTTTGTTTTTTTGCTTCCGGTCAGACTACAGATGGGAGGGACCCACCTGTCAGGCAAAGACATTCCCATAGTATGTTGTCTTGCTGCTAGAACAACATAGGCTTCATTAACAAATGGATGTCATGCCTATTTTCTGTTCTACTAGTTCTAAAAGAAGGGAAGATCTTGTTCATTCAAATAGTAGGCTCACTCAGCAATTGATGGAATGATCTATCATACTGTGACCTCATATTAGCATTAAAAATGAGCCAGCCAAAAATTTTTAAGGAAACGTAATCTGTTTTATCAGTTATGTTTAATGCACATTTTAATAAATTGCATAACTGATTTGAGTGTTAATTATTTTTTCTGGTAGGAAAGCCAAATGTGATGCCCTTATCTTCTGGGTAAGAACACTTTCTTCTTTCTGAGCAGATACAGTTGGGTGGTTGGGGTCAGGACATGGTGCCGAGCTCTACGTACCTGTCAGGCCTTCTAAGACCAAAGTCCTCACTGGCCAGTGGGAGGTGTAAACCGTGTCTCTTAGTTGCAGGGATGTGGGGAGCATCCCTGACAGCCTCTGGCTGAAGATGCCCACAGGGATCCGAAGCTAATGAGGTCTATTGGAATTGAGGAGGTGGGAGGCATGGTGCAAATTAAATTATCTTTAATTCAGGTGGCTCTAAATTAAAGGTAATGAAACCATGGTCAAGAAGCAGCATAGAGACTCTGGTCAAAGTTGGCTTGGCAGAAAGCCAGTCCTCCACAGCACCCCTTGATAAGTGCCCTGTGGGCATCTGGGCACTGCCTTGGCCCCTCATCTCTGCCTCTTAACACCTCTAGGCTCTGGCTTCTTCCCCTTTAGACTGAAATCCTGGCTGTTGGGTGCCAGGTGTGCACATTTTGATGTGAGCAATGAGTTGCCTGCAGGTAGCAGGAGCTCAGAAAGCCCTCTTTGGCTTGCACGCTGGACTCCGTCCTCACCATCAAACTCAGCGTCAGGATCCTCCGTGTCCAAGGTTAGGAAGCAGGCGGGCAGCTTTAGGGACTGCCGGGCACTGGCTCCAGGCCAGAGAGAAAATCAGCACACCATCTGGACCTGACAAAACGTCACTGTCAGCAGGGCGTTGGCCATTTGCCTGTTCAGTCCTGCCTCAGGTCCCTGCTATTTTTATAACTCTGTCATGAAAACACTCAGAGTCATCTCAAAAGAGGAAGTAATTCTATGCATAAAACAGGCATGCCTGTGAAGATGCATTGGTCCAGACGTGGTTTCCACAGACGGTTCCAGAATGCTCCGTGCAAGAGTCCTGACACAGATGTGACAATCTGACATTGCTCTGTGCAATCCATTGCCACATTGAAAACTGCAAGAGGGATACATTAGAATGAGGTTCAACCTCAACAAAAAAGAATAGAATGACCCCGAAAATCCCTGCTTAATCTCTTTTTCAGCTTCCATCAACGAATGACATTTTTCATTATCCTGGGAAGTAGCCACTGGAATTAGTCACTGACCAGCTATTGCCATGCATTGCAAATACAAGCCTACATATAAAGACCAGAGGAAATGCAAACCTATAAATAAATGTAGGAATCGATAGATCATGGCATCTGCAGCCTGATTAAAACGTACTTCTATGAGGTCGATTTTTATACTAAGAGTAGCCGCTGATGTAACCTGACTTGCTTTATGTTTTCTTTTCATAATTTATAAATTTCTTTTATAATTTCAAAAACCATTTTGCTTCTAATCTGAGAGAAACCCGTAGAGGAAGACTCCAAGGCCCAGAAATGGAAGTGTGTGGCCAAGTTCACTCAATGAGGCAATGTGTGTGTGTCAATGAAATACTAGCAGACACAGAATCACTTTTTTAAAGATTTTATTTTACTGATTGATTTTGAGAGAGAAAGAGAGAGCACAAACAGGGGGGAAGAGCAGAGGGACAGGGAGAGAGAGAATCTTAAACAGGCTCCACGCCCAGCATGGAGCCCGATGTGGAGCTCCATCTCACCACCCTGAGATCATGACCTGAGCCAAAATCAGGAGTTGGATGCTCAACCAACTGAGCCACCCAGGTGCCCCCAGAATCACATTTTTTAAAAAAAAATTAAACCCTATCTTTCTAGTCTTCTGTTATCAAGAGTTTATTCAATTGATATTTTAATTTTTAAACATTTAAGTTCTTTAATTGGTATTTTCAATATTTTATAAGCAATTATAAATTATGTTAAGCTTTTGAGGGGAGGTATTGTTTCTTATCTCTGCTCCTTTCTGCTCTTTCAAGGCTCAGGGAGGCACAGCTCCAGTGGGGTTTTCGGGTCCACTTTAGGATGGCCTATCCACCTGGCTCGTGGCCTCAGTGCTGATCCTAGTCTGGGCGCTCATCCATGGCCACCAGCTGGCAGCCTCGGCTGCTTGGGTTTCCTCACGGCATGGCGGCTGTGGGCCAAACACACGTGTTTCCTGAGACAGAAAGTTGAAGCTCTTTGTCCCTTAAGGTCTCAGCCTAGAAAATGCTAGGGTGTCATTTCTGCTGTGTTCTGTTGACCAAAGCAGTCACAGAGCCTGCCCAGATGTCAGCAGTTGGGGTTAGATGCTGCCTCTGAACAGGGCAAGCAGCAAAGAACTCAGAGACCTTAAAGAAGGCACTGCCCTCTTACTGACACACGCTCAGATTTCCAGTCAAACGAAGCCCACCACGTGATTTGTTACTCCTGGGTGACAAAGGACGAGACGGGCCCAGAGCAAGTAAGTCACGTATATCCACCCTCACTCACCAGGGTTCACCTCAGCTGTCTTTTAGCCCCGGTTGGCTCTCTTGGGTATTCAGCCTATTGAAAATATTTCTTAGGTTTTCGGAAACAAACAATAAGAGACCTGCCCTCCTTCTAAGCTTAGCAACACCCAGAAGAGGAGTTTAGGAAAATAGCTCAGGTCCCAGGAAGGCATGAGCCAGATGGGCCTGTCTGTGGGTGGTAGACGGGCTCCAATTAGAAACGTGGATGCTCTGTAGCTTTTCTTTTTCTTTATGGCGTCTTGTGAAAGAAATAATGATAATAACAATTCTAATGAAATGCAACTAATTTTATTTACATGTGGGCTTGTGGTGTTGTAAAGAAGGAATCTTTCCTCAGGTTTTCCCCACTGAGGATGATATTCACTGTGGGTCTTCCATAGATGGCTTTTATGATATTGAAGTATGTTCCCTCTATCCCTACATGGTGGAGAGTTTTTGTCAAGAAAGGATGCCGTATTTTGTCAAATGCTTTTTCTGCATCAATTGAGAGGATCACATGGTTCTTGGTCTTTCTTTTATTAATGTATTATATCACATTGATTGATTTGCAGATGTTGAACCAAACTTGCAGCCCAGGGAATAAATCCCACCTGGTCGTGGTGAATAATCCTTTTAATGTACTATTGGATCCTATTGGCTAGTATCTCGGTGAGAATTTTTGCATCCATGTTCATCAGGGATATTGATCTGTAATTCTCCTTTTTAGTGGGGTCTTTGGTTTTGGGATGAAGGTAATACTGGTCTCATAGAATGAGTTTGGAAATTTCCTTCCATTTCTATTTTTGAAACAGTTTCAGAAGAATAGGTATTAATTCTTTTTTAAATGTTTCATAAAATTCCGCTGGGAAGCCATCTGGCCCTGCACTCTTGTTTGTTGGGAGATTTTTGATGACTGCTTTAATTTCCTTGCTGATTATGGGTCTGTTCTTCCTGTTTCAGTTTTGTAGTTTATATGTCTCTAGGAACATATCCATTTCTTCCAGATTGCCTAATTAGTTGGCATATAATTGCTCATGATATCCCTTCTAATTGTTTGTATTTCTTCGACACAAGGTCACAAAGAATTATACCTCTGTTTTTTTCTAATAGTTGTATACATTTAGCTCTTACGTTTAGGTTTTAGTCCATTTGGGAATTATACATGGTGTGAGGTAAGGTCTAATTTCATTCTTTTCCATTTGGAGGAATAGTTGTCCAGTGACATTTGCTGGAAAGACTATGCTTTCCCCGTTAAGGTTCTTGGCACCTTTGCAAAAGTCAGTTGGTCACAGATACAGGGGTTTATTTCTGGATTCTTTTTATAAGATTTTATTTATTTACTTGAGAGAGAGAGAGAGAGAGAGAGCACCAGCAGGGGGAGCAGCAGAGGGAGAGAGGGAGAAACAGATCAGAGGGAGAAACAGACTCCCCGCTGATCAGGGAGCCTGATGCAGGACTTGATCCCAGCACCCTGAGATCATGACCTGAGCCAAAGACAGCCGCTTACCTGACTGAGACCCCAGGTGCCCCTATTTCTGGATTCTTAATTCTAATTCCCTGTTTGATATGTCTATCCTTAGGCCAGTACCACAGTCTCTTGATTTTTATAGCTTTGTAGTAACTTAAAATTAGGAAATGAGAGTTCTCCAAATTTGTTCTTTTTCAAAATTATTTTAGCTAGTCTGGGTTCTTTGCATTTCCAAGAAATAATATTTACCAACTAGAGTATATTGCTTATGTACAGTTCCTTTTGTCTTTAGATACCTACTTTCCAGTGAAAACCCTACTTTCCAAAAAGTTTCTCCCCTCCCCCTCCGCCCTTCCTCTGGAACAAATTTTGCATATATTTGTAATACAGCCTGTTTCATCAGCTGTGGTCTGATTTCCATTCTGATACCCCATAGCATCCAGCTGATGTTTCAAATTAACTTTCAATCACCCTCTCCTTCCCCAACCAATGGCAATGATTAATACGCTTTCCTTTTCCCAAATACCATATGAATGGAATCATACAATATATAGCCCTCTGTGGCTGGCATGACTCAATACTTTGATCGTTTAATCACATACACCACACTGTGCTTTAACCATTTCCCTGTTATACTGGGAAATGGTTTTAGTTTCCATATAACACAACACCACATAATTTTAGTTACCATATAACACAACAACTGAACTCTTAGGTATTTACACAAGCGAAGTGTATGTGTTCGCTTGTGTAAATACCTAAGAGTTCAGTTGTTGTGTTATATGGTAAGTTTATACAAAATTTCCAAACTGTCTTTCAAAGTGACAACATCATTTTGCATTTCCCTGCATTTTTTTTTAAAGATTTTTATTTATTTTTTGACACAGAGAGAGAGAGACAGCGAGAGAGGGAACACCAGCAGGGGGAGTGGGAGAGGGAGAAGCAGGCTTCCCCCGGAGCAGGGAGCCTGATGCGGGGCTCGATCCCAGGACCCTGGGAATCATGACCTGAGCCGAAGGTAGACGCTAAACTGCTGAGCCACCCAGGAGCCCCTTCCCTGCATTTTCTATCGCCCAGCTTTATTGCTGGCATTCCGTATCATGGTGCTTCTCTTTGGGATTTTAAGCTTCCCTGAAGAGTGCAGTGGTATCCCACTGAGGCATTAATTTGTGTTTCCCTAAGGATGAATGATACTGAGCATTTTCCTGAGCGTACTTGCCATCCATATATCTTTTCTGGTAAAGTGTGTGTTCAGATCTTTTAAAATTGGATGTCTGTTTCCTCACTGTGGAATTTAAAGAGCTCCTTACATACTGCAGAGAGGAATCTTTAATCAGATGTGTGATTCACAAAAATTTCCTTCCAGTCTCTGGCTTCGTTTTGAATCTTTTAAGGATGTCTTCAAATGTAAATGTTACTAATTTGAACAAAGTGAAATTAGATCCTATTTTTTCTCTTATGGATTATTTTTTGGTGTCACGTCTGAAAAATACTTGCCTAACATAAAGACACCAAGATTTTTACTCTGTTTTCTTCTAAAAAAGTTTTAAAGCTTTCCCTTTTATATTTAGATCTGTGATCAATTTTTAGTTCATTTTTAGGTGAAACGAAGATGTATATGCATATTTTTTGTATGTTCTATTGTCCCAACATCATTTGTTGAAAACAGTATCATTTCTCTACAATATTGGTGACTTTTCTCTTGGAGACTTTCTGGGCTTCACTGATAAAACTGACAGCAACAGAATTTTCCTACCTGTTTTCATTAATGTTTTTATTTTCACTGGTTTCTCTTCCATCCCCTGTTTTTAAAATTCCTCAAAATGCTGCAGCTAAGTCTGAAAACATTTTCCTTGTTGTTATTATGAGTCTGTTTCTACCGTAGATATTTCCTGCCTTTTCTATGAGATTCAGAGTGGAAGATACACCCATGTGTTCAACCGCCATCTTGTTTCTTTTCAGGTGGGGCTTTTTATTTCATGGTATAACCCAAATGTCCCCTCTACTGTATTCCCTAACCTCAGTTGCTTACCACCCTATTTCCCCTGAACCAAATCCACCAACATGAAAGCATTAACAGGATATACATATTCTCATTAAAATATTCCCTCAACAGAGGTTGCACGATGAGGGTACGGTGTCTTCCCAGAGTCGGACAAACATGTCTACGTATGTACAATGTCATCTTACAAAGCTTGCTTGGGCTCCCGTGGGGATATGCATGGCCCATGGTGACATTTGTCAACCCCTTTTATTTTTCTGGCTAAAGTTTGTGGAACTCATACACAGACTATGGGGCATTTGATTCTTAGTTTTCCTTCTTTGAGTGCAATTGTGAAGGTTTTAAAAATAGATCTTGTTGAGTGACTTGGGGTAGACTTCTCTGACAGAGCTGATGTGCTAACATCTTAGTCCATAAGTCCTCACATTTAGGGGGAGAAGTAAGAAAAGTGTGTGACTCGGCACATATAAGATGGGGTCAGTGTTTTATTTCATGGTCTCTGTGATGCTGGGGAATTCATGCTGTAACCCACCCACTAAACAAGGCTCTGAATAGCAAATATAACCATGTATCTTTTATGACAATGGCTTGAGCTTGCAAGAGGGGAAAAGCCCACATTTATCCAAAATGTAAGCCAACTTCTATCGAACTTTTTACAACAACAGTTAAAAGCCAAATTAATTTATTTGATTTTCATGGTCTGCTGCCCATCCTCTGGCATAATTCCTTCCTTCTACAACACTGCAGGTAGAGAATGGAAAGGCTTTTTTTAAAATCCCCAGGATGGATAAATGATGAAATGATTAAGAATGTCTGTATTCTTTAGAAACCCACAGCTTGACTTAAAAAAGAAAATGAAGCAGAAGATACATGAATTCTAAATTGTCTTATTTTTTTCTTTTCCTTGCTTGCTTCTCTGAAAGACAAGGCTGCCCACGTCTGACTCAGTTCCTTCCTAATGGCTTTCGTTTCTGTGAGTGTTAGTACCCACGTGAGGGGAACAAAGGAAACCCTCTGTTTCCTTGATTGAGATGTAAGTCACACAACATCATTTCCCCCACTTAACGTCTATTTCTCAGTGTCCTCAGCGTGCTCACTATACCTCCAGCACCACTACCCGATTCCAGATCATTTCGCCACCCCAAAAACGTACGTGAACTCCCCAACCTCTGCCGACCAGTGATCTGCTTTCTGTCCCTATGGATTTGACTGTTCAGGACATTTCATATACATGGGATCATAAAATTGGTGGCTTTTTTGTCTTGATTCTTTCATTTCGCATATTGTTTTGAGTTCATGTGTTATAGCTAAGGTTCAGCATGTAGCAATATTCCATTTGTTTTTACGATGAATTAAATTTCTTCATATGGACATATGCCATATTTCTGGTTTATTCCTTCATCAGCTCATGGACATTTTGATGATTTCTATTTTATAGATGCTACAATAACGTTGCTATGAATATTCACGTACAAATTTTTGTGTGAATATATGTTTTCAATTTTCTTGGGCATGTAACTAGGAGTAGAATTGCTGGATCATACAGTAATTGTATATTTAACTTTTTGAGGAGCTTTCCACAGTGACTGTGCATTTTCCATCCCCACCCCCAACATATGAGAATCTCGTTTTGGTCAACATCCTAAAAGAAACTTGCAAGTTTCTTTTCTTTTTTTACTATTATACCAATCTTCATGGATGTGAGGTGACGTCTCATTGTGGTTTCGATTTGCATTTCCCCGAGGACCAATGATTTTGAGCATCTTCTCGTGATTCTTTCTCATTTGCAGATCTCCTTCAGAGACATATTTATTTAAATGTTTTGCCCGTGTTTTTAGTTGGGCCATTTGTCTTTTATTGTTAAATTTCAAGAGCTCTTTATATATTCTGGACACGAAACCCTTATCAGAAATACGATTTCCAAGTATCTCTCCCATTCTCTGGGTTGTCTTTTCACCCACATTTAAAAATTGCCTTATTTTCTAAGAACCATGATTTAAATGTAACTGTTTTCTTCCTCCTAACATATGGCTTGGGTTATTTTTGGCTTTCGATCAACTAATCAAGTTCTGGGTAAGAATTTTTTATTTTTCCTGCATTACATGAAAGGATTTTTTTCATAAGACATGAGGACAGCAACCAGCTCCTTAAACGGCACTCTGCTTCTCTGCCATAGTCAGTGCCTGGGGCCTCCACACCCTGGAGGCTCTTCCACTGTCCTTGGGCTTCGCCCAACCCTAGAGACGCCTCCCTACGGGACACATTCACCTTTCCTAACCACACCACCATTTGCAATCTTCATTCGCCTTCGGTGCTTTTCCCCAGGATGTCCCAGCTCTCGGATCCCTCCCAGTCCCATAACCATGGATTCCTCCACCAGCACTACCAACATCGCCACTTCCCATCTTCATGCTGGAAACCCCTTACAGCCAAGAGGAAACTCTCCAGTATACTAGCAGCGAATGCGTGATATGATCACCTTATGCAGGTATTTTCAACTGGTAGCCTTAATAAAGGCAGATGAGTAGAAACACGAAGTGCTGTCTTTTCTCCAGAGAAGTTCAGTGTCCTCCTTGGCATTTGAAGCAATTGTAATGTTGACATAATCATCAATCACAGGATGTTGCAAAAGTAGTGGAGTTGTCCCTGTGCCCTTTGTCCAGGTTTCTCCAATGGTAACATCTTAACATCTTGCATAGGTGGGCGTAATATCAGACTAGGACATTGACACTGGAACCATGCACAGACATCATGCAGATTTACCATTGTTGTGTGTGTGTGTGAGTGTGTGTGTGTGTGTGGTTCTGTACCATTTTATTGCATGTGTACATTTGTGTAACCACCACCATATTCAAGATAAAAAACTGCTCCATAATCACAAGAAGTCCCCACGTGCTACGGCTAACCCCTGGCACCACTCACCTGCTCTCCGCCTCTATAATTTGGTGACTGTAGCAACAGTGTGTTCTTTTGCACGGCTGTTGTTTACTCATTCGCCTTCTATAGGACATTTGCCTTTTCTCCAGTTTTTGACCATTAAATATAAAATTGCTATGAACATTTGTATACAGTTTCTTGTGTAGACATAAGTTTTCATCTCTCTGAGATAAATGCCCACAAGTGTGATCTCTGTATCATATGCTAAGTCTATGTTTGGTTTCTTAAAGACACTGTCTAACTTTCTTCCAGATTGGTACATTAGGAAGATTCCAGTTTCTCTGCATCCTTACCAGCAGTTCCTGGTGCCACTGTTTTTTTTTTCTTCTTTTTTTAACCATTCTCATAGATACGTATTGATATCATGTTGGGGTTTTAATTTGCACTTCTTAGCGATTCATGTGTTCAAATATCCTTCCATGTGTTTATCGGCATCCATCTTTGGCAAAATATCTATTCATGACTTTTGCCAATTTCATATATTTTTCCCATTGTATTTTGAGAATTTTTTTTTATATATTCTATATTTGAGTCCTTTGTTAGGGGTGTTGCTTGCAATTACATTCTCTAATCTGTAGATTTTCTTTTCGTCTTCTTAACAAGGTCTTTTGCACACCTAAATGTTTTCATTTGATGAAGTTCAGCATTATCAATTCTTTTTTTCTTTTATAGGTTTTACTCTCAGCATCATATCTAAGAGCTCTTCACCTATCCACAGGCCCTGAAGATTTTTTTCTACATATTCTTCTAAAAGTTTAATGTTTTCATGTTTTACACTGGCAACGTGACCTATCTGACTACCCGTTTCTGTTCATTTTATACGTGATATCCGGGGTGTGAGTTGTTCATGGCAGCAGGAATAGGGAGAAATGCACCTCTCCCTCTCACCTTTAACTGGAAGTCTTCCTCCATGACATTCTGTAAATAGACTTTAATTTTTAGAACAGGTTTAGATTTATAGAAATATTAAGATGGTAGCACAGAGGGTTCCAGTATAGCCCACTAACTTTCTTCCGTTAACATCCTCCACTACCGTCCATTTGTTATAATTGGTTATATAGCTACACAGGTTACCATGAGCGAACCAATATTGGTACATTATTAACTAAAGTTCGCACTTCATTCAGACTTCCTGGTTTTCACCTGATGTCCTTCCTCTGTTCCAGGACCCCATGCCACGAGCAGTTGTCATGTTTACCTAGGCTCCTCTTGGCGGTGACACTTTCTCAAACATTTTCTGTCTCCGATGACCTTGAAAGCTTTGAAGAAAACTGGTCAGCAGCTTTGTAGACCACGCCTCTGTTGGAATTCTTCTGATGCTTCTCTTGAGGAAAAGCATGGAGGAAGAAGATCACAGAAATAAAGCACCATTCTTGTCTTGTGTCAAGGTTTATGCCATCACATGGTTTAGCGTTCCTGATGCTGACCTTGGTCCCTGGCTGACGTCATGCTGTCAAGCTTCTCCACTGTAAAGTTACCCCCCAACCTTCCCCTACCTTACTCTTTGGAAAGAAGTCACTCTGTTCAGCCCCTATTCAAGGAGCTGGAAATTATACCTCCTTTCATCGAGTGGACAGGATAATCCTAAATTATCTGTTTGAAATTCTTTTTCATGTGGGCTGTGTCTATTCCCCGCATTTATTTAGATCAGTTTGAGGTCTCAGATATCTATTTTATATATATTTTTATAATCCAAAGCTTCTTAATTTTTTGTGTGTGCTCAAACCACGCCAGCTATGGCCCCTGGCAGTCTCTCCGGCTGACTCCAGTGCCACGGGAGCGTGCCTCCATCAGTTAGCACTCCCTTATTTTCTGACACTATGACATTCTCTAGGTTCCCCTGGTGTATTTTGTGACCCAGTCCTAGAACCAGCCATTTCTTTGAGGATCCCTGGTTCATTTTAGTGGAGAACGGTGTTAGATGCATGTACTTACTGGGGTATTATTTCTTTTAGGCTGTATAAGCAGACAGAGCAAGTAAATACATATATGCATATTAATGTGTGGACTTACACGCATCTACTGGTATTTCTATATGTAAAGCTCTGTATTCGTATTAACTAACATGGGTTCTACTGGTTTCCAATGCTATCCATTATGACGTGGATCACTGTAGTCTCCTCCCCTTGCTTATCCGTAAACTCCACCTCTAACAGTGAGAAACCCCGCTCCCACTACGTCTCAGGCATGCACTTAATTGTTCAAACCCAGGATGAACACAAAGCAGCATTGGTGAAACATTGTCAGCCCCGACCCTTGGGGGAGGCAATGCAATCCACAGAGCGCAGTGCTTATGGGCGTTACTTTGGCTTTAGTCTCACAGACTGCTCATTCCCAAACCTACGGACTTCAACATTTTTTGCCCTGAGTCCCTTCAGTGAGGTTGTTTTCATACATTTGTCATGCACAGTCTGCATTCCACCCTGAGATCCTTAGCTTTCTAAATGAAGTTTAAATTTCCATAGATTGAGGTTCATTGTATGTTCTGTAAAGTTCTGTGGGTTTCCACAAATGTTAAATGCCATGTGCTTGCCATTATGGTATCATACAGAACAGTTCTGACCCCTAAAAACTCTCTGTGTTTCACCTAGTCAAACCTCCCTTCCCTCTATGAACCCCTGACAACCACGGATCTTTTTTCCTATCTCTATAGTTTTGCGTGTTCCAGAATACATATAATTGGAATACTACACTATGTAGCCTTTTCAGACTGTCTTCTTTCACTTGATGTATTAACATCTTAAATTAAAGGGAAATATCTAATTTGTGATCACTGAGAAAGTAAGAAATAAAACAATGTGTGCCTGTATTGTTTTTGTTTTGTTTTGAGAGAGGGAGTGCATACACGTGCACATGGTCGGGGGTGAAGGGACAGACGGAGAGGGAGGGAGAGAATCTTAAGCAGGTTCCAAGCCTAGCACAGAGCCCGATGCGAGGCTCGATTTCATGACCCTGAGATCATGACCTGAACTGAAATCAAGAGTCAGATGCTTAGCCCGCTGAGCCAGCCTGGGGCCCCACTGCATGCCTATATTCTAAGGATAGGCATTTCCTAGCATGAAATATAAGTGTATTTTAAAGTGTATTTGTGAATCTGCTCTTTAAAATCTGTATTTGAGGGGCGCCTGGGTGGCTCAGTCGTTAAGCGTCTGCCTTCGGCTCAGGTCATGGTCCCGGGGTCCTGGGATCGAGCCCCGCGTCGGGCTCCCTGCTCGGCGGGAAGCCTGCCTCTCCCTCTCCCACTCCCCCTGCTTGTGTTCCTGCTCTCGCTGTGTCTCTCTCTCAAATAAATCTTTAAAAAATAAAATAAAACCTGGATTTGATTTCAGTTCCCAGGGGCAGGTGTCAAACATAAACAGTATCTACTGAGTTGACACACTAGGACATGCACCAAATACAAACATTTAAGTGGAAATAACCCTTAAGCCTTTACTGGGAGTATTGGATTGTCTGTTTTCCAGAACTCTCCTTCTCAAGTAAGCTGTGGGGTACCTGCACTAACATTGATGAGTCTTTGCTCCTTGTTTCTTGCCAAACAACCTCAGTGAGCCAATGGTAAATTACAGAGAACACGCAATGGTTGATCAGGGTTCGGGCTGAGGGAACATGGAACAAGGAGGGAATTTCACTCTTCGTCCCAGCCAAGGCACTGGCACAACGTGCTGGGAGACCCCGAGTTCCAGCCCCCTCCCCAACCAGCCATCTGAACCATGGTGTGGTCTCTTGAAACAAATCTCACACTACTGTCCCCATTTCCACTTTTCCTCACCCACAATCTCCTTCGAATGTAGCCACCAGTCTAACCCTACTAAAAAGTAAGGTAGTTTTCTGGCTTTAAGTCCTCTGATGGCCTCCCCAAACTCCTCACCATTGTTGGAGAGCTTCATCTGGAACGGACACTCTCTGCTCCTCCAGTCCCTTCTCCCCACACTCAGACCCTCTTTCAGGGCCACAGCACTCCATTGATCCCGTTGGAGCTTGTGCTTCGTCCCACACGCGTTTCTGACCCCAGCCCTTCACTGGCTCTGTGACCTCGGTCCCACGGCTCTTCCTGAGATCCCCAGGACTTCTTCCCGCGAGTCAGGACTCTCAGACACACTCTCCCCGATCCCCAGCACGGAGGTCACTATTTTGTTATATTCTCATCATAGTACGACAGTATCTGCATTGTTTACCTAAGTCTGTTCTGTCTGACCCTCCCACCCCCACACCAGGATGCGTGCTCTGTGAGACACGTGACCTTTTGTGTTGCTTGCTGCTGTACCCCAATACCTGGAAGATGACAAGCCCTCAACAAATATTTGTTGAATGGATACACAAATGAATGGCTGATCCCACGCTGCTAATATTAGAAAGGTTTCCTGGCAACAGTCACAGGCTTGTGCCCTCAACCCTGCATTTCACCATGACCACCAGGAAAGTATAGTGCTTCTACACTACGGTCCTGGATTAATCACTGCATTGTAAAACCGACAGGGAGAACACCCACTTTTTTACCTCCACAGCCTAAACATAGCTTGATAAAACTAAACAAAACCCTCATTTACTACACACATCTTATTTTCACTGTGAGATTTAAGATGTCAAGTCATCTGCTGGGGGAAGCACATCACCCCGAAATGTATTCTTTAATATTTATTATCAAGACCCAGGAAATATTTAACTGCCAGATAAAGATCTCACAGGAAAAAAAAACTCATAAATGTAATAAAAATTACTTTTTGAGCATTGACACCACAGAACTATTATATCTGATTTTCACTCAGTCCAAAAAATATTATCCAGGGATACACTGGATAATATTGGTCTCAAGTTTTTATCTTGTTGCAAGGAAAACAATTTAAATTGCCCAAGAGTGGGGCGCCTGGGTGGCTCAGTCGTTAAGTGTCTGCCTTCGGCTCAGGTCATGATCCCAGGGTCCTGGGATCGAGCCCCACATCGGGCTCCCTGCTCCGCGGGAAGCCTGCTTCTCCCTCTCCCGCCCCCCCCTGCTTGTGTTCCTGCTCTCGCTGTCTCTCTCTCTCTCTGTCAAATAAATAAATAAAATCTTAATAAATAAATAAATAAATAAATAGATAAATTGCCCAGGAGTACCATAGCACCATGAAGAATATAAAGGAAGCCGTGTACAAAGACGTTGTTGGGGTAAACTGTTGTCTGCCTCAAGCAGTTGTTATGCTTTGATGGGCCTTCATGATTCAGCCGAGGAGACAATGAGCTGCATTGCTTGCATCCACCTAGATGGTGATGCTGGGAGGGTCATGATTCTGTTTGGCTAGGAAGTTGAAATATGTTTTTGCTTTTAAATGTAAAATTCCACGCTCATTCCATTTAAATAACGAGCTGCCATTTTTTGAGCACCTCCCAAGTGCTGCCAATCACCTAACCCTCAATACTGTGAGGCAGGTGTTTTTATACCCATCTCACCCAAGAGACTTAAAACAACCAAACAGCCTCTCCCCGAGTCACACAGCTAGAGCTAGCCAGAGGGCCCAATGCCCATTATGCATTCGAACTAAGGACTCTCGGACTCCAAGTAAGTCAGGTCCAAACTCACTCTACCCAACAGTTTGATTCTCCCTCATGGAACTGGGGACATATTGGGACTAGATAAGGATTAAATTGCTTAAAAACCTTTATGCATTTTAATTCTTTTTCATTAAAATTGAAACTCTTTGCTCTATTTAAACACACACATGGCTGACCATACGTGTTTCAAAGTCTGGGAAGTTCAGACTAGTCTATCACCACCTTGTTACATAATGAGGGTGAAACATCGTGTTTCCCATTAAAAGACAAAAACCAAAACACAATTAATTAATTTGTAGTTCAAATGATAAATTCTCTTCCTCTGTTTACTCTTGCTTAAAGACAAGCGCACAGAGATTCCAGGAGCAGAGCAAGATTGGTGGAGATCCAGAAGGGCTTCTCGGTGGGCTTTCAAGATGGATGAGACAGGTTCCCATGGTTTTCCTCTCCTTTTCCCCAGTGTTATAACTACAGCTGCCCTGTGCTTGTGAGTGTTTGTGAGCATTACGTATGGAATCCAAG
The DNA here is from genome assembly GCF_009762305.2 of Zalophus californianus. Classification (NCBI taxonomy): domain Eukaryota; kingdom Metazoa; phylum Chordata; class Mammalia; order Carnivora; family Otariidae; genus Zalophus; species Zalophus californianus. The sequence goes on along the minus strand of NC_045607.1, from coordinate 92,129,576 downwards.
CTGGGAAGAAAGGAGATAGTTTATTGGTGGTCGCTGGGCCACAGTCAGGTGTAAGACATCCCTGTGGCAGATGAGAATGTCATGACCTTGATGGTCGGTAGTAAAACGAGAACATGCGGGGCTGCCTAGTGCAGTGGAAGACAGTGAGCTGTGAACGGGGGCATCCGTGCTGGGCCTCCCGCTGAAGCCCGCGCCCAGCAAACATCTGCGGGCTGCTGGAGACAACCCCTCGGGACGCGCGGGGTGCGGAAGGGGCTGCAATGCACAGGTGCAGCTCCCGAGGCTCGATGGCCGCCCGCACAGCGCGGGGTCGGGTGGTAGCAGGCCCATCTTGGAATCAGAGAATCCAGGCAAAAGTCCTGGCCCAGTTATGGGGCAGCTGTGTCGTCTCAAGAAAGTTTCTGAGCTTCCCCCAGCCTCTATGAGATAAAAAACACTCACCTTACAGAGTTCCCGTCGAGATGAAGAATAACAAAGTAAACTTATGGCCAATACATCCATGTTATTATTCAGTAAGAACCCCTAAGAAACCATTTCTAAATCTAATCTAAAATCCCTGATGCTCCTGGTCAAATTCACATTCCCTCCTGGTAGACTCTGTAATATTTCTCATCATCTCCCTCTGCTTGCACACCTTCCAGAGGCTTCTGTTCTCTTGTCTAAGCAATGGCAGTTGCTTAAACCTTCCCAACAGGGCCTTATTTTAATTAACCACTCATAATTAAAATCAAATTTGATGAACTGGAACGAAAGCTTTTAGTTGGCTTCTCTTTAGCACCTTGCACACTTAATTTAGTAAAACTCAGAAAACGGAAAGAGTATAATTTCCTATAATTAAAAGGAGGCTGAAAAATGGAGTCTTTTTTTTTTTTTTTGGACAAGAGAGATGTGCTCTTAATTCTTCATTATTTTTGTATGGGTGTTTCTGAACTTAATTGTAAAAAATAAAATCTCTTTGGTGTTTAAATCAGCTCAGGTTGTCAAGAGATTTACTGAGACAGTTGCAAAGAAAGTATTTTAGAATATATTTGTGGCATAAACTATATTTTCTTAGTAGTGGAGAAATTATCATTTATACAAAACTATGCACTTCATTTTTAAACTTACATTATCATAGAAACAAATATGTGTGTCTACGAAAATTCTGAAAAGCAGATTATCATGCACTTAAAGATATAAAAGCTCAAATATCTGAAAGAATTAAATAAAGTTTACAAAGTGTATTTTTTTACCATCTTAACCATTTTAAGTGGACAGTACAATACTATTAACTACATGCACATTGGTGTGCAACAGATCTCTAGAACTTTTTCACCTTTCAAAATAGAACTCTATTCATTGAAAAACAACTCTGCTTCTTCTCCTCTCCCTAGGAACCCCCATACAACCAATGTTTGACTTTGATTCTAAGAATTTGAATACTTTAGATATCTCATATAAGTGCAGTAATAGTCTTTGTCTGTTTGTGATTTACTTACTTCACTTAGCACAGTGTCCTTCAAGATTTACTCATTCTGTAGCACTGAGAGCATTTCTATCTTTTTTAAAACATTTTATTTATTTATGAGAGAGAGAGAAAGAGAGAGAGAGGGTGCACAAACAGGGGTTGGGGCAGAGGGAGAAGCAGACTCCTCGCTGAGCAGGGAGCCCCAAGTGGGGTTGGATCCCAGGACCCTGGGATCATGACCTGAGCCGAAGGCAGACGCTTAACTGACTGAGCCACCCAGGCGCCCCAGCATTTCTCTCTTTTTCAAGACTGAATAATATTCCTTTGCATGTATATATGATATTTGTTTATTCATCTGTTGTTGGGCACTCGGGTTGCTTTTACGTCTTGGTTATTGTGAAAAATGCTGCAAGAACATATGTACACAAATATGTTTTTGAGATCTTGCTTTCAGTTCTCTCGGGTATATATATATATACACATATATATATATATATATATGTATATATATATTCAGAAGTAGGATTGCTGGATCACATGGTATTCCAATGGTAAAACTGGATTATCAATTTTTAATTTCCTTGAAGACTCTCTATACTGTTTTCCACAATGTTTGCTCCATGTTACAATGCACAACAGACAATACACAAGGCTTCCAATTTCTCCACATTGTCATCAACACCTGAATACTTGTTATACTCTGTGTTTTGATAATGGTCATCCTAACAGGTGTGGGATGACAGCTCATTGTTGTTTTGATTTGCATTTCCCCTATGATGAGTGATGTTTTCATACTCTCTATGTGGTCATCTATATTCTCTATGTTGGTCATCTACCTGCCTTCTTTGGAGAAATATGTATTCATGTCCTTTGCTCATTTTTGAACTACGCTGTTTTTGTACTGTTGTTGAGTTTTGGGAGTTGTTTATGTATTCTGGTGACTCACCCCTTATCAGATATATGATTTGCAAATATTTTCTCCCATTCCATAGTTGCCTTTTCACTCTGCTGATTATTTCCTTTACTATGCAGAAATTTTAAGGTTTGATACACTCCCACTCATTTTTTTTTTTCCTTTCTTTCTGCCAGTGGTTTTGGTGTCTTACCCAGATATCATTGCCTGTTTTCTTCTAACAGTTTTATAGTTTCAGATGTTACCTTTAGGTCTTTAATTTATTTTAAGTTAATTTTTGCATACAAAGTAAGGTAAGGGCCCAACTTCATTCTTTTGCATGTGAATATCCAGTTTTCCCCTGATGCTTATTTTTTAATTAACCAAAAGTCTTAAATATATGTATGAAAGGGACTAAGGCTTTGATGAAGATCAAGCAGAATGTGGAAGGTGGAGGACGTCTGTCAAGATATTGAGAACTAAAAGGAGACTTGGGAACTTCTGAGGGCAGAATGAGGATGACCCTGGGATGTACGAAGAAATCAGGGACTCTGAGGAAGTAAGAATTTCATCAAAGTTGAAGACTCTGTTAGCAGAAGGTGCAGAGGGACATTCCTCTAATGAATACCTGTTTTTCTTGTGCATTATATATGCTACAAGCATATTATTATAATTCCTCCTGCAATAACCATCTTGTCCACAAGTTTGCAAATTTTGGGAAAGCAAAATCTAGATCTAAATTATTTACAATTGTATCCTTGTGACTTAACAGAATGCCTGGCACGTAGTGTGTGCTCAGTCCATACTTGTTGAATAACAGATTAAAGGACTTCTACTTGATTATAGACTAGATTATCTGGAAATCTCTTTTTACAAAACACCTAGAAAGACTGCATAAAGTATAGCAAAAAAGTCTCCAACATAGAAAAAAACAAAGAAAGTTCCTTCCCAGATTCCAGGGGGAGAAGAGCAGCCATTGTGAAATGTGCTGTGATCCTTCTCTATAACAAAGGAAAGACCAGAGAATTCTGGTCCAGAATTATTCCATCTAAGGTAAAGACACTGATTCCAGACCCTATAGCCATCTTATGTCACCTGAAGGAGGAAAAATATGCTAAGAAACATGTGTGAAGGTCACAGACCAGAAACACAGGCCCACTGAAAGAGCAAGACTTAATCATAAAGATTAAAGCACTTCCCCCCAACACACACCCCTCGCCACCTCACCAACAGTGGGTTCCAGCTGACAGAGCTGCAAGAAGAGACTCCCTAAGTGAGAGTACTTGGGGATTCCCAAAGCTAACAAGAGACACAGGCAAGGAGACAGAAGGAAGTAATCAAAACAAATGTAATGAATAGAAAGCAGCTGCAAAAAAATCAATTAACTGGATTAAGAGGCATTAATCCAATCATATTAACCAGCAGCAACAGTAAAGAAATCGTCACAGTGGATAAAAGACAAAACTGTCTGGTCTATAGGAAGCTCACTTCACATATAAAATTCAGATGGGTTAAAAGAAAGATGATAGAGAGAATTTTGCTATGCTAAAACTCATTGAAAGAAAACTGGAGAAGCTATATTAATGTCAGACAAAGATGACTCCAGAACAAGGAAAATTAACAGAGGTATTGCCCACTGCCAAAAGGATCAATTTTCCAAAAACACATAGCAATCCTAAACATGTATGACCTAACAAAGAGCATCCAAACACATAAGGCAGAAACTGATCAAACCGAAATAGAAACAGAAAATGACTATCATGGTTGGAGACTCCAGCATGCTTGTTTTAGTAACTGAGAAATCAAGCAAGCAGAAAATCACTCAGGATGTAGTGGACCCACACAGCACTATCGATTAACTCGATCAAATTGACATTTATAGAAGACTCTATCCAACCACAGCAGAACACATTCATCTTAAGCTTACATGAAATATTCATCACAAGTAATATCCTGGGTTATAAAATGCATCATAACAAATGAAAAATAATTGAAATCATCGAAGGGATGTCTTCAGACAACTGTAGAATTAATATAAAAATACACCACAAAAAGATAGCTGGAGGGGTCATGAATATTTGGAAATTTTAAAATGCCCTAAACAACACCTATGTCAAAGGAGTCTGAAGGTAAATTGGAAAATATTTTGAATGAAATGAAAGCAAAATTACAATTTACCAAAATGTTGGTGTGTCAAAGAAAGCAGTACTTAGAGAACGTGTATTAGAAACCAATACAGGTCTAAAAACCACGTCCTAGGCTTTTTACCTTAGTCAACAAGAGAAACACCCTTAATGTAAGCCTAAAGAATGAGCAAAAGAAATAATAAATTAACACAGAAATCCTTGCAATCAAAAACGGGAAAATAGTAGAGAAAATCAAGTTACCCACAAGGTAGTTCTTTGAAAAGAACCATGGAAATGATGAAACCAGGGGAACCTGCACCCTGATCAGAATGACTAAAACCCCAAGCCCCAGCAGTGACAGCTGCTGGTGAAGATGTGCAGCAACGGGGACTCTCCTGGGGGCTTGCTGGGTTACAAGGTGTCACAACGGTGCAGCCAGTTTGGAAGATAGTTCGGCAGTTTCTTACAGAGCCAAGCACATTCCAACAATTGCACTTCTTGGTATTTACCCAGTGGAATTAAGAACACATCCAACACAAAAACATGCAAACAAACGTTTATGGACGTTTTATTCACAATTGCCAAAAACTGGGAGCAACTAAGATGCCCTTCAATGAATTGAAAGGATAAACAATTTATCATATATTCATATACTGGAAAATCACTCAGCAATGGAGAGAAGCTGTCTCAAGCTACATAAAGACACAGATGAATCCTAAAGGCACAGTGCAGAGTGAAACAAGCTTGTCTGAAAAGGATGTACACTATATAAGTCCAATTATATGACCTTTTGAAGAAGGTAAACTGTACTGGCAGTAAAGTGATCATCGGCCGCCGGAGGTCCTGGGATGAAGGATCTGGGTGGGAGGTTGGAATAGGTAAATCACAGGGGATTTTTTTTTTTTTATGGTGGTGAAACTACTTTGCATGACACTCTAATTGCAGGTGCATGACATTCTGCATGCAATTACACTAATAAAGACAAGTTGCTGCTCCTTCCATGGTAAATGGAACCCTGTATAACTTTATAACTTACCTGCCCCCTACTGGTTAGCTGCCCCCTGCCCCCACGGTCAGTACCACGGAAGGGGTTCAACATTGAACTCTGCTGTTGACAGGAGGCACTCAACAGTAGGGTTGGCCAGATCAGCAGTGGTGGCCCTTGGGAGGGGATTTGTGGTTGTTTCCATGAATAGCCTCTGTCCCTGCTCCCAAAGGACTCACTGAACAGGCACCAGACTGGCTAAAGGAAATGGTCAGCTGATGATCCCAAGAGGACCATTTTCTCCACCTGCCACCTCTTTGTATCTCAAGTGCCCCCTGAAATGGACATCTGCACATCCGTGTCCCTTCCTAGAGTCTGTCCACACATTTGTTCCCCAGACTCCCTTGTTACAAGTATTCTAATCTTGCTATTTTGAAGCAACTGGGCAAAAACCATTAGCTACTGTCATGAGTCAATAGTAATCTATAGCTTAAGCTCTCTCTTGATCCACATCAGGATCAGCACCTTCTGGTTTTTTGATGTCTTTATCTTTCCTAATGATCTTGTAATAAAACTTTCGAGGGACGCGTGCTGGCAAAAACACTGGGCCAAGAGCCTGAAGTTGGAAAACCTAGACGGGAGTGTGACCCCAGACAGGTCATGTAACATCTCTTTGCCTCAGGATGTTTTTATAATTTTATTTATTTGAGAGAGAGAGAGAAAAAGAGGAAAGAGAGAGAGAGAGCATGCACAGGATCAGGGGGAGGGCTAGAGGGAGACGCAGACTCCCCGCTGAGCAAGGAGCCCGATGTAGATCTCCATCCCAGGAGCCTGGGATCATGACCTGAGCCGAAGGCAGACACCCGACCAACTGAGCCACCCAGGCGCCCCGCCTCAGGATTTTTATCTGTAAAATCAGTAGACTGAAATTGAAGTTTGAGATACATAAATTGGTTTTGTGGTTGTAAAAAGTGGCACCTAAGAATTTAAGATAATTTGAAGAATAAATGTGTTTATATTTCATCTCCACTACAGCCACTTGGGAATTTGAATAATTTTGCATTTCACATTGTTAGTAAATACATTAAAAATCTGTGCTTTAATAGATGCATATTTCATGCAGTTATTCGTATTAGAAATTCTAATGTAACATCGATTGTATAATATTTGTGACAGTAATTACCATTAATATTCATTGGCCGCTCCTTTTGGAAAGGCACCACACTTGTTCCTTTACACCCATCATTTCATTAATTTTCACAACTCCATTAGGTAAACGCTTTTGTCCTTGATTGGACTCCTCTCAGAGAGGAGCTTCAGGTGTGAATGGTTTGCTTGAAAGGTGCTCGGAAGCGTTGTTGAGCAGGTGGGGAGGTGACACAGAGAGCAGAAGGGCTGTGTGCAATGGGGAGCTGCTTGCTGGTGTGTGCAGCTGAGACTCCCCCCGCCCCGCCCAAGACCCTCAAAAGACTGAGGCGCACATCAAAATTGCGCTTGAGTTCAGGGACAGCGGGCACCCACCTGTTGACACCTGTGGTCGCTGACCGCTCCGGGCATTTCCAGCCTGCATACAGTGAGGACAGGTGTGTGTCCATGGCCAGGGCACACCTCCTGGCAGGGCGATTCGAGAAGGTGGGAAAAGGGGACTTCCAGGGGGGACACCAAGGAATTACAGACAGGGAACAGACAGCACCTGGTGCAATGGTTCTTCCTGTCTTTTCGTAAATTAAGAAAATGCCCCAAGGGCACACAGTTAGCAAAGGAGGAGCTGAGATTGGCAGCCAGGCAGGGTGGCTCCAGAGTCTGTTTTTGAAATGAAGACGTTTCAAAACTTCATCAGGGAGTCTCATGCAACTGAAATGCCTCATTCTGCAGTAGTTATACGTATAAGAATGTACTCCTAATACCATTTCGGAAGGTTAAATGGCATTCAACAATGGTGAATTTTCATCTTCAAAGTTTAATTCACTCTGAAATATCAGCTGCGGGGTGCTGACGGGGGAAGGCTTATTTCAATTTTGTTTTCAGTCTCGAAAATACCCTGCTTGCCCAAGGGGGCAGCATTCACTCATTCCTGCCCCTCCTTCATTTATTCACCGCAGAGCGGGCAGACAGCTCCGATGCTCACTGAACCTCAGGCGGGCGTATGCTTCCAGCCCCGCAAATTCACACCCACGGCGGGCCTCCTAGCGGCGGCAGAACCCAAATAGAGGGCTTCAAGGCTCCGGTTACATAATTCCTACACTTCTTCATATGAAGATTTGAAACAAGTATTACTGGAAAGCATTTCTATGAAGGGAGCCGCATAAAAACGGATGTGACATTTACTCACTTCTTAATTTGCTCTTCTGCAGGCGTTCTTGCAAGTTCGTGCTCCGGCGTGCATGAGAGCTTCCCGGAATGCTGCTCCCCCAGCCTGCGTGTCTGGGGGTTCTGTCCGCTGCTCTTGCTCCTGTACCCCGAAAGGGAAGACGCATAAATAGAGAAAGCTCCGGGAAATCCTGGAGACTGAACTTCCAGATTTGAAGGCAATTTTTGAAAACCTGATACAGACGATCCCCTTCAGTGGGCTTTCCTAACCACGATGGGAGAAGCAATTCCTACTTTCTGCGGTGTACCGCAGTCTGATTCACCAGCTCTCAGATGGGGGGAGAGAGGGGAAAAGTAACAATTTATAACCACAGCACAGGAGGAATTTTCTGGAAACAACTGGGTGATGGTGTGGCGCTCAGAGACGAGTGATTGGCCTATATTTAACAAACTGCAAAGGCAATTTAATGGAAAAAATATTTTCAAAAAATTGTGATGGCAAATTTGGATAAAACTAAGAAAATAATCGTGAACTGCGCCTCACGCTATATAAAAAATTGACTCCAAGTGGATCATAAATCTAAATATAAATTTAAAACAATAAAAGAAAACAAATGAGATGTTTGTGATCTTGGGTTGAGTGAGAATAGCTCAGGCACACATCAAAAGCAGGACTTAGAAAAGAAAAAGGCAAATAGGATGTCTTCAAAATTTAAACCTTTGGGGCGCCTGGGTGGCTCAGTTGGTTAAGCGACTGCCTTCGGCTCAGGTCATGATCCTGGAGTCCCGGGATCGAGTCCCGCATCGGGCTCCCTGCTCAGCACGGAGTCTGCTTCTCCCTCTGACCCTCTTTCCTCTCGTGCTCTCTATCTCTCATTCTCTCTCTCAAATAAATAAATAAAATCTTTAAAAAAAAATTTAAACCTTTGTATAAAAGTCATGGTTAAGAGAATAATAAGTCACAAACTGAGGAAAAATATTTCCAAAATATATGTTTAAAAAGGACTCATATCTAGAATGTTTAAATAACTAACTCAAACTTAATATGAAAACAATCCAATTTTAAAAGGTACAAAAGATTTGAACAGACATGAAAGATCTATGAATGTCAAATATATACTTAAAAAAGATGTGCAAATTTAAAAACAATAAAATGCCACTGTATACTTTTTGGAATGGCAAAAAACAAAAACAAAGCAAAAAAAGAGAAAAAAACGGACCCTACAAAATTCAAATGTTGATTAAGAAGAGGCAGAGAGATTGCATCTCACACAGATTGCTGGTGGGGGTGCAAAATGGTGCAGCCGCTTTGGAAAACAGTTTGGCAGCTTCTTGTAAAGTTAAACACACACTTAACCTTATGGCCTAGCAATTTCATCCTTAGGTACTTGCCCAAGAGAAATGAAAACTTCTGTTTACTCAAAAGTTTTATCTATATCCTGCCCAAAGCTGGAAGTGTTAGAAACGTCTCTTAACAAGCGAATGAACTGCTGTCTATCTACACGCGAAGTGTTGTGACTCAGCATTAAAAAGGACAAAGTGCTGATACACAAAACTTCACACATGAATTTCAGATTCATTACACCACAGCTACATAATACAGGGTTGCCTTTATGGGACATTCTTTAAAAGACAAGATCCTAGGGCTAGAAAACAGCAGTTGTTGACAGCACACGACACGGGGAGAAAGCTTGCCCAAAAGGGGCACAAGAAAAGTCTGTCTGTTCGAATTCACGTGGCCACATCTTTGCTTTCCACAAATTAAGTCCTATTATACTAAGCAACAACATAGAGCTATGTTTCCCTGGCTCATGAAAGTAAGAATAAATTTCATTTTGAAGATACCTACGTCAGGAAGAAAGCCCTGAACGTGTGTTAGTTTTCTGCTAAATGTCTATGTATTCATGTATCTATATATGAGATGTAGGAGTGAAGGCAAAGGAGGGGAGTAAGAAAGTGAGAAATCCCACCCTTCTTCACTCCATCTGCCAGACTGATTTTTAAAAAATAATAATGCATTTATCTTTATTCTTCTAACTATTTTTGTCATTGTGAACCCCAGAATCTCTCTTAAATTATTTCTGAGGTAAAAAGTAAAGCTGCTAGGATTCATACTTTCATGGAGGTGTTAAAATATTACACCAGGGATATAAAATTAATTGTCCTGTTTTAGTATCCTGTGATGCCATTTTTTATAGTTCATCAGAGTTAGAACTTGTAACTAAGCAGCCTTTACTAAAAACATTTCCGTACAAAGAATCCTTAACTCACCTCCCTGTATACAGCCAGGAAATAGTCCTTACTCTTTTCTTAAAACAAACAAACAAACAAACAAACAAACAAAACTCATAGAAAGAAACTTCCAGATTGAAAATAGTGCATCCTGGATGATCCAAGGACGAGCTTGTATCATAGTGACCCCCAGGAATTCATAGTGGTCAATCAAAGGATTGATTCCTGTTCCTTCTTGCTCGTGACCTAGACCGTGAACTAGATAGAACATAGATCCCAGGGGCACCTGGGTGGCTCAGTCGTTAGGCATCTGCCTTCGGCTCAGGTCATGATCCCAGGGTCCTGGGATCGAGCCCCGCATCGGGCTCCCTGCTCGGCGGGAAGCCTGCTTCTCCCTCTCCCACTCCCCCTGCTTGTGTTCCCTCTCTCCCTGTGTCTCTCTCTGTCCAATAAACAAATAAAATCTTAAAAAAACAAAAAAGAACATAGATCCCACTGATTCCTAGGGAACTTCAAAGTCGGGGATGGGCAGCAGCCCATAACACAACAAATAGCAACGTTCATTTAACTTGAAAATAGAAAAGCAACCAGAGACACAGCAAAGAACACGGAAGTGGAGCAGAATATATACTCTTCTGACGATGATCTGATGATTCAACAAATGGGTATTCTATGCGTCTCTTAACAGTTTAGAAGTAGTATCCTAGGTGTTTAAGGATTACATTCTTAAAGCACCTATAGAATGTATAGACGAAGAAGATGACAAAATGGATTCTCATAACTGATGAAAAAGAGACAGCGGGAAGGACAAGGGGTAGTTTCTAGTAAGATGACCAAGTGAAATGTCAGAGAGAACAAGATCGGGCATTTGCACAGACTGTAAACAGGGGTAGAATAGTAGGTATGTGGAGAGGAAGGGGTCATTTTCCAGGTCCTTAGATCTCTTACCCAAAGAAGAATGTGGACAGTGCAAACAAACAAACAAAAAAAATGAAAACAAAGAAATGAAAGTGGATTATATATACTTAGAGATAGGAACATTGCTTTAAGATTGCTGACCTGGGTTCTAGTTCCGAGCGCTCTCCTTGGCTGCCATCTCCATCCCTGTGTTCCTATCACCTCTGCCCCCTGAGACCAAACCCTCCAGAAGAGCGAGGGGAAGACACAAGGACGAGCATGGGCAGGACACTGGAACCGAAGGAGGGTTCCAGGGGAAAACATCGATGCTAATCGACAGAAACATCCCCATGAGAAAGGTTCTTGTTTGTGTTTCTTTTCCTTTTAATTAAATATTTTAGTTTTAGTAAATGTAGATTTTGCTTATAAAACACCAACACAAAACTCTAAAACACTCTTAAAACACTAATACAAAGTGGCCCTATATACTGTTTACCCAGTTCCCATAAATGAAAACATTTTGAAAAACTATGGTACGATATCACAACCAAGATACCAGCATTTATACAGACATTCAGAACATTTGCACCACCACGAGAACCCCTTGTTGCCCGTTTATGACCAATTACCCCTAGTCCATCCTTGTTAGGATGGTTACCATCCCGACAACCACTACTCTGTACCCTGTTTCTAAATTCTGTCATTTCAAAAATTTTATATCAGTAGAACCGTGCACTGTGTAACTTTTTGAAATGGCTCTTTTTTTTTTTTACTCAGCATATTTCCTTGGAGATTCATCCAAATTGTTGCACATATCAATAATTCATTCATTTTTAATGCTGAGTAGTGTTTCACGGTAAAGATCTAAAATGGTTTGTTTAACCATTTATCCATTGAAGGACATCTGGGCTGTTTCCAGTCTCTGAGCATTGTACATAAAGCTACTATAAATATTTGTGTACAGATTTTTATGTGAATATAAGTCTTCATTTTTCTAAGAGAAATGCCCAAGGGTGCAATTGTGGGGTTATATGGTAATTGCATATTTAGTTTATAAGAAAAAGTCAAACAATTTTCTAGAATGGCTGTCCAGTTTTCCTTTCCCACCAGCAACATAGGGATGGTCAAGTTTCTTTGCATCCTTGCCAGAAATGGGCATTTTCACAGTTTTTTATTTTAGCTATTCTTACAGATATATGATAATATCTCATTGTGACTTAAATTGGCATTTCCCTGATGGCTAATGATGTGAAACATCTTTTTATATGCTTTTTGCCGTCTGTGTACCCTCTTGGGAGGATATACTCCCACTTCATTCTTCATTTTGATAGGATTGGATTAGCATTAAATCGATTTGAGGAGAATCTACATCTTTACTCTATTGAGTCTTCCAATCTATTAACATAGTATGTCTCTCCATCTATTTAGATGACTTTTGATTCCTTTCATTAGAATTTTGCCACATTCAGCATACAGATCTGGTTGTTTTGTTATGTGTGTGCTTAATTCATTAGCTTTGAAGTTACACATTGCTAGATCCAGCAAAGGTAGTAAAGATTTTTGTGTCTAAATACATGAGAAATATTGATCTATTTGCTGCTTTTTGGTCCTCTTTTTGTTAGGGGGCAACACTGGCCTGTTTCTGTCTTCTGGAGCATATTGTGTACAATTCATGTGAAACTTCTTTAATTTTTGGTAGAATCATTCGGTGAAACTACCTGGGCTCTTCTTTTCAGGGATTTTCATTATGAATTTAATTTCATTATTAGTTGTTAGCACATTCAAATGACCTCTTTCATAGTTGGTGAGTTGTGGTAGTTCATACTTTGCAAGGAGTTGTTCTATTTCCTCAGTTGTCGATTTTATGTGCATTGGGTTTGAGGAGTAACCCTCTTCCTTTTGGCGTTTTCCTGTACTGCTCTCCCCTGAAATCAGTAATTTGTACCTTCTCTCTCTTTTTTTTGGTCAGTGTTGCTGCAGATTTGTCTATTTCGTGGTTATTTTTAAAAGAACCAGTTTTTACTTCATTGATTTACTCTCTTGTTTCCTACTTTCAATTTCATTGCTTTCTGCTTTTATCTTTATGATTTCCTTCCTTCTGCATGTTTTGGAATTACTTTGTTCTTTCTTTTATAGTGTCTGGCAGTAGGAACTCAGATGATTGGTCAATAGTTTTTTTTTTCCCAAGGAAAACACACAGTGCTGTTCCTGTTCCTCTCCCTCTGCTTGACTGCACTCATGTAGTTCAAGTATTGTATTTCATTTCCTTCCAGCCCCCATGATTTCAGATGAGAGATCTGCTGACATTTGTAGACATTTGTGTCCCATACAGGTAAAAGCTCATTTTCCTCTGACTGTTATCAAGAGTTTTTCTTTGCTTTTAGCTCACAGGGTTTTATTTTTATTTATTTATTTTTAAAGATTTTATTTTTTTACTTGAGAGAGAGAGGAAGAGAGCACGAGCATGAGCTGGGGTAGGAAGGGCAGAGGAAGTGGGGGAAGCAGACACCCGGTTGAGTAGGGAGCCTGACACAGGGCTCGATCCCAGGACCCCAGGTTCACGACCTGAGCCGAAGGCAGATGCTTAGCCGACTGAGCCACCTATGTGTCCCTAGCTTACAGGATTTTAATTATGATGTCTCTTTTGTGGATCTTGGGTCTAGCCCATCTGGGTTTACTCAGTTTCTTGGATCTACAGGTTTATGGCTCTCCAAATTGGGGGAATTTGAGCCATTATTTCCTAGAATACTTTTCCAGTTCCACTCTCTTCTCTTTTTCTGGTCCTCTAATAACACAAATGTTAACTCGGGCTATTGTCCCATAGATACATGGCACTTTGTTCATTTCTTTTCAGTCTACTTCCTGTCTGTTCAGATTAGGTAAATCTTACAGATCTGTCCTCACGTTCTACCCTCAATTGAGACCATCCCATTGAGTTTTGTTTCAGTACCTATATTTTTCAGTCCTATAATTATGTTTCCTTCTTCACAGCTTCTATTTCTTTGCTAAGATTTCCTGTAATTGCTCATTACACATTTTGGACATTATATTAAGATACTGCGATAGCCAATATGTTACGTGTCCGTCTGGTTAGGGTGCAGCCCTGGGGCCGGATAGTGTATTTTCAGCTTCCTGCTGGAACCTTGTGGAAAGCACCCCAGTGGAAAAGGGGTACCAAGTTACACTGCCTCAGTTCAGATGGTGGGGTGGAGGTTCAGCTTCTCTCATCGGGCCCACTGACCATGGAGACGGGCAGGAGACGGATGTCAAGAACGCCACCAGCCTAGCACCTCCTATCCTGCCTCTTTGGTTCAGATTTGGAGTGGAAGCTCAGCAGACGGGGAGAACTGGCGTGCAAACAGCACCTGTTGCATGCGTTGTCCCGTCCCTGCCCCACGTGCAGGGAGGTTCTGCTCCCACGGGGCCCTGGGCACACCCGCAATGGAGTGCCAGTGGAGTGTGGACCAGCCCCAGCTTGGACCACCTCATCAGTCTCTTTAATAGCCAGTAGGAGTGGAGGCTCCGCCCTCAACTGGTCCCTAATGTCATCAGGGAGGAGGGGTCTGGGAGTGAGGGGTGAGTTCGAGTGGGGGGTAATCCTGCTTCCTGTTGCATAAATCCCCTTGCAGGTCGGTGGGGAGGGGGCTCAGCTTAGGACACGGCCCTGCTGGGGGAGGGCGAGTACCACCTGTCTCTGCTGCCGGGGGATGGATGAGCCGCTCCCTGCTCTGTCTTCAGACACCACGGACACCTGGCCGAGCAATCAGCACACCACCTGCTTCCACGGGACCCCACTGGGGTCAACATCCTGAAAGATCTATTCTCTGAAACCACGGAGCTATGGTGGTTTTCCTGCCAGTGTTTAGCTGGAGTAGGATGGACACAGCAGACCAGTTTTCTGTGGTGAGGCCACCCTCTGGTAGTGGGGCAGACAGAGCTGTTTGGGAGCTATGGCTTATGCCTATGGCTTTTGGTGGTTGCAGGTCGGGAGTTTCTCCAGAAACTTGTGTTTTTTTCTCCAGAAAGCCCGTGTCCAGAGCCCGCGGAAGGCAATACAGAAGCTGCGGAAGCTCACTGCCGGGTTCTTCAGGTCCGGAAATTCCTCAGCTTCCACCTTCTTCTCTGCACCTCTCAGGGTCTGCTTGTGCTTGCTGTTGTGCTAAATCCAGGATCTTACAGCTGGAGGATGGAGCGGCTGTGAGGCACCGCACTTCCTCACCTTGTGAAAAGGGAAGTACTCTTTCTTATCCACCTTGTCACAGAAACAAAGGGCATTATCGTTTTTTCCCCAGAATAAAAAGGAACCCATCATAACTAAAAGTTCAGTCCCATGAAGAAGAAAAACTATGGTTAGCTAACTCCTGGGGCTGATCACTAACCAGAATGTGAGAGAACGCAGAAAGATCACAGCGAGAACAGTGGCCATTGCTACCTTTTCCAATTTTGATCACAGTTCCTCAGTGGATACATTACTAAATCGTATTTTCAGCCATTGTGACAGAGCAGGAATGATACTACCATATTCTGAGCACAACCTGAATTCACAAAAAAGGTGCGATCCACAGATGGCTTAAGCTATCTACGATATACACTGGATATTTAAATTAACAGGGCTAATTTTGTTATTCAAGGTCAAATTTAAATCTTTATCCATTATTAGCCTTTTACTTTCTCCTTGCTCTCTCGGTTCTTGACCAATTATTTAGGGCATTTGGAATACTTCTTATAACCCTTTATTTCTCACCCTGTCCACCTCATTGGTGCAGGTCAAGGTGGAAGCAAAGGTTATCAGGTTCTCACCTTGTTAAGCTTTCTGAGCATCTGCTTTATGCCGGGCATTGTTCTAGGCGCTATGGGATTCAGCAAGGGACAGAGTATGAAAGGCTTCCTGCTCTTACAGAACTTGTATTTAATTAGAGTAAAGAAGCAAAAAGCAAATAAATAGGGAAATTATCAGCTAGCTCTAAATGTGAAATTTGTTAAAATAGGGTAGTTTCTGGGGCCATCTGGGTGGTGCAGTCAGTTAAGCATCCAACTCTTGGTTTTGGTTCAGGTTGTGATCTCAGGGTCCTGAGATCGAGCCCTGCATCAGGCTCCATGCTCAGCTCGGAGTCCCCTAAGACTTTCTCTCCCTCTCCTTCTCTCCCCACTGCTCACACTTTCTCTCTATCTTTTTCTCTCAAATAAATAAATCCTTAAAAAAAATAAATAAAGTAAGGTAGTGTGTTAGAGACCACGTGGGTATTTACTTTTGATTCAGGGGTCAAGTAAAGCCTCTCTAAGGAATTGTGATTCAAGATAAGATGTGAATGGCTAAGAAAGTCATGCTACCTGGGAGGCCATTCATAGTAAAGCGGAGAGCTGATACATCCCCCCAAGACAGGGATGAGCTTGGCTTGTTTAGCAGTTAAAGTAAGTTCGGTGTTTCTTACTTATTGTGGTAAAACGGGTGAGGGTGTGTAACGAGACTGAAGAAAATCAGGTACCAATTCATGTAGAGGAAGAACATGAAGGAACCAGAATCTGGGATTTGGATTTTACTTAAAGGGTAACTGACAGCCACTGAAGAATTTTGCGCCGAGGACTTACACCATGCAGTTATTTTAACAGCCATTTTCAGTCTCCACTGTGTATAAACTAGGTGGGCAGATGCTGCTGCAGAGCTCAGGTGAGACGTGATGGCTGGGACCAGCAAGGCAGTGACAGAGTTGGGGACACATACAGTGAGAGGGTTTGCTGGTGAGCTGGATGTGTAGACTGAAGGAAGGGGGTACAGGGTCCATCATGCATGACAGGTAGATTCTGACTGGGTTTTTCTTGTGCCTCTGTGCCTGTCTAGGACACCACTAATTTGTTTTCCTCATGTTGCTCCTAGAGGGAGTGAGCTCCCACTTAGCTCCATAGGAGGACCCTGCCTCTCCCCACTTTCTCTCTCTAGGGAGGAAGAAGATGGATCCGAACAGTGAGTTGAGGTGTGCCCATGGTTCAGGACCCTCTTGGGTTCCCTGACTCTCAGAGCCCACTGTTCTCTCCCCTCCCTCTGGGGCAAGGGCCGTGGTTCTCCATTTGTGCTTGGGATCAAGTGCATTTGCCTGAGCCCAGTTGTTTGAAGACAGAAAGCCAGGCTCTCCTTTCAACAGGATGCTTGTTGTGAATAATGACGTTTTTATCTCAAGGTGTCTCTCTTTTATGTTCCACATTTCAATCGGCTCCAAACTCAGAAGGGAAAGACATAATTATTAGTTACTGTTTCCCCAATTCAATACATTAGTTCTCTGTCCAAGACCGTTGATAAATTGGGGAGAACTCGCATCTGTGCAGAAACAATACACACTGATGTATTACAGATTTTTAAGAGGAAGATTGTTTTTGTTGGCTAACAGTCTGTGGGGGATTCTTTTTCCAATCAGCAATTTTCTCAGGAAAAACAAAGGACACATGATTGACAAAGATAGCTGTTAGAGAACGTGTCTTGTTTTTGAACCAATGCATTTTTTTCACTTTCTTGCATAATGCAAATATAATACAAGTGTCTTTATTCTTCTTTTAAAATATATAATGGATAAACAATATGAAAATAAAGAAAAACTTGGAAGATGACTCTCAGATTTCATCACTTTAACACAATAATTATTTCCCACGTGCTTCTTTCTTTTATCTATATCCATTTTTTTCTAGATACTTCCAGAAACAAAAAATTGAGAATGCAGAAGCAATACAGTCTGAAGATAATGACCCATAGAGAATCTTAATAACCTAGAGAGCACCATGAAATAGAATTTCAACAACTCCATAACAGCAATGCACACTATAAAAATAATATCATGCTCTAAAGTGAGGCTGACTACTTTTGAGTTGAAAAGCATAACCAGGACAGTGATAGGGTAAATATTGTGACATCCCATTGGGACTATGAAAAGCATTCTGCTTCTTGAATATTAATTGCACTGTGGTTGGTGTGTCAGGAAAAGTCCAGTTTCTGTAAACTTTCCCAGGTTCCTCTGAGTTTTAAAGACCTGTTTGGTCTCATAAGGCATGTGGATTGGGGGCGGTAGGCAGCCCTGTCCGCATAGCGGGGGAGGGCGTTGGTCATCTGCCTGTGACAACACGTCTTTCATGAGCAGACTCATGGTCCCACAAGAGCTTAGGCCACTCTATTCCCACAGTCATGCCCATTCTAAAAAAACATAACACGGGGGGTCAGGGGAGAAGGAAGTCATAGACGACCGTTTAGTGTTTTATGCATAATGGCGACTTTTGCACGTTTGCAACTTTGAGAAAAGAGAGTCTGACTCAGTATTGCAAAGGAGGCAACACAGTTCTATGCACTACGGTTTCCAGGATCCCCTCCCTGGCCTGGCTCTGGGTGAGAGGCAAACAATGAAAGGAACTTGTGTGGGAATGGAGAGCAGGATGAAGCTGGTGCAGCATTCTTGCGGGGACAGTTGCAGCAGGTAGAGGACAGATGTGAGGTTACAGCGCCTTCCGTGTGAGCTTCTGCTCGGTGCTGGGGTTGAGGAGCAGCCCTGTGGTCCAGGACCAGCACCGGCTGTGCAAGGCTCCATTCCCCTGTGCTAAAATCCTGCCACAGCTGGGCCAAGACACTTCCTTATGGGGATGATTTCTTACACATGTACCCTGGAGGCAGTTCCAGAATGACAGAAAGGTTTACTGAACTTTTCATTGCATGATGATGTTGTGTTCTAAAAGAGCATGGTTGGAAAATGCTTGAAAGCTTTTTGTATGAATTCATCTTCCTTTTTTCAGATGAACTGAGGCCATTGAGTGGGAAACCTCGAGGGGAATTCAGAAGTAAACACATCTTTGGGAGGGTCACGCTGCCTGTTTTCTCTTCTGCTCTGGTTCCATTTGTCGGGTGGAGCATGCTGCCTGTCCCCTGCTGCAGATGCCCCCTTGTCCCTGGCTTCCCAGACATCTTCACTCCCATCACGCAGGTGGAAACTAGAGACACGTCCGTAATGTTTTTTTTTTTTTTTTTTTTGGTCAGTTCTGAAATCTCAACACTATGAAAACCAAAATTCTGGGCAGAAAAAGCATAATGAACTTCATGAAATGCTTTATGGTTTATTTACTGCCTTTAGTGAGAATGTCTGTACATTTTGTGCAGAAATACCAGTGTGTTTTCTTTCTGGTGGTGGCCCAGACTTCCCTGGGGGTGATACTCAGTGTACATTATGTGCTCTGTATTTCCTCTCGGTGATCTAAAAAGCTCCCAATTCGGGACGCCTGGGTGGCTCAGTCGTTAAGAGTCTGCCTTCGGCTCAGGTCATGGTCCCGGGGTCCTGGGATCCGGCCCCGCATCGGGCTCCCTGCTCGGCGGGAAGCCTGCTTCTCCCTCTCCCACTCCCCCTGCTTGTGTTCCCTCTCTCGCTGTGTCTCTCTCTGTCAAATAAATAAATAAAATCTTTAAAAAAAAAAAAGCTCCCAATCCAAAAACAGCGAGACTCAAGTGTTTTGATTTGTTACATTCATTACATGGGGCAAAGTAGAACAGATGTAGCAGTGCTTATATGAGGGTGGAGCAAACATTATTACTTTTCCTTCATAGTATAAGAGTCTGGCAGTGTAGCTGCCATGAAGGGTCACATCCCAAGCTGCTTCATCACCGCGAGTGTCTTTCGTGTTGCTCTTTTATAACCACATCAACTCAGATATCAAATAATTTTATCTCAAAATTGTTATAGAAATGAAATCCTACCATAAGAAGTCTTGTCGAAGTGGCTTTTGCACTCACTGTAATCCCCTGGAAAGCGACCCAGGTTGTAGTGTGGATCAACAGTCTGCTCCTTCTAATCGTTGAGTAGCGTTCCCAGATAGGGATGTGTGATGGTCTGATTAACCGTTCACCTGGTGAACAACGTTTGCGCTGCTTCTCGGATGGGGCTGTTAGAAATAAAAGTGCTATGAACATTCACGTATAGATTTTTTTGTGAGCGTACGTTTCCATGAATCTGAGATAAATACCCAAGAATACAACTGCTGGGTTGTAGGATAAAGGCATGTTAATTTTATAAGAAATCGCCAACCTATTTCCAGAGTGGCTGTTCCATGTTACATGCCCACCAACATGCATGAATGATCCAGTTTCTCCGCCCCCTAGCCAACATTTGGTGGTGTTCGAATTATTTATTCTAACCATTCTGATAGCCATGCGGTGATATCTCGTTGTGGTTTTAATTTGCATTTCCTTGTGGCTGATGATGATGAACATCTTTTCATTTACGTA
The DNA here is from genome assembly GCF_009762305.2 of Zalophus californianus. Lineage (NCBI taxonomy): Eukaryota > Metazoa > Chordata > Mammalia > Carnivora > Otariidae > Zalophus > Zalophus californianus. The sequence goes on along the minus strand of NC_045607.1, from coordinate 92,109,440 downwards.
TTTGCCATCTGTGTGTCCTCTTTAGTGAAATGTCTAAGTCTTTTGTACGTGCTCTAATTCGATTGGATTTTTTCTGCTGAGTTTTGAGAGTCCTTTCGATTTTCTGGTTACTGGTCCTTCGTCAGATGTCAGGTTTGCAACATGACATTTGGTTTCTCTCAGTCTGTACCTTATCTTGTTATAGCTCTCACATGAGCTTTCACTGAGCCCAAGACCTTTAAACTTGGTGAGGTTCAGTGTATTAACTTTTCTGTGAACGGATTTTCTAAGTGTGTGTGTCAAGTCTAAGAACTCATTGCTTAACCCAGTATCCCAAAGATTTTCTATACTTTTTTTAATAAAACATTTACACTTTCATGTTTTACACTTGAGTGCATGATTCATTTCAGTTCCTTTTTACATATTGTATACAGATTCTGTTGTGATTCCTTCTTTTGCCAGTGGATATCCAATTAATCCAGTTCCATGTATTGAAAAGATCTTATTTCTAACATTGAAAATCTTTTGTCCTGTTGTCAGAAACCAGTTGAGCATGTTTGTTTGAACCTATGTCCAGATTCTATGTTCTGCTCCATTGGTATGTGTCTATCTTTCCACCAACACCACACTGTCTTTTTTTTTTTTTAAAGATTTTATTTATTTATTTGAGAGAGAGAGAATGAGAGATAGAGAGCACGAGAGGAAAGAGGGTCAGAGGGAGAAGCAGACTCCCCGCTGAGCAGGGAGCCCGATGCGGGACTCGATCCCGGGACTCCAGGATCATGACCTGAGCCGAAGGCAGTCGCTTAACCAACTGAGCCACCCAGGCGCCCAACACCACACTGTCTTAATTACTGTGGTCATATAGTAAGCCTTAATCCTGATGGAAGTATTCCCACATCAACCTCTATTTTGAAGATTGTTTTAGTCATTTTAGGGCCTGTCCCTTCCCTTATAATTATAGAACAAGCTTGTCCATGTCTCTCAGAAACCTTGATGGAATTTTGATAGAATTTCATTAAACTTATACATCAATTTGGGAAAAATTGGTACCTTTAATGTATGGATTTTTCCAATCCCTCAACATCGTATTTCTCTCCATTTGGTCATATTCAGGGGACAGATGTTGCCCAGGCCTTGCTATGTCCATGCCTAAGTATTCACCTTTGAATTAAACACGATACTATATTTTTAAAATAAGTTTTCACATGCCCATTATTAGTATATAGAAATGAGATTGATTTTTGTGGTCGGTCTTCTATCCTGCAACCTTGCTGAACTCATTTATTAGCTCTAGACGTGTTTATTTTTTGTAGATTCCTCAATATAATATATATATATATATAAACAATTGTGTCATTTGAAAATAAAGTCAGTTTTATTTCTTCCTTTGAATATGAATGCTTGATTGTAATGGCTAGATCTTGCAATAGTATTGAATAATAGTGATGTGCATGGTCTTCTACCTTGTTCTTGCTATTAGGGGGAAAGGGTGTGGGTTTTCACCACTAAATATAACGCTAGCGACAAGGGTTTTGTAGATGCTCATTATCCAGTTGAGTTCCTCTGTTGGCAACCTGCTAATAATCTTTATCATGAACGAGTGTTGGATTTTGTCAAATGCTTTTGGTTTGTCAATGGATATGATGACATGATTTTTTCTTTTTTAGTCTGTTAATGTGGTAGGCTACATTGATGGGTTTTCAAATGTGGAACTAGCCTTGCATATCTAGAATAAATCTCACTTGGTCATGGTACATAATTTCTCTGTCTCTCTCTGTCTTTGTCTGGTTTTGGTACTGGTCATTTGGGCTTTGAAACATCGTTGGGAAGAGTAGTCTCTTCCATTTTGTGGAATAGATTATGTAGATCTGGTGTTAATTTTTCTTTAGATATTTAGCATAAATCTCCAATGAGGACCCCGGGGTCTAGAGATTTTTTTTGTGGGGGGGGCAGAGCTTTATACTATAATCTCAGTGCCTTATTATGGTTATAGGACTATTTAGGTTATATATTTCATCCTGGCTGGGTTTTGGAATTTGTGGCATTTCAAGGAATTGGTCTATCTCTTTTAAACTGTAGAATATAAGTGTAGGTTTGTTCATATACTTCTGTTCTTACCTTTTCAAATGCAGAATCTGTGGTGATATTCCCTTTCATTCCAGATACTGATGATGTATTTCTGCTCTTTTGGTTTTTGTCAGTTTTGCTAGAGGTTTACCTGTTTTATTGATTTTTTAAAAACAGCTTCTTGTTTCATTGATTTTTCTTCTATACTGTATTTTCAATTTCATTAACTTCTGCTTTTAGCTTTAGTATATCTTTCCTTCTGCTTGCTTGGGCTCATTTTGTTCTCTTTTTAGTTTATTGAGATAGGAACTAAGATTATTAATTCATTTTTTTAACATAAGCACATATTGCTATAAATTTCCCCTCAGCAGTGCTTTATGCACATGTTATATACCTTTATATATTGTATCCTTATTTTCAAACTGTTCTATGTATTTTCATTTCCTTTGAGACTTGGCTCTTAGCCCATGTATTATTTAAAAGTGTTTTGTTTAGTTTCCATTTATTTATGCAAATGTTTATGTAGTGAATGCTCGAGTGTATTCTAATTGAAAGAGTCAAACAATGCAAAATGATGCAGTTGCCATAATTTCTCACAGGTCACACTGCTCACAGTGAATGATAGTCCTCTTAGTTCCTTCTCTAAATGTGTATGTAATATTGATGTACACCTAATGGGTTTTAAACAGATGGATCATACTGTACATTTTTTTTTCCAAGATCTGCTCTTTTTTTTTTTTTTTTAACATGACATTGTGTCTTAGAAACTGTACCAAATCACATCCTGGCTACCACTTTCTTTTAATGACAACATCAATATTTCACAGTATGTATTTAATAAGACTTGAACACATTCTACAAATAGGTATTTAGATTGTTCCAAAAGTTTTAAATTGCAGGGGCACCTGGGTGGCTCAGTCGTTAAGCGTCTGCCTTCGGCTCAGGTCATGATCCCAGGGTCCTGGGATCGAGCCCCGCATCGGGCTCCCTGCTCTGCGGGAAGCCCGCTTCCCCCTCTCCCACTCCCCCTGCTTGTGTTCCCTCTCTCGCTGTGTCTCTCTCTCTGTCAAATAAGTAAAATCTTTAAAAAAAATTTAAAATTGCAAATTGGGCTTTGGTAAGCATACTCGAATAGCGGAGCTTCATCATAAATGTGCATTTTATTGTAGCTCTATGCCTTCAGCAAAAGGAGGGGAGGGAAGCTAAGGGGAAACAGAAGAACTTGGGGAAATCCTAGTTACCAGTGCACCTGCTAAAGGCATGCGCTTAATGACAACACAGAGATGGCATAAATAAGTCCCTCCTTTCTCCCGGAGTCCATGGGTGTGTCACAAATCTGGGTCATCTCACCCCAATGCATGTATGTTATATGAGAAGCCTGGACGCTTGCAGGGCGCACTATACACAAGGCAAATTTAAATGGCATGTTTGGAGAAAAGCTTGGTATGATAACCCCAGTTCTCATGTCACAGAGTGGCGTGGGGGTCCTGGCACAGCTGGCCATGCCTTAGAAGGGGCTGCAAAAGTGACACCCGCTTTGTATTGTGATACATTCGCAATGATGTGGGGTGGGCATCTCTGGCTGGAGAGCTGCTATGTGAGTCTAAACTTCACCAGGAAATTACATATGCCAAGACTTCAGCTGCAGTCTGCCAAGCCAGCCCTCTGCCAGGGGTCAAGGAGAGACCTCCGGGTTTGTTTCTCCACAGCATGGGTTAGTGTTGAAGGACAGTCCATACCTCATGATAGCACAGCCCTAAATGAAGGAGACCACTTCATGCGGGCTCAGAAAAATGTGGGACTCTGTATCTAGGGCTACCTCTTACTGAGGAAGATACAGCAGCAGGCACTGGTTATCTGCAATTTAACAGTTTTTAGAAGTCAGTTCTTCTCTGTATGGTATTTTTGCTCAACACACTGAGTCTGGACCCAAACTCATTACACAGTGAAAGGGCTCCTTTGTTCAAATGTATCTATATACATGCGTGAATATTCTTTAAGATATATTTCCAAAAGTAGAGTGGTTAGGTCTAAAGTTTTGTAGACCTATATATATCACATTTAATGAATGTGTGAAAACATTTATATAAATTTTATACGTAAAATATGTGTGTGTACTTTTTAATTTACCATATATTATATATATATATGTATATATAGAGAGAGAGCCAAGTAGCATCTTAAAAATGTTATCATTGTATATCCTCACCAACTATACATGAGAATGCTCTTTATCAACATTCTCACCAATTTTGGAAAGTAAGTATAATTTCTTGCCATTTTAATAGGCCAAAATTAACTAATTTCTATTTTAAAATGTATTCGGTTATAAGTTATCTTTGTGTGTGTTTAGTTGGCATTCGTATTCCTTCAATAAATGATCTGCTCACAGAGTTTGTCCCTATTTCTGTTGAGATTTTGTCATATTTGTGATGACTTAAAAGATTATTAAAAACATAAGTATGTATAATTTAAGGTAGGGATCCAGTTGTATATTTTTTAGGCAGCTGTACATTTAGTTACTCCAACATCATTTATTAAATGGTCCATCTACCTCCCTCACTGATTTCAATGTCAATTAAATGATAAACTAAATCCCTTTTATACTTTATATGTGTTTCTACCCACTCTCCTCTATAACAGTGATATATTTGTCTGGAGCCAATAACTATTGTTTCAATTATAATTACTTTTGAGTATATTTTTCTGCTGGAAAAGCAAATTTATTTGCTTCATTATTTTCTTTGATAAGATTTTCTTAAATACGTGTGCATTTCTTTTCCACCTAACTTCTAACCAGCTTACAAGGGCCATGAAAAGGGTCTGTTGGGATTTTTATTGGAATGGCATTAATTTTTAAAAAATTTTTTATTGTTACGTTAATCACCATACATTACATCATTAGCTTTTGATGTAGTGTTCCATGATTCATTGTTTGTGCATAACACCCAGTGCTCCACGCAGAACGTGCCCTCTTTAATACCCATCACCAGGCTAACCCATCCCCCCACCCCCTCCCCTCTAGAACCGTCAGTTTGTTTCTCAGAGTCCATCGTCTCTCATGGTTCGTCTCCCCCTCCGATTTACTCCCCTTCATTCTTCCCCTCCTGCTATCTTCTTCTTCTTTTTTTTCTTAACATATGTTGCATTATTTGTTTCAGAAGTACAGATCTGTGATTCAACAGTCTTGCACAATTCACAGCGCTCAGCATAGCACATACCCTCCCCAATGTCTATCACCCAGCCACCCCATCCCTCCCACCCCCCACCAACTCCAGCAACCCTCAGTTTGTTTCCTGAGATTAAGAATTCCTCCTATCAGTGAGGTCATATGATACATGTCTTTCTCTGACTGACTTATTTCGCTCAGCATAACACCCTCCAGTTCCATCCACGTCGTTGCAAATGGCAAGATCTCATTCCTTTTGATGGCTGCATAATATTCCATTGTGTATATCAACCACCTCTTCTTTATCCATTCATCTGTCGATGGACATCTTGGCTCTTTCCACAGTTTGGCTATTGTGGACATTGCTGCTATAAACACTGGGGTGCACGTACCCCTTCGGATCCCTACATTTGTATCTTTGGGGTAAATACCCAGTAGTGCAATTGCTGGATCGTATGGTAGCTCTATTTTCAACATTTTTTTTAAAGATTTTATTTATTTTTTGACAGAGAGAGAGACAGCGAGAGAGGGAACACAAGCAGGGGGAGAGGGAGAAGCAGGCTTCCCGCAGAGCAGGGAGCCCGATGCGGGGCTTGATCCCAGGACCCTGGGACCATGACCTGAGCCGAAGGCAGACGCTTAACAACTGAGCCACCCAGGCGCCCTCTATTTTCAACTTCTTGAGGAACCTCCATACTGTTTTCCAGAGTGGCTGCACCAGTTTGCATTCCCACCAACAGTGTAGGAGGGTTCCCTTTTCTCTGCATCCTCACCAACATCTGTCATTTCCTGACTTGTTAATTTTAGCGGAATGGCATTAATTTAATAGATCAGTTTGAGGAAAGCTCTAAGTTTCCAAAACAAATGTATGGTATGTTTATAGATTGATTTAAATCTTATTATGGATCTTTCAGTATAATTTCATAATTTTCTCCTTGCAATCTTTAAAACAAGTTAATTCCTAGATACTTTAGGTTTATTGTGTTATTTTAAGTATGAACCATTTGCCCCACAGTACATTTTCAAATTTGTTACTCTTGAGTTACAGAAAAGCTATAGGATATTGCATATTTCATGTATATCTGGCCACCTTATGGAGCTGGTTCTTTCTCAGTTGCTTCTCATAGAACATTGTATTCTCTGTAAATAATTGTAGTTATGTTATATTATATTATATTATATTATATTATATATTATATTCCTATCCAATATTGACCCTCATACTTCTGTTGTATGCTGATTATTGGCTGAGTTAGGGCCATACTTTAAGTAAAGGATTCCTTTTTATTATGTCATGTCATGTCATGTCATATCATATCATATTAATTATATTATATTACTTTTTATTAGGAATGCTTTTAATCCTTTCCTGTTCACACTTTATTTGCTGTAGGCATCTGATATAAACATTTTTGAGATTTAGGAAATTTCCATTCCTGTTTTCATTCACTCTAATTATTTTCATAATCATTCTTTTGTCTCCACCATCAAAGTTCAGGTGACAAGCCTCTTTCCCCAGACTTAGACATGTGTAGTGTACATAGATCATTCCTTGCTGAATCCTTAGAAGCATTAAAACCTCAAAGATAGGGCCCAGTATCTTTTCCCCAAAAGTGTCTTCCCATCACACTTGCCACCCGTGATGGTGGTATTGCCTTCCAACTATGACACATGCCAGTTTCTGGGAACGGTCTTTGACATTTCATTCATTCAAGAAGAGAAAAAGGCATACTGTGAACAGGTAAACTTATATATACACCTGTGTGTGTGTGTGTGTGTGTGTGTGTGTGTGTGTGTGTGTGGATGTACAGAGAGAGAAAGGACACGTGTCAAACGTAGGATGCTAATTTTCCCCCCTAGGGAGAGAAATCTGATGGCAGACAAAAACAAAAACACTTTTTTTTAAGATTTTGTTTATTTATTTGTCAGAGACAGTGAGAGAGCACAAGCAGGGGGAGGGGCAAGCAAAGGGAGAAGCAGGCTCCCCACTGAGCAGGGAGCCCGATGCGGGGCTCGATCCCAGGACCCTGGGATCATGACCTGAGCAGAAGGCAGACGCTTAACCATCTGAGCCACCCAGGCGGCCCAAAAGAAAAGTATTTTAAAGTGCATTTATTGTAACATATTCTTTTAATAAAGTAACTACCTAAGACAAATCAATAAAACAAAATAAAAATCTAAGGCAAATAATTCTAGATGGTAGGCATAAGGATGATTGTTATAATAGTCTCCACACTTTCCTCTATATTAGGATGTTTCTAAGGAAACATTCCAAATCAAAGAGCACCGGGGACTGTGAAAAAAAAATAAGAGTATTAAAATATTAATATTAAATATTAAAAAGAAATAGGTGTGTGACTATAAATGTGAGCCAGGGAGCTGACATCACTAAAATGTAAATAAGCAGCACAGCTTCACCCTTACAAGGTTCTCAGTAACTCTGCTTGCCCCTTCTGGGATTCTTGGTCCTAGATGTCTTTAAAGGATGCTTCCCTGCCAAACTTAGGCTTTTACACAACATGCAGATTCTGGCTAAATGATTCACTCCAGCTGTTCCTGGGAGTTTCCCTGTCACTCTTTACCTAGACACATGCAGGAATCTGTGTCGCCTAAAAGGCAGCATCTCATTCCATGAGTCCTTATTACACACACAGCGTCAGTTACAAGAATTTCCTCATCACATTTGGTGCCCAGACAACTGTATGTATAAGCAAGTGAATGGCAAACTGTGGCTCTCCCCCCATTCCCCTCCCCACCCCCCGACCCTGCAGTTTTTTTTTTAATTTTTTTATTGTTATGTTAATCACCATACATTCCGACCCTGCAGTTTTAAAAATGCTTATGGACCGAGGACAGCTTACAGAACAACAGTGTGAAGGACTCCATGGACCTTCTCTCAACCAAGTCAACTAAAACTGGGGGAAAATATGTTTTAAAAATGATTTCATGGCTCTGGAAATTGTCCTCCGGTCAACACTAAAACAAAAAACAAAAAACAAAAACCCACATTTATTCAAGGAAATCTACTAGCTCCCAGTAGGAGCAGCAAGGTTTGTGACAAGTTAGCCAGGACTGCCCCCCCCGCCCCACCGTTCAGCATGATCCAAGTTCCCATCTGAGCAGGTGTGGCCAGGGAGATGGGGTTCCTTCTCCTGCTAGTTACCAGACAAGGGCCGGAATGTCTTCCTTGTAAGTGCAGCCAACTGCCTTTTTCATTCCCCTCAGCAAAATGTTCTGGAGGCTAAATTCCAAGCAAGTGTACCTGAGAGGTCAGGGCTTTCCCCCTACATGCAACCGCACACAAAAAGATACTCAACAGTATCCGCCATCTGGGAAATGCTAATTAAAACAACAACCAGAAACCACTACACACCGATGGCCAAAATTTGGGACATGGACAACACCAAATGTTGGCAAGGATAAGGAGCAATAGGAACTCTGATCCACTAATAGTAGGAACGCAAAATAATGCATCGACCTTGGCAATTTCTTATAAAATTAAATGTACTCTTACCATACAATTCAGGATTCACGCTCCCTGGTATTTACCCCAAAGAGCTGGAAATCTGGGGTGCTTGGGTGGCTCAGTCGGTTGAGCATCTGCCTTCAGCTCAGAGTATCAACAAGAAACCTGCAACTAACATTATACTTAATGGTGAGAGACTGAATAATTCATCCTACAATCAGGAACAAGGCGTGCATATCCACTCTTGCCATTTCTTTTCAGTATTGTGGTGAGTGTTCTAGCCAGAGTAATTGGGCAAGATAATTAAATAAAGCCCACTCTTTATAGATGACATATATTATATATAGAAAATCCAGGGCAATCCACTAAAAAGTTATTAGAAATAGCAAACAAGCTCAAGCAAGGTTGAAGTATAGAATACTGACATGCAAAAATCAATTTTATTGCTATATACTGACAGTAAACCCTCTGAAAATAAAATTAAGAGAAAAATTCCGTTTAGAGTAGCACCAAAAAGAATAAAATATTTAGGAATAAATTTAACAACAGAAGAGCAGGAAACCAAGAAAACCCTGAAAATTATGAAATATTATTTAAAGAAATTAAAGACTATCTAAATAAATGGAAAGACATCTTATGTTCATGGTTTGGAAGATGGTACTGCTAAAAAGGCAATACTTTTCAAATAGATCCACACACTTGACAAAATCGCTAACAAAATCTAAGCTGGACTCTACAAAAATTGACAAGATGATCCTAAAACTCACAGGGAAGTTCAAAGGACCCAGAGCAGCCGATACAATCCTGAAAAAAGAAAACATTTGGAGGACTCACATCTCTGGATTTCAAAATTTGCAAAAAAGCTACAGAAATCAAAATGCTTATTTAAATGACAATTTTTTTCAGAACAAGGAACTTTCAGTGGCCTCCCTCAGGTGTTATCTAAGTGGTAATTCTTCAACTGAAGTTTTATATATAGGCATGTTATATATTAAAATTACATGGTATATGTTTATACATATAAGCATTTTCCCATCAGCTGAATATAAGCACATATTCAGAGAAAAAATAACAGAATATTCTTGCTTTAGTGTGTACCCATATCACCACACAATTATTAAATAGATAAAAAAACTAGCCTCCTTTGTCTTGCCAGTTGCCTTTTTGACCATCTACAACAAGAGTTGACAAACTAGGGTCTACAGGCCAAACTTGGCCTGCAGTCTGTACTTGTACAGCCATTGAGCACAGAATACTTTGAGATGTTTAAAGGATTGAAAAGAAGATGATGAAGATGAGAATGCAGATAATTATGAGAAAAATAAACTAATTAGAAAAGACACATGCACCCCTATGTTTATGGCAGCGTTATTTAAAATAGCCAAGATGTGGAAGCAGCCCAAGTGGAATGGATGCAGAAGATGTGAGATATAGAAACATAATATAGGCGTTTATATATACGTGTGTGTGTGTGTGTGTGTGTGTGTGGGTGTGTACAGAAGGCACAGAGGATGTGCTATACACACACACACACACACACACAATGGAGTATTACTCAGCCATTAAAAAGAATGAAATCTTGCCATTTGCAATCACATGGGTGGATCTAGACAGTATAATGCTAAGTGAAATAAGTCAGACAGAGAAAGACAAATACCATACAATTTCACTTATATGTGGAATCTAAAAAAACAAATAAATGAACAAAAATCAATAAGCAGAAACACACCTATAAATACAGACAACAAACTGATGGCTGCCAAAGGGGATGGGGAAATGGGCAAAATGCATGAAAGGCAGTGGGAGATATAGGCTTCCAGTTATGGAATGAGTGAATCAGCAATAAAAGGTACAGCACTGGGAGTATAATCAATGGTATGGCGATCGGGTTGTATGGTGACAGATGGTAGCTACACTTGTGGTGGGCACAGTATAATGCATAGACTTGTTGGAGAGGAAAAAAGGAAGAAACACCAGAGAAAGTATGTGACCCACAAAACCTAAAATATTTACTATCTGGACCTTTACAGAAAACACCTGTCAACACCTAATGCACACTTCAAGCTATAAAACATTGGTATGGAATAATTACTAAGGAACTCCAATTCTTTTCCTGTGGTCTTTCCTTTTCAGCATGCATTTGTGACTCTCCCATTAAGAAGTGGGGTCTCTTTCCCACCCCCCCTTAAGTCTGGGCTGACCTTGTGCTTGTTTTGGCCATAGAATGTGGTGGGATGTCAGCTCTGAGCCTATAATTCAAGAGGCCTTGCACAACGGCTCCTTTTCTTGGAAGCCCAGCCTACTGGAGGATGGGAAAGGAGAAACAGTCAAGGACCTTAGCTGACAGCTGACCTCCGGACACATCAGAAATTCCAGCCAGTTTCAGCAGAACCACCCACCCTCCCAACTCACCACACCCACGACTAACCACAGTGAGCCTGGCGGAGAGCAGGGGACTCCCCATGGCCCCAGAACCCCATGGGCAGTAATAAAAATGCATTGCTTTTAACCTTGTGAGTTACAGGAGGGTTTGTTGAACAGCAAAACACGACTGATCTAACATCTGAAATGTTGGGAAGGATTGATCTTGTCAACTCTATATTTTAATACTTGCTCTTGATCAGATTCACCCAGCCCGTTGGTGACAAGAAAATGTCTGCAGCAGCTTCAGTCTCTAACTTTGAGATAATTAGATTCCTGCAGCATATTAGTTTCACCAGCATGGATTTTTCTAACCTGAGGAACCCGTGATGAATTACACGTTAGGGCACAAAGTTCAGAGCATCAGTGAGTCTATATCTTTATACACAAGTAACCCTTCATTCCGGGTTCTGCCCAAATGTCTCCTTTGTCACCCTGGCCCCACTTGGCTTTCTTTATCTTTACAGGGTTGTGAGGAAAATTTTTCCTCTACCAACTTATGCCTAATGATCAGGGGCATGCAGATGAGCTGACAATAGATGGTGTAGCAGGTGAAGTGACAACGTCTATCCACGGAAGTGTGGAAACTCACAAAAGAGGTGTTTCTGAACAGCCAAGGCTAATATACCAGCTTAATAAAAATGGGAAGGTTTAGGGCCTTGGTGGGAAAGGATGGAGGGTTCTGATGAATCCTGTTGACACAATTTTCTTGGAATATTGTGGTGTCAAAAGTCAGCCCCTTCCCTGTCTGGAAACTCCCTCGGAGGGGTTTTTTTGGCAGCAGAACTCTCTGGAGGCCCTGCTCTAGTGAGACAAGGGAAATTCAGAGAAGACTTCTTTCTGCATCTGCTGTAAAGATCGTTGGTCCCCTCAGGTGCGTGTTTTGGATTTCACGGTGGGTTCCACCCTCACACACACACACACACCCCCTCACAAAAGATTGCCTCAGAAGTCCCACTCCCAGGACCCCAGAATGGGACTTTATTTGGAAATAGAGTTGGTGCAGATGTAGCTGGTGAAGATGAGGCCATGTTGAGTCGCATGGGTCCCACATCCAATGCAAGTAGAGTCCTTGTAAGGAAACGGCCATTTGAGGACAGAGAGCCACGGGACAATGCCACGTGGTAATGAGGTAGAGATTGAAGTTAGGGAACAGACAAAGGACACCAAAGATTGCCCACAAACTACTGTAGCTGGAAGATACAAGGAAGGATTCCCTTTCAGAGGGCGTATGACACTGCCAACACCTTGATTTTAGACTTCTAGCCTCCAGAAGTGTAAGAGAATAAATGTCTGCTATTTTAAGCCACTGAGTCCGTGGTGTTTCGTTATGGCAGCTCCGGGAAATTAAGCCGTGGCGTGGAGCACTACGTCCACAGGTGTGTCTGCTAGCTCTCTCCATGACTTGAATATAAGTTCTGATCAAGGGTCTGGGCACCACATACAAGGGGGCTGGCTTCACAGTAATGATGGCCAGCACTGGGGCGCCTAGGCGGCTCAGTCAGTAAGCATCCAACTTTTGGTTTCGGCACAAGTCGCGATCTCAGGGTCATGGGATTGAGTCCCATGTCGACCTCCATGCTCAGCAGAGAATCTGCTTGAGATTCTCTCTCTCCCTCTGCCCCTCCCCCTACTTAAGCACGCTAGAGCTCTCTCTCTCTCTCAAATAAATAAATCTTTAAAAAAAATAATGGCCAGTATTATTAAGCATTTACTATGTGATAGCCCTAACTCTAAAGGCATTACATGCATTGGGGCACCTGGGTGGCTCAGTCGTTAAGCATCTGCCTTTGGCTCAGGTCATGGTTCCAGGGTCCTGGGATCGAGCCCCGCGTCGGGCTCCCTGCTCCGCGGGAAGCCTGCTTCTCCCTCTCCCACTCCCCCTGCTTGTGTTCCTGCTCTCGCTGTGTCTCTCTCTGTCAAATAAATAAATAAAATCTTTTTTTTTAAAAATAAAGGCATTACATGTATTAAGTTATTAATGGACAGAACAACCCCACGACAAAAGTACCACTTTTATTCCCATGTTCAGGATGCAAAAACTTAGACTGAGAGCTTAAGGAACTTTTTCAGAATCACATAGCCATTAAAAAGGTAAAGCTTTTTGGGAGCCAGTAAACAAAGATTCCAGAGATTTTGCACTTTAAGGGCTGGGTTCTGTGACACATTGTCCCTGCCGATACCCTCTGTGTCCCCACTGTCACTGGCCCGTTCCCATCAGCTGAATTTGCCTCATTTTAGTGTTTCTTCATTATTCAGCAGCTCTCCTCATCTCCATCTTATTACAGGCTAGAGAGGGACCCATCTCCTAGGAGACGGGAGGTGGTTCTGTGAGGGTTCACCAACGCTTTCTACACTGCAGAACCTTCTCTCGTAACAGTGCTGAGTTCTGGGGTACAAGCACGTCCCTGAAACTGGACATTTATCTTCAGAACATAGCAGGCCTCCTTACACCTACCCTTAAAACCTCCAAAATAAGAAATTTATTAGAATAATACATGAGTATTTTTATTCCTAGATTAATATATGTATTAAAGTTAGACACAATTCACACCTAAGGAGGATAATTTTATAGTTATTAACCCAGGTGGATCTCAGTTCTAAGATTTCATGACCTGCCCCCCCAAAAAAGTAAGAAAGAATGTTATAAGTAATTAATTTTTATATTGAGATAATTTTAGACTTACAGATCCATTATAAAGATAGTAGAGATTGGCCATAGCCCAGTGTGATGATCAGCAAATTCTCTCATCTAAAAGAAAATGTAAGGTTAAAGAAAAAATCCTCACAAACCACCATTTTGGTACTCTGGAAATTGACAAAGTTCTCGATTTTGAGGAAGAATGGGGGTAATCAGTGGCATTTTGGCCTGCGGGTGCTCTGATCTCTCAAATCCAGATCACGGAGGGTCTGCTAGGGCAGAACTGTCCATAACAGTCCTCAGTTTCTCTGCCATGCGAGAGGAAGATCCTGTAGGCAGTGGCATTGGGGTGGATATAACCTTTCAGAGGTGGATGAGTGGAGGAGGGCCAACTGCTTTCTCTCTGAGCCTGAGGTTGAGTTCATGATTGGGAAACACATATTCCTGGTACAGGCTGCATATTTATGCCTCGGACCAGAGAACCCAAGGTAGTCACACACTCCTGGCTAACCCTGGGGGTACACACTTGTACATGGGAGATTCCATAGGGCCTCATGGGAAGTAAAACCCTAGTGGACTTGAAAATGGCCTGAACTTTGAATGTGCTCCCTGTCCACACTCCCAGGAGATTCAGATTATGTTGACCCGGGAAAGTTACTAAACAAATATTATCAGAAACGACCTTCAAGAAAATCCAGAGCTGGTACAAGATGTCATCTAAAATGTCTACTTTTCAACAAAAAGTTACAAGACAGGAAAAGAAATTGAGATGTTTAACCAAGGTGGTGGTGGTGGTGGACAATCAACAGAACCCGTCTCTGAATGACAACCCATTGTTGGAGCCAGTAAACAAAGATTTCAAAGGAGTTATTACAAATATATTCATAGAGTAAAGGAAATCAACTTTACAAAATTAGAGGAAAGTATAACAGCAATGAATCAACAAAACAGAGATCTCATTAAGCTAAAGGAATTATTCAAAAGAACCAAATGGAAATTCTGGAGTCGAAAAGTAAAATAACCCAAAATGAAAAATTTCCTAGAGGAGCTCAGGATAGATGATCTGAGATAGTAGAAGAAATAATGAGTAAGTAGAGTCAGATTAGTCAAAAGTATTCAACATGAAGATCAGAGAGAAAAAAGAGGTTGGAAAAAATGAACATTGTCTCAATGACCTTTAGGAGAATGTCAACTATACCGACTTAAGTGTCCTGAGAATCCTAGAGGGAGATAGAAAAGGTAAAAACAAAACAAAATAAAATAAAATAGCATTTGAAGACACAATGACTGACCACTTCTCAGTTTTGATGAATGCATTAATCCGCACTCACAGGACATTGAGCAAACCTCAGTGGAAAGGTGTACATTTCTATGGTCCCATTTTTATGAAATATCTATAAAAAAGCAAATTTATAGATATGGGAAGAAGACCAGTGGTTACCTGGGTTGGGGGTGGGAGCAGAGATGGACTGAAATGGGTGTGGGGAACATTTTAGACATTTACATGTCTAAAACTGGATTGTGATGCTGATTGTACAAGCGAAAGTGAGGAAAATAGTTGAGGTGAACACATAGAATGGGTGGATTTTGGGGTATGTGTATTTTTTATTTTTTTTATTTTTTGTGTATTATGATGTTTGATGTCTTAAAACAAAACAAAACAAAACAAAAATTTTGCTACAGAGAGATTGCCCCACCCTGAGCTAGTCAATTCTTAGAGGCACCGAATGACTTAGCACTTTGCACCCTAGAGGTAATGGTCTCCTGTCTTAATCATGCCAGGGCCAGGTGCCAGGCCGCTAGGGACACCCATATGGCTTAGATCCCACCAAAGTTATTCAGACTAGGTAGTCCTAAACTGTTCACCCTGCCCCACCTCGCATTTCCCATGGAAGCTCCAAAAAGCCATGGTCTGGGCTTTCCCTTCAGTCCTGCCCCACTGCCTCCTGACGGACCGAGCTGGTGCCTCCTCCATGGCCCTGTGATGCCTTGCCTCCTGTCTTTGGGCCCTGGGAGTATAATCAACTGTGTTTTCCTGAGTCTGTCCTGGGTCTCCTCTTATGGCTGCACCTGACTTACCATCACATAAAAGAACACAGAACAGTATGCCCACTGCTTAAATTTCAAAACCACATTGACATAAAACCCACATATTACAAGCAAAACTAAGATACATTATAGCTCTCCAGGCCTGCTTAGAGAAATTTCCTCATTGGAACCTCCTACTACATATGATCTAATACTGAGGAAAGAATTCTGGACGTGGACTCCTAACGCAGGAACTAAAACCTTGTTCTAGCATTTACTATTCACATAACATGGGCTAACTCACTTCACCTCTCTGAATCAGTTTCCCTTTCTTTCAGTGAAAATTAAATAAAACTATGCATCGAGCATCCAAAACAGAGCCTGACCCAGGGCTCACTACGAATACTCTTTGCTTTTATTTCTACTACTGAGCTTATCTTTGGAGGGTACCTGGTACAGAAATGAAAGTGGTGGAGGCCAGTGAACGCCGCTCCACTCTGCTCCTCTATCTGGAACAGGTGGTCATCCCCATCTCCTCTTTAGCATCCCCCCCCTCTCTCTTTGTATTTTCTCTGCTCTATGTGCTGAATATATGGCATTACACCTGACATCTGGGGAGAATTCAGTACATGTGGGATTATCTAGACTGAACAGAAATGCCCAGGGATGAAGGGATTTCACGGATGAGATGCTCAAGGTCCCAGAGACGGAAAGTAGCATCTACTCACGGAACCTGTAGAAAAGCTATTCAGGAGTCACCCATCCTTTCTGAGTAATAATTGAGCGACCCTTTAGTCCCGGCACCTGGTATTACATTATTTGTTTTTCAAAACCACTCAGTGAGAGAATTATTTCCCCATTTCCCAAACTCACAGAAATGGTGTTTGTCTATTCATGGTGACCTAGTTGGGAGGTGTCAAAGCCAAGATTTGACCACCGAATTCTCTGATATGGAGACCCCTCCCCACCAGTGCAAGTCTTCATTATTCCGTAACTGTGGAATTCCCTTCCTGTGTGAGATATGCTGTGGCCTTTTCTGAGGGCCACTCCTCAAACACCCTGAGGTCCTCCAGGTTAGGTTCCTTTGTCCTACACGAGTTCGGTCATGAGAATGCAGACCAAAGTCCAGCCAACACGGGCAGCACTGAGCATGGGCATGAACTCGGGGGCCCCAGTGCAAAGTCCTCTCTGGAGCAGAGAGGCTGTGCCCGTAGGCCCCTTGGCCACTTTTCTGTATTGTGAATCATCTCCATTTGTGTCCGAACCTGAAGGGAATGGAAGCTTGTAGAAGCCCCCCATGTGACACTTCTCACCTCTGCTCCTTGGGTTCTATTCTTGGTTCTTCTGCCGTAGTTCAGCCTTTAGGTCTCCTCCCGTGTGGGCTATGTCTCTCAACCCCTCGGTTGGCTCTCTCTCTGCCAACTCATGAAGCGCAGGCTTGAAAGACCTCCCCGAGGCATCACCTGTAGATTTAAAATGTTCCGTTCTTGTCAGTTTTCCACAAAGACTCCATAAAGCCTACTTCCAGCCTGCTTCTCAGACTTTCTCTGCGTGGACCACTCAGTACCCCTACACACACACACACACACACGCACGCGTGCGCGCACCCCTCCTGCCCCTTCCTCTCTGCCAGTCCCACTGTTCCTCATTACATCCCTGCCTGCCCTTCGAGAACAAGTTTCTCTGGGAGGCACTTGCCCCACGAAGGTTGGCTTGACTCCGCTCATTGATGATCTCGTCCTCCTTAGACTTCATAAACTTCTCATCTATTCAGATGCAGGGGAATCTGTCCGCGTTGTGAGAGCAGCTGGTGTGTTGTGGGACGGCTTATTGTGTTGTTCTTTGAGTGTTGAGTCAAATGTGTGTGTGGGCACCAACGTTTCCGTGTCTGAGAGACAAAGAAGGGCTGTGTTTTCGGTTCTGCACGTCGCCCATGATGAGGCCACGCATATAAGAGGGCACCCGGTAAGCAGGTGGAGAGACAGTATCTAACACTTTACCCCACCAGCTGATCCGCTTGCTTTAGGACTGGAGTTTCATATTCTAGAGGAGAAGTTTTCCTCCCACAAAATTGGAATTCACACCCACCCACTGGAGAGGGGAAGCGGCATCTGCCACTCCCTCTGTGGATCTTCTCTTCCTGAGCGGGTTGATGTGAGGTAACCAGGTCACTCTCCCTGGCCTCCCCAGCCCCGTCTCCCCAGGCTGGGCTTTGGGTTGCTGTGGCTGAGTGTGACCAGCGCACCCGGCAGGATCTCTATCTCTGCCCTGGAAGTCCAATGCAGGTGGAAAACAGAATCTCTCTCTCTTTCTTTTTATTGGGTCCAAAGTGAGTTCTCCGGCTCAGCTTTATCAGCAGTGAAGCAGATATTTTAATCCTTGACATTTGCACGTTTGTTCACTTGTCAGAATCTGGGGGGAGGAGTGAGTGAGGAGCCCCAACACATGTCCTAGAACTTTTCCAAGCATCTTCATTGCCATAGAACAAGTAGACATTGTCTCAAAAGCGCTTGCAATGGTATTTGGTCTTCACAGAGTGGAATTCTATATGATTCCTCTTCAGCATCAACTCTCACCTGAAGAGTTATTTTTGGACCCGGAACGAGGAAGAGCAATTTTCTATTCTAACATATCACAGACCCAGCATTTCCATTTTATACCCTAACTATTCACAAAGTGGCCTTGCTAATCGCACAGATGCAGCGCCTCACGTGCATACAACTCTGTTCCCTGTGACGTCAGACTCAGGATGAGCCGGCCTTTGTCAAGTTCATGGCGAAGCAGAAAATAACACTGGCTGTAGACCAAAGACATGCCCTTTCAAACAGATTGCTTTCCAAACCTCCCTGACACACAGGCTGTGGGTTTTGCGAAGCGCCCCCTGCATGCAGGCACAGTGTGTGAGCTCAGGACTCAGCTTCCGTAGCGGATCCCACGGTCCCTTCTCCCACGCGAGCCTGCGCCTTGATTCTGATGGATGTCTTGTGTGCAGACTGGCATTCTGAGTCCGCACGGTCACATTCATTGAAGTAGTGACCTGTTTCGGGACACTTGAGATATGGTAATAGTGTATCCCCGGAGTTGAATCCAAGATCCTCTACTTAATATCTGTGAGAACTCGGACCAACTTTAATCTCCCTGTGCCTCAACAACTTCATCTGGAAAATGGGAATAATAAAAGAATGCTTTCACGTATTGTTTGGGAGAATGAGAAACCTCACACGTTGCCCACCTCACACATTAGATAAATGGTTAAATCTCCCGCTGCTTTTGCTGCTTTTTTTTTTTTTTTTTGCTATGAAATCCTTTTGCAGAATGCCATATCCTCGACAAATCTCTAGACGCACGCTCCCCAAATATTCACTGACTTTCCTCATTCACGAGTGTGTTAACATAAATTTACTCCCTAACTCTTAATTACTGGAGTCATAACAATGACAACTAATCCATCAAAGCAGAGCTCTGTGATCATTATCCCCATTGGAAGCTTTCATTGTTCTGAGTAATATTCTTATTCCTGATTTACAGTTACTATTAATAACTCAGCCTCGTTGCAACCATTTTTCTCTACCATCAACTTCACTGTGTTACTAGGCTGTATGACAGAGGAATCCGTAACTATCAAGAAAAAAAGAAATAAGCAGGGGGGGTGGAGAGAACAGCACGGTCTTGCATCTCAGGATGGGCATAAATATCACTGCTCTTGGGCTGTGTAGGTTTGGACCGGTTTCAGTAAAATCATTTTAAGGAAAGTTGTAGCAGAATTCTTCCAAACCTCCAGGGCCCTTGAGCCTTTCTGAGAAATAAGTAAAAGCCAACATTGAAATGGTGACATTAGACATCCTGTTTCTTATTTTGCTGGGACTGTTTCTATGATCTGCCTAGTAAGACAAAGCTGTTTACATGCTTCTTTACAAGATCTCTTTCTGTTGCCCAGTGAATAAAGGGTTTGTCAAAGAAGGATGATGGATTTTGCCAAATGGTTTTCACATCTTTATAGAAACTTCGTGTGGCTTCTTTTGAACTCTGCGCGGAGTTGGGGGCTTGAGGGGACTTACAGCAGCGATGACACGGGCATCCGTAGGCCCAGCCCTCCCAGAGCCATACCTACCCGAGCTGTCTTGCTGCTCCTCACGCTTTCCCTTAGAGACCATACAATTACTGCTGGTGACCTCACCTAGCCAGCCCCACTCTCGGCCCCTCTCTCTCCACAGGGGACCCCTCCCCAACCTTCCTTCCCCCTTTCTTGGGTCATGAACTTTAACTGCATTGACCAGTTTGTATTAACATAAATTATATCATCCTTTCTGTCTTTGAGTTAATTTGGACAGCATGCTTTGTTAGGAAACATCAATTTCACATAGATTTGCAAGTTTATTCCTACAGTAATCAAAACGTTTCATTGTTCTATCATTTTGCTACACCATAAATCGTGACCTTTATTATTTCTGAGTTTTTTTCCTCTCATTTTTAAATGGCTTGTCAAAGGTTTCCTCTTTGTAATTGACTATTTCAAACAAATAAACTTTATATTTTTAAATAGAATGATCCTCATTTCCCCTACTATTTCATTATTGTTGGCCTTCATCTGTATTAAGTATTTATTCTTCTTTTTTTCTTTTTATTTTACTTTCCTGATTTCCTGTCACTGGCCTCGTCTGGTGCGGCAGGGCCACGGGGCTCCAGGTGTCCCCTCCCCAGCAGGCCCTCCGTCACTGGCCCTGGTGCAGGGACCACCTGCCAGTGTCCCCTCCCTGTAGCCCCATGGCCCTGTCTCACTGGACAAGGCCAGTGGGAGAAAAATCAGAGTCCAGAGATCATTTCTGGGCAGAAAAATGTAAATAATGAAGTTTAAATAGGAAATGGATACACTGGAGAGCAGCTTACATGTCCCCAAAGGAAGAATTCGTGGAATGACAAATAGACCTGTAAAAACCGCCCAGGACTCATCAGAGAGACAAATTATAAACAATAAGAGTCAGGAGGCTCAGGGGATAGAATGAAAGGTGCAACATCATTCCAGCCGGGAAAAAAAAAACAATATTTCAAGCAATAATATCGGAAAAAGTTCCAGAACTAATGAAAGACAAGTCCCATCAGCTTGAAAAGTCTATATCCTCCGCCTGGATTTTATCGGTAATATTGATTTTCCAGCCAGCTTCTCTGTTAGCATATGCAACCACAAGGTTCTTTTAATTCCTTACGAGAGTGTAAAATTAAAAAGGGGAACAAGTTCAATCAGTGTTTACTGCCTCTGAAGGCAACGTCTGATGTTCACCGTCTTGCAGATCAATGGTTGTGCAGGCGGGGAGCAAGCCGGACCAGGCTCACCTCTCGCCAGCTGGACTGTTCCTCTCACAGCCCGATTTAGAGCAGGCGGCAGGTTCCTTTGTTGAGAGTTGTATGTGCATTTCAGGGAGATATTTATAAATTTCCCAAGTTAGGGCAGCATCGTGATAATGTACTGGAGCCCAGGTTTTCTCAGGCTTCGGCATTTTGGGCAGGTTTCAATGTAGAACACCAAGAAATGAGTTTTATCCACTTGGCGATTAAGTGTGTCCCTAACTGACAAATATTTGTCAGTGACTATCACAGAAGTTTAGTAAGATATGGCTTTCACACTCGAGTCACAGAATGATTTGTATTTCCCCTTATGGAAGTGCCTTGGTTCTCCTCCAAGTTTAACCTTGTTCCTTCTCAGAACAAGAGTTCCCCGCCACGTATTAAAAACTAGGGGCACCTGGGTGGCTCGGTTGGTGAAGCGTCTGCCTTCAGCTCAGGTTGTGATCTCAGGGTCCTGGGATCGAGCCCTGCATGGGGCTCCCTGCTCAGCAGGGAGCCTGCTTCTCCCTCTCCCCCTGCACCTCCCCCCGCTTGTGCTCTCTCTCGCTCGCTCTCTTTCTCTCAAATAAATAAATAAATCTTAAAAAAAGAACCTAAATCCCAAACATGTGAAGGAGTAAAGCCAGCTCAGGACAATTGTCAGAGTTTCTGATCAATGCAGTTATATTATCAGTTATTACTAAAATAAATGCTTTTAGCCAGGTCGAGGTCAGTTCACTCAGGGCTCTGTCCCCACTTCAAACCGTCTGCATCAGAATCTTTGAGTGGCAGGAACCAGGAAGTTTTATTGTGAACGAGGTCCAGATGGTCGATGATCGTCAAGGTCAGGCAGCGGTCCTCAGCCTTGCCGTTTACTGGCTAGCATTTAGAAAGACCAATGGTCAGGCCACACACCAAACCAGTTAAACTAGAATTTCAGGAAGGGGGACCCAGGAATCAGCATTTCCAAAGTCCTCCCAGCAATTCCAGCGTCTCCCAGAGGCTGAGACCCACCGTGCAGAGTAAAGCTCTGGGTTCAAGGACACTTTGAACATTCACTGTCATCTGAGGCGCAACAAGAAGATAGCTCATCCACCTCCAGAAGCACGACGAATTTCTGCAACTAAAATATTTAAATTTTCTTTAAAAAAAAACATATGCCTTTCACTTTTTAGTTTATCTACCAGTATTCCCACCAATGGGTGTTTTGCCGTTTCTTGTGAATTTATAAGGGCATCTATTAAAAACTACCACTTATTTTCTCTTAGATGTGTCCTTACAACCGCACTGTCAACAACCAGGCTTCTCCTAGGAGCTATCGAATAAAGGAGACTTTTTTTTTTTTTTCCGAAGTCAATTCTTATGCTTCAGCCGAAAGATTAAATTACTAAAATAATTGACAATTATCCGAGCATTTGCAAGAGCTTAAGTGAAGTTTTTAAAGGAGATTCAGAGGATCACAAATATCCGGGAGCAATTAGATACCTCATTTACGTTAAAGACAAAACTTCAAAAGTTAAAACAGAACTGACCATCACGCACATATAAAATGAATGCATATCAAAGACTTCATTCCACCTGCTAATTAGGGAGCTGATAAGATTGAAAAGCTGGTTCAAAGACCTAGCTGCCTCTTTCATAATTTCATAGGCAATTTGGCAAAGGCAGTTAGTCTGAGATGCTGAGTTAGATATAAAACTGGCTGACACCCTACTGGTCAATAAACTGTATTCCTGGGGGTTATGATCTCTGCCAGACAGACCATGTGCATCTCCAAGGGTCAGAACAGTGGCTTCAGTAAGTCTGTGAGCATCCCTCAGCTAACGGTGACCAAACCCACTCCCCAGGTAACCCCTGGCTCAGCCAGTTAAAACTGCGTCCGAGTGGGATGGAGAGACCAACCCCTCGTGTTTTTAATCTCATGTTCGAGTTTTAAATCGTTGTTCTTATACCCACTGTATCTATGCACCTCAGTGTAATTTGATTGTCATCGGAAGCACTGCACAAAGTTAAGACAAAGATGCGGGTGTCTTGACAGGAGTCGCCTAAAGCCCGTGACACAAGGTCACAGACGGATGGCCACACTCTTTGGGCCCTGACTTGGCCCTCGACCTCTCCTCAGCTGAGACCAAGGCAGCTACTGCCCGCCCTCAGTCCGACTTGGTAAGGTGAGCCAGCCTCCACCACAGAGTCTTGACTGCTTAAGACCCAGTGGTCAGCGCTCTGGCCTTCGTGGAGTGAGTCGCCCCGCTCCTCTGTCTGCCTGCTGCCCACTGAGTTTGGGAAAGCCTGCCTCTGCATGGAACTGAGCTCAGGGCGGCTGACTCAGGGCTTCTCTCCCCTCCTCCAGGAGCTGCCTCCTGGATCCCGTGGCTCAGAGCGTGCAGAAGGGAGAGGGATTGTGCAAATGCCCAAGAGGACCGGTTCCAGAATCTTCCACCCGCCCCTGCACCCCCGCTGATCCTGTCTCGCGCTGGGACTAGGCCTACTCGACGGGCAGCTGAGCGGCCCAGGCACTTATGTTTCTTAGTAACATTTTAGGAAAACTGACTGAAATACTACTTTATTAATTATGTAGGTTATACTTATATGTTCCTTATGAATTAAAGATGAATTATTTTTAAAAATGTAAGACCACAGTAGATTTGGTTTTGGGGTTTTTGTTTTTGTGGGTTTTTTTTTTTTTTTTTTTTGCTTCGTCCAACCCACTCATTACTAACTCTTCGTGTGGTTTAAGACGCTTTCGGGGTCAGATTATTTACTGCCCCAGTATGGACATGAAGTTATAATGGGGGCTCTGTATACCCTGAAAAGGTGACAAGGTTGCTCTTAGAGCGAGGTGTGCTTGAAGGGAATATTCCAGCAGCAGCCCAAATTCCCTGTGCCCCCACCCCTTGCCCTGCCCTAGCACCCTCTCCCTCACTAAATCCCTTGTTCTTGTCCTATGTCTCCCTGTCCTTCTTCACCTCACTGCTTTGGTCTCACACAGCCCCCCATTGCTATAGATGCCTCCCCTCTTCTTCACCCCTCTGGCCCCCCACGTCCTGTCTGCGATTCTCCTTCCTGGTGGAGTTTGCCTCTCCTTCCGGCTGCTGCCCGCCCTACCCCCCTCCCCAGTGCCCCATGGCCTCCCCCACCTTCTGAGGCTTTCCCTAGCTTTCTGGCAGGCACACATTCTCTTGCATCTCTGGCCCAGACTGGATGCACTCAGACATCTGATTGCCTAAGTCTCTCGGGAGATTCACAGAATCTCTTGCTAATGCAGAAACTTGCAAATTTACAGATTCCTCCACTAACCAGAGGATAATAGATAATCTGTCCCCATTTTAGGCCTGGTTTTGACGGACGGTAACCAACAATCCCAGAAATGATACACGGTAACACTACTGGAAAATCCATTCGCCTAGAGCAGGCTACGATAAAACCAGTCATGATGGCCAGTGATAAAGAATTGACTTCGGACTTCCAGGAAGGATATGAGCACCAGTATCCATTTACAAATTTCCTTAGAAGAATTTTGGAGAAGACAACTTACTCTATTTTAACCAGGAAATGACTCTAACCTCATACTGACAACTTCAGAG
This sequence comes from Zalophus californianus, assembly GCF_009762305.2. NCBI lineage: Eukaryota > Metazoa > Chordata > Mammalia > Carnivora > Otariidae > Zalophus > Zalophus californianus. The sequence goes on along the minus strand of NC_045607.1, from coordinate 92,084,760 downwards.
CACACTGCACCTGCTGCAGTAACATTCTGGAACAAATTGGAAGAAACTGCTCAGAGCTGATTAAATCCTTATGATGCCAAGCATGATTTGGCATGGCAGGGGTAAGCCTGGGGAATCTTGGAAGGCTCATCCACCACCCCGGCCATGGGCGCACAGATGCCTTGTGTGAACAGAGAGCAGGCACCACCTAAGGGATCCCCCTTCGTTCCAACCACCAAGGAGGGGCTCAGGGGGAGAGGCCAGGCAAGGAGCTACTGCCAGTCTGCTCTGTGTCCCGAAATTTAAAAAAGGAGAGAGACAGAGGTTGGAGCCAAGCCAACAAGCCAGCTGCTGACCAGAGGCAGCCTCAGGGAAGCCAGCACTCAGGGACCCAGTGAGTAGAACTCCTGTGAACTGTCCACACTTGCTCAGAACCACATTTTACCAACCCAACCAGCTCAACTGGAAATGGGGGACAAAAGACAACCCACATCCAAATGTAAATGAGTCTATAAAAAGATGCTCAGACCCACCGGTGTTTAGAGGAAATGCAAACGAACGAAGAAGAAAACATGCCCCCGCCATCCTCTTGGCAAAAACCAGCATCAGTAATGCGTTGTGATAACAGCAAGGGCGGGACACTGGCCCCCTCCTCAGAGAGTGTCAGCGGTCCTGTGAACGGCAGACGCCTTGTCAGAAAACAGCCTTATTCCGTGCATCAAATTTAAGAACAGGCTTTGCCTTTTGAGAGAGCCATTCCACTTCCGGAGTTTTCCTTCCCAGTAGTTCACGGGAGTCAAGGAAGCGTCCACGGGGGTCTTGCCCACATTTGTCAACGAGGAGGTGCTCACAGAGCAGGCATTGCACCCCGTCTGCCGAGTGTGGTCCGAGGGGGCTGGAGAAGAGTAGATCGACTCGGATTGGACTGAATATCTTGCTAAGACGCACTGCAGAACAGAATTTGTAGGATGCAAGCTCAGGCATCTCTTCCTGTATAAACACATCCCATGTGTGCACGGGTATCAACGGGGAGGTGAGGCATGCCAACCAAATCCAGGGCCATGAGAATCCCCAGCCAGCAAGAGTGGGAGCAGAAGGGGGAGTTTCCACTTTTCAGTTTCTTTCTTCTGGGTTTTGTTTGTTATCTTGTTCTATAAAATTTGAATGCATATATATATATATATATATGTATATACACACACACACACACATTACGTGCAGCATATCATAAAGAATAAGAACAAACTGAGCAGAAGTTAAGCAGTACAAAAAAGAAGTTTGACAAATGCACATCAGACCTTCTTTTCCTGAAAACTTCATAATACAATTAAACAAAGAGCAACACTAATCAGAATAAAATACAGATTACAAGTATAAAGCTAGAAAGTTAGAATAATAACAAACACCTGTTTGCTATTCAGGTTATCCCATACCTGTTATATATCAGGGACTGTTCATGGGTTTTACAAATCCTGATTTATGAGAACCCTCGCAGATAAGTGTCATTGCCCCCATTTTGCAGATGAGGACCTGAAGCACAGAGTTCAGGTAATTTCTGTGATGCCACAGAGTTGAAGGAACAGAGCGTGGACTTGATTGAATGTTGTGAGTCTGTGATCTAAAGTTCTGTCCCCCACCGCACTTGTAACATGATTTTTAAAGGCTATCGGAACAAACCGACAACCAGCACTGTGCTTGATTAATGATGCAGCATTTAGATGCTCCCCGCCCCCCGACAACGGTAACCACGCGGCCTATCGGTGGAATCCAGTGAGAATAAAATAAGATGGAATAATATTAGAAAGAAGGTAATAGGGTGGCCCTTATTTGCCAATGACGGGAAGGGATGCCTGGGGAGACAATCCAAGACGGATTTCTGTACGTTATAGTAACCAGACGTTACTTTATAACATGACAACATTTACATAGAAAACGCAAAGTTTCTTATATATCACCAACCCAGTTGGAAAAGAAAACAAGCTTCAGTTAAGGTAACTACAGAACTTAAGAAAGAATGTAGAAAGAAATTCAACTCTGCTCAGAAACGATTAGCACTGTGAATACTCAGGTGAAGGAAGATATGTAAAATATATGAAAAATGAATAACCGTTAGTTCCCTTCTAATGGGAGGATTTATTATCCCAATGACATTATTGCCCCCTAAATTAGTCTAAAACTCCAGTATCATTCCAATCAAAGTCCCACAGGGATTTATCTGCCCCTCGGAGAAGCTTGATGGTGAAGTTCGCCCAAATAAACAAGCCTGGAGTGGAGGCAGGATGGAGCAGAGAAGAAATAGAAAAATCTTGCAAACGAAGAGAGTTTCCTTACCAGTGAATAAATTGTGAGATGAGGCTGGTGTACTAGTACAAGAGCCTCCAGACAGATGAAGGGAACAGAATTCACGACTAAAGAGGAACAGCAGAATAAAGACAGACACAGAGAAGCAGCCCTTTCCCAGGGAGGCGGGTCAGGGTCAGTGAGTGACAGCCGCTCGCACATCCCACCAGGAACCGCAAAGCCCTTATATCAGTGTGTTTCTGTCATTCCCACCATGCTGACACCTCATCCACTATTGTGCACCCCCCAAACAGCGGCTTTTGTCAGCCCTAAGTTAAACGGATCCCGTGGGACCCCTGGATCCACCGCTGTGTTTCCCCGAAGCGCACCCCCTTGTTCTGGAACGCACGTGGTCTCCGAACACGCTTTATTTATTTCCCCAAATGGCACGTGGTCCTGATCCACGTATAGCCCATTCATTCACTTTTTATTGTTGCGGCTGTGGTTATCTGGTTCATTGGGGCTGTTTCAACTCGTCCTCGTTTGGACGAGAGTACGGTTCTTTGTAAACTGTTACGTAGCTGGAAGTTTTCCCTTTTTATCTTTGAAAGCAAGACGGAATACTTGGCCCAGTATCATACAATTAACTGCAATAGGATAGATCTGGAAATCCCTCCCACTGTTTCCTCCAACACCCATCTCGACGCTGCAGGGAAGGAAACGATTAATTCTGCTTCTAGACTCTCTCTGGTACACGAGGGAAGAAATCCCGTTGGAGCATTTTCCCAGGGGTGTGACTGAAGCTTCCTCACTGCCGTTCTTGGCGCACCTTGTCCATCAGACTTGTCATCTGTCTGCCCCTGCTGGACAATGCCATGCAGGCGTTTGCCACAGAGCTTTCCCTGAACTGCAAATAAAACGCGCTGCCTCCATCTATGCAGCATCTGGAGGAATATGTAAAGTAACAGAGGGAAAATTATACTTTCCTGTTCTCAAAAGTATTACAGGAGAATATGCCACAATTCCTCATTCCTATCAGTGGGACACCAGGGGAATAAGTGAGCTCCGATGAATAATCTATGTTTACAATAATCAAAGATAATTCAAGCAAAAGGATTTTATTGAAGGCTGTACGGACAGGTGGTTCAGTCAAATGCACTCTTTAGTACTGGCTGAAATATGACTACTGAATGTGTCATTTGAAAAAAACTAAAGCCTATAGTCATAAGCTTCTCATATAGGAAGTATTTGCCAGTGGGTACATTTGTGTGTGTGTGTGTGTGTGTGTGTGTGTGTGTGTGTGTGTGTGTTTAAAAGAGTGATTAACTTGAAAAAAAAGTAATTACCTTGGATATATTATTTCTTTCCTGGAAGGTTAAAATCAATCACCTGAATGCCAGTTTGATCTTATCTCATTGAAAATTGGAACCAGAACCCAAGACGCTTTGGGAAATTACCTCATCTAAGGAGTGTGGGATGCTCCAGATATGCTAAGAGTTTGAACGGAATTAGGCAAAGACAAAATCATGTTTATAATCACTATGCCTTACTTGTATCTGTGTTATAGAACCTCACGTTTTAGGAAGGAATGAGGATAAAGAAATCGGGTAACTTCTTCGACAATTACCCATTTTACCAAACATTGATTTTCATCGAAACTGTGTCATTTTAAAAGTTCTCTATTTTAACAGTCTTGTAAAACCCAAATAGGGCAATCATAGTGTCGCTTACAGTCGATCAACAAACACTCCTTCTGAGAACAACTGGCGACGCTCCACGAACATACACAGGTCATGGGTGGGAGGCCGCTGGCCGCTGGGGCCTGGGAGGTTACATCCAGAGGGACGTGCACCTCACGTAGCTGAGACAGGACTCATAGAGCAAGAGCACAGGAAGACAAACAAAAACAATCTAACTGTGTGAAGTTGGAGAGAGAAAATATTAGGCCGAGGACCATAGGAAGCATACTATGCTCTCACTTGGGTCCATAAGTCATAAATATTCTTTTCCAGTTTATTTACATCTTTGGCTTCACATCTTTACAGATGACGGATTTTGCTATGGAGAAATTTTTGAATATGGTGTAGTCAAATTTATTTTCTTCTATGTTATAATTTCCAGGTCTTATTCATACTTAGAATGAACCCAATCTTAAGTTAAAAAAAAATCTGCACAAGCTTTGTAAATTCAGCCTGAGAGGAGAAATATTTCACATAGCCAAAAGGGCCCTGAAAAACCTTAGTGCATGGCAGTAGATGATTCCAGAATTTAGTATTTTGCAACCACAGAAGAGTGCATTTATTATGTAGAATCTAAAGATACCATCACCTGCCTTAACATAGATCAGTCCAGAGTCTGACCCTCAAACTCTTAGATACAATTATAAAACTATCAGTCTTTAATCCAAATTTATTAATCCTACTTGTACTAGAGGTGAGCTTCTAAAATGCCATCTAAACCACTCAACTGTTAAATAAGAATATACACAAACATCTGTTCTATGTCCTCAAGTACTAGTTGATAGAAGCATTCTCTTTAAGATGAATATAGGATAAATTATGGTTATGTCTATAGACTCTGGACAAAATTGATTGACCAATTGTATACTCATGGTGACTCTTGTCAGTAGAAAAGGGACTGAGGTTGAGGACAGGGGTCTCTTGAAAGCAGCAAGAGAGAAGTGACCCACCACACAGAAGGCGCCTTGATAAGGCCAATCGGTGATTACTCATTGGAAACTATGGAAGGTGGGAAGCAATGGATGACATACACAAAGTGCTGAAAGGACAAGTCAACCGTGAATTCTATATTCACCAAAGCTATCTTAGAATGAGAATTTAAGACATTCTCAGATAAACAAATACTGAGGAAATTCATTACAGACAATCTGCTGTACAAAAAAATAGTAAAGAAAATCCTTCATGCTCAAATGAAAGGGCACTAGCCAGTAACTCAAATCCACGTAAAGAAATAACACTGGTAAAGATAACTATGTAAGTAAATACAAAAGCCAGTATAGTACAGCATATTTTGTTTGCAACTTTTTTCTTTTACGTGATCTAAAAGACAATTGAATGGTAGTATTATAAACCTGTGTTGATAAACTTACACTGTATAAAGAGCTAATTTGTGTAATTATAATAGCACAAAGAGAGGGAATAGAACAGTATATATGGGGCAAAAAAAAATAACTACCAATAGAATTAAATGGTACACTAGAAAATACTTATTTAACAAGAAACAAAATAGCAGCATACTACAAAGGAAAATAATAGTTATAAAACATGTAGACAACAAATTCCAAAATGGCAGATGCAAAACATGTTTTAAAACTAATGACATTACATCTAAATAGATTGGATTAAAAAACACATGATCCAAATATATTTGGTATACAAGAGATATAGAATAGATTCAAAGATACATATATGTTGAAAGTAAAAAAAAAAAAAAAAATGGAGTGGAGGGAAAAACCAGGCAAATATTAATCATAAGAAAGCCGGAGTGGCTATGCGTATCAGACAAAATAGACTAAAACAAAAAGCATTACTTGAGATAAAGAAAGATATTTCATAATGATAAAAGTAAAAGTTAATTGGAAAGATGTATCAATTACAAACATATATGAATCTGAAAACAGAGCCCCCCCCAAATATATGAAGCCAAAATTGATAGAATTAAAGGGAAAAATAGACAATTTCACAATATTTGGAGAATTCAGTGCTACATTATTAATAATGGATGGAATGATTGGCTGGAAGAGCAAGGAAAGAGCAGACTTGAACACCACTAGGTACCAACCAGACTTTGCAGACATTTTTGGAATTCTCCACCTAACCACGGGAAAATAGACATTTTCTTCAAATGTACTTGGAATGTTCTCTAGTATTGGCCATATATTAGGCCACAAAATAAGTCTCAATAAATCATAAAAGATTAAAGGAATACAAAGCATCTTCTCTGGTCACAATGGAATAAAGCTAGAAACAAATGATAGAAGAACACATGAAAGATTCCCAAAGGTGTGGACATTAACCACTCGCTCCTGAATAACCCATGAGTCGTGATGAAACAAAAACAGAAGGTAAACAATACTTTGATATGAATCAAAAATGAAACACAGCATGCCACAATTTGAAATGCAGCTAAAGCAGGGCTTAGATGGAAATTTATAACTGTAAATAGATATACTTAAAAAATTAGGAAAATCTCAAATTGGTAACCTATCCCTCCATTTTAAGAGAAGAAAAAATAAGTGAGAGCAAACTAAACTCAAAGGGAACAGAAGAAGGGAGAAAATAAAGATTAGAGTAGAAATAAATGACGTGGATAAAAAAAAAATACAGAAAATCACCACACCAGAATGTGGCTCTTTGAAAAATATCAGCAAAATTAACAAAAGCATACATATATTGACCACAGAAAAAGACTTTAATAGATCTTTAAGATAATTCAATAGGAAAAAGAAAAATTTTTTTCAAGAAATGGTGCTGCAGATCCCTTACCTTACACCATGTATAAAAATTAGCTCAAAACGGAAGAAAAAGAAAGATTTAAATCTAAGGGCTCAAACTATGAAAGTCTTAGAAGAAAACAGACAGGCAAACCTTTATGTCCTGGGGTTGGACAATAGCTTCTTAAAGACGACACTAAAATCAGAGGCAATAAAGGAAAAATTAGATAAGTTGCATTTCATTAAAATTAAAAACTTGTCTACCTCAAAGAGTGCTATTAAGAGAGTGAAAAGACATACCACCGGATAGGGGAAGATATTTGCAAATCACATGTCTGATAAAGATTTAATAACCTGACTGCACAAAATCACGTACAACTCAACAACAAAGAGGCAAACAATTCAGCTAAAAGCTGCACAAAGAACTCGAACAGACATTTCCCCAAAGAAGGTATACAAACAGCCAACAAGCACAAAAAGAATAGTCATCAGGGAATTGCAAATCAAAACCACAATGAGATACCACTTCACACCTACTAGGATGGCTATAATTCAAATAAAGTAAAGTAAAAATAAAATAAAATAATTAAATTAAATTAAAATAAAATAAAACAAAATAACAAGTGTTGGCATGGTTTGGAAGAAATTAGAACCCTCCTCATTGCTAGTTGGAATGTAAAATGGTGCAACCACTGCAGAAAAGCTTTGCAATTTCCTCAAAAATTTAAACGAAGAATTACCATATGACCCAGCAATCCCACGGCTAGGTGTATACTCAAAAGATCTGAAAACTGCTATCAGACAGATTCTTATATATGAACGTTCCTAGCAGCATATTCACAAAGGCCAAAAGGTGGACACCCCCGAAGTGCCCATCAGTAGAGGCGTGGAGAGCCAACATATGATCTGTCTATACAATGGCATGTGACTCAGCATTGAAAAGGAACGAAGTCCTAGGCCTTGTTACAACCTGGATTAAGTTGAGTTAATTAAATGTGAATGGACACATTTAAGCTGAACACGATGTCCTCTGACATAGGTCTTCCTTGATTTACCCAATCGACATTTCATGAGTGTTCAGTCCACAGAATCTGCACCAGTTTCGTTAGATCTAGACTTGAGTTATTTTCTGTTTTATTCTTTAGTAATTGTGAATGGCATAGTGTTTTTAATTTTTGTCTCCAACTTTCCATCTCTCGTCTACAAAGAGATGATTGATATTTGTGTGTTGACTTTGTAGCTTGCACCTCAAGATTTTTTTTGTGGAATCCTTGGAGTTGTCTATGTGGACAGCCATCTCATCTGTAAGTAGAGATGGTTTCATTTCTGCCTTTCCACTCAGCGAACCTTTCATTTCCTTTTCCTTGTCTTCTGCCCCGGCCAAGACTTCCAGAACCATGTTGAATAGTAGTGGTGAGGGCAGTCTTAGCAGCTCAGCGGAAGCTAAGCTGCTGGGTGTTGGAGGAGCCGATGAAACCAATAAGCCAAAAGTGAAAGTCGCAATCCAGTCCTTACTTCCTTAGTGTAAGAGTATAAGCAGGGGGCTAACCTGGAGGAGGCCTCAGTTCTCACCCTACTCGATTTCTTCCCGTGGAATGGACCACTGTCGGGGTCAAGAGGTTTAGCACAGGGGGAGACCGTCTCCCTGCCCACAAAAGGCTCCTGCAGCATGACGGACCCCGGGACAGGGCCAGGGAGAGAGGGAAGTAGCAGGCGAGCAAGAGTCAGAGTGGAGAGAGGTGTCCTCCGGTCTCCCCTGTGGCTCCACAAGGAGGTCTTCACCGGCACCCTCGAGGAAGCACCCTGGAAGGCCTCCACATGAAGCCATTTGGGCTGGGGTGTAGACATGTCAAAGAGCATGTCTGATGGGAGGGGGTCCTGAGTCCTCCACTGGAGGTCCCTTCAGCGGTCACAGTGCCCTTGTTGTGCCCCGAGCCTGCAGCAGGGAGAGCTGTCCTCCACGCCTTCCCGGGTGTCGGGTCTGTTTGGGACATCCTCGTTATCACTGTGTCTTATTTAGCAACCAAAACTTTAATAAGTTTCCAAATTTGGTTTTTTTTTTTAATTTTTATTTAGGTTTCTTATCTGGAAGCGTTGTAGGTAAGAAGGACAAAAGTATTTCTTTAAAGATTTTATTTATAAGAGAGAGAGAGAGCTCACAGCTCACAAGCAGGGGGAGCGTCAGGCAGAGGGAGAAGCGGGCTTCCCGCTGAGCAGGGAGCCCGATGCGGGGCTTGAACCCAGGGCCCTGAGATCGTGACCTGAGCCGAAGGCAGACACTTAACCAACTGGGTGTCCCAGGACAAAAGTATTTTTATAGAAAACCACGTTTATATAACTGAACTAGAAAAAAAAGCATAATATTTAATAATTGCTTAGCACAACATTTTGAATGCCAAAAAGATTTTAAAATGGGTTTCCTTGGGCGCCTCGGTGGCTCAGATGGTTAAGCATCCACCTTCGGCTCCGGTCATGATCCCAGGGTCCTGGGATTGAGTCTTGCATGGGGCTCCCTGCTCAGTGGGGAGCCTGCTTCTCCCTCTGCCTCTCTCTCTCTCTCTCTCTCTCTTTCTTTTATGAATAAGTAAATAAAATCTTTTAAAAAAATGGGTTTCCTCAAACAGTCAGATTTTCTTGTTTCATGGCCATTGGATCTCCTATCTATTGGAGTCCTTAGAAAGGCCTGGAAGGGGCTGGAAGGCCATTGCAGCCCCTTCCACCCCCCCACCCCCCAACGGAGACTAAGGTGTCCGTAACGGTGAATGAAGGGCATGCAACAGGAGGAGGGGCAGTCTGAACAAGCACATGGCGCAAACAGGAAGTCCCTTTTGGGGCAACTGTCATGCTGAGTCCCCAGTCTGGTCACCGGAGATGTACAGTCTGGGTTGGGGTTATTTTGTCTTTTTTTCCTTAATCACCCACTAAAGACCGTGTCATTGTTTTTTTAAAGATTTTTTTTTTTTTTTAATTTATTTATTTGACAGAGAGAGACACAGCAAGAGAGGGAACACAAGCAGGGGGAGTGGGAGAGGGAGAAGCAGACTCCCCGCCGAGCAGGGAGCCCGATGCGGGGCTCGATCCCAGGACCCCGGGACCGTGACCTGAGCTGAAGGCAGACGCTTAACTGACTGAGCCACCCAGGCATCCCAAGACTGTTTAATTGTTTATGAAAACACACAATGACCCCAGCTGCTTGCGGGTGATACGGAGCATGACGGCGCTGTTATCAGACGCCGTGAGCTCAGGAAACTTGAACAGGAAACGAATGTGGTCTTGTAAGGCCTCGACAGCCCCTTACCGCACGGGGTCACAGACAGGTCAGGACGGCGGAAGGTAACAGGGGGAGCCATCGCCGAACTAGGCCCGTGTTGTCCCAGCCCCCACTGCACCAGGGGGACCGCAGCTCCCCGGGCAAGGTGCCGGGGAGGCATCAGGGACCTCTGAGACCTTGCCCACACAGGCTGGGTCTCTCCTGCTGCTGGAAGCACCATTTTTACTACTTCCTAGTGAAATATTCCTGAGCTGTCTCCACTCAGCCATTTGAGACTTCTGTTCAGACTCACATCACATTGGGTTTGGGGTCTTATTTTATACGGTTTTATGGCTATGGATCCCGTGCTCAGTATGTACTAAAGAGCAGTACTAGGCTGATAACTGTCTCTCAAAGGGCGTATGCATTTACTAGACTTGCTTTCGACAGTACCTGTTCGTCCACCCTTCCGTCTGCCCAGCTATCTGTACACCACATTTTTTGATGTGTTCTAAAATAAGTTGCAGATATCACTCCCCTTCACCCCTAAATACTTTTGTACTATTTGTTGTCTGCTTTGTTTTTTGTGGTAAAATTACATAGAATAAAAATCACAAATCTTAAGGAGACCATTTCATGGTTCAACAAATGCATACGCCTATATAAGCCAAATCCCCATCCACGTTCAGAAATTTATGTCCGTCCAGAAGGTTCCCTTATGCCCCTCTAGTGCCGTCCACCCCCACCAGTAGGGCCCCTGCTTTTTATTTCTTTTTCTATTTTGGGGGGTGAGAACATTTAACTTGAAATCTGCTCTCTTAACAAACTTTTCAGTATACAGAATGGCTCTGTTAACGATAAGCACCATATTGTATCAGACAGCAGATCTCTAGAACTTGTTTACCTTGCACAACTGAAACTTTCTCAAATGTGCAATTTTCCCCTGTTGTTATGCTGTTTGGTTGTGATTTGTTGCTTTCCCAATGTAGGATGGATGAGTCATTTCCACTCCACTATTTTAAATAAACCTGTAAAATCTCATGTATTTTAAATCATAAAAATACAAAAGAAATGTTTTTGATGAGTTTATCATTTTTATTCATCTTTCTCTAACATTAATCAGGTAAAGAAAGATGCAAATAAAATTATTTTTGCAAAAAAATGTTTAAATTATTCTTTATAAAGTTTTAAGAATTTCAATGGTTTGAGTATCATAATTGTGGTTAAGATTTATCAGGTAATTATGTGTAGGTCTAGTACTGTTTGTTTGATTCAATGCTCAAGTTACAAGGATAATTATTAACTTTCAACTCAAGTATTTTCTATGTGGATTGTTTTCAAAAAGGAAACGTCAGTTGTACTAGTGATCACTGTAAGTGAATAAGAATAGCAATAGTATTAGATGCAAGATTACCAAGTGAGAGTCACTTCAAATTCTTTATGTTTTACATACAGCAGCCCTAGGATGTAGTTACTCATACCTACAGAGAAGGGCACGGAGGCCCAAAGATCTTAAGTCACATGGCCAATTTCACAGAAATACTAGAAAAGCTGGAAGAAGCCATCATCCCTGCTCTGGGATATCATAATGATGTCCCAACAGGTTTCCCCACTCCCTACTGGGCTAATCTCAACCTAGCAGCGAGGTTGCTGTTAAAACAAATCAAAACTGCAGTAAAGGGTCACCTTGCACCTGTTCTAATGGCTGGTATCAAAAAGTCAAGATAGCAAGGGCTGGGAGGGATGTGGAGAAACTGGGGTCTCCTCAAAAAATTAAAACTAGAACGACCATGTGATCCAGCAATCCCACTTCTGGGTCTTTATCCAAAGGAAATAAAGTCACTGTCTAAGGAGAAGTCTGCACCCCCATGTTTATTGACTATGTGAGATATATATTGAATACGTGAGAAAATGTGAGGAATATTAGTCAGCCTTAAAAAAGAAGGACTCCCTGCCTTGTGACAGCATGCTTGAAGCTGGAGAACATTCTGCTGAGCGAAATAAGCCAGGTGGAAAAAGGCAAACACTGCATTTGATCTCACTTCTATGCGGAATCTAAAAAAGTCAAACTCCTAGAAAAGAGAATATTCACGGGGGGCTGAAGGCTGCGGAAAATGGACAGATGTGAGTCAGAGGGAACAAAATTCAGTGATAAGGTGAGTAAGTTCTGGGGATCTAACGTACAGCGTGGCACAAGAATGTACTGTTTATTGAAGCTTGCTAATACAGCAAATCTTAAGTGTTCTCACCACTAACGACAACAACAAAAAGGCAACTATGAGGGATGATGGATGTGTTAATTAGTTTGATGGTAGTGATCATTTCACAATGTATGTGTATATCCGAACAACGCGTTGTACTTACTCCTTAACTACGTGCAATTTTTATCTGTCAATCATAGCTCCATAAAGCTGAGAACAAAACCCAAACAGTCAGAAGGCAAAATCATAAGTCCTGTCACATCCCTGCTGGAAACAGTTCTCCTTGATTTCCCTGTGTTTCTGCAAAGTGTAGGCCTTCAGAGAAGGTTTGAATGGCAAACAGCCTTTGACCCTAAACATAGCGTATCCCTCCAGATAGGTTTAGAAACCCACCACGTCTCCTTCGCTTCCCCCAAGGTATCTGCTTACCTCTTGTGGGAGGGGAGGAAATGTGAAATAGCATACGTAGCACGTGGCCTGCTCTCGTGGCGCACCCCACTGCCCGTGCGTGTGGCTCCTGGGGACCAGCACACGGAGCTTCTGCCGCTGCCGGCTTTGCTGTGAGCAATCGCCCTCTGAGCCTCCGTGAGCATATGCAGATTACACCGTGTCGGGATAACTGGCTAACTTTCCAGGACAGTAAAGCTCAGACTGTTTGCCCTCTGACTCCACGAGTCATTTCTCCGTCGAAAACCAGCCCCCCTCCAGCATCTTCCCACCTCACCCCAAGTAAGTATGAAATCTTATGATGCTTCATCTCATTATCATTTTTTAAAAGATTTTATTTATTTATTTGAGAGATAGAGAGCACGAGAGGGAAGAGGGTCAGAGGGAGAAGCAGACTCCCCGCTGAGCAGGGAACCCGATGTGGGACTTGATCCCGGGACTCCAGGATCATGACCTGAGCCGAAGGCAGTCGCTTAACCAACTGAGCCCCCCAGGAGCCCCATCATCTCTTTATCATTGATGACCTCATGGCTCCTTTAGGAACTGCTGTATCCATCACCCCTAAAGCAGGGCCCGGGCCACAGCAGGGATGAGAAGAACTTTCTCGAATGAGTAAATGGAGGAGGAGTGTACCTGCATGGGGGGGGGGCATCTCTCTCTTTTCCCTCTTTACTAAAACAGAGAGGAAGAGAGGAGAGAGAGCGCCCCATGGGTCAGGATCGTCTTAGTCACAGACGAAAACATTTATTCTCTCACATAAACAGGCTGTATTATGTAAAATGAGAAAACCGATGTGCACTCTTTCCAACTCAGTGACCAAAAAAGGAGCCCAGACAGAAGGGCTGCAGTGACCAGAGGTCTTGCCCTAACCCCCCACCCTCATGAGCCCGGGTTTCCATCTCTAATCCTCTCCTCCCGGAAGGAAATCTGGACTTCTTGGTGGGACTATGGCTCCATAGTTTACGGCAGTGAAAAGTCACCATGTTTCTAGAAAACCTGGGACTTGCATCTTTCCGGGCTGTTACTGGAAACGTTGAAAGCACACGGTCAAGTGTCGAGAGTCTGAGTTGGCATCAGAACACTAATCATCATCATCATCACTGACGGCCCCTGTTGTGGGCTGCGTTGCCACACCCACGTTGGCCTCAAGTCCTTGCCGCAGAAGTAATTGGCCATATGGTGATTTTGCCACAAAAGATAAAATCACAAAACGTGTGAATGTGCCCGCAGCACATCAAACAATCCTGTGTGTTGCTTCAAGCTGAATTTTTTAATTAAAAAGAAATGCCTGGCTTTGAGTAAATACTCCCTGCAATTTGTTCCCACAGTCTAGATAAAGGTAAGCTTCTGGGCCGGGTCCTTGCTTTGGGCTTACTCACTCGGCCTCAGTCCCCATGAAGTGCTATAGCGCAAACGCCCTTCTGGGTTTAGAAGCTCGGTGGTTAGGAAAGACACAAAATAAAATCATTTCCATCTCGAGACCGAAGACTCAGTCCCTATAAAGTCTCCACTTTAAGGTTTAAGATTTTCAGCTGCAGAGGGAGAAGCTGAGTGGGTGGATTTGGGGGCGGGGGGGGGGGGGCGTGCTGCCCTAAACAGTCTTCCTTGTAAGCAAGTTGTCTCTGTCATGTTTGCATTTGCAAGACAGCCCATGGAGGGGGCAGGGGTAGATATGAAAGAGGACATCACCCCTTGATTTGCACATGCATGATTCAAAGGCATGCGAACATACTCACTGAACTGCACAGACTCAGGACATGTGTCTTGTCCTGGTGGTACAATACGGAGACGATGTCTGTGACCAGACCCACACTCGGTCAGCAAGAGCCTCAGGTTCTTTTCTTTTCTTTCTTTCTTTTTTTTTTTTTAATGAGTAAAAGGTTGTATTTAATGTTCCCTATTTCCCAGAATGATTATACAGATAAATTCATAGAAATGAACCAATATTTATGCCATAAAAATATTTTTAAGATACATAAAATATATTATTTACACAAAAATCTCACAGCAGCAAGACTTAGGTTAAAATAATCTTATCAACAGTGTGAAAAAAAGTTAAAAAGAACCTAAAAGTCAAGATAGAAATGATTTTGAGACAAAAATATATCAGCGCCATCAAATGTAAATGGCAAATGAAATTCTAAAAGGGGTGCTAATTTTGGATTTTGACATATTTATTGAAGAAATAAAAATAGAAATTCTGTGAATCCTTTAGTGCTAAGCATTATGGGAAAAACAAGGAACTATAAGATCTATAATCTCATGAGGAATTATAGTCTAAAAACCATGGAAGTCAACAATATAAGAATGATCCTAAGACAAAAGAGAGTTATCCAGGGCACCTGGGCGGTTCAGTCAGTTAGACACCTGACTCTCAGTTTCGGCTCAGGTCATGGAGAACTTCTGGTTCTAAAGTTGTTGTTGGGGACTCTGTGCTCAGTGTGGCACTCCTACAGGGAATCTCCCATCTCCTTGCTACCAATGCCCAAAGCATATGTCCTTTAGCAAAAGAAAACCCAAGGATCATTCCCTGTGACCTGCCCCCCCAAACTCCTGTTTGCACTTTAGCTTGCATCTGGTGATTGCTCGTCACAGTGTTTTGCTACCCAATCATCACAAAAGAGCAAAACGGGTGCCTGTGCTTCATCTCTGGCAAATCTGAGGCTGTTTTCCCTCACACTGAGAGCCAGTGCCGGGGAAGTGGGGTGGTCCTGCTGAGCTGAGGGGGCTCCAAGGAAGGCTGGGTGTGCCCTCATCCCCAAGGCCAAGGGCAGGGCTTCGTTGGCACTCGCTGGCTGGATCCTTCATGGTTAGTTTCTGTTTGTATAAGAATGTGCCCCTTCTCACCTAAGGATCTGCAGAAACATCAAGAAGCAGCCTGTGCCTTCTATGCCTTGGACTCGGGCTAATGCCCGCACTGCCGGTGCTGAGTGCAATTCAACCCTTTACCCGCTAGGAAGTGTGTCCCGCCCCCAAACTCGAGCATGCACTGCTCCTTCACTGTCTCTTATGTGTTTTTAGTTTTCTCGCTGCATAACAAAGCACCCAAAGCTCAAGAGCTTGAAACCACAGTCACTGTATTTGCTCCTCATTCGTGGATCAGGACTGTGAAGGGGGCATTTGGGGGCAGTTCTCTGTCTCATGTGGCATCAGTGAGGGCAGCAGGAAAGGCTGCAGGCTGGTGGCCCACTGCCCTGCTGGGACCTGGTGCTGTCCCTGTCAGCTGGGACCCTGCCTATGCCCCCTCTGTGTGGTCTACATGGGCCTCCTTACAGGACGGTGGTCTCAGGACGTCAGATTTCATACGCGGTGACCAGCTTTGGTGAGGGACCTCCAGCAGCCGACTTACTCCTGGGACAGGACAGCATAGTCTCTTCCATGTGCTAGTGGCTAGAGCGGCTCAGGAGGCGCGATCAGAGTCCAGGGGAGGTGGGAATACCAGGGGGTATGGTACGTCAGAGGCCTCCAGAGCTCCCTGACCTTTCTTCTCCCCGGGAATGGCTATGCAGCTTCTTGGAAGCTTGGACTCTACCACGTGTCAGGAATGCCATGATAAACCCTTTCTCAGTGCCTCCACCTAGAAACAGCCTCCTCCCATTCTGAATGGCCCTTCCCTTCTGGGGGACTCCTTGCCTTCTCAGCCGCGGCGTGTGGAATGATTCCTGCTTTTCCTGTTGGACTGTAAGCCTCTGGTAGCTGCGAAGTGTACAGGCGGACTCCGTGTGGCTGGAAACAGCCACCTCTACAACGGTACGTCTCCTCCTGCTTCCTGTTGTTACCAGTTTCTGCTCAGCTTCCATGTACACAGGGAGGGTGGCACGTGAGGGCATTTCAGTCTTAAATTGTTGTAAGACCTAATAAGTTATGAAGTCAATCTTATGTCATATGTGCTGAATAAAAATGTCCGCCCTGGAGTTACTGGTTCGGAAGTTGCAAATGCAGTAGTGGGTTCTTTGCGCGCAGAACCAACACTGTCAAACACACAATGAGAAATATATGGGTTACATCATTCCGAAAGCCTGTGCAGAGCTCAAGCACTATAGCACACTGGGGACGGACCCAGAGTGGGAGTGGTTCACACACAGCCCGACTTCTGAGCTCAGAGAGCATTTGAAAAGCCTGGGAGTTTTATGAACGAAGCTGATACGATCCTTCATCTCCGTGGAATAATATTATATGCTTATCCACTCTTAAAAAATGCACAACACACTAACAAAAAGCTCATAGACATGCAAGAATAGTAGGAATGATAAGTAAAGAAATTGTTATAATCAGGGGAAAATAACAAATGAAGGAACACACATAAAAGGATTCATCTTCCCCCAAACTCCATCCCTAGGCTTAGTGCAAACATCTGATTTCTCAGATGCAAAAAGCAATGGATAACCAATCCGCTCGTCAGAGTGAGTCTTGGAGCAAAGACGCTGACTGATCTATTTGCAATGTCCGTGGTGAGGATTTCTAAGGTCAATTTGTGGCACTCAACACATTTTCACAAAACTTCTGAAAACCACTTCTGTGCATTTAATTTTTTTAGGAAACGGAGATGGAAGAGGAAACCATTTGTATAATTTCATGCTTCTGCTGGGCCCAGGGCCTCTTGACTGCGGAGGCACCAGGCTTGTGGCGCCTACGGATGCTGGCTCGGTGCTACCCTCCGGACCCGCCTGAAACTAAGCACTCCTATAAACACGCTCCGTCCTCTGGGAATTCAGAAACACTGACAGCAGCAAAGAGCATATAAAGATCAAGGGTCTGTGTCGCTAACTAAAAGAAATCCAAATTGTGGTCACACATCAAGTTTGTCTTGGGGACATTTGGGTGGCGAACACTTCCTCGCTCAGCACACTGCCACAGTGGGCCTACTACCCAGAGAAGGCCACTAGGTTCCCTCCAGTCACCATGAAAACCAAAATCTCAACACTCGCTTCCTCATGCCCTTGGGGCAGGAGTAGTAAGCACCTGGGGCTGAGAACCGCGGAGGGACCATGCACAGGATGCTCCTTAAAATGGAAACAAAGAACAATGTGGCTTCTGATTACCAGTGATATCATTTTGGCCACGCAATACCCAATGGCCTGTGGGCTGACCCCCAAACTGCCCCAGGGCTGGGGAGCACCACAGGCTGCAGGACCCTTTCCCACGGCTGAGATGGCAAGGCCTTCCGGGAAGGGAGCTCCTTAAGGAAATAAGCTTGGCATTAGCAGAATGTGAGAGTCCTACTCCCCTCCCCGGAGTATTTGAATCCCCGTGAGGATGGCCGATGGAAAACAGCATTCCAGGTCTTTCCGTAGGCTCAGTCGTTCTGTGAACGGAGCGCAGAGGGCAGGCTGTTCTTCCCACCTGCTGCAAAGTCTGCTTGGCCTAGTCATGGACACTCGGAAATAAATGCTGGTCCACGCTACCATTTCTCCATCTAGGGAAATGCCAACCAGAAAATAGGACACCCCTCACCATGTTTTATGCGGGATAAAGATGGAGACAAGAGTCAGCTGAGGTGAATTCATTAACCCAACATAAACTCAAATCATTCTTTACTTGCTAAAGTTTAATGTCTTTGTACTATTTTTCCATCCTTGACTCTCCTTTACGTTTGCATCCGAAATTATTTATGTTCACATTTTGTAAAGAAACAGATGGAAATTGCCTTTCATTTTGTTTGTTTAGGGTGTGGTTTCCAATCACTAAAACATTTCTCATTCTCTGGTTTCGTGTGTGTGTGTGTGTGTGTGTGTGTTAACTGTGATAAATATAGTGTAGAATTTTACCATCTTGACCATTTTAAGAACAGTTGCATTATTGTGCAATTCACATGGTTTTGATTTTGCTATAGTTTATCTGAAATCAACAGAATAGCAGAATTAGGAGTTACATAATAGGAGTTGTGTCCTATTAAATCAGAAGTTCCAAGTTAAGGGCCCTTGGGTGGCTCAGTTGGCTAAGCGCCTGCCTTCGGCTCAGGTCATGATCTCAGGGTCCTGGGATCAAGTCCCACATTGGGCTCCCTGCTCAGCGGGGAGTCTGCTTCTCCCTCTACCCCTCCCCCCAGCTCGTGCTCTCTATCACTCTCTCTCTCTCTCTCTCTCTCAAATAAATAAATAAAATCTTAAAAAACAAAATGTTCCAAGTTACCCCAAGGGTGCCTGTTTGCAAGGAAATCACTAGTAACAACTATTACATTGAAAAGCGCCGTCCAGCGCAAGCACGACCAGGTGCCACTGTGAAGCCCAGGTGCCTGCCCCTCCCAGACGCCCTCAAAGGAGCCAGGTATTTTCCAGGCTGATTGTAATCCTCATAACAGCACTATGATAAAGGCATTATTCTAGATACAAATACCAGACAGAGGAGATGATACAAAAAACCTATAGTCCTGAATTTGAATTGAAACCATTAGTATGAACTCACAATGCATTTTACCTTATAAAAGAGAATCCTAGGTCTAGTTACAGAAAACATCTAGAACCTACCACCTCAATTGTGGTCCTGAACTAGTGATGAGGGAGCGGAAGGCGAGCTGAGCACAAAGCACAAGCTGGCGCCCCACACCCGCCCCCCCCCGCTCCCAGGTGGGACCTTCCCCAGGCCCTCCGGCCGCCCTAGAACTAAGGGAAGGGAGCACAAACAGTTCACAGACGGAGATCACAATCCCACAGGACAGGAGTCTCCCTCAGTTTACCAATGTCTTAGCGATCGACAAGGAAAAGGCATTCTTACCAATAACCTGACTTCCAGAGGCCCGTAAGTCAAGATCCTGGAGCCCCAACATCACCCTCCCCTCCACGAGTGACGTGGGAAACTGAGGCAGAAGGGAAGATAAAGTTGTCTCTTTATGACCTGCAGCCCGTTGACAAGCACCTGAGAGAGGCCGAGTATAAGGTTCCCCCAGGAAGCTCCCTACTCTGTCCTTGCTGGTGTCTCACTAGAAGGAAGAACAACCTTAACTGGGCAATGGCCAGGCCTGCAGTATCCTGAGAGTCTTCTTGAGCATGTGAAAGTCCTTTCGGACGCCTCCTCTGTCCTTACCTCCCCCAGCTCCCCAGTGTAGAATGAGTCACCCCTCACAACCCCGGTGCCGCTCTTTCTGCCCACGGGCCCTGTCCCCCGGCTTTAATAAAACCAGCTTTTTGCACCAAAGACGTCTCAAGAATTCTTTCCTGGCCGTGGGCGCGGGACCTCACCGAGCATTGCCAGCCCGAGGGAACCAGGGCTCTGGGAGCCACGGTTGATTCCAGGACTAGGGCGGGAGATGCTGGCGCTGGCGCTGGAGTCTCCTGTCACCTGGGAGTACCAGGGGGCTGCCAGACAGACATTCCCAGGGTCAAGTCAGGTGGGCTCAAACCCCACCTCCCACCGGCCGAAGAAGAAGGTGTGTGAGCTTCTAAAAGGACAGCAGATGACCATGTATTGTGCGTGTTTAGCGTTACCACCTGGGGGTGCATCCCTCCACACTACCCTTTAGTTGACTCATTAGAAGTCTTTCTTTTCTCAGTCTCTTCCAACCCAAACTTCTTCACTCTTACAGTTTATCTGTTGCAAAACTCAGGCCGCCTGATCGGCAGCCTCCCACAGTTTGACTTTTGTTGATTCGGAGTCAAACTGTAGGTCTGGGGGAATCAGACCTCGTGGGGGGGGGTGGGGGGGTGAGGAGTATGGTCAGATAGTGGGCAGCATCAGATGTGGCTTCCACGTCAACCGGCTTAGGGTTCTCTCTGAAATTGCATGAAGCAGACAGGAACTCGGAGTCCAAGATGGGCCTTGCTGAGAAAGAGCTCAGGGGCCTGAGTGGAATTTGTTCAATAAGAAAAACTCCGTCAGGTCTGCAAACAAAGAATAAGTGGAGAGAGATTCCCTTGATGAAACTGTCATCAGCCTCCTCAGATTTTATTTAGGAATTATTGTAAAAAGAGAGAAGCTGCCTCGGTATGCAGAGGGGGTTCCAAGGGCTGGAAAAGCACTGAAAGGAGCATAAGGGGTGAGGGGTGTCCTGGGTACACCGGTCTCCTGGAGTCCTGCTGAAGGCGGGCCGAGCGCATGGAGAGCCCAGGCGGGCCGCAGGGACTTGATCGATGTCGGGGGCCGTCAGATTCAGGGCATGGGTGGAGACTCCTCCCTGCAGCTGGGCCATCTCTTCTCCCTGCCCTGCAAGATGCTGAGAAGCATGGCCACCCGACAGGCACCCCACATTTTAACGATTTTCCTTCATGCAGGTGTTCACCAATGGATGAGAGATTAAGCGAAGGCCCTTTAGACAGCCCAGTTATCCTTTGCAAAATCCAAGGCCCAAGCTCTGCACCCCGGGTGCCCCGAGCACCCTGGGCCGCTGCAACGTCAGACCAGATCTGGGTCTTCTCTCCTGGGTCCCTACTCCTTGGCTTTGCTTGTGGTCGAAGAGCACTTCAACACCAGTCTGATCTGGAAAGAGAATCAACTGCAGTTAAATCACATCTACCAGAGGCCCTCAGAGAGGAAGGCTGGAGGAACACTTTTGGAAATGAGGAGGTTAAGGTCGGCTCTTTGAATTCCAGAAAGAGGAGCTCTTCAAAAGTGGTGAGGCGGGCGCGGGTGATTCTGAGACCCCTTCGTTTTACTGCCCACAGCAGCTAACGCTCTAACACCAGTTCCCAGCAGACTCACGAGAAAGTTCTGGATACATAACAAGCGGGGTCAGTTCTCACCACCTCTCCCAGGGACACATGAGAATCCTGTAGCTTTCCTTGGTCCCTGCAAATGAGGAGGGGGCTTCTAACCACCGTATATACCTCCATATATCTTCGTTGCTGCTGGTATGCCGAGCTCTTCTCTGTGTGATATTTTGGGCCATTATAATCTTTGCTGAGCCTGGGAACCCCTGTGTTTGTGCCCAGATGCCCTAAGGCCACCAGAGCACCAGCATCTCTGAGACCTCACCTTCTCTGCCAAGAGATGCAGAGGAAATCGCAAGTGCCCTTGATGCTAGAGGGTCCCCATGTCCCTCTCTGCTTCTCAACTCTCCTCTCCCTCCCTGCTGGCCCGTGCAGAACACCTTCCTCCCACTGTCTCTCTGGGGCCACAGCTTATGCCCAAGGTCGGCTGCCACAGCTGCCTCTCAAGGCAAGAGTAACTTCTCAAGGCAAGGTATTGCAAAGCCTTGCACCTGCTGGAAATGGGGAGCTGATAGTGGGGGAAATAAGAATGGATATTTCAAGCCAGAATGATGCCTCCAGTTTTTCAGTACATGCTCCACAGCTGCGGCTAACAAACCAGCTTTTGTTGACGTGCAACCTCTACTTCCCCAGCCCAACACCTGCTCGGGACCATAGGATGCTCGCTCCATTAAGAAGACTCCCCTCCGTGCCCCAGCCCGAGTAATGTGGGGTTGATGGAAATCAGCAAGGGCAAGTGGGTGCACTGTGTTCCTCTAGAGAGCTGTGCAGGCAGAGTTGGTATCCGATGGGGGGTGGGAGGCCAGGCACTGCCCTAGGTGCAGAGGGGGTGCTGCAAGGCAGACCACAGGACCAGCAGTGATGGGAGAGCTTACTTCATCCTATTAACTTAGTTTGCTTAACTATGTGTAAAAGTTACGTACAAAGCGCAATGCTATGTGCATTAGTTCATCTATAGGTTCTCGTGGAATTCAGCCGTCTGTTGTTCAAAGATGCTACAAAGCTCCCTTCACATCCAACACCCCTGCAGGCTCAGGTGTTGGCCCCCGCCTTGCTGCTCAGATGGAGACCGCATGGCTGAGCATCACCGTTCTTCAATTCAGGAAGACCTGAAGAGGAGCTTGTCAGATATAACCTCAATGAAATCTGCCAGGATAGAGCCTCATCTGCTTTGGAAATGCCAAATGAAGGTCAACAGGGAACACCCATGTTCCCTGATCAGACACCAAGTTACCTAAAAAGCCAAAGATGTTGTAGAGATATTCAGTCACTGAGGTTCTTCGGAGCCTGTCTTCTGAGCTTCTCAGGACACTGGTTAGAATGAAAATCCTAACCTGCCCCTGCCCATCATCGAGGGGCGCCCATGGAAGCATGAGAGAAATCGAGAGGACATAGGGACTCACAAATTCAGACCTGCCTTTGAAGGGCCCTCGGACAAAGGCTTTATTCAGAAGTGTTAAATCAGAATTATGTTTTCTGATTTGTGAGTTTGTGAGCTTCCTCCTGCACATCAAAAACCTAAGACCATTTTCCTGTGTTTGTCACTTCTCTACAAATGTGTTGTCCGTTGTTGAGACGCTACATAAGCCAAATTCTAAGGGCGCCTCTGAGATAAGTCATCAGCGACTTCCCCCACGCAAGTGTGCAACACACACGTTCACAAACTGCTCGTTCTTCTCCTCTTAATCTGCCTTTGTTGATATCAATTTCAGGGCTCCAGCTGGAAAGACTTAGAAGGGTGAAGGAAAAAGGATTTCCGCCCCCACAATTTTAGAATGTATGATTTTCCTTCAATGGGGCCCTAAAAACATGCTCACTGGTTACTGATATTCTGAGGAGGGAGGGGAGCTGCTCAAAACACAGGAGGGAAGAAAACAGCTCGGCCGACCTGGCGGAGAGTTCCTCTGAACGAGGGACTGTGAAGTCACTGCGAAAGACTGTGAAACTCTGATCACACATGATTTTCCCTCGTGGGGGTTCCTGTGTAAGATGTGACCCCTGTTTAGATGGAAATTTCTGTTGGGCTTAGTAGCTAATGAAATTTATTTCTAGAATTTACACACACACACATGCATGCACACACCTACACACACGCACGCACACCACACTCACATGCACACACATGCACGCAGACACCCATATATCCACACACATTCGTACGCACCATACTCACATATGCACTCATGTGCATGCAGGCATGCACACACCTACACACACTCGCACACCCCACACATATGTACACACACTCAAATGTATGCACATATGAACACATGACACACACACACACCTCTTTTGTCTTAGGGGTTACTATGTGGGTCCAGGGCAGACTCAGACCCCTTGCCCCCACTAATCCCCTTTCTGCCCCTAGCAGCAGCTCTGTTTTGGGTCTTTATATGTAAGGACTCTGTAAGATCGCCTCCAGAGGGAAAAGGCACTCATTTGCTTTAAATATCATGCATATCAGTGATATAATCCATCAGGAAACGTTGATGGGCAAAACAGAATGGCTAAAGCAGTGGTACAGAAAATCCCTCTATGACAATGACTTGCACATTGTCAGAAATCGGGGGCCTGACAGCTTGCTCCCCTTTCTGCAGGGAGCGCCCTTCCTTCCGCAGCGGTCTGCCCCTGCACTCCCTGGCACACAGCAAGCCCTGCTCTGGCCTTTCCAGCCTCCCGTTTATAACGGGTTAAAATTCCTCCCTCGTAATTATCACTGAAAGTGGCTTTTCTACCAACATGTTTTAGCTCACGCCAGTGCTCCAAGTCCTCACTATTTATCTGACTGCCAGTGCCCGTTAATCAAGGCGGAGTTGAGCGGCGCTGACCCCGGCATCCGGATCGGCTCCCTCGCCCTCAGTCACCTGCCTGCCAGAGGGGAGCAGGGTCTGCTGCTTCTCGGGGAGCCAACGCAGCGGCTCTGATGGAGGAAAGTCCCGGGTGGCTCTGGAATCCGAGCAATCCCTGGCCTGGGGGCATCATCGTCTTGATGGCCTCCCCATCGAGCATCTGTCTCCCTTTGTGAAAATGTGTCCATTGTCCGTGTGGCTGCAAGGGCCCCAGCCGCCGGGCACACATCAGAGGCCACCTAGCGGAAGGGCTTCTCAGGCCATAAAGCTCAAGCCAGAGACCCACTCTCTGCACGGTAATGAACAAAAGGTACTAAACAAAAGATTAACTGGGGACGTGTCAAAGGCTGGCTGTCTGAAATAATGTGCTTTGAGGCCAGTCCTCAGGGGTGCCCCGTGGACCCCGGAAGACCCTGAGCTCGCTGCTGGGGTGAGGGTGAGGCCGCGGGGAGGGCAGAGAGCAATCATGAGGGGGAGCAGGGGGATGTGTCAAGGACGGATGAGTCCCTGCCAGGGGTGCTGGGGAAGCTGATGCGAGAGAAGACTTGCTCACAGCTGAGCAAGGAACTGGGATTCTGCAAGATGTGGGCTGACGGCCACATTTTGGGTGAGATTCCAGGAGGAAGTGGGAGGGGGGTGGTTCATAATCCCACCGCCGCCTACAGAGGAGACAGCCCTGAAGGGGACATCTGTGCAGAACCCACAGACAGCCCTGGGCCGGCTGGGACCTGGGGGTGGCCATGGTCAGACCACAGGCTGGGGAGGTGGCCTTGCTCCAGGCCCCCAAGCGGGACAGGCGTGGGCTGGCTCTGTGGCGAGGAGGAGAAACTGGAGGGGGGACTGGGGAGCAAGGCTCATTCTCCAGAGCCCCGGGGCACGTGGGCTACAGGCCAGGGCGGAACACCTGTCTGCTGCATGAGGCAGGGTGAGAGGGTGTCCAGGAAGGTTGTCGCATTCTTGGCCACCGGGCAGCCATAGGCCGAGGCAGGGGAGGACTCACAATCCCAGAGTATAGCCCAAGCACGTTTTGATTGATTTCTACTGAGCTGTCTTGATCAGCATCAGGCTGCATGCACACTCCTCGAGGCCAACAGAATTTTCCTGCCTCTGGTTAATTTGATCATGGAGGAAAAAGCCACTGATACTAACACTGTAGAAATGGGGCATGTCCTGGGTACGTCTGGGCTGTGGTCCACAGTGCGGAAATGACCACCGAGCCTGGGTCGGGGGCAGGAGAACGTTCCAGAGGCTATGGACTCTAAGGTCCCCAAGTCCCCACCCTTTCAGCCCTGGGTGCCCTTTGCTGACTCACACCCTTCCTCACGGGCATAACTCCCCCTGGCCTGAAATTCAGGAATGCTGGACCCCATCAGGGTGAGGGTGGGGCTACAGACCCGAGGGCCCCACCCCCAACTGAAGCAAGCTTAACCTCACTGGAGGCTCCAGCCACAGCCCGACCCCCAGTGGTCATGAGCTGAACAGGGACTATGTACATCAGTGCTTCTCAAACTTCACGGGGTATATCAGAGCTAAAGCAAGCTTGCCAGGCTGCCGGCACCCCCAGGATTTCTGGCTCAGCAGGTCCGGGGGAGAGCCCAAGGATCTGCTTTTCTAACAAGTTCCAGGTGATGCCACGGCTGCTGGCCTCAGGTCCCCACTTTGAGAACCGCTGCTGTGTACTATAAAGAGGTGCAAGAGCAAAAGCCCATGGCTAGCTGGGGACTGTCTTGGGACCAGTGGCCTTGTTGCAGGCCCTTGAAGCCGTCCCTGCCTCCACCAGTTGTATTCAGAGGGTGCCAGCTGGGCACCGGAATATTGGAACATCCTTCTGGGTTGCTGTGCGGATGCTTGCATGGCTCCCCATCGGACCACCCTTCCTTCCTTGCTTGCAAAGGGCTGACTCTAGAGCTCCACCACCAGTACCAACCAGGCCAACTGATGGAATGCTGGGTTCTCCCACTGGCTGGCGGGATCGTTAACTAGTTTTCTCATCCCAAACACCTTAGCCCAAATTGGCAAAGACATTCTCTCCATCACTGCTCAGTGTAATTGCTGTTCCTTTGCAGTCATTTTGCACACATTGTGGCTGAGAACCTGGGTTTCTGGCAGGGAGATATTTGAACCAAGAGAATAGCCATCGTGGGAAGGAGGGCAGGGAGAAAAGGTTGATTTTTTAGGGCTATTCTGGGCCAATCAGGGTTGCAAACATAAAATTAGAGGCATGAATTCTATTCATGTCTGAATGTCTCCATAGTAATTATATTTACCCATCTTTGTAATCCATGCTCTGCTGTTGAAAAGTTTCATTACCCTTAATTGTAAAGGTGATTACTGCCACGTTATGTAAATGAATCTAGAAAACTGAAGACATTCAAAAAATTTCTTCCAACTGCCAGATATGTGCATGAGTCTTTGGAATGTATCTTCACTGAAATAAAGCCTTGGGTCAGGCCATTCAGACCGGGTGCTTACAGAGCTTGCATCTGAGGGATGGTGGCCACAGTCAGGGGCCAGGACAGGACTGAGCACGGAGGGGCTAGTGTGCTATAGACCAGGTGACCCTAAGGTCCCTTCACAATAAGAGCTTGCCCCTGCCCTTGGCACCTTGCCACTGGGCTTGCGGGGGACATGCTCGTTATGTAGTTCAGCCCCCTAAAGAGGAAGGCTTTTTGTGATCATAATGCTACATTTCTGAGAAAGGAAGAGAGATTTAACAGGAAAAGGAAATGGTCATTTGGCACAATCCCAAACAGTGCATTTTCCCCCATCGCCTTCGTTTGAAAATATCCAAACACAGAGAAGTTAAAAGAATTGCAGGCTGAACACCTATGTACCCCGACCCAGGCTCTGTTCTTGGCATTTACTAGACTTGCTTTCGACAGTACCTGTTCGTCCACCCTTCCGTCTGCCCAGCTATCTGTACACCGCATTTTTTGATGTGTTCTAAAATAAGTTGCAGATATCACTCCCCTTCACCCCTAAATACTTTTGTACTATTTGTTGTCTGCTTTGTTTTTTTGTGGTAAAATTACATAGAATAAAAATCACAAATCTTGAGGAGACCATTTCATGTTCAACAAATGCATACGCCTATATAAGCCAAATCCCCATCCACGTTCAGAAATTTACGTCCGTCCAGAAGGTTCCCTTGTGCCCCTCTAGTGCCGTCCACCCCCACCAGGAGGGCCCCTCTTCCGCTTTTTCACCATGGATTAGCTTTCCTTTTCCTCTTTCTCCTGCCATCGCATACATAGAATTTTAAAGACCTTGGTTTTAAACCAGCAAAACTTCAGTATTTCACGGGATAGTCGTTTATTTTTTCCTATTTATGCACAATTTCTACTGACGACAAAGTAAACACCTCCGGAAAAATGTTGCCACCCATCCTTGATGTGCTTGAGGAGAGATCAGGTTGTAACAGAGGCAGATCTTGGCAGAGGGAGCAGGACCTACTGCTTCCCTCGAGGCAGGCTGGCTGTTTAGGAGAGGAAAAAATAGGCAAATTCGTCTGGTGGATACTCCCCGAGGGAAAATCAAAACAAGTCTATCTTTTCATTTATCAGGGACCAGCAGTGTTTTCTCTCCCTCGCAGTGCAGGACAGCCGAGCATTTTTCTTCCCGTGAGCTCTGCTTGAGCCCTTCTTCCTTATTTTATTTGCAGGAGGCAGGTGGCCAGAGACAATAGGGCTCTCTGTAGGCTGCACGATTCAATCAGCCAGAGTGACACGTTCCAGAATCCAGGGGCTTCTTAGGCCTCGCCTCCCGAGAACACAGAGCACTCAGTGCAGATCGTTTGCAGCGGGCTCCTGGCAAGACCGCAGCGGACCCAGCAGGGAGGCGGGGACGCGTGCCTCACCTCCTTTCTGTTTGCCTTGCTCGGCGATTGGATTGAAACTGGAACATTGTGATGCCCAAACCCCAAACTGTTGGCCTAGAACAGAGCTCACACACGTTAACCCATCCGTATTTTGCCATAAGGAACAAAATTATTTTTTATTCACTCGCTCGTTCATGTATTCATCCAAACACTTATTGTCTTTTACGCCCAAAATGATCTTTTCATTTCCTTTCTGCCCTGTCGGAAACCAGAAGCCTAGAGGTGAGCCTGACCCCTTCCTCCACCACCGCAGCCAACCCATGACTGACCTCTGCCTGCTCGAGCTCTCCGACATCTCCAGAAGGTGTTTACTGTCTCTGCTCATTCATGAAATAAATATCATCGAGTGTCCATGGGTCCCAGATGCCACCTGTGCTAGGGGACGCTGAGGTATGAGAAAGAATACGCTCCTGCCCACCTCCCCAGAGATGGCTTTCTAGGGAGGAAAACCATGAACCCACAGAACCAACAGAAACAATAAGCATGTTGGAATTTCAGATCAAGGTACGTGTTCTGAGCAAAACATTCAGAACCAAGGGTCATGTAAGTGTGATGGAGCGGACATAGCAGTCTCGGGCACTGATGCCGTGGTTCTAGATGTCCAGAAGCCAAAGAGGAAAGAGAGTCATCTGAGGACAGAGAGTCATCCAAGGAAATGGAAGTGAAGTAGCCGGAGGGGCAGGGTGGAAAGAGAGCAGGGGGCCCCCCACGCCAGGAACGGAACTCTCCTTGCCCATCTGCTGCGATAACAGAGCATCATAGATGAGGTGGCTGACAACAGGAATTTACTGCTTGGTTCTGGAAGCTAGCAAGTCCGGGATCACGGTGCCAGCAAAGTTAGTGCCTGCCGAGACCCATCCGGTACACAAAGGTCTGTCTTCCCCCCGTGTCCTCATGAGGTGGAAGGGACAAGACCTCTCTGGGCTCTCTTTTATAAGGGCACTAATCCCATCCATGACGGCTGCCCCCTCCTGACATAAGCACCTGCCAAAAGCCCCGCCCACCTCTTATAGCATCACATCAGGGCTAAGTTTCAGTGCATGAGTTTAGGGGCGGTGGGGGGGACACGAATAATCTACAGCAGAGAGTGTGCTGAAGTTGGAACCCATCCAGGTCAACTCTGTGCAGTGCTGTTGTTCATGATACTATTTTAGAAAATACAGTGTCAGAGGAAAAGAACTTAAAATGGAAGATCTAAGACTCATAGACACATACACAACATTTGGGAAAATTTCTTGGAAGACTTTCTAAGTACCTAAACAAACTCTGTGTATGTCTATGTGTGTGGTGGGGGGGTGGGTGACGGGGTGGCGAGAGCATTAGTCAATAAGCCTCGAGTCTCTGAAATGTATGCTTTATCCACCGCTAATAGAAGATGTAATGTTGTTTTGCCTTGTTTTAAATATTTTTTTCAGATTCTGGTATTTCCTCGTACTAACAAAATGCATGTTTTGCAAATGTAGTAAGTTATATTAAGTAATCTTAGAAGAGCTCTAAAATAGAAATGAATAAAAATCGGTAAGTTATTACTTAATAAAGATGGTGTTTTTTAAAGCCCCAAACATACAAATAATAAGACCCTTGGTAAATATTTCAAAAATAACTTTTATTTCCTGCAGAAATTTTGTTGTATTTAATGCAAAATAGAAAATCTAGTTTTTTCAAAAATATGCAAACAGTTTTCATGACATGACAATATGTAGAAACAATTATAGATGGTGTGTAATATAATCTATCTCTGGCTCTGCTCCCAGCCTCTTTGGAGGAGCATTACTGCTCCTTAGATAGCTCTGGAAATCCCAAGGGTATTTCCTGGGTACTCTTAGAGTCCTTGTGATCATCTGCCAGCGACCAACCAAGGAAGACCCCAGAGCCAGCATTGGTTCCCTGCCGTTTGCTGCAAAACCAGCATTTCCTTCTGTGTCCCCACACCTCCCCATTCCCGGGGGCTGTCTGCAGCTCTTCTCGGGGTGCAGGCCCCAGTTTCCTGCTCTCAGCATTCAGAAGGATTGGCTAAAAAGACCTTTTGTTTGCAATCACTCTTTCCTTGGACTGATTGCACTGGCAACAAGGTAAGCCTGGGGTGGGAAACAATCTAAGCAGAAGACACTCTTTGCAAGCTCCAAATGACAAGCTGCAACCCACACTTACCAAGTCAAACAAGGAGACTATCCTCGTGGAAATCAATTTCTCAGATAGTCAGTAAAGGTCTTTCAAAACAATTTTCCCCACTAACCTGAGGCAAACAAACACTTGTCCCGATTCTCATGCGCCACCACATCGTGAAATGGTAAAACTGGTTTTAGTGGGAGGTAAGTCCCCCAAACTCACCCATGAAGTACACAGTAAGTCAGAAATCAGGTATTTAGACAAATGTCACCCGAGTTTGCAGCAGGCTACCGCCAGTGGTGGGGGGCACTGAGCCCTACTCTTTCCTGTCTCTGCCTCGCAACTCTTGCTGCTACCCCCCCTAACTTATTCCTACATGTGGAACCATAAACATAAGGCAAGGGTATGCTAGGATTCCACCATAGAATTGTACTTCTCTCCACATTTAGGCTGACTTAAGTCACTATGAATTTATCTTCATATTGTTAAAATAAAAGACAAATGGAGACCAGCCTTGAAAATTCCCTGAGCAGACAAAACTAATTTGGTCATACAAACAAAGCCCGATTTAGTTTATTTGGCAAGGCTATCTTGACCTGGGTCATCCCTCGCTTGTGCCTCTGAAAATCACAAGCAAAACTTGAACTCTTTTCCAAGGTTGGTATGAGGTAACCACTGACCAATTCCCTATCACTTAGGAACGTTCTAGCATCATGACCAGTCCCTGGGAAGAACACAGAGTCACCGACTTCTCCCCACAGGAGCTGCTTTATGACCATGCACCCCCGAGCCTCACTCCATGCTCTGGTTTGAGTGCTCCCAGTTTGCAAACTGTTGCCTGAGTGTGTGCATGATAAACTTCTGCTAACTGCCACTGGGGTGATTCACTGGCCTTACTTCTGTTATTTCTTCACTTTTGACAGCATTTTGACTGGTTATTTTTTGGAAGTGTCTGTATGAAGATAATAAGCCTGTATTTTTGTGGGGGATAAATCTCTGAAAGAGAGTGTGTAGGAAAACAGAAATTGCAGAGAGAGGCAGAGAAGCGCTGTGTGTAGGAGAACATTTCTACTGGAGCTGCAGAGCTGTAATTACGCATAAACTCCAAGGCTTACGTGGAAAATTTTCAGATCATTTCTACAGAACCTCTAGGGCTAGAATTATCCATAATACTTAAAGGTTTCAGTGAAAACAATTCAGGAAAAAAAGCAAACTATTTTTCTTTCAGTGTAACGAAGGCTTACACCTTTGTAACCCTCCCATGTCCGAGTTACTAAGTGTTAGGAAGAAGGTGAGGCCCGAGACTGTCACTGTCCAGCTTCCTGGGAAGAAGAAATGTGGATTCATGTTAAGCCAAAGGTAAAGAGGGAAACCTCAATGTGAAGGCCCGGCTACCAGGAGCGTGGCATTTCTGGCTTGCGTACATTATATCATAGCCACGGGAATTACACACTGTGTCACGCCGTTCACCAGTACAAGTAACCTAACATTTCCCTAATGGGGAACAATTCCCACAGAGTGGGCTCTGACGCCTTTATTTGCACTGGGGCTGTAGCTGAGTTCACCCTGTAATTATAGTGACACAACAAACCTTAGCAAGCGTTGGCACAGCAGAGCCACCTTCCCCGTCACGTGGTCCTGAGACGCAAGAATACCAGGAGGCATGCAGTCCCTCCCTCAGGGGCTAACGCTGGTGTCCCGGTGACACCTCCAAGGGCGGCGGTGGGGGTGGGGGTGATGCTCCATCTGCTGACAGTCAGAGAACCCAGAGCCAAGCCCCGACCCAGACCACCTTCTTCAGAATTCCCAGGCAAGGGCTGAGGAATCTACGTGTGGCCATGTTCACTTTTCACCAATTTGGGAAACACGCACAATCCCTGAGCCCCCCACTCCCACCCTGCCACCACCAAGGTCTATCCATCCATGATGGTCTGAGCCAGTTGTTGCTGATGAGGCAGATGAGTCCGTGTCTATGGAGAACCAGCCAAGGAGCCTGCTCAAGCACACCTTCCTCTTTCCCCCAGTCCTCAGTTACACTGAAATCTCTGATGGGGGTGGGTCTACACGGGCTTTGAAATGACCACCGGACTCGATACAGCGCCCTTGACCACCACTCTCCTATTACTCTAAGGGGCACAGGGCGATCCCGGGAGCTGCTCATTCAGTCCAGGCATATTTACAGAGGACCTCCCATGGACTCACCCTGAAAGGCTGGATTGCTTATTTGGTCCCCTAGCCTCATGTGGTTTTTTTTTTTGTTTTTTGTTTTTTTGTTTTTGTTTTTTTGTGTTTTTGTGGTTTTTTTTGTCAAATAGAACCACCATGCACACAGCAGAGTGTCAGGCTCTGGAGATATAATTAGACAACACAAATTTGCTGACCTCATGACACAGTCTCACTGGGGAAACAAGGAGAATGCCTCAAAGTCAAATAAAAGTGCACTTAGTGCCCACCAAAGGGGAGTGTGGCTCAGGGTCAAAAAGCAAACAATCCGTCGATGTCTCCAAGATGGAAATGTCCATCTGATCCCCATCCGTCTGTAGCAGGCATGGGCTACAAGCAGAGAAGGGAAGAGTGTGCGCAGTAAGATAGAGAACTTGCTCTCCTAAGAAAACATAATAATTAATAAAAGTATGGATCATTTTATCCTGGAAAATTGAATTCAGCTCCAGGTGTCGCCACAGGGAAAATATGTCTGTTCTGCTTTTGAAATGGAATTGGCATGCCTTTGCGCAATCAGAATTCGTATGTGTGATAACATGCATTCACGTTAACGGCCTTGAGTAATTAGTAAGTACGTGGACATAATACTTCATCCTGAGAACTGGAAAAATGCAGATCCGTATGACCAAGAAAACCGTAATATGTCTGCTTTATTAAAGCAAAAAAAGGAAGGGGGAAGAAGAGGAGGGAAACTCATAATGAGAATAATGAGGAAGAATTTGAGAAGAGATGTCTACTTAAAGCATCACCAAAATGAAAACCAACCGGAGTGGGCAAGAGGAGACAGCGGCCTGGTGAATCGCGTAATGAAGAAACACAAGAAGTGACAGGTAGGTCAGAGACCATGTGAGCCACGCAGAGTCCCTCAATCGCTTATTGTGAGAAACTGAGTGTGACACACTCACACATTCTGCATTTTAATTACATGCAGAACCTTCTGGAAGGGAGCTCTAAAGCGAGTGGAACTTCAGCTGAGAGTGGCAAACTTGCAGGGGTGGCGTGTCAAGACTTTATTTGGTCCATGACCTAGAAGGAGTGTGGGAAGGAGAGGGTCGCCTACGGCAGGCAGGCCACTGAGATCTAATAAGACCTGGACACAACCTTGGAGGTATATCTGGAAATCTCAAGATTCTAGCAATTGGAAGAACCAAAAGTGGAGAGGTAGGCTCCAAGTGAAGGCAGCAAGGAGGGCTCTGGTCTCTCATTTCTGCACCATTATTGATGAGCAAAGGGGGCCTCCCAAGGGGTGGCCTTGCCCCCCACCTCCATCAGCCCCACACTCAGGTACACACTGTTCCCTTGGCAATGGAGGCTTTATTCACAGTGGGGAAAATGCTTCCGGGTGAACGTAACATACCCTGCTTGACCCCACTTGGAGAATATATCATATATACCCAGAGCTGTAAGGTTGTAAGGAAACAGGCATATTACTGGTTTTAAAGATCATCATACAGCCATACCACACATACTCTGCCAATGTTAAAGCCGGGCATTTGTATTGGTATTAAATGATTTTCTCGGTTAAAAGTAAAAAAGTGACCAGGACGACTGACTGGCTCAGTTCATGGAGCATGCAACTCTTGAACTCGGAGCTGTGAGTTCGAGCCCCATGTTGGGTGCAGAGAATACTAAAACAAAATAAATAAGCTTAAAAAAAAAAAAAAAACACATGCACCTCCCTCGCATGATGTAGTAAGCAAAATTTAAACCCAAAAAAGTGTAAAAAAAAAAAATCACTTACCAGAACTGTGCAACAGAGTATGATTCTATATTCACACACAGAGACACAATACACATGCAAACACACCCCACACGTGTGCAGACACACAGACAGCCTACAAATACTTTAAACGTGAACTCACGCACGTGCATATGCATTTATATTTTTGTATGACGGTATTAACAATCCTCCCGGAAGTGAATTAACCACAATACTAAGGCTCTATGTTAGAATAATGTGGTTATAAGTGATTTTCACATTTTACCATTTTCTTAGCTTTTCAAAGGTGTGAATTTCTCCTGGAATTAAATATGGATTACGAGGAAAAAGCAGATGTTTCTTCAAGACATTGATATTAATATCATTCCTTTAGTTTAAGAAGCTGCCAAGGGAACATTAGGTCACTGTGGAGAGGAAGCAGGGGTGATGGCCAGTCCTGGGGCGGGGGGCGGGCTGTGGGGAGAAGCAGGGAGGAGGCAGCCCACCTCCATGCCAGGCTTCCTGTCCCTGTGCCCCCCAGGGCCTCCAGCTGGGCATGCCAGCCACTGTGCCTCCCTGCCCAAAACCATCCTGGGGAAAAGATCCAAGTCCTCCAAAGCACCCACAGAAGGGAGGGATTGCACGGGACTAGGAAGCGGGCTTGTGCCTTTAGGTTGAGAAGTCTGGCGTCCTGGGTGCCCTGGAGAGTGGCCTGGGAGGGACAGGCTCAGGGAGGGCGCGTGCTGTTGGACCATCAACGCCTGGCCCGCGGGGGCTGCAGACGTGGAGGAAGGCGGAGTAGCGACCTCTACGTGTGGCATCGGGAGGACGGGGACGGTGGCTGCCCAGGTCCGGTGGCAATCCGGGAAACCATCTCTCCAGCACGGAATATAAAGATAAAAGCACTGATTTGTAGGATTTCTAGATTTTCATTCTCTGTGGCCGACTTCAGGCTCCTGAAAGGTGTATGAAGGAATCCACTCGAGCCGGCCGGCGCATGTCAACCACAGCGCCACTGGGCTACGGTGGCGCCGCCACTATTAATTCTTTCTTTTTCGACTGGCAACCCCATATATTTGTAAGTGGAAGAAATCAGTATTATTCCTGTTACTCAGAGGCTGACAGGACTCTGATAAAGGTGACGTCCGAAGGAGTCATGACTCAGCCCTGCTTTCTGCCCACAGAGCATGCATGCCTCCTTTAGCAGCGGGGCCGGGAGGGACGCCTCTCCTCCACACACTTCTCTCTCCTTGAACGCTGAGGTCATCTTAAGATGAATGAGTGACTTTGTATGTTGAAAAGAGCTCCTAAGACCAAAAGGACATCCGGGTTCCAGTTCACAATCTGCCTGCAAACGTGTGGTTGGCATCAAAGGATTCGAGTTTTCAGTTGTAAATCAGTGCTGGTAACCATCAACCTTGTAGGACTGCGGTAAAAAATGCTCTTCAGGTGGTAGTACGACCGCAGATAAAATCAAAGGCTCAGGAAGCTCTGCCTACAAAGGGCTCGGTGAGCAAGTCGGCCCTGGGAGTCGGGGGGCGGGGGGCTCTCCTGACACCGCGTTCACTTAGCCGCCGCACTGCTTTGTCTTCACGATTCATGTGGAGTGACGAGCCGGGTCTGAGGAACGTTAGTGGGGCCGAGTCCCTGAAGGCATTCCTTTGCAACCCTGCTGTGTTCAGAGTCCCTCATCAAGAAAGACCAAACCCAGCAGTTCCAATAACAGCAAACCCAACAGCAAACTCTCTTTACAGAACGGATGCATATCCTCAAAGGCAAATATGTGTGTGTGTGTGTGTGTAACACACACACATATGCACACATAAATGTGTATACTTAGAGACACGTACCCTGCTAAAATAAAAATGTTAAGGCAGAATTACAAAAAAAAAAAATTCTGCTCATTCCGAATCTCAGATAGGGATCTTCAACAATATTTGAGAGTATTATTGTACAAAAAGATTAATGGAGGTGAATAGGCTGAGCCCATATTTTGGAATGAGGACTTAACAAACGCACTTTGTGAGAAAGATAAAAGAAGCATTAGTGTACGACAACAATGGATCATGGATCTCTACATCAAAAACTAATGATGTATTGTATGGTGACTAACATAACACAATAAAATAAAATAAAAATAAATAAAATTTTAAAAAGAAGCATCAGTATATTTAAAACAAATGTAATATTTTGTGTTTTAGTGGCGTTAACTTTTTCTGCCTCGCTGAAGACTGGGTGACAAAAGAAACACTCGAGCTGAGTGTGGTCAGAGGAGACTTCTGTCCCTTTGTCACTAGCATCCTCAGGATGACATCTCGTGTCCGTGTGGCTCTGTGGTGTGCGTGGTGCTTCCTGATATCAGGGCTCTCAGATGTATTCTAATTGGTCTCGGTAGCTCTGTCTGTAATTCCTAAAGGTCCATACTTTAAGTTAAAAAGAAAAGTCCCCAAAGTATTATTTTTTTCTACAGCCCTTGTTGTTTTTTGTTAACTACATGCAATCAGGACCATAGGAAATCGGACTCCCAGTGTGCCTTGCAACACACTGTCCATGCTTATTTCCTGCCAGGGGCAGCTTGGTCCATATATTCTACCCCTGAAGAATTTTCTCGACTTTACACACCATCAGCTTTCTGCCCTAAAGGGTTTGCAGAGTGTTTTGTGGTTGGACAGTCTCTTCTGGCTTTCATGCACACCCAAATGAGAAAGAGAGAGGACACACCTCTTCCAAATGAGCATGATGGAAAGGATTGGCTTGTACAGAGGTCCTAGAGCAGGATACTACTTATATATTATTTGCAAGTATTTTTCTCAGCCTCAGCTTGGTACTGTTTCAGTTTTTCCGTGGTGCTCTGTGGGTGTCGGCATGTCAGACATTGAATCTTTAGCAGACATGCCTAATGTGGTCTGAGTGGCCTGCCTGCGAGTTTGGGATCAAAGAATCAAAGCACAGATGTAGCTGGTTGCTAAAACTCCCAGGGAGCAAAAGCCCCTCGTTGCCACAACTCCCAGGTGTTCGGGCTGAGTCCTGGAGTATTTGCTGTGTGGCCCGGTTCACAGGTTCCTGGTTGCTCTGCTGCATGAAGCGCACCTCCTTACTGACCTCCAGGCTCCATGTAAAATCCCCTGCTGACAGAAGCTACTGTACTGGAGAGGGGAGCCCGAGAGGCTGCCTAGGGGAGAAGGAAGCCCACCCTTGGTTACTTGCAGGCTCTGGCGACAGCAGAGAAGATGCAGGACCACGGTGCCAGGCCAGGGACCAGCACCCCGGGGGCCTGCCCCTGCTCTGGAGGATATCTTCGGGGTGCTGTCCCAGGTCCGGAGGCCACCCTCCAGCAGGGCAGAGTGCTCAGGGGTGGGGGTGAGCTGCCCATGCTGGGCGCAAGCAGGCCCGGGGGCTGGGGGCAAGGCACCGATGGGGGAGGCAGTTGCCAATGAGGACACCCTCCAGCCGCTGCAGGGCCCTGGGGTTCAGGGGCTGCATGGCCCCTTAGCATGCCCCCGCTGTGTGCTTTCAGCACTTAAGGCTCCCCTTCCCACCTACCGCCTTCCCCAAAGCTCTCTGATTGCCCTCCGTGGACATTTTACAATTACTCTTTAAAACGACGTTTGCTTAAGTTTTACACACTTTTTGTTTAAATGTAAATAGCATTTCGGTTCTAACCCTGGCAGATTCTGGGTATAATTTGAAAGAAATGTGCTCCATTAAAATGGAGAGCCCAGTAGGATTTCTTTCAAGAATTTGCATTAAGGAATGGAAAGGCCTTTCTCCTCCGGACTCTCGGGCTGCTTCACTATGAGAAGTCAAGAGCTAAAAAGGTACGTATAAAAGACAAAAGCACTTAGTCTATATGAAATGGAACTTTTTACAAAGTTACATCAACATTTTTTAAGAGGAAGTGAGGGGCTTTTAAAAACTTCTTCACTGGCATCTTCAACTGCCCTCAACCATCCCTGCTGATAGTCACTTCTCTTTGAAACAGAAACTGCACACATTTCTCTCCACCAGCATACCCCTCATTAATAGGAAAACACTGTTGAAACCTTTAGCATTATTTGCATTTAAGAGACAGTTGACAAAGAGCTCTGGAAAGTGCCACGTGACAGAAGGCAGGGCTCCTGCTCAGCCTGCATATGAAACTTGGTTTTGTTTTGTTTTGTTTTAAGATTTTTATTTATTTGTTTCAGAGAGAGAGAGAGAGCACTCTCAAGCATGAGTTGGTGGGGAGGGGCAAAGGAACAGGGAGAAGCAATTGGGAACCTGTTGTGAGACTCGATCCCGGGACCCTGAGATCGTGACCTGAGCTGAAGATAGACATTTAACCCACTGAGCCACGCAGGCAACCTGCATGTTTGCTCTTAATCATGAAATTTGCCCCCTTTTCTTACGAATGCTAGATGAGGGCACGTTCCTTGTTTCAGAACTAGACTCAAGGGTGGGCCTGGCGTGATGCACGAACAGCCCTTCCATCGGCTCCTGGTTTCAAGGGGCAGCCAAGTTTCTCCCCCAAATGATGCAGATGTGAGTGAGTCCCAGAGGGCTTGCCCCGCATCGCCCCCGAGGGTGTGGTGAAATAGGCGGGGCTCACAGCTGACTCTGTGGGGTTTGCTTCGTAGCAGGAGGAGCCAAGGGCTGGGTGGGGAAGGGTGGAGGCCAAGCTCGAGGGGCAGGCAGACAAAACGGCACCCAATCGCCCTTGCTGTCCCCGCAGAGCCTGGAGAGGAAGCAGACGGTCAGAATTTCACACCAAGTCCTACTAAAGTGGCCCAACTAAAAAAAGCCAGCCAAAGTGAAAACGGTAAAGAAACAAGTGGTCGCCTCCCATCAGCACAGAGAGGGGAAAGCCTGTTGTCGCTGAAGGGGATGACATGGTGACCAAGGGCACCAACAGAAAGTTCTGGACTGGCTGGCTGTCCCCTCAGCTGCCGTGACGCCCTGCCACAGTCTGGTGCCTCAGACTGCCGTGCTCAAAGTTCTGGAGGCTGGAGATCGTGATAGAGGGGCCCCACACACTCAGTTCCTGGAGAGCCCGTGGCTGCCTGGTGGCTGTCCGCACACGGAGGAGAGAGGGACACCTTCCTCTTCCCACAAGGACACCCGTCCCATGGGATTAGGGCTCCTCCCCTACGCTCATTCAACCTTCCTCACCTCCCTACGAGCCCTAGCATTAATACAGCCAATGGGGGGGTCACGGCTTCAATCTGGGGGTGACACGATTCAGTCCAGAGCCGCTGCATGTAGATCCTGACCCTGACTCTGTCCCCCTGGGGCATGGACGCAGTTCAGAGAAGCTCCCTCATCCCCTGAATCTGGAAAGAACGTCTATGCGCATATTTTCCAGCAAGAGTCCAAGGTGGTGGGCATTGGTGCTGTTGAGTGGTTAGGTCTCCGTCTGTCATGAATGAAGTTTCCAGGAAGCTCTCCAAAACCCAAAGACTCCCTTCATGGGCTATATTGTCCTTCCCATCGCTCACCCCAGCCTCATTTCGTTAGGCCACAGACAAGTGTCTGGAACTTGAGACTCAGCGGGGAAAAGCATGAAGAGAGCCCCGTAAGCAGAGGCCAGTCTGTCCCCCGGGCCTCACGTGGACAGAGCTGCCCAGCCTGGCTCTGGTGAGAAAGGTGGCAGGAGAAGCAGGATAAAACCGGAGAGGAGTGGGTCTCAGGAACTTCGGGTGGAAGCAAGAGAGGCACGTCCTCCGTCATACTGCAGCCTGGAAAGCAAACTCATGGGGATGAAGATGACGCAGTGAGCAGCTGGGCTTGCAGCCCACGGGACAACGAACAGAATAACATCTGAAAGATGGTGAAGAGCTAAGGAAACACACCCACCACCAGTGCATAAAATTACAGGGAGCAAACCCAAAATTCCTGGAAATGGGGTCACGTAGAAAAGGAAAAGCACAGAAAGCCAAGCAGTTTGGAAGATAACAAAATGAAAGGTCCCCAAACACCAGAACCGGTCCCATGCCAGGGACGGGAGTCTGTGAAACAGAGAACACGGCCGACGGAGAAGAAAGTATTCCGAAATGAAAGCAAGAAAATTTCCGCGAAGGACCGAGTTTGTGGAACCAGATCTTTCTTTTTTTAAGTTTTTTAAAGATTTTATTTATTTATTTGAGAGAGAGAGAGACAGAGATAGTGAGAGAGAGCACAAGTGGGGAGGAGAGGGAGAAGCAGACTCCCCGCAGAGCAAGGAGCCCGACGCGGGACTCGATCCCAGGACCCCGGGATCATGACCTGAGCCGAAGGCAGACGCTTAACCAACTGAGCCACCCAGGCGCCCCTGAACCAGATCTTTCTTTAACACAAAAATGAATCCTGCAACATAACCTGGTTAACACCCTGCAGCTCACGATTGCCAAAACTAAACTTTCAACCCTAGAACAATCCCCAGCGTGGAAATAAGAAGCAGACTGCTGTCTCAGTTCATGGCGTTAACACTGGTCCCGTGCTGGATGACATTAGAGAAATAGGTGCATGCTTCGGAGAACAGGACATTTCTCCAATATCCAGGATCCCACACCCCCACAAGTCTCTGCAATTAAGGAATTTTTTTTTTTTTTAAGGAACAATAAGTCTCTAAAGAACAAACAAAGCCAAGCTCTGTTGGAATTCTGTTGATCCTCACAAGGGCCGGGGAAGCAAGCACCATTTCTAGCTTCATTTCCCTGACAATGAATGACACAGAACTATGTGTTTAACACACATTCAATATTTCCCTTGATGATGAAATCAGCCAATGAAGACATTGGTCCAAATAACCAAATAAGAAACACAAGAGCCGTGGTTAAGAGCATAGTGCTCGTGAGCCCTATATGTTCCTAGTTCTTAAAAGCAACCGCAAGGCATACACTCTCGAGTAAGTGTTCTACAAGCCCTAGAGGAACTTAAGAGGGATGCATGCAACCGAACGTGTTTTCCTGACCCAAACACTGCACTGGAATTCAGGGCCAGACCTTATTCTCCAGTAAGATATGAATAGATTGTTTATATCTGAAACTTGAGAAATCCCAAGTTGCAATGCTTGCTCAGCCCGTTCTCACTTCTCCTTGTGGATTGTCCCCCAGGTCTCAAGCATGGGGGGCCGCTCGTCAGCC
The DNA here is from genome assembly GCF_009762305.2 of Zalophus californianus. Classification (NCBI taxonomy): domain Eukaryota; kingdom Metazoa; phylum Chordata; class Mammalia; order Carnivora; family Otariidae; genus Zalophus; species Zalophus californianus. Next base: position 92,043,651 of record NC_045607.1, on the reverse strand, counting down.
TCTTCACTGTGAAGGGAACTCCTCCCTGCCCTGACTGTTGCCAGACTGACTCAGTGCTTCCCCGAGCCCGAGGGGTTCTGGAATAGGTTTGGCCTTTTCTCTAGGACTCTGTGCCAATAGAGAACCATGCCTCTAAAGTGACAGCCTTACAGTGGCCGTGGCTATTTTGATAAAAATTACCCCAAACTATTAAAACATGGTTAGTCTACAAAATTCTGTATCCTGTAGTTCTGGACCGTATTAATAGCTCCTTGTTATGTTACAACATACAACATACATTGTTATGTTATGTTGTTGTGATAACAGTTTAATAATTATTGAATACCTCTGCTGAGCATTTATGATGCTGAAGCAATATGAGTTTTGGATGAGAAATTTACACCTTAAAGTATCATCTTATTACTGCATTCTAGAGGCTGTGGTTTTTTTTTTGTTAGAAGAGTTGGCGAAATGATTACATAGAACTTTTTGTCGTGGTGAAGATTCATATATTTTAGGAAACTTCTGTGAGTTGGTAATTACATTTCTCGTTATGCGCTGATATATCCTTAAATAGGTAGAAGTGAATCAAATTATATAAACTGGAATATTTTCCCAGTAACTTACTTTATTTTGTTCTAAATTAGGTTTCCGTGTGGGTAATGTCTCTTAATATTTTAATTTGATCTTTCTCTAGACTCCTTATTTTGTCTTCCTAACACACACACACACACACACACACACACACACGCTCATACACACAAACACATACGCACACACATGATTTTGCCTTCTCTCAAGTTCTCTGGAAGAATATTTTTTTACAGCATTTCTGAGAGGCAAACAATGGGTTCTCGTGTATCCTTCTGACAAGACTGAACAGTTCTGTACGTGCTGTAGAGTGTCATAACACGGTGACATCTTCATTGAATTTTGAACATAAGCAATCAACTCATCAAACCTCCCCATTTTGCAATTCAGAAAACTGAGCACAGGAATCATGTCACCAGGACAAGTCCATTCCAGAGGCTGGTCCAAAACTCAGCTGTAGAGATTCCCCTTTGTCGGGAATGCAGATGCTGCAAAATCAAAACAGCCAAATCGTTAAATACTATGTCGTAGAAGCCTATTACGCCTAGGAAAACAGATTGTGCATGAGGAGCTTCCAACTTCAAACCTGGTGCGCAGCACAGGGGCCTGATGTTTCAGGATGGTTTATAAAGTGGAAACGAGGGAGTCTCATCTTTCCAGCGATCGGTTACCACAGTGGGGGTCTCCAGACGGCAGGGACTCAGCTAAGGCCTATTATCTCATACCATTTATAAGACGATGGCTTAAGTTTCTCTTACGATTTCAGAGGCATTTACAAAAGACATCCTAAGTTTCACGTATGTTCATGAAATGAGCTAGATTTGGGTTTGCTCGTGAGGTTGAAATGGTTTTGTTTGCTCAGGGAATTGTCAAGTCCTGTGCCTGTTTTGTATTTAATGTTAACAACCCCCACTTACGCTCATTCTTCCAGCTCGCCAAGTGTGACTCGAGGGCTGGCTTGTTCCTCTTCTCGAGAACTCTCACACAGCCCGTCCTCCCTGGGAGCCGCTCCATGTAGCCCGAGCCTTCTCGCAGAACGTGGCTCCACACCAGCCTTCCTTCCAGTGCTCACTTCTTGGAGGCAGCTCCAAGTGGACCCAAACCTGCGGGATATCTCACCAGATAACCAAACACAGTCAGGCTTCGCCTGGATGCCCAGTCTCTCCCCACAGACCTCTTCCTGCTGTGGTGTGGCTTCTCATGTGTATTTATCCTCATGCCTCCACTTCATACTGCCTTCCGTGTGGACCACACAGACACTCAGGTGAGTTTCCCCATGTGGGGTGCCCACTCCCCTTCATCATGGTACTGGTCACGGGTTTTATAAAGAACTTGTTTAATCCTCTCTCTGACCAGGCTGAGGCCAGGTAGCATTGAGAATTCACTATCCTGCCTGACACAGGTTAATTTCCTGTTGTTCTTCATAGCACTTACCACCTTCTAATATATTATCCATTTATATGTTGTTACGTCTAGATCACATGGGATCCTTGGAGACAGGAACAGATATCTCTGTTAGGTTATCTCTGTTTCCTCAGTCCATGGCTGATCACCGTTGCACAATTTATATTGGATTACATGAAAGGATTAACCAGAGAATTAACACTATCTAAAAGTTAAATTAAGCATATATATTAGTTGAAGCTATAGTTTCCCCCAGTTTGTTTTATGGGATGGGCTGAGATAGTGATTGAATTTCAAGAAATGTCACGGCACTGTATCTGAAACCATTTGCATATTTCTTTGCATTTGTTAAATCTGCAGAGTGGCTATGCATCTTTTTAAACCTCTCCATATTTCACATAACCTCTGTGTTCTAAAGTAGAACTGTTCTACCCGGGGCTGACCCACTCTTCCTATGGGAGAGGGCTCTTCCTGGGATACGATGTGCTTCATCTCAGACATAGATCCATGTAGACAGAACCGATGCCATCAACATGAATCTGCATGCATTCTTCTTCCTATTTCCATGTGTGTATGCAATACTAGATCATCAGGACATAAGGTTATTTGATTAAATGAAAGACTTAAAAAACATTAATAACTTGCCAAAAATTAGTTTAGCATTATCATAATGATAATGATCTTGTCATTAAAGGACCAACCTTGAATTTCGATTTACTTTGATTCTACTCTGGTATTACTATACATCATTTGCAATCAAAGTAATGCGTGGGAATCCGCATGAAGGGTTACTGACTTTCTCATGGCCAGTCTCTACCTATAGAGTCCAAGTCTAACAGCATTTCGGTAACAGCTCTGCACAATTTTGTCATCTCCTTGCAAGATTTCCCAAGAGTACGAAAGAGTTCAAAAGGAAAACAGGTGTCCAGACATCCAGGAAAATACTGATGAGAGATCCCCAGGCAGACCTGGAATCATGGAGAAGAAAGACAGAAGAAGGTGGTGGGGCAGCATAGGTCACCTTGCTGTTTCTGCTTTTGTGAGCTATTGTTGAGCAGTGATGGACTGAGTGTGCATAGAAAAGTCAATTCCTACACTTCACTTTCAGGGCTATCAACCACTGGTGTGTGCTGGGTGGGGAATATCATATTGGCAGTTATTACTCATCGGAAGATATATTATTCGGTGACATTACGCTCACTGGATAAATATGTATTGGGTATTTGTGGGCCTCGCTGGGATACAAAGATGGATAATACAAAACTACTGACATCCAGTGAGGTCAAGGTGAGGTGCATAGGTGTGTTGAGGAGCAACTTCTGAAGCAAATGTGGTCAAAGTAAGGTGTTGTCATAACAACAAGGATGGAGTAATTAATTACTTGGCAGCACTGGGGAAGGCAAGAGAATTATTGGTTCAGCTGGGTCTATAAAGAGCAGAAGCAGTTTACCAAGCACTTAGAATAAGTGACTTTAAAACAAAGGAGCGCCGTAAAAATCACCTCTTTCTTTCCATAATTGATTCAGGGTCACGGGCACGTGGGGAAGAAGAGATGGTAAGGCAGGAGGTGGTATTAGTGTTAAGACAGGCTGGATCGTAAAGCACCTTGTATAACCAGCGAAAGATTTAAAATGTGATCCTTTGTAAAAGTTATCTTTTAAAAATGTTACCTAATTGTTTAGACATACAATTTTTAAGGATTAAGATTTATCCTAGAGATTTTAATTATAAATCCACCAGGTTTAAGCTTTTCTCAGTGTAATCAGTATTACACTGCTTTCAGTGCTTTGGATAAACTAGAGTGAGAAGGAAATAGTGATGGAGAAATCATTTAAGAGCCTCTTATAAGAATATAAGCAAGAGATGACCAATGTTGGAACTTAATCCTGGAATTATTTCCAAGATTCATGACATAGAATGCAGAGGATCGGATAAATAACTGCTGGGCTGGGGAGGGGTATCAGAGGAGGGGGGCAGCATGCTGCTGGGGTTTCCAACCCGGAAACAGGAGGGTCATACTGCTAAATGATATCAAGAACGAGAGGGGATAAAAAGCAAAGAAACAGAGAGGGCGATATAGTTCTGGCCAAATTAAGCTTGAAGACCTGATCGATCATCCAGGCACAGATGCTTAGGTTGAAGAGAGGCTGCCCCTCGAGATACAGTCTTGACGTTCACTAGTCTATAGATAGAATTTCGGGCTGTGGGAATGGTGACATTTCCCAGGCAGCTTGTAGATCAATGTTAGGAGAACAATGGCATTGGATTTGGGAAAAGATTTTGTTTTAATCACTTAATTTAATGGCTACTTCTCAGTTCTCGTCTTAACGAGCATCTCAGGCACATGTGAAATTGTTAGTCATGTTCTCTTTGGAATGATTTCTTCACTAGGCTATTGTTCCTCCTGGATTTCCTCCTGTCCGCAGAATACTATCCCACCTTTAATGGGTCCACTTCCTGTGCCCAGTCTAGACACGCTTCGATATTTTGGGGACCTGTTCATGGCCTTACTCTTTTCCCTATAAATACTTACTACCTAGGTGGTCTAATTTGGACTTTGGGACATCACCAAGATGGTGACAAAGATTACTCCTGACTCGACTCCCCCTCACAAGAACAATGAACAACTCTTCAAGAACAAGACACCCCTGAAGGAATCCTAGAATACAGAGGGGAGGCTGAAACACCCTTGCACCAGAGAAACCAAGACAGATGGCCTTAAGAGGGCAAGAGGTATGGCTACACACGGACCACATTGCCCCTCGCCCAGGCCAGCACAGCACCACGCCAAGAGGTCTCACCTGAGTCTCTCGTTCCTCCAGTGGTAAAAAGAAAATAACCATAACCCACAATCTCATTCACAGTCTTTAATTGGCTTCTATCATTCCTCCAACTCATGTGGAACCAATAAAAAAAAAAAAAAAAACCAAATACTCAAAGCAGTCTTGAGAAAGAAGGACAAAGCTGGAGGCATCCCACATCCGGATTTCAAACCACATTACAGAGCTCTAGTAATTAAAACAGTATGGTACTGATTTAAAAACAGTCCTACGGACCAACAGAACAGGACAGAGAGCTCAGAAATAAACCCACACCACATAAGACCAATTGACCTTCCATAAGGGTGCCAAGAATACACAATGGGGAAAGGACAGTTTCTTCAACAAGTGGCACTGGAAAACTGAATATCCACCTACAAAATAATGAAATCGGGTCCTTTCATAACACCATACACAAAAAGCAACTCAAAATGAATTAAAAACCTAAGGACAAATACTGTAAAACTTCTAGAAGAGAGCAGAGGAGAAAAGCTTCTTGACATTGTCCTTGCGAAGGATGTCTTGCATATGTCTTAGCCAACAGGCCTTCATGAGCTCTGGCCACTGGCTGCTCCCCACATACATTTCTAATTCCTTTGCTGCCTGTTCTGTCAGTTCCCATCCAGTGGCCCCCTTGCTTTCCCTTGAAAACATCAATCAACATCCGATCTCAGAGTGAGGATGTGGAGAAAGAGGAAGGCTCGTGCATTGCTGGTGGGGTTGTACTATGGTGCAGCTACTGTGGAGAACAGCTCGGTGGTTCTCCAAACGTCAAGTGTAGAATTGCCATACGACCCGGCGATCTCGCTCCTAGGTATACATCAAAGAGAATTAAAGACAGGGACTCAAGCAAGTGCAAGTACACTCATGTCCACAGCAGCACTATTTACAGCAGGCAAAGGGTGAAGACAACCCAAATGTCCACCAGTGGATGAATGGATAAACACACTGTGGTGTAGAAATAAAAGGGGACATCATTTAGCCATCAAAAGGAATAAAACACTGATGGATGCCACAGTGTGGAGGAACTTCCAAAACATTATGCTGAGTTACAGGAGCCAGATAGAAGAGGTCACATATTGTATGATTCTTTTTATATGAAATACCCAGAATAGATAAATCCTTAGAGACAGAACACAGACAGGTGGAGTGGGGAGAAATGGCTGAATGGGCAGGAGGTTCATCCTGGAACGAGAGGCGGTAGCCGCACAACATTATAAATACACAACATTGTGAATTTACTATAGAGTGGTTGGTTTTATGTTGCGTGGATTTCACCTCAATAAGTTATTTTCAAATATTATCCCAGGACATTTGCATGTCCTGTTTCTTCTGCCTGAGCTACTCTTACCCTGCCCGTGGAATGGTCCCCGCCAAAATGTTATCGTCTTAGAGGACTTCTCTGCCTTCTAAAAATAGCATCCTTCACTCCCTACCTCCCTACTTTACGTTATGTTTCCTGCTCACAAGTGGATATGGCATTATAAATGCATGTATGTGTACACATGGTGTGTGGGGGGGTCTATCATGGGTTTCTATCCTGATTCTGCTATTATTTACGATGTGCCTCTGTGACCTCAATTTAAAGTCATCTGAATGTCTTTAATCCTCAGTTAATGAAAATGAGAAGATTGAAATTTTCTGTTTGGTCATCAGAATTAAATGAGATAATGCCTATGGAGTGACCAACACTGTCTCTGGGCATGTGGCAGGTCCTCCATGCATTATGATCATTAATTTCAGCACGTCAGAGCAGACTTACGATCTAGAGGACGTGAAAGAGAGAGAGAAGCTGCTCAAGAGGGGGCGGTCATGCTGTTTGTTAAACCTGAAAATTATTCTACAGAGGCGAGGAGGGTGGTGGCCATCCTGGGTCTGTTTCCCACCGGCGATTGAGTGGATGAGGGCTGCAGAGCCAACCGTACTCATTGCACCTGGCACAGTGGGAAGGCTTGGAGCTTCCCTGAAACACAAGTCAAGGAAGGGTTGTTGGTTTTTCTGGTGCTGGGTTTTGGTTGGACACCTAAAAAGGTTGGAGGTAAAAAGCCAAGAGAGGAGCATTAAAAAGGTCCGAAGGAGACCGGAGGTGGAGTTCCAGACAAGGCAGAATGGGTGACGCCATCCAGAGGCGCTAGCAATGGCCACAAGCTCACGCCCGTTTGTAAGGCTGCCTCACTGAGCCTGCGGTGCAGCGAGCCCCGGCTTCCGCACATCGAGTCTGAGTCACAAGGGCACATCCCCACGGAGCCCTGCCCCGGCCCCTCTCCAGCTATGCAGAGGAGTAAGCACATCCCTGGTGGTGAGTTAGAGCTGAGGCGCAGGTGCCCGGGGGCATTCCATCGGGGGGGCTGGTGGGATTCAATAGCTCATTGGAACATGTTTTAAGACAATTTTTTTAATGGGAACTAAGGAATGGTATTTTTTTTCAGGTTCAGTGTATTTCAAGTTTTTATACTGTACGCCATGTACTGTTGCTATAGTGAGAATTTCCACACATACACCTCCAGACCCAATGGGCAATTGAGATTTTGCTACACCTGCTTTATTTATCCCTATTTCATTCATTTCTTGTCGTTGAAGTTTAAAGCAAAAGCAACACTTCCTGTCATTTCACTCCTGCCCTACTTCACCATGTATTTCAAAAGGCAAGAAAAATTAAAAAAAAAAAAAAAAAAACATAATCTCAGGGTGCCTGGGTGGCTCAGTCAGTTAAGTGTCTGCCTTCAGCTCAGGTCATGATCCCGGGGTCCTGGGATCGAGCCCCGAGTAGGGCTCCCTGCTCAGCGGGAAGACTGCTTCTCCCTCTCCATCTGCCCCTCCCCGACTTGTGCGTACGCTCTCTCTCTCACATAAATAAATAAAATCTTTTTTAAAACCCTATAATCTCAATGCCTTTACAACACCTGAAGGATTAATAATAATTTCTCAGCAAATACAATAATAGCTCGATACACAAATACATCAAATGAAGTCATATCAAAAATATCTTTCTACATATATTTTTTTTATTTCAAAGCTGGACCAAAACAACAACAAGCAAACCCAGAAAATGTCCCACACACTGCCTCTGGCTTCACCTCTTGATCTTTCTTTAACTGAGCTTCTTTCTCTCCCTCATTTTGTGAGGTTGATTTGCTGAAGTAACGGGGTCAATTGTTCTTTAGAATATCGTGAATTCTGGATGTGGCTTCTCTCCTCAAGGTGTCCGTTTAAATTTTTCCACTGTCCCCCATGCGGCCATAACTGGAAGCTCTGGGGGTTTTATGAGATCCAGATTCAGCACTCTCGGCAAGGGATGCCTTCCAGGTGACAGGGTGTGTGTAGGTGCATCTCCTCGAGGAGGCTTCTAGCTCATGTCTTCTTTCACGCGATGCCGAGACCCAAGAGGGGATGAGGTGGTGTCTTCATCAAGCCTCACCTGAGGCTCTTGTCAGATGACCTACCGGAAGGATGTCCGGACAGGATGCCAGACGGGGCCTCTCTCCCCGTATACTCCTTCCACCATTATTATCTGGAATTCCTCTGGAGAAAAACTCTCCTTCACCAACTTCTATTCTCTGGCTCCCTGAAATACATTAATACCAGAAAAGCAGAAGTTCTGAATAAAATAGTCCCTTCAATCATGATCCAGGAGTGTTTTGTTCATTTTTGTGGTTTTGTCATTTTTTTCTACATATAATTGTAAATCTATGGATTTGTTTATATTCATCAAGCTTGATTCAAGGAGTCATGATTTCAACAAGAGGCCCACCATGCTGTTCCTCTGTGCGTCCACTCTGCAGCCTTTAACTGTAGTTTGTCTTACAACATAAAGCTAAAAGATTTCATCTTTTTTTTCAAAAGGTAACATATGTATGTCCACACAAAATTCTGCATGCAATATTTTTAGCAGCTTTTTTCATAATCATCTGAATTTGGAAGCAACCAAGTGTCCTTCAGTAGGTGAATGGATAAATAAACTACGGTCCATCTAGGCAATGGAATAATATTTGCTGCTAAAAAAGAAATGAGCTCCCAATCCATGAAAAGACATGAAGAAACCTTAAATGCGTATCACTAAGTGAAAGAAGCCAGTCTGAGAAAGCTGTATAATGTACGATTCCAACTACATGACATTCTGGAAAAGGCAAAACTCTAGAGACAGTAGAAAGTCAGGGATTGTCAGGGGTGATAGAGAGGGAGGGGTGCATAAGCAGAGCACAGAAGATTTTTAGGGCATCGTACTGTGATGGTGGATACATATCATTATACATTTGTCCAAACCCATAGTATGTACAACACCAAGAGTGAACCCCGATGTTAACTGCGGGCTTTGGTAATGGTGTGTCAGTGTAGGTTTATTGCTTGTAATACACGCACCATCTGGTGGGGATGTTGACGGTGGGGAAGCTGGGGTCGGGGAGGGATGGGGGAGACAGGAGGCACATGGGGAATCTCTGCACTTGGTGCTCAAGTGTGCTGAGAACTTCAAAGCCCTCTTTAAAAAGTCTGTTAACAACCACCACGACAAAAGTGAACATACGAGAAATCTCACCTCACTTTACTTTTGACAGTATTTAGTGTAAGATGCTTCCTTGGCATGTGAACGCCACAGGATCCCAAAGTCATCCCGTTTTCTCTAAGTAAGAACTGTGCTGCGCTTTGCGAAGACTGGCTATAAATGAACCCAGGGTCCAGGTTAAAACCAGTCTGTCCTCTGCTGTCCTGCCTGCCGCACCCTTGTGGTGTAGTCACTAAACTTTCATCTCCTTTGTTTGGCCATAAAAAACCGAAAGCAAAAGTAAAAATCAGTCGTGATACACAGAGTCTGCCATTACATTGGAAAGGTATCAAAGAAATAAATCAAAGAATGATGCAGCTTTTCCGAGTCTAGCAGGGATGAAATAAGATAAAATGACTTCAGTCCTAAAGCTGGATAAGTCCTCTCTCCGATGATGCTAAAATGTAGACTCAGACCCAATGATTTCATTATTGTAGTTTTAGGCTCTTGCGCTAGTTAAATGACATGCATTCAATAGTAGCAGGGAGGCAAATAATTTAATGTATTATTATCAATGATTTAATGACATCGAATATCATTATCTGGGAATCATAAGCCTGCTTTCAAAGATATCTCGAAAGGACGATGTATCTGAAGGGAACATGAAAAATGTCATATTGAAAACTCTTTCCTTTGAGTGCTTTATTTTTATCTGTCTCCCTCACCTTCCTTTGCCCTTCCTTCCTCCCTTCCCTCCTTCCTTCCTTCCTTCCTTCCTTCCTTCCCTTTTTGGCTTTTTTCCCTCTCCTGCTAAGTTGGAGGGACATAGTAATGGTTGGAACATTTGCTGTCGTGCCTGGTCCTTGCTTCTCTCCCAGCTGTACTGATCATTTAAATGCTATGTGAAGAAATGAAAAGAAAGGCAAAAGATTTGTGGATATATTATCTTCTACCCGTCTGTGCCTTTAGAGTAATGATTCCCAAAGTCCAGGTCAAAATGTGGGACTCAACTCCGATGGGGCTGAAGAGTCCCTATGACCTGTTCTCAGAACCAAGGGTGCATTGTTGGCACGTGAAATCATGATGTTTGTCTACCATATAGAGGACTGAACTATTTGAAATTGCTATTTTGCTAATTGCAAAAATATATTTTGACCTACTTAAATAGCAGTTTCCAATGGCTAATCCTAATCCTAATTACATACACACACATTCATGTAAATATTTTATTCTCCAAATATAAAAAAAAAAAACTGTTGTGACTACTTAAACGCATGTTAGGTCTTGTTGAACTTATTGCATCTTTCTCGCCTGAACGACTGTGTCTGAGACCAAGTCCGAGGCCAGTCTGAGAGAGGGATGTGTGACAGAAGTACATATTAGTTTCCTACTAGTGCTGTAACAAATGATCACAGTCTTTGTGGCTTACAACAATCTATAATGATTACATGTATTATCAATCTAAGTATCAGCAGGGCTGTAATCCTTCTGGAGATTCTAGGGGAGACATGATTCCCTTGCCTTTTCCCGCTTAGAGATCTCCTATATTCCTTGGCTCATGGTCCCTTCCATATCAAAAGCCACCCCCGGCTGGTTGGGTCTTTCCTACAGTCTTTCCCCCACAGGGACTTACTCCAACACACCCTTCTCCTCCCCTCTTCCTCTTCGAAGGAGCCTCGAATCACCTGGATTATCCAGGATAATCTCCTCTGCAGGTCGGCTGGTTAGCAAAGTTCATTCCCTTTTCCATGCCACATAACGTATTCACAGGTTCTGGCGATGAGGACATAGACATTTTTGAGGAGCCTTTATTTTGCTTTTCCTTCTGTAGGGATCTGAGATAGATGGGGCAAGAAGTAAAAAACATGGAACAGAAAAGGTACTTTTATTGATCAAACATCCCACAAAACACAATGGAAATTGAACTTGCAAGGAAAGAGTAGACTTGAGGGAGGGGTTGACGATCAGGCATGAGGGTCGTCTCGGTAGAACGCTGTCCTTGAGAAGGCAGGGACACATAGACCCAGAGTGCAAGCAGACGGAGAGCCTGAGAGCACCCCTGAGCTGGAGGAAACGGAGACCAGATCTACGGTGTGGTGTCAGACTGTATTTGTGGCAGGGACAGCAAGATGAAGAAGAGCTTTACTGCTTCCACTAGAAAATAAGAGATCAAGTCATGGGCTGGGCATGCGGGGAAAAAGATGAACTCAACTACAGCCAGTCTTAAAATGTGACCATAAGTGACCAGGGAGAGAGGAGCGGGTGACCAGTAAGACTGCCCTCTCTGCTGAGGTTGCAGACCACAATGGCTTTATTCCAGCCAGCAAACCCCCAGGTCACAGGACGCTTTTCCGGGTGCACAGCAGGTGTCCAGTATGGAAGGAAGTTGACAGTGTGTAAGTCAGACTCTGAGGAAAGACAGGTGGGCATCCCTGGGATCTATGCCTTGGAGGTAAATAAAGTCATGAGTAAATAACAAGAGAGTCAAGGATCTGAAATCTCCCTGAAGTTGGAAATACGCCACGTCCTGAGAGGGGGAGAGGAGGCAAGACCTATGAAGACTGTGATGCCAGAGGGGTTCCGTATCAACAGCTCATGAGCTCTGAGTTCAAGGCTTGGGAGTGGCTAGCATGAAGGGGAAGGAGAGGTGATTTGGGTTACCCACTCCGAGGCTGAGCTTGCATCTGGATATCTGTGAAATAGGAGCAAACATACATCCCTACTCAACAGTGAGCAATAAAGGAGGTAGTAAAGGTAAGGCAGGGTTGCAGGCTGGCAGCCCTCGCAGTGGATTTGGCTTGGAATGGGAACGCTGTTAGACAGGGCTGTGTTCTCAAGAAACACCGCAGTCCGCACGCCCCCTGCACCGCCTAGCATCCTCCCTGTCCTTAGTCTGACAGCCCTGGGCACTGCAGCTCGAGATCCTTGGTGAAACGATAGATTCACTGATGTTCAGTGTCATAATTGTGGTGTCGAGGATGGTGAATACAGTCCTGAGTGAAGAAATAACCAGGAAGGCTTTTTCTTTGCTAAAAATATGCCCGATGTTTGGTGTCAGATCTACATACACTTAAGGGATGTGCGGTTGTTAAATGTTTTGTTTTTGGCCCTTGTTCACAAGTTACTAGTAAGGATGGTCAGTCTAACTCTCAATTCAGGGATTGCTACCTTCCTGTATCAACAGTTTCTCGCCCTTAAATCCACACCTACAAGTCACTGTAAGTGGGCAAACCGAGACAAAGGAAAGCCGAGACAGGGAGCATCTGGATTTTTCTCTTAATTAGAAATATCATCCCTCGTGACAAGCCATGTGCTGAGAGCCATCAAAGCTCGATAACACGTGTGTGGCCGTTCATGTAGTTCCACTTTTGTGTCTGAGATTCCCATGATACAAAACATATCTGTCCTTTACTCTGCAAAGACAGCGCACCTGTGTGTCCCCCTGCAGCTGAGAACGTCTGCACCAGACCAGCTCCGCTGAGACCGCCCGCCACGCGTGGACTGACACCAAAGCCATGCTCCCAGGTGCTCTGAGACTCTGTAAGAAGGCAAAGCCATCACCCCAAGGATTGCTTCATTGCAACTTTTATGGCAGCCTTTGTCCTCAGGCAGGTGAGTCATATCTGGGACAGTTTCCTCTTCCACGTAGAGGGGGGTCATAAATGCTAGGTGCCCCTTCCATGGTTGACAGAAGGGTTGCAGATCCTGCGTGCAAAGTCCCTGGCACCTGGGTTCTCGGGAAACAGTAACTACTGTCTCCATGGATTTTATCATAACTTATGCCCTTGTGCCTGGCTGGCCTCCAAGTCACCAGCACCGGCCCACCTCAGCGTTGTCCTGCGTCAGGTTGTTTTTCTGTGAATTTTTAAGACACTTCTCTTGCCTCCCCAGCTTCTGAACACATCAACTTAATACGTGACAGATGCTTGGAAGCCTATTTCTGATTGAAAGGTCCTTGGAAATTCACTTGATTTGACACCGACTTTAAGCCTGGTCACCCGATGCCTTGCAGATGCAGCCGTCGGGGCAGACGTTACCAGATCTGGATTGGAATGGATTTTTTTTTCCCTAGGAAATACCTCAGAACTCACTTGTTTTGAAGCAATCTTCATTTCACACATCCTTTTTAACCATTTGATTTTTCTCACAAAAATGGATTTCAGGCTGTGTAGCCATGAAAATATTCTGGGTAGCAATTGCAGAGCAGACCGTGCGATGTTAATTATTGACTCGAACGGAAGAGTCACACTTTTCCAAATGATTTCTTCATGGTCTGCACTCCCCCTTCTCACCTTCTCAGGGTAGTCCTGCCTGGGCTTCATTTCTAGTTTTGAATCTCGCCAGCTTGCTGACCTGAGGAAGCTGCTTAGGGTCTGTGAGCATCAGGCTTCTCGTTTATAAAACAGGGATGATTTGTGCTTTGCTTGGAATTATCTCTTATGCTATTATCGTGTCTTTCTTCCTAGCACAAAAATTAAGGGAATCATTCTATATATGAGCCTGGTTATTAGCAATAAATCTTAGTTTTCTTCCGTCTTTCCCTGCAGGCGATTACTTTCAATGTTTGACCCATGTCCTTAGAATTGTCAGGACCCTTTGAAGTTGTCTTTCCTACTGGCAAGATATCTTATGTAGGCTTCTCTACTCAGTCTCTTACTACTCTTGCAACAAGGGCGCCTGGGTGGCTCAGTCGGTTGGGCAACTGCCTTCGGCTCAGGTCATGATCCCGGAGTCCCGGGATCGAGTCCCGCATCGGGCTCCCTGCTCGGCGGGGAGTCTGCTTCTCCCTCCGACCCTCTTCCCTCTCGTGCGCTCTCTCTCTCATTCTCTCTCTCTCAAATAAATAAATAAAATCTTAAAAAAAAAACTATTCTTGCAACAAGATTTTTTGATAAATTGTGAAGAGGGGTGGCTCAGTCAGTTAAGCATCCGATTCTTGATTTCAGCTCAGGCCATGATCCCAGGGTTGTGAGATCGAGCCCCGAGTGGGGCTCATGGCTCAGCAGGGAGTCTGCTTGGGATTCTGTCCCTCTCCCTCTGCCTCTGTCTTGCACGCTCTATGAACGAACGAACGAATGAATGAATGAATGAATAAATAAATAAACTAATGAATGAATGAATAAATAAATAAAGCCTTTTTTTATAAAGTCTTTTAATAAAGATTTTATTTACTTATGAGAGAGCACACATGAGCAGGGCAGGGAGAGAAGGAGAAGCAGACTCTGCTGGGCAGGGAGCCAGATATGGGACTTGATCTCAGGACCCTGAGATCAGGACCCAAGCCAAAGGCAGACGCTTCAACAACTGAGCCACTCAGGCGTCCCAGTAAATAAAGTCATTTTTAAAAAGTGTGAAGAAAATTTCCTGCTGACTGTTTTGGAAAATCACATTGAGTTTTGGGGAGAAAATGTGCCAAAGGCTATGAATAATCCAGCGTGATCAGGAAAAGGTCACCTTCCTCCCCCCTCTGCCACAGTTGTCTCCGAGTCCAGCTTAGTGCATGAACTGGTCCCATTCAAAGGCTGCTCTAACCGGCACCTGAGGAACGACTCTGGTCCCGGAATCCACAGGCAGCCCGGGGCCTGAGATGGGGAGGTGTCCCTCTGCCCCGCTTGCTCCCACGTCCCCCGCCCCCGCAGGTCTGCGCGAGCCTCCGCTGCTCCGGGAGAGCCTGTGCCAAACACAGCCCATGGGCCCTACCGTTCCAGCCCCGACCTTCAGCTCTGGTTCCGCTTCCCCATTTGAAAATTTCCCAAACTTTTCAGGTCCTCTGAGGTTGAGAGTCCAGCACAGCATTTTAGTGCCTCTGCCCGTGAGGGAGCGAGGGAGTTGAGGTGCTATGAGAAGAGGTAGTGGAAAGTGCACCTGCTCAAAGGAAATGGTCTCAGGGCTGGTGGCTGACAAGTGAGTGACAAAGTATCCTCTCAAAGTCCTCAAACTCAGGGCAGTGCCTCTCCACCTCGATTTTTGCCCTGTGATCCGCAGAGGCGCTTTGCAGAGAGCCGAGGAGGGTGCGGACACCATGAGCCCTGGCCTGGGTACAGGTGACAAGAGAGTGCATAGCCTTTTACACCCTCCCCGTTCTACAGGAATAACGGCCGAATGCCAGAACCACCACAGGATTCCACGCGGGTGGCTGCCTCAAGGGAGAAAAACAGAGGAAAAAAGGAGGGGAGGGCTGAATTATCATGAGCAATAAATAGAAATTCAGGCTAGCGGAGTGTAAGTGGGAAACGCACACACAGTCTCGGAGAGGCTCTGTGGGCTCCCTAGAGGGGGACCCAGCCACCTCCCGGCCCTCATGCTCTGCCTGCAGGGGAAGCAATCACAGGGCAGACTGCCAGGTGAAAGTAGGGATGGCCCCTGTGTGATGGAGGCTGCAGGTGCAGGGCCCCTACACCAGAGGAGGATGCCACCCAGAAAAGGGGCGACGTCAGGTGAGACTAATATCAGCTCCGGAACAGCTCGGAATGCGATGCGCTCCTGTGAACTCCGGGTCTTCGAGATAAAATACAAGGGAGCCCTGGGACACCAACCATCGCTGTGTACAGTCCTCTCTGAGCCCAGAGTCCTCCTACCTGGAACCTCGGGCCCTGAACATGTAATCATATTGCTTTACCAGGAGAGTGAAGCGGGTCTGTGCATCACCGGGCGTAGGTCGAGGAGAATTCACCACATCGGGCCAAGTAGACGCTCTGGGCAGAATGGACCACTTTCAAGGTCATGATATTTATGCAGCAATTGTGCAGCATGGATACATCAAGGATAGGAGGAAGAAAGGGAAGGATGGGAGACAGGGAGAGTGGGCCAGGGGGTGGAGGGGAGGAAGGAAGGGAGGGAGGGAGGGAGGGAGGGAGGGAGGAAGGAAGGAGGCAAAAGAAAGATGAAGCCTCTTACTAGAAAAAAAAATCTAAATCCAAGGAAATAAGAAACTCACTAATATTGTGCTCCATACAGAAGCATTTATAAATAATGGGTTTATTTTTTAAAGGACTTCAAAGCATGGGGTATTAAAATAAAAGTAACTATAATTACAGATTCAAAGCATGGGGTATTAAAATAAAAGTAGCTACAATGACAGATTGTAGAGATTAAAAAGTTGCAACTAAAACTGATATACTCCTAAACAGAAGAAGAAAATAGGAAGAGCAAAGAGAAAAGAGAACAGTGCAGAATTAACTCACTGCTGTAGAAAAAGAAGATTTAAAAAGCTACTCTGAATGCAGAATAAAGAACAAGTTGATTCATGCAATTAAAGGAAAGATAATGTATTATGGGGAACAAACAGATCATCTAAAACTGAGATAATTAATGTCTTTGTAGTAAAGAATCCCCCCAAGGGAAGCAGAATTGTGTTGGGAGATAGAATGGAATCATTTTTACATAAATAAAGGAAAAATTGCTTATACAGATCACAAAGGCACAATGGGTCCCAGGAAAATTGATATAAAATAACCAACACTGATACATGTCTTATACGTGTGAGTGAATTTTAACGAAAGACAGGAGAGATTTCTTCCAACCACCAACAGACAAAGCAAGTTCCTTAAGGGGAGGAAAACCAACATGGCCTCAGATGTCTCCAGAGCAACGCGCAACGTCATAAAACAGAGTTCTGAGGGAAAGAGGGTGGAGTTCAGGAAGCCCCTCTTCAGGACCTTGTCACTCAAGGGCAGGAGAGCAGACAGACCTTCTCAACCCTGAAGAAACCCATGGCCCCCATGAGCACTCCCTGAGAAAGAGCCAGGCAGCCATGGAATGTGACCAAGCCAGAGTTCAAGCAAGAAGGTGGGAGGGGGGCGAACCTAATTAAATATCAAGGGTTGGGGAAGAGGAGCTTGAGTGGATATCAAGGGTGGAGGGATTCTTTTATTTTTTTAAAAAGATTTTATTTATTTATCTGAGAGAGAGAGAGAGAGAGAGCAGGAGCACAGAGGGAGAAAGGGGAGGAGAGAGTGGAAGGGGAAGGGGGGGAGAGGGAGAAGCAGACTCCCCCGCTGAGCTGGGAGACGGCTGCAGGACTCCATCCCAGGACCCTGGGATCATGAGCTGAGTCGAAGGCCGATGCTTCACTGACTGAGCCACCCAGGCGCCCCATGTTGGGGGATTCTTGATAAACTGATTCAGCAAGAGTCTTTGCTAAAACTGGGCTCAGCAGCCCAAGGATGGGGAGCATGAATGAGTCTCACAAACAGGGCACAAGAAAGCCTGTCTAATGTGTGGTCAAGGAGCCAGTTCTTTGTCAAGTAGAAAGATAATAAATCACACACACCAAAACTAAAACAAACAAACAAACAAAAAAAAAAAACAGGGTAAAGTATAATGCTTAAAGTATGTCTCAAGAAAAAAAAAACAGCAAAGAAAATTGCAATATATTTAAAGGACAGAAAGATGAATGACCCCATTTTATGCAGAAATATATTTAAACACCAATACTAACATCCGAAGCAAAACCAAAACTAAAAGTAAATTTTTTTTTGCAAAAGAAATGTCCTTAATGAATCCATACTGGCAACAAATTTGCCAACATCTCTCCTTCAAACATTACTGTTTCCCTCTGTGACCTTGTGACTTTAACTTCCAGAGGACCTCAGTGCAGCCGGCATGCTTGCTAATGAGGGATTCCCAGAGCACAAATGGGTGCAGGCCCCTTGCAGAGACGGGAAAAATCTTGCTCGTTCTACAGCTTGTGTGGAATTCCAACATCCATCTTTCCAATCAGATCAGGGCCAAAGCGGTGAGAACTACTTTTTCGATGCATCATTTGACGTTATTTCTGCCACGTGGATGGTGGCTGATGTAGGGCACAGAGCATGGTTATTCTTAGCATCAGCCCCATGCTCCTTCTACAGAATACATATTTGTCGAGAAAATAATGAAACAAAAATCGTCATTTTGCAACACTCTCTTGCTAGGATGCTGCTAGACAAAATAATGACTTTGGAAGATTTAAAAATAGATAACAGCATTTTTTGCTGGAGCATTCGTTTTCACAAGATGGAAACTACTCCATCAGTAATTCTGTGTCCTTCCTCCTGTTCATTCCCCTCTGCTTTTCCTTCCTTCTCTTCATCCTTTGCTTTCCTCTTGCGTTTATAGTACCTGTGTTAGCGTGCTGGGAATGTGGAGGCTGATAATAATTCAACAAATTTGAGAGGTAATTCTAAAATTTTCATACCATGGAAAATTTCAAACATACCCAAAGCTGATGTTGTGGGGTAACGGCCCTCCCTGCACCCACCATCCATCTTCAGCGATTATCAAGCCATGGACAAGTTTGGTTCACTCATTTCCCTTCCATTCTGTGATTTCTGGAATATTTCAGAGCAAATTTCAGGCACCATGCCATTTCACCGTACGTATTTTATTGTGCACTGCTGACACCTAAACCATCTTTACGTCCTTTTCATGCCTTTAACACACCTAAAATTAACATATTTTTTTCAAATATCATTTTGTCATGATTGATTTTCAGATTAAGGTTTTTTTTTTAACAATATATCTAGACTTACGCAAAAGTTGTGAAGGTAGTATATCAATGTTCTCTGGAAAAACAGAGCCAGTAGGATCTGTAGCTAGACGATTTATTTAGAACTATATGATCCTCTATCTATCTATCTATCATCATCACCTATCATCAAGAGATCTACTTGAAGCAATAGCTCATGTGATGTGGGGGCTGATGAGTCCACAGTCTGTGGGTCAGACCAGCAGGCTGAAAACTCTGGGACAGTAGTTAATGCTGCAGTCTTGAGGTAGAATTTCCTTCAGGAAACATCTAGTATGCTTTATTTTTTTATATTATTTTATTATGTTATGTTAATCACCAGCTTGATTTTTTTTAAGGCCTTTGAGTTCTGAAAAAAATAATATTAGATAGGTGGGGGATAAAATTATGCCACACCGAAATCAGAATTGGGACTCTTTTGACCTAATTTAGACGAGAGAGGGTGTGGTTTGTGAGAGGAGTACAATTATGCTCTGAAGTCCCTTCAACCAACCAGATGAAGCGCACCCATATGTGGGGAATGATCTCTTTTACTTAAGGTCAACTGGTTACACGTGTTGACCACATTTACAAAACACCTTCACAGTAAAACCTGGGTTAGTGTTTGAATAACCTAGACTCGCCAAGTTGACATAAAAATAACCACCACTGATAGCAAAGAGAATTTCCATACCCCACATCTAGTCTCCTTTACTAGTCTTCCATCAGGATGATAGAGCTGTCACTTCTAATGAAACCATACTGACGCATACTTATTAACCAAATTCCTTACTGTAGTCAGAGTTTCTTCCTATTTAATTTAATGCTCTTTTTCTGCTCTAGGACCCCATCCAGAATGCCATGCTATACATAGTTGTCATGTCTCCTTAGACCCCTCCTGGCTGTGATAATTTCTCAGACTTTCCCAGTTTTTGATGACCTTGACAGTTTTGAGTACTGGTCACATGTTTTGTAAAACGTCTCTCAATTAGAGTTTTTTTTAAT
Source organism: Zalophus californianus (assembly GCF_009762305.2). NCBI lineage: Eukaryota > Metazoa > Chordata > Mammalia > Carnivora > Otariidae > Zalophus > Zalophus californianus. The sequence goes on along the minus strand of NC_045607.1, from coordinate 92,023,886 downwards.
GTTCTTCTCATGATTAGACCAGGGTTAGGGATTTCTGGAAGGAAGACCACAGGGGTAAAGTGCCATTTTAATCCCATCATATTAAGGTACACGCTATCAGCATGACTTACACTGTTGTCGTTGATCTGGTCACCTGGCTGAGGTATGTTCCTCTGGCTTCTCCACTGAAAAGTTACTCTCTCCCCCATTTTCTTTGGAAGTAAGTCATTATGCACAGCTTGTACTTAAGGATTGGGGAGCTATCTACATAGATTATTTAGATTTATTCTGCACTGAATATTTTCTCTTTTTTCGATTTCTTTATCCAATCATCTGCACATAATTAATTTATCGTTTATGTAATCAACTAGTTAATTATAGCATGGACATATGGATATTTATGTTAAACTTTAGGATATAATCCAACATGATTTGTTGCTCAAATTGTTTGAGCTTCGGCCATTCGGAGCTCTTTCAGTGGGCTCCTGTGGCTCTTTGTCACGCTCCACTGTAGTGGAGTTTGGGGAGTGCTTCCTTCCTTCATGGCACATTTCACATGCCCTGCCCAACACTGGAACCAGCCATTTTATCCAGGGGTCCTGGAATCTTTTGTTGGGGAATAGTTTTAGAAACTGTGATTTGGTTCTGGTGTCCTCACTGCTTTTTGGGATGTTGTTGCTTCTGCTCCCTCCTAGCTGACGGATCAAAGAAATATGAGTGTGTGTGTATGTAGTAACATGAGTACGTACACACATGTATATGCATTTTTGTGTGTGTCACCAGCATCTACATGAAGCTAAGCGTGAGTTCAAACTGATGTCTCCACGTCTTGTCTGCAATCATGGATCACTTGTTTGCTTTGCTTTTCTGCAACTTCCCACTCCAACGGGGAGAGATCTGACTCCCGCCATGTGCCCTCCATTTACTTCGCTGTTCATTTGCAGTGGACGTATACAGAAATGTCAGAATTCCTAGCCCGCACTTGACTGGGGAAGGACTTAGCCAACTAAGGCTCAGTATCCATGCTCCTCTTGCTCCCAGGTGACTTGGGCCAGCATGTGTTCTCACCCCCTTCAGGAAGATGATTCCTTATATTAGCAATACAGTTAGATTCCCTCCCACCATCTGCATCTCAGCCTCAGATCCAGATCTTCCAAACTTCTAAATGATTTAGAAATTTGATACATTAATATTCATTCTTCATGACATTAAGTTGTACATATTTTGACAAATATGTAGTGTCTTGTATGCACCATGACAGTGGTGGATACTCTTTACGTGGAATCATTTCATGTCCTAAAAAATTCCATGTCATTCACCTTAATGGCCCCACCACCCCAGAACCCTGGAAATGTCATTCACCTTAATGGTCCCACCACCCCAGAACCCTGGAAATGTCATTCACCTTAATGGCCCCACCACCCCAGAACCCTGGAAATGTCATTCACCTTAATGGTCCCACCACCCCAGAACCCTGGAAATGTCATTCACCTTAATGGCCCCACCACCCCAGAACCCTGGAAATGTCATTCACCTTAATGGTCCCACCACCCCAGAACCCTGGAAATGTCATTCACCTTAATGGTCCCACCACCCCAGAACCCTGGAAATGTCATTCACCTTAATGGTCCCACCACCCCAGAACCCTGGACGCCACTGATCTGCGTAGTATCTCTATACTTTTCCCTTTTGCATGACGTCACGTGTTTAGAATCACACAATTTATAGCCTTTTCAGACTGTCTTCTTTCACTTCACTTCTTTCACTTTCACTTTAAATATACATTGAAAATTGAATCCGTTTTTATGTGCCCAGAAGATCATTCTTCTTCTTCTTCTTTTTAATCGGGGGATAGGATTGCATTATAGGGGTGTACCACAGTTGGTGTACTCATTCATCCACTGAAGGGCATTGTGGTTGCTTCTGGTTTGGGGCAATTATGAATAAAGCTACTCTACACATTTGTGTGCAGGTTTTTGTGTGCACGTAAGTTTTCAAATCAGTTGGATAGATTCAAACACAATTTCTTGGAATGTATGATAAATTATGTTTAGTTTTGTAAGAGCCTAAGGTAAGCTGTGTGGCAATGTGGAGGTACCATTTCCATCGGCAATGAAGGAGAGCCCTGTTGTCCTCCATCCTTCTCAGACATTGGTCTCATCAAATTTTTGGAGGTTAGTCATTCTACATGGTGTTTCATTGTTGTTTGAATTTGCAATTTCCTGATGACAAATGATATTGAACATCTTGTTTTATACTTGTTTACCACCTCTATATCTGCTTTGGTGCGATGTCTGTTCAGAATTTTTGCCCATTCTAATTGGGCTGTTTGTCATCTTATTGTTGATATGTGTGAGTTCTCTGTATATTTTAGATACAAGTCCTTTATCAGGTGTGTAATTTGCAAATATTTTCCCCCAGGGTGTGATGTTTTCATTTTCTTAACAGTGTTTGTCGCAAAGTTTTTACTTTTTGTCATGTGTTACATCTACAAATGCATTACCAAACCCCAAGTTAACGTAGGTTTTTTTCCTGTTTTCTTCTAAACAGTCAATAATTTTGTTATTTATTTATTTATTTTAATATTTTATTTATTTATTCATGAGAGAGAGAGAGAGAGAGAGAGAGGCAGAGGGAGAAGCAGGCTCCCGCGGAGCAGGGAGCCCGATGCGGGACTCGATCCCAGGACCCTGGGATCATGACCTGAGCCAAAGGCAGACACTTAACCATCTGAGCCACCCAGGCGCCCAGTAATTTTGTTTTTTAAATTTATGTCTATGATCCATATTAAGTGACTTTTTGTGAAAGGTGTAAGATCTGTGTCTAGTTCATTTTTTTGAGCATATGAGTATCTAATTTTTCCTATACCAATTTGCTGAAGAGAAAAGTCCTTTTCCATCTTTGTCAAAGGTCTGTTGGCTACCTCTGTGTGGGTCTATTTCCACCTTCTTTATGTTGTTTACTGATCTGTGTGTTTATTCTTTCATCAATCCTGCACTGTCCTGAGTTCTACAGCTTCAGTAAATCTTAAAACCATGTAGTAGGAGTCTCCAACTTTGTTCTTCTGCTTCTGTATTATGTTGGCTATAATAGGTCCTTCACTATTTCATATAGATTTTTAAATCTCTATATAGATATACAAAAAATAGCTTGTTTGGAATGTGACTTTGTGGAATCTGTATAATAAGTAAAGAAGAAATGACATCTCCACAAAATCGAGTCTTCTGGTGCACGGCCATGGAATATCTTCCCATTTATTTATACTTTATTTGATTTCTTTCATTAGCATCTTACAGAGTTTCACATAGAGATCCTGTACTTTTTTTGTGAAATATATACTTCAGGATTTCTTAGTTCTTTTTTAAATAGTATTGGTCTTGAATTTTAAATTCCAGTTTTTCACTATAGAAATACAGGAAAGCAATTAACTTTTGTATATTGAACTCGTTCCTTTATGTTTCTCCATTTTTCCTGCCTTGTCTGGTTCTAATTGAGCCTTTTCAGTGATTCTATTCTAGTCTATCGGCACTCTTATTGTATCATGCATTCTCCTTTAAAAAATTCTGGTTTTTTTTTTTTCCATAGAGTTTACAATATGTGCTAGCAGATATTTAAGTCCACCTTCAAACTGCCAAATAACACTTGCTAGTAACTCACCACGGGGTCTTTGAAATTCCTTCCCCCAACCTTGTAACATTGTGGACACTGATTTTCCTTATCTGTGTTAACCTGTGTAACAACCACCTGCTACCACCCCACTGCTCTTGCTTTCCAGAAGCTGTTACATTTTATATAAATCGAGAGTAATCAACATATCAGTGTTATTTTAATTCCTTCTCTGATGTCCCTCCTTTTTAATGAACATCTAGCCTGTGATCTGTGTCATTTTTCCTTCTCTCTCAACCACTTCTAACAACATTGCCGGCCGGGCAGGTTTGCTGGCAAAAAGAAAACAGTGTATGCTGGATGTTAATGCAACCATATCAACAATCACTTTAGATGCAAATGATCAAAACACACCAACTGAAAGACAGGTTGTCAGAGTGGCCAAAAATTTCCTCATTTTGTTTGTGTCCTTGTTTGTCTGGGAAAGTGTGTTTCCTTTACTTTTCAAGGAATTTTTTTTTCTGTATATAGACTTTCTAGATCGCTGAAGAAAAATTTCAAAACTTTCTGTATTTCAGCCCACTCTGTTCTTGCTTGTTCTCCTGGTTCTTGAGAACTCTGCTGTCATTCTTATATTCGCTTCTCTATAGGTAAGGACTTGTTCTTTTTTCTCCTCTTCAAGATTTTTTGTTTCTCTGGTTTTGTTTTCGGGGTTTTTTGTTGTTGTTGTTTTGTTGTTTTGCAGGTAAAATAGGCTTAGGTGTGTTATTTTTATTTATCCTGCTTTGTTTTCTGTGAGCTTCGGGCTCTGTTTTTCGTCTTGACGGCTTCATTAACTTTAGAAAGCTCTCAGCCGCTATTAGAAGTATTCTGCTTCATTCTTGTTCGTACCTTGTGCTCTCCAATTGTGCGTGTTACACATTTTCTATTCCCCCACTCTTCTTGGGTGTCCTGGGTTGTGCTGTTGGTGGTTCTCTTTCACTATTTTTTCTCTCTGCATTTCCATTTAGAAATTTTCTGTTGACCCATGTTCCCTGATCCTCTTCTCAGCGGCGCTGAGTCTACTGCTGAGTCCGTGAAAGGCATTCTTCATTTCTGTAACTATGGTTCTTGCTTCTAGGATTTCCTTCTGATCCTTAGAGTTTCCACCTCTCTGCTTACTTTAGCTATCAGCGCAAGTGCATTGTTTGCTTTTTCCTTAAGCATCATTAACATATTAAATCTAATTATTTTAAATTCCATAGTCCCAACATCTATGTCTTTTCCCAGATTGGTTCTAATGACTGGTTTGCTTCTTCACACTGTGTTGTTTCTTGTCTTTTTGTGTGCCTTATAATTTTTTGCTGAAAGATGGACATTCTTCCAGGCTATACGAACAGAGGTACACAGACCTGGGGGGTTGGCTGGGAGGGTCTGTGTCCATCCGGCTGGTAGGTGCCGGGTTCACTGTTTGCTGCGGCTGCTGGTGTCAGAGGCTACGATCTCCTCCAGGTTTCTTCTTTTTCATTTTTAAATTTTTCTTTTCTTTCTTTCTTTTTCTTCCTTTTTTTTTTTCGTCTCCCCTCTTGACTTGGGGTTCTGAGTTCTCCTGCTGGATAGGAGTCTGAATCTTGCAGCTCGTGGTGCGGGAGCCTGGGCTGTGTGGCAGGGTGTGGGGAATGGAGGGCACGCCACCATCTTCTGGCTCAGTCTCAGTCTTTCAGCGGGCCTGCGTCGCATGGCCCCCACACGGCGTTCTGCCCACCTCCGGGGTGGAAGCGTGGCCCTTCTCCCTCCTCTCCATCCTGGCCATGGCATGTCTGCTTGATAGCCTTGATCTCTGCCCCCGTTGAGGGTGTCCTCCCCGTCTTAGGTGAGACAGGTGGAGCGGAGGACACTGGAGAGGGAGGGAGCCCTCTGGTGAAGCTCTTTCCCTTGGAAAGTAGTCGTATTTGTGGACAAGTCTCTGGGGTCATTTCCCAGGGGCTGTTCTTCTCTGCCGAGGCCACAACAGGATCTGTCTTAGATCCCCACAGGAAGGATTTAGTGGGGCTTAGGGGTGAGACCCCGTGAATGTGGAGACCGCCTGAGACGGGATCCCTGGGCTTTCCTCCCACAAACTAGTTCATGCTCAACCTCCAGTGATTTGTCAAAATGACCACAGAAGTGCTCCCGGCGGTTTGTGGTTCTAGCACCTTCTGCTCTAGATGCAGAGGTCTCTGCTGCTCGATGTTTCCAGGGGTGTCTGTCTCTTTAATTTCAGGATCTACCCTGCAACCCTAGTTCTCTGAAAGGTCCTAAAGCAGCTATAACTTTTAGTGTCTAGTTTTTCTCCTTGTAACAGTTGGAATCACAGTTGGAATCAAGCTCCTTCAATTTTGGAGCTGAAACCAGAAGTTATCCTAGATTTTATACGCGACCAAATTTTCCATCCACTCCCATCGCTGTTCTTTGTCTTGAGCAAGGGGCTTCAATATTTAGCAGCAGGAATCCGATCAAGCTAGCACCTGCACCCACCATCAATTTGTCTTTGGGAGCTTCCTTGTTTTCTGGCAGATTATGATTTCCCACGTTCATGCTGAACTTCTCCTGCCCAAGCCCTGAATGGACAGTTTTATACATTTGCACATTTCCTGCCCATTTCTCCCAGAAGTCTGGTTCCCTGTAGGGGGAGACTGGCAGATTTTGCTACTGGCTTGAGTTGTCTTCTCAAATATTTCAGTGAACAAGCCTGTGAAATCTACATCTGAAGAAAACAAACAAATTCAGAATATTTTATATTCAAATTTAAGATGATAAAAAGCTTATGTAAGCACAAAATTAAATAATTGTTTCCATTGAGCTGGATTTCCTATCGGAGAAGCCGAGTAAACCCCAGCGCTTTCTGGTCATCCCCTGTTCAGGCTGCCGGGGCTAAGGACGACCCTCCGAGCATCAGGTCTCGTGTCACGTGCACTCATGAATTAGAACATATTTGACGTTGGCTAACCCATTGCAAATACATCCTTTAGGATTCTTGAGGTGTCCAATTTTGACTTGCAGAAGCCCTTCAGACTGAGTTCTGATGCTTTCTCACTTTCATGTCTTTCTGAGTCCTGTTCAGTCCCAGACTCACCGTCCGCGTTTTCTGGCTCAGTCCTGGATGCGGCCTTTCCTCCCAGGATCCATGGCTGGGCTCAGGGCTGACGGCTATTTGGTGATCCCACTTCGGGCACAAGGCATGCTTGTTTTTTGTTTTTGTTTTTTTTTTTAAGATTTTATTTATTTATTTGACTGAGAGAACGAGAGAACGGGAGAGGGAGAGGGAGAAGCAGACTCCCTGCTGAGCAGGGAGCCCAATGTGGGGCTCAATCCCAGGGCCGTGGGATATGACCTAAGCCAAAGGCAGACGCTTTACCAGCTGAACCACCCAGGTGCCCCCAAAGCGTTCTTGCTGCTGCTGGATTTTCCCTGCTTCTAGAACCTCTCAGAGGATAAATCCAGAAAATACATACTTAAGTTCTTAAAATGAGAAAAATTACCTCTAGTCTTCCATATACACTAGCTTAAAGTTGAGATCACAGGATTTTTACTTCACTACTTTGATTTTCCTCTTGGATCTCTTACTTACCACATGGAAAATATTATTATGTGATTTGTTAGCACATTAGTGTGATTGCTTATTTGATTTATACAATCACAGCAATTCAATGTAAAAAAACTAGAAAGGGCAAATTAATTTTTTTCAAAATTCAAATAGCTTGAAAACATATTACTAAGTTTTATTGGAAAGTAATGTAGTTCATAAAAAAAGGGGGGGAGAAGAAATTCTTACAGAAAATACTGCTTTGGCACTTCAACCATAACACAGGCATTTTTTTTTATATCAATAAATGTAGATCTACCTTATTCTTTGAAAAAAGTAAAAGCCTACCAATGAGTTTATTGAAATAAAGGTAGATTCCATCTGCCATGAGTCATTTTTATTCCAATACATGTCTATAACATTCTTCCCATTTTTTTGTTTTAATTTTAATTTTTTAATGGACCTTATTTTTTGAAAGCAGTTTTAGGTTCACAGTGAAATCGAGCAGAAAACACAGAGATTTCCAATATACACACAGCCTCCCCCACACACAGCCTCCCCCATGCAGTGTTTGTGTGACAATCGATAGAACTGCATGAACACATCCTTCTCATCTAAAGAACACAGCTTACACTAGGGTTTGCTCTTGGTGGTGCACAGTCTCTGGATCTGGACAAAAGTCGAATGACATGTATTCACTATTCCAGGGTCACACGGAAGACTTTCTCTGTCCTAAACATCCTCTGTGGTTCCCTGTTCATCCCTCCCTCTCTTCCAAACCCTGACTACCGCTGATCATTTTCTCATCTCCATAGTTTCGCTTCACCCTTAACTACGGCATAATATTCCATTGCAAAATATGCCACATTTGTTTCACAAATATGCAAAATAAAAACAATGGAATGATATTTTCAATGTGGAAGGCAGGATACCCAAGTAAATCAATCTGATGGTGTTTGCTTATTGTTTGGGGTTCAGATTGGGATTTAGGGCACATGCAAAGTGTGCATGCAAGCTCGCATTGCAGAGGAGAGCCCAGGATTGGACTTATGTGTGACTGGAACATGACTCTGACAAATGTCATCAGCTGAGATAAGTGGGTCAGATGTTGCCCAAGACCCTCATCCCTGGACACCTTCTTGTTGCTAGATTTTTGTTGTCACTAACATTTCTTAATCTCTTAGAATGTTGTAGAAACTCTATTATTGCTAAGATTTGAATGCATTAGACCAATTGCATGTTTTCTAGAGTAGCAGAAACAAGTTGCTACAGATTTATTAGGCTAGTCTAAGTGTTTTCACTAATAATAGTCTTAAAGTTGTTCCTGCTGGGGGCACCTGGCTGGCTTAGTCAGCGGAATTTGCGACTCTTCATCTCAGGGTCGTGAACTCGAGCCCCACGTTGGGTGTAGAGATTACTCTAAAAAAATAAATAAATAGGGGCTCTTGGGTGACTCAGTCTGTTAAGCGTCAGCCTTCGGCTCAGGTCATGATCCCAGGGTCCTGGGATTGAGCCTCGCATCAGGCTCCCTGCTCAGCGGGAACCTGCTTCTCCCTCTGCATCTGCGTCTCCGCTGCTTGTCCTGTCTCTCTCTCTCTCTCAAATGAATAGATTAAAAAATCTTGAAAATAAAATAAAATAGAAATAAATAAATAAATAAATAAAAGTGGGACTAAAGTTGCTCACCTAAGGATTATCTATTAAAAAAAAAAAAAGTGTTCCTGCTGTCACTCTGAAACTTCGGACATTTGCACAAAAAACATTTGCTCACGACTGCGCAAAAGGAAAACTTCAGCACAATGACTTAGGCGAATGCATTGACTGCTATTTCTCCAGATTGAGGGTAAGAGTAGACTGTGAGCTTAGCGAGTACCTACACACCAGTCAGGGTGCACCCCAGGTCTCAGCAGACTGTTCGGAGCCTCTCGGATGCTGTGATGATGCAGTCATCTTGTTAGCGAGGACTTGTATGTTAAGGGCAATCTGAAGGGGACGGCCATCCCAGCGCATGTCTGCCTGGCCAACCGCAGCCCCGCACCTGGTGCTTCTCAGGATAATCAGACCGCTGTTCTCCTTGCATGATGCAAAGAGATGCATGATGTGCCCTCTCCTGTCCTGCTGACATGAAATATCCACATCCTATTGTGTAGTAAAGAAATAACCTGCCTGAACAACGATCTGCACTTTGCCCTCGGCTTCTGGGATGTCAGCTCTGAGCCCCTGGAATGTTCCGCTTGATAAGAGTATCTCTGTTTGCCTGGAGGCTTGGGGCCACACCAGATGTTAACAGAATGCTTTATGGTGAAAAAGTCACGGGGGTCAGGCATGTCTCTGTGACCAAGTACCCTGGGATCAGAACCCTGCACCCCAAAGCAAGGCGAGCCTCCCTAGCTGCTAGTACTGTGTGCACCTTGCCACATACCACCGTGGGGACAGTGAGAGCTGTCCACTGCTCCATGGAGAGGACACCTGGAAGCTGCATGTGCAGATGCCTCCCGGACTCTGCCCCACGTGGCTCTCCCATTGGCTGATGCTAATTTGTACGCTTTTGTTGTAAAACAAAACCAAACCATAAAAACAAAACAAAACAAAAAATCTGTCCCAGTGAGTATGATAGTATTCACGGAGTTCTCTGAGTACTCCTAGTAAATTGGTGAACCTGAGGGCGGTCTTGGGGACCCTTGAACTCTACAGGTGGTATCAGAAGTGAGAGTGGTCCTGGGACTCTCTAACTCTGCACCCACCTGATTGGCAAAAAAGATCAATATAACGCCATAATTTCATTTGGTTGAACTGTATGCATTTGCTAATATCTAACAGTGTTAAGCCAATAAAATGTCAAGTTCATGTGATTACTCTGAGTTGAGCTATCAGGGACACAGAAAGGGAAACTAAGTTATAATTACATAGCACATATTTCAAAGGGCGCATGTTCAGATACAACTGTCCTGTGTCTGGAGGACATAATTAGACATAATTAAGTAGACAAACGCCTGCACTTATTTTTAATGAATAAATCTGGCTTTGAGAGAAGAAAGACACTCAGGGGCCCTTCTACCAGGAGGCATGGGGTAATGAAAATGCAGAGGGAAACCTAGAGATTAAAATAAAGTCCGATGCGAGAAGTAATTATAGGATGGATTGCGTGCAGTAAAGGAAAGAGGGGTTACTGTTAATGAAGTGGGACGATAAGCCGAGGCAATTACAGACTGATGACATGGAACCCCCAAATCAATGCACTATGCACTTTCCATGAGCTGGGTGTCCTACCATCACGCTGCACGAAAGCCGCACGCGAGCATGTGTGTGCATGCTATACGGATAATAGAGGCGGTGGGGGACACCCATCTGCGAGGCCAGCTGCCCTGGTGAGCCCCTCTGGGGTCCCCGGGCTTCGCACGCTTCCCCCTGCTCGATGCCGGCCGCTCCCCCAACTGTCAGAGGGAGTCTCAGAGAACCTTCTTACAGACTTTGCACTTGGCTCCCCTGCCTTTTTTAGCAGCCACCCGGCTGCCCTAAAACCATTTTTAGCAAAACCCAGAGTTGGAAATGGGGCTAAAATAAGTAATTTCATTTCGTTCCAAATGGGTGGATGGGAAAACCTTAAATACAAAATATTTTCTAACTATACCAGTGAAAAGATATTTGGGGCTCAAAGTCCCTTTTATTTTTAATGTCTAACATGTTCATTTTAAATGGATTAGTAACCTGGTCTGGTACAGTAAGTTGATAAAATCTTTAAAGCCATTCTTTATACACTTTAAATAATATCTAACTACAAGCAATATGTTTCCAAAACAGGATCTTTTTGTGTATCCATCTCTAATTATCAGTGACCGAGATTATGTTTAAATAATCTATACTTATTGGGGCGCCCGGGTGGCTCAGTCGGTTAAGCGTCTGCTTTCGGCTCAGGTCATGATCTCAGGGTCCTGGGATTAAGCCCCACATGGGGCTCCCTGCTCGGCGGGGAGCCTGCTTCTCCCTCTCCCTATGCTGCTGCCCCGGCTTGTTTTCCCTGTCTCTGTCAAATAAATAAAATCTTAAAAAAAAAAAAAAAAGAATTTTCTCCTGGTTTGAGTCACCAGTAAAGCACACTTCATCAGTCTGCAATTATAGCTGTGGTATTTACAGCGATTCTATGGATACATATAAATACGCAACTCCAGCCCTTATCTCAAATGTTAAATACAAAGATACAATGCCAAAGAACATTCAGTTAGATATTTAATATTGATTTTATCCCAATATTTACTCTGCAAAAGTAGAGTAAAACCCTAAGGCAAATATTTTCCCAAAGATGCACCAATGGAGTTGTCAAAAATACATCACACTTTCAGGATGTAAAGTGATGATTTGAAAATTGTTATTATGAAACTGAAATATGGAAGGCATATTTTGAACAGAAGGAAAAAGATTTCCTAGTTTAACCACAAATTAATTTAAAATATGGCCAACTACACAATATTAGCCAAAACTTGTTTTGTTAGCAGTATGAGTGATTATTGATACAAAAGTGGAAATTCAAAAGAAGTAATTTTCCACCAAGCAGTTACCCGTGCATGAACACATCCCGTGTAGTAACAAAGCTACGCTTTTGCATTAGTCGACTTTGTAAGGAAGGAAAAGTTTGAATAGGTAATGTTATTTTCGAAATTTCTAACAATGAATATAAGGAAATTTCCGATACCTGAGACTCCTAGAATTTATAAAAACAGCCCATTGCTCACTGAGATGACTACAGCCGCAGGAGAGGGGGCCACAGGAAACGGGGTGGAAGCGGCCAGAGGGCTTTAAGCAGCTACACCCGGGTGTGTTAGCACGCGTCTGCCCCGCGATTACCGGGAAAGGTCACTGAATAGCCCGTGTCGCTGGTGCCCCCAAGGACATGGAGACTGTTCTGTGGACACGTGGACCTCAGTGGGTCCCGTGAGCTGTGGGTGATGGTGCTGGTGTATGCGGATGTCTCGTTCTGTACAACAAAGAAGTACTCTCCAAAGGAGGATGCTTTTTAAAAACAAAGATTCTGTTCACTTCTGGATGTTACTGAGTAATGTTTAAATTGCATTTTTGAAAAATTATACATCGAAATGGAAGTATTGAGAAAATATGCAACGTGTTTCAGACATCTTTAAAAATGGTTAGCTGAGTTCTTCCTTTGTTGTCAGGAAATGAGATCAATTTTATTATGGTGGAGGGGATAATCATGGTATTTGTTAATAAGTATAGATTACTTAAAAAAATTTTTTAAAGATTTTATTTATTTGAGAGAGCATGAGAGAGAGAGAGCACAAGCAGGGTGAGCGGCAGAGGGAGAGGGAGAAGAGACTCCCTACTGAGCAGGGAGCCTGAGGCGGGGCTCGATCCCAGGACCCGAGGATCATGACCTGAGCTGAAGGCAGACACTTACCCAACTGAGCCACCCAGGCGCCCCAAAGGCAGACGCTTAACCGACTGAGCCACCCAGGCGAAACCAGGAGAAAATTCTTGGTGGTGGCATGCTTTTCTGAAACCAGGAACGACTCTTAGTAAAATAACAAAGCAATGTGCACTCTTCCCTTGATTTGTGCCAGATCCGTTTCTGGAAAGGTCAGTGCATACCACAAGTGTGCAAAAACCTTGTACCTACACACAAAACGAGCTTTCCGCCCCATTCAAGTTTTCCTGCTCCATTGTTTGCATTGGAACATTCAAGAGTAATCTGGGACACAGCGGTGGTTTTCTGGGGTACAGAGACCTATATCATAGGCATTGAAGATTCCAGATGTTGTGGGATATCTAGAAACCTATTTCCTGGCTTTCCAAGTGCTCAGTAAATTTCCAAATTTTACATAGGAGGTGCTACTGCCTCAGAGGAGAACCACTGATATCATGCAATCCTCTTAGCAACGCCTGAGGTAACTGGTGTCCCACTTTACAGGAAGGGAAACTAAGGCTCAGAATGGAAATTATACCCTGCTCCAGCTACACAGCTGCAGGCGGAGGAGCTGGGATAAAGGTCACATCTGTATACTTCAGAGCCAAGACTCGCCCACGAGGCCGTGCTGGTGTCCATCACTTTTGGCTGAATGAGCAGACAAATGGGTGAATGAAAAATGGTACATAAATGAACAGCTCATAATGCGATCTTACAGATCTTTTGCCACCCAATCTCCCCTTGCAGGGAAGGATGCTGAGACCCACACAGGCTATATCTATTTTACTCTGTGGTTTGGGGAGGTTATGTCCATACTACAAGGTGTTTTCACATTTTGTGCATCCAGCATGTTTTCTTTGACGGACTCAAAGCCACTGGAGACACAATCAATGGTGTTTTAACTGCAAGAGTCTTGATTGCTTCCTCATGTCCTTGTATCTTGTGCACTGATGATGAGTTACCACAATATTGCAGAATCGTGATTTGGGGTTTTTTTTTTTCTTTTTCTGACTGTGAGGTTTGGAAAATTAAGCAGGTTGGACTATATTTTGCTAACTTAATATTCACCGGCAGCAGCCTTTCCCTCAATGCTAGTTCCTACTCAACCTCTTCGCTCTCAAAATGACAAAGTCAAAACATAAATGAATTGAATTCGATGGGCAGATTGGGCAACTCAACCTAAAACACCAATTACTTCTGCAACGTGATCGCACTAACAAGGTCTCACGTGAGACATGGTGGGGTGACAGATCACGGCGCTTGAAGCAAGATAGTTGTCAGAGATTTTAATAGCAGTTTCCCATCGACGATGTGTGAGAAGTTAATCCAATACTTTTGCTGCTCATTATTGTTGTCACCTCGAGGAGAAGGCGTCGAGCACATCATACTGTGTGTGTATCTTGTGTAATCTTTATGAAGCATACAGTACTTTTCCAGTTCTGCATGTGAGGAAGGGGAGACCGGGCATGAAGTCATCGGCAGGATCTGGGTCACGCAGCCAGTCATGATAATGCAATCAGGCAGAGCGTGCTGCAAGGGCTGAGGCGGAAACTCATACTGGAGTGTTTCCCTACGGACTGTGTACCCTGTACCACCCGTCCTGTGTGCTGAGGATGTTGTAAGGAGAGTGATGTATTCTGGAGCCCAAATGTCCCCGCGTCAAAAACCATCACTGCAGACCAGAGCTGTCCATTTTTCTTAATAGTTCCAACTTGATTGAAGCAATCATGCACATCATTTAAAACACACTAAATAGAAGCTGAACGAGAAGCTTCCTATCTGTTTTGCTGAGGGTTGAAGGCAGGAGAGGCAATATTTTACTGCCTGAGCTGACCACTTGCACCTGTGAAGGTGGCCAGAGGGTGGAGGAGAGAAGGGGGATGGAGGGAGGATCCAGATTTGAGCTGAGGTCTCCCCTTCTCCCACCCAAGCTAGGGCTAGGGTTTGCCGCCCCCCCCCCCCCCCGCTAACATAAGGATGTCTTGCAGGGCACGTCTGACTGCAGCCGGTGGGGGTGGGGGGGTATCAGAGAAGGTCTTGAGAGTGTGGGAAGTGCTCACATCGGGGAAGTTGTCAGAGCAAAGGGAGCATGAGTGTGTCCTCCGGACCAGGTGCTCTACACGGGGGAAGAGAGAGCCAGCTGGGGTCCTGGGGTCTGCCATGAGGGCAAAGCTGGAAGGCAGGTGGATCTCAGCAGAGAGTGCTGGTGGGTGCCTCAGGACTGCAGAGGAGTGGACTGGAGCTGCGGTAGGTGGAGCTGGGTGGGTGAGGTCACCTGGGATGGAGAACCCCAGTCCACGCCACCAAACTGAGGATGGCCCAGATTCCTGGCGCACAAAATCATGAGATAGCATAAAATTGTGGTGAGCTTAAGCCATCCTACCCTGGGATGTTTTGCTCTGAGGCCAACAGGCCACTTTGAAGATATTAAAAACATTCTTTAGAGATGATGTGAGTTTTAAAGCCTCTGCAGACACAGGGAGCCTGAGGCCAGATCACCCCAGGACCAATTAAGGACAGCTTTGCCCACACCCGTCACTCCTCCCCACCCTCAGGGAGAGGCAGAGGCTCCGAACTAGCAGAGAGAGAAGACCAGCCTCTCTCCCCAGAATTCGGAAACGTCTGGCGAGCTGCAGGGGTTCAGTGTTTGGGGGCCACGTTACTGACTGCTTAATTATTGATCAGAGGATCTCACAGGACCCGAGAAAGAACAAATTCATGGGCCTGCTCAACTTTTCATCAAAGGCAGAAGAACTAGTTCTGGAAAATAGATGTAAAAAGACTAGATATTTTATAATTGCATCCCATAAGGTATGCTGTTTCAACACATCAAAGGGTCGGGAACAAACCCTTTCCGTTCCTTTCGTCCTGTCATCTTCTATTCAAATAGATCTCCATTCAAGGCCGTGAGTGTCCCCAGAGTCCCTGAGGGGGATGGCCGTGCGGGGTTCAGCCCAAAGATCTGGGAAGGTCATGGCCACAACCTCTGCAGTGCTCTGTCATCCAGAAACGGGGACAAGTACGCACACTGAGACTGAGAGAAAAGCTGAAGGAAATCACATGGCTCGGCCCCTGAGGCGTGCACTGCACAAACCACTCTCTGAGTTGGTATTACGCGGAAGATTAAACCTGGATTTGTTTCTGTCTCAGTGACTCTGTGTTCTGGAGCTTGCGGCCACATGCATTCCTAGGTGACACCCTTATTCATTCATTGATATACTCACTTCTCGAGCAGACAACACGTGCCCTGGTTATGGCAGTCACTGGAGGTGGGCAGTGCTGGGGGCACCCAGTAAGCAAGATATTGGGTTGCCTGCCCGACAACAGGTACCGAGCATTGCAGAGAAGACAGACAGAAACAAGTTATCAGGTGAGGCAGCACCATCATTTTGGATAATAATATTTCCATGAAGAATGACAAGCAGGCAAATGAAGGAAAGAAAGACCCAACAGGGCTGTCTCGTCTGCAACGGTCAGGAAGTGACCTCTGGAGGGGAGGCATTCGATCACCCCCCACCTCCAACCCGAGGGATCTGGAAGCAGGCCATGGGAGCATCCCAGGCCCAGCACCATGGAGCAGGACCCCGGGCAGGAAGCAGGTGGGGGCCTCGGGAAGAAGGGGCTGCTGTTGGGGGTGGGCAGCAGGTGCACACAGGACAAGGGGAGTTTCTCTCGAGCATGACGGGAAGGTCTTGTTTTTCTCCACCATTTGACCATAAGCTCTGGGCAATCTGTCGTGTTTGTTTCCAGAATCCCGCACAGTGCCTCATACATATGGCAAGCTCAATAAATATTTTTTGAACTAAAAACATAATGTCTGTGTACAGGGAGAGAGAGAGATTATGTTCAACAGTCATTGATTCATTGAGGCTCAGTAAAAACAGAACTGTTTCGGCGTGTCTGAGAAGTACAGAGAACATGCTCGGCTTGCCAGGCAAGAAATTCCACGGTGGGAATGCCCATGGCAGCCTCTAAGGACATCACGTCCTATACAGCAGGCCAGCTGGAAGTCACAAAACAGAAGGCTCCCAGACCAAATTACAGTGTCCCAAGCACACGGTTCTCCGATCGATGGGAATCGTACAGTGAGGTGCAAGGAGAGTGAGAAGGGCAGGCAAACACGGAGGGTGGGGTGCAAGCCGGGGGGGGGGGGGCCCACACTTGCTGCATCCTGGGTTTGCAAGAACCATATGTGCCCTTTCTCTCTCCCCGTCTGTTCCCAGCATCAGCCTTGCCGGCCACGTGGTGTGGTAGCAGGGACCAGAGTTGAGGTTTGTGCCAGGGACCCAACAGATGGAAGGTTCTTGGAGCCAATGCACACCCGCCCCACTGGTGAGATGCAGGGACAAACGCCGTGTGGGCCAAGGAGCAGCTCTGGATTTTATCTGTGTTCTTTGCAAAGGACACCTGGGGACAGAATGGATATCACCAATGAGTGGCTGTACATGCTCAAGCATATTCAGTACCTGTATATTTAGTGCATGACGAGTGGGTTCTGTTCTGTGATCCAGCCACTCCCTGCCAATTACATTCACACGCGGGAGAGTTCCACCCTCACAGATCCCAACTCGCTTACCTAGACTTAGCATGTGTGAAGTCCATCCACGTCACTGGGCACTTGCCTTGTGTCATAGACGTGGGGATTTACAAACAATACAGCAAATGGGCTTTTCAGAGTTTGCTTGCAAAATCATCATGTCCAGGCATTTGGCGAAATCCTTCGTAAATAAGTCTCATTCGTAAATACATTGTGTTAAAAACGAACACAATTCCCCTGCAAGTATTTTCAAGGAATAACCTAGTAACTTAATTGGAATCAGAGGCCCAGACCCACTGCCATCTATATGATCACAATCATAAGTGTCATTATTGGAGGCTGGACCCTGAAGGAAGATGTCGGGGACCACCCAGGAAAGAATTCATGAGAAACTGCGAGGCACTGCCCAATGATCACAGTGTTTGGAGTCCCACCCCTGGATTCGACTCTTGACTCTGGCTACTTCTTAGCTATATTCTTCATCAACCCAGACTGTTAATCGAAGGGTCCAATGAGTGTGGGAAGCAGCTGGGGATTTGAGACACACCGCTGATCAAGAGCCAGTCACGGGCTCAGAGAGATGTGTGAACTTGTCCTGGGTGACCACTGCACAGGGCAGACCCCAGTGCCACGCCACCTGGCGCGAACACAGGCTCATGGGGGATGCCCAAGAAACCACAGCTGCTTCCTTGTGTTTCGCCCGCAGAAGGAAAAACCAACATGGCCATTCAGTGGTTTCCAGATTTAACAAACTTCCCAGAAGAAGAGCCTCTCTTCTCTCCCTCCAGCCCTATTTTTTACTTTTGTATTTTAAAATCTACTTGCGCACATGTTAATATGGCCTTTGGAGACTGGCTACCTGGGGATCTCGGTGGACGGGACTGGCTAGCCTCAGCCTCACTAGTGACCTGCCACAGAGCAGCGACTGGGGCCAGGAGCCTCTTTACATGTCATTCCCAAAACCGCCAACGATCCCCGATTGTGTTTCTAAAACAAAGGGGAAAAAAATGATACCTCTTCACGGGAGCAGTGAGAAAACTAGCTGTTGATTATAAATGAATGAACAACAGATACAGAGCCTAAAGGAATGATTTATGGGAAGGAAGGGGGACATTTGTGTTTATGTGCATGATATGCATGACATTATGGGTTGTATTAAATGCGCGTGCATTGTGTACTATCCCATAATCGGTCTGGTCGTACAACCTTGTGTTACAAGCATTATCAAAACTACCAGGCAAAGGACTGTGGAAGCCTGAGCACCTTCTCTAGCCCAGGGCACGAAGGGTGCCCTTGCCAGGGGCTGCTTACACTGGTGACTACAATCGATCTACCTGACTACAAACGTGCACCACAGCTCATCCCAGGCTCCCGGCCCCTACTGCCTTGGCCACTGTACAAGTCGACTTATCTATTGACTTCTCCAGGCATCGGGGCTGGTGACGTCTGCGTCTTCCACAGCGTTGTTTCCAGAACCCGCACAGCTATGTTCACCCATCTAAAGAGTTCCCCAATTTTATCAATTTTCTCTTAAAACACATTATGTAAGCATTTTGCCTTTTTTGAAAGCCTAACAGCCCTGATAATCTCCGGTTTAAATAAGAAAAAAATAATGTGTGAATCATCCATCTATTTAATGGTGCTCCCAACAGGTGTGCAGTGGGCGGTCATCTCCTCATCTTCTTTATCCATTCATCTGTCGATGGACATCTTGGCTCTTTCCACAGTCTGGCTATTGTGGACATTGCTGCTATAAATATTGGGGTGCACATACCCCTTTGGATCCCTACATTTGTATCTTTGGGGTAAATACCCAGTAGTGCAATTGCTGGATCTTAGGGTAGCTCTATTTTCAACTGTTTGAGGAACCTCCATACTGTTTTCCAGAGTGGTTGCACCAGCCTGCATTCCCACCAACAGTGTAGGAGGGTTCCCCTTTCTCTGCATCCCCGCCAACATCTGTCGTTTCCTGACTTGTTCATTTTAGCCATTCTGACTGGTGTGAGGTGTTATCTCATGGAGGTTTTGATTTGGATTTCCCTGATGCCGAGTGATGTTGAGCACTTTTTCATGTGTCTGTTGGCCATTTGGATGTCTTCTTTGGGAAAATGTCCATTCGTGTCTTCTGTCCATTTCTTGATTGGATTATTTGTTCTTTGGGTGTGGAGTTTGATTAGTTCTTTATAGATTTTGGATACTAGCCCTTTATCTGTCATTTGCAAATATCTTCTCCCATTCTGTCGGTTGTCTTTTGGTTTTGTGGACTGTTTCTTTTGCTGTGCCTTTTTATCTTGATGAAATCCCAATAGTTCATTTTTGCCCTGGCTTCCCTTGCCTTTGGCGATGTTTCTAGGAAGAAGTTGCTGCGGCTGAGGTCGAAGAGGTTGCTGCCTGTGTTCTCCTCTAGGATTTGGATGGACTCCTGTCTCACGTTCAGGTCTTTCAACCATTTGGAGTCTATTTTTGTGTGTGGTGTAAGGAAATGGTCCAGTTTCATTCTTCTGCATGTGGCTGTCCAATTTCCCAACACCATTTGTTGAAGAGACTGTCTTTTTTCCATTGGACATTCTTTCCTGCTTTGTCAAAGATGAGTTGACCATAGAGTTGAGGGTCCATTTCTGGGCTCTCGATTCTGTTCCATTGATCTATGTGTCTGTTTTTGTGCCAGTACCATACTGTCTTGATGATGACGGCTTTGTAATAGAGCTGAGGTCCGGAATTGTGATGCCACCAGCTTTGCTTTTCTTTTTCAACATTCCTCTGGCTATTCGGGGTCTCTTCTGGTTCCATACAAATTTTAGGATTATTTGTTCCATTTCTTTGAAAGAAGTGGATGGTATTTTGATGGGGATTGCATTGAATGTGTAGATTGCTCTAGGTAGCATTGACATCTTCACAATGTTGGTTCTTCCAATCCATGAGAAACGTTTTTCCATTTCTTTGTGTCTTCCTCAATTTCTTTCATGAGTATTATATAGTTTTCTGAGTACAGATCCTTTGCCTCTTTGGTTAGATTTATTCCTAGGTATCTTATGGTTTTGGGTGCAATTGTGAATGGGATCGACTCCTTAATTTCTCTCTCTTCTGTCTTGTTGTTGGTGTACAGGAATGCCACTGATTTCTGTGCATTGATTTTCTATTCTGCCACTTTACTGAATTCCTGTATGAGTTCTAGCAGTCTTGGGGTGGAGTCTTTTGGGTTTTCCACATAAAGTACCCTATCATCTGCAAAGAGTGAGAGTTTGACTTCCTCTTTGCCGATTTGGATGCCTTTGATTTCTTTTTGTTGTCTGATTGCTGAAGCTAGGACTTCTAATACTATGTTGAATAGCAGTGGTGAGAGTGGACATCCCTGCCGCGTTCCTGACCTTAGGGGAAAAGCTCTCAGCTTTTCCCCATTGAGAATGATATTCGCTGTAGGTTTTCCATAGATGGCTTTTATGATATTGAGGTATATACCCTCTATCCCTATACTCTGAAGAGTTTTGATCAAGAAAGGATGCTGTACTTTGTCAAATGCTTTTTCTGCATCTATTGAGAGGATCATATGATTCTTGTTCTTTCTTTTGTTAATATATTGTACCACGTTGATTGATGTGGATGTTGAACCAACCTTGCAGCCCAGGGATAAATCCCACTTGGTCATGGTGAATGATCCTTTTAGTGTACTGTTGGATCGTATTGGCTAGTATTTTGGTGAGAATTTTTGCATCCATGTTCATCAGGGATATTGGTCTGTAGTTCTCTTTTTTGATGGGGTCTTTGGTTTTGGGATGAAGGTAATGGTGGCCTCATAAAACGAGTTTGGAAGTTTTCCTTTCATTTCTATTTTTTGGAACCGTTTCAGGAGAATAGGTATTAATTCTTCTTTAAATGTTTGGTAGAATTCCCCTGGGAAGCCATCTGGCCCTGGGCTTTTGTTTCTTGGGAGATTTTTGATGACTGCTTCAATTTCCTTAGTGGTTATAGGTCTGTTCAGGTTTTCTATTTCTTCCTGGTTCAATTTGGGTAGTTGATACATCTCTAGGAATGCATCCATTTCTTCCAGGTTATCTAATTTGCTGGCATAGAGTTGCTCATAATATGTTCTTATAATTGTTTGTATTTCTTTGGTGTTGGTTGTGGTCTCTCCTCTTTCATTCATGATTTTGTGGATTTGGGTCATTTCTCTTTTCTTTTTGATAAGTCTGGCCAGGGGTTTATCAATCTTGTTAATTCTTTCAAAGAACCAGCTCCTAGTTTTGTTGATCTCTTCTACTGTTCTTTTGGTTTCTAGTTCATTGATTTCTGCTCTGATCTTTATTATTTCTCTTCTCCTTCTGGGTTTAGGCTTTATTTGCTGTTTTTTCTCTAGCTCCTTTAGGTGTAGGGTTAGGTTGTGTATTTGAGACCTTTCTTGTTTCTTGAGAAAGGCTTGTATTGCTATGTAATTTCCTCTTAGGACTGCCTTTGCTGCATCCCAAAGATTTTGAACAGTTGTGTTTTCATTTTCATTGGTTTCCATGAATTTTTTTTAATCCTTCTTCTTTTAATTAAAAATTTTTAAATTCTTCTTTAATTCTTTTTTTAATTCTTCTTTAATTTCCTGGCTGACCCATCCATTCTTTAGTAGGATGCTCTTTAGCCTCCATGTATTTGAGTTCTTTCTGACTTTCCTCCTGTGATTGAGTTCCAGTTTCAAAGCATTGTGGTCTCAGTCATCTCCATCATTGCTGCTTCCCCGCCAGAGCAGAAGAGTAAAAGCAGAAAGATCACAAAGCAGAGGGAATACACTCCAAAAATTAAGTAGCAATTGGTCCAAGACAAAGTATATAGGAAAACCATCTAAGTCTGTGGAAAAAAGGGGGAGTGAGCCAGCAAAGAACCAAGTGAAACCCCTCCACCTTGTGGGCTCTCCTTGGGGGCCCCAATCCTGCTTTCCCATGGCTTCTCAGCCTTCTGTTGCAGGTGGGTGTGAGCACATGCTGTACAGGGGCAGGAGAACTGGGTGGAGAAGCAAGCCAGTGGCCTCTCTGTCCCCAAAGACAGCCAGAGCCAAGGAGGAGGAACTCTCAGAAGTTAGGGGCCATGTCAGAGGGAAGAGGTCGTGCATGCGGGTAGCTAAGAGACCAGCATTTTCCTGAACCCGAGGAAGAACAACCTGCACACCTAGAAGGCAAAACATGATCCTCAAAAACAGGCAATGAATGATCTACCAAGGCACAGGGACAAGTTAAGTTCCAAGTGTCCTTGTAAAACACATCCATTCTTCAGACGTCTCTGGAGGGCAAATCAAATGACTGACAAGGGCAGGGACAAGACAACGGCCTGACCTGGCCTGGTACCCCCGCCCCCCGCCGAAAACACTGAACGGCATGTTGCATGTTCCAGGTACTGGGGAAGAAAGGGGACCCAGGACGCCAGGTGCAGGCAAGCTGTGACTTTCGTACAAGTCATGAGGTAGAACATCGCAAACTGAAGGAAGAAAGGAGCGTGTTATCACAGCCTGTTGTTTGCAAAAGATGCTCCAGTCTGGAGATTAAAGGGAGGAAGGAAGTGCCAGGAACAGGGGTGGTAGCAAGAGGACGACATGGGGAACAGAAAATGAAAAGTTTCCCCCGGCAACCTGGTCCCAGGAGGCACATTTTATGAACCTCGGGAAAATAAAACCAACTCTAACACCAACGAGAATTGGGGCAGGAAGGAGATGATGGAAGGCTGATTTCCTCCCCTGTCAAAGCAGGAATGGGTAAGCCAGGAAGAGGAGCTTCTGAGTTTCACTTAGAGTTGTGAGGGGAACCACCAGAAGGACTAAAAATAAGAATAAAACCAAGAAAAGTCTGGAGGTGGAGGGAAGAAAGAGGAAGTGGGAGAGTGGTGATTTTCTCTTAGTCATAATAGACAACAGATGCTCTGCAAGAGTTCTAAATTCAGAAACGGAGGGCTAAGTGTGATATAAAGAATTATAAAAAGAACCACTACAAAACCCAAAAACAGAATCTATGACTTCCACATTACTAACAGATAGACCCACACGTACACATGTTCATACATAAAACAACTCTAAAATAGCCAAGGGAGGGCAAATAGCAAAAGATAGACAAAAAGGAAGCTTAAGACCACAAGATATACTAGAGACCAAAGACATACCATCAGAATTATAAAATAGAAAATCTCATCTATAAAAAGAAGATAAATTATAAAGTCAAATGGGAAAGATGAACTCTACATGTGCCTGATTAAGACAAAGGAAAGTTAGCAAAGAATGCACGAGATTAGGGATGATGCAGGAGGCCTGATCTTGAATGCAGATTGATGGAGCCACCACTGAATTCTACAGGCAACATGAGGGAACACATTTAAATGCTTTGAGGAAAGAAGTGATTTGTCTAGAGAACCATAAAACACCCAAATCGACTCAAGACAAAGATCAATCTTCATAGAGGAGAGAGAGGAAAGAGAGCAACCCTTAACAAAGGGATGGGCCATGGGGACTACGATGCGTCTGCTCACCCTGTGAACACTTTCGTAGATGAGACATGGGCAAGGGAAGAAAGCTTCAGGTTTATTCTGTGAGGTTGGCGTGACCCTGCTCCCAGATGTATTACGGTAAATAATATGAACATGCCTCGAAAATCCTGACCACGACACCAGCACTGAGAAGAGAAGGACACAACCAATATCACAATGACATAGATTATATGCCCAAATTAAATAAAAACCTGAACAATGAACCACAGGACAACTGACATACACACTCTGAGCCTGCTAGTTTTCAACAGTGTCTGAGCAGTTCTGAATGTAACAACGTGTTTTTTTTAACAATTTTTTATTGTTATGTTAATCACCATACATTACATCATTAGTTCTTGATGTAGTGTTCCACGATTCATTGTTTGTGCATAACACCCAGTGCTCCACGCAGAACATGCCCTCTTTAATACCCATCACCAGGCTAACCCATCCCCCCACCCCCTCCCCTCTAGAACCCTCAGTTTGTTTTTCAGAGTCCTCATCTCTCATGGTTCGTCGCCCCCTCCGACTTACTCCCCTTCATTCTTCCCCTCCTGCTATCTTCTTCTTTTTTTTTTTCTTA
Organism: Zalophus californianus; assembly: GCF_009762305.2. Taxonomy (NCBI): domain Eukaryota; kingdom Metazoa; phylum Chordata; class Mammalia; order Carnivora; family Otariidae; genus Zalophus; species Zalophus californianus. The sequence goes on along the minus strand of NC_045607.1, from coordinate 91,999,729 downwards.
ACATATATTGCATTATTTGTTTCAGAAGTACAGATCCGTGATTCAGCAGTCTTGTACAATTCACAGTGCTCACCATAGCACATACCCTCCCCAATGTCTATCACCCAGCCACCCCATCCCTCCCACCCCCCTGAATGTAACAATGTTTTATAGCTGGTGTAAACACTGGAATATCAGAGCCAAATTTGTTTCTCTTTGCTGATGACACAAGAGCCTCCTAGACAAGCCAGGACACTCCAGGCAAAAGTTGTGAATTTAGTGAACTGGATGGACATATATGAAAATCAATAAGGCTTTTTTTCTTAATAAACAACTAGAAAAAGAAATGAATATACACATCATATTCACAAAAACAACAAAATCTTTAAAGTATATAAGAATACATTTAACAAGAATGCCATGAGGCTTAATTATATATATATATATATATATATATATATATATATATATATATATAAACTGTATGATGTTATAGAGGACACGAAATAAGAAATGAGTGTGTGAAAAGGATAAGAGATTTGTTTTCATAAACATGTCGGGTTTATAAAAATCAATATAGAATGAAGATAAACTCTAAAATAGAGATTCTAGTTTCTAATGATGGTAGACTAGATTATTCTAACCAATCCTCCAAATAAAAACGATTGGAAAAAAGTGAATATGATTTTTATGAATTTTAAAAAACATTTAAATCTCCCAAGAACTTAAGAAATTAAAGAGGGAAAACTAAGAGAACATGGAATTCAGAGATGCCAACACACAGATGCAGGAGACATGCAGGGGACAAGACAGATAGTGATGTCATGAGATGGGGGTGATCATGGGTATAAACACAGACCTGCACTCAGACTCAGGCACAGACTCAGACCCAGACACAGACATGGACTCAGACTCAGACACAGACACGGACTCAGGCTCAGACTCAGACACAGACATGGACTCAGACCCAGACACAAACATGGACTCAGGCTCAGACTCAGACACAGACATGGACTCAGACTCAGACTCAGACACAGACAAGGACTCAGACTCAGACACAGACACGGACTCAGGCTCAGACTCAGACACAGACATGGACTCAGGCTCAGACACAGACGGACTCAGACTCAGACACAGACACGGACTCAGGCTCAGACTCAGACAAAGACATGGACTCAGACTCAGACACAGACACGGACTCAAGCTCAGACTCAGACACAGACATGGACTCAGACTCAGACACAGACACGGACTCAGATTCAGACACAGACATGGACTCAGACTCAGACACAGACATGGACTCAGACTCAGACACAGACATGGACTCAGACTCAGACACAGACGGACTCAGACTCAGACACAGACACAGACTCAGGCTCAGACTCAGACACAGACATGGACTCAGACTCAGACACAGACGGACTCAGACTCAGACACAGACACAGACTCAGGCTCAGACTCAGACACAGACATGGATTCAGACTCAGACACAGACACGGACTCAGACAAAGACATGGACTCAGACTCAGACACAGACACGGACTCAGGCTCAGACTCAGACACAGACATGGACTCAGACTCAGACACAGACACGGACTCAGGCTCAGACTCAGACACAGACATGGACTCAGACTCAGACACAGACGGACTCAGACTCAGACACAGACACAGACTCAGGCTCAGACTCAGACACAGACATGGACTCAGACTCAGACACAGACAGACTCAGACTCAGACACAGACACAGACTCAGGCTCAGACTCAGACACAGACATGGATTCAGACTCAGACACAGACACGGACTCAGACAAAGACATGGACTCAGACTCAGACACAGAACGGACTCAGGCTCAGACTCAGACACAGACATGGACTCAGACTCAGACACAGACATGGACTCAGGCTCAGACACAGACACGGACTCAGGCTCAGAGTCAGACATAGACACAGACTCAGACTCGGACTCAGACAAAGACATGGACTCAGATTCACACACACTCAGACCCAGAGGCAAATGGGGTGAACGGCCATGGCATATGTATGTGCAGCATGGGGAAAATCTGGAAGAAAGATACTGGGTGATCATCAGGGTTTTCTGCCTGAGAAGGAGACTTCCTTGGACAGAAGGGAAAGATTTGGGATGACAGAAAGATGCCAGACTAACAATAAGGAACAAGTGGTGCTAACAAGTCACAGTTGTTATGAAGCTTGTCCCCAGTGTACAATTGTTCACGTATGCATATATGCAAGTAAAGTGAACTCAGTTAATACAGCAGGTGAAAAAAACCAACAGCCAGATGCACGTTGTTCCTCCCTGATAGTTCTAACACACACATAAGTAAAAGGATGTACAAACACATCATAGAAAAATCCCAACGAAGAAGAAGTAGGCTGTGGATACTAATGTCTGGTAAGCTTGGACTTGGGACAGGGCTTGTTAAACAAGATAAGAGGGGCAAAGAATCATGACAAAAATTGTACTCAGTAAAAAAACCACACTCATGACTCAAGAGCTGAGAGGAGATTGATGTGAATACCAGAGTAAGTGGGGCGGGAGACCTTGATTGGCAGCCCATGTGTCAAGTCAACACAAGCAAGTGAGAAGACAGAGCTTCTGAACAAATTAATGAGCGTGTTTCCAGCACCATGAAACACAGACGAAATCGAACCTTCTAGACCACAAGGAAAGATCCCAATAAAATCAAATGAAGGAAATATCAACCTTGCAAACTACATTCTTTGATCATCGTGTGAGGTAAGAGGACAGCAATCCCAAAGAGAATGAATAAAAAAATCTATGAAATGTTTTAAATATATAAATAACAGTTGAGTCGAGGAAGAGATCAAAATCTGGAAAACAATTATAAAGAAAATAAAGCATATTAAGTCTTGCAAAGTATGCTGCAACTGCTCAGAAGAACATTCTCAAAACACGTAGATGGCTTATAGCTTCCTCATTGGTTGAGGGAAATGAATAAAATAGCCCTTAAATAAGATTCAAAACTTCTAAATTGTTTGTTTACAAAGAAAGAAACAGAAATAAGTAAGTAATGAGGACACAAGTTAAAAAAATAATATAGTGGAAAAGAGTGAAATAAGCCCTGCTCAGCTTCAGTTGATTACTTACATGGGCAGTGGAAGCCAGGGTGGCAAAGGGGCCAGCACCCCAGCCCTTGCACCAGGTGACATGGAACCAAAAGGGTCAGATCATTACAAATGGCCCCAGCCGTAACCTGAGGGCGGTAGGGCGCACAGGCTGACCCTCAGCAGTAAGAAGCTGCTTCCGGCCAGCCGTCTGGTAGACCAAGAAACGCAGGAGAAACAGGCTGGTAGGAGCCACTCAGCAGGCTCCCAGGCTCCTCTGTTCCCAGAGGCTCACAAGACGATCTGCCGAGACTCGCTCTACCTGACAGTGGGGAGACTATATAACCAAGCCCTACAATTGGTAAATGTGATGGTTTCTCAGCAAGATAAACACAGAGTTATCATATGACCTAGGAATTCTACTTCTGGGTATAGTCCCATCATGACTGAAAACAGATGTTCAAACAAGAATTTGTACGTACCTGTTCTCAGAAGCCCTGTTCACAGCGGCCAAGAGCTGGAAGCAACCCAATGCCCATCCCCTGGTGAACAGATAAACACCACATGCTGTAGTCAAACAATGGGATAGTATTCGGCCATGAAAGAAAGGAAGTGCTGATATGTGAGAAAACATGGATGAACCTTGGAAACATCATGCCAGGTGAAGGAAGTCAGACTCCATTTATATGAAAGATGCGGAAGAGACCAGTACCCAGAGGCTGAGGCGGATGGAGGGGAAGTGGGGCGTGACTGCCTAATGGGTGCGGGGTTTCCACGTGGGCTGATAAAATGTTCTCGAACTAGTAGTGATGATGGTCGCACATCCCAAACATATTTAACCTCACTGATTGTAAAATTTTAAAAAATAGGGGCGCCTGGGTGGCTCAGTCGGTTAAGCGTCTGCCTTTGGCTCAGGTCATGATCCCAGGGTCCTGGGATCGAGACCCACATCGGGCTCCCGGCTCAGCGGGGAGCCTGCTTCTCCCTCTCCCTCTGCCCCTCCCCATGCCCCGCTCATGTGCGCACCCGCTCTCTCTCTCTCTCTCATATGAATAACTAAAATCTTTATTTAAAAAAATAATGTGGGAAACTAGGCTCTTTCAAGTACTTTCAATGAGATCTTATTTTTTTTTAAAGACATGAGACAACGCTTAGACACAAACTTTCAGACATCAATTCCACAGATAAGAATTTACCTTATTGGGTATACTTGAAAAGGTCTAAATTCCAGTTTTTTTTTTTCATTAAGTCATTAATTCAACATTAAAATGAAATTGAAGACAAACTGATAATAGAGAACTACTTTTTAAAATTATAGTAAAATTTGGGCGCCTGGGTGGCTCAGTCAGTTCAGCGTCTGCCTGTGGCTCAGGTCATGATCCCAGGGTCTTGGGATCAAGCCCCGTGTCGGTGTCTCTGCTCAGTGGGGAGCCTGCTTCCCCCTGTCCCCCATCTCCCTACTCCATTCATGCTCGCTCTCCACCAGCCCTTGCCACCACCCCACCCGTTGACGGGGTCGGTGGCCTCGACTCTGGGACACAGAGCAGGATGGAGAGATGGCGGATGGCTGTGCTCTGGGGATGATGGGAAAAATGTCCAGCGCCGTCTACTCCTCCACTCCTGGCCTCCAGCCTTGTGGTCAGAACAGAGCACAGGGCACCCAGAGTCCCCTCGCTTACTTTCCCACTGCCAGAGGCTGGCCAGGACGCCCTGAGGATTCCCCAGGTTTGTAAAGGGAGGGGGGACATGGCAGTTACCTACTGTGACAAATGCCCATGGTCCCCCATCTGACCCTGGGCCTGAGTCCAGAGCGATAGACAACATGGCCCCTTCTTCCAGCACTCAGCCTGTACACACTATTTCCCGAAGTAGAGGCTTTACAAACCAAGTGACCCAAAGTCTAAACACAGGCACACCTGCTCCATGGTGTCGGAAACAGCTCCTCATCCCAGGATTCGTGGCAGAAGCCAAAATGAGGAGTGAGGACCGCCGGGGTGGTCATGCTCTAGGTTTTTCTTTGAAATTCTACATATTACATATGAACGAACAAACATTCCATGGGATACTTACATGCGTCTGAGTAAGGTGCATTAATAATAAGACTAGTGATACAAACCATCAGAAATTATCATAAACACTTTAAAAATCACTTGATCGACCGATGATCAATAATGTTTGCTGCACACAAAGGATCAGTGTTTCACAGAAAGGAATAGCTCCGATGATTGAACTTCGTAGGCTGTTTTGCACATCATCTGATTTCATTAAATTTCCCAAAATTTAAACGAAGGCTGCATCTGCATTGTTGCTTAAGCAAAAGCAATCCTCTTTTTCCAGGACTCTAGGTAACCAGTACTCTATGTGAAGATTTCACACATAAAACCATGATTTATCTCACAAAAACAGAGCTTTGAATCTTGAAAAAACATTTCTTATGCTGATTCAAGATTAAATATTGAATCATCTGACATAAATATACGAGTTATACGCCTTACAGTCCATTCGCTTCTCTTAAAAACAACTGGTGAGTGTGTTTTGGAGCATTTAACAGAATACTCTGTGTTTTATATATACATATATATAAAATCTGCCTTCCTCTTATCTTAGTATCAAAACTATAAGCAAAGTACTCCTGCTTCCCTGCATCTGTTCTCTTTGTTCGATAGGAACAGTAATATCTCTATGTTTACCTTCTGTGGGCAAATACCCATTACATCAAGATTTTGTTCGGGACATTTTTCTCTCTCCCTAGGATTATAAAAGGGAGTTGTTTTCCTGTGCCCATCCCACAGATGTTTTGGAAAGATTAAAAGGTCAAAGGCCGAGGGAACAAAAGTCACTTAGAACAAATAGCCTTGTATAATACCCTCCATGTCATTAGACGTCCACGTGTTTATTTAGAGTTAAATGGAAATGAGACAGGTTGGTAATGTTGCCTCTTTAAAGCTTTGATGCTGTTTTCAGGGGCCAACAATACACATGATTTAAAATTATTTACTGTCCCAAACCCTGAACACATCATTCTTTAAAACTTTCTGATAATACAAAGCAATTTCTTTGCAACTTATTATAATATCTATTCAGACACCCATGCCTATGCTTGCAGATCTAAATTAAATATTTATGCATACGTATTTGGCATGTTTGAATAAGGTGCTTCGTAAGATAATCAACTGGATACTAAGAGTAACAACGTAAAAAGTAGAATAACAAAGTACAAAGTAAATATACAACTTTAAGGCTGAGTATCACAAACTTGAATCCCTGGGACTTTTCTGGGCTGCCTGGTTCTGTCCCCACAGCTGACCTCAGCACTCATGTCTTGTCCCTGCTAATGACCAGGGGCCACATGCAGCCCTCGGATGGGCTGCAAAACTCAGCTCCTCTGAACCGACTGAGTGAGTCACAAAGTGCGTTCTTGGGAGTGAAAATGGCCACAGTTATACTTAATGGGCTTTCAAAAATGTATACTCTTTTACATGTCAGTGCCCATATTGTCCATTAACTAAGGTTTCTGACAGAGGATACACAATAGATTTAATTATGGAACACAGAATTAAACTATGAAATGGCATAAATAGTATGGCAAGACTGTAACCTGTCAAGCGAATCTTTTGAAAGGACAAATCTGATGGCAGGTTTTCATTGCATAAAAATATTTCAGTGCTTCCCATTGCCTTTAGGAATCATTTTGCAACCTGAAATACTTCTTTGGCCACTACCCCACAAACTTTCTACCCCTCGCGTGGATCATTCCAGCAACTCACCGGGCTTCGTTAATAATCTAGGCGAAGCGCATGGCGTATCCCACCTCAATGAACCTTCCTCCCGGCCGCGGAGAGTGTTATTAGTTCCATTTTACAGAGGAGGAGCCTGAGACAGCGAGAGATGAAATCAGGATTACATCAGGACCCCGCGCTAGAAACTGGGCCACACAGGATTCCAACCCCGTCTAAGGAAAGCCTTTGCTCTTAAAATTCTTTCCTCCATTTTACGACATGATCGGAACAGCAAAACAAACGAATAAAACAGAAAATACACAAAACCTCAGGCCGCTTTTAAAAAAAAAAAAAGCATTTAAAATTATATAATTCATTAAAAAATATTTCTTGCTACTGTGAAAATAAAGACAATCTCATTTAAAATGGAGTCAGGGAGGCCTGAAGGGGGCGCTCTCACGCATGTGCCCTTGGCCACACCTGCGCAACCAGCGGGAAGCAGGAAGATAAAAGCTATTTCCGAAAGGGAGGACATTTTTTCATAGAGGAAATTCATGTCTTGCTTTTAAGAAAAAGAATGATGATCCCTCCCTGCCCCGGCAGCAGCATGCTCACCGCCGCTCCCCACCACAACCTCGGACGCCCGTTTTTCTCCCGTGACCTTTTGTTCAAAACAGTCCTCCCCGGTTCCCTCCGAAAACTCGATAAAAGCGGACCTTCCCTTCGTCTCTTCAGACTTGCCTGTGGTTCACCATACCTTGCATGACCCGAATTGCACTTCTTTGGCTAGTTCTAAATAAACTCGCTTTTTTTTTTAAATTTTTTATTGTTATGTTAATCACCATATATTACATAATTTGTTTTGGTCTAGTGTTCCATGATTCATTGTTTGTTCATAACACCCAGTGCTCCATGCAGAATGTGCCCTCCTCAATACCCATCACCAGGCTAACCCATCCCCCCACCCTCCTCCCCTCCAGAAACCTCAGTTTGTTTTTCAGAGTCCATCATCTCTCCTGGTTCGTCTCCCCCTCTGACTTACTCCCCTTCATTCTTCCTCTCCTGCTATCTTCTTCTTTTTCTTTTTTCTTAAAATATGTTGCGTTATTTGTTTCAGAGGTACAGATCTGTGATTCAACAGTCTTACACAATTCACAGCACTCACCGTAGCACATATCTTCCCCAATGTCCATCACCCAGCCACCCCATCCCTCCCACCCCCGACCGCTCCAGCAACCCTCAGTTTGTTCCTGAGATTAAGAATTCCTCATATCAGTGAGGTCATAGGATACATGTCTTTCTCTGATTGACTTATTTCACTCAGCATAACACCCTCCAGTTCCATCCACGTCGTTGCAAATGGCAAGATCTCATTCCTTTTGATGGCTGCATAATATTCCATTGTGTATATATACCACCTCTTCTTTATCCATTCATCTGTCGATGGACATCTTGGCTCTTTCCACAGTTTGGCTATTGTGGACATTGCTGCTATAAATATTGGGGTGCACGTACCCCTTCGGGTCCCTACATTTGTATCTTTGGGGTAAATACCCAGTAGTGCAATTGCTGGATCGAATGGTAGCTCTAATTTCAACTGTTTGAGGAACCTCCATACTGTTTTCCAGAGTGGTTGCACCAGCTTGCATTCCCACCAACAGTGTAGGAGGGTTCCCCTTTCTCCACATCCCCGCCAACATCTGTCGTTCCCTGACTTGTTAATTTTAGCCATTCTGACGGGTGTGAGGTGGTATCTCATTGAGGTTTTGATTTGGATTTCCCTGATGCCGAGCAATCTTGAGCACTTTTTCATGTGCCTGTTGGCCATTTGGATGTCTTCTTTGGGAAAATGTCTGTTCATGTCTTCTGCCCATTTCTTGATTGGATTATTTGTTCTTTGGGTGTTGAGTGTGATAAGTTCTTTATAGATTTTGGATACTAGCCCTTTATCTGATATGTCATTTGCAAATATTTTCTCCCATTCTGTCGGTTGTCTTTTGGTTTTGTGGACTGTTTCTTTTGCTGTGCAAAAGCTTTTTATTTTGATGAAATCCCAATAGTTCATTTTTGCCCTGGCTTCCTGTGCCTTTGGTGATGTTTCTAGGAAGAAGTTGCTGCGGCTGAGGTCGAAGAGGTTCCTACCTGTGTTCTCCTTTAGGATTTGGATGGACTCCTGTCTCACGTTTAGGTCTTTCAACCATTTGGAGTCTATTTTTGTGTGTGGTGTAAGGAAATGGTCCAGTTTCATTCTTCTGCATGTGGCTGTCCAATTTCCCAACACCATTTGTTGAAGAGACTGTCTTTTTTCCATTGGACATTCTTTCCTGCTTTGTCAAAGATGAGTTGACCATAGAGTTGAGGGTCCATTTCTGGGCTCTCGATTCTGTTCCATTGATCTATGTGTCTGTTTTTGTGCCAGTACCATACTGTCTTGATGATGACAGCTTTGTAATAGAGCTGGAAGTCCGGAATTGTGAGGCCGCCAGCTTTGCTTTTCTTTTTCAATATTCCTCTGGCTATTCGGGGTCTCTTCTGGTTCCATACAAATTTTAGGATTATTTGTTCCATTTCTTTGAAAAAAGTGGATGGTATTTGGATGGCGATTGCATTGAATGTGTAGATTGCTCTAGGTAGCATTGACACCTTCACAATGTTGGTTCTTCCAATCCATGAGCATGGAACGTTTTTCCATTTCTTTGTGTCTTCTTCAATTTCTTTGCTGAGTATTTTATAGTTTTCTGAATACAGATCCTTTGCCTCTTTGGTTAAATTTATTCCTAGGTATCTTATGGTTTTGGGTGCAATTGTGAATGGGATCGACTCCTTGATTTGTCTCTCTTCTGTCTTGTTGTTGGTGTATAGGAATGCCACTGATTTCTGTGCATTGATTTTATAGCCTGCCACTTTGCTGAATTCCTGTATGAGTTCTAGCAGTCTTGGGGTGAAGTCTTTTGGGTTTTCCACATAAAGTATCCTATCATTTGCAAAGAGTGAGAGTTTGACTTCCTCTTTGCCGATTTGGATGCCTTTGATTTCTTTTTGTTGTCTGATTGCTGTGGCTAGGACTTCTAATACTATGTTGAATAGCAGTGGTGAGAGTGGACATCCCTGCCGCGTTCCTGACCTTACGGGAAAAGCTCTCAGCTTTTCCCCATTGAGAATGATATTCGCTGTAGGTTTTTCATAGATGGCTTTTATGATATTGAGGTATGTACCCTCTATCCCTATCCTCTGAAGAGTTTTGATCAAGAAAGGATGCTGTACTTTGTCAAATGCTTTTTCTGCATCTATTGAGAGGATCATATGATTCTTGTTCTTTCTTTTGTTAATGTATTGTATCACGTTGATTGATTTGCAGATGTTGAACCAGCCTTGCAGCCCAGGGATAAATCCCACTTGGTCGTGGTGAATAATCCTTTTAATGTACTGTTGGATCGTATTGGCTAGTATTTTGGTGAGAATTTTTGCATCCATGTTCATCAAGGATATTGGTCTGTAATTCTCCTTTTTGATGGGATCTTTGTCTGGTTTTGGGATCAAGGTAATGGTGGCCTCATAAAATGAATTTGGAAGTTTTCCTTCCGTTTCTATTTTTTGGAACAGTTTCAGGAGAATAGGTATTAATTCTTCTTTAAATGTCTGATAGAATTCCCCTAGGAAGCCATCTGGCCCTGGGCTTTTGTTTGTTGGGAGATTTTTGATGACTGCTTCAATTTCCTTAGTGGTTATAGGTCTGTTCAGGTTTTCTATTTCTTCCTGGTTCAGTTTTGGTAGTTGATACATCTCTAGGAATGCACCCATTTCTTCCAGGTTATCTAATTTGCTGGCATAGAGTTGCTCATAATATGTTCGTATAATTGTTTGTATTTCTTTGGTGTTGGTTGTGATCTCTCCTCTTTCATTCATGATTTTGTGGATTTGGGTCATTTCTCTTTTCTTTTTGATCAGTCTGGCCAGGGATCTAGCAATCTTGTTAATTCTTTCAAAGAACAAGCTCCTAGTTTCGTTGATCTGTTCTACTGTTCTTTTGGTTTCTATTTCATTGATTTCTGCTCTGATCTTTGTTATTTCTCTTCTCCTTCTGGGTTCAGGCTTTATTTGCTGTTCTTTCTCCAGCTCCTTTAGGTGTAGGGTTAGATTGTGTATTTGAGACCTTTCTTGTTTCTTGAAAAAGGCTTGTATTGCTATATACTTTCCTCTCAGGACTGCTTTTGCTGTATCCCAAAGATTTTGGACAATTGTGTTTTCATTTTCATTGGTTTCCATGAATTTTTTAAATTCTTCTTTAATTTCCTGGTTGACCCATTCATTCTTTAGTAGGATGCTCTTTAGCCTCCATGTATTTGAGTTCTTTCCGACTTTCCTCTTGTGATTGAGTTCTAGTTTCAAAGCACTGTGGTCTGAAAATATGCAGGGAATGATCCCAATCTTTTGGTACTGGTTGAGACCTGATTTGTGACCTAGGATGTGATCAATTCTGGAGAATGTTCCATGGGCACTAGAGAAGAATGTGTATTCCGTTGCTTTGGGATGGAATGTTCTGAATATGTCTGTGAAGTCCATTTGGTCCAGTGTGTCATTTAAAGTCTTTATTTCCTTGTTGATCTTTTGCTTAGATGATCTGTCCATTTCAGTCAGGGGGGTGTTAAAGTCCCCCACTATTATTGTATTGTTGTCAATGTGTTTCTTTGCTTTTGTTTTTAATTGCCTTATATAATTGGCTGCTCCCATGTTCGGGGCATAGATATTTACAATTGTTAGATCTTCTTGTTGGATAGACCCTTTAAGTAGGATATAGTGTCCTTCCTCATCTCTTATTACAGTCTTTGTTTTAAAATCTAGTTTGTCTGATATAAGGATTGCCACCCCAGGTTTCTTTTGGTGTCCATTAGCATGGTAAATGGTTTTCCACCCCCTCACTTTCAATCTGGGGGTGTCTTTGGGTCTAAAATGAGTCTCTTGCAGACAGCATATGGATGGGTCTTGTTTTTTAATCCAATCTGATAGCCTGTGTCTTTTGATTGGGGCATTGAACCCATTTACATTCAGGGTAACTATTGAAAGGTATGAATTTAGTGCTATTGTATTGCCTGTAAGGTGACTGTTACTGTATGTTGTCTGTGTTCCTTTCTGATCTTTGCTGCTCTTAGGCTCTCTCTTTGCTTAGAGGACCCCTTTCAATATTTCTTGGAGGGCTTGTTTCGTGTTTGCAAATTCCTTTAGTTTTTGTTTGTTCTGGGAGCTTTTTCTCTCTCCTTCTATTTTCAATGACAGCCTAGCTGGATATATATTCTTGGCTGCATATTTTTCTCGTTTAGTGCTCTGAAGATATCATGCCAGTCCTTTCTGGCCTGCCGGGTCTCTGTGGATAGGTCTGTTGCCAATCTAATATTTTTACCATTGTAGGTTACATATGTCTTCTCCCGAGCTGCTTTCAGGATTTTCTCTTTGTCTCTGAGACTCTTAAGTTTTACTATTAGATGTCGGGGTGTTGACCTATTTTTATTGATTTTGAGAGGGGTTCTCTGTGCCTCCTGGATTTTGATGCCTGTTTCCTTCCTCACATTAGGGAAGTTCTCTGTTATTATTTGCTCCAATATACATTCTGCCCCTCTCTCTCTTTCTTCTTCTGGGATCCCAATTATTCTAATGTTGTTTCGTCTTATTGTATCACTTATCTCTCGAATTCTGCCCTCGTGATCCTGTAGTTGTTTCTCCCTCTTTTTCTCAGCCTCTTTATTTTCCATCCTTTGGTCTTCTGTATCACTGATTCTCTCTTCTGCCTCATTTATCCTAGCAGTTAGTGCCCCCATTTTTGATTGCACCTCATCAATAGCCTTTTTGATTTCGACTTGGTTAGATTTTAGTTCTTTTATTTCTCCAGAAAGGGTTTCTCTAATAACTTCCATGCTTTTTTCAAGCCCAGCTAGTATCTTTAAAGTCATGATTCTGAACTCTAGGTCCGACATCGTACTAATGTCCGTATTGAGTAGGTCCCTGGCTGACGGTACTACCTCTTGTTCTTTTTGCTGAGGTGATTTTTTTCGTCTTGTCATTTTGTCCAGAGGAGAATAGATGAATGAGAGAACAAAATGCTAACAGATTTACAACATCCCCAGCAAATATACTGTATATAAATCAGAAAAGACCTGAAACCAGGGGAAAAGAAAGGGAAAGAAAGAAAAAAGAAAGAGGAAAAAAAAAAAGAAAAAAGAAAAAAAAAGATAAAAACAAAAACAGAATAATACAAAAAAAGCAGAATGTGATCAAATATGATCAGGCTAGTGCATAGATCAGTGCCACACACTAGATTTTGGGCGTATTTTGGTCTGTTAGAAAAAAGTGCCCCCTAAAATTTTAAAGGAAGAAAGACATATATGTACAAAATAAGGGTTGATACAATGAAGGGATAGAAGATGACTGTAAAGATGAAAATTATAAAAGATTTTATAAAAGGACTTGATAAGATAAGAAGTTGTTTGAAAAAAGAAAGAAGGTTTAAAAAAAAAAAAGAAAAAAGGGAGAGAATGTGATCAGGCAGGAGACTAGAACAGAACCATACACTAGTGATTTAGGGTATATTTTTATCTGTTAGAAGAAACTGTATCTCAAAATTTTAAAGAGAGAACAACTTATATATATATATGCCAAAAATAAGGGTAACTACTATGAAGGGATAAAATATGACTCCAAAAATAAAAAATAAAAAATGTTTTTTTTTTTTAAAGAGATTGATAAGATGTTGGTTGAAAAAGGGAAAAAGAAGAAAAAGAAAAAAAAAGTTAACAAAAATTAACTTTGATGAACTAATGAATCATGGTAAAAAAAAAAGCCATGAATTCTATGTGCAGTATTCCCCTAGCGCTGGAGTTCTCCCGTTCTCCTTGATCGGTAAACTTGGTCTTGGCTTGCTGGCTGTTCGTGCTGATCTTCTGGGGGAGGGGCCTGTTGCTGTGGTTCCCAAATGTCTTTGCCAGAGGCGGAATTGCCCCGCCCTTGTCCGTCCGGGCTAAGCAAGCTGCTCGGGTTTGATCTCAGGAGCTTTTGTTCCCTGCAAGCTCTCGGTGCAGCCTTGGAGGACCAGGGCAAAAATGGTGGCCTCCCAATCTCCACCCGGAGGAGCCGAGAACTCAGGGCCCCGCTCCTCAGTGCGCCCCCAGAGAAAAGCAGTCACTGCCTTGTCCCTGGTCTCCGGCCGCACTCCGTGCTCACCCGGCCTGTGACCGAGCGTTTCTATCTCTGGCACCCGACCCCGTGTGGAGTCTCCAAACCCAGCAGATCCTTGCGGTGCGCTCCCGCGCCGCTCCTCCCCGGGAAGGAAGGGGAGTCTCCCCGGATCTGCCGCTTGTTGGGTCCCTGCTGGAGGAGCAGTGGCCCGACTGGGCCGCAGATCACAGTTTATGGCAACCCCGAGCTGAGAGCCCGTGCCTCGGCTCCGTCTCTGCAGCCGGCTTCCCCGTTCCGATCCCTGGGAGCTCTGCCGCACTCAGGCATCCCCGGTCTTTCTGTGACCCCGAGGGTCCTGAGACCCCACTGTCCCGCGAGGGTTCCACCTCCGCTTAGCCACTGGAGCGACGTCCCTCCGCGGAGCCGACTTCTAAAAGTTCCGATTTTGTGCTCCACGGCTCTAGCACTTGCCAGAAGCGGCCCGCGGAGGACCCCTCCCCCGCCGTCTATCCTCCCGAATATCGCCTCGGATTCACTTCTCCGCACGTCCTACCTTCCAGTAAGTGGTCGCTTCTCTGTTCAGAGAGTTGTTGCTACTCTCCTCTTCGGTCTCCTGTTGAGTTCGTAGGTGTTCAGAATGGTTTGATCCCTATTCAGCTGAATTCCTGAGACCAGACGAAATCTAGGTCTCCTACTCCTCCGCCATCTTGCTCCGCCCCCCTAAATAAGCTCACTTTTGACTTAAATAAAATTGTGTTTACTTTGTTTAATGTGAACAGTATGAAAGATTCAAAAGCTTAGAAGTACATGAGGACGTGCCTCTACTGTCCCCCAGTATCACAGTCTCCACTAAGAATAACTGAAAGCCGATGATGTGCACACTTCCACCCTTTTCCGTTCATTCATCACCGCATTGAACCACCGTGATGCCCGTATAGGCGTACATACGTATATATGCTGTGTGTTTGTGTGTGTGAGTGGATTCTCTATTTGGTTCCCTGAATTATTCATTGGTTCATATCTGTATTTTTACACTTTCCTTTCTTTATACATTTCATGGTGTGTTATGACATCTGCTAAGCAAGAACCCCTCATTTCTTCCCTGTGATTTATTTAGTTCATCTTCTATATTTCCCCTTCGTGTGAACTTTAAAATGAGCTTGTCAGGTTCCATAAAAATATTCTTAGAATTTTGATTAGGATTGCATTAAACTCATCAGTTTGGGGAGAAGTGCCAGATCGAGTGTACCCTTCAGAAGCACCACCATTATCTTCACGTGTTTTGTCTTTTTGAGATGCTCAGATGAGATTGTACCATTGTCTCATGTGGTAGATTAATTACTGTCATTCGGCAAATTTAGTCAACTGGGTTCATCAGGACACAGCTCTTTCCTCTGGAGGTCACGTCTCTCACTCTTTAAATGGGATGTGATGCATCTTCTGGAGAGTTCTTGGGCTCTGTTTATAATTTCTCCTAAGATATTTTACTGCTTGAGCTAGTTTTGATTATATTGTTTTCTGAAAACTACAACTACTTCACCCAGGTCTTCGAATTCATTGCCCTAAGTCCTTCACATGGTCTCCTTGTTCTTTCTGAGACCCCGTGGTTCCCTCCTGGCCAACTTCTGCAGCCTGTGACTTGCCCTCCAATTCCACTGGATGTGGCATGGCTTCTGAGTCCCAAGTAGTAGGAGCTGAAAGCGATTAGTTGACAATATAGAAGGAGTTGGCAGTGGGAACGTCTCAGATGACCGAATGTCTGCACTCCTTTGACAACTCCACGTACAGTCCATTCTGCCTCTCTGGGAGCAGGTGAGCGCCCCCCCCCAGGAGCAGGTAAGGCCCCCCCACACACACACACACTCCAGGAGCACTCCTCGATCCTTCTCGGGACTAGCTTGCAAACCCTAAGCAGCGTACCTCCATCCTCTGTGTGTCCCTTTCCATCTCACTGTCTCCCTGACAGCTCAGAGGCAAAGCAAACCATCTGTCACTCCCAGGCTCTCCCCTACCTCACATACAGCAGTGTGATCAGCACTGTGGTCAGCTGTGATCAGCGAAGAAATGTTTGGAGCATGCAGAGGAGGATGGTCGAGCCCAGGGATGACGGTCTTCTGGCGTAAACCCACAGAGATAATAATACAAATAAGGACAGTGGTTTCTATCTATCCTAACACACCAGTGCTGGTTATTCGGTGTTGACATCACCCTTTAATCCCACAACAACCATACAGTGTGATGCTTTTTTATCTCCATTTTATGGCTGAAGAAACACAAGCTCAGGGAGGTTAAAGAATTTTGCTAAGACCACACAGCTAATGAAAAGCAGAGCCGGCAGCCTAACCATTGGGCAAAACTAATTTCTGACTTTGGGACTCAAAACCAAGAGCCCAGAAATTAAAAAGAAAAATCTCAAGTCTATAAATGAATAGTTGTCATTCACAAAGCTTCTCGTTCGTCTATATCAGGAAAGTAGGGAAAGCGAACCTTACATGGTGAGTAACACTGGGCATATCGGCGTATCTGATGTTATGAGGGCATCGTGGGGGTCGCTTCTTGATGTCAATTCCTGGTGAAACTGAGCATACAGGAGACCATAAGCCTTTCATTCTGCAAGATAGCAATAGATATTCAGTAGTTCTCTACAAAAAAAAAAAAAAATACAAAAAACCTGTAGTTGGTCTGAAGTTCCAAAGATGGAATTTTATTTGTTTTCCAGGTTTAACATAGGAAGAGATTTCAAATTCTGTCTCGTGAAGAAGAAAGCCGTAGAAACAAATCAGGTGCACCGATGCTGACAGTGGTTTGGCCTCAACCGAATCAGAGGACACATCCCCTGAAGACGAATGAGGGGTTGCTCATGACCTCTGTGCTCTTCCCCCACCCCCACAGCATGTGCCAGCCCAGGGATGAGGCTTCCAGACTGAGCCAGGGAGGGGAATGAAGAAGGCAGACTGTGGCGCCTGACCACCTCGGTTGGAGCCAGGCAACCACCTGGACGTGCAGCTGGCCCTACTTCTGCACCTCTGAAAAGCGGGGGAATGCTGACATCTTCCTCAAAGGATGGCCGTGAGAATTCGGTGTGAGGATGCAGGTGGCCTGCATGGCCCCGTGCCCAGCCTATGGCAGGTACTTGATTTCTGGGAGCTGTGATCCGTCTCTAATAATCACTAATCAGGTGGGAATAGGGAAACTAGAGGGACTGAGTACACCAAAGACCTGGGTGGGGTCTTCCATCCCAGATGGGCATTGGGTTTCCCAGCTGATGAGGACAACTGGAGGACGGACACCCAATGCAAATGCTCTTAAATTAAAGGGGGCATTTTTGCCCGGTATTACCCTAAGCAAGGAAGATTCCTGCATACCAACAAGCGTAAAGGTCCAGAGCCCCAGGCTCTCACTGAAGCCTCTGTCGCCAGGCTGACTTCACCTTCAGGAAGGACCGCAACCACCTGCTCTCCCATCTCAGGCTTGAACCCAGACAGAAACCAGCCTCCTCTCTCTCCAGGGCAGCTAGAAAGGTCCCGGGAAGGTCACAGCTGGTCTCATGCATCCCAAACACAGCTCTGGGCTGGATCCTATTTACTAGGATAGGAAAAATGGAACAGAGCGAACAAAACAGTAGATACCCTTCAAATACCTCTCATAAAACTTATAGCTCCATTTGGCACATCAGCGTAGGTCTGAGTCTACAAAAGCCCTCAGAAAGAATTCCAATAATTATAACCATAAATTTTTAAAAACTCTCTGCTGGGTCTGAAAAGACCTGCGCGTCCGTTCCTCAGAAAGCCATTTTCTCATGAGTTACAGCACCATCTTTGACAAAGGGAAAAGCACTAATAATAAGGAATGCGTAAAATGACATTGGATGAAAACAGATCTGTAAAGATAACTCAGTAGAGGTATCGCTTGCAATTTAGAAGCAGCCCGATAGCTCACCTCACAGTTGGGTTTCTTGTTTGGTTTGGTTTGGATTTTTGTTTTTTTGTTTTTTGGGGGTTTTTTTGGTAAGATGCCATGTCCAGCTGAGGATTCATCACTCCAAGATTAGCTTAGCTGAAGTGCTCTCCAGATATAAAATTGACTTTCGCTCCTACAGAGAGATGCTGATGAGTCCTTCTCCGGAACGCTGGGTAAACAAGGCTTCTCCGCAAGCCCCCGGAGACTCTGGTGGAGAATGCGAGCTCCCCAGGCAGGAAGCAGCCCTTGGGAGACACTAATTAACAGTGACAACCGTGGTGGTGACCTTTTTTTTTTTCTCCAAAATCTATTTGGAGACACAAAAGGGAACCCAGGGCCCAGAAGAGAAAAGTATCTGAATGCTTTTTAAGAGGTAATTTAGCAAGGGTGTTAGGAGCTATGGCTTCTTAGCTTTTAGTTGTTAAAAATTGTCCTTGATGATTTTGCATTTCTCGTTTCCACTCAGGCAAGAGAACAGCTTTCAAGTTTGGAGTAATTCACTTAGAGTCAGGTGAACGACTCTGTGGTATCGACAGCCTTGGGCTGCCAAAGGAGTTGATCTAGAAGGCTTTTAAAATCTTAAACCCTTGTAAGGAAGTTCATGTCCAGTGACCGTGAGACAGGTGTTGTGAGTCTTAGAATATACTGTACTCTGAATTTTAGTTAAAAAGTGACATAATACCAATTTTACTGTTTAAAGTTAGACGGGAGTTGTTTGCGAATATCTGTTTGGCTTCTGTTCTGAAGGAGAGCTCAAGGTCACCACACAATGATGGAGTGACTCAAGATGACAGGCTAGTAGTTCTTCTGATACTCTTGTTTGAAAGCTGTCACCTGCTCTGAGCACTGTACCTGTGTCATGAGAGGGGTCTGTGCTCCCAGGGAGAAGCAGGGGTCAGTCCCTGGCATCGAGCACCTTGGAACGTTTCTTCTTAGTTCCCTTCACTGCATCATAACTTCTTGTAATCCGTCTTCGTCGACCAGTTTATTTACCGATAAAGACACAAAGATGCTAATGCTATATTTATTGACAGGACAGAGTAAGTTGTTTTAATCTGCCTTAGGGATCAAAGCAAATTTTTGAAAAATCCTAGCATTTAGGGGATCTCTTCCATGTCTACTCTCTTCGTGGCCAGATTCTGATTTCCCAGCCTCACAGAAATCTTAACACCAGAGGGAAGGTCAGAGGCCCCATATCTTTCTGGACTCCTGGCTTTGCACACTCCTCACCCTCAGAGAGGTAATAAGGTTTCCTCCTGGTACAGATGTGACTGTGACTTCAATGAAATTGTATTTTTACACTGAGCTAATGACATGGAAGATATACTGCTACACACACATTGTGAAGACCCGCCAGTTGGTGGAGTTGGAGTCGTGTAAATGGCAGGTGGACTCATGAGTATCAAATCATAAGATGATTTTTTGGTTTGAAGGTCAGTGGGAGAGGGTCCTCAGCAGCTGGCTGCACAACACAGTATTATGCATCTCAACACTTACCAAAGTGCTAACAGGAGTGGTGAGTGATGAGCAGAGGGGAATATTCCTTGAAGACACCTGGCCAGAGGGCAAATTTGTTTTGCTATCAGTGGCCTTGGTATTTCTTGCTCAGATCTTTGGAAGTCTCCTAACAGGAAATTTGCTTTGATGCCTTTCAATTCTTAGAATGAAAAAAATCCCGGAGGAAAAAAAAGAAGTTGTGTTGAGAATTTAAGAATTTGTAAGATTTTAATGCTGAGAAATAATTTTTAAAAATCTGAATTAACTCGTGTCTTGAAACAATCTGTCATTTTCACCTCAGTAATGATGACAGCTGGTAATCATGCAGAATAATGGGATTCCCAAGCATTATAAGACCTCATTCTAAAATAAAAGAAAAAGGTAATTGTATGGTGACAAAAAACTGCTATAAATTCAGTAAGACATTAGCTACTATTTCTAGAAAAAATAGGACATGAATATGTGAAAATGTCATTTATATAATCTTCAGACAATGCTTACTTAGATTTCACATGGGTTAGTGGACATTTTGATCATTTTTCTGAGGACCCTCAGGGTTTTCTGGATCACACATTAGGGAGTCCTTTTTTTTTTTTTTTAGGGTTGTTGTTCTCAGCAAATATAACCAACTATGATGGTTTCATGCATATGCCTAGCAATTTGGCTTTCAGCATATTTAAGAATAAATGATAAGTACTTGGCATTCAGTTTTTGCAGGGTAAGATTTGCATGTTTTCCTTGATGGAAGCTGACAAGGGAAGGAGAGAATGAGAGAAAAAGAAACAGAAATCTCTTCTTGCACATGAGCTCCTTGAAGACCCATAAAAGATGGTCTGGCTATTCAGAAGACCCCTTCCTCACTGAGCACACAGCTACATCACAGTGTAGATGCTGCTGTGGGAATGAGATGTGGTCACGTGGCTGTGTTCTAGAGAACGCAATGTGACACACACCAGTGGTGTGTGCTCCTTGCAGGTCCAGCACCCTAACGCTTGCCAGGCAGGATTCTCCAAGCGGTTTTCCCTTCCAGCTGGTCAGAATGGAGACAGCATGGAGTGCGACCTTGAGAACCACTCCCTGAAAATGGCAGCGCCATCGGTGGAAGGAGCCTGTGTTCCTGAAGGACCACCTAGAGGGGTCTGCCCACCAGTCAAGAGCATCGATTGGGAAATTGATGGAGAAGTAGGTTTTTATAATATCTGAGCCATTATATGTTCTGAATTTTGTTATGACTGTGACCTTGACTGATGCACTATGTGATAAATATTGAATTGCCCTTAACCAGAGGTGAATCTAGTGTTGTGATGATTCTGTGAGATAGACCAAGAAACGGAGAGTAGAACCTAATTTCCCCTGCTATTTCGGACAAAACTTGCAAATTCTTTAGGTACCACTAGTGTATCTTCCATGTGAGCTGGAGCATGCTTGAAAAGCATTTGATCTAGTTTTATGTTCACACCTTCTTGACTGAAAGCAGATGTCCTTTATGTCTTGCCACCTTTTTAAATGCATGGCTCCCCAGTGCCAACCGCCCCCCTGCCAGGTTGTATTCCCACTGTAACATCATTCACTGGGAGGCTGCATAAAACACTGTCTCAACCACTGTCATTTGGTGGAATATGTTCTTAGGTTCCTAATTCTGTTACAAATATAGATGTGAATTTTAAAATGTCTGTTTAGCGTTGTCAACAGCTTAGGGAATGTATCAGGAGATCAGTGAAAAACACATTTCCCCAAATGAATTTGTTTATTTTTAGTAATAACAGGCCATCATGGATTGAGTCATCTAAACTACTCCAGAGAAGTCAATAGTCATTTTATTTACTTTGTTTTTTAACCTTAAAAATATTCAGATAACTTCTCTAAAGTCTGGGAATAGATATTGGCAAAAGACACATCTGACAAAGGACTGTTATCCACAATATACAAAGAATGCTTAAAACTCAACAGTAAGAAAACAGACCACCCAATTTTATAATGGGCCAAAGACCTCAACAGAAACCTCACCAAAGAAGGTACACAGATGACAACTAAGCGTGGGAAAAGATGTTCCACATTTTATGTCATCAGGGAATGCAAATTCAAACAGCAGTGAGATACCACTACACATCCATCAGAATGGCCAACATCCAGAACAGTGACAACACCACATGTTGGTGAGGAAATGGAGCAAGAAGCAGTGCCATGCCTTGCTTGCAGCTACAGTCACTCCAAAAGACAGTTTGGTGGTTTACAAAATTAAATGTAGCCTTCCCAGAGGACCCAGCCTTCACACTCCTTGGGATTCACCCAAAGGAGTTGAAGACTTACGTCCATGCAAACCTCACTTAGGTGTGTCCAACAGTTTTATTCATAACTGTCAACATTTAGAAAAAAACATTATGTCCTTCAGTAGATAAATAAGTGGTATTTCAGTAGATAAATAAGCTGCAGCACCTTCAGACGATAGAGTATTATTTAGCATTAAAATATTATTAACATGCTACCAAGCTCTAAGAAGACAAGGAGAAAATTTGATGCATATTACACAGTGAAAGAAGCCGGTCCTACTGGGTGATTCCAACTCCATTACATTCTGCAAATGGCAAAACAATGGAGACACTGAAAGTAAGTAGCCGTGAAGGTGAGAGAGGCAAATGGGCAACACGGAGGATTTTTAGAGCAGTGAAAATATGCATACACTCTCATGACGGATACAGGTCATAGACGTGTCCTAACCCCCAGAATGTGCAACACGAAGACTGAATCCTGATGCAAAGGAAGACTTGGGGAGATGATGACATGTCAATGTAGGTTCATCCTTGGTTAAAAAAAACTTTGTACCATCCTGTTCTGTGTGTTGATAATGGGGACACTGGCTATGTGTGGGGTAGTGGGTCCATGGATAATCTGTCTCTTCCTCTCAATTTTGTTAAAAGGATTCTGAGAGACTCTGTGGATCTACTGGCAAGAAAGAAATGGCACCCAGATTGGGTGGGATAATGTTGTACCCCAACACTAGCAACACTAGCAACTTCCAGGTGCTGTTGCTACAGCCAAGCTGGAAGGGGCCAGGGTGGGGAGCTGGTACTAGAGAAAGAGAAAGCCTTGTGGGACACCGGCTTGGCAGGAAGTGTCACATTCCTCAAGGTGCTAACGGACTCAGTGTCCCTGTGCGGGGGAAGTAAGTACCCCAAGCTTACTTTCCCCCCTGCCCTCATCTTTTGTTGAGTTGGCCAAACTCAGCTTGAGTTCTAAGGGGCTCTGGGAAAGATAGAGACACTGAAGGAAGGGTCCGGGAGGACAAACAAAAGACGTGACTTGCTTCCTCATTTTGTCACTATTCCAGAGGTGAGAGCATAGTTTGTAGCTCAGCTACTTCCAGCTTCGTGACTTGGAGGCATTTACCCAACCCCACCAAACAGTGACTTTCTCCTATAAAAATGGGAATGAAAAATGCACTTACCCCATGAGTTCACTCTGAGTGCAGGCGTGGTGCCCAGCATATACTTTGTTCTCAGTAAATGTTGATTACTATTTTTATTACAATGCTGTTTTTACGACCTTTTTTGTGTTTATGGTTTCAGTTTATGAAGGGTGACAAAAACATCTGTGGAGTATAGCATATGTACTATAATGTGGGTTTCCAGATTCCTGCCTTCATACATAAGCATCAGAAAAAGGCATATTTTGAGTGCCGAATGTTCAAATACAATAGAAGGAAGTAACTACGAATCTGTGCTTTTGTATTCTCTTGGATATGGGAAAGATTTCTGTCTCCCTGTCTCATCCTCTTTGACAATTTTTTTAAAAAGCTGCAAGTACTCGAGTTTCTTATAAATCCAACTTTTCATTTCCTGCCTATACATGAAGATAGGAAGCTGTATGAGACCTCACAAAAAATAAGACAGAACATCTAACACCCATCTAGTTATTGAACTGTTGTTCTACAAATTCTCTCTTTGATGTAGCTTTGACATTCATGCAGCTTCCAGCTGGCTCCAGAATTGGTAGGAATTTAATGCAGGGAGAGTAAGACATTCTAGCGGTAAAGACCGCCCCAGAAGCTGCCTGGTCAGCAGCCTTAAGGCTTTACTGAGAAACTGGAGGCTTCAGGATATTGAAATAAGATTCCAGTTGTCGCTATTGTATTGAATCAAGTGGCAGATGTCATCTTTCTAGATGTGTTGGCATCTTTTTTGATGTCTAACATGTGATAGTTGCTTGTTCTGTTGGCAAATGAAGCAGATAATAATTAAAATAGGAAGTCGGATGAGAAACTCGTCAGAAAAGTCTGACAAGTTACCTTGGGGAATTGTGAAGGCAGGCAACAGTGCCCCTGTTTCTCCTGAATCTATTTTGTCCCTCCCACCGGAAGACTCAGAGCAGATGAGGAGCTGAATGGGTCCGTGCTCTTACTTGAAGGTCCCCAAGACGAATCTCTGCCCTGTTTATTTTTATCCTAAAATGTAAAAGGTATACTTCACTGTGATTTAGATGGTGACATTCGTGACAGCCGGCTGCACGAACAGAAGTAACATGCAGTCCGTAGAGTACAATGGAGGTTTCTGGACCAGAAGATTCTGTGCAGTGGAACACTGGCATCCTAAAGGCTGTCAACTTACAAATACTTGGGAAGCGCATGGTTATGATCTATAAGGGAAGCCGTTAAAAAAAATTAGCCTCAATAGATGAGTCCGCCATCTTCATCATAAATTACGTATCTGGCCTTTGGTGAGGCACGCATGAAAGGAGCATAAGCAGCGTTTCTGCAAGGAATGCCGTCCTAGTGAGTGTGTGCACGAGAAACGTGCATGGGGAAAGGCAGGCCCCCCAAGCCACGGGCTCCAGGGATCAGCAAGGCTGGGAGAGGAGGCAGCAAGAACAGAAATCACCAGGTCAAACCGATGGTAGAGACAGAACTCAGAGGAGAATCCAGAATGGAGCCGGTTCAGGGAGTGGATCTGTGTTGCACAATAAAGCTGCATGCAGAGCCGGGCATGTCACATGCGGGCAGTCACAGAGCTGCCATGTGTCCGCCCCCTCCCCACCCACCGCCATCTAAAATGCAGAAGTCCTTGGGAGGAACTCAGATAAAGGTGATTGAGTTTGATGGGGAGAGAGATACTTTCGTATGCTCTGAATACCAAGGTAAACTCATCTTTAAAAACACTACCTACGAAGGGTTTTTTAACAAGAGATAAGAAGCACATTAAGAGCGAGTGTTTATTCATCATTAGATACATGCTACATACTATGTTTAAGACGTTCGCATGAATTATCCGATTTCATCCTCAAACGTGTATATTAAATTCAGTAAGTCTCTACCGTTATTCTTATTTTTATTCCCAATTTTTCTTTTACTGGCACCTGTGTAACCGAGGGGTGAAAAGCAAGGGGGGATTTTCAGAAGAGAATTTCAGACTAGAAAGCAGGAAAGGGCCCGAGGCCCTCGCTCTGGATTCTGGCACTGGGCTCAGCCAATTTCTGTTGCAGCCATGAGGGAAATCTTCTGTAAATGTCAGCTCAGCCAGGAAAATTTATTTTTGCTCTGCGGTGTGATCTTGCTGAATCTCCTGTTGATTTCAAGAGCTTTGAATGTCTGTGGTTTTTCCAAAGTAAAGCAATCTTGACCTGAAGCTCTGACTCATTTAAATATATCTGTCATGTACAAAGCCTATGCATGTATTAGGGAACTATTTCTTGCTTACAACATCCAGAAAAAAAGGGCATTTACAACAACCAAAGAAAATGTGCATTTGCTCTTATATGAAAGAAAAATGAGTTTGAGAGTCTCTTCTTTTTCTTTGTCATCTGTTCCCTTTCTACTATCTTTCCCAGAGATGGGACTATGCTTTTTTTTTTTTTTTTTTATGCTCTAGGTATAGTTTGTGTTGTCCTGGATAACAGAAAAAAATAATAATATCATCTCTTCAAAGAAACATGTCTTCAAGCTATCCAGTCTTCATCACTGTAGAAAATTTAACAAATGCAAAAACGGAAAAAAATCATTAAATTAGTAAATCCCAGAAGCTACCTCACAAAACAGTGTCCTGCCAACATAACTTTTCACATGACCCCTGAGCCAAAAAATTTAAACAGGGAGCAAGTTCCCTTTTAAGAAACCGTTGCTTAAATGATACGTGGAAGTAGGAACCCCAGGACTCGTAAATAGCAACGCAGCTCTAAACCAAGGAACGCGGCTCACCTTCACGGTGACCTTGTTGAATATTCAGGAAAATGTTGCCAAAACGTTCACCACCTGATGGCATTAACAAAATATATTTCTCACGGTTGAGTCACTCTGGGTGGAAAAATGTTGACAAATACGATACCACCACCTCAGCCCACTTGCCTGATTTTGCGCATGGAACGAGCCCTGAAGTCCAGTTAGATCCTGATAAACATAACCATCCTTTCTGTTTCGTTTTAAATACAGACCTCAGTTTCATAATTCTAACCATCTCTCAAGTGAACTCCCCTTGAATATTCTGTGTATCACGACAGTGACCAGCAACAAGAATGTGGGGTTTTGTTCCAATCAAGGGTGCCCTTTATAAGTTGATATCCCAAACGAGTGGCTTGAGAAGGGTTTGAAGGTTTCAAGCCATGTGTCAGCTGACTGCCAGTACCACATTATGCACCCCTAATCTGGAAGAACCGCTAATCTGGGACTTATAGCTCAGAGCCATGGTGTCAAATTGTTCCTCGAAGCTTACATCACAAACGCAAGTCAAAAGTCTCCAGCCCGTCATACGTGGAGCCATCTTTCCGAGTGAACTGCGTTTTTGTAGACCAAGTATCACCAAGACAGCAGCGGTGGGCCTCTGTGAGTCATGCCATCATCCCCGGGATTTCTGTAGAAAATGTCCCATCACAGCAATGAACAACTGACGGCTCAGGGACGTTGGCTTTTTGGACTGAAAGCCCTAGCCCTAAAGCAGCTGAGTGTGTGGAAAATGTGAGCCACGGAGAATGCCTTTTTCCTATGGGTACTGCCGGGGTGTGCCAGTGGTTGACTTTGTGAAACAAACAATGTGGTAGAGAATAATTGATCCTAGGAAGGCTCGAATGCCATGCTTTCTGGGAATGGGCATCTCACAGCTGCCCGTGCCTTCACTTGAGTGGTGCAAAGCCAAGAGAACTGGACATGGCAGAGTATGAAGGTAATGTCTGCATCTGATCTTATTGCAGAGGGCATTACATCTCAGAATATTTATCAACGAAGGACATTGGAAGTTAAAATTTTTGTGTTTGGAATTCAGGAAATAAAATTCTTCATAGATGGGCTAAATTAAAAAAAAAATCAGTTAAACTTTCTTTTGAGATCCAGAACTTGGTGAAAAAAATGTACTGCTTTTGATTATTAAATTGCATTATGGTGGAGATGCTAGCCAGTTGAGTAAGACACAAATACATTAAATAAAAGGCGCAAGGATGAGAGTGGAAGGAAGAACCAACGCTTATTAGCAGATGGCATCATTTTATACGCAGTCACTCCAAAGTAATCTATAGATAAATCATGGGAATTAACCCAAAAAGAAGCTTCTTAATGTTACTAGATACAAACTCAATGTATAAAACCCAATTGTATTCTTATATGCCAGCAACAAAGAACTAAAAAATACTAAAAATTGATAGATTTTGTAATAGTGTAACAAAGACAAGTATCCAGGAATTTATCTAAGAAATCACAGACAAGATGCACATGGCGAGAATTCTAAACCATACTGAGAAATATTTTTTTAAAGATTTATTTATTTTTTTTGACAGAGAGAGGAAACACAAGAAGAGGGAGTGAGAGAGAGAGAAGCAGGCTTCCCGCGGAGCAGGGAGCCCGATGCGGGGCTCGATCCCAGGACCCTGGGATCACGACCTGAGCCGAAGGCAGACGCTTAACGACTGAGCCACCCAGGCGCCCCCATACTGAGAAATATTAAGAGACGAAACATAGGAGACAATATAAGAAGTACTTGGACTAGAATACTGGCTATTTTAAATATATCACTTTCCACCAAAGCGGACTGCCGATGAAAATCCCTGATTTTTGTGTGGAATTTGGCGAGCCAATTTTAAAATTTATAAATGGAAATACAAATGGCCAAAAACAGTGAAGATATACTTAATGAAGCCATGTTGGGAGGACTTGTTCTAACAGATACTGAAATTTATCATAAAGCCAGAGTAATTAGGGATGTGCAGTCCTCGCACTGGGAGATCAAATAGACCAACCCAAGTAAGCTTCATGGAAACAGAGGCTCCCTTATAATGATCTTTCCCACTATTTCCATTGATAAAGTGGGGACTGCACAGCCTTTTCATTAAATGGTGCTGGGACAACTCTCTCCGTCGGGGGAGAAATGCAGTGACTCAGACCTGAAAAAGAGTTGAGTACACAGAAAATCGATTACAGGTGGATTAAGGGCATGAAACTGTGGAGCTTTTAAAATAAAGCTTATCTTCATGACCTCAAGGCAGGTATGTCTTTCTTCAATAAGGCACAGAACCCCCTGGCACTGAATTTCTGTGTGCGTGCTTGTGTGTGTGAAAACTGAAGCCATGTGATCACATACCCTGTGGGTGGAAATTTAAAAAAGAATCTTACGAGCCAACGACTCAATGAAACGAAGCGTGACAGATCAAGAATGCTGAGAGTAGCTAAAGCAATCCGCAGAAAGAAATGTAAGACTTTCAGGTCAGAAGAGGACCTGAATTAAACAGAAAATTAAAAAAAAAATTTTTTAATTCTTTAGGACCAAGGATTCAGCAAAAAAAAGATGGGCAAATACACATGTTTTGGTAAATTTTTATAAGTACCATAAAATAAGAAAACAGACAAAGGAAGAGATCATTGGATTAAAGAATCATGTGATAGAAAATATTATCAAAACCTACAACTGTTTCTTTGAAAATATCTACAAGTCAGACAAAACCCCAGCAAGATAAAAACAGATAACCCCTCGTTTGTACAAGTCACTCCAGGAAAGAGAAAGGAGGGTCAGTTTTCCCAGGAATTTTAACACCAGTGTAACTAGATAAGACTTTTGGGCAAATAATGACCATCAGCCTTACTTCTCTGATTCTGCCTGTGGGACTTCGATTAAAGTTATAGCTGCCATCAAAAGCCATACATTTTTCCTTAGGAATTTAATGGAAAACCTTTCAAAAATGGGAAGACTAATGACATAGATGTTTTAAAAATATAATTCACCAAACATGACATTATACCATCTTATACAGATAAAGGAGAGCACTAAAGCATTCTTTTAAAAAAAATTTTATTCACTTATTTATTTGAGAAAGAGAGCACGCATGCACATAAGGGGTAGAGGGCGAGACTGGGGAGGGGGGATGTGCTGAGGGAGAGGGCGAAGCAGACCCCCCACTAAGTAGGGAGCCCATCAGGGGGCTCGATCCAAGGACCCTGGGATCATGACCTGAGCTGAAGACAGACGCTTAACCCACTGAGCCACCCAGGTGCCCCGTTAAAGCATTCTTAAGGGCCCTTTACCTTGACTACAGTAAGAATACAATAGTAGATAAGTGGGGGTGGAAGTCCTTTCTTGTCGTATTTATAGTTCTGTTACAATGAGATTGAATTCTTGCAATTTTTTCTAGTCATTCCGTGACATAGTTTTTTTTTTAATCTAAAGATTTCATTGTTAACTCATATGGTTTTAATTTGTGTATCTGTTTATCGAAATTTCATTTACTTCTTTTATTTATTAAAACGTTAAACATTAAATATCAAATCAAATTTTTCATCTATATCCCAGCACTACGATGATTTCCTCTCTCAAGTCTCAATGCTTTTATCTTATAACGTCACTGCTATATAAGCAGATTGGTTTAACCATGTAGTCAAGGCATTCCTAGTATTGAGCAGGTAGAGATTGTTAGCCAAATCATCAGTTCTCACGTGTGGTCTGAGGACCACCCAAAGGATCCCCCCTCTTTCAGAGAATTCATGAGACCAAAGCCATTGTCATAATAAAACAAAGGTGGTCATTAGTTTTTTCTCACTGCCTTGGGAATTGCAATGATGGTACAAAGCCTCCTGGGGATAAGAAGCCACAGCCTCAGCATAAGTCAAACAATGGCAGGAAGCCGTGTGTGCAGACGTTGCATTCCACACGACCACGGACACACGTTGAAGTAAGTGCCGGTTCCACGGAAGAATGAAACAGTGAAAAGCATTCATCTTATTAAATCTCAGTCTGTAAGTGTGTTTCTTTAATATGGTGTGTGAGGAAATGGGACGCACCCGTAGAACTCACGGGGGCCCATTGGGGCGGGATCGTGTCTCAAGGAAATCGCTCATGTGGTAATAGCACATTTTTCATGGAACACCATCTCTGCTTGAGAGAGCCACTGAAAGACAAGCTACAGTTATCAGACTTGGATTTCGGCAGACATTTTCTGCCCAATGAACAAAGCGAACCTGTCAGTTCTGGGAACATAACCGACAGTATGTGAACTTTTAAATGAAAATAAGAATTTCGAGATTTTGACAGATTGCCAATACTTTATGGACTTCTCTGATGATGCGTGTGGTGAGATCCTAATAGGTGTAATTTTGATGTTACAGAAGTAAATGGGTCAACACTTGGAAGATCTGCATTCGCCAGGGAATCAATAGTTTTGAAGTGACCACTGGGAGATGTTAGGCTGTCAGACAGGGGCAAAGGATCCATTCACAGCGTCAGACCAGTGGGTTTTATGTAAGTGAGTGTGAAAAGGTAATTAGCATGGCTTCAGATTCTACATTGCAACTCACCTTGAAGACACTACTACTTCTCAAATGTTGTTAGGGTACCGACGAAGAATATCCACAATGAGCTGACAAGGCTATTCGAACATTCTGCCCTTTTCTAACCACATCTGTAGTTGAGACCAGAATTCCTTCATAGACTTCAAATAAAACAATATATTGCAACCAACGGAATGCACAAACCTATGTGAGAATCCAACCATCTTTTATTAAGCTCAACATTAAAGATATTTGCAAAAAATGAAAAACAAAACAAAAAGAGTGGAAAATGATGCCCACTCCCTCTTGTCACTAATTTTTTTCCAAAAATACGGTTAGTTATCTTTTGTAAAAATATATTATGTAAAAATATATATGGTATGTCATAAAATATATATGTTAATGTGTAATGGGTTTTTATTGTCATTTCCAATAAATTAATAGTTTTTAAGGCTCTCACTTTTAGTTTTTAATATGGATACATATGTGATACAACGGGGAAAAGAAGCTCTTTGGAATCTTAATTTTTAAGAGGGTAAAGACATCTAGAGAGCAAATCCTTCGAGACCCCTTGAACTAGAGATAAACTTAGTAACAAGCTACATATTTAAAGCAGAGTAATAAAAGAAGCCACCCACCAAATGGAACAAAATTTAAAATGCATCTGTAATCAAAATGATGTATTTTGTAGAAAGTACACATATTCGAGGGAATATGTGGAAACCTAGGAAACCAGGTGCCTATTAAAATCACAGGCGCCAAGAGTGGGGATTAAAAAGGAATTAAGAACATGGAACACTTGTGGTCCTTTTGGGGTGGCTGCACACAGATATACAAGTATATCATTATCTTAATGAAGAAACGGGAGGGAATAGAGAATACAGAGCTTTCATTTTCCTGTTTAAGAGCGGTCAACCTCTGATGAATTCAACTTTGTCCGGGGTCAGTGACAGTTAGCATCATTTGCTTGGACCCACCAGCTTTACAGATGGTTTGTCCTCTTTACTAGGTGCGTGTTCTTACCTGTGTCCTTCAGGAAGCAATTTGGATGCTTTATCTTCTCTGAGTTTTATCACAACATAATGATAAAGTCACTGGGGTCGTTAAAACACTGCACAATGACTAACTACATTGGTATGACTCAGAAAGTCCCTGACAATCTCGAACTGTAATACAAGAGGAAAAGTAAAATCCAACAGCTTAAATTCTAAAATAGGTCCAGAAAATAAAACAAAACAACATGCCACCACCACAAAAGTCTTTTGCACGATTCTGTGTAGAGATCTCTGAATCTCTGTGACTTGTTCTGATAAATGTATATACAGCGTCAATAAGACAAATCGATTATGTATCAACTTTTAACAAGGGTAGGTTTTTGAGAGGATCCAGTAAATAGTTTGCTTTCCACCTGAGCTCTGCATCTCATGAGAGCTAAATGGGCAGAACCCGCAGATAGAGCACCAAATGACCTCCCTGTTAGCTCTGATTAATTTGGGAAAGAGTGTAGCTCAGCCGAAGACCAATGGACCTGTCAATTCACTCTCCAAGGTAGACCTTGGGACGGTCCTCCAGGAAGAAAGTTCCAGTCACCAGGAGAGATGCACCTACTAATGTTACTCCCTCCCATCGTTAAAGGAGAAGCTCTTGACTCAGTACCATTGACAGGTTAGCTCATCCAGTGGTCTCCACCTGCATCTCACTCAGACTCCAAAGGGAGGATGGGACAGAAGACCAAGGTATCCAAGGGAGGTCACTCCCCAGGAAGCCTCGAAAATCACTGGCGCTCTTCCATAGAACTGGGACAGCTAATGATGACAGCAAACTCTCACTTACTGATTACTCCGCCGGGAACGGTTTGAAGGACATTGACATACCTTCACATTCAATCCTCTTTTCAACCTTACTATTTTTTCCCCTTTACCTACGAGAGAATGAAACCACGGAGAAATCATCTTCTGAAGGTCTCCGAGCTCCTGGACGGGGGATTCGGGCAAGGAGTCCTAACTTCAAATCGCCTGGACATCTCTGAATTGGTAGGATTTTAAAAAATACTTAACTCAGAGCTAAGGAATAAAAGTAGTTTTGAAATTTATCAATAGTATTTTTTCTTTGATTCTATGATCATCGTGGTAGCTGAAATGGGCACAGAACGCAAAGAGTGAACATCTGTTTAAATCGTATCACAGAGAACAGAGTATGAATCATGCCTCAGTAGCCATACCACAGCGATCCTGTTGTTTTTATGATATAAAATCAGAATTTCTTTGTTTCATTTGCAGATCGTGGTTTAGCAAAACAGATTACCCATCCTCATATGTGGAGAAATCGTTTTTAACAAGGCAAGTGCACGCTCCCTGTCTTCCCCTACTAGCTTGGCAGCTCAGAAATAACAAAGGAGACTGAGTGGTAATCCTCAGCCCTATGAACGTTCTTCCCCCTTGGAGGTGGGGAAGACGAGCAGAGAAAGCACAGTGAGTCACGGCCCTTCTTGCCCACACGGTCATCGCCATGGCAACCATGGTTGCCAGGTGGAGAATTCTCTCACACATCATAATTGCTATGTCCACTGTCAGTAGATTAGAAAGGAAAACATCCACACTTTTGGCCTGAATTAAACTGCTCTAAAGTAACTAACATCGAGTATTGACATCATAGCCAATAATAAGCTCTAATTACACGACATTCATTCCTGTAAAAACCATGTGTATTTGGACAGAATACTGTTGGATGTTACCAATAGAACCCTTCACTAGATATACCTACTACCTCGATGCA
The DNA here is from genome assembly GCF_009762305.2 of Zalophus californianus. Classification (NCBI taxonomy): domain Eukaryota; kingdom Metazoa; phylum Chordata; class Mammalia; order Carnivora; family Otariidae; genus Zalophus; species Zalophus californianus. The sequence goes on along the minus strand of NC_045607.1, from coordinate 91,966,819 downwards.
CTACCTCCCTTAGTGATGAACATTGCACACATAAAGAAATGTTGCTTTTAAAATTCTAATATCCTTCAAATAAGAAGAGACACTGCAGCAATTTTAATCCTTTGAAAGAGGGGGATGCTTATACACAGTTTCCCTGGAACAATAATATGGAAAAGATATTATGGAAGCTACTGGAGAAGATATTGGATAAGGAGCATGTCCATTTGCTAATATGTCCAATATCTGCAAAGAAGAAACAAGAAACTCAGAAATAAATATCAGAGAAGTAAATCTAAGTCCATTTTTGTCCACCAAAAGCACTAATAGGTGGGCACTAGAATTTATATTGTCTTCCTATTGGAGGTCAGGGCTATTTTAAATGATTTTTTTTTTCCAACTGTAGTGTTTGTTTCTTCTGTACCTATGTATCCATATATGTTTGCAAAAGTGCATAAGGACGTACAAACCTTAATTTCATAATGTTTTTGATGTGAAGTATTATGTTACAGTTATGGAAACAGCCCTAGACAGTGAGTTCCATGTCTCCAGGCTCCCTGGATGGAGTTGTCGGGAACCAGGAGGTAAGGCTCAGGTGGAATAAGGCAGTTTAAGTGTGACTATCATCTCGAGTCTCCTTCCAAGGGGATTCTCACTTTCCTGCTGTCCTATTAGAAGACATTGGACTTTCTTTTTTGAAAACGGGATGTATATTAAAAATATTTATTTATTTGACAGAGACACAGCGAGAGAGGGAACACACCCCCTGCTTGTGTTCCCTCTCTCGCTGTGTCTCTCTCTGTCAAATAAATAAATAAATTCTTTAAAAAAATAATAGTAATTCCTCTAAAGGTAAAAAATGTTCAAGAGCAGAAGGACAAAACTCTGAGAAGATCCTGCCTCTGTTAATCCGACACGAGACATGTGAGGTTCAAAGAACCATTAGCAGTTAAAGTGAACCATCCAATTATGGAGCTATTTTTAAGTTAAAGAAGAGATTGGATGAGGAAGATTATCCAAAGGGATAGCTATGCAAAAGACTTGAACAGATATTTCAAAGAATGAAATCTGGTGCTGATTCCAAGAAAGATGGAGTAAGCCTCCTCCCCTGGGTCTCTCCCACAGAACTCGACTGTAAATGCTGGGCAGAGTGCACACAGCAGCTATCTGGAAATCTGGACCAGTGAATGGTCATGGGTCAACTGGGGAAGGACAGCAAGGCTCCAAATCTCACTAGACCAGGAGTGTGCTTATCAATTTCCTTTCCTTCCAGAATCACTTGACAGAGCTCAAAGATAGACTAGAACCCGCAGTGTGCACTCGATGAGGACAGACCCTGAGACCCCTCTCTCTCTGTTTCTCATATATATATATCATATTATGTATTTATTTCATGTGTGTATATATATTTATATTTCTGTTTTCACATATATACATATATTTCATACATATTTATTTCAAATATATATTTATTTCATATATATATATTCATTCATTATGTGTGTGTATATATATATATATATTTTTTTTTAAATGCACACACATGCGTACATGGTCTGTCCCATGCTCACCGCATTTCCTACAATAGCGGGAGGCATCAGGCTGCGGGAGTTCCCATATATATAACACGATGGTGTATCTCAAGCTTAGACACTGCACTAAAGTTGCAAAAAACAGTTTTCTTTCTTCAAACATTTGGATCAGAGTTCAAGCAACCCAAATCACGATCGTGAATGATGTTCATGCTATTTGGCAGCGTTTAAAACATGAAAGGGTCAACAGTTGCAAAAGTCCTGAAAATGTAGAGATTACTGGAATGAACAATGTATTTATTTCATCCAAGAAAAAGTCTACAGTAGGTCAGTGTCATCCTGCCTCTCGAACACAAAAGGAAGAAGAGTGGAAAGGGCCCTCCTAGGGGCCTGAGAGAGCGGGGAAATTCCAGGTTCCTCTGTGGTCCCTTCCGTGTGGCCCCAGGCCCCCGAGAACCGGTTTCTGTGGCTGGCAGAGGGGACACCCGAGGAGGGCCGGGCCACCCCCCTGCTGCCCACTGCTGCCCCCATGTCCTCCCATTACTTGGCCCCGGGTGCAGACGGCCACAGCGTTTGCAGGGCGGTGAGGAGACTAAGGCCCTAGCCCCGGGCCACAGAACCGAAGGCTGGCCCAGGACCAGGGGAGGGGGATCCAGACTGTGACCCCACAGCCCAGCCTGGGGTGAAATCCTGGGGTCACCTCTGAGCTGGAGAAGGGGGCCCGATGGCGGTGCCTTCTCTGGAGAGCACCACAAATACTTCCAAGCCAAAGATCTCGAAACAGCCGTGCTAACCACGGTCCCAGATCAAAGTGCAGACAACTTTGAGGGGAGGAAAAAGCTAGAAAACCAAAGGGGGTAAAAAACAAATATAAAGAAGAAGCAATTGGAAATTTTACAGTTGAAAAATACAATAGCCACCGTTAAAAATCCACAGGATGGGCAGAAGGGCAGCAGACTGGAGAGGACAGAGGAAGTCGGTAAGCTCGCGATGGAAATTAGCCAGTTTGTGCAAGAGAGAGAAGCACGATTTCAAAAGACCCCTGAACAGAGCCGCCGCAGGGCACCCCCCCATGCAGCACCAAGGAACCCAGCACTCAGGCCCCCCGAGCTCCAGAGGCGGAGAAGGGAGAATACAGTGCAAAGTATATAGATATTTGAAGAAATAGTAACGGAAAACTCCCAAATTTATCAAAAGTGTCAAATTAAAATAAGTCTGGACTTACATAAGGAGAGGCTTTAATTAGAAAGGAAGATTATTGCACTGGGGAGAATGCTCTGATCTCAGAAATCTGCGATGTCTCCAAATCCTACAGAAAAAAGTTTTTTTTTTTTTTTTTCCTAGGGTACAGAGGCGGCAGGCAGAAATAAGCAGAGTCTTTAGAGGGGCAGCTGGACAAGCCAGGGAAAACGAGCAGCAGGCCTGGTGGGAGGAGGTCTCCCTATGGCCTGCAGGTTCCCAGGAGAAGCCGATGAGGGGCGCATCCACCTTCATGTGCTTGCTCAGGCCTGATGGCCCGCGGAGGTCAGGGGTCTGAAGGAAGGGGATGCGTGCACTAAAGTTGGTCGAGAGAAAGGAGAGGGTGGGAAACAGGCAATTGTGGGCCCTTGGTCAAAAGGCATACACTTAGGGAATTCGGAAGCTCAGCAAACGTGACAGAGGAAACAGTCAACAAAATGCATCTCAGGTTGTGTTCAAGAGAAGTCTCAAATACAATCAGAGAAAAACAACGCATTACCTATAGCAGAAGACATGGCGTCATGGAAAAGACCGAACTTTACCCACAGAAGACAGACGGGGGTAGCCAGGGGTTAGGAGTGAGGGCAGGCGTGAAGGCAAAGGAGAATATGATTGACCACTGTGGCACACTGGGACTCTTCTGGATCCTGATTGTGGTGGTGGTCTCATAAATCAGTACATGTATTAAATGCATGCAACTGTACATGAAAAATGTCAATTTTGCATATGCCAGTTGAGAAAGTTAAAGAAAGGTTTTCAGAGGATATCCCCCCAAATATTCAAACTCATCAGTCCTTAAGGAAATGCAAATTTTACCTTCTTTCTGTCAGATCTAGGATTCCCCTGGCCCCTGTCTTTGTCTCTGAAACCAGACCCAACTTCTGGATGGAAATCTCCACACCGGCCCACCCTGTGGCTGCCTGAGCCCCGTGGGCCGGCCCCACACAGAGGACAGTCAACCGAGACTTTGTCTCCCTCAACACTGACTAAATGAGTAAGACACGAGCTCTAGGCTTGGGGTGCAGAGGCTCTCTGCCGGCGAGGGGAAGGGTGTGGCTGGAGTCCAGTTGGAATCAGGCGTAGGCCATGGTGGCCGACCAGAGGCAGGCCTCGGAGGAGCTCTAGGGCGAAGGGAAAATCATGCTGACGGACACAGAGGTAACATCTGCCAGGATGAGCACACGACACAAAGACCAGGACCTTTGCTTCCATTGTAACCACTGATCGTGGGGGCCGATGAGTGCTAAGGGAGCATGACCCTCTGTTCTGGCCAGCAAGGCTGTTCACTGTCCCCAGTGAACCCATTACATGTGAACCATGGAGGAAGAAAAAAATGCCTTGAGTATTGTCCTTCATTTTTCCATGAGCATTGAAAATACCATGGAACCGGTATCATGAGAGAGCTCGACTGGAGGCCAGGCCTGACTACATTCCCTCTGTGTCCTCATTCCCCAAGTGCATCAGGAAACAGGATTGTTTCTCTTCTTTGGATCATGGGGATGTAAGGGTTACAGTAATATTTGTCAACCTACTTTGTGAACCACCCACTGCCACACCAGAGAGCCACCGCTGAACTGTTGGGGGGCGGGGGGTGGGGAGGCTTCCCCAGGCTTGGTGGAGGCCCCCTGGTGCAGGGGTATTGGCACGGGGGCATGGGGAGATGGGGGTTCGCAGCCACTCAGTGCTGTGGGAAGCTCCTTACAAGACCCGACACCACCCTGGGCTGGGGAGAAGCAGGTGGGGGTGTCAGCGCTGAGAGGTCTCACTCAGAGGGCCATCAGCCAAGGCTTCAGGGCACACTCATCAGTGGGGCTGACAGTAGAGGTTTTGGCATCATTGTACATGGTTCTTTATTCAGCAAAATAGGCTTCTTTAGTCCCGCTTGTCTGTGAAACTGGACAGAGAGACCTTCAATACCTTGATCTTCCAAGAAGGGGATAAAGTAAATAAAGGAAAAGGTGAAGCCAGGGAAAGACGAGCTGGTGTTTAGAAGGGAAAGGAAGACCTCAGATTGGCGTTGTCTTAATAAACTCAGTTTTGGAGATTTAAAAAGAAACTAGTGAGTCATTGAAAACTCTGGTGAGAGAGCTGGCTACAATTGTGTTTGAGAAAACAGGCTCCTGCCTTTTCTCATACCTAAACCAAATCTCAAAAGATTAAAATATGAAACTAAAACTATAAATGGATAAAATTTTTTAAAAACTCTTAGGATAATGTAGCCATCCAAAGCATGAAGCCGTGAAGGATATAACGATTAATAAACTGGAAGACATGACCTTCATACGCACCTGCACACATAGGATGAAAGACCGTCGAAGGCATTCAAAGACAAAGATTTGAAGTATACAAACTGACCAGTGTTGATATTCTTAGAACACAAAAATATCGTGCACATCATGGAGAAAAAGCCATCAGCTGAATGAGGACATGGGCAAAGACTGGAAGCAAAAGTCCCAAAGCTGAACAATAGTAGCGGCCAGCAAGCGTGAAGAAAATGACGGAACGTCACTCACCTCACCGCCCCTGCGATCTCCGCAGTGGGGGGCAGTTCTTTTCTGCGAGGTAGCGATTTCGTTTCCTCTGTGACCTCATGCTGTGAAAGCATGTGTGTGATTGCACGGGCATCGGGAAAATCCATAACCATGGACGCCAGCCACAGGAAAACAGCTCGCCCTGATGTATCAGTCAGAGTTCTCCAGAGAAACAGAAGCAACATCTCCTGAGTGGGGAGGAGAGGGAGAGACAGACAGAGAGAGACAGAGAGACACAGACAGAGACAGAGAGAGAGAGATGGAGACGGAGAGAGAGAAAAGCATGTCATAGGCATTGGCTCATGCGTCGGTAGAGGTTTGGCGAGTCCAGTGTCTGACGAGGCGGGCTGCAGGTGGGGAAGGGCTGAAGCTCCAGTCTAAAGGCTGTCTGCTGCAGAACTGCGCTTGGCGGACGTCAAGTAAAACAGTAGTTTGTTCTGTTAAGGCCTTCAAGTGATTGGATGAGGCCCACCACATTAGGGAGAGTAATCTGCTTTACTCAGAGTCCATGGATTTAAATGTGAACCTCATTCAGAGCACCCACAGAAACATCCAGAGTCGTGTTTGACCTGAGACAAATATCTGGGCAGGGCGGCTGACACAGCATTAACCATCACACCTGGGAACTAAGGTCAGATGGGGAGAGAACTGGCACTTTCTAATGTATATGTGGCATCGGCCCAAGTAAACAACAACTGAGAACCCCCATGCTGGCGCCAGGCTTCGCTATAGGCAGCTCATGATCTCCTTGTCCAAAACTGAACTCAGAGCATGGTCTCCCAACCCCTAGACCGGCTTCCTCCTTCCTGCCCCACCATCAGTCCCAAACCCTGTGAACTGCTCTTCCAAAGGCTTCTAGAAGCTATCTTTCCCGTCCACATCTGTGCTAGTCGGGCTCACACCCAGGGCCTCTGAGTCCAGTCATGTCCAGGCAAAGAACCTCTCCTCTTTGCCTAAGGAGTAACCGTTCCAAAATTCAACTCTTACCCTGGTGTAAAACCTGCCACCATTTGTCCATGTCCTCACCCCTCACACTGACGCGTGTCAAAAATAGACATGTAAGGTCTGTGAATGATCACGGGGTTTCCCGTCTCTGAGTGATGAATGATGTAGTCCCTTCTTCCTGAAGGGACTCCGCACAGGAACTAGCACATTCTGGGTAACCGGTAAGGATTTATTGATTAAACTCTCTCCTCTCTGCTTCCCCTTCTTGTAACATTTTAAACCATGAGTATCTTTGGGAAGTGCTAGAGGTTTTAGCTACTGCTAATGCGGGAATCACAGTACCATATACAAACGCATCAGACTGACATATTTTATACCTTAAACTTACACCATGTTCCGTGTCAGTTTTATTTCAATTAAAAAATGAATATATTTTTACCACGAAAATACATGACATTACTTACATAAAACCCAAAGTGATTTGAGAAATGTATTTTCATCTGTATTGACTAGAAGGGGATGCAAAAGCACATAGAATCAGGAAAAAAAAGATTGTGTAGAAGAAGAACACCATTAAATTGTTTAAGCTTTCTGGGTTTCTCCGCATTTCTTCCCTAAAGTCCTTTCCTTATATCATAATGGAAATGATTTATGTAAGACAGTGAGAGTTATGCTAGATATAATATGTAAAGGTCCCCGTCTTCACGGACACTTCATCAAAGGGACGGGAAAGAAAATGCTCCAATAAACCTAAATTAGAGCACAACAGAGTTAAAACTGGGGGACCTGTCTGTCCTCTTAGAGATATGGACAGCAGGTGAGGAGGGTGTTTCTGGCAAGTCGTCCCTGCCACCGTGGCTCACTGTTTGGCAAACCTGACACGTGACAAGAAGACTGTTTGCCATCCTTGAGCTAGAGGCGCGCTCACCCTCTGTCTATGAGAGTGGGAAATTCTTTTGGATTCATGACGAGGATGAGGAAAAGCACCTGTGTTTCATTTACTGCAAGTGGGCTCTGTACCAGGGATGACGCTAAGTTCAGAGAAGTCAGTTAACTTTCCCCAGGTCACAAGACAACCTGCTCAGTGGATTGCAGGAACCGGAACCGGGCGCCGCTCAATCCCATTGGAATCCGTCCACAGCTTCCCCACAGTTGGTTACACGAAAGACAGCACCCGTGTTTTCCAGAGGAACAGTGACACACACGCAGATGATCTCCTCACAGTGGTGATCCTGACGGTTTACTCTACGGTAACTAGGTCACATCTCTCCCCAGCTAAAGTCAACATGTTGCAAGTCAACAGTCGGTTGATGCTACTGTGTCCTTTTGCTCTATTACAAGACCACAACTTTGTGAATAGTTATGCATGTATATGTATAAGCTTTGCATCCATCTGACAATAAAACTAGACGGAAAAGGAATAAAGTCTGCACATTGTCACACCAACTCACTTTCCTGAGCAGAATGCAGTCCCTAGGTGGATTCTGGGCAGGTATTTGATTGTCATATGTTGTAGATAATATTCTATTTTTTATGTAAGGGAGAGTCGTTTTGTTACTTAACATAAATAATACTACAGGAGTGGGTTTTTTTTTTTTTTTTCACGTTATGGAGTTTTCTCATGTGATTTCAGCTTTATTTCATTTTACCCTAGTAATACTTCCAGTGTTTTGACAGAGAAGGGAGAAAACTGGCAAGATGACAGAGTAACTTAGCTTCTTCTTTCCTGATACACTCAGTGCTCCAAGCTTTTTGTGGTCAAATTGTAGCTAAGTTTGTTTTAGTGTCATTAAAACTCCTATTTCCTTCCAACTAATTTTGGATTATTAAGGAACAGAGTAGGTCAGCATCAGAAGAGACAGATCGGGGCAGCAAAGATGACACTGCAGACTCGTACCCACTTTGGTGGCATTTGGGGGATGTTAGAAAGATGGATGCCGTGTACTGAACATCTGCGTCCCCCCAAATTCATGTGTCGAAATCCTACCCTGCAATGGGAAGGGTGATGTCGGGAGGAGGGGCCGTTGGGAGGTGATGGGTCGTGAGAGCAGAGACCCCGTGTCGGGACCCCTGCTGTCGTGAGATGTCCGAGAGACCCTCTCCCCTTCAGCCACATGAGGACATGGCAAGAGGTGGCCTTCTGTAACCAGGAACAGCGAGGAGGGTGGCTGCCAGGGACAGCTCAGGGCCGGGCACCTGCTTCAGAAAGACTGCCCGGGGCTGGAAATATTGGCTTATTGAGGAGTAACATTGATGGAAAACGCCGGCCGGGGACGCATCATCCCTGGCCTTGGGTGAGCACGGCTCTGCACCATCTCAGGACGGGATGTCAGCGGTGGGCTTTCCACAACCCTGTCCTCAGAGCCTTCCCCGCGTCTCCAGCTTCTCGGGTCAGTGCTGGGCCTGGCGTACGCTGGGGACGAGAGTCCGGAGAGGAGGTCAGAGCCCCACCCAGAGAAAAGAGGGTCAGAATTGGCTGCCAGGCGGTGCCCAGAGCTCCTTCCTGCATCTGGTTTCTATGACACTGGAATGAATTACCACAAACTTGGTGGTGAAAACCACATACACCTATCACCTTACGTTTTCGAGGTTACCATCGGGGGGCTGTGGGGGAGAATCCATTTCCCTGCCGGTTCCCACTGCTGGAGCCTGTCCGCATGCCTCCATTCAGGTTATCACAAGGGGCTCTGCCTGGGCAGGGCAAACGTCCCCCTTGTCCCCCCCCCCAGCTGCCCCAACTCCCGGGCGAGGCAGAAAACAAGCAGCGAATGAACCATGAGTCTCAGAGGCAGCGCATCCTCATGCCCATTGCTCTCCATTCCCAGCTGGAATACCCGGGGTTTATAGGTTTATGTACATTTCTGTGTAGCGTCTTCTGCGCAGGCTTTGCAAACATTTCATTAAGTTCTTCCGACCTGTTGAGAGAGATAGAACTAGTATAAATGCCATTTCTATTTTACAAATGAGAAATCACAAGCTGGTGGAAATTGAGTGCCACTCGAGGTAAGGACATAGTAAGTGGAGCAGCCAGGCATCAGACTCTACCTTGTACTGTTGAATCCCGAAGAGCCCCATGCGTTAGGCAGAGGCCTGACCCCAAAGATGCCCCAATCCCTGAAACCTGAGAATATCTTAGTTTACATGATAAAAGGTAAGATGTGGTTGAGATACGGATATTGTGGGGAGACTATCCTGGGTTATCAGGCCGACCCAATGTGGTCGCTAAGGCAGGAGGGACAGAGTCCGCCGAGAAGGAGATGAGCCAATACAAGTAGGGATCCCAGTGAGTGGCGCCATGAGCCGAGGAATGCGCATGCCCTTTAGCAGCTGAAAAACACAAGGGAATGGATTCTGCCCTAGGGCCGCCAGAAGAAATGCCATCTTGCCCACACGTTGGTGTTAGCCCAGTGAAGCCCATTTTGGACTTATAAATCTCTACAACCATAAGAGAATAAATGTGTCTTGTGTGAAGCCAGGGGGTTTGCAATGATTTAGTACAGCAGCAAGAGGGAATGAACGCACCCAGTTTCCCTATACTAAGCTCATTCCTTAACCGGGGGTCAGACCTTCCCTCCGAGGCCCAGGTCCACAGAGCAAACTGCGCTGTCTGCTTTGGATGACCCCAAGACCTCACTCTCAACGTATCCAAAACCTAAGCCCTCCTCCCCTTCCCCAGCTCCGCACAACCTGCCGCATTTCCTACGTTCCCCACTTGCACGAAGGCTACCTCTGGTCAGGAGCCAGGTCAAAGGGCTCATCCCAGATTCTCCCCTTCCACTCACCACCCATGTGAATATATATATATATGTATGTATATATACCACTTCTTTAAAAATAACATTCCCTTAATTAGTATTCCTACCTCCAAATTTTGGGGCCTCAACCTCCCCATTCTTACCAGTCTTTGTTTCTATATTGTCTTCACATTTAGGAATGCACAGCCAGCCCTCAATCCTCGACACTGTTTGCAAAATGATATCTCAAATGCATTACTTTCGAATAAAGATCCAAAAGTGTCCCCTATTCAGCACATGCACCTGGCATAGTAAGGTCTTGCCACCGGCATCCCTAACTCTCTTAGCAGCACCTCTCAGAGTTTGTAGTATCTGGTCAAAGCATTCTTTTTTTTTTTTTTTTTTTTTCATTCTTTATCAAAGCTCATTCTTGCTCCGGCCGCATTTGCCAGGTGAGTCACTCTCTGCTAACGAACATCTCCAAGAATGTGGCCACAGCGGCTCACCCGGTGATCGGCTTCCACGGCGGGGAGGGGTCCTGGCGACCGCGCGTTGAGGCCACCTCTAGAGAGCCCAACGCTTTCTGTGAGGACTAAGTTGCCGAACCACAGGTAATGAGGGGTCGTTTGCGCCGTCAGGGCCTGGGCGAGCGCTCACCTCCATCACCAAATCTCCACCCTCTTCCTGCGCTCCTGCCTCAGGGGCCCTCCACCCGAGGCACATCTTCTCCCAACACCTTCTGCCTCCACGTCAACGAGCATTATTCCTCTCTCTGGTATCTGCAACATGCTCTTCTCAATACTTCAAAATAGCTTTTAAAGAAAGAATCCTTTCTAATGTTTAGTAAACGAATAACTAGGGAGGGGAAAAAAAAAATCCCTTAGTTCTCATTTCCCACCAGCCTGGCCCCTGGGCCGCTCACAGGAACCTTCTCCCGAGCTAGTAGTGCTCAGAGCCTTTAGCTCCTCCGCCTGGGCCCCTGCTCCACCCCATGGCGGTCTCGCTGCTCCACGCCTGCGGTCTCGCTGGCCAGAGACCCTCGAGAGAAACCACTGTTCAACCAGACAAGACCAGTGCTGAGGCTCTCGCGCCCAAAGACCTCGCCCGCTCGCCCACCACGCACCCAGCCAACAGCAGCTGTGAAGGTTCACTGGGACTGACCCAGGCTGGGGTGTGAGGGAGCCCCACTCCCAGCCTCACGATGCCATGGACACAGGACCCTGTCAACTCAAGTTGGAGAAGGCCACTCTCGTCCCACGTCCCAGATAACATCCTGCCAGCCCAAGACCTCTGTCCCAGGAACAACCTCACCCTGACACTGCATCTCTACCCAGAAACACCCCTGGATTGCCTCTGCTAAAATGCAAGTTGGACGCAGGACTTTTATTGGTTTTCTTCTTTCCATATTGAGGAGTCTTCTGTTTTGTTGACTTACTGAGCTCATTATCCACTCAGCCCATGATCTTATGTATTACTTCTTTCACTGAAACATAAAACCCACGCTCCCCTGCTTAATGAAAAATTGGGAAGAGGTTACCGCTATCTGACCATTCTAAAAATTAATGGAGATCATTGCTTCCCCAGGAGACACCTGCCCCCTCTCCGTCACCGCTTGGGCCCCTGGAGAGAGGAGCTCCCGTTCCCAGTGTTTTCTCCCTGTTCTCTCCAGCTCTCCACACACCCTCCCGTGCATCTCCAGCCATGACCACCACCAACCTTTCCTCTTGCTTACAGTCATCTTTACATCTACTTCATGTATCTATATAGTATTTTTAGCACACTTCATAGTTCCACCAACATATGTTGTTCGAGACCCGGGAATTACAGATCTATTTTCTTGCTAATGCCACGTAAGTGGGAAACCTAGTTATGGTCTGTCCCACAAGATTCCTTATTTTTTTTCAAGATTTTATTCATTTATTTGACAGAGAAAAAGCACAAGCAGGAGGAGATACAAGCAGAGGCAGAGGGAGAAGCAGGCTCCCCGTGGAGCAGGGAGCCCAAAGCGGGGCTCGATCCCAGGACCCTGGGATCATGACCTGAGTGGAAGGTGCTCAACCTACTGAGCCACCCAAGCACCCCCCTTATCTTTTTTTGTGTTCCTTCTATTCTCAGAACAAAATATTTTCTATGTGGTTTAAGGCAATTTGTGTCATATTCACTGAAAGTCCTCACTACCATCACCCCTTGATAGGATGTCAAACCATCACAGCACCAGTCGTGTTAGGCATGTCTTTTTATTTGGAGGCCTTGCCACCATGGGGCTTGCTGACCCCGGAAGGGACTGGCCCTCCCAGGGTTAGCTAATTCCTAGAGACAGCCAGCATCTCACCTGGGAGGGTGCTGTTCAGATGCAAACTACCTAATCCACAGCCCAACCACCCCCTTTATGGGGTTCTCCCAGGTTTCTCACTCAGCCACCGTCCCTGTGCCCTAATCACCCCAGAGTCCGTTGCCAGGCCACAAGAGACAACCCTGATGCACCAGACACTCCTGAAATCAGTCCAACTAGCCAGCCCTAAGCTTGCTTATCCTGCCTGGCCCTGCCTTTCCTCCAGAAACCACGAGAAGGCTGTTGCCCACATCCCCGACTCTGCTTCCTGACCAGCCTCCCTACTTGGCTCCGTGTGGGGCGCCTGGCTCTCTTCTAGGGAGCTGTGAAGAGAAGAGCTTCTTCCTGCATGGCAGTCATGTCCACGTTTGTGTGTCTTACCATATCTGATGAAAACCAATCCCAGGTACGCTTCAACACACCGCTGTAACAGAACCTTACAGTGAATCCATGCCGGCCTGTCTCCTCGTAGTCACAAGAACGAGGTTGGCAGGAGCAGCGATGGAAGCAGATAAAGCAGGGGCCAGGCTGGTTGAGTGCCCAGCACTACGCTCCACAGGGATTCGGTCTCCTCCTCAGATCTTTCCCGAATAAAGCCTGACCGGCCGAATAATGCCCCATCCCCAAATATTTCTGCGCTCTAATGTCTGGACCCTGTGAATATTACCTTATATGGCAGAAGGGCCTTGGCACATGCGATTAGGTTAAAGATCTTACAATGAGGAGATTATTCTGGATTATCCGGGTGGGCCCAGCGTAATCACAAGGTAAGAGGGAGGCAGGAGATTAATAGCGCGGGCCGCCGAAGCAGAGGTGGTTGTGAGAAGAGGAGGGTCTCAGGCGTGGACTCAGGAGGCCTCTTCTAGCTTGAAGAGGCTCAGAGATGGGTCCTCCACTCAGCCTCCAGAAGGAACGCGAGCCCTGCTGAATTTGACCCAGTTGAAACCCATCCCAGGCTTCTGACCTCCAGAGTAGCATGAGAGCACACTTGTGTTGCTTTAAGCCGCCGAGCATGTGGTGATTTGTTACGGCAGCCGTAGGAAATTAATACAGAATCGAAGAAGGGGGTCTAGGTCACGGGCACGTGGTACAGGCGCAGTGACCTACATTAGCGCCTTAGGCCATGGGTACCTGCTCTAACTGAGGGATCGGAGGAGAATTTCTGCTTTGAGGAAGCAGCCATTCCTGTGCCCCCTGTGGGTCTCTCCCAAAAGCAGAGTGGCTTAGCACAAACTTTTGGAACGTGGCGGACAGATACTCTCCCCTGCATGCCACTTGAGCTCAGGAGGGATTTCACGGGAACCCCCACCTTCCTAGGGAGGCCTGTGATTAGATTTCGGCCTCACAACGGAGAGCTCATGGAACTTTGCGAACTCCCTCGACCTCCCCAAGTAAAAGGGAAATTTGTTCCCTGCCTAAAATCTAGAAAGCTCTTTCAGCTTCGCCCCAGCTTCTCTGAGACACAGAAACACACACATACAGAGGCACAGGTACACACAAAAGGGCTTGGGAGGCAGCCTGTGGGGAGCCCGCTCTGGTCACAGAGCCCCACCTGGACGCCCCTGCGCTGAGCACACCCCACCGTTCTGCGGGGTCCTCAGGTTTCAGACCCCCCCTCCCCAGGCTCCAGCCTTGGTTTCTCCGGGAGGTGCCCTCATGCCCCCGGGGATGTGGGTCATCATTTCTCAGCCACCTCGCCTCTTGCACTGTTTGCGCCGTGGCCCCTGCTGGTCTGTGGCTTGCCTGGGATCCCATTTCCTTCCTTGCCCCTCTAGAAAGAGGAGGAGAGGTCATCAGGAGGGAGCCGAGGCTTCCCCAACGCACAGCTGCCTCAAGAGCCATCCGTGGCCCTCTTTCCTCAGTTTCTTCTCGTAACATGGCGGGGTTCAGTAAAAAGCACCAAAGCAGTGCTTTTAAAATTTCCTTCAGCTTTAGAAAGACAATTTGAAAATGTTCTTATCTTATGTATTTTTAATCTTCTGAGGTTTTAGGCACCGGTGTCTCAATAGGTAGAGACTGGAACAAGATACGTGCCCACATGCAGGGGGAGAGAGAGAGAGAGGAGAGGAGACCCATCCCCACCTCCGGAACAGTCTCCCAAAGAAAGTCAGACCTGCGTCCTAGCTGGTCCCCACACTCAACCACCCATTTCAGGAAGTACGCGGGGCCGAGGAACACGTTAAACGACAGCCAAACCAGTCAGCAAAATAGAGACGGGGGAAATCCTGTAGGACAAACAACCCAGTTTCTTCCACCAATAAGTTTCAAGACATGAAAGAAGAAAAAGCAAGAAGGGGAAGGTGAAATGGACATTATTAGGGTCTCATTTCAAAGATACAAACAGGAAAAGAATGACATTTAGGAGACAATCCACAATTGAAAACTGGATGGATGGATGGATGGATGGATGGAGGATGATGGATAGATGGATAGATAATAAATAACAGATCATTAGGGTCCCATCTCCTCCCAGCCCTCACCCTTTTGGATCAATGAGTTAAGTATAAAGCAGTTTTTCAAACTCAAATGAACTTATAAATCAGTGGGGGATCCTGTTAGAAATCATAATCTAAGTCAGTAGATCTAAAGCAGGGCTCACGGTGATGCTGACACCACAGGTCAGTGGACCACACTGAGCATAAACAGCAGGTGTCTAGAGGTTAAAGGCTGAGTCAGACTAAGTTATACTGGGGAAATTCTTAAAATCCTGAGAAGATTCTAATAATCCTGAGCCACACTGATGTTATAAGACAGGAAATCCATCCTGTGCTTGCAGCATACGGCCATAGTCTTACTATCATTATCTTCTAGCTGCCTTTCTTCTCCACTGAGCTGAATTCACTGCCTGCTTTAATTCTAGTAGGTGAGTTTATCAATGTACCTTTACTTTTTTCACTTAAATGCTATAATATGAGCATTTCTCCCACATAATTAAAAACTCCAGATAAATGTCTTATTAAAGTGAAATCTGTATGAACATTTTTTAAAAGATTTTTTTTAATTATCATACTACAGAAAAGACCTAGCATGTGAAAAATAAGAGCCTCTTTCCCACCATTCACAGTCTCTTTCCCCAGAGGCAACATTACATGTTTTCCATTTTTTGTATTTATGTAAAATAACATAAATTAATATTTCCATTATTTTCATCAGTCATGACCTAAAATAAAATGCACACATTCCATTATTTCTTGATTAAACCACTTTGGAAAGTACCTAAAAACTCTTTATTATGAAGGATAAGACACTTGGCATATAAATAGAGCAAGTCATCATTTTGAAAACTCTCAAGAGAGTTCTCAATACAAAAACCAGGGCTCCTCAGAAACATGGCACTGATGATAGGGCTGGGACAGGATGTACATAGGAACTTGGACCATCTTGTTGAGCCAAAAAGTAAAGTGCTCAAAAACAAATCAAAATGTTGGGAATATGTCAAAGAGGTGCCAGAGTCAACAGAAAGAGCTCCCAATAGCCAAAGCTGGAACAGTTTGGGCAAAAATAAACAAAGCGATATTGGATTATATCCCAAAGTATAAAATAAATACCCACAAGTCTATCCTAATATATACCAATGATGCAATGAGAAATAAATGGAGAAGAGTAGACAAATCTCCTCATGCAAGAGAATTTTAATTTGTATGGATAAGCCACGCCCAAGCTGAGGAAGCATCTCTAGACTTAAGTAGGGACCATGTATGGTGACCTCCCTCCAAAGAAGACAGCATGCAAAGTGGGAAAGGAGAGACATCATGCTGGAATCTCCCAAACACGGTCTCAGCCCAGGAGGGACCAAGGTTAATGACACCAGCAGTGATAGGTCATGGGAGCCATGTGCCCTTGGAAAATGGCACTTGACCTCTGTGGACTTCCTTTTCAAAACTCACGAGGAAGACATCAGATAAATCACAGTAGAAGGACATTCTACAAAATACTTAACCACTACTCTTCAAAACTGCTGTGGTCACTAAAAGCAAGGAAAGTCTGAGAAACTGTCACAGCCAAGAATGACTAAATAGACATGGCTTTAATTAACAACAATGTATCCACATTGGTCCACTCATTGTAATAAATGTACCATATTGATGTATGATGTCAGTAATAGGCACAACTGGGTGTTGAGTGTATGGAACTCCCTAAGCTTAGAAAAAAGAAAAGTTGCAAAGAAAAGTTGCAACTTTTCTGTAGATTTAAAAGTGTTCTAAAATAAAAAGTTCACTTACACTTCTTATTTTAAAAATTAAACATATGGGGGCGCCTGGGTGGCTCAGTGGGTTAAGCATCCGCCTCTTAATCTCAGCTCAGATCTCGATCTCAGGGTCGTGAGTCCAAACCCCATGTTGAGCTCCACACTAGACGTGGAGCCTACTTAAAAAATTAAATATATGTATACGCATAATGTGTGCACCTATATATCAGCATAAGTATGATTCATTACCTTTATAATGCACTGAAATCGTTCCCTTCTAGCTTATTTTATTTTTTCTTTCTTCTCTTTCTTGCCATCCTAATTTTTGTTGGTTTTATTGTTTACTGTGTTTTAAGGTTTATAACACATATATTCTACTTTTAAACTATACTTCTTTCCTTAAAGATGTGTCTATAAATTGGCTCTAAGAATGAAAAACTAAGACATAGCAATCACAGTCTTATTATGGTGGAAATACTGATGGAGAGCTAAGCCCTCTGTTTAGAGGGTTATGGGGAAAAAAATGATCTTTGTCTCTTTTCTAACTGAAATTAATCTTTAAAAATTTTTCTTTCTAATTTCTTTTACTTCTTCCCTCACTGGACCTCACATCTTATGCTGGCATATGGTTTAGATCCTCTTATTCTTTCCCTATAATGCTGTCTCAGTGATTTTTAATTCACACGGGGTTCCCAGATGGAGTAATGTTATTTTTCATACATCAGAAAATGTTTTTGTTTTCAATTGGTTTTGTGAATAGTTTGGCATAACTCTCAAGTAAAAATAAGTTTCTCTTTCAACTTTGAACAAGCATTATGTTACTTTTTTAAACCTATTTTTACTGATTAGAAATCTTATGTAATTCAAGTGATTATTTGTCTGTTGATTGTTTTTTCCTGTGTATGGTAGCTTTTAGGATTCTCCCTTTACGCTTTGAGGTACAGAATTGCTCCACGAATGTCCAGCAGGTGTCTTTTCTATGGTGATTAATCCTTTTCCACACCCATTGGGTCATTTTAATATGAACATGTGAACATTTTACTTTAATGTATTTAACATTGTTATTCTTACTGCTCTTCTCTGACTTTTCTTACTTTCTTCTTTTTTTGGGGTGGAGGGTTCTCCTTCTAGAAATACTATACAATGAGCACGGCATCCCTAGAAGACGGTACCCAGCATGCTAAGCTCTTCTCTCTCATGTCCTCATTCTTCCTTTCCCTTCCACACTCCTGGCGGGACCTCAGCATCTTCCAGATCACTGATGCTATCTCTGACTGCCTCTTTGTAATCAATCACTCAGCCCTTCACTAACGTTTTCAGTCTGGCAATATTTTAATTTCCAAAAGATATTTTCCTGTTTTCCCATCGTTCCCTTTTCACGACAGACTTTTATTATTAATAACACAAGATATCTCCAATCTCTCTGAAGATGTTCAAATTAGTTCAATGTTCTTTCTTTTTCTCTTGGCTTCCTTATTTCCTGCAGCAAAAGTTGTGTTCTGTTTTGCTCTGTTAATTCATCATTGTTCTCTTTCCTTAAATGTCTGGTGACTCTTGGTTCATGCTTATGAACATGAAGCTACTTTGATGATTTTGAATTTTTAAAAATTTTTGAGCCTCTTTTTAATAGCTTTTTCTAATATGAACATTTTTGTAACATTTCCTATTATAAACCTAAAAAAATGAAACTATCTATTGACTATCACTCTTGCTTATCATCTATTTTTTATAGTGCATCTCTACCACCCACTCTTGGTTTCTCTGAGCATTATTTGTTGACCAGCAAAGTCCTAACTATTCAGTGATACAAGATCTGTACCTCTGAAACAAATAATGCAATATATGTTAAGGAAAAAAAAAAAAAGAAGATAGCAGGAGGGGAAGAATGAAGGGGAGTAAATCGGAGGGAGAGACGAACCATGAGAGACGATGAACTCTGAGAAACAAACTGAGGGTTCTAGAGGGGAGGGGGTGGGGGGATGGGTTAGCCTGGTGATGGGTATTAAAGAGGGCACATTCTGCATTGGAGCACCGGGTGTTATGCACAAACAGTGAATCATGGAATGCTACATCAAAAACTGATGATGTAATGTATGGGGATTAACATAACAATAAAAAATTTAAAGTAGATTATTCAGTGATACAGTTAATGGACTTTATGTAACCTAGGTGCCAACTCGTACTCATTGTTTAAAAACTCGTTCTCTGTGTACTCTGTTCCAGTTTTTGGATATCATATGTGTATAGACTAAAAATCTAAAACAAACCTGATTGCTATTTTTTTATAGAGAATTTTTTTCTTACTTATGTATTTTTCTCTATTCTTGAAAAAATCCATCAGAAATTTTCTAAGTGTTCAATTATTGTTTTATTCGTTTTCCTGAGAACTTTTGCCTAGACATTTAGATGCATGGTTTGGGCCTCTGTCTTTAAATTAGGTCTATAATTCATGTTAGTGTTATTTTGCTACAAATGTTCTGTTCTCTTTTTCTGAAAGTCATATAGCATCATAGACTGGCACCACTGGACGCTCTTGTGTTTCCTCTGCCCCTCCCTCGCCCCTCCTGGTGGGTAATACAGCAGGGTGGGGGGGTGGCACAGACGATGTTAGGCTTCTCTCCTTGCACACACCTTACCTGGTGGCATGTTCTTTCTTTAGCTGTCATTAAAATTGTGCAAGGTTTATTCTCTACTACCCAGAAAGTTCCTCGTCAAAGGGGTCACCTGCTACCTGTGTTGTGGGTGGCCCCTGCACTGTCCTGCCCAGAGGAGGAGCTCAGAAACACAACGGAGAGAGGAGGGAAGGCTCCCTGATGGCACCGCTTTCTCGGGTTTGGGGGTCACCCTTCTCTTCCTCGTTAAGTGCATTGTCTATGTATCTCACTGGAGTCAGTCAACCTCAGTCAGACTAATTGAGTCTGTGCCTCACTGACATTTTTTTAAAAATGTGCAACCCAGCATGGTTTGATCTATTTTTTTTTAATTTAAATTCAATTTAATTAACATACAGTGTATTCTCAGTCTCGGGGGAAGAATTAGGTGATTCATCAGTTGCATATAATACCCAGGGCTCATTCCATCAACGCTGTACAGTTTGAAATGGAAAACATATGTTATCAACCTTAAAACATAGTAAACAATAAAACCAACAATAATTAGGACTAAAACTCTTAAACACAAAAGAGGAACCGAAATAAAAGAGTTTGAGCTTAGAATCTGGTCCTGTCGAATGTTCCCAGGCATGACGACTGAGGTGGGAAATGAGTCGATAGCAGGCATCATGGTTAATTCTCCACTGTCACCAAGACACCGGAGGTCATGAGACTGCTGCCACCTGGGTTCCCATGCTCCTCTAGGCAGACACAGGTCCGTTGGGAAACCTGTCCATTTTATATGCATTTCTCTTCCATATCTTTATTAAATAAGAATTATAAAGCAAGTGTAGATCCAGCACATAGACTAACCACTGAAAATACAACAGTGCCCGTAAGTTAGGGCTCCCTGGGGCACTGGCTGCACCACTGTGATGACATCTCGCCACATCCTTGACTCCAAACCTTCATGGTGTGTAGACCTCAATCTGCATGTCCATGAGATGCCCAACATCAAGTGAAAACAGAAGCACAAAACGTGGAGTAAAGCCCAGGGACAGCGCTCCATAAGGTAAAAACAAGAACACAGCAGTGGGTATTAGGACCGGCGAGGAAAGGGGAAGACAGAACAAGGCACAGAGGATGCAGAAGCTCTGATGGTCAGAGGATCCAAGAATAGTTTGGCCAGAAGGTGACAAGTGGGTGGAAACAAAACCGGTGTGTTTTTAAGCTCGGGATGCTAATGACTGAATCACGCTGAATGCATGATTGTACCTAACAATGAAACAAAATATGTTAAACCCGAAAAGCATTCATTCCAATGAAAACTGCAAATGCTTCAAAGTCAACATAAACCTCACCCTACTTCAGTCACTTTGCATCTTCTGGGATTTTATTTTCTAAACTTGAAATACTAGTATTTGGCGAAAGCCTGTATGTCAATGGGAAACCTTGCATCCTGCAAAATTACCAGGTGTAGGGCTTGTTGAGTGAAGTCTCTCCATGTCCGTTCAGATGCAAGGACATCTAGTAATAAATGATTCCTGCCCTTCTGTCCTTAATGTATAATTATACTTTAATTAGAACAATTTTTTTTTGTATTCCCTGAAGGAACACAAACTCTGTAGGAACCAAAGTGAATGGTAAGTAATAAAGTTGTAATTAAATTGATAGTTGGTGGTTTTCCACTGCAACCATTGGACACAATGCTTAGGCTTTTTTACAATATTTGCTCTAGAGACCTCATGGGGACCAGAGGATATTATGTGGTATACAAGGCAGTTATGATCATGAAGAGAAACTCACTTAAGCTTTTTAGAACATTCTCAAATTATGCAACCTTTTTTTTGTAATTGGATTTTTGCTGGAGGTAGCGATTGGATGTTTCCAAGGGAAAGACTCGTCTGACAGTGGCTAACTTGATTGAAGAAGTCAGTTGTAGGTCCTTAGGTTCAAGACGGGGACAAAACGAAAAACCATCCCATTTTCTAAACCAGTGGGTCGAGGGCCTTTATATATAAATATATTCCATATATACCATGTGGAATCTAACTACATCAGTCTGGATAGGGTGACTCAGACCAGAACTTTGCAGGATTATAGAAATAACTCACAGACCTGTCATTTCAAGGCTAATAATTGTATATGCCACAACCATGGCAGTGAGACACAAAAAGATATTTTTGGAGTTGTGCTGTTTTTCACTTATTAAATATATTAAGTCATACCAGATTTATGATCTTCCTTTTTAGATAGGAAAAAAATATTTTCTTTGAAAGAAACACACATAGATCTACACATTGTGGAATATGCTATCAATTAACAATTAGCGAGTATTAGCTATCTATAGGTGCATAACAAATCACTCCAAAATTCAGTGGCTTGAAACTGTGCTTCTCATCTCCAGTTTTTGCAGGTCAGGAGCCCACTAAGGCTCCGCTTTGGCTCAGGGTTCTGTGGTCAAAGTGTTGGGGGAGGCTGCTGTCACCCAGTCATGTCAAGGCCCATTGGCACAAGTTCTGTTCCCAAACCCACTGGTGTGGTTGTTGGCAGGACGCGCTCCTTGCAGGCTGTTGGCTGGATGCCTCTCCCAGCCCCTTGCCATTTGGGTCTGCTTCAGGTCAGTGTGGCTTCATCAGTGAGAGTGAGCGAAAGGAGCCACAGAGGGCGTGAGTAAGGGAATGAGGGTCTCCTGTAACCCACCCTCAGGAGCAGCATCCCATCACGTTTGCCACTTTCTGTTGGTTAGAAGCAGGTCACAGGGTCCAGCCCCAGCTCAGGAAGGGGTTCTGTGGGAGGCTGGTCCAAGGAGACATTCTAGCAGCTGCCAACTATAACTCAGCATGCAGGGAAACAGGCACATAAAGAATAAACAGAATTCCCAGACTGAGCAAACACTTCTTTGCGGTCCCTTACATCAATGCCCTCCTGCAGACCATCAGATTCAATCAAATACATCCAAATTAACTTTTCCTTTCTTTTGATTCCTAATTAGAGTGCTGTTTAAAAGGAGTCACTTGATGACAAAGAACAATCACAAAGATGGAACATCTTAATATTATGACACAAAAAATAAAATACGATTGATTCAAATATTTAACTTTTCAGAAATACAGCTCTCTGATAAAGTGCAGTATACCAGCTGACTGAAGATCTCTACTAAATCAAACAAAGACAAATTAAGATATTAATGGACTACTGTTTTTTTCTCCCATCACACTGGGAAAAAAATAAAGATTGAGACAATCTATGTAGATACGTTAAATTTAAAAGAATATACTCCAAATTGTAGGGGATTCGAGGGGAGGGTTGGAGGAGATTGGAGGTGTGTTATACGCACTATTGTAATGTGTAATGGTGAGCATGTATTACTTTTATAAAAGTAACACAATTTTTAATAAGCATGCAATCAGTAAGAAGGAATTCCACAAACGTACCTTGTGTGTTCTTTATTCCCCTATCACGGTTGAACTATGAGTTCAGCGAGCCCTGCGGGGCACCCACGGTGGGCCACGGCACTGGTCCAACAGTAGCTTACACATTCGATGCAGGTGTGCCTTCTGCCCCCACGGGACATCACACAGATTCTTCTAATCTAACATGATTGGCCCTGGTTTGGAATGGGTTGTGTTTCCAAAGATTGTACCTCATAGACACCAGTAAAGCAATGGCTTTGGGTGCTAGAAACCTGGTTCTAGAATGCAGAAATTCCTCATTCACAAGTCCTCATTTGTCGCCATGAAAACCTTTCCTCAGAACCATGTCCGTCCCTTTCACTTCACTGTCTTTCTGGTTGACAGATAAAGATGGTTGTGTGGGGCGCCTGGGTGGCTCAGTTGGTTGGGCGACTGCCTTCGGCTCAGGTCATGATCCTGGAGTCTCGGGATCGAGTCCCGCATCGGGCTCCCTGCTCGGCGGGGAGTCTGCTTCTCCCTCTGACCCTCTTCCCTCTCGTGCTCTCTATCTCTCTCTCTATCTCATTCTCGCTCTCAAATAAATAAATAAAATCTTAAAAAAAAAAAAAAAAAAAGATGGTTGTGTGTACTCTCCACAAGCAGAACAGTGCAGCATTTAACTAAAAATGGGTTTCTGCAGAATGATAATACCTTGTAAATCTAAAAACATTTCCATTGTCGACTACATCTGAGTATCGGTGACTTACGTGCAATTCACGAGGGGCTCTACAAGAGCAGTTTGCCAGTAGGGCACTGAGAAGCACTCAGAACCTCTCCAGAAATATGTGCACCACATCTCCGGAGCTCTGCTCTGCAGACATCCTCTCTTACAGAGAGTTGATCTAGTGCCCCATGAAACTAAAAATGGGAAATGCAAATGTAGTCACCACTCACAATGAGTTATGCAAAGCTTGTCTCATTTTATATTTTTCATATTCATGTTTCCTAGCCTAAGTCCCCTCTGGGATGTGCAGCTCCCTTCAGGTTTTGGCAAGGGGGCATAGAAACAGCCCCACAACACAACAAAGCCAGCCCACAGGTGGGAAGGGACAGAAGACAGGGGGATGGACACCCTTGGCAGGATGACAGAACATCAGTCGCAACCTCTCACTCCCAGGTCTTAGATGCCTGCAGAGGCTCAGGATGGCCCCACACTGACCTAGATCCAAGGACTGCTTGCAAGTATTGAAACCAACAAGTTTCTTGTCCTTGTTCCAAAGATTTCTCAGATGGAGATCCCATTTCTGTGCTAAATAATACTGGGATCAGGGCTACTTGCTCCAGAAAATACTTGCTGGAGAGAGAATACTGAACCAACTATTAAAGTAGCTTATTAACAAAACTGGCATCTCCTATCATCAATACTTTCTGGTTGACCTTCTCACTCTGTGCACACCAACTGAGGTCAGAAATTATGCCCAACCCCAACCAGATTTCCCTTTGAAAGTCTGCTTCAAATCACCCATCCACATCTCTAAAATCTTATGAAGCCTTTCCCGTGATCCCCCCTCTGAGACACTGTGACCATTAAGGTAGCGTTCTTCCACACTGCAATAAATCCAATAGAGTTAGTTTTGTTTGATCAATAGGACTTTTGGGGGAGATCTTTTTTTGAGGAATTGGCAGCCAACATTTCAGGATTGTGACCTATAAGCAATCCCTGCCCTTCATACAACATCACAAACGTATGTGAGTGCTCACTTTGATTTAATGGATTTACATATTAAAATAGTCTTGAAATTGGCCATTAAGATCACCTTAGAGTGACCACATGGTTTGCCCTAGGTTTTTCAAGGCCCTCCCAAGACATGGAGGTCTTCTCTGAGCAAGATTTAGAAAAGGTTGAGTCGATTTTATTGGGCTCTAGATGGATATCAAAGACGAGCAACATGAACCACTGCCCACCCCAGCCCTGTTTGCCCAGTGCAGGCCATTTTGCACTATCTTCTTGTATCAGCTACCAGGCAAGTGATGATAAGCAAGAGACCTAGAAAACTCCACTCAGCTTCCTCAGTTTTAGCAGAACGCCTTCTTTAGTAGAAAGCTCAGGGAATTAGCTTTTACAGCAGCATCAATACGGGAGGGAAAGGTATTTCTAGTAACCTTAGTTAAGGTGTGAGCGCTTGCATGTATGTGTGGCTTTGTGTATCTGTGACCCCTGAAATGACACAGTAGTGGTGATTACAGCAAGGCAATGTCTTTCTTTGACCAGGGTCAAATCTGTTTTGTTGAAACTGTAAACCAGTTGATCTTCCTCATATAATGCAACAGAAAGATATGCACTTTGCGAAACCGTCTAGTAATGGCAATCAGATTTAAGGGATCCATGATTTATTGATGGTTTGCTATGTGCTAAGAAATTTGTAAATATTGTTTTAACTTCTCTAAACCAGTGTTTCTCAGATTGAATGTCCCTGAGGATCTTGTTAAGATGCAAATTCAGATTCAGTAGGCCTGGGATGGAGTCCAGGAGTTTTCATGGGGATGGAACTATTTTGTATCTTGATTGTCATGGGGATTACATAAATCTATACATGTCTTCACATTCATAGAACTGTGCACTAAAAAGTGACTCATTTTTACTGTATGATACTTTTTAAAAATAAAATTCAAAGTCACACACACCAAAAAAAAAGAAAAGAAAAAGATGTATCAAAGATGATGAAGAGCTCTGAAAAATTCATAGCATCACCATAAAATACTCCTTCCAAAATGTTTACCCTGAATCTGACCATGAGAAAAAGATCCATTGTTCCAACCAGAGATAGTCTATAAAACAACTCACCCAGATTCTACAAAATAATCAATATCATGGGGCGGGGGGGAGGCTGTAAAATGCTCAATTTTAAGTCTGAATACAACTCGATGCAGCATGGGATCCTTGACTGGGCCTCGAGTTAGGAGACACAAAGCCCAGAAATAAGTGACATTACTGGGGGTAATGAAGACGCTTACGTGTGAGCTCAGTATTAGATAAAAGTACTGCATCGATGTTAAAGCACCTGAATGTGACTGTTTTGTTGGTTACAGAGGAGAATGTTCTCGTTCAATTCATGCTGAAATACTTAGGTGACAAGAGGACATGATGTCTACAACTCATGTGCCCATCGTTGGGCAAGATGCACACACAGGTAATAGGGAATCAAATATGGTGGAACATCAATGCAGGAGAAGGGCACGTGGGTGGCCTCGTACTA
Organism: Zalophus californianus; assembly: GCF_009762305.2. Classification (NCBI taxonomy): domain Eukaryota; kingdom Metazoa; phylum Chordata; class Mammalia; order Carnivora; family Otariidae; genus Zalophus; species Zalophus californianus. Next base: position 91,941,098 of record NC_045607.1, on the reverse strand, counting down.
TTCTTGCAACTAATCGGAAGGTTTACCATTTTTCAAAATAAAAAGGAGTTGTATTAATTTCCTGTGACTGCTGTAAAGAACTACCACAAACTTGGTAGCTTAAAACAACACACATGTATTATCTTAGAGTTCTAGAGATCAGAAATTTGAAATGGGTCCCAAGGGCTAAAATCAAGGTGTCAGCAGGGCTGGTTCCTTCTGGAGGCTCTAGAGGAGAATCCGTTCCATGCCTCCCCCAGCTTCTAGTGGCCACCCACATTCTTGGTCCCCCAGCCCCTTCCTCCATCTTCAAAGCCATCACTCCAGTCCCTGCTCCATCACCACACTTCCATCCCACTGTGGTCTCCTGCCCCCTTCTTAAAAGGAGGCTTGTGATGTCACCAAGTCCACCTGGGTATACCACCCAGGTTCATCTCCCATCTCAAGAGTCTTGACTTAATCACAGATACGGAGTCCCTTTTACCATGGAAGGTAAAACACACTCCCAGGTTCTGGGGATTGGGATGTGGACATTGAGGCAGGAGGAGGCATGATTCAGCCTACCGTAGTTGGAAAATGAGTTTTCCAATCCTTATGAAAATTTTGTAATTTTGTAATAAATAAGGTAGTATTTTTAATAGAACGACTATCACAATATAACAGACCAAAGCTTGTGGGATGCAACCAGAAGAGTCCTTAGAGGGAAATGTATAGTATTAAAAGTGTATGTGAGAGAAGAAACAGGTCTGGAACACACCACATCACATCCTGAACTCTTTGTAATTATTTGAATCACATTTGTTCATATTTTAATGTACCCTTGACACTAGCAGGAGCTATTTTTATTCCCCTTTGAACCTGGTCTATTGGATGAGACTGAGTGGATCCCCAGGAGTTTTGCTAACAGATATCGGTTGACACTGTACACCTGTTAGATTTTCTATTATAATTTTTTATTACGATGTACAGATGACATATGCATCCAAAGACCGTGTTCTACAATATTATTCCTTTTATTGTTTAAAATGACACCAACTTGATGCTTCTCAGACATCATAATGGACAAGTGTTGAAAAACAGCCCCCAAAAAAGTGACAGCTATTGGATTATTTGGCTACATGTTGCTTTTGCTTTAAATCTTGTACTTTGAAATAATTATAGGGGCACCTGGGTGGCTCAGTCGTTATCCTTCTGCCTTCAGCTCAGGTCATGGTCCCAGGGTCCTGGGATCGAGCCCCGCATCGGGCTGCCGGCTGGGCGGGGAGCCCTCTTCTCCCTCTCCCACTCCCCCTGCTTGTGTTCCTGCTCTCGCTGTGTCTCTCTCTGTCAAATAAATAAATAAAATCTCTTTTAAAATAAAGAAATAATTATAGATTCATGGGGAGTTGCAAAGAAATGCTCAGGATGTCCAACACACCCCTTACCCAAAAATCTTCCATCTGACACAGTTATCCAATCAAACCCAGGATATTGACATTGGTACAATCCATAGAATTCATCCATAGAATTCGTTTCGGGTGCACTCATTCATGTGTAGGTGGCTCTATGCGATGTTACCACCTATGTAGACTTGTGTGGGTATCACTGCAATTAAGATATGCAACTGAACTATATCAGCGCAGGACTTCCACATGCCGCCCTTGAGACTCATCTTCTCCTATTCCCACGCCTGCCACTACCAATCTATTCTCCATCTCTGTAATTATGTCATTTCATGAATGTTAGAAAAAGGGACCGTCCAGGATACATCTTTTGAGGCTGGCTTTCTTCACTTCACATCATTCCTCAAGGTGCATCCAGACTGTCGGGTACATACAGTCTGTTAGTTTTGTTGCCGCATCATATGCTCTGGCATACATGTACCGTAATTTGATTAACCACTTACACCTTAAAGGACGTTTGGGCAATTTCCTGTGTTGAGCTACTACAAATAAAGCTGCTATGAGCACTCATGCACAAGTTTCTGCATCAAAATAAATTTCCATTTCTCTGGGAGAAATGTCCAAGAGTGTATGTGCTCGTTCACTGAGTGAGTCCATTTCATCTTCTTTGCATGTTAGAAAAGGGCTGTTTATAAAGTGCTGCCACCAGGTCTTCACAAAGTCACGTCTGTAGAGCCCTGTAAGCCCAGAGAGGTGCCTTCATGCAACATGCACGATGACACTGGGCGTGAAGTATGCGGTTATCATCTGTGTGCACAGCCTCCTCCAAGAGGGTTCTCACCTCCAACAGGGTGTGGTGATGGAGGGGAGGAAAGGAAGACTACAAAGAGAGATAAGGCCTTCCTCCATCTGAAATGTGGACTGTGGAGAACGCCCCTTCGGAAGTGAGGCTGAGAAGTCCGTCACACCTGGACAGCATGGCATGAATTTGTTCTCTGACTGGACTTTCCTCCTGCAAGTGGCCTCCGGTGGATCCCGGCTCCAAGCACAGGACCAATCTAGGAAGGATCGCTCTAGGAAGATGAAAGAGAATCATCATTTCTTCCTATAAAAAAAAGCTCAGGTGTACCTATCTTTTTAAGGTGGCTTCACCGGTGCACTGTGTTTGCAGGCATTGCTGTCCAGAACCTTCCGGGCATTCTCGGTCTTCGGTCTCCGGGTCTCTGGTTGTGCCTCAGGCTCACAGTCCCACCCCCACCACCCACGCCCTCTGCTGTCCTCTCTGATCACAGAAGCCTGGACTCAGACCTCTTCCCTTCCCTTGGAGCACTTACATCATCTGCATTAACCCTCGGGTTCCTCCACCCAAACCCAGTACAGAACAGGACAGAAGCCCCCGGCTTCCTGTTCCTTTGCTGGATGCATAGAATTTGGTGAGGATTCAAAGCTTACAAACAACCTTCTCCATTATTCTTGAGACTCCTGTTTTGCCTACGTGTTGCTGTTTTTTTTTTTTTTTTTTAATTTCCCACTAGCTTTTTAGAAGTAGAAAGCGTAGATATTCACTGTGAGTGACGTAAAAGAAAAGTCCAAGTCCTAAAAAACTGATAGGTGTTTCTCACTTACCATTGAAAGGGAATCTTGCCCCTTCCTAACTGCTGTTACTCAAGCTTGCTCTCCACCTCTGCAGGCATATGCTACAAATTACAGTCCAGATTTACGACTAGCCGTCTTTATTGACTACACCTATTTCTCAAGGAATTAGCCAATCCCTATCACGTACAATGTCAACTGTGTTCCGTAGGAACTGTAATGAATACAGAATTTTCAGTGAGAAGTTCATGATGAGATCAGCCATCTTGTTATCGTCCAAGGCGAGCAGATTATTTTGGTATTTTGGTGCATCTATTCATTTGTCCTTTCAATAGAGGTGGAACTTAGTTCTATGAAGGGCAGGGGCACGTTTCTGTGGTTCATGCTCTGGGGGCTTGCAGAGAAAGACCCTGTACAAACGTTATATATCACCAGGACAATTTTCTTTTAATCAAAATTTGTGTTTCTCGGTACTTTATATGTGATCAGTTTCCAGTTTCCCTTTTCCTTTCCCTTTTTGTTGTGGGGGGAGGAAGAGGCAGAAATGCAAGTATTGTCAGATTTTGCCAGTGTTTCCATGGCTGCCAATGACACGCCTGCATTTTTTTCCCTGATAGTGCATAATAAAACAGATATTATGTGAATAATTTTAAATGCCATCTAAATTTATGTTTCCCTGCAGAGTTAGACAACTGAGAAGCTGAGTATGTCCTATCCCCTTCAGATGATCTGGAATCCTTCTTCTTAAAAATGACCCCAACATCCTCCAACTGATTGCCATGGTGACAACTTCCAGTCTCCAGAACTCACTCTCAAACCGTGGTAAGACTCCTTGGATGTGACTGCAGGTCTGGCTGCTCCCTTGGGCCTCATTAAAACCACTCACCTCACCCTTCGCACCTTAGCTGGTGCTGTTATTAATAGGGAACTAAAATACCTTCCCTCAGTCTACCTCATAGGGGTAGTCCTGCCTCCAAACCCTTGCTCAACAGGACCCCTTCAGTGAACTTATTGCCCAACATTGAAAAGGACAAAAGAAGTGAGCGACGTATGAGTCTGCCTCCTCCTGTGGAAGTAAGAACTGTGAATGGACCCGCAGAAGGAGCCATAGTGGCTCCCCGGCATGATTTCACTGCTTTTTGGTGAGGCCCTCCACCCAGGGAGAACGAGGGATTGGCAGGCGGTCATCCATGCTCTTTGTAAGCTGCTTCCTTTCTCCCTGGCTTCTCCTCTCTGGGAACACGCAGGAACTGTATTACCGGTTCCCGGAAGGCCGGCTGGAAGTGTCTGGCTAGTTCGGGCTGATGAGTGGTGGAAAGAAATACCGTATGTCTCTTTTATTCCAGAGCACTCCGTTTCCTGTCTCAAACCCTCAGGGCTCGCTTCCCCTCGGTCACAGAATTCCCTGCATGTAAGTCGTGGCTGCCTTCACGTCCTGGATCCTGTCAGAGGGAATGCCCAGTGAGCGAGGGACAGGGCACCTGCAGCACGCTGAGAGAGCAGCAGTGATCTGAGGCTCTGTGATTCTGGGGCTGCTTCTTATCACAGGTAACTTAGCCTATCCTGACTAACACAGTTGGGAGTTTCCATTCTCCACAACTAATTTTCAGCTATTTCCTGACACTAAAGAGTTGGTTTAGTTCAAACGGCAGGAGGAATCAGAAAAGAAATTCATTCAAATCACATTCAGTAGAGAGCAACTTTGTTTTTATTTTTTATTTTATTTCATTTAAAAAAAATCTTTTTTTAGGGAGAGCAACTTTAAATAGTAGGTGATGGGGCGGGCTAGCCAAGGTCTAGAACAATGGTGCCCCATGGCCTAGGGGCACTCATGGATCTGGTGACCCTTCAGCCAAGGGCACATTTTTTTCCAGGGAAATGAAAGGGAACGTCTCAATGGGATTGGAGAAGGAACAATGCAATTTGATCCCCACACACCTGAAATGCCACCTCCAACATTTCCTGTTCCCCTCCGCCCACTGCTTTTTAGTGGAGACCGTGACCCAGATAGGATGCCGGGGTGGCGTGTGGGCATTGGCTCCTCAAGGAGCTGAGTCAGGCAACTGTGATGTCAGACAGGGTAGCAAAATCAGGTTTAATAGTTTTTCTTGAAATTGCTGTGAAATTCTGTTTTTCATTTAAAGATGCATAAAAACCATGAGCTTCAGAATTTCAACCAAGTTCTGTGGTTTCACGTTATTAATATTAAAACACAAATCGTGTAGCTCACCACCCAGAGGCTCACACGTCTTTTCCTCTCCAGGTTGTCCACTCATTGCTCAAGTGAGAGGAGATAGTGGGACTCTGGGTCACTGCGGAGGGTCCGAGGGTAGCGGGGGGAGGTCCCGGGGGCCGGCGGCGGAGGCGTCCTGACAGAGGGTATCCAGGCCAGGCTGGTCCGCGGTGCAGTCCCCTTTCGTTAGCCCACAGCCAGGAGGTCTGGTAGACGCACAGCTGTGCCGGGCGACAATGCAGACAGCAAAGGGACAAGCCGGGCGTGTCCCCTCTTCCCACCGACCTGAACGCCGCTTTCACTGTGGGTACAGAGGGGGTGAGTGGGCACACCCTCCCTTCCCCGCACCTTTCCTCCTGCTCACAGCCTGGAACGGGGCAGGGTTACGTGCCCTGGAGCAGCCTCCGTGTGAGAAACGGAGACAGAGAGGCCTAGAGAAATCTGAGGAGCCCCAAGATGCTCCCCTCCAAACTCCCTAATTCCCCAGGAGACTTTGTTCAAGCCAGGGTCCCTGGGGGTTTGCATTACAGACAGCTGAGCACCAGCCTCAGGAGAAGGACACCAGCCCAGCCCCGCCCGGCGCCGGCTCTGTGTGCAGACAGCGGACGCTGGCCCCGAGACCCCCGCCTGGCAGCCAGAGGGGGCCCTGGGACCCCAGAAGGGGCCACTGGTCTCCACGTCAGGAAAGGGGAAGCAGGAGTCCCTGCAAACCCTCTTCTCGACTCCAAGGGAAAGGAAGCTTTGAAGGGGGCGGGGGTGGGAACTGGCTTTTTCAGATAACCTATATTTTTAGCACTTCCTGAAAGTAGCTATTTTGAGTTGGGTGTGAAGGAAAGTAGCAGCGGATTCTGAAAGAGGAGAGAGTGTGTTCGAAAGCAGAGGAAATGCAAGCTAGAAGACAAGCCCTAGCGGCTCAGATCCCTGAGTATTTGGGTTCCCGTCTAGGGGACTAGTGGAAAGCCTGCCCCCCCCCACCCCGCCACTGAGAACAGGGGGACAGAGAAGCATCTGGAGAAGAACCGCTCAGGTGACCAGCGAGGCAGGTGAGCAGTGAGCAGATCTGGCTGTCCTGCCTGGGACCCCTCTCGCTGATGGAGACAGTTGTCCTCACTGGACAGTTCCAGCGTTTTCCCCGTGACTCCAGGGTGCCAAGCCTTTCATGTCTGTGGTTGTAGCAGATGTGACTTCCAGTTAAGGCCGCGGACAGCAGGGCGTCCGTTTGCCCCGGTCACGGTCACGGTCAGCGTGGAGCCGAGCGCTTGGCGTGTTTCTAGCTATGGAAGCCATGGCACAAACAGCAGCCCTGCTCCAGACACTCTGCAGCTCCTCGTTCTAAATGTGATTGTAAAAAATCTCAATTAAGAGGATCTTCAATTAATCGAGTGTTCCGGGTAATTTAATTTCCTGGCTTAATTGAGCACTAACCATAAAAACTTTTCCATTAAAACACGTTTTTTCCAAAGTGTATGAGACACACTTTTGTAACTTAGTGAACCCGATTTAAATTTTCTTTGATAATGAAGGCCCTGACAGTGCCTCGGGCCTGGGGGGGGGGGGCGGGGGGGGACCGGCTTCTCTCCAACCAGGAGCACACACCCTGCTCCGTGTGGGATCACTGTTCGTTTTTTCTAGTCTGCTACTAATTAAGGCTGCAAAGGACATCTCTGGGTGTAAGACTTTTCCTTTATACTTCAAATTAGTTTCAGGGGCACCTGGGTGGCTCAGTGGGTTAAGCATCTGCCTCCAGCTCAGGTCATGATCTCAGGGTCCTGGCATCGAGTCCCGCATCAGGCTCCTTGCTCAGCAGGGGAGTCTGCTTCTCCCTCTACATCTCTCCACCAGTGTGCTCTCTGTCACTGTCTCTCTCTCTCAAATAAACAGAGTCTTTAAAAAAAAAAATTAGTTTCAGATATGCCTAAAGTGGAATGTTATGGTCAACTGGGTTATAAAATATTTTATAGTTTTTTTTCAGTGTTTCCAAAAAATGTTTCCAAAATGCTGCACCAGTGTTCACCACACTGTTGCCAGGACTCAATATTTTATACATATATTTTTTTATTTTTATGTATTTGTATATTAAATTTATGTATATTTATTTATATATATATTTTTTTAATTGCAGGGTGTAATTGCTAATGATGAATTTAGACTGGTAACTGAGATGCTGGGAGACCCGTGAGAAAGGTTCTAGGCGAAAAGGAAGCTGGAGAAGGAGAAAGATAAAGCGGGAGAGGAAGGAAGAATCAGAGAACAGTCTCAGGGGAAAAGAAAGCAGGCACTTCAGCCACTGCAGGCAATGGTGTGCTGTTAAGTGCTTGACCACCAGCTCTCCGGAAAAGAGAACAGAAGCCCTGATTCGCGGTGTTTGCCAGAGTGTGCGTGCTCTTGCCGTGGCCAGTTTCCACCCCCTTAACTCAGAACTGGGAAACATGGGGCCACAGGCCTGTTGGGACCCCGTGGGAGCTGGCCCCAGCACCCCAGCTGCGAGAGACCAGGGAGGGAGAGGGGACGACGGTCCTCGGGTGTGGCCGTGCCACCACCACCGTCCACGCTGCACTGGGTAAGACTTGCCGCCCGACGCAAGGATCCTAAACAGAGGACTGGGGACCTGGGTGATCTCATTTAGATCGAGAGAAACACATGTGCCTTGACCGTGGCCCAGCTGAACACACCCCACAGGGAGGCTCCCTACTCACTGGGGAGGCAGAGGCCTGTAGGAACCGCCATGACTCCTGACCTTTCCGCAGACTCTTATTCAATCTGAGCAGACAATGGCCGCCTTGAGCCCTGCAGCAGATTTCATTGCATACGTAGGACCTCTTATCGGCCTTCTATTTCTACCAAAGTAGAAAATCCTAATGCAAAATTATACTGGCTCATGATGAGTGACAGTAAGTGGCTGATGAGTCTGGCAGAGAGTTCTAAGTACTAAGGACAAAGGTTGAAAACAGACACAGAAATGAGGAGATATTTCACAGTGGGCCCCGTCTTTGGGGCTTTATCTGATTTGGGGTTAAAGAGCACGCAATACTCAAAAGCCAGAGGTTAAAAGTTTCAGCAGAGAGATCACAACAAATGGATTCTTAATCTAGTCCCTAATTTCATTTGGCTTTAGAAAGTGTTTCTTCGTGTTCTCTTTTCAGCATTTGGATATGGTGTTAAATTATTCAGACGGTGTCATTGCCTTATTTCTCTAACAAATTTAGGAAAACATAAAATACGAGGAAATTGTTGATGGCCGAGGCATTTTCTTTCCTTGCCAGTTTTGATTGCCTGTCCATGACAGAGCTTGCCAGTGTACTAAGCATTTCTTTTATTTTCTCTATTTCTGCTGCTTTGACATGGGGGCCCTTCCCAGGTTAGCCAATTTCCAGAGACAGTAAATCACTCACCTGTGGGCACGCCTTTCATATGCAAACCAGCTGATGCAGAGGTCACGGTTGCCACGCTATGCTCAGTGAGGGGGGTCCACAGAGATGCTGTGGAGAATGCAGAGGATTTGTTGGTGGAGCTCAAGCAGATATCAGGGACCGTTAGGAAGCATCCTACACCCTAGAGAGGGGGGAGCTGAGTCATCTAATGAATCTGGATCTCTCCTAATTTCAAGGAGCCACTGGACTCCTTCCATGTGACAAAGAATAAACATCAACACTGTTCAAATAACTATTATTTGAGATTTTGCTGTTACCTTCAGCCAAAGATGCTCATGTCATGCACTATCCCTAATGGAAAACAAAAACAAAAACCATAATATCTAGGCCTGAAGTGATGGGTTCGGGCCCGTGAAGGTTCCCAATTTGTCCCAACAACATGTCTCTTGATTATGCGACTGCCATTACCACGATCACAAAGAAAAGTGTCACTCATCTTTAATGTCAAACACTCGGTCCATGCATTTCTTTTCAGTTGTCCACGCACACAGTACCGGCCCTGCTCTGCTACTTTCTCTAAACACAGACCAACAAGATGCCTGTGGTGGCCATCATCGGATTATATTTACAATTTTCACTGTTTTCCTGGGACCGTAAATCAAGAACAGGAGGCACATGGTTAAGCAGCAACAGCTCTGGAAAATGAAGCAGAGCATGATTTGGCATTCGAGTAAAACCATCTCCTTTCCTTGCCGGTCACTCTGGGTCCCCCATGGGTACTGACCCCAGGGTGGTTTCTGCACAGCATGTCACCTCCTGCCAAATAATCACAAATGACACAAATGACAATGAACATCATCTCCGGCAGTGTGGATTCTCTGTTGCCCCCTCATCGTTCCCACCAGGATGTCATGAGCCGATTCACTATGAAACAGAATCAGCAAACACACCAATGTATTTGTGACTGTTCTTCTCTCTGCGAGGCCACTAATATTACCTGATGGGCCACCAGTAAGGAAAGGAATTGCAACCCAAAACCAGTTGTGCTTTCTCCCTGAGAACATCTGCAATAAACACTGAATCTGTTCTTCCAGGTCTTTCTGCGGTCGTTAAGACTTTCTCTTTCTGCTATTAAAAATACAATTTGGGGCTTATTCATTTTCTTTAAAAACAACTCATTACCTTCACACTCAAAAGCATTATTTTGCATTTGTTTCTATTTAAAAAAAAAAGGAGACCCTAATGATGGAGAAAGTTGGATGAATTGATAAACTTTCTGACCAAATAATTCATCGGCATGAAGGCTCCAGACCCATAACATGACATTGTCAGAGGGTTGTGTCTTCTTTCCTAAGCAACTTTTTTTTTTTTTTTTTTTTTTTTTTTTTGAGGGGAGGGGAGATTCTCGTCTTGGGAAAATTGTCGTACTCACAGATGGACAGATCTGGGCTTCATGACATTCTAAGTTTAGTGTTTGGCTACTCTTCTCTCTCTACCTCTGTGCTTCACTGAACCATGACTTCAGCATCAAAAGCAAAACACATGCAACGTAACAAAGATAAGAAGGCGTACACAATGTCAGAAGTAGGAGAACCGGGGGCCACCGTGAGATGACCAGCCTTAAGGGAATGCCAGCCCCGTGGTTCTGGGAGGCTGTGAGGCACAACTGGTAGGAACTCAGTGCGATTTCCGAGAAAGCCAATTAGTTTCATATTTCACATTTATAACATTTACAGGAGAAAAAGACTGTTTCAACTGTCTTTTACTTGAAAACTATGGAACTGCCTACAGGCTGCTCAGTTGGCCACGTCTTGAACCGCTGACATGGGGCAAAGGCAGGGCATTTCAAAACATCTGAAGGGGTGGGGCGCCTGGGTGGCTGAGTCGGTTGAGTGGCTGCCTTGGGCTCAGGTCATGATCCTGGAGTCCCGGGATCGAGTCCCGCGTCGGGCTCCCTGCTCAGCGGGGAGTCTGCTTCTCCCTCTGACCCTCTTCCCTCTCCTGCTCTCTCTCTCTCATTCTCTCTCTCTCAAATAAATAAGTAAAATCTTTTAAAAAAATAAGCTGTCAAAGATAAAGTAACAGTTTATAAGTTTGACTTGGGCACGTTCTTCAGAATTTCTTACTTCATAGCATTGTATGTCTTTGTATTGTATATACTGTATTTATTCATTTGTTATTTTAAGAGAAAACTGTTAGCCAGAGGAAATGCTAAACTTTGAGGCTATAAACCAGGGAGGTTATGTGAGTCAAGGAAGGGTGGGCAGTGCTCCTGGGACACATAGCCCCCCAGATCTCAACCGCTGAGACCAGCAGAGGTATCTTTCTCCCTGAGGCTGTCCATCCACCGCAGGTCAGCCAGGAGCCCCCTCCTGGTCGCCCTGCTTCCCAGGGCCACCGCCTCTGGGGGACACAGGGAAGGGAGACCCAGAGGGCGGCTCCTGGGAGATAAACCGCTCCAGCCTGGAAAGAACAGGAGTCTCTAGCATCCGAAACTCCCCTGCCAGAAAGGGTCGGATCCCACATGACACTCGGGGAGCCAGGAAGCTCACTCCGACTCTGTGCCCCGAGGTACAGAATGAGAACGTTTGGAGAACACACAGAAGCCCCCAGAAGGGGTAGGTGGGGTTTGCTGCTCATCCTGACCAGTGTTTACGGGGCCCTTACTGGTCCAGAGTACAGTTCCAGTTGCCAAGAAGGTTCAGCAATGACTTCAGTTTAAATAGTAGGGAAGAAATCAGGACACGGGCCAAAATCCTTTCGGCACAAGGAAGACAGTGGTAGGAGCCATAAAAGACAGAAAACGGGAGTCAAGAGGGGTTCTGACGGTGGAGAGAATTTGTTGGATTTCAGTGGCTGGGGAGGGCTTCCCGGAGTTCACTGGGTGGCAGCGTGGACGTGGGAATGGACTCAAATGTGCAGGCGTGAGACATGGACACCCACAGCGGAATTCGGAGCAGAGGGGGCCCGAGTCTGGCCGCAGCGGTGCATCTTGGCCCACCCATTTCTGATGGTATGTGGCTGTGTTACCGAGACGATGGCCCCGTCCTCCTCTGAGCTCCTGAGCCCTACGCTGTGGTTGTCCCCCTGCGTATTGGGGGTACCTCGAAGTGTCTAACTCTGAGGGCTGTTTTATTACTACGGTCCGGTGAGCGTGTGTGCACGTGTGTGTGTGCCCGTGCACGCGCCCTCGGTGCTCACGAGCACGTGGCACTTTCCAGAGGTACTTCTCGAAAGCTCACACGTCCTCGTTAGCCGACTGCAGTCCCGCCGTCTGACGGGAGGCCACCGAACGGCTGACGTCTGCGGTATGGCCTTTGTGGCCGAGAGAGAACCTGCGTGGTTTTCACGTCACGCTCAGTAGGAGAGGCTCTGTCGCCACTCGGGTTCTTCTCACCCCTGGATCTCTGTCCTTACAGAAGGTCAGCGGGCCGCCCATGGTGCTCTTCGTTTCCCCGCACGTCGGCGAGGACTGCCTCCGTGTTGTTTGAGGCAAAGGGACTATGAGGCATCCTAAGAGCAAACGAGTCAGAACTGCGGTAGGTTTGGAATATGGGTGAGGTCCCGAGCCCACGGCCAGGAAAGAATTCTTGAGACGTCTTTGGTGCAAAAAGCTGGTTTTATTAAAGCCGGGGGACAGGGCCCGTGGGCAGAAAGAGCGGCACCGGGGTTGTGAGGGGTGACTCATTCTACACTGGGGAGCTGGGGGAGGTAAGGACAGAGGAGGCGTCCGAAAGGACTTTCACATGCTCAAGAAGACTCTCAGGATACTGCAGGCCTGGCCATTGCCCAGTTAAGGTTGTTCTTCCTTCTAGTGAGACACCAGCAAGGACAGAGTAGGGAGCTTCCTGGGGGAACCTTATACTCGGCCTCTCTCAGGTGCTTGTCAACGGGCTGCAGGTCATAAAGAGACAACTTTATCTTCCCTTCCGCCTCAGTTTCCCACGTCACTCGTGGAGGGGAGGGTGATGTTGGGGCTCCAGGATCTTGACTTACGGGCCTCTGGAAGTCAGGTTATTGGTAAGAATGCCTTTTCCTGGTCGATCGCTAAGACATTGGTAAACTGAGGGAGACTCCTGTCCTGTGGGATTGTGATCTCCGTCTGTGAACCCTTTGTGCTCCCTTCCCTTAGTTCTAGGGCGGCCGGAGGGCCTGGGGAAGGTCCCACCTGGGAGCGGGAGGGGGGGGGGGTGTGTGGGGCGCCAGCTTGTGCTTTGTGCTCAGCTCGCCTTCCACTCCCTCATCAAAACAACAACAATGTTGTCATGGTGACACAAGTTCTGTTATAATCTCGGAGGCGGGTGGCGGCCTCTCTGGGTCCACCAGGGATGTGACATTCCAGGTGAGGCAAAGGCTGTTTTTGGTCATGAGAAGATAACGGAAAGGTAAGGTGACTGTGAGCCATCCAGACATGTGGAACTGGGAAAGTGCGGGGGCTCAGGCCCTGTCTGAAGGACGCAGGGCGCGGCTGGGCAGGGCCATGGCCCGAGGGCAAAGGAACAGACGAGGTGAGGGCAGAATGTCAGGAGCTGACCACTGACCCCCAGCCGAGGTTTCTGGGGCAGCAGCAGGTCGGCAGAGCCAGGACAGGACGGATGGGGGGCCGTTGGTCTTTGGGATTCGGAGGAACTTGAGGAACTTGAGTTGTCAGGAATGGAGTGTACACCTGGGATGCGGCCAGCCTAGGCTAGAACCCTCCAGACAGCTTGGGGCTGGAACCCCAGATCTACCAGATCCCCTCACGCTCAGAGCTGACGTGACCCCCCCGGGAGGTGCCCATGAGCGGGAGCCCTACTTGGATTACACCTTTCTCTCCATGCCAATCATGGGGGCTGCCGGATGCGGAGGAGCCTGGGGGCCTCCCACAAATCCCACCAATCTGCTGTCTGCTGTCTGCTGTCCAGAAAACTTTCACAAAAGGGAAACCTGATTTAATAAGCAATGCCGCACCCTCCCCCGCCCCCCACCAGGAGGTGTAGGGAACTGGCAGACATTTCAGCTAACCCTGGCTCACAGCGGGGCTCTCCAACGTTAATTCGGCATTTTGATTCCCCGGGAATATCTTGAGCGAAGGCCACATTCCAGCCCTACTACATGATTTCTGGATCGGGGCCTGGGGATCAGTATAGGTTTCAGAACTTCTCCAGGTGACTCCAACATGCAGCCGCAAGGGAGTACAAAGAGACAACAGCCTCACCACTCCAAGTGTGGTCGGTGACCAGATGTGTGGCCTGGAGCCTCCTAGGAATGCAGATCCCCGGCCCGGCCCAGCCCCACAGACCCCAGCTCTGGGTAGTCACCAGGTCCTTCAAGAGATTTATTTGCACATTAAAGCCTGGTAAGTACCGGATGCGATGCCCTTTAATGGCGCCTAATGGGGCCTGCTGATTGCAATTATCTGAGTAAGAGGAGAAACCCCTGAATAATGTAGCAATAATGACCCAGGGGTGGGGGAGCAGGCCTAGAGCCAGAGCAGGAAAGCCATTAAAAGAAGTTTCAAGAAAGGGAGACTTGCTGGTTGCTGGTTGTACCTGCACAGATTAATCTTCACACTGTCACAAACCTGCCAGGCAGAGTCCGACATGGTCCCGGGCTTCTGTTTGTTTCCACTGAAAGCTCAGAATGTGGTAAGACAGCTCTTGAGTCCTTTGTGCTTATTAATTTAATCCTAAAGGCTGCCCCCGCGGCAGATGCTAATTTCCCTTTTTGAGAAGATCAGAGAGGTTAAAATCCTGCCCGTGGTCACCTAGCTATTCAGGGGCAGACAAAGGGGTTTATCTTTGTTATAATTGTTGGTTTGTTTTCCCTGTGTTACCAAAAGTTGGGTTTATGTTATCATAATTAGCGTTGAGAAGGAGTGTGAGGCCTGAGGGTGTCCAGCGGAAACAGCCCAGAAACGGCACTGGGGTTCTCAATAGCAAACCCACTTAATAGCCTGTGCTTGAGCGGTGGGGGGAGCCTGAGACGCAGGATTAAAAGGGAGCTTTTCTTGACTCCTATTTGGAGCCAAGGAGTGCCCTGCCTCTACTCCCTCCCTCCCAGTTCACCCTCCTCAGGCCTGAGTGAGGCAGCCTGGGACAGGGGCTGACAGGGGCTGATGTAGCAAAGATGTTGGGGTTCAGAGCCCACAGCCAAGAAAGAATTCCTGAGACATCTTTGATGCAAAAAGTGGTTTCATTCAAGCAGGGGGACGGGACATGAGGAAGAGAGGAGTGGCCGACCCTACATTTCAAGTTGGCAGGGGGTCAGGGACAGTGCAAGTCTCTAGGGAATTTTGGAAACAAGACCTCCAGGACCTTGACCGGGCCAGCCATTGTTGGGAAAAGGCCATTCATTGCTGTCTAATGAAAGCCCAGCCATGAGACCCCCAGATGTACCTCGGTGGATCATATGCTTGGGGGATGATCGACAACATGTGTCTTGTTTAGAGACAAAGTCTCCGAAGGAACTTCTACATGCCAAAGCAGAGGCACAGGATCCCGGGGCCCCCTACCCCTAGCAAAGCACCAACATCCAGGCAGCCGAGCTCCCAGAAGATCGCGGCTCTGCCTGTGTCAAGGACCTAGCAGTGGGCTGCAAGCAGCAAGGAAACTCAATCCTTCTTTGCCTTTGTTTCCCACATCAGGGACCACCTGGGAAAACCTTCCGGAGGGGCGCCTGGGTGGCTCGGTTGGTTAAGCGTGGGTCTTCAGCTCAGGTCATGATCCCAGGGTCCTGGGATTGAGCCCAGCATCGGGCTCTCGGCTCAGCAGGGAGACTGCTTCTCCCTCGGCCTCTTCTCTTCCCCTCATGCTCCTGAGCTCTCTCTCTCAAACAAATAAATAAAATCTTAAAAAAAAAAAAAAGAAAGAAAGAAAACCTCCTGGAAACACTGTCCCCATCCCAGCCCCGCACAGAGCCTGACAGCCTCCTGTCCAGCAGTGAGCGCAGGGAGCAGGTGCAGGAGAACTAGCTTAAGACCCTCACCGACATGCCACACCGCCAAGAATCAGAAACACCATCACCTTCCAGCCAGGGGCTCAGAACTGAAGCTTTATTTCAATAGGTTCCATTATTCAGAACATCACTGGCAACTAGAAACTGGTATGCAAGTGTGGTTTTTATAACTGAAGAGTAAATAAAATAGAATCGATAATGGAATTGTACCAATATACACCGTAAATATAAATATACACGTTGATATCCCACATGTAGAAAAGTCATGCTCTGTAAATACTCTTGTCCACGTACAGTCTCTGTGGGGGACCGAGTTCCAGGATGGAGCTTTGAGGGTTTACGTGTGTCCCATTAGTGATGGATGCTTCCAGAGAGCTTATGTAGGCGCAACACATTACAAATCTTGAAAAGGAAATTAAGTATCACAAAGCAGTTTTAAAAACCTCTAACAGTTGTTTGTTCTACAAAGAATGAACATTTCTTCAGTATTAGAAATGGTGAAACAAGTATGCTAGCTTACAGTTATGTACAATGGACTGCTTTATACTTCAAAAATGCAGGAAGATAAATTATATATATATAAGATACATATATATAATTTTAGATCTAATGAACAATTCAATATTGCTCTTGTGTTGGTCTTGCTGTATTGCATGCATGCCCAGGGCACGCCCATGGCTTGTCACCAGATGGAGGAGGGACCGGAAGGGTCAGAAGGCGACTCGTGGCGCCCCAGGCTTATCCCCGGAATGCCACCTTCAAAGCAATATTTTGAGTTTCGTGACGTCCTGTGGCTAGGCCAACAACGTCTGTGCCCGTGTGCAACGTAGGATGGGTCCTCCAGAACCACAGCGACATACCCAGGACGGGGCCACATAAATACTAAACACACCCGATTCGGTGCAACTAACTCTTCGAGCCCTGAGACAACTGGGGATCTCCTCAAAGGCTGTTTTGAGATCCTCATCAAACCCTCAGCACGGTTCATAGAAAATACAGCAGAACGAAGACCCGTGACTGAGGCGTCAATGGCCTTCCTATAAACTCACGGGCGAAGTACAAAGGAACAAAACGGGTCCTAAATACACCCCAGTTTTCAATCATTAAAAGCTTCTCCTACCGATGAATCTCTAAACACCTCAACGGCAGACAGGGACGTGAGAGGTGGAACGAGATTTGTGACTTCTATCAGTGGGAACAGGGCACCTGGCAGGGAGCCTCAGGGACACACCGCTCATGACAGACCCCAGCCTCCGACTGTGGCCATGACGTCCTGTTTCTTCTTCCACTTAACCCACATCCAAATGACAAACCGATCACATGTCTCTGAGAACAGAAATAGAAAAACAAAATAGGGATAGGTTGAAAAATACATGTTCTAGAAAATTTACCAGCTAGGTGTCACTGTGAAGGCTGTGGGGCAGTCACCATGGGGACAGTGCCTCCCTCGGGACCTGCCGGGGCCTGCGGTCTGGCTGACGCATCGTTCTGCCCCCCCCCCCCCCGACCCCACTGGCGCCCAGGCTGTGTCCACACCATCCCTGCTCAGGGTGCCTCTAGGAGGCCAAGACGTGGGAAGACAGCGGGGCGGCTGGTTCTCAAAGGCGCCTCCCACACACGCACCACCACACAGGGACTTGGTAGCAGAGCACAGAGGAAGAGCAAAGGCAAGGACACGGAGCCAGAAAGGGCTGATGGGGGGTGTGCCGAGTGCACGGAGCTGCCGGCGGCCGGAGCCCTGCTCAAGTCAGCGAGACACAGCAGCTGCAGGAGAGACAAGCAGAACCAAAGGGGCTGCATGCAAACGTCCGCAACTTGACCACTCTGCGGAGGAGCCTGGCACAGCTGCCCGACCGCCAGGGGCTCCCCGTACCAGCCCGGGGCCCGCGGCACTCCCTCCAGCTTCCTCCGCCTGCCAGGCAGGCTGAAAGGAAGATTCTGGAATCGGGGCCAGTGTGAGCTACGCCGACTGGAACAAACAGGAGGACTCGCGGGCTCTGTCAGTGGGAACTTTCTGGAAGCAGAGTCAAACCAGACTGGACAGAGCAGTTAAGCTGAGCGGGCTGTGCCTGTGTCCAGCCACCATCCTGTCTCCTCGCCAGCGCGCAGGAACCGGCAGAGGCCCTGATTTGGTCTGGAGGAGTAAGGATGCACACAAGGTCATTAAGAGGAAAAGATAATTGTTTCCAGAGTGAAGAGCGCATTGAACGGCTCTTAGAAGACACTGGTAATGGAGCATGCAAGATAATCTATTACTTGAACACATTTTCCAGGAATATACTTTTGTTATAGACAGACCATCAAAAACACGGTGAACAACTTCTGTTTCAAAGTATTTCATTGAGGTGCAAAGTATGGTATACAGATATCCATGTGATTTAGAAAACGGATGTGCTTCTGGTCTTCGGATGGCCTCTGTTGGTTGCTCCCAGCTGGATACAAATGGAGTTACTGAAAAGAAGGCAACCATCTGGGAGGGAAAATAATTGTCTAAAACTAGCTACTTTAATTGCATTTATTTAAAATCTGAGGGGCTGCAAGAAGCAGACCCCTCATGGGTCAAAGGAAGGAAAAAGCACATTTCTAGAACCCTCGAGGGTAACACACAGAGCATTACCACGCTGCACTAGTCATGTCAAAATATCGTCACTCCCACCCTGAAGGGTCTCTGACCCAGCAGGATGCCCTTTGTGAACTCATCATTGTATGTGAAATAAATATTCCAAAAGGTGACAGGGACACCTGCTAACTAGGTCTAGTGATGGGAGTGCCTCCCCTTAGAGCGGCGAGGCTCACGGGTCAGGGACCCGACAGCGAGCACCCTCAGGGGGACCCCGTGCCATGTTATTTGTAATTCAGCTAAAGGACCTGGAATAGAACAACGTTGGCCTGGGCTCCCGCCCCTACCACCCCCGAGGGTGTCCAGCCCCCAAGCGAGCAGAGGGAAAGGCCTGGTCTGGTGGGGGGGGGGCAGTTGCAGGGTCACACGCTGTCACATGCATGCAGATGGGACCTGCTTCCCCCAGCCCAGGCTGCTCCCGCGGCTGCCGGCCCGACCCCTCCTCCGGGATAAACCGCCTTCAGAGACGGCCGGCGCCTCTCTCAGTTCCCCGCGATGCTGGGCATGGTGGCCTCCATCTGAGCCGCTGGGCAGAATCCCTGATTCTAGAGAGGGGGTGCTTATTGGTTGGTGGTGTGATAGGCCCTCTCGGGGACGACAGGGCCCGGCTCGGTCAAAAGGCGATTTTGAACACGTGGGCATCGTACATGCTACCCTGACGACAGTGGGTGTCACGTGGGGAGGGGAAGGGGACGGGACTGGGGGTGGGGGGGACACGCCACGGCTCCTCCCACGGACTGGCCTTCACATGACCACGCATTTGCCCTTGAGCTTTTCTTTCCTTTTCTGCTGCTTGCTCTTTTTCCCGTCGATCTGGAGGCTCACGGTCCTGCGCTTCTCTAGGTTGAGCAGCTCCTGAAAGAGCTCCTTCACGTTGTGGTTGAGCTTGGCCGAGGTCTCCATGAAGGCGCACTTCCACTTCCGGGCCAGGGCCTCGGCTTCGCTGCTCTCCACCTCGCGGCTGGGGCTCTCGTCACACTTGTTGCCCACCAGCATGATGGGAATGCTCTCCACGTCCCCTTTGATCTCACAGATTTGTTCGTAGATGGGCTTGAGCTCCTCCAAGGACTGCCGGCTGGTGATGGAGTAGACCAGGATGAAGGCATGGCCCTTGGAGATGGACAGCCGCTGCATGGCCGGAAACTGGTGGCTGCCCGTGGTGTCCGTGATCTGCAGCGTGCAGATGCTCTTGTCGCAGCTGATCACCTGCCGGTAGGTGTCCTCCACTGTGGGGATGTAGCTCTCCCGGAACGTGCCCTTCACGAAGCGCAGCACCAGCGAGCTCTTGCCAACGCCCCCTGCGCCGAACACGGCCACGCGGTAGTCATTGCTCTGCTCCGGCATGTTGCCTGAGACCTCTGACTGTCACCAGGAAGCACCTAGCAGGGGAACCAGACATGGGAGAGAACTCGTTAAAAAAAAAAAAAAAATACAAGGAAGTAAAGAAAATCTCGAGAAGGATTGCTTTACCCTCTTCTGATATAGCTTAAAAAGAATGGGAGGGATACATTTTGTTTTCACGGTCCCGACATAAGATAATTTGAATTTCATTTAAAATTCTAGAATTCTAAATCCAGTAATTACGCTCAATCTCCAGTTTTCAATAGGGCCGTCGCTCTATTCAGCAGCCAACTAGAGTCAGTCTGTTTCTCCTTCTCAGACCATGACTCTGAGCATCCCTGTGCCTAGGGAGAGGGTGCCAAGTCAGTCCAAGGCAGGTGGAATCAAGGAAAGGTAAAGGGGACATGGGAATGAACCACCCTCCCAACACACACACACACACACACACACACATAATCGCAGAGGACCCTTATTGTTTTACTCAAAGTGCTGTGAACACCCAATATTCAGGTCATAATAATATGTGATTTTTTATAAGGATAAGGAGGGGGGAGTGGAGGATGCTATTAATATTTATTCAATGTTTATATTAACCCATGAAATTCTCACCACCCTATAGCACTGGTGTCACTGTCCCCGTTGTACAATGAGAACACTGGAACACAGAGGGCTTCGGGGAATGTCGAAGTCCCTGACTTCACCCAGCTGGTGACAGGGGGCTGGTGGCAGTGGCTTGGGCGCTAGTGTGGACTGTCTCATTGAGCAGTGTTGACAGGTAACTAAGGAGCTCGGAGGGGCCTTGCATTCAAATCAAATTTCAATCAAAATTAAAATGGTCATAGGTAGTTTCTTTTTAAGAATTACCAGGAGCCGGGTTGCCTGGGTGGCTCGGTCGTTAAGTGTCTGCCTTTGGCTCAGGTCATGATCCCAGGGTCCTGGGATCGAGCCCCGCGTCGGGCTCCCTGCTCGGCGGGAAGCCTGCTTCTCCCTCTCCCACTCCCCCTGCTTGTGTTCCCTCTCTCACTGTGTCTTTCTGTCAAATAAATAAATAAAATCTAAAAAAAAAAGAAAAAAAGATTACCAGGAGCTGAGTGTTATTGAGATAACAGAAGAAACAACCAGAGGTGTTCGTTAAAACGGAACGGGGTTTTCCTTCATTACCAACATCACCCCTTGCCCAAGGAGTAAGTGTGCTGTCCTCACATATAGATGACCAAATATCTTTCATCCTGTCCCTTCTTTGGGAAGGAAGGACATATAACACCCAAAAAAGTTGAGAATTAATAAGCAATATCCAATTTTTTTTTTTTTTACCCCAAGAAGACAATACTGTGGAAATGAGAAGCATGGAACCCATTTTCTCCAGGAAGCCATGGTGCTGATATTCACACTTCCCATCTCTAGTAACTCATGGACAATAAGAAAAGATACTGCTCAGCAAAGTCGTTTTCAGAGGCAAATGATTAAATGTAATTAGCCATGGAAGCAAATAGGTGTGTGCAGTAAATATGTCCACTGGCAAACAGAACACTGGATCGAAGCCTGGGACACTGGCATTCCATCTTCTGATTTCTCCCTGAGTTCCCTGTATGTTTGCCTCCAAACCTGCTCAATGAAATCTCCGGCTGTTATTCTGTGCACTTTGGAAACCCTAACCTACCGAGAAGCTGAAGAAGCATCCAATGCCAGGAAAACACAGAGAGATGTCAGGCAGTTCACTGACAGCAAAAAGCTTCAGGAAAGCCCACTCAGGAGTTTGCACAGTCTATTAAATGCTCACGAGATCATTACAATTAACTTGACAGTGCAGAATTATAATAAATTGTTCTACATTTTCAAAAAATGCAATGTCCTATGGGACCTGGCTTGAAACCTCAGAACAAGCCTCTCTCTGTGCTTGGGAAGCAGTGTCCACACTCAACCTTGCCTTGTACTATGGTTATTTAGCTCCAGCCTGGAGTGTGAGCATCTACCTGGAAGGGAAGGTCTTTAACAAGCTCTGTACCCCAAAATCTCTGTGGGAGCCCCAGGTCTTGAGCTCACACTCATCCTGTGTGTGACGAATGTGTTGCTGGGCATGCTAAGATGTCTCCATTATTCAACTGGCAACCAAAATATAGAAAGCCAACACTAAACGTTAATAGGAAGACTCCACAGCTACGGCTATGAGCTTGTCCAAGAGATATCTACTGAGCTTCCTCTAAAGGCCAGGCTCTGGGCGAGGGGCCAGAAAACCCATGTGTAGAGGGCAGACCGAAGGCAGGGGCTCTGTTCTCATGGATCTTAGGATTAAGTGAAACAGGCAGAAATGAGAAGATGACTTCACAGATAATTAATAAATTATATTACAGCAGTGCTACAAAAGAGAGGTCTGAAGGCGACTAATCCAACCTAGGATACCAGAAACAACTTCCCTAAGGCGGTGGCATGGAAGCAGGAACCTGATAGTTACACAGAGGACAGGCAGGTAAGAAGGTATAAAATTCACTGTTTTATAAACATTTGTAAAAAAACCCTCTAGATGATATGCAAACTCAGTGCTCACCCAGTAGAAGCTCACAGCATTAGAAGACAGACAAGCATAGGAAAGCATATAGTACACTCTGCCTGGTTGCTGCTGTGGTAAAATCATAAAGGCAGGAGGAGAGCCCAGTGGGGCATCTAGTTCTGTGCGGGGCCCTCAGGAGAGATGTCACAGAGAGCTGGGTGAAGATGCGAAGCAATGAATGGCACATCATCCAGGAGTTGCGGCCTCTTGCAGATGTCCAAGGGCAGGGATAGAGCCAACATTGTGCCAGGATACAAAGCCGATGCACACTGGCATCTGGGGCAGAGCTGGGCAAACAGGTGAGCAGTGACATCATTAGTCAAGATGAAAGTCAAGATTAAGAAGAAGTAGTTGTGAAGAAGGTGATGAGGGAGCAGCTGTGATTGGGTCAGGTTTGTAGGACAGACTGGTAGAGATAGTATCTGGTAGGTGACTGGGCTTTAGTCTGAAAGCTCAGCAGAGAAGTCTAGTCTAGTGATAAATATGTGGGTCTCATCCACACATAAATAGCACTATAAAAAGTAAAAATCAGCAAGGGAGAAGGCATGTAGCACGAGAGAAGACCGAATATGATGTAAGAGAACTTGGTGAGTTATCTACTTAAACTTTCTGTACTTGAGTTGCCTGTACCAGAAGATGGAGGTAATAATAGCACCTTCTTCTCAGAGCTGCTAGGGGGCGTTAGTGAGACAAGACAAGACCCAGCACTCGCATGGTTAGGAGCCCAAGCTCTCTGGTTACATTTAGTAAGGACTGGGCAGAAAAGGGGTCACAAGGAGCAATAGGGACAGGGGCACAACCTGGAAAGAAAGCACAAAATGCCAAGAAAGCAAAAAAAAAGTCAAAAAAGTCATGGAGGGGATGCAGCTAAAGCAGTGCTTAGAAGGAAACTGTAGCTATGAATATCTATGTTAAATGAGAATAAAGATTGCAAATCAGTAACCTAATCACCCACCTTCCCAGAGCAAACTAAACCCACAGGAAGAAAAATGTAGGAAAGATTACAGTGGAAGTTAGTACAATAAAGAATAGAAAAACAAAAGAGAAAAATCAAGAAACTCAAAGTTGGTTCTTTGAAAATATCAACAGAATTAACAAACTTTTTGCCAGACTGACCAAAGAAGTGAGAAGACTCAAATTGCTAAAATCAGAAGGGAAAGAGGAGACATTACTACAGACCTCGCAGAAATATAAAGTGTTATAAGAGGCTCCTGTGACCAGCCTCATGGTAACATGGTAACACTAGGTAGCTCAGATGAGACAGACCCAAACTACCAAAGCTGAATCAAGCAGAAATGGAAAATCTGGAAAGACCTATAGCAGGATATTAACCAAAAAACTAGGAAAGTCAGGTCCAGATGGTTTCACTGGTGAATTCCAGCAAACATTCAAAGGACGAATACCAACACTTCACAAACTCTGCCAAAAAGTGGAATAGGAGAGAACACTTGTTACTCTTTTTGAGGCCAATATTACCCTGACATCAGCTTGAGACAAAGATATCACAAGAAAGCTACAGACCAGTATCTCTTATGAATATAAACAAAAATCTTCGACAAAATACTAGCAAACTGAATCCATCAATATATAAAAAGGATTGTACATTATAACCAAGTGGGATTTATGCCAGAAATGCAAAGTCGGTTTAACATCCAAAAATTACTATAACGTACCTTTATCAATAAAAGACCAAAAAAAATGATAATCTCAGTAGATACAAAAAATTTTAAAAAATGACAAAGTTCAGCACTCAGTCATGATTTTTTCTTAAAAAGTGACAAATTTCAGCACTCAATCATGATTTAAAAACAAAAAAAAACAAATAAGGAATAAAGAGAAATTCCCCAACCAGAAAAAGGACCTATTATGAGACAGGGCAACGAAGACAATACTTAATGATGAAAGACTGAATGTTTTCCCCCTAAAATCAGGAAAAAGACAAGAGTTCTCACTCTTGAAGCTTCTATTTTCCATTTTCCAGGAGGTTTTGACTAGGAGAATAAGTCAAGAACATAAAATAAAATCTAGATTGGAAAGGACAAAACAAAAG
Source organism: Zalophus californianus (assembly GCF_009762305.2). NCBI lineage: Eukaryota > Metazoa > Chordata > Mammalia > Carnivora > Otariidae > Zalophus > Zalophus californianus. Next base: position 91,917,045 of record NC_045607.1, on the reverse strand, counting down.
AAGGCATAACCTTGTATATAGAAAATTTTAAGGAATCTTCCAAAAAGAAAAGAGAACCAACACACTAGCTCTAAAAGGTTTTTGAATATCCATATGAAATTCAACTGTATTTCTACACACTTGCAGTGAACAATCTAAAACAAAATTAAGAAACCAATTCCATTTATAGGATCATCAAAAAGCATAAGATACTTAGGAATAAAATTAATGAGGAAGCATAAACATTACACTCTGAAAATTAAAAAATTTCATTGAAAGACTTTGAAGACCTAAATAAGTGGAACGGCACCCCCATTTATGTATCAGAGGACTTAATTTTGTTAAAATGGCAATATTCCCCAAAGCACCTATGGACTCAATACAATTCCTACAAAAATCCCAAATGGCTACTTTACAGAAATTGACAAGCTGATTCTAAAATTCACGTGAAAACTCAAAAGCCTCAGAAGAGTGAAACAATGTTGAATTTAGAGAGAGTGGAGGGGAGGGGAGGAAAGAAGACGTTGGAGAATACATACTTCCTGATTTCAAACTCATTGAGGGGCAGTAAGCCACTGTATGTGATGCCATTGTCTACTGATGCTGAAACAGATTCACAGATACAGAGCAATAGGTCCAGAGACCCCCAGGGTGAGAAATAACATGTTCAAGGTAACATGGTGGTCGTCCAGATTGTTCTGAATGATCTTATTCTTTCAAAATTATTATGGGACTGAAATAGCAACATTTTTTAAATATCATAAAAAACCAGGACACCTAAGAGGATTGGTTCTCAGACCCAAGTTCAAAGAAAGTATCCTTACCGATGGAGTGTGGGGCGGTAGCAGGTGGAGGAAGACTGACAGAGCTTCAGTTAATTGGTGTGCGGGGGGCCACGGAGGGAGTCAAAGCCACCTTGCAGTGTATCTGGGGGCACAGAATTGAAGAGATGGCCAGAAAGACAAGCGTGGCTTTCTCTTGAAGGAAATTCAGGGCGTAAGGCAAGGGGAAGAGACAATCAGCCTGGGGCATGGTAGGGGAAGAGTATCTGTATGGGTCTGGTGATACATATTCAATGCAGCACATCTGAAAGAAGACAGGATGCACACGGGGCAGGTTGCTTTTCACAGGGAGGCGAGAGCAGGTGGAGACACAGGATGCCACCCGGGCCCAACCCCAACCACCTGCGATGTCTCAGCTTAGAAACTTTCAAACAAACAAATGAAAGATGACATAATGCATGCACTCGGTTTAAAAGATGAAGGAGATTGTAAAACACGCTTTCGTCTGCACCGAGGCCCCTTCCTTCCTTCAGCAGCCTGTCTCTCTTTCCATAAATAACCGCTGTTGAAAAGAACGGACACTCAGTTGTCACTTCCTGGTGCTCACCATTATAATTTTAAATAATGCACTCGCTGCTTGAATCATAGATCTTAATGTCTTGACTTATTGACTCTGGACCATATCTTTCTATGAAATCAGCACAATGCCTTCCTCCACTGCCTAGGTTTTGTTAGTTCTACTCTATTTTTAAAGTACATACCAGTATTTCAGTTTTCCAGGTATAACATTTACAATTTGTTCCAAAATTTATATTAAGGCTTCTGTGCTTTACCTGCAGGTTGTTTCTAAACCCTATCAATAAACAGCATTAAAAGGGTTTTGTAGGGATGCCTGGGTGACTCAGTCCATTAAGCGGCTGCCTTCAGTTCAGGTCATGAACCCAGGACCCTCGGATCGAGTCCTGCATTGGGCTCCCTGCTCAGTGGGGAGTTTGCTTGTGCTCTCTCTCTCTCTCTCTCTCTGACAAATAAATAAATAAAATCTTTTTTTAAAAAAAGGGTTTTGTACAGATTTTTCAAGGCAGAAGTAGTTAGTAGGACTGAACCCACTGAGGGAAAGTTCATTGTCAATCAGACTTTGCTGACTGATACATAATTTTCTGTGTCAGCATCACAGGGGTCTTAGGTTTGGCTGGGTTTTTCCCCCTAGCTTTTTTTTTTTTTTTTTTTTACCTTGGTAACTCTTAGTTGCCTATTTTTGTATTTCAGTTTATTCTCACCTTCCTTGGATTCATTTTATGTTTTGGTATAAACATTACTGATAAATTCTTTTAGATGGCATTAACATTTCTGAGTTCATGCCCTTCTCGCCTGATTGATGCGATCCTGAAGCCTAAGTTCAAATTATTTCTCCTCATATTTTAAGGATTATATGATTTTTAACCTGATCATCCAGGGATATCAATATGAAACCCGAGACAGTATGATACTCTTGCCTCTGTAGGGGAGCTGGGATCTTCCCTTCTCTCTGGCAGGGTGAGGATATTCTCTTTATTCTGGGAGTTATGACATCTCACCAGGATGTACCTAGAACTGCTTTTTAATTATGTTTTTTGAAGGTTGGGGGAGGCTTAGAAACCTGATCACTTCTGCAGCCTGGGTGAATTTTCTTCCATTTTTATTTATTATTTTTAAAGATTTTATTTATTTATTTGACAGAGAGAGACACAGTGAGAGAGGGAACACAAGAAGGGGGAGTGGGAGAGGGAGAAGCAGGCCTCCCACCGAGCAGGGAGCCCGATGCGGGGCTCGATCCCAGGACTCCGAGATCATGACCCGAGCTGAAGGCAGACGCTTAACGACTGAGCCACCCAGGCGCCCCATCGTCTATTTTTAAAAAGTAAATCATCCCAGCCCCTATACCTTCTCTCTCTTTCTGGAACTCTTCCTAGGTGATGGATCGAGCATACCTATTCCTGATTTCTCTAGAATCTTTTCACTTACATTTTCAATGTACTTTTCCTCCCCCCTGATTTTTCCTTTCTCATGGAAGCACTTTCTTTCTTGTCCCAAGGAAGGTGATACCACGCTGTCAACAAGAAAGCTAACTGAGATTTGTCACTGCTGTTATTATCACTCATCTGAGCTATCTCGGGTTCTGTCTGTTCATTGTTCACGGCGTTGTTTTCACGAATGTCTGCTAGTCCCTGGTTGTCCCCTGCTTTACGAAAGAATCGCCACGCTGGCTGGGAGGGGCAGCTAGAATGGGTTCCCTGGATGCACAGATCTGTCCACCAAAGGCCATGCCCTGAGTAGGACGACTGTCTGAATACCTCTCTACTCTCCTTTTCTGGAACTTGTCTGAACTCAATGGTCTCCCAGCCCCTCACATTTCTAAAAAACTTATACACAGACAAATGAGGGAAAGGGAGTAAATGAGCCATCCCAAAGTATCATAAATTGCGTGTCTTATACTAAAGAATTCAAAATGAGACATTTTAAATACTAAAAATGAGGTTAGTGGTGCAGTATTATGATTTATAAGAAATGCACATTTGATCATTCAGATGATGAAAAGACATTTTTCATACATATATCGTCTTCATCATGGTTCCTGGCTCACAGCTCCCAAAACCCTTGGCATTTCCTGAGTGAGGAGAGTAACGGGAGCATCTTTTACTAGAGGATCTGGTCTCCAGAGCCATAAAGGTGAAGTGGGTGTCTTGTTATTCATAAGGAGCCCCTTTCCACCACACCTGGGCTTATGTTAATGAGGGGACCTTTGGAAAGCACCTAAAGACTGGGGGGGGCTGGTTGCCCGGAGAACCAACCATAAAGAGAGCCTTGGAACTTTCAGCCTCCTTTCCTCCCACCTCTGGGGAGGAGAGGCCTGGAGGTTGACTCAATTGCCAATATGGCCAACTATTTAATCAGTCACCACCATGTAATGAAGATACCATAAAAAGCCAAAAGGATGGGATTTGGGGAGCTTCTGGGCCAGTGCACATGTGGACTGCAGGGAGAGCAGGGAGAGGGGCACCTGGAGCAGGCACGAAAGCTCTGCCCCCTTCCCCATCCCTGGACCCCTGCATCTCTTCCACCTGCTGTTCCTGAGCTATTAGCCTTACCTACTAAACCACTGATCTAGTGAGTCACGTGCTTCCCTGAGCTCTGGGAGCCACTCTAGCAAACTAATCAAACCCAAGGAGGGGGGTCACAGAAATCTCTGATTTACAGCCAGTCAGAAGCCCAGGCGACAATCTGGGCTTGCCACTGGCATCTGAAACAGAGGGCAGTCTGCTTGCAGGACTGTGCCCCCAGCCTATGAGATCTGATGCTCTCTCGGGGTACACAGTGTCAGAAGTGAGCTAACGTGCAGGGCGCCCAGCTGGTACTGGACAAGTATGGGATGCGGGGGGGAGCCCACCCCACAGGCTTTGTCACTGGGTGCAGAATTATGGGAGGCTCTCCTAGCCTATACGGCCTGGATTCTAGGGAAAATGGACTTCAATTTCCTGAGCCACTTCGATTTCCTGCCCATCCAAATACCCTTTGGGAGAAACAGATTTATGTGAATGAGGAAAAAAGCCTCTCAGGTTAAACCACAGTCTTTACCTGCATTCTAGCCTGAATTAAGCCTGCTGCAAAATAAATAAGATAAAATAAAATAAAAAATTGTTCAAACCAGACAAAAATCCTAGATTAGAAGAAGTCAGCTCACGAAGCGTGAGCGTCTGGAAAAGCCTGACAGTCTGTGTGCTATCCTGCCGCAAATCCTCACGGACAGTCTGAGATCAAAGGCACTCGCATTTCCAGATTACACGGGTGGTCTCTGCTTGATTCTTGCCTTGGTTTTCCAAGATGCCTTCTCCTCAAAAACATCTGTTTGTATCATAACATTTAAATTTCATTTTTAAACAAATTCCATATAAATCCTCTCCATAGGAGAGAATGCTTTTATATATTTTTAGAATCTCAATTTAATTCAAGACTCATTTCAAGTACCTTCTTAGCTGACCCTAAAAAATGACAGATTTGTTAGTAGGAAACATTTGCCAGACCGTAAAGAGTTAAACATCTCTGGCTTATCTTTCCCCAAAGAAGCAGACTCCTTTTTCAGACACCTTGCTTTGTGGTGTTCTGGAAACATCCTGCCCTGCCGTGTAAGGACAGGTGTTGAAGCAGATGACACATCTACACCCAGATAAAGGAGCCACCATCCTTGGGGGATGTTAGGGGGCGGGGGGTCCCCAGCTATTCTGGCAAGACTCATGGTATCTGCAAAAATGAAACAAATGGAGAGACATGGGGATGTGGTTTGGATTGGAAGGGTTAGAATATATTATTTTTTAAGGCTTTCATTATTGAGAGGCAAATAATACCCACCAGCTTAGGCACAGAAGAAAGGTCCACTAATGTTTGTCTGATGCTATCCCCTGACCCTCATGCTCAGGAATGCCACGGAGCCAAGCAACATGCATTTCGTGACGCTTTTCACACTGCCCAGAGCCTGACTATATTTGGAACATTTTCTGCTTGACTCCTTTTCTTTCCATGCAGGTGTGGGAAATGAAAAGGTAAATCATGCGAATAAAAATACCATCATCACCCTGGTCAAAGGATCAGTTACCAGGGTGGGCCCCCCCATGCCCAGGGCAGCAAGCTAACCCCGAGGGGAGGGGACACCAAAGGAAGAAGGGGAAGAAGGCAGTGGGAACTCGGGAACTCTGCAGACCAGGAGCAAGGAAGCGCTCCGTGCCAGGCGGGAAGGGTCCGTGCGCTGCAATGCGCAGCCTGGGCTTTCCTTCGCCATCAGCCTACTGAAACGGGGCTCTGCATAGGCGTACGTTGATCCGTGGGCTTCTAGGTTGAGACAAATAAAAGTTGACAAATTGGCAAGTGGCTACAAAAGTCTCCCTCAAACAATCGTGAACTACTTTGTTACTCAGGCTTTTGGGGTCCTAGCTAAGAATCACTGACAAATCCAAGGTCGTGAAGCTTTACCCCTATGTATTCTTCTAAGAGTTTTACGATTTTAGTTCTTATATTTAGGCCACTGGTCCATTTTGAGTTAGTTCTCGTATACGGTGTGAGGAGGGGCCCAACGTCATTTCCCTGTGGATATCCCGTGGTCACAGCACCATTTGTTAGAAACAGTTCTTCCTCCAGAGAATGATCTTGATCCTCCTCATCAAAAATCAATTAGCTGTAAATGTGAAGGTTTATTTCTGGACTCCCTATGCCATTCCATCGGGCTATATGTCTGTTCTTATGCCAGCACCACACTGTTTTGTCTACTGTAGCTTGCAGTTAAGTTGTAAAATCTGTAGGTGTGAGGTCTCCAGCTTCACTGTTCTTTTTCAAGATTGTTTTGGCAATTTGGGGCCCCTTGGAATGTCATGCAAATAAGTAAACTGGACTTTAGTCAAAATTAGAAACTTTGGTGCAACAAAGAACACATTATTGAGAAAGTTAAAAAAGAATACACACAATGGGGGAAAATATATTTTCTGACAAGAATCTAACATAAAGATTATATAGAGGACTCTCATAACTGAATAACAAAAAGAAAAACAAACCAATTAAAAGATGGACAAAGGGCTCGTATAAACATTTCTCCAAAGAAGATATACACATGGCCAAGAAGCACATGGAAAGCTGTTCAACATCACTAGTCACCAGGGAAATACAGATCAAAACCACACTGAGGCACCACTTCACGTCCAGTAAGATGACTACTCTCCAAAATCAAAACGAAAGACCAAAAGGCAATCAGAAAAGAACACGTGTTGGAGACATGGAAAAATTAAACATAGAATTACATAGAATTATGACTCAGCAATCCACTTCTGGGTGTATACCCCCAAATAACTGATATATAATTGATATATAGATATGTAACTAAAATAACTGAAACGATATTTGCACACCCATGTTTGTAGCAGCACCAATCACTATAGCCAACAGGTGGAAGCAACCCAGGGTCCACTGAGAGAAGACTGTATGAACAAAATATGATACATACATGCAATGGAACATTACTCAGCCTTAACGGGGAAGAAAATCCGGACACCTGTTACAGCATGGATGAACCCTGAGGACACTATGCTGAGTGGAATAAGCCAGTCACAGAAGGACAAATACCCTATGATCCCACTTACATGAGGTCCCTAGAGTAGACAAATTCGTAGAGACAGAAGGTCACACGGTGTGCATGCCAGGGCTGGGGTGGGGGTGGGGGATGGAGAGTTAGCGTTTGATGGGGACGGAGTTTCAGTTTGGGGAGGTGAAGAGTTCCGTAGATGGATGGTGGTATGGTGTGAACGTACTTCAGGCCCCTGAACTGTGCACTTGAAAATGATGAAAATGGTGGATTTTATGTCACCTGTATTTTAGCACAAGAAAAATCTGTGATTGTCAGTGAAAACATTTTTAGCAACAACTGAACCCTGTCTTAAAGACCACCCTCACGACACGAGCACAATTAACAGCACCAGCAGGACAGGCGACCCCTCTCCTTTTCCATCCGTGTGGCAAGTAAAAGCATTAAGGGTCTGATCTGATCTGGCAAAACCAAAGAAAAACCTGATTTCCCGAGAAGACCAATGAACATTTGCACCTACTTCCTGGACCTAATTTGATATTGCATCAAAAGTAGTGGTAAATACTGCTATTTGAAACTAAATCTGGTAGAGACTGTTGTCCAATATGGTAGCCGCTCCCCACGTGAGCTGCAGCTAGACTCAAGGGACAAGTCCTGCACTAGATTTTGGACACTTAGTATAAAAAAGAATGCTACATACCTCATTCGTAACTGTGATAAGATGATAACTTAAAATGATGCCATTTCATATAGATTGGGTACAGTATTTAAATTAACTTCACCTGGGTCTTTACTTTTTAAAATGTGGTTACTTTAGGGGCGCCTGAGTGGCTCAGTCGTTAAGCATCTGCCTTCGGCTCAGGTCACGATGCCAGGGTCCTGGGATCGAGCCCCACATCAGGCCCCCTGCTCGGCGGGAAGCCTGCTTCTCCCTCTCCCACTCCCCCTGCTTGTGTTCCCTCTCTCGCTGTGTCTCTCTCTCTGTCAAATAAATAAATAAAATCTTTAAAAAAATAAGAATGAAAAATAAAATGTGGTTACTTTAGAAAATGCAAAATTACAGACATGGCTCACGTGGTATATTTGCTGGTATGCAATGCTCTAGGACAAATCCCTACAACTTTTTCTTTAGCAAAGTTTAACAACACATAATTATGCAATCTGTTACAAAATTTAACTAAATGTGATTTTTTAGAAAATTCTTAGACTCCTCTTCTAGTTAATAGTGAAAGGCAAAATGCCACAAGCTATCAGAAAAATACTGATTTTCGGGCGCCTGGGTGGCTCAGTTGGTTAAGCAACTGCCTTCGGCTCAGGTCATGATCCCGGAGTCCTGGGATCGAGTCCCGCATCGGGCTCCCTGCTCAGCGGGGAGCCTGCTTCTCCCTCTGACCCTATCCCCTCTCATGCTGTTTCCCTCTCTCTCTCTCTCTCAAATGAATAAATAAATAAAATCTTAAAAAAAAAGAAAAATACTGATTTTCCTGCTGTGTCAAAATATATAAAATAATATGCCAACATGCATGGTGACAAACTAAAATGCATTCCCTGACCAGAATCCTATAGAAAGATAAATAGGGGCACCTGGGTGGCTCAGATGGTTGGGCGTCTGCCTTCGGCTAAGATCTTGATCCCATCGGACCCCACATCGGGTTCCCGCTCAGCAGGAGAGCCTGCTTCTCCCTCTCCCTCTACTATACCCCCTGCGTGTGCTCTCTCACTCTCTCTGTCAAATAAATAAATAAAATCTTTAAAACAACAACAAAAAAGAAAGATAAATAAAAAATAATGCATGAGGTGGGAAGAAACCCATATGAGAAGTTTCAGAGGAGAGAAATTTACTACAGTTGAGCAAAAGTGCAAAGGTCTCAAACACACTTTTGTGCATCTATTATTTGCTGTAATGATTCTCTTTCAATAATAAGATACTTTGGCACATACTTTCTTCTCTCAGTGTTGTTTTGTTTGTGTTCTCTCTCCACTCCTTGCCTAGTATCAGTACCACAAAGGCAGGGTCCCTGTTGAATTCATTCACCAGGCACATCCATGCATCTGACTCATTGCCAAACACATCAGAAACGCTTAGCCCATACTGAATGATTATCTGCAGTTGGAATACATTTTTGTGAGCCAACCAAGGAAAACTGTACCAGAGAGGATAAATGAGTTCTTTAAAGAAACAAAATAAAGTTGTGAAACATCTACATAAGACTAACCACTCATAGGTTGGCAATGTCAAGTGAAATAAAAATTTACAAAAGGATACGCAGTAACATTATAGAGACAGAACCAGAGGTGCAGAATTTATTGTTATCATTCAGTAAGTTCTTACACAAAGAAGTTTAAGCCAAAAGTAGGCAGGAGCTACTGGGTATCATGCATTTGGATATTTTGTTTTCATTCTTCCCTTCATCTATTTCATCTGCTCCCCTACCCCTCCCACCTCCGGGCAGTTTGTTCTCTGAATTTATGAATCTTGCTGTTTGTTCAATTGTTTTGTTTTTCAGATTCCACATATGAGTGAAATCATATGGTATTTGTCTTTCTCTGTCTGACTTATCTCAGTTTGCATAAACTCATCTGTATTGTCATAAATGGCAAGATCTCATTCTTTTTTATGGTTAATATTCCATTACATATATATATATAATATTCCATTGTACATATATATAATATTGCATTGCATATGCATATATATATATATATATATATATATATATATATATATATGCTTTCTTCATCCATTCATCTTTCCATGAACACTTGGGTTGCTTTCATATCTTGGCTATTTTAAATATGTTGCAATAAACATAGGAGTGCACGTATCTTTTTGAATTAGTGTTTTCATTTTCTTCGGGTAAATACCAAAGAAATGGGTATTTGGATCATACGGTAACTTTTTTTTTAAGATTTTATTTATTTATTTATGTATTTATTTGAGACAGACAGAGAGTACATAAGCAGGGGGAGCAAGAGAGGGAGATGTAGGCTCTCTGCTCAGGGGCGAGCCCAATGAGGGGCTCTATCCCAGGACCCCAGGATCAGGACCTGAGCCAAAGGCAGACACTTAACTGACTGAGCCACCCAGATGCCCCATATGGTAACTTTTTGAGGAACCTCCATACTGTTTCCCACAGTGGCTGCATCAGCTTGCATTCCCACCAACAGTGCACGAGGGTTCCTTTTTCTCTACATTCTTACCCACACTTGTTATTTCTTAGTCTTTTTGATTCTAGCCATTGTGACAGGTATGTGGTGGTACCTCATTGTGGTTTTGATTTGCATTTCCCTGATGATAAGTGAGTTGAGAATCTTTCCATGTGTCTGTTGGCCATCTGCCTTCTTTGGTAAAATATCTATTCAGGTCTTCTGCCCATTTCTAATCAGATTATTTGCAGGTTTTTTGGTGTTGACTTATATAAGTTCTTTACATATTTTGAATATTAACCCCTTATTTGATATATCATTTGCAAGTATCTTCTCCCATTCACTAGGTTGCCTTTTTATTTTGTTGATGGTTTCCTTTGCTGTAAAAAAACTTTTTATTTTGGTGTAATCCCAATAGTTTATGTTTGCTTTTGTTTCCCTTGCCTGAGAAGACATGTCCATAAATATGGTGCTAAGGCCAGTGTCCAGGAGATTACTGCTTGTGTTTTCTTTTAGGAGTTTTATGGTTTCAGGTCTCACATTTAGGTCTTTTATCTCTTTGAGTTTATTCTTGTATATGGTATAAGAAAGTGGTCCAGTTTCATTCTTTTCTATGTACTTATCTCCAGCTGGTGTCTTTTAATATAAAATAGGTATTTTTATAAAAGAGGTAAGAATATATGTAATATATAAGGCAAGGATTTTTAATATATAAAAATATATAAGTAATATACAAAAATATGTATTATACAAAAATAAAACCTTTAAGATACAGCAAATTCTTTAACACACTTTATAAGGAGAGAAGAAGCAACCACAAAAATACTGTCTACTACAGGATGGCTTACTAATTAACCTTGTAGCGAGGACTATGTAAGTGTAGCAGAACTAAAAGGCAAGTCATGCGTCTTATCTTTTATACAAAAAGCAATTGTTCTAAATTCATTGTCATTTTCTGTATGGCAGATGGCTTTGAGTAGTAGGCCATCTAGCAGATATTTTACAAAACTAAGCATACTTCCTCTGTCTCTCTAATATAAAGATGAAATTATAAACACGAGAGAGACACAGTCCTCCTTTGGGAAAACAACTGTCCTACGGAGAGATGCATAAAAATGCATCTAGGAGAGTCACGTAGACATCACTGAGAGGGTCACATAGGTTGTTCCTGACTTTTCTCCTCCTGACAAGGGCAACTAACATCTTGTCAAGAACAAGACACCACTGGGAGAATCCTAGAACACGGTGGTGAGGCTGGAACACCCCCTGTACTCCAGAGCCCAAGATAGATCCTGTTAGGGGAGCAGCCCCGCACTGCCCACCTCGCGCCTTCCCCAGGCCAGCACAGTGCCATAAGGACAGGTCTCCCCTGAGCCTCTGGTTCCTTCGGGGGCGGGGGGGGGGGGGCGGGAAGAGAACCCAGGAGGGACAACCAGCCAGCCCCAGCACTGTGGGTCATTTTGTGGGAGCCCCTACTCTAATTCACACCATGGGACCTGCAGGGGAATCTCTGGGGCTTACCACTAGGAATCTACGAACCGAAAATCTGAACAAATCAATTACTAGTAAGGGGATTGAATCGGTGATGGAAAATCTCCCAGTGAAGAAAAGCCCAGACCAGATGGCTTCACTAGTGAATTTCAAGGAGAATTGACACCAGTCCTTCTCAAACTTTTTGGAAAAAAATGAAAAGGAGGGAACACTCAAACTCATTCAATGAGGCCAGCATTATCCTGATACCAAAACCAGAAAAGGATGCTACTAGAAAAGTAAATGACAAACCAATATCCCTGATGAGTATAGATGCAAAAACTCTCAATAAAATACTAGCAAACTGATTTCGGTGGCACATCGTAAGGATCGTTCACCTTATTCAAGTGCGATTTATCCCTGGGACACAAAGATGGTTCAACATATGCAAATCAATCCATGTGCTAGATCACATTAACAGAATGAAAGAAAATAACCATATGATCATCTCAATAGATGGAGGAAAAGCATTTGACAATATTCAACATCCACTCATGATAAAAGCACTCAACAAATTAGGCACAGAAGAAACATATCTCAACATAACAAGACCATATATGACAAGCCCACCACTAACATCACACTCAATGGAGAAAGGTTGGAAGCTTTTCCTCTAAGATCAGGAATAAGACAAGAGTGCCCACTGACACCCCTCCTACTCAATATGGTACTAGAAGTTGTAGCCAGAGCAATCAGGCAAGAAAAGAAACAAAATACATTAGAATTGGAAAGGAAGAAATAAAATTGTCTCTAATATGAAGATAACATGATTTTCTATAGAGAAAATCCTAGTGACTACCAAAACACTGTTAGATCTAATCAATGAATTTCACGAAGTTGCAGGATATGAAGCTAACATAAAAATCATCAGCATTTCTATACACTATTAACAACAAATATTCTTAAAAAATGAATCTTCATTGCAGCATTATTTACAATAGCCAAGGCACAGAACCAACCGTAATGTCCACTGATGAACGAGTGCATGAAGAAGTCGTGTATATTTATACAGTGGAGTATGGTGCAGGCATTAAAAAAAAAAAAAAAAAAAAAAAAAAACAAGGAACTCTTACCATTTGCAAAACCATGGATGGACACTGAAGGCATGATTCTACGTGAGGTAAGTCAGACAGAGACAGATACTATATGATTCCACTTACATGTGAAATCGAAAACACACAAACAAAAACCCATTTCAAACTCATTGAAAAAGAGATCGGACGTGTGGTTACCAAAGGCACAGGGTGGGAAAGGGAAAATTGGAGGAAGGTGGTCAAAACAAAGAAACTTCTACGTTATAAGACACATGAGTCACAGGGGCTACAACGTGCAGCATGCTGACTAGAACCAACACTGGTCTGGGATCCGCAGGAAACACACGTAAGGGAATAAATCCAGAGTTCTCATCTCAAGGGGATGATTTTTTTCTTTAAAAACTTTTTTTCTTTCTTTTCCTTTTACTATATTTATATGAGAAAATGGATAGTAGATGAACCTACTGGAGTACTCATTTCACAATGTATGTACATCAAACCGCCATGCTATGTGTCTTAAATGTACACAGTGATGTATGTCAATTATTTCTTGATAACACCTGGGGAAAAAATGCTTCTGCTATTACATGACTTGGTCAGAAGCAATACAAATGTGTCCCTAAACAGCTCTCCGATATGCACAGTTAAAAATTTGAAAATCAAACTTTTTTTTTCTATCATTTTAAAGGTCTTCCAGATGAAGGATTCCCATGGGTGTGGATGCATTTGATAAAAATGCATGGACGCAATATCCATCAGTTCCATTTCGAGAATATGCCATGGATGTCAGAGGGGAACAGAGGCCAGAGAAGGGCTCCCTGGAAAGTTGCCGTTTGAGCAAAGATTCGCGAGAGGCGATGGTGTGAAGTCTGGATACCTGGGGAAGAGCTCCCCAGCAGAGAGCATCAGGTGCAAGCACAGATACCAGCATGACCTGTTTTAGGACCATGGAGGATTCCAGAATGCAGGGAGACGGGGAAAGGTCGGTGAGGTCAGCAAGTGATGGGCAGGCGATGGTGTGGAGACAGCTTTGACCGTGGGAAGCACTCTGGCCACTGAGGGTTTTTAGGAGAGGAGGGACGGTCTCACTCCTGCTGCATGGGGCCTTCTAGAGGACTCAGAGGGGCAAGGTGAAAGCAGGAGACAGTCAGGAGGTCCCGGCGTGGACCCGGCTGGTGGCAGGGGAGGTGGTCAGTGCCATCCCAGCTCAGCTCACCCTCTGGGTCCATGACTACAAATGCCAACCATACACCAGCAAGGCCCGATGGCATACCCACGGCCAGGCCTCTGCCCTAAACTACAGGCTTATGTGCCCTCTCCCTGCAGGGCCTCTCCGCTCGGATGCCTCGGAGACATCCCAGAATAACGAGTGCACAACTGAGCTGCCTATAGCCCCTCACCAGCTCCCTCGTCTTGGCTGATGTCAACACTCCCTTCCAGTTGTCCAGGCCTGAGCCCTCAGAGCCCTCCCGAACCCCTCCTAATGGCCTGCGCCTCACGCCCAGTCCCTCAGCAGAAAGCGGTGGTGATCTCCCCTGAACGTGGCCTTGGATCGCCCTTCCCATTGTTCCCACACGCTTCCCATGACCTTCAGCCGGGTCCCTGAAGCCACCTCCTAAGCAGAAAGTGGGCTTCAGCCTCAAGCTATTCTCATCAACTCCCGGAAGGCACGAGACCTTGTCTCCCCCATTCTCAAAACCTTCCACTGGCCACCCTGTCTCAGAAAATAGTGGCTGATGGGCTCGCCCCCCACCCCAACCCTCACCTCCTCCTGAGCTTTCCCTAGCTCCCTCCAGCCACACGCCTCCTCGTTGCTCCTAGGACAACAGCTGCCATGCTCCTGCCCCAGGACCTTTGCACTGGCACTCCCTCTCCATGGACCAGTCTCCCCCCTCACCTTCTGCAGACCTATATTCAAATGTCCCCTTCTCAACAAGACTCCACTGACCACCCTGTCTCACTGCATGACCTCGGCCCTGACCACGCTGTCTCCCTGCATGACCTCGGCCCTGACCACCCTGTCTCCCTGCATGACCTCAGCCCTGACCGTCTAAAACTTCGTCCTGCCTTATTTTCCCCCATGGCACGCGCGCCTTTCTGACATACTATGTAATTTAGTTTTTTAAAATTCGTGTTTACTTCCACTATCCCCTAAGCTCTACAAGGGCTGTTATCTGTTCATTCACTCTGTCTGCCCCGGGCTTGAACACTGCCTGGCCCACAGGAGTCATTCAGTACAAATCTGCTTGGAGTATGAATGAATGAACCTATGTTTTACTTGTAATGAACAGACAGGGAAGGCCAGGCTCAGCGAGGTGGCTCAGCTAAGAGCCACGTGAACAGAGATCTGGAGGGGGGCCTCTCTAGGCGGCCATGCACCCGTGGTCGTGATGTGCACCCCAGTGGGCTGAGCGGCATCTCAGACGCGGCTTCCAGGCTGTAGGAACAGAGTAGTGTGAAGCTGGCCACTATGTCAACGACAGGGCAAGGCTCTGCTCACGAGGCGTTGTCCCCAGCCCTCCGCTGTGGGAGTGCATCCACAAGGCAGACCACCACCCTGTGCAGGCCCCGCGTGGGGAGAGCTCTCCATGCACTTGCAGCTCCCTATCTAGAGGCTTCCAAATATCAGAAGCAGGGTGCCCTGACTGCAGAGGCCACAGAAGGGAAGCCACGTGAGCTGAGGCTGGGCCGGGAGGCAAGGTCCCGGCCACATGCGTTTCCAGACCCCAGCATACAGCCACTGAAGGGGCCCGGCTCCACTGGAGAAAGTGGACAAGAAGCCTGTACAATAAATTGGGCCCAAACCCGGGCAGCTTAGACCAGAAAGGCGGCAGGGAAGACAGCATACAGGTCGGGTGACACCGATCGGAATTGGTGGTGGTTGGTCGGGGAAGGAGTTCAGATGGGGAGCGCAGGGAAGTAAAGCGTCAAGGAAACTGGCAAGGTTTCCAAGCGGCAGCACCGGAGGGATGGGACCAGACCCTCTCCTGAGAGCACGCTGGGCAAAGCCCGGGTTGTAGGGGGAGGGCGTGAGCTGCGAGTGTGTTTGGGGCTGACGAGGCTCACGGCGCGTGGGCAGGTGGATGATGTGTCCAGTGCCGGCTGTAGCGCCGGGACCACGGTGCGCGTCTGGGAGACACAACTGACGTAGGCACTGAAGCCCAGAGTGGAGAAGACGGCTGGGGAGACCCACGAGGAAACAGCAGAGGACTCCAGCCCTGAACTCGGGGGGAGGCAGCCGGTCTGCAAAGCATCACAAGGGGCATCGGGGGGTGGGAGCTGCCGTGTGGAAGGGCCGCGTCCTGGAAGCCAAGGAGAGCAGGGCCTTCGGAGAAGAGGGGCCGGACAGTGTGAACTGGGAGTCGGAACTGGGAAGGGAGAAGAGTCCCTGGTGAGCCCAGCAAGAGCGGCTCTGATGGCGCACCAGGTGCCGCCCAGGAACATTTCCTGAGACCCTGGTTGTGAAACGGAGATGCTTACACATTGGTGGCCGAATGGTACCCAGTTCGGTTTTAATTAATTTAAGGATACACAGACATGAACATGTATGAACACCTGTAGGAAGGTAACAGCCGATGAAACCAGCAGGATGAAATGTCACTTCTGGGACAGCAGTGGAGCTAGTGCACTGAGCAAGTGTGCTTCAAGCACAGGCTGGAGAGGAGACACCCCACGTCCCTCAGGAGGGGGCAGAGCTCCCAGGACTGAGCAGACTCCTCTGCGACTGTCACCATCAGGTGGACCTCCAGAGGAGAGGGGGGAAAGACAGAGGTCTCCCAGGTGACATCTGAGCGCACCATGAGGACAGACGCTGAACGTGGGGCCAATGCTCTTGGTGAGCGAAGAAGAGCATCAGAGGTCAGAAGCTGATGGGATGAGCAAAGGCAAGGGCGTGGAGTCAGGAGCTGTGAACCGCTGATCGGTATTTATTTGTGTCTACTCTACAGTTACCAAGCAGGTCAGCAAAACATGCCATAAGAGTCTGTGGCTACCAATGTGTCTGGAATCCAATGACAGGCGATACTGGACAGTCCTTAGCATCACCTGTCCTCCGCAGGCTTCCAGTCAGCACCAGGACCCCCAGAAGCCTTACAGAGATGAAGAGACTAGAGCAAAGAAATGTCAAGCAGGGGATATTCTGACAGATGCAAAGCCGCATGAATTCAGTGACATAGGTGGGACTGCCCGTGGGGAGATGAGCTCAGCCAAGGAACAGAAGGAAAGAGCTGGCAAAAGGATGAACATGGACTTAACCAGAATCAAAACAGGGAGTCCCTGGGGGCCTGGCTGAAAGAGCAAGATATAAAGGAAAAAAAAAAAAAAAACAATCTTTTAAGATTAATTGGAGAGTGTGTATACCAGGTGAGCTAGAAGAAGCAGGGTGCAATGTCAGAGCGCAGGCTCCACACCAGGCTGCACAGAACGAAGCTGACCCGGCGAGAGAGCAGAACCGTTACAATGCTGATCAGATAACAACCACCCACCAAAGCAGCCCAGGAATCCTGACCCTCCAGCAGGTGCACAGAGGTCTAGCAAGCTGCATCTTGAAAACCCCTCTGATTTAGGCATTCGTAGCCCGGATGTTCAGATGCGGGACCCTCCAGGTGGTGGAAGGAACAGCGGTCGATGCGCAGCTAGGAAGTGGCAGAACGCGCATTTCAGCTGAGGCTTAGCAAACCCAGGAAGGCGTCCAAGCCGATCCAAATCAGCAACAATGGAACCAGGAGCTCAGGACACTAGAATGGCAAGGAAGGAAGTTTTTTATAGGAACATGTAATATTGCCAAGCCACTTTCAGAATGGTCTCATATTTGCTTTAAAAATGCAACAGCCGTGTTAGGCAGCTAATCGCAGACGGCCATGTATGTTTTCTGACTCAGGCGTCAGAAACAGTTCCTTGCCAAGATCTGATAGAGCAGAAAGGTAGGTACCGACATATTTAGCATGCATGCTGAGCCTTCAATAGTAAGGAATCAGCATTACCATCGGGTGTGAATACAACAGTATCTAGTCAAAGAGGGACGGGTATCAAGTGATAGCTAATGAGTGAGAAAGACAGAAAGATAAACGGGTCTGTAGTATCCCCAGTGTCTGGGGACTGCTCCACTGACCGCTCTCTGTAAATCTCAGGGGTTATCTCACAAGCGGGGGCGGGGGGGCAGTGAGGTAGCCCACTGATCTTATGAACACATGTGTGCCGGCCGGGGGCGGTGACAGCTGGATAGCACGCTTAAAAAGACATGTCCGAGTTCATACCAAAAGGAAAACGCCATTGAGCTGGATTTTCGCTGTGGCAGAGCCGAGTGAGCTGCTGGCTTTGCTCTGGGTGCAGAGACCTGGATGCTGATCATTACCCCCCCTTGCCCGGTATCAGCGGAAGATAAATTCCACATTGAAAGTCACAGGTGTGCTCCAATAAGACAAACGGAGGGTGAAGATGACATAGGGAAGAAAGTGTCCCCCTCCAAGGGCTCCTCTGTCTGAGCTCTCATGAGCACATGGACCTTCTGGAGCCTAGCCTCAGAAGTGGAAGGAGGAGAGGTGCGGGAATGGACAGTCTCTGTATTCTTACTTCAGAAAAACAATCACTTTCCAGACACTAATTAGCTTTAGAACAACACCGCACAAATTCCTCTCGTACAAGATGCTGCTCTCTTTAAACCTCCTCTCCTGGTTCTGAGACAGCCAGCCATGTGATGGAAATGCCTCCCCCCACTCCCACCGCCACCCCTCCATCGCTCACTGATCACCGATCACCAAGACCATCCAGGGGTGGGGTGAAGAAACTGACATCTTTTCATTAAGGTCACTCATTTCTGGGCTTCAAGAAGCCAGTATGCATGGGTCAGTCAATTATAAAGCGTTGCATTTCACCAAACTTGACTTACTGGTGTTAAAATGGATAGAAACATCGAAAATGCATACACATACCAGTAAAGGATAATTCGAAAAGATCCATGAAGCATATTCAATCATGCAGTAAATACATACTCACTCGCTGTTTATTGGTGTCACAATGGATTTGCTGTTACCTGCCCAGTAAAGGAATTTAAATATGAAAACTGAATGACCTCCAACGGGACATGGGGACTCAGTTGCTGACGTCTGCCATCAGGGATTAGACAGAAGCAAAGAGTACTTGTGCAAAATGGCGACACCCACCACTATATCACCTTCCTTTGTTTCTGCTACAGCAGATCCCTAGGCTGCAAGCGGGTCGAATCCACAAGTCTATCTACTGGTTAATTTTCAGAGAACCAGGTATTTCACTCAAGGTATCTGACCTGACCAGTTATTCGATCCAATCCTCCTGCTTTTCTGATAAAGAAGCAAAAACAGGTTTCAAGATCGCACAACTAGCTTATGGCAGTACACTGGTCTTATAACAATTTGAGATTATCTGTATTTTTATTTTTGATAGTGTCTGATTGGTTCAATTTAATGGTTTAATGGCTTCTAAACTTTCAGCTTTTATTTTATTTATTTATTTTTTTTAAGCTTTTAAATTGCTTTGTCAAAAGGTTAACATCCCATACCCATGCTAGCCAAAACAATAACCACCAGCTACATGGGCTACTTAAAATGTAGCTAATCCAAATTGAGATGTTCCCTAAGTGTAAGACGTAGCATGAAAAAAAACAAAAAAACAAAAAACAAACACTTGTAAAATATCTTATCAGTATTTTGTATCAATTACATCTTTAAAATGTCATTTTTTGATAGACTGGGTTAAAGAAAATACATTATGAAACTTAATTACACCTGTTTATTTTTACTTTTGTAATGTGATTCCTTGGACATTTTAATTTATGCATGTGGCTCACACAATTTATTTATTTTGGACAGTACTGATTTATAGGAAAGCACTTAACTGCATTAAGAACAGGAGCTATAAGGAACCTTGCTTTCCTGAATTTGCAAATGGTGAGAACAAAGCAAGAGAGGATGGGAGAGCACCTGCTCTGAGCACTTGGAAGAATCCCTACCTGGCGAAGGAAGAGAAACTTGCAAGACTCATAATAAAACAAAAACTGAAGCCTAACTTGAAGTCAATTGAACAACTTCAGGTTAATCCTTACTTGCACATGCATGTGTAAATTTAACGTGTAAAACATTAGCAATCGTGACGGTGTGACAACCATCACCTTCCCTTTTGATTAAGAGCAGGTATTTTCCTAGATAAATCATAACCAAAAGCAACGTTCTAGGAATCAGTGTGTCTTTAAAGAGACACGTGTCCGTTGTAAGTAGCCAAACCAGATAGACAGACAGATATCTAACCCACCTTACAGGCGAGAATGGGACACAGAAGTTATCTGAATTGAAAGTTACAGGTCAGCACTGAGCCCTTTCTAACTTAAAACAGTGTGCAGGCAATCTCCTCACCCCAGAAAACCAAATGCTCCTCTTTAGAACAAACAAAATTTTTAGTGCAAAAATTCACTGCATTTATCTTGGGGGGTGGGTGGGAAATGACGACTCTGTCCAAATCAATAGGCTAATTACGTATCAACCATGGCAACAAAATCAGAAGAAGGAACATGTGTTTACTGTCACAGATGCACTCTCTTTTTGACAAAGAACCCTTGTTATTTCTCAAAGGTTCCAATTTTTCAGTAAGATGAGCAGGTACGCGGTCGGAGACAGCATTCACTGAGTGCTGAGCACGCCAGATTGCCGGACGCAAGCGCAAAGGCACTCCCACAACTCCGAATTCAATTTGGGTGTTTTCTGAGTCTCTCCTTCGGAACAACTATTAAATCTGTAACAAGAAGAGATTCTGGAGGTTTCAGTAATAACCGTGCACATTTAATTGCCGTCTGCAAAAGTAGCTCAGGAGAAAGCAGCGATTCTGGGCGCTGTGAGACAGTCACCTCTCTCTGCTCCCTTCCCTGTGCTCACCACTGGGAACGATCTCCCCCTTTAGCAAACTAACCGCCATGTGTTAAAGGGGATGAAAGTGTCTCCCTGCCTTGTCCCTCCTGTTTCTTTGAGATGAACTACGGGTCTTCCAGGGCCTCAGCCCACAGGAATGCTGGGCTCCTGCATTTCCAGAGACAGAACTGTTGACAATTTGCAATTTCAGACAACGACCCCCCCAAAAAAAACAGTATTATCCCCCCACAAATATGTTAAATTTATTCTAGTTTTACCCCCCCCACAAATACGTTACAGTTATTCTAATTTTACCCTCCCCTTTTCTCTCCCTCCCACTCCACTCCTTCAAATCCAAATGCCACTGGAAAAGAAGTGCTTTTGGACTGATCTGGAATGTGAAATGCTCCAGCTTTTTATTGTTACCTAGAAAATCTTCCTTAAAAAGAACATTTTATAGGTTTTTAGTTCAAAGCAGGAAAGGTCTCCTATGCTAAGACTAGCTTCTCGATTGGAAGGGGGTCGTTCCAAAGTTAATAAGGGCAGAGACGCAGAATAAATCCCCGAGGAAGGCGAGCTGTGTCACTGCACAGTTGGAAGGACTGAATCCCACCACGAAGCTCTATTTCACCCGCCAATGGAGGGCACCAGGGGTGCACCGAGCTTCCAGTTTAAAAGTCTCCCAAACCCCCAAGAATGGGAATTGGTTTTAAAGGAGAACAGCAGCATTTTTCCGGCCGGGGCCGGACGGCTGGAGGACTCGGGGCGAGAATCCAGCAGTGCTTTGCAGGGAGCCGGGGAGCTCACAGGAGTCATTGTCATCTTGGGAAGCCACATTCTTACAACTACAGAAGGGGTCCGGCGCCTCTCCTACCCCTGCCCCGACCCCAGGGAAACGGGGGGGGGGGGCGGGGGGGACACATGTAGCGATGGTGAGACACATTCTTTAAGAGGAGAATTGAAATTTATAGTCAAGTCTCAGCCAAGCCCGTCAAGGGCTGCGGTGTGGTCCGAAAACATGCTGAGCAAACAGCAGTCTCAACGTGCTCTGCATTTTCCTCTGCTCGAACCACATCTTTGAGGACTCCCGTAAACCCATTCAATCAACTTCCACAATGGAAACACCTGCACCACAAGGGTTTTCTAAAACACTAACTCCTGTTTTGGAAGGAATCCCAAGCAACGCCTAAGAGACAGATTTTCTTGTTTAAAGCACACGTTGTAGACAAGGGGACCAAGATGCACGCCCTCGCTGACAAGGATACAGATATGCAGCTTTCCCCCCGCCGGCCAACTCCATCCAGCAGCCCGATGGCTGACTCGCCCTCCCACACGGCGGCAATCCCTCCAGGGGGCTCGCGAACCGGGACGCCCAGGCCGTCCGTCGGTGGCCCCAGTGCGGACGCGGCGAAGCCACACCAGAGGACGGGGATCGTTACCTGAGGAGCCGCACAACTCCGCCCGGAGCTTCCCCGGAGCTCGCCTCGCCTAGGACAGGGCACCGCGCAGGCTGTGCGGCGGCGGGCTCCTCCCGAGGCAGGCGGGGCGCGCTCCCTCGCGCCGCCGCCGTGACGCTGCTGTCAGCTGCTCGCCCGCCGTGCGCCCCGCCACCTGCGCCCCGCGCCCCCGCGCCCCCCGCGTCCTCCCCGCACCTGCGCCCCGCGCGCCCCGCGCACCTGCGCCCCGCGCCCCCGCGCACCTGCGCCCCGCACGCCCCGCACAGCCCGCACAGCCCGCACCTGCGCCGCCCCGCCCGGCCGTCCTCCGGCCTGGCTCCTCTCGCTCCCTCCTCAGTCAGCGACTTCTGAGCCGCGCCAGCTGCCGCAGCGACCGCTGCTTTTGCTCAAATGGCGCCTGCCCGCCTCCAAAGAGCTTTTAGGTGCCACCTACTGCATGCTCCTGGAATAGACGGCCGGGACTGGAATTTTCTGAGAACTCCATGAATTAAAATCACTCCACTGGAAGTGCACCCGATTCTTTTGCTTTAGACCCTTCACATCACCAACTGTAATCACTACTAACCGCCTAAGCTTTTCTTGCAGTGCCCGGATACTAAATGAAAAACCTACTCATTGAGGAGGCAGGTGGAATAGGGCCATGCCGATAGCCACCCACACAGTGCAGATTAATACATTTTCATTTAATAGACTCGTGGGACAAAAAAAAAATCACCATTGGAGATCTGGGGCTAGAATTGCCTTTCCACTGAGTAGTTTCACATTAGCGTTTGGGGGGAAATAACCAGGTGTACTGTCTCACATGGATAAACCTTTTTGTCTGAGAAGCACTGATCGGAAACAGGTGAATCAGCAAGAAATAAGATTTATGGCTAACAATTCTGTGCCAACACGTTTTAAATACTTGCCTATAACACTGATGGAATATTGAATTTAAACTACAGGTTTGAGGAATATTTCTTTGCCCTATTGTAACTCATTCTTTTTTTAATACCAATTTTTCCAAGAGACTCGGCAGTGTTTTGTTGCTCTTTAAATTTGATGTAGCTTATAGAATCCCATTTACCTGTTTAAACCTGTCTTGAATTTCTGTGTAATTTCAAATTGCCCTATCCTTTGATGTTCATTTCCAAAGTACATTCCTGCCGATATTCACAGGAAATAGATGTTTTTAAAATCTTACTTAGAATGATAATTATAATCAAGAAAATGTATTTGTCCCACTAGTTCACCCTAATCCTGACCTAGAAGCTAAGGCCATTGGAATATGGGGGAAAAAGTCATTGAAGGCTACTATGGGCAAATCTACCCCTATGTTAATGATGCAGGAAATCAGGGTGGCCGCTCCATCCGGGTCTCCTCTTCAGTACAAAGTCATCCCAGGGGAGGGTTCAGGGACACTGACGGTGGGTTCTGGGCATCGCCCGCTTCCATTTCTGGAATCTGAAAGGACCGCGGAGGCTAACAAATTGAGATGTTGTTTTCCATGACAACCTGAAACGTAGGTTACCAGGTTAAATGGTAAAAATGGAAGTTGAGGACTAAGTAGGGAATGGTGAAGAGATTTAACAGTGTGGGAGTACTGAAGGCAGAAAGCCCGTCCTAGCCCAGGGCTGGAAGGAATGAGAATCTGGAGCTGGTGAGCGGAGCCAGTTGATTCTGCAAATTGCACACTGCAGAAGAATCTGCATTTGGTCACCTACAATCATTATTTGTTCTGTGAATGTGCCGCAGGGGCCCCAGAGGCCCCGTTTAAATGGGAGCAGCATGCGTAAAATGATGCCCTTGGCCTCCCTGTCGCTCGGCAAGCCCTGACTTTTTCACTGGCAAGAAGGAGCAGATTGCTTCTAAAATCTGACTTTAATAAGACCCCCCCCCATGAGATTTCTAAGCTTGTTGTGCGTGAAAGCTCCAGACCCATGACTCTCAAACTCTTTGCACGTTCAACACAGCCAGCTGAGCCACACCCCAGATTTTCTGACTCAGCTCGGGGGGCTCCAAAGCGTGCAGTTCTAACAGGTTCCCTGGTCATGCTCAAGCTGCTTGGAGCAGGGACCCACGGAGCTCAGCCACCCAGGTAATGCAGAGACTGATAGCAGATGGTGATGTGTTCAGGTAAGAGGAACATGCATACTTCTATTTTCTAAAGCAAATTGAAACCAGGTTTAGCCAGTCCAGTATCCCTCAGTTAGAGGAAGCCTTGTCCTCCCAGGATCACACATGAGCCCCAGGGTCTTGGGGGGCGGGGGCTGTAAAAAGAGCTTCTTCAGCTATCTTCCCACTTTGCACTCTCCCACAAACTAGGATTTGGCAAACTTAGCCTCTATGCAAATTAGGAAAAAGACCCCTCTCTGGGTGGACACACTCTCCCCTTGCCCTCAAGACAAGGCAGGACTTGAGGGGCAGAGGACCCTTTGTGCAAAGAATCTTCCTGCAGCAGGTGCTAGCCACGCCATGTTCCCAGCGGGGTGAGTGCAGGGCACCTGCTGAACCCCAACCTCACTCTCACCCTCTGCTGGTCACCTTTGTACCGCGCCCCTGCGCCCTGCACCCCCCGCACCTGCGCCCCGCAGTTACACAGACTGCCCAAGCAAGCACACCCAGCCTGCTCCTCCCCCAGGCCAGCATGGCCACTGGAGCGCTGGCAGCTCCGTTTAGGACCTGATGTCACAGGTCCACAGAGTGCCAGAAGCCATCCAGGGAGAAGCAGAGCCAAAGTCTAACATCTGGGCACGAGCCAGGGGGATAAGGCGGGAGACACTCTAGTTGGCTGCTGGGCAAGCACCTATGTAACAAAAAGACACAGCTTTGGACTGTGTTCCTTCTGTGTCTCATTGTCTCACTTTCCTCCTGTTTTCTCTGAGACACTGGTTCGGGCAACAGCAGTACCAGCCGCAGCTGGGAAGTTAATAGGCATGCCCATTCCAGCCCCACCCAGACTTCCTGACTCAGAAACTCTGACGGTGGGGGCGCGGCAACATGCGTTTGGCAAACAATCCAGGAGATCCTGATGCCATGTGGTAGAGTTTGAAACCCACTGCACTAACGTATGCTTTGCAATCATATTTTTAACAAATGCCATATCAACCTATCTCCTTAAAAATTGTAGAAAGGGCACCACCTTGATGGAATGTGCTCAAGGGACAGCACATTCCACCCTGAGATGTTTCTGGTCCTGCAGGGGGTCTCCCGGGATCGCAACCCTTACACCCTGTCCATGCAGCTGTCCCTTCTAAGGGCTTACCATGTAAGGATGCGGTGCAGGGCACCACTGCCAGGAGGACACCCTGTCTCCCAGTGGTTGCGCCAGTGGTCAGGATGCGCACCTGCAGAGCTGGCCCTCTTTGATCCAAACTCTCACCTCCATCTTCTCCGCATGGAGCCTAATCCCCGGACAGGCCAGACCCTCCAAACTAAGTCCTCAGCCCTGCAATGTAAAAAGCCTTGCACCTCGATTCGGAGAAAGGGGAGCCCAGGCCCAAGAAAAATAAAGTCTTCCCACAAAAGGCAGAAAGAAATCGAAGTTTTCTTTTGATTTTTGTCCGTGAGTTCACTGGCCCTGAAGTAAGAGTTCTGAAATTGGGTTGGCCCTTCAGAGATGTCCCACATCCAAAGCTACCGGGGGATTAGTCATCACAGGCTGTCCTCTTCCCAGGCCCTTTCTGAGGCAATTCCCACGAAGGGAGTCAGCTGAGAGCCTTTGGCTGCAAGACGCCAGTCACGGGGGCGCCAGGCTTCAGTCCTGGGTGGTGGTTGTGGCTGTGCACTGCAACAGCATCTCAGCAGCCAGAGATGATTTCCAGAGATGGGCGTCCACTCCATGAGTGAAGATCTCAAAGGCAGGTCTTTTTACAGAGGGTGAGGATCCTTTGTTACTCCATTGGTTTTCATCTTGGTTCTCTATTTTTAATCATCCTTTCAGGCTCTACCCGGCTGTACTGGGTGCTTTTCGGTCTAAGGAGGCTTTGCCTCTGTTCTTCTTCCCCTCCCTCAGCACTGCTACAACAAGACCCAGGCATCATGCTTGCTCTCTGTTCTTAATCTTTTCAGCTTACCGGGGCTGCACAGATGCCAAAGCTGACATCTGTTCTCTGTAATCTCGAGAGTTTCTCATCCCTGCCTTATCTAAGGTTGACCTAGTTATCTTGGTCTCCTGAAATATGAGTGAGCGCACACAGGTGATGATATCCATGAAATGCAGCTCGGTGCACTCATTCTGCTCTGCCTGTCCCTGGGTCCAGCCCGTCAAAACCCGTGCTTTCCCTCCTCCGCAAACCTCCCACTGTGTCCTTTGGGACACCTGCACCTTATCCATCAAGCTTCTCTGAATTCTAAACTGCTTTGTAGAAGCTGGGCAGCCTTTTGACCTCATTAAAAGCTGACTGTTGACCCGTCCCCACTTCTGTAGCATCTCAACCAGAGACTGTCTCGCCTCCCATGCTCCATTATCTCCTTAATCTCCAAGCAGTCTCTCCTGAGCCACAGCTTCTGAGCTGCAGGATCCCGCTTCCTTTTGGACTGTACCAGCCTCTCCCCTCCGTCTCGCTGTCCTTACGGTCAGCTGTCCTCCTTTGGATCTAGTGGGCTTCCTCTTCGTGTGGATCCAGGGCCACCTGATCACCCCACTTGCTGCTCTCTTATGTCCATGGTCTCCTTGTCCCCAGTGACTTTCTTCTCTCCTACCTCCTGCTCCTGGGCATCGTGGTGAATTGCAGGACGACGGGAAATTGGTTTCCAGCATGCCCCCTTCCACCACTCACAACCATACCTCCTCCTTGGGACGCCACTTCCTGCCCCGAGCTCAGGATCACCCTCCTTCTAAGTGTCCGTCTTTCCCACATTATCCCTGCTCCCTTTTCTACCCGCAGAACATGTAGAGAGACTGGTTTACTCTCCCCTTCACTCTTGTCCTCTCTAAGGAACCCAAAAGATTGAAGGTAGCCCTCATGAGTCTGAGCCACTCCCCTCATGGCTGCTCATGATTTCCAGGCTGTTCTCCCGGCAGCCAGGAGGAGCAGAGCAGAAAGACCCTGGATTGGTGTCCCAGAGCTTCTAGACTCAAGCCCAGCCTTTATGTTAGCTCACAAGGAGCTCATGAGTCAGCGGCTTTTTATGCCTCCAGCTTCCTCTCATGCCCGTCTTCCTCTGCTCTCAGGGGCCAACTCAACTGGCCTCCTTTCAATTCCCCAAATGCAGCAAGACCTTCCTCCCATCAAGGCTGCTGCACAGGCAGCTCTGTGAGCTCATCTGGCCAAGGCCGTTCTACTCAAATCTACTGCTAAATGCATTCTCCACAGAGAGAGTGGCCACCCTGTTTAAACTTGCAGCACCTGCTAAGCATTGAATTGTGTCTCCCCCAACCAAAAAAAAAAAAAAAAAATACCTGTGAAGTACTAGCCACTGGTAACTCAAAACGTGACCTTACTTGGAAATGGGTTTACTGCAAAGATAATTAAGTTAAGATGAGGTCATGCTGGAGTAGGGTGGACCTTTATTCCCATTTGACTCCTGTTGTTCTAAGGAGGGGAGGGTACACAGGGAGAAGACAAGTGTGTGACAATGGAGCCAGAGACAGGAGGGACACAGCTCCAAGTCAAGGAGTGCCAAGGATTGCCGGCAAATGCCAGAAACTAGACAAGACAGGGAAGGGTTCTCCACAAGGTTTCAAAGGGAGCCCAGCCCTGACAACAGCATGAAGTCTCCAGACCTTTGAATGGCAGTTTCCAGAATTCTGGCCTCTGGAGCTGTGAGACAACACAGTTCTGTTTCTTGGTCCCCCAGTCTGGAGTACTTGGTTACGGCAGCCCCAGTAAACTACCACACCTCATGTCACCCGGCCCCCAGATCCTGCTTCCTCCATAGCCTAGAGCAGAATGAGTCTCCATTTTGCATGCGTTTATTAGTTGTCTATATCCTTATTTATTTCATCTTCCCCTTGAGCTTGTAAGCTAAATGAAGGTAGGCACCATGAATGCCTGATTCATCACTGTCCCAGTATGCTAGGTGGAAACAAACTTGAGTGGGGAAGTGCAGAAATGTCACCTCCTCCCCATCCACGCTCTAAACCAATGAAGAGTATTCGTGAGCCTGAAGACTCAAGCAAGATGACACACCATGGGGGGTGGGCAGACCCTCCTTCCCCTGTGGGAACACCAAGTAAATGACAACAGACTGAGTGAAATATCTCCGAGAGAACTCTAAAAACCAGTCAAAGATCCGTAGCAACCAAGTGAATGCCAAATCAAGAAAAAGCCACACTTGGGACAGCAGGAAATATGTTTTGCTCACCCTGACCCCAGCTCCTCTGAGCACAGTCTAGTCCAAAGGACGTGACCCGATTCCTAATACCTCCCTTGGGGCAAAAGGATGAGTGTTACTTTGCTTGCTGTGTTCTCGACTGTCAGCAGGCCGCCTGGGGATAAGGCTTCTGTCTGCCTGACTCACACAGGAATTACAGTGAAGGGGTTTGGAACACCCCAAAACATGCCACTTTGGCACAGGGATTATTTTGAACTGAAAGCAATCAAGAACTAGAAAACTCATGAAAACATCTTTACCTGCCCCTTACCTGCCTAAAATAAAATCTACATTTCCCCTTTTTGCAAAGGAAATCTATAAAGGAAATTCCCACTAGAGAAGGAGCCTATACCAGGAAAAGAGCTATTCTAGAGATCACTCTTTTGCCTGAGTGCTTATTTGCATAAAAAGGCAACATGTATTTACCATACATTTTCTTCCCTCACATGCCCTTAACTTCCCTCTCCTCACCCTGGCCTAGAAGCTCCAAATCCCTGCCTTCCCTAATCTCAGATATAGAAGTCTCTGTCATCTGGCTTCCACATCAAGTTTCACATTTTGTGAAACTCCTGTGCACACGTGCGTAATTAAAATTGTTTTGGTTTTTTTTTTTTATCTCCACTAATCTGCCTTCTTTCCATTTAATACTCAGACCAGCCACAGAACATAGAAAGGTAAAAGGAAAGTTTCATCCCCTACAGAAAAGAGTTCATACATCGGGTCTGAGGATGCTGAAATCCATGTCATGTGTTCCAGCACCTGGAAACTGCAGGGACACTTCAAATGCGTGAGTGCCTGGGACCCGAGATCAGAGGCAGAGGAACATGGCAGAACATCTATGGCCTTGGGAAAAAGCAGGGGTAAAACTCTCAGGGAAATTGAGGCATTTAAAAGCAGTCAGGTATATGGGGGACTCAGGAAAAAGCACATGCATGGTCCCAGGAAAGACACATGCCCAGAAAAGGCCCGAGAAGGTGTTAAGCTCACATCAGGCTAATAGTAAAGGTCTTACCCTTTACTATAGCCAATCTGCAAAGAGTGGGAATGATAGCTGTTTTTTTTTTTCAAATGCTCATTTTCAACAAAAGTTCACAAAGCATAAAAGAAATAGGAAAACGTGGCCCATTCAGAGAAATAAAATAAATCTCCAGACATAGACTCTAAAGAAATAAGGCTTCAGATTTACTAGACAAAGACTTTTAAACTCCTGCCTTGTAATACAGAACTAAAACAGAACATGGACAAAGAACTAAAGGAAATCATAAAAGCAACATATGAACAAAATAAGAATATCAGCAAAGAGATCAAAATTATAAAAAGAACCAAACAAATTCTGGACCTGAAAAATACAATTACAGAATTGAAATCGCATGACAGGGCTTCAACAACAGACTCAAATGACAAGAGAAAGATTTAGCAAACTTGAAGAGATGTCATTGTAAGTTAACAAGACTGAGAAGTAAAAAGAAAAAAATGAAAAGTGAACAGAGCCTATGGGAGTTATAAAGCACCATTAAGCAGATTAATATATGCATGAGAGAAGTCCCAGATGGAGCAAGGAGAGAAAGGAACAGAGAGATTATTTGAAGAAATAATGACAAAGATTTCCCAAATTTGAGGAAATACATGAATATATAAATACAAGAAGCAAAGCAAACTCTAAGTAAAATAAACCCAAAGAGATTCACACTGAGACAAATTATAATTCTATAAGGCCAGCACTACCCCGATACCTCAACATAACAAGGGTGATATATGGAAAGCCCACAGCTAACATCATTCTCAACGGGGGAAGCCTGGAAGATTTTCCTCTAAGATTAGGAAAAGGATATCAGAGTTTGCAACTTCTATTCAATATAGTACTGGAAGTCCTACCCAGAGCAATTAGGCAAGAAAAGGAAATCAAATACAAATTTGAAAGGGAGAAGTGAAATTATTTCTTTTTACAGAAAACATGATCTTATATGTAAAAAACAAAACAAAACTATAGGTTACACACACACACACACACACACACACACACACACACACACAAGCTGTTAGGATTAATAAATGAATTCAGTGGGGGTGCCTGGATGGCTCAGTCAGTAGAGCATCTACTCTTGGTCTCAGGGTCATGAGTTCAAGCCCCCCATTGGGAATGGAGCCTACTTAAAAAGAAAATAAATAAATAAATAAATAAATAAGATGAATTCAGCAAAATTCAGGCTACAAAATCAATATGCAAAGTTGCATTTTCTATACTTAGTGCATTTTTATACACTAATGAAAAGTCTACAAAGGAAAATTAAGGAAAGCAATTCCATTTACAGTAGCATATGAACAAACAAAATATTTATGCATAAACTTAACCAAGGAGGCAAGACTTATACACTGAAAACTATGAAACATTGCTGACAGAAGTTTTAAAAGACAAAAATGAATGAAATTGTCATGGTTGGAAGACTGAATATTGTAGGATGTTGATACTAAACCAAAGGAAGCCACTGTTTTGAAGCAGTTCTTTTCAAAATCCAACGTTTTTGCAGAAACAAAAATCAATCCTAAAATTTGTATGGATCCCAAGGTACCCTGAATAACTAGAACAATCTAGAAAATAAAAAAACAAAGTTGGAGGTCTCACATTTCTTGATTGCAAAACTTACTACAAATCTACTGTAATCAAAACTGTGGTACTGGCATAAAGACAGACACATGGGCTAATAGAATAGAATACAGAGCCCAAAATAAACCCTCACATATGTGGTCAAATGATTTTAAACAAAAGTGTCAAGATCATGCAATGGGGAAATGACAGTCTTTGTCATAAATGATATTGAAGAAACGAGACATCCACATGCAGAAAGTACAAAGTTTGAACCTTAATTTACACTATATGTAGGAATTAACTCTAAATAGCTCAAAAATCTAAACAGAAAAGCTAAAAATATAAAACCCTTAGAAGAAAATATAGGGAAAACTGTCATGATATTGGGTTTGCCAATGACACCAATAGATATGACATCAAAAGCACAGGAGAACTGATTACATCAGAATTAAAAATTTCTGTGCATCAAAGGACACAGTCAACAGAGTAAAAGGGCAACCTACAGAATGGGAGAAAATATTTGTAAACAATATATCTGACAAGGGGTTACTATCCAAAATATAAGGAACTCCTACAAATCAACAACAACAAAAACAACCCAATTAAGAAATGGGCAAGGAATCTGAACGATTTCACCAAAGAAGATATACAAAGGGCCAGTATACACTGAAAAGATGTTCAGCATCCCTAGTCATTAGGGAATTTCAGGTCAAACCACAGTGAAATACGACCTCACACCTGTTAAGGAGGCTGGTAACAGAAATAACAAGTGTTAGTGAAAATGTGGGCAAGTGTTTGTGGGAACATAAAACCCATAGCAGCTGCTACAGAAAACAGTATTGCAGATCCTCGAAAAATTAAAAAAAAAATTATTGCATGATCTCTCAATTCCACCTCTGGATATACATCCAAAATACTTCAAGGCAGGGACTCAAACAGATATTTGGACAGCCGCATTCACACCAGCAATATTCACAATAGCCAAAAGTGGAAGAATCCAAATGCCCATGACAAATGAATGGGTAAACAAAATGTGGTACATACATGCGATGGAATATTATTTATCCTTGAAAAGAAAGGGGGTTCTGATATGTGCTACAGCATGAATGAACCTTGAGGACATTATCCTACATGAAGTAAGTCAAACACAATAACATAATTTGTATGATCCCAACCATATGAGGTACTTGAAGCGAGTAAAAATCATAGAGACGGGGGAATACAATTACCAACATGGTGACATAGGACATTCCCAATTACAGTGCCTCTCCAGAGAAGACCAGCTAGCAAGTAGGCAAGACTGTGATAGTCTCAGAAGCTGTAGCCGAGGCTGAAGCACCCGTCTGGAAAACAGAGATGAAAACAAACCACATAGGAGGTGGAGGAGTGGCCACACTCGGCATCGCTCCTCCCCGGGGTTGGCCCAGTGACAGACTGAGAGGCTCACCTTTCCTCCGGTTTCTCCAGTGGGAAAAAGAGAACCCAATGTCCATTCAGCTTCCCCAGAACTATGGGATTTGTCCTGGGAGGCTCCCTGGGGTCTCACCTCACCAGGATCGCTGGGGGAATGTGCCAAGCTCAAGCACTAGAATCAGACAGAGACAGAGCGGAGTGCAAATTATAGAAACCTGTGCTCAGGTCATGGGGGACCACATGCTCCAACTTCCAGCTGTGACTGAGCAGGGATCCCAGCCAGCAGGTCAGCCCATCTGCGCAGCTGGGCTGGTGGCCCCGACTGGCCAGAGAGCTCGGTTGCTAGTTCTGCCTGATTTGAATCCTCAGCCAGTGGCCCCTACTGGTATGGAGCCCATCTTCCAGCCCAGCCCAGGCAGGGGGGCACATTTGCACTCCCACTGAACCCCAGAGGATAGATTTCTGTCTCGCCCCTCTGGGAAACATGGCCACACGGAACCCCTGCAGCTACACGGCACACCCTACAGCCCACCTGGGCCACAAACACAGCCCAAACAACCGCCCAGCAGAGCCTCCAAGTCTGCCCCTCCAGGAAGAGGAGTCAGAGATGTCCAACAGCCACAGAGTCCATCCTATGGCCCACCTAGTGGGGAACGGCCCAGCTCTGAAGCGTATACTCTGGACCCACATCACCAGGGAGCCTGAAGAGAGTGACCATGAGCAGCCTCTGATCCCAGCCTACGGTACTACCAACCACAGAGCCCAGCCAAGAATCTGCATGAATCTGGGCTCTTGGTATTGAAATGTTTCATTTGTGTGCAAGATTAGGAATGGTGAATGAAAGATCCTTCCGTATCTGGGAGACAAAACACGGGTTCAGAGAGATTAGTTTTCTACTAGGGACACAGGTAGGAGTGGGGGCCCGTGACACTCTCTGAGCCAAAAAACCACTGAGTGGAACCCAAAAGAATTTCACACTCTAAATGCGAATCTCGAAGCATACAGGGGTTTATTTTTCAAGGTAGGAGGACAGAATATGTTTTACTTAATAGTTTGTCAACTTGATGTATTTCTTTTAAATATTTAAGTACAAAAATACACCTTGTGGGCCACTGTTTGTGCTCTGGCCCACTGCGTGCAAATGTTAGGACAGTCCGCCTTGAGTTGAGGAGCCTTCGACCTTACACGGGGGCAGTTCATTCCATGTATGGACA
Source organism: Zalophus californianus (assembly GCF_009762305.2). Classification (NCBI taxonomy): domain Eukaryota; kingdom Metazoa; phylum Chordata; class Mammalia; order Carnivora; family Otariidae; genus Zalophus; species Zalophus californianus. Next base: position 91,883,628 of record NC_045607.1, on the reverse strand, counting down.
CAGCTAAATGTTAAAAGGATTTTTTTTAACTTAAGCCAAAACTTATATTAACTTTCTTAACATCTACTCTCTGTATCCTCACACTATTTCTATAAAATTCTTCAATAATTCAAATATCTCCTAACTTAGAACATCTTCCCTCGCTTTTCTCAAATTAACATTGATTTATTGTCAGAAGTGTTCCTCTGATTCTAGTAAGAAGGAAATAGAAGGAAAAACTACAAGGCCAGTGAGGAGTTACATGAAGTCTTACACAGCAATAGGGCAACACAAATTTACAAATTTAATTTGTTCATTGTGTTCGATATGAATACCAGGTATAGTTTTATTGTCATTGCTGTTTTATAAAGAGAGGAAAAATTCAGAGAAATGGGGTGATTTTCATAAGGTCCCCAAACTCGCAGTGGAAAAAGCAGGTCTTCAGCCTGGCTGTTCTTCCTAACTAGGTCTTTGGCTCCAGAAAAGTCACAATTTGCTCACTTGCAGAAAGCTATGACCTTTCTTCAAAGCTGTCTCTATGCTTCAAATGGCCAGTTTCTGTATCTGCTATCAATTGCTGCATAACAAAAACACCCAAAGTTTCATGGCCTAAGACAATGGCATGTGACTGTTTATGAGTCTGTGGTTTGCTGGCCTTTCTTCTGGTGGTCCTGACTGGTCCCTCACTGGGCTACAGGCGGCTAGAGGCATGGCTGGGGCTACAGGGGCTCCAAAAAGCCAGCAGGGGAGGGGGGTGCCGGCTGGGCCACTCTCCCCCAGTCCTTCACCCTTGGCTTTCAGCGTGCTGCTGAAAGGGCTCTCTGATGCCCACCTGGGCGGGTCGAGGCCACTTAGAGCCTACCTTGGGACCACATGTGGTCACTCCCACCAGACCCTGTTGGTTAAAGCAAGGTGCTGATTCAGGGATGGGAAACAGTCCCCAGCTCTCAGAAGGAGCGGCCCCAAAATCACCTAACAAAGGGAGGTGGACATAGGGAGGCATGATCCCCCCTGCGGCCATCAAGGCAAGTGATCTGCTGCGGTTTCCCTCTGGCCCCAGTGATTCACAGCCCACTGAGACCCCCAAAGTCTCATCTTGTTCCAGCACCTGCGGTGAAGCCCATGAGCTGGTGACGTGCGTGAGGCTCCTGGGGTACAGTCCCCTAAGGAGCCAGGAAGCTGCAAAGGGCGGCTCAGTCTGGGGCAGCTTACTTAGACACTCAGCAGCCATGCATGCTCATTCTCACCCCAAATGCCTACAGCTTTCCCCACTCCCCACCGGCAGCATCCAAGTAGAGCGCACGTGAATGAGGACCTCTGTCAGGATGCTTTCCAAGTCAAGCCTTTCTAATTTGGAAGGTGCAGCCAGTGAACTGGAAAACTTGTATCTGACTCAGATCAGGGGCCTCTGTGCAGAGTCCACATGATTCTGAACAGCCCGAGGCACCGGGCACCTGCCCCATTTTAATATACCTGAGATCTTGCCAGCCATTCCCCACTTCATTGAGTGCAGCAATCAATCCTGGACTCTTCAAATCTACCAAAGAAGACTGCTATCTAATTTGGGAAAGCCTTCTAAAAATAGAGGCTTTGGGGAGGCTTCTGATTAATGATCAGTGATCACTATTAAAGTCTTCTTATTTCCTTCTGACCCCAAGAAAGGAGTGCATAAGCACTATGCATGCCGTGTACAGACTGAGAACAACCCTCCACCTGAATGCTTTTATTGTCATTGGTCATATTTTCAAAGTGAATTTTAATCCATAAACAGGAACCTCATGAAACAGGAATAAGCAATAGTAGTTTCCTATATTGGTAGTCAGACAAAAGACCTTGCTCAGTTTCCAATTACTTTTCTTTGTATAAACCTCTCAGTGCATTTGTATCAGAAAGGCAATTCCTGAAATCATTCCATATGTACAAACTACTCCCACACAGATATACATGCATAATGATCCACATGCACAGATACACATACATGATGCATATGCACAGACACGCATGATGATGCACATGCACAGACACACATACATGATGCACATGCACAGACACACATGCATGATGCACATGTAGACACACATGCATAATGATACACATGCCTGTACAGATCACATGCATAATGATACACATGCACAGATACACATACATGATGCATATGTACAGGTACACATACATGATGCACATGCACAGATACACATACATGATGCACCCACATACATGATGCATATGCACAGACACACATGCATAATGATGCACATGCCTGTACAGATCACATGCATAATGATGCGCATGCACGGATACACATATATGATGCACATGCACAGACAGACACACATAATGATGCGTATGCATAGATACACATACATGATGCAGATGAACAGATACACATACATGATGCATATGCGCAGATACAGATGTATAATGATGCACATGCCTGTACAGATCACATGCATAATGATGCACGTGCACAGATACACATACGTGATGCACATGCACGTATACACACGCATAATGATGCGTATGCACAGATACACATACATGATGCATATGCACAGATACACATGCATAATGATGCACATGCACAGATGCACATACATGATGCATATGAACAGATACACATACGTAATGCACATGCCTGTACAGACACACATGCATAATGATGCACATGCACAGATACACATACATGATGCGCAGACACACATACATGGTGCACATGCACAGACAGACATACATGATGCATATGAACAGACACACACGCATAATGATGCACATGCCTGTACAGATCACATGCATAATGATGCACATGCACAGATACACAACATGATGCACATGCACAGACACGCATACATGATGCACATGCACAGACACACATGCATAATGATGCACATGCACAGATACACATACATGATGCACATGCACAGACACACATGCATGATGATGCACATGCCTGTACAGATCACATGTGTAATGATGCGTATGCACAGATATACATACATGATGCACATGCACAGATACATAATGGCACACACACACACAGAGTCATACATGCTTGTTTGGCTTCTAGTATCTTTCAGTTTTAGTCACCATTTTCATAGAAATACAGACAATATATAGAAACATAGCCTGATAACTATAATAATTTCATTTTCAGGACTTAAGACAAAACACATTTCAGATGGCCAGCTACCCTGTTTCTTTCCCAGAGGCCAATGTTTTCCACATGGATGCCGGAAAAGATTGCAAGCATTTGAAAAATGGTACTAAAACCACAAACACAGTCATATGCAGTCAAATAATGAGAAGTTTCTCCACAGCCCCCCTCCCCCCGCCAGGCAGGGGGTCTGACAACTTTGTTTCAAGGATGACAACCCACTTGATGGGGCTAGTTACTATTGCTCAGGCCAGGGCTAATGCCTCCATCACTGACTCAGACTCCTTGGTGGACCTGTTGGGTCCAGGCTCTTACCTGTGGTATTTGGCTCTCCTCACCTGGGGTGACAGTGTGCTCACCTGGTGGCTCAGGGCTCATGGGAATGCTGCGTCCTTCCCACCGCGCCCCTTCAGGTTCAGCAACATGAAAGATTTCTTTTTACAACAACTAAAGCTACACATTGTTTGACAGCGTGTGAAACTATAGAATTTGTGACATGTAGTGCCTGGTAAAACCTGGTGTGATGACGCATCTTTGAAAGATTTTTCAAATAAAACACAATCAAAAAATTTGCATTCTGTTGGTCCCAATCCATTGACCCTAAGGATGGTTTCCTTCAAGGAATGGCTGGTGATCACCTGGAAAAAAAAGAGGTCTTTGATGAACTTTAAATCTGGAAGCTGATTTTCTGGAGTTCCTAGACAGGTAAAATTCAAGTTTTGAGACAGAAAAAAGGGATTTCTAACTGTAACAGCTGACTTTTCATCTTGAAAGCCAAGCCCGTAGGGCTGAATCTGGAGTTTCTCCTAAGCCCTGAGGAGGAAAGAAGTCAGGATGTGATATAAAGGAGCCTCCGTGCTGCAAGAAGAAAACCCTGATCTGGGAGGTGGGAGGTAAGGAAGGGGAGCCGAGGACAGACAGGGAGGCGCAGGTGGAAACAGCCAGATGGTTTATGGCTCCAAGCAGGGCCTCCGCTCAGGGGGTGGGTTATGGGGGGCCTCCAGTGCTGACGGGCTTGGGGGGACTGGCTCTGCACAGCATTCCCCTGTGGGGATGCTGTGGACTATGGGCCCTTCATCTACTTGGTCGTGTTCAGCTGCCTTGACGGTGGTGCGGCAACGGGGGATGGGATGCACGCTGTGAAGAGGTGGCAGAGGGTTTGGGGGTGACTGCTAAGAGTAGGGAGGCACGGGCACTTGGAGAGGGCGCCTTTGAGGTAATTCTAGCAGACTAGCTGCTCCTTAGCGAGTATGAATGCAAAAGCAAAAGATCCATGAGTTGTGGGAAGACCCCTTGGGAATTCTGGGTAGTCCTGCAGTCTGAGCACAGTTCCATGCCGCACCCTGCCCCCCAGTTTTAGGAAGTCGTTCAACATCAGGGCAGGCCTGCTGGCAGCACACGGCCCTGGAGCCCTGAATTCTCCCCCCAGCTGCGGGGAGAGAGCTGGGGAGGGCTTCACTCTCTCGGCTAGCAGAGGAGAGCTGGGGGTCTGCAGAGGAGGGGCGGGCCTCCGACGGGGCTCACGCTCCATCCTGAAGAGGCCCCGACCACAGAGGAGGGTGCCCACCTGCTGTGTGTCCCTGCAGCCAGGCCCCAGAGCAAACCCTGCAGGAGAGAGATCCGCGGCTGGCTTGGCACAGGAGGACCGCACACCCATGCTCGTTAGTTCTGCTCGGAGGAAGCTGCGGCCGGTCCAGCCCTTCCCACCTGGCACAGTGACAGCAACCCCACGTCCTCCCCTGGCCCCTGGCTCGCATTCAGCACTCACCCCATCCTAGCTCCTCACGAGAAACCTCTTTCCAGTGATATTTCCCCTGGATGCTGTGGACTATGGGCCCTTCATCTACTCTTCTCTCTCTAATCCCCGGCCTTATTCGGGCCCTGAGACTCCTCCACCAGGATTCCTGTGACGCCACCCACGGCGGTGATCTTGTCAAGGCCAGTGGTGACTTCTCAGCGTGCATCTTACTTGCTGTCTAACATCTGCAGAAGGCTGACCTCCCTCCCTCCTCCTCCTCGGGGCACACGCATTTGTGATGCGCTGGTTTACACCTGCCTCACAGGCCCCCCATTATAATCTCTGGACGCTTGTCTCCCAGGCTCCACCGTACCCTCCCGGGGCGAGCTCACCTCTCCTCACAATGTGCAATGCCTCATGTCCTCTGATGGCATTAATAGCCTAGTCCTGACCACTTGCTAGGCCCCAGGCTCAAGCACTCACTGTCCACGTGTCATCTCCAATTCCACTTATTATGCATCTCAAACTTAGCATGGGCCGTGAGCACAAGCCAAGAGTATCAGGCTCCCCCTCCATAGACCCTCTGCGATTCAGGGCCTTCCCTTCCTCAGGAAATGGCACAGCACTTACTGTTCAGACCAGAGAACTGGGAGTGCCTGATTCCTCTTCCTGAAAATCCGGCATCAGGATGTTTTGCTAGATCCCAAAATCTGTGACCAGCTTTGGGCACATTGGGCCCAATCCAGGTCACAATCATCTGTAGTTCGTGCCTTTGACGAGACATGCTGTCATTATCACAGTGAAACAAACCAGTCCACACTCAGGGGCACCAAACTTCCACCCCTGTAGCATGTCATGGACCTGGGACTCAGACTTCACAGGACCCCGGAGGTGAACTTGTCTGCCGTGCGACCTCCGGGCCTCAGCTGGGGCAAGCTTGCCAGCGGCTCATGGGTCTGGAGTCTGGGCTGTGACCGTGGGTGCTGGTGGTGTCTCTGCTTGACTCCGGCTTCTCAGAGCACCCTGACTCACTCCAAGAGGGGGGATCCCGAGGAGGAAGCTGCTTAAAGGTGAGTTTTCTGAGACAGCCAGGCCAAGGTTTCGTGGCTTTCCATGGCCTGTCTTCAGAAGTCACCCGGTGTCACTTGCACAGGATTCTAGAAGTGACCCCAAGCCCACCTGATTCCAGGGGAGGGGACGCAGGCCCCACCTCTCTGTGGGAGCGGGTGAAGAACCTCCAGGTACTTTATATATTTTATAAATGCTTGCTCACCGTGTTTCTACCTCTACTCACCCTTTACTGTCCATCAATCCCATGGTGGCCTTTCAAAGACATAAGTGAGGGGCAGTCAGTCCCTGCTTACACGGAGAGCCCGCACGCATCCACAGCCAGGATCCATCTCCCTCGGCCGGCATCCCGGAATCTACTCCCTCCGCTCTCCCCCCAGCTGCCAGCCCCCAGCCACACTTGCCCCATCTGCCTCCTTGATGTGCCAGGCACGCTCTTCCCTTCATGTGGAAGACCTGGCCCCGGATCTCCGCTCCCTTCCTTCTCCTCGCTCAACACCCAACTCAGCGTCACCTCCTTAAATACTCCTTCCCTCCTTCGAACCCCTTGTTAGACCTGGGGTTGTTGCACACACGTCTCCTTGAGGTGTCTCCTGGTTTCCCCAGCCAGAACGGAAAGGAGGGCTCTGGGGGCAGACCTGGGGAGGCCGTGGGTTGGACGCTGTGGGCACAGGGGACAGAGACAAAGAACAAGGGTCTGAGACATTTGTCTGACAGTGGGGCTATGTCAGGGGCACGGCTTGGGCTGGGAGAAGGAAGCTGGAGCGTCCCCACCTGGGCCATGGGGGCGTTGGCATATAGTTCTGGAAAACTGGGCTACCCCTCTGTATCAGGCAGGTTGTCCAGGTGAACAGAAGCAACAGCATGTATGTAGGTCTAGAGAGGGGTTTATCACGAGGGACTGGCTTGCATGGTCCTGGAGGCTGAGGTCCCACCATCTACCATCTGCACGCCGGAGGCTCAGCGGGGCTGGCAGTGTAGGTCCAGTCCAAACCCCGAGTCCTGAGACCCAGGGAGGGTGGTGGTGTAAGTCCCATGCTAGATCCGAAAGCTCAAGAACCCCGAGTGCACATGGCCAAGGGCAGAAGAGGGAGGCTCCCGCTCAAGCAGGGAGCAGATTCGCCTTTCCTCTAGTCAGGCCCTCGAGGATGGATGACGCCACCTACCTTGGCACCGATGACCTTCTTTACTCAGTCTACTGATCCAAACGTAATCTCTTCTGAAACAGCCTCACGGGCACACCCAGGAGTCAGGTCGTCCAAGCTGACTGCACACCCCATAGCTTAGTCCTGTTGACACAGAAAACCGTCACACCTTCCAATGTGTAATCACGGGAGAAGGGTTTATTCACCAGTGACAACATACAAAAGGGAACTCAGAACAGGGCGTGTGGCAGGAGTGACGCACAAGGAAGGGATGTTCGCCCAGCCCACCCCGGGCAGGAGGGGCATGTTTGGTACACACACAGCAGGAACTCTGAGGAAGGGATGTATACAAGGTGTTAGTATGGTGGAAACCTCCAAGGGAACGGGTTTCTGGTTCTGCCTCTGACCTAAGCAGGTGCATTGGGATCCTAGTACCAGCTTCGGATCTCGCAGTTCGGGGGTCGGCCCTCCACTCCAGTCGTGGAGGGGCCCTGCGCCCGACCTGTTGGTAGAGCAGCCCCCACAGCGGGGAAGCCCTTTGTTGTTCCTTTCCCACTTTCTCTCATGACCTGGGCAGAAATCGTTAGCAGTACACAAAAGTTGGAGCAATGCAAGTATAAGGAAAAAAGTTATACTTTTCTGGAATTTCTCTGCCCCAGGACAACAGGCATACACATAATTTATATCCTGTATGTGTGTTTATATATAGAGATAGATAGATAGATTTATACCATATATTCTATATATTGATATATTCTTATGCTATATATTTATACTGTTTTTATACTATATATTCACACATTTATACATAGTATATATACTATGTATTTATTACATATATATATATATGTTCTCACAATATCAGTGGTGTTAACATAATAATAAATGAGAAGAAGTCTATGCTTCCAAATAACATGTCACTTACATTGTTGGGAAACATACAGGTTAAAATTTGTTTTACTTGCTTACCATGCTATCTTCCCTCCTTCTCACCCCTTCCCTGAACCAACACTAAATTAATAAACTGCCAGGTATCCTTTCCTGACTTTCTCTGCTCACATAGTTATATGCTAGTAAGTATATGTAGATATGTGCATATACGTGTAATGCATATATAAATTTTAAAATTTTACTGAACTTTTTTGAGCAGGTGCACATTTCTAGAACAATCGCCATATGGGGCAGAGAGTCCCGTGGGCCCCGTTCCCGCACTCTGCTCCGCTAACACGCTGTCCCTCATCCTACACGGCCCCCAGTCCCTACTGCTACCTAGCCTCCATGGGCTAGGACAGATTCTCCAGGTTTTGCTGCTTTTGAAGGACTTGGTAGTTTCGAGGAGCACTGGTTGGTGTTTCCTAAAATATGCTTCCATTTGGATTCGTCTTTTTTTCCTGTGTAGACTAGGATGACGGATTTGGGACAAAAGAACAAAGTGGTAGATTGTCTTTCGGTCACATCAAGGGTACGTACTCTCCGCATGACTCACTCTCACCGGTGGTGCTGCTGGTCATCCAGCTGAGATACTGTGTGTCTGACTTCTGTGCCGTAAAGGGACTCTTGTTCCCACTTCCCATGCTGTACTCTTGTAGGGACGTCTGGTGCGCAGCGCATTCCTGCAGCTCGGGGAGATACCCTCCACCTCCGGGAGAGTAGAAGATCTCTGCAAATCGTCGGTATTCTTCTACCCAGGACACTTGTGTCTTCTCATTATATTATTTGCGTAGGTGTACGCTCGCTGATAGTCATCATATACTTTGGGTTATAATCCAACACGACTTTATTTTACTTTATTGTTCATGCTGCTCTGGCTTTGGCAGTTGAGAGCTCCTGCAGTAGCTGAAAGGCCCTCTGGCACATCCTTGTCATCCTGAGCTTTTGGGGGCAGCCTTTCACCATGTTCTTGCACCAAATGAAGCTTTAGCTTCTTGTCCTTCCTTCCCGAATCTGAGAATCAGTCATTTCTGTGAAAAACAAGCCCTGTTTCCTTTTTTTTTTTTAATTGAAATATGCGGACACACAAATTATCTTATTATTACATTAATTTCAAGTGTATAACACAGTGATTTGACAATTATATCCATGACAAAATGCTCACTGTGATAACTCTAGTTACCATCTGTCACTATGCAAAGTTATTACAATATTATTGGTTATATTGATTATATTCCTTATGCTGTAATTTTCATCCCCATTTTTTATTTGTAACTAGAAGTTACAAATATACTTCTTAATTTCCTTTGCCCATTTCACCTACTCCCACACCCCCTCCCAGCCCAGTGACTACCAGTTAGTGCTCTGTATGAATTGCAAAATTAATAACCTGGTGAGTATCTTTTCATACTTCTCTCGTTGTTCACCTAATTATACACAAACGGATATACAGAGATGTGTGCATACATATGGAGGACAGATCCAATTTTTCAAATAATTATTTTACAAGAGGAAATCAATTAAAAATGAAAGAAGATTACTTCTCTACAATTGTCTCTTTAATGTAGCAGCAAATCACGGAAACTGTTCAGCTTTTTACTGATGGTCTCCCCAGCACTGCGTCCCCGGCCGCGAAGGAGCATCACTCCGCTCTTTATCTATACCTGTCCTGGTCACTTTAGGTCTGCTATTCTGAGGGGCAGTGACCCATCCTTCGTGCTATAATTTGACCTCCTGGTGAAGCTGAGCATCGTCCTTCCAAGGCTAGCGGGCCACCCAGGCTGTGTTGTGTGCCCTGCCATCTCCGCCAGCCTGCGTCTCCAGCCTCCTCTCAAGGGTCTTCCTTGGGGGGTTTTGAACGGGGGAGGTGTGTGACGTGATCTACAGATCTAGGAGGTCACCCTGGTCAATGGGAGAAGAAGACACGCTAGAGCCAAGGACACCCATTTTTCAGGTGCGACGGTCACCATTTGGAAAGCGAAGGCGGCTTGCTTGCACTGATGCAGTGACTTTCAAGGGAAACATTAAACATTCCATCAATCTAGCCTTTGCACTGGATCGCTATTCTCATTTTGCCTGTAACTTTTATTACGGTTATTACGGATGATTGCTAAATGTTACCTTTTAGCCTCGACACACTCACATGATTTTTCTGTCTTAATTGAATGTCAACATTTTACTGTTTTTGAACCGTCCTTCTGTAATTGATTATTCCTGAAGCGCTTTTGAAGTGCTTTTAAGGACGCTGCTAAGTTCTATTTTTCAACGTTTTATTCAAAACTAGGATTGACATATTTCTTTTTGAAACTGTATTATTGTAAGAGAACTGGCAACGATACTTCTCAAATAAATTGACTTTGCAACTTCGTTTTTTATCCTGTGCTCTGGAATACTTTCAGTATCGCTGGAATGATCAAGCATTTTAAGATCAGGTAGAATTAAGTTTGAAGTCATGTGTGCATCATGTCTTGTTGAAAACGTGATGAGCTTGCACCCTGCTTCTGATCCCTCTATGAAAATTATTATAGTTTGTTCTTCTGATTGACATTTCGATAGGACGTTGTCCGTGCATCACCGTGGAATTACATGGATCATTCTCTCATAATTCTACTGATCCCCTTGTATGGGTGCCTTCTTCCTTTTCCAATCTCATGCAACATTCACTTAACAGGCTCATGAGGATGTCACCATCTTGTTGTTGTTGTTGTTGTTGTTTTAAAGAAACTACTTTTCATTAAAAACAACCAAAAAATTTTGAAGGAACATCATCATCATGTCATAGGAGGGAAAAAGCAAACACCTCACTTTCAGCTCAACGGACCCCATTCTTTATCTTAAATTCATTAATTTCAGCTTTTGTCTTTATGAAATCTCTCTCCCTAGTTCTATTTTTCCTCTAATTTTTTATTTCCATATTTCTATATTCTTTAGATAAGTACCAAGTTCCTTTATTCTTAACCTTTCTTTTTTAGTAAGGAAGGCATCTAAGATAATGCATTTCCCGGGAGTACAGTTGCCACAAGTTTTAATGTAAAAATTTCTCCCTTTTATTGCTTTCTGGTCTTTGTGGAGCCTCAGTTCCTTGCAGGACTGCGGGTCCCTGTTTGGCAATCCCTCCCACGAGGGAGGGTCCTGCTTGCTGGAATTAGCCGCACCTTCAGAAGCTGATGTGTTTTGGTCCCTGCGTTTGAGGGACACTCACCCATTTGCCTTGAATTATAATTTTCTAAGCTCAGACAGGGTTAATTACAAATCTGACGCTTACAAGCTTACGCACGTCATACTGGAAGGAGCACAAGGCAGAGAGCCAGCCCAGAAGGCGGCCCACAGGCATCACGTTGAGGACGGAGAAGTCGAAGAGCTTCCAGGAGACACACGAATACGGATATTCACTGTTAAGTTTCCTGTAGGTTTATATATGCAAACCTTGGCAGTTGCCACCCATTTGACTCAAGTAAGACTTGGTCAAATTTAAAATTATGTTCTTCTCTGTTTTTCTTTCCCCAAAATTGCCCTGTTTGTATATTCCCTTCATTTCCTCCTTTCTTAGAAGCATTCTTACTTTTTAAGGCTAATTCCGTATTTTTTAATCCCATCGTCTGTGAGCTAAGGGAGAGAGACTCCCAATCCCAGTGTTCTAGGTAACTCGAAAAAAATATATCAACGGCAGTATCATGTGAGGTTTAATGCCATATAATACATGACTTGCAAAAAAATAGCTGTGTTACAAATACTGAGCTTCAAGAACGTGTCAGCAGAGGCAGGTGCGGGATGGGTGCTCTCTCTGGGACTGTCTCTCCCAACGGAAAACAATTCTAACTTGTCTTGATGTAGCAAAATACGGGGAAAGACATTTTCCGTTCGCCAGTCATTTTTGCTGACACAACCAAGTTCAGGCTGCCATTACCCCGGAAACAAGAGGACAAAGGAATGATAAATGACTTGCTGCCCAGCTGCGTCCTTTTTAACAGGATGGTTTCCACATGTCTCTCAATCCTGCATGCAGGAGAGGCTCCCACAGAACAAAGAAGCAAAGCAGGAGGCCACAAGACATTTATTTAAATGTCACTTAGACACAGGGTAATGAGTATTGAAGGAGTTCCATTTGAGATAATAAACCAATTTGGGGGAAGGAAGATGAAGTAATTCATTATTCAAGGGCAAGGATTTCTCCTTCACTTCGTTTCCCCAGACCGCACTCACCCTTGGCTGTTTGAACAAGAAACGGGCTGCAGGCGACCCTCCCCAACTCAGAAGCCCTCCGCGGCTCCTTGGAAACGGCAAGGCTTCTACGACTGGCCGAGGCGATGCCCGGCACCATCTGCTCCTGGATCTGGCTCTTCCTCACGGTACCATCGCCCCAGGTTCCTCCACGTGCAGGTGACTTCGCCCCTCATCCCCCAGCAAACCCGGGGACAGAAGTCAATCAATGCCAAGTTCGATTCCAAGAATCCTTCCTCCCAGCAACGTGTTCCTAAGGAGAATATCCGAAAACCAGTGATGGCTGGGTGGGACACGTCTCTCCTGCTGGATGGAGGTTCCCTCCGTCGTCACTCTGCCCATCCGGTCACCACCACGATGACCATGGGCCATTTGCCTTCTCTGAAAGAGCTAGACTGTGTCCTCCTTTCTTTCCAGATACAGGCTTTGGGGGTGACGGAACCCATAAGGCTTCCTTTTGGTTCCACATGACAGAATAGGCTGCTTTTACCCAAACATGTCTCTCCAAAAATCTTACTGCATTAGGGTCTTCCAGCGAACTAGAACCAGCAGGGGTGTGCGCCCGCGCGCACGTGTGTGGGTGTGTGCACGCTCTTGTGTGTGTGTTTGTGTGTGTGTGCGCGTGTGTATTGTAAGGAATTGGCTCGTGTGCTTATAGAGGCTGACCAGCCTGAGGTGTGCACTGGGCAAGCCGGGGGCCCGGGACAGCCAGCAGAAGGCTACCATCTGAAGGCCAGCAGGCTCTGGACCCAAAAAGACTCACAGCCTCTGTTGGCGTCTGAAGGCAGGGGGAAGCTGCTGTCCTCCTAGGAAGGCAGGCAGGCAGGGAGGAATCCCCTTTTTCTTGGGAGACGGTCAATTCCTCAGATGAGGCCCACCCACGTTACGGAGAATGATCTGCTTTACGCAGTTTACTGATTTAACTGTTAATCCCGTCCAGAAATGCCCTGACGGAGACACTCAGAATAACGCCTGACCGAAAGTCTGGGCACATGAAATGATCCGCAGTAAGCGAGGACAAAGGGAGAGCAGGGGAGACCAGAGTCTCCAGAGTGAGTGTTGGCTGCAGGGCGGGGAGACAGGCCTGGGTGACCCGTGCGGACAGACTCTGTCACGGGAGGGGGTGGTTTCTCCCTGTGCTGACTCCCAGGGCCAGGGGGAAGGGGTACGGAGGGAGAATGGGGATGCAGAGAAGCGCAAAAGCCAAAACGATTAATGAGCTCCCTGCAAAAGGATAGCTCACCCTGCGTGCAGGTGCAGCAGTGAACTGAGCCCCAGGATGAAAGCAAAGAAATAATCACTAAGAAAGTGAAATGATCTTCCTGGAAGGAGACAGGAATCACACAGCCGGTGCCCCAGCACGGCCTCCTCCTGGACGGCACCTGGCGGGGGGTTGGAGGGGCGCAGCCTGCTTCCAGGGGCCTGCAGGCACCCCTAACGGCGCCCGGGAGGATGAGCTACTGCGTGGTTTTCCCCCCAGCGAGGTGACTGTCCACCTCCGTCCGTGGCCCTGGCTGCCCCTGGACACCTCTGCACCCCAGGGCTGAGGTTTCCGATAGCACGTTAGATTGGGGGGCTTCAGGCGAACGTTCACACAACAGGGAGAGAGGCCTGCGGCTGGCACGCGACGTTTGCTGAGAGAGAGTCTGCTTTCCCCTCCCCTGTGGGGGCATCCCCCACTTTGCAGCCTTGCCTTGACCCGACACCCCTTCCACCCCTGCCCCTCACTCCACTTTACCCGTCCCATCCATGCACCCCATTCCCATTCCTTAGAGCGCTACAGCCGCCATGCTGCCTCAGCCGCCACTCCCCGTGCCTCCTGGGCCACCCGGCTCTCGGGGCAAGGGACACGGCCCCAATTACTTTGCGTCCTTCCCCGCCGTCTGCCTCAGCAGCCGAGATTGCACCGTAGCCCAGAGCGCAGAAGGCGCTTGGTGTCCCCCCGGCTGGGCTGCTGGCCGACCTGCCAGGTCTGGAGGCGGACCGTGCAGATGCCTGGGGGCTCTTCCCCATCCTCCTGCCCGGTCACCTGTGAGCTCCTGAGCTTGGTATTCGTCGCCCCGCCACGCTCCTGTTCACCCGAGCGCTGGGACCTCCCGAATGCTGGGACCCTTCCCCGCTTCCAACACCGCATAAGTGATATCATCCTGTGTACATTCCTTTCTGACTTTCTTTGCTCACTTGCTGTTGCATCCGTGAGATCCCCCTGCAATGAGGAGTGGACAGTTCACTTGCGCTTCTGAATAATACTCCTCCCTTCGCATTTAGATTGTGTGCATTTATTGCTTTTTGCTATCTCGAACAACGACTGTGTGAACATGTTTTATATATGGCGCCTCATCAACGAGCATGAGCATCTAGGTACACGGCAGGGGTGACGTTGCTGGGCTGCACATCCTTAGTTCTGCCCGATGGGGCCAGGTGCTTGGCCTGCGTGGGGTGTGTAGGAGTTCGGGTGGTTCCACATCCTCTCTGACACCACCTGGCATTCTCTGATTTTTCATTGGTTTCAGTCAGATGAGTGAGAAAGGGTGCCTGGTTATTTAAATGCTCATTTCATCAATCACCAATGAGGCTGAACTTTTCAAAAATATCTTTTTACTAGTCATTTGCTTTTCTTGTGAATTGACTCAGGTTATTTGCACATGTTGTTTCTTTTTAAAAGATCTTATTTACTTTTTGAAATTATGTTATGTATTCACTGTAAAACTTTGGTTTAGTGCAGGGAAAATATTTTCTTCCAGGCTGTCTTTATTTTTATGTTGTTTTAACAAACAGCAATTTTAAAATTTAACGTGCTTGAATCAATCGTTTCCTTTATTTTTCTTCCCTTTCTATGTCTTTTTAATGAAATTCCACATTACTCCGATATTCTTCTGATGTTCTTCGGAGTAATTGAAAGTTGTGAAATCCACATTTCAATTGGTAATCCTTGTGGAGTTTATTTTTATATATTTTTATGGAGAGACAAGTTTGAATCCAAATGCATATTTTCCCACAAGGCTAGACAATGGTTCTAGCACTGTTTGCTTTCTGCTCAGTTTGGGGTGGAAACATACATGATGAAACATAGCGAAAGTTGTAACAGAAAGGGACAGACTTTGACAATTTCAACATTCTTCTTCTTGGAAACACTTGACACGCCCTCCCTTTTTAAGGCAGTATGTTGGAAATGTGAAGTGTGTTTGCTGCCAGACTGTTGGAGTTTGTATCGTAACCTGACCACTTGTTATCCCATGACCTTGGGCAAGTTTCTTTGTGGTTGTGACCTTTAGTTTTCTCATATGTGTTAAAGGGAAAGGACTTGTTACTTGTTACAAGAAACCAAATGCTGTGTGAATATCCCAGGGTTTACCTTTCCTTTTGCTGCTGACAACATTTAAACTTATTCCAGATTGTAGTTTCCACAAAAAGTGCCTCTTACAATGAGTAGAAACACCACTACACACATCATTTTGTGGATGTGTGGAGTCTTGCTGGGTACATACCTAGAAGGTGAATTGCTGGAGCATGGGGCAGATTTATGCTCGACTTCAGCTGATCTTGCCAGTGTAGAAGGGTTTGCAGCAGTTGGCATGCCCCACAAGCATGCCCGGGAGCTCCCAGTACTCCACGCTTCACCAACCAATGACATTGCTGGACTTCTAGAGCCACTGGGGGCAGACAGACCATGAAATCATGTTGCAAGTGTAAGTTTTACTTCCAATTTACAAAGAAGATACATATACAGGACATTTGGATACTCTCTCTTATGAAGTGCTTATTCAAGCTCTTACCTGTTTTTCTCTTTGGTTGGATATATTTTACTCGATTGCTAGGAATGCATTTATTCCACAAAGTAAGGTATAATTGTAATATAATTTTTAAGAGCTTTATGTATGACTGAGATACAGTAACCTGAGTATCTTTAAAGTATACCGTTTGCTAAGTTTGGCCTATGAATGAACTGTAAAACCATCAGCATAATCAAGAAAATGGACATATTCATCACCCCCCAAAAGTTTCCTCCCTCCCTTTGCAAAGCTCCGTTTCCACTACGCCCAGCCCCGGGCACACCCGGGCAACCACAGTCTGCTCAGAGTTGCTGTCAACTAGTTTTGGAAACCCAGTCTCTTGGTCTATCACAGACGAGTTTGCCACCATGTGCCACGGCGGACGCAGCCAAGGTTATAGCTGACTAGCATTGCTGGCACCAGCCGGGGAGGTGAAGATGGACGCTCCATGCTGCGTTCTCACCTTGTCGTTTCCATAGGCTAATTCTCACCCCAACAACTTTCTCTGGCCAAGTCCCCCTGGAACCCATTGAGACTCCAGGAATTTTTTCCTTTTCCTGAACATATACATTGTCCTTCGCTCCACTGAGGGGGGAATTGAGACTGGAATCGTGAGAATCTTGGGTTGCTGCAAGGAGCCTGAAGACGTGCAGGATCAGCCTGAGAAGCTGTAGCTCTCCGTCTCGGGTTTGTGCAGCAGATAGCTGTGGCGGTCAGAGACAGCTATGGCTGAGGACGGAGGATGCTTAGCCTCCTTTAGGATCTGCTGCAGGAGGAAGGTTCTCAAGCCAGCAGTTCTTAGCATGAGAACAACGAGCTGACACTGAGCATGGGGCTACTGCTTTATTATTGCAGCTCGGGCTTCTGCTCTGTATTCTCACAACCACACCAGTTCCCTCCAACCCTAAATAACACTCCCCTGTGCCCGCCGCTGCTGCACCCCCAGACACTGTCCCTACCACCTGTGACCCAAGTTCTCTGCAGAATACCCCGCCTTTCCCCTCTGATTACTTTGTCCACTTCTGCCTACCGACTCTAGCCTACAGTTCTTCCCTGGGAACGTTCGGACCCAGGGGCTCACACATTTTAGTGCATTTCGGCATCCCCTGGAGGGCAGATTGCATCTCAGAAGGCAGAGTGTCTTCCCCACAGTCCCTGAGAATCTGCATTTCTCACAAGTTCTCGCTGCTCAGTGGCCTTGGATGGAGGGATGAAGATAATGGGTATTTTAAGGGCTAGAAACGGATGACGTCCACCCAGGACAAGACCTCACTATCACCTCCTCCAGCCTCCTTGTTTATAAGCTGCCTTCTTGTAAGAAGCTATGAAGCATGTTCAGGTGTGGATGTGGGTGTGCAGATGCACAGATAAACGCACGTAAATACACACGAGTACACAGTCCTTTCATACTTTCCATATGCATATGTATATACTCACAGAATCTGATTAGATAATAAACTTTAATTACGTCATTAGATGTGAACAATTGGGGAATTAGAAAAAGATAAATGGCTTTTTCAAGATAATAGAGATGATCGGCGCTAGAAGCCGGGCCATTGTTATCATTTCGATTCCAACCTATACTGTTTTCCCTAAGTCATGTATCTTTGTTTGTAAAGGAAATTTAAATGCTTAAATTATTAAGTCAACACTTTCATTAACAGAAAAACAAAGAGAGAGGACACGCGTGGGAAACCTTGCCAGTCAGTGGGCACCCCTCTTCTAAAGACAGATCTCGTTCAGAGCAGCTAGTTGGGTGGCTGGGATTTTGCTCCAGGACTCTGCGCACAGGGGAATGGAGGTCAGGAGCTAAATTACTTGGAAAGGCTACTGAAGGCCCCAAAAGACAGAAATAAAAGTGTGGGCTAGGTTGAGCTCAGCTCTTAGAAGAGCAGCATGTGTCCACCTCACGCCTGCACGAGGACGCTGACCCATGCTTGCACCCGCATCCTGGGGGACCTGCCGGGCCGGGACTCGGGGTTTCAGACGGTGCTTCTTACTGCAGCAGTTTCTGTCGGGGTGGGTCTGTGGTGGGTTTGTGAGCTGGAGGAGAAAAAGTGGGCTGTCTTCGAAGGAGAGCCCTGGGGTGATGGAGAGAAGGTCAGGTGTGGCCCCAGACACTTGTCCCTGCTGCTGAGAGTGACAAGAGCCGTGGGGATGAAGCCCAGGGAACCGAGAGGGCTGGCGCCCCAAAGATCAGGAGGGCAGGGTGGGCGCTGCGTCCAGATGGTGCTGGGGAGCCCTGGCAGGATGTCGAGGAGAGGAAAGCCTCACAGCACTGTCTGTGCCTGGGATCCCGCTCTCCCCCGCACCCGGGGGGCCAGGGGGTGTGCACAGAACCGCAGGGCAGCAGGGGTGCCCAAGTGGAGGAGAGTCTCCCCACTTTCCGGTGGCCTCCTTCATGCCCCGCACCTGCAGGCATCTTGACAGCAGAGTCAACATCAGCCCGGCCCCGGCCCAGCTGGAACCCCGGCCCTTCAGGCCTTGGTGAGACTACCCTGTTCGTTCACGTGCCACCAACAAAACTCCTTTTTCGGGGCTCAGGAGATTCCCGTAGGCTGTCTGATTGTATCCATGTGTATTAAGTGGTACAGATGTACATGTACTTGTAGCATTAAGGGCTTATACAAAAAGGAAGGTTCGTGTACAGCGGGGATGTGAGAAAGGTCTGTTTTTGAGAGTAGTGAGTCCTTTTACCCGCAGGGTGGTCTTGACGGGTTAAAGAATTCGCACACAGAAGCATCTACCAGGACACACTCACTGTCTAATGTGCTTTGACTATGTTGATTCAGTTATTCCTCAAAAGAAGCTTGAACATTTATAATTTTGTTTGCATTTATTTAAGATTTTATTTATTTTTAAGAGAGAGAGAGAGAGAAAGAGCACAAGCAGGGGGAGGGGCAGAGGGAGAAGGAGAAGCAGACTCCCCGCTGAGCGGGGAGCCCGACGCGGGGCTCCATCCCAGGACCCTGGGATCACGACCTGAGCCGAAGGCAGACACTTCACCGACTGAGCCACCCAGGCGCCCTTTTGTTTACACTTAAGAGACAAAACAGGAAAAGCCTCAGGTAGGTAGAGACTTGGTCCACATCGCAGCACCAGGCGTGTCAGAGCTGGTCCCGGGTCTCCGATCTGTCTCCCACTCTCCCTCTTTCTTCCGTGGGGCGCGCTGAGCAGGGAGGCCTGCAGAGGACTCACGCTTGCTCTGTTGCTGAGCTCTACTAACATTCACTCGTGTAATCGTCACAAAATTATCCCCATTCTACAAATGAAAACACCAAGGCTCAGAGGGGTTAAGCCATTTGCCCAAGGTCACACAGCTGGTTCCTGGTGGAGCTGGGCTTCCTCCCTGGAAATTAACCAGGAGTAGGGAGGGAAGGTGCAGAACCTAAAGGCAGTTTGCATGCATTGCAATGAGAAGGGTTTCCGCATGCATTTTCAAAGGTTACCCAGAATGCTGAGTAAATAATGGATTAGAGAGGACCTTGCAGGACCACGAGAAGAGAGATGCTGGGGGCAGGAGTAGGGGTGCAGCCGCGGAGAAGGGGAGGTGGACACGCTCAGGGTGCATTTTGTAGCCTGTGCTGATGGGACCCAGTGAGGGGAGAAACGTCAAGATGACCCCCAACTATCCGCGTGGCGCCCCTGGGTGAATGGACATGGTGGGGGGGTGGGGGGGCCGGAGGAAAGAAGAGGTGCTCAGGCCTGGGCATGGGGGGTCGGAATATCCGCACGCAGATGGCGCTGAAATCATGGGTATGTGACGGCCACGGCGGGGCTGGGACCGAGCTGTGCGTTTGGGGCACATGGGATAGATTGGGGGCGGCTGAGACCCTGGGAGAAACTGTAGACGTGGACAGAGGTCCCGAGAAAGAAGGCCCCCTCGGCTGATCCGGGGTCCCCAGGCCAGGGAGTTCATCTGGGAGCATCCTCCCACTGGCTCGCTGTGAAGCCGCAATCTGTACAAGTTTCTGCTTCTCAAGAGCAGGACAAGGGATGAAAAGCAGGTCAGCTGTGATGTGCTTCTTCTGACGCTGGTTCTCGGGATGCGACGGGGGAAGTGATAATGGAGTCAGCCTCTCTGCTGGCCACCAACCCCCCGATGTTCCTGGGAGAAGTTCTACGGGGAGGTAGTGGCTTGTAGCCAGGCCCTGGAGAAAGCTCCCCAGATTTCTGACTCGGTGCGACTCCACCTGCGCAGGGCGGGGACTCCTGCCCACCTGCTGTAGGATGTCCCCTCGCCCCTGCTGGCAGGGCTCTCTGGGCACCGTCATAGGCCCAGGATGCCTGGAGGGAGTGCTCAGCATGGCAGGAGGAGGAGTGGGCTTTGGGGACCTTTTCCCTGCAGGGTCTGACGGAGAAGCCAGCTCTCGTCGGCACGGGGGGCGTGGGGCGCGCACACACACGGCCAGCAGCAGCCTCACCTGGGACTCTGGCGGGAATGCCCGTTCTCGGGCCCTGCACACACCTCTCGAATTGGAAACTCGGGGCTCGCTCGGCATTCAAGCAGGTCTCCCAGGGGAGTGTGGTGCGTGTGCTAGCCTGGGAGCACTGCGTGGGCTGACGGCAGGGAGCGCGAAGGAGAGAGCAGGCCGCGGCCGGCCCAGGTGCCCAGGGGAGGCCGAGTCCGCGTGGACCTGGGCGCTCACAGGGGAAAACCCAAGAGCGTTTTTGTGCGACCCCTTGGCTGCTAGGCCAACATGAAATTTGCCATGATTGTCACCTGTACCTGCATACATTTCCAGAAGTTTCTGGACACACACACATGTACACACACACACACACACACACTGTGTATCTAGTTTACATATACTCTGTATAAACTATATTCAGTTATCCCATTTTGGAAAATATTTGTGGGGAAGGACCACACATTTTTGCCTGCCCTGCCCATCAGTGCTCCATGATAGAGGAAATGAGTCTTGAGAGTTGAGGGAATTTACAAAACTTCCCGTTCGTGTCACTGAGGTTCTGAGTTGTAAGTGTGGTCTGAAGAGATGGACTGACTTTGCTTCCTTAACAAAAATGACCTGAGTGACGGCTGTCATTTAATTATTCTGGAAAAATCGTGGGGTCACAAACTTTGGAAGGTGCTTCTCCACCCAGATGACCGAAGTTCTACACCCTATCACATAACCTTGAACAGAGGGAGAATTTTTTTTTATTTAAAGAATAACAACTACTAGTAAGAAGTTTAAGTTGACGGATTTAATATAATAAATATTTAAATTGAGTTAGATTACAAATCTTAGTATATAGCAGTGCAGCGGCAGTGAATAAGCTACTATTTAGAAAGTCTTTTTATATCCCGCATGTAAGTAATATACTGGTAACTTCTAAAGGAGACATGGAAAGATTGTTTTCCAAAGAAAGACTGTGCATCTTGGGCATGTGTAGAATTCTCCTAAAATGAAATGTGCACACACACCCCAAAACAGTATCACCCCAGATGACTGCTTACTTTAATTTTTTAGCATCATCATTTGATTTGAAAATACTTGAGTGATATAAATTAATTGCTTTAATTCTTACTTTGGCCAAATTAGGTTGTTTCAGTATGAAAATGGTTAATTTTACCGGTAAAAAAAAAAAAAAAAATCACAGCTTTTGATCCGTGAGAGAAACCAAAGAAACCAAAACATAGGTATTTTGACTCACAAAAAAAAAAAAAATATTTTTTTGTTGGTTCAGCTTTCACCCAATGGATAGCTGAACAGATCTGGAAAATCTATTTCCATTCCAACAATGGTTTTACACCTGAGATCGGTCTCCCTTCATCCCTAATCCTTAATCCAAAGCTTTTATGGCATCGTTTTAAAAAACAAACCATTGCATTTTCTTAGTTGTTAGGGGAATAGAGGACCGGGTGGTATCCTGTGTTCCTTATTGGTTTGCAGTTGCAGCGAGTAGAAAGGGTCACGTCTACACCTGTCCTGAGTTCCAGCTGACCCCACAGAGCTGCCCACACAGCCCAGGAAGACGAGCTGCTGCCTGCACCTTGGATTTGGGGCATGTTGCGGCTTTAAACATCAAGTCACATTTTCCTTTTCAACAATAAGCATTATCCTATCTTGTAGCTGATCGATTTGCTCTGCAAAGCGAGGGAAATAGAAATAGGGAATTATAGGGGCATCTGGGTGGCTCAGTCGGGTGAGCGTGTGACTCCTGATTTCAGCTCAGGTCATGATCTCAGGGTTGTAAGATCGAGCCCCATGTCAGGCTCCACGCTCAGCATGGAGTCTGCTGGAGATTCTTTCTCTCCCGCTGCCCCTCTCCCCCCTGCTCTCTCTCTAGCTCTCTGTAAATAAATAAATAAAATCTTAAAAGAAAAGAAATAGGGAACTGTGGCCTGAGATTTTCAACGTTAGGGACATCTTAAGTTCATTTATGGTGTATCTACGAGACTCCTTCTCCTAAAGGGACAAGAGACCAATAATAAACAAAAATAGCTTCTGCTTTATACAGATGAGTGTTCCATAACGCTACGCATTTCTTCCCTCTAAACCCCTGCCCGGGGGAAGTGGACCTAATAAGAAAGCCAGGAAAACTGAGAGATAAAGCCCTGTATTTCTGGAGTCTTCTAGATACTTCTAGATCCTCTTGTTAATCTCATCAGGCCTCCCTAAGATTCTCGATTCTGCTTCTGGACGCTTTGAACTGCGCGAATTTTCCGGGTCTCGCCTTGAAGCTCACAGGTGACAGGGGATTAGAGAAATCGATGCTTTTGTACGCCTGTTGTGCCAAAGTAAGATCAACCGTGCGTCGAGGACATTTCCGCACAGCGGTTAGGCTCTGCCTCTTGAGAGCTGGGTGGCTCTGGGCAACTTACCTAACCTCTCTGCCCCTGGTTCCCTCACCAGTAAGAGGGGATGGTACTAGCAGCTTCCTCACGCAGCCACGTGAGATTACCTGAGGAAGCACAAATGCTCAGAACAATGCACATGCACAAGAAGAGCTGGAAGGATCGCTCTTCTCTTTCCATTCAGCTCCGAGGCTGCCAGGAAGGATTTTCTGAAGCAGGAACAATGGGCACAAGCCCTCTCTCTGGACTCCTCATTTACTGACCGGGGTGCAGTGCACTTATGTGGATGGCAAATGAGGCACCCAGATGCCGCTGGGGTGCAGGGAAGGGGGGCTGTGGGGGTCCCAGGCTCTCCTCTCTCCATGAACACTGCTGAGGGCATTGATAGCACCTCACAATTCGTGCCCTCACTTATGTCAGCGACGGCTCTTAAAGCCACCTACACAAAGGAGACATGCTGGGATATAAAAAGCTTCAGAACATAAAACGTTAACTACAGGGAAATGCCAAATGCTCCAACTCACAAGTGAACCCCATACACAGGACAATGTGAAAGGAACCCAGGGTCTGGCCGTCTTTCCAAGTCCTGGGACTGCTCCCTGGTGCCATTAACCAACGACATTCTCTCTGCTAAGGCGACCAACGAACACACTTGTGGGACCCAGCAGGTCCCAGATGGCTGTCGAGTTCTGCCATGCAAGTTCTTTCCATTAAGGTGGAGTCTCAATGCTAATCAGCTTTAAAAAAAAATCTTGTTTTTCAAAGCAGAGTTGAAAAAAAGTGTGAAATCTGGGCTATTATTAGGATGGTGATGAAGCATTCCTTACTTATGCAAAACCATTGACAAATTTTTAACGGGGAAATAAAGCAGCGGGTGGGGCTCACGGCAGACGGGACAGGGCAGCCGTGTGGACCACGAGCCCAGCAGGCTGTGGCTGGGACGGGTGCAGGCAAAGGGTGCCCGGCTCAAGTGTGCCGCACACTTAGAGCCAGCGACCGTGCCACATCCCCCAGGATTCTGTCCCGGCTGCCTCTGCCAACTGACGTTCTTTTGCTTCCCATCTTTGATCTTTAAAGCTGTCGCAAAGATTTCCATAATTGCTGCTCGCCCACCAAGGTGGGTCTTCCTGTGACAAAGGAGGTATTACTTACACTTATTTTAGCTGTTCAGTGGAAATGGCTGTGTAACTCCAAGGCGGCGTTATTGCTTCAGAGAGTGAGGCAATTGCTCTGCATGTTCTCTGTGAAGAAATTCCGGGAAGGAGACGGGGATGTGTGTCGTGGACCATTAAAAATAAACGAGGCAAAAGCAATCTGCTTTGCACATGTGCACACGGTCATTTGTATGCCCTTTGCGACACTGGTGCTTGTGTGTGTGTGTGTGTGTGTGTGTGTGTGTGCGCGCACGCGCGCACGTCTGTGTGTGTGCACGTGTGCACGTCTGTGTGTGTGCATGTGTGCGTGTCTCTGTGTGTGTGTGTGTGTGTGCATGTGTGTGCCCACTGTAACGTGCTTCTCTACTACAGATGTCTGCACGTGGGTCCTTGTATGCCCGGATTGCAGCACCTGCTGCAGCCTTCGGGCAAGCCGCTTCCCTTCCTCTGGGCTCAGGTTTTCCTTTGCACAGTAAGAACTAGGCGGATTCTTGGGCCCATGGAGCCCATGCGCCCAGCCTTGTAAGCTATCTTGCCTGCCCAGGCGTCCCACTGAAGCCGAGACTCGCTCCCCACAGTCACCGGGGCGAGCTGTCCCGTCCTAAGCCTGCCTACAATGGAAAGGGTCTCCATATCAAAGTCGTAGCTTTAACACATTTCCCACCCAAACTGAAACTGGTGTTCCTATAATTTAACAAAGGACCCCATCACGAAGGTCTCAATAAGGAGAGAACATGACAAGCAAAAGTGGCAGAAGCTAGAGCCCGGATAAGGGAGCGTCCCGTGATTCAAATTCACATGTGGCAGTCTCAAGCAAGGGCCTGGCACCCTGCACTTGGCCTCCGTTTTCTCCCCCGGGAAAGGTAGAGATGCGGTCTCCTGACATGGGCCAGTCCGCTGGACATCTCTGCTCTGGCACGGTCTTGGCCTGGGGACCGTGCATTGCATGCTTTGTGTCTGGTGAGACATCCATCAGTAAAGTCTTGCTCCCCTGATAAAAGTTCACCCGATAAATCAGACCTGCATCCAATGGGACAGGCTAGTGGAGCGTGGGCAGGAGCCCTCCACCAGGAGACCGAGTCCAGGATGGGTAAGGAAGATTCCCCCCCGGGTCCTCCACGCCAAACCAAATTCCTTCCCTCAAGTCCAGCCCCAGCCCAGTCCCCCGAGGCCCAGAGAGGGGACTCAAGTCTCCTCATCAGCCTTTGTCTTGCCCTTGGTGTCCTGACTCAGATCCCCATGCTCTGTATTTTGTGCACAAAGATCCGCTGAGCAATACTCCCTCCCGCTTCCTCTTCTTTGTGGTCCTGCCTCAATGGCCACCTTGCTGGCATCCTCCGTGCCCCCCTGCAACCCTGAGCATGGCTAGCTTGCACACCTCAGCTCGCCCGCACACTCTTAGCCTCCCGGGCTGTGGACAGCACACGGTTGGTTTGCCTTTCTTATTCCCTGTGAACAATGTTTAAAAGGGAATGGGTTCGTTTCTTATCTTTATATTTTATTACATCTATTTATATTTATTGACATGACAAGTATGCCTAGCCCAAGTTCCACCATTTCATCATACGATTTTTGTCTTAAAGCTTCCATTTTCTTGTTCTTCCTGTTTGATCTGCCTTTGGTCTTTTTGTGTAGATGCGTGCGGGGGCCTGATTTTCTGAGAACCGGGGACTCGTCTGTCTGTTGTGAGTCTTTCCCTTGGTTACCTCTCTTCATAAAAGCGACGTCTCAGTCTCTTGAGGGTTCACACAGGATATGTCTGAAACGTCTCCCAACTCTATGAAAGATGAACGTTTCTGAGAACCCTGCCATTTTTCCTCCCCCTCGCTTCTGCATTTGCGTTAACTCTGTGATGATTTGTACACTCTGCTCTTGCGTAAGATTTACTTTTCGCTCTGTAACCATAGTTCCCACACAGGGTAGCCTGAGTCTGTCACCCCAGGCTTCTTGCTGAGCTCTCCCGTTTACCCCCTGGTTTTCTGGAGCTCCTCTTTTCTCCCTCACTCTGTCCCCCACCTCAAGATTTCATGCTAGCTAGTATTTGAGTTGCCCTCTGTGTAAAAAGTTTGGTTTGGGTCATTTGTGTGTGTGTGTGTGTGTGTGTGTGTGTGTGTGTGAGTTAACAATGGGGAACCTGGGGGTGATATTCTGGGTCAAATTTTTCTTTTCCTAAAATATTCCGATGGCGCTTCCTTCTCCTTATTGAGCCTTACCGTGCAGCCCGCTGAACCTCTTCCTCCAGGTAATGCTGTGCTCCCAGGAGGGTGGAGGGCTGGGGACTAATCAGGTCATCACACTCTTTCCTTGTATTTAAAAGGATATTAATATTAACAGTTATGTTCTGGGTTAACGCTTCTGTGTCTAGCTTTCCTGGCACACGTTTTGTTGCTTTAAACTCCTTATTTTGGAGAAGATTATTTTCATGACATCTTTAACAGGTGTTGCTGTCTGTTCAGTTCTCTTGGACACACCGGTTACACTCATGTTGGTGTCCCTTTGCCCGTCTTCCGTGCTTACCCTCTTCCGTCTCCATTGACAGGCATGCTTTCAGTGTCAAGAAAAAGAAAACCAACAGGGCACGAGTGCGCACAATACCACATGTGGTCGCTCCAAGGAGTTATGTGAACTCTTTTTCCCGATCGCATTCACCACTGCGTCCTTGCTCCTCCTTCACCTTCCCTCCCGTAGTAGCAGATCCAGTGCTGCCCAGACCCTGTCCTAGTGCAGAACGGAGCTGTCATGGCAGGAGAAGCGAAATCCGGAAGGGGACGTTCTCAGGTGGAGAAAGGGCTGATCCTGCAGAGCAGAGCCTTCCTTTCTACTTTCCCCCATACGCACCGGCCCAGCCCACTGTGTTCTCAAACCCCCCCTGCCGGCACTGAGGACCCCATGGAAGGGAGACCCTCCATTTTTCTCCCGGGACTTCTTCTTCCCAAAGTTGGGGAAGACGTTTCCAAGAATAACACAAATTCAAATTATTCAATCACATATGGTCTTCAAAGCACCCTTTCTGTGGAAACTTATACTAGAACTCTGGATGTATTATCACTTAGAAATGGCCTGATGAGCATCGTTACTGTTATGTTAGCTCCTAATGTAAAATACATTAAATTGTTTGGGCTCTTGCTCAAGGGCATATTGACATCACCCACTTAGGAATAAACTTTGGCAGCCCAGTCAAATGATGGATACAACCTGCATCTCCAGGTACTTAGAGAACCCCTCAACATTGACTTCAGCAACTGATACAGGCCCTGGAGTCACCCAACATGGAACTGGTAGTTTAGGTTGACGTTCCCATTCTTCTAAGCATGGTCATGAAGATAGCACTTGAATTCTAGAACTCGTTTTAAAGTTGATGCTAAATTTAATACATGATATATTTGAACG
This sequence comes from Zalophus californianus, assembly GCF_009762305.2. Classification (NCBI taxonomy): domain Eukaryota; kingdom Metazoa; phylum Chordata; class Mammalia; order Carnivora; family Otariidae; genus Zalophus; species Zalophus californianus. The sequence goes on along the minus strand of NC_045607.1, from coordinate 91,856,277 downwards.
CTATCACAGTGGCTGAGACTCCTCATCACAATCTCTAGAACGTGATTCAGGAAAAATGTGTTCAGACTGTTTTGTAGGGAGAACTAATCTTGATCCCAGGTAGTCTTAAATAAGTAGATACTTATGTTCAGGTTTGCTGTCAAACCAGGGCTATGCAGTCTTGGGAATGCTGCCCACTTGGAAGACAGAGGCTGTCGCCAGAGCCCTTTGGTGCCCTCCCTCCCCAGCTGCCAGAATTAGAGTCCTTACTCCCAGCCTCCTCTATGTTCCTGATTCTGCTTACTTGCTTCTATACTTACTTATCTGCTTATTTAGGTTTTTAAAAAGTCCTTAATGTTAAAAAGTTAAGGAAAGTTCCTCAACCTGATAAAGAACATTTACAAAAAAAACCCATAGCCAATGTCATACTTAATGGTGGGAAACTTAAAGCTGTCCCACTAAGATTAAGTGTCAGGCAAGGATATTCTCTCTCATCACTCTTTTTCAACATTTTGCTAACAGTTCTAGTTACTGCAGTAAGAAAAGAAAAGGAAATAAAAGGCATCCTGATCTGGAAGGTAGAAATAAAACTGTCTTTGTTCACAGGTGACAAGATCGTCTATGTAGAAAATCTTTAAAAAAATTCCTAGAACTAATAAGCAATTAGAGAAAGGTTGCAGAATACAAGGTTAAGGTACAAAAGTCTATTGCTTTCTTTTAGACCAACAATGAACAACTGGAATTAGAAATTTAAAACACAACACCTGAAAAGAAAAACCAAGCTGGAGGCATCAAGCTCCCTAATTTTAACTTATAGCACAAAGCCACAATAATCAAACCAATATGGCATTGGCATGAAAACAAACACACAATTCAACGGAACAGAATGGAGAGCCATCTACAGATAAACCCACACATATATGATCATTAATTCATGACAAAGAGCCAATTAGAGCTCCAAATTTGCTTGATTGAATTCAGTTTTTTAACACATTTTGATAGAAGCGTCAGGACAGGAAGCGAACTTTTGACAGCTTTCGGGACCTGGAGAAACACAGGCATGGTGCCCCATACACCCTTTGGAGTGGGCTGTGTTTCTCAGCATTTCTGGGGCTGCTGTTGGGCTCCCTCCAGGTTGAGCAGGCTGCCTGGGCTTGGAGCTCCCACCCCACTGGCCTTTCGGTCCAGGGTTACCTGGCCGATCTGGACCGACAGGAGCTCTGGGTTCAGTCTGCAAGTCTACGTTGGAACCCCTGCCCCATTCCCGGTCTGCACACTGTCCAAGTTAATGACCTTATACACACTCCCCCTACATCCACCTTGGAAGGAGGCCCCCATGAGCCCCACCTGGAGTTGACGGGACTCTGGGGGATTCTCTAGTAAACTACTATTTATTCCCTTAGACAGCCAAGGGAAAGCTAAAATTTAAAAATATATATATTCCAACATAGGTGGGGGGTGGGGGGAGGTTGGTATATCAGCCCTTTAACGTTTAGACCAGACCCTGATTCTTTAAGGAAATGAACGTGTAGTATCTTATAAATCTTTACTGAACTAGAAATGCAGCTGGAGAGGCCTTTCAGAATTCACGTACTCCTTTTCCCCATTCCCAAACCTCTCCTATTTATCTCAAAAAGCTTGTAAATTCTCAGCCTTGGGAAACCAAAGTCCTTCTGGGAGGAACTTACATTCTTTCCTTGTGACTTTGAGATAAAAATATTAAAACTACAAACCCGAGGGAGGTGACTGTTATCAGAAGTAGAACAAAAGGGGGAAAAGCTATTTGAAATTTAGACAAATGAAAAACCCCGTGGCTTCTCCGTAAATATAAGTAGGAAAATTTAGCCACCTCAGCAGGTAACCTTAACTTATTCCATCTGCCAGAAGAATACTTTGGATCCAACTGTTCTTTATAAGCTACTGAGTTTTGCATTATCACACCCATCTCAATGCTAAAATTTTTATTTTTTTCAATGCTAAAATTTTTAAAACAAGTCTGATCGTATGTTTTTTGTGTGTTTATTGTAATGTGTGACATTTTCTACCTCCAGATTGTATTACCAAGATCAATGTGTAAAAGAGCTCTATTTCACTGGCTTAAAGAAAATCAAGTGTTTATACAAATTTGGAATTCCTAAAAATTCTCAAAAATAAAATAGGAATTTAATCCAAATGAAGTTCAGGTTCCCACAACCTAAGAAATAGTTGGTATTAGAGCTAATTTAAGGTCGCTGGTTTGATTAAAATAGGCACATAAAGTCATCAACTTTGGGTAGAATGCAGACACTCTACCTGGTTTATTAGCCAAATGAGTTCATGTTATCTATGTTTGCAAAATTTGTCAGCCAAAAAATACCTTATAATGATGGATGATTTTGTCTGATGTCTTCTGAAATTTTTATGAGTAATTCAAACATAATCGTTGGAAGTAAATGATCTACATGGATGTAATGAGTTTTTAGGTGAACTTTGTAGCAGTAATTATGTTTTGTGGCATGTGTACTTGAAGATAGTCTCCAGGATCTTTTGGTGAACTTTAGAGCTTTGTTAAGTTATATGATGGAAATTCACTGAGTGTCTAGATCATTTCCAAGTAGGATAAAACAATGAAATGTCAATTCCTTAAGCTGGGGTTTATCTACTTTGGGGTTCCTTATGACACAGAAGCTAAAGATAAATTTGGATTTATTAGTAAACATTTTTCCTGCTTTATTGAAAGATTGTGCTATGAAGAAGTATATGTTTCTAGAAGTTATGAAATGTATTTATAAAGTTGCCAGTCTAAAGAGTGCTGGTGTGCAAACAGTTCACAATGGCTTAGTACTTCGTTTTCACTAGGAATTCATTTCTGAGGATTAAGGATTCTAATTTCTTTTTTATTTTAAGATTTTATTTGTTTATTTGACAGACAGAGAGCACAAGTAGGCAGAGTGGCAGGCAGAGGGAGAGGGAGAAGCAGGCTTTCCGCTGAGCAGGGAGCCCGATGCGGGGCTCGATCCCAGGACCCTGGGATCATGACCTGAGTCAAAGGCAGATGCTTAACCGACTGAGCCACCCAGGTGCCCCAGGATTCTAATTTCTATATGTGGCTAAAGCTACTAGAAATAACAAGGGAAACAACACTGTATATAAGGAAAGTAGATGTGTTTTGAGTAATAAAAGGCATGAAGTATGGAGAATTTTTATTAAAAAAATAAAAGAATTTTGTCCTAGAGCAGTGCTGTTTATTTAAAGAGAGAAAATATGGGGAAAAATCTGAATGCTAAAAGAGAAAAAGTTGTATTAGGTTTATGCAAAAGAAATCTTTGAAAAGAAATTTTAATGTGTGATCAAGCTAGCTAAGATTAAAAAGAATTTATTTTTTAAGATGGATTTATTTTAAGATGAGCTTTAATATCAAAAGAACATTGGTACAAGATTAGAATTTGGTTTTTCTCTCTGTTAAAAGGATAAAGTTTTCTTAGATTACTGGTCAGGTCTCAAAAAGAAATTGTAAACAAAAGTTTTTCTTTACCTTTAATTTAATCTGCCTAGAAAAACAAAGATTCTTTTTCATGGCTATTTAACTTTCTGTATTTGCCTGCAAAGTCTTTAACTGTCACTTCGGTTAGATGGGTAACGAGGTAGTGTGTCACAGTGACCTATGATCCTATCTCACCAAGTGTTTTTAAAACGATATTGATATTTTTGCCAAACTTTCCAAAACTCAAATTCTAAATAAAGTCTTTTTGATCTTTAACTTTGAGTCTTTCCGGGGATTTCCTGCAACAGCTCAAAGATTTGTTTTGGTTCCTTATGAAAAGGAAGCTATTCAATGAGGTAGGCTTATTTGATACTTTAAATTACATGGAAAGCACCGTCAAGTAAGAAATAATACTAAGCCTTCTTTATATTGTGTTTGGATAGATGTTCCAGAAACCATGCAAAATTTCTGGAAATCTGGTATGTCCACACATAATGTTAACCCTTGTAATTCCAGTTAGTATCTTCAAATGTGTGTCCCCCCCCCCATATAACCAAATGTCCTTGTCCATGGCATTACAATGCACTCTCATCAGATCTCCAACCGTGGCCATATTTAGGTCTTCTGTCATTTGCGGACACTCATAGCTTTACTCCGATGCCTTCACAGAAGCTCCCTGCACAGGTGTCTCGTCTTCAGAGAAATTCGTGGGAGGGAATCTGGCAGATAGTCTAGAATACACACGTCTGATAACTGTCAGAAGGCACAGCCGAGCTGGGAAAAGCAAAAGACGGCCCTGCGTGTCCTTGAAGGGACTCTCCCGGGTCCTCCTCACTAACCAGACAGCAGCCAGACCTCAGGGACCCGGCCTCGAGTGTGATAGCGGAAGAAGGCTCCGCCTGCCATCGACAGAGGCTGGAGGGCTTCAGGTCAAATTGACGAGGAAGAGAAGTAGCCGACATCGAGGTAGATGGCTTCCTCCCAAGACACTGGGTCAAGCATGACATGCTTTCCTCTTCTCTTTCTTTCCTTTATGTGGATGCCGGCCTGGAAAGATGATCCCCCAGTCTGTATCCCCCAGACCACTGCTAAGGGCTAACTTTGCCTCTCAGACTCCTGGATGTGTCCTCCAGAACGCCCATCTGTCCATTAACAGCGCCACCTAGTGGACACGGTCTGTGCCCCGACGGGGTCTGTCTGCAGGTGGTCATCCTATCCTTGCACATCGCAAGGTCTCCAAAGGCTGGGACACGGCGGGGCAATGCATCTCACGTTGTCTAGCCGTGCCGCGAACCGCAAAGTGCAGTAAGACATCTCACTGGTCGATTCCCCTGGAATTACAGCACAGAGTTAGAAAAAACCTACTGGAAGGCATTCGTGACTGGGGATTCACTTCCTTTGGCCTCACTTCCTTGGTTAGAAATACATAGAAATAAGAATGTGACCAGAAACCTCTAACTCTTGAAGAGATTGCAGAACCCACTGCTAAGACCACAGCTGCCTGACGAAGTCCCTTAGACCCTGGCCGAGGTTGTTCTTGATAACAGGACAGCTCCCGATCATCTGTCAGCCCAGCAAGGAGGGCTCTGTGCTGTGGCCAGCACCACCGCCCGCACCCTGGATGGACACTTCTGGGAAAGTTGCATCTCAGTGACATAAGATCACTGAGCAAGCCCCTTGGCTTTACAAAGCGGCTCCTTCAGCAAGGTCTTTCTTTGACCTGACGGTGATTGGTTTGGGTCTCGGGGAACATGGCTCCAAAGTGCACCCCAGACACTGGGAATTATCCTACTTGGAATAATCATAATAATCTCCCTGGTGCATTGCATTTTCTCAAAAGCTTTAAATGCGTGCTTGTGACCACTCACCACCAAGCGCACGATCCCCCGAGGCTGAAACCTCAGGAAAAGAACAAAGAGGACCACCAGCCTAACAGTCATGAGCCTGCAGTCCTGACCTGTGACTATCACAGAGAGTGAGCCAAACGTCGCATCCTGGGAACTCCACGCCCACGGGGAGTGACCGAAGGGGCAGGAACCACGGAGCCGAGCGGACAGTGGCGCCAATGCCTTAATTTTGAGCACATCTCTCAGGTAACCAGACAGTCTGATCAAAAGGGGGGATTAGGAAAAGCGAATGGTGGGACCAGAAGAGAGCTGCTCACGCCCCAGGCAGTCGAACCCCCCCCCCCCCGCCCCCAGAAATGTGACCTTTAACCAGCCATTACCTGGTCGGCACCGGGAGGTGACTCACTGATAGATCCTTTCTGGTCCCCTTGGCAGGGCAACCTTGCCCAGGACAATATGTGCTGTGCTCACAATTTCCTTTTTTCTGCTCCCTTTCTGCGCAGCTAGATGGAGCTTCCCTCTGCTTGCAGAGGAGACACTGGCCTGATTCATGAATTACCCCATTGAGCCACTGAGCTCTTGAAGTCTACTTGGATGAATGCTGTTTGTTAGCGGTTAGAACTCTCCTAGGCCACATCTGTGTGGTGGGCGTCCCGCTAACGCATGACAAGGCATTAGTGGCCGGTGTAGACGTGCACACAGCACCAGCAGGTGCAGTCCCCTCGGGCTCTGGTGCCTAAGACCCCGACAATCCTGCAGATTTCTCTCCCCGGAGGTCCACGTGGGGCGAGCCCTCCACTCGCCGGCCTGAGCGCCTTATTGAGCCCATGAAGCCAGGTGAGCAGGGTTCAACCAGCCTCCCTTGAAGAGAGAGGACAGGGGCCGTAAGCCAAGGACACGGGCAGCTTCTAGAATGAAACAGTCTCCCCCAGACACTCCGGAAAGCGTCTTGCTCACACTGTGTTTTTAGCTTTCATGAGACCCAGGTCAGATCTCCGAGCCTCAGACCTGTAAAATAAGACATCTGTGCTCCCGTGAGCCACCGAGTTTGGGGCAATTTGTTGCAGCCGCCAGAGGAGACGAATGCACGTCTTTGCGTGATGAAGGGGCAACAGATGGCCTGTTGGCAGAACAGAGAACGCTCCGAGGGGCCTCCCACCTCCGCCGTCCAGAAGCTGCCCGCACACAATGGGCATGGGAACGCAGCCCCCTGGTGTCCGTTTGGCTTCTGGTTTCCAACACACGCACACGCTTCAGCTGGGGTGGTTGCAGTGTCTTCTTCTTCTTTTTTTTTTTTAACTAAGCTTGAAAAAAATAGAATGAGTTTAGAGGTGAAGTCCCAAGATCACAGGTTTCCTCTTCCTGCCAAAAGCCAAAACTGGATTTTGCTTCAAGGCATCCCATGCCCCTGCGGGACCTGTTTCCCCCGGGGACAGCCCCCTCCCCAGTGAGGGTTACCATTGTATTCTGAAAACAGCTCAGTGAGGGGTCTTCAGCCAGTCCGGGAAGCACCAGCTGCCTCCACCCTCGTCTTTGTTATTCAAATATTCTAGGGGCCAGAGAAGGAGCCTTTACTCCCCTGAAAATGGGAAAATGTTGCATCGTAGCAGGGAGGGTGGTGATATGACCGATTCAGTGTGGATGTTTCCACAAATACCCAGCAGTCTGAAAGGGCCGCTTTCCACACTCACTTAAACGCGGCAGGCTTCAGGGGGGGAAGAGCCAAGAAGCAGCTTCTTACAGGACAAGGAGTTTACCTGCGGAATTAAGGGACCTTTCCCTAAACGCTTCGAATACAAAAGCGTAATGGGCAGCAAGGAGACCCTCCCTGAGTTTAGAATGCAAAATGTGGGGAACTTTAGGGGAAAATTGGTGGCTATGAGCATCCCTACATGTTCTTGGGGGTGGGGTGGGTTGTCGTTGTTTCATTGGAACGCTTTACGTTGAGCAGAGGTGTAGGGGTGTTCTGTCTGTCAGGGCAGGTGGTGCCCGGTCATTTCCCGGGATGACCGAGAGGGAGGAAAGATCCGGAAGGAGGGGTATTTCAGAGAGAAATATTCAGAGGGCTGGGAGTCCAGAGACAGATGGTAAGGCGATGAAAGGCAAATACTGAGTCAGAGCAAAGCAGGAAGACAAAAAACAAGGGATGAGATGCAGAGAGAGGAAGAAAACAAGACAGCCCACGCTGGGCGGTGGCCCCTCTCCCAGCAAGGCTGCAAGGACTGTCCGTCTAGGCCACTGCCACCGTGTTGTTACCAGATTCCAGACCGGAGGGCGGTCTGATGATGCTGGGAGGGGCCTGGCACGTGGGGTCAGGCCAGAGCCCCCTCCTTACCGAGGGTCCGGGTGTCCTCGTTGCCCAGAACCAGTACCCAGCAGAGGGAGGAGATAGCACGTCATCCCTCCTCTGACCTCTGAGAGCGTGTCCTCAGGCCCCAGGCCCGGCTCACCCGTGTGCGGAGAAGCCAGGGTGTCCCAGCCTGCTCTCTGTCTCCCCAGCACTTTCGTGCTTTAAAAGGAAAGGACGAAGAGGTCCCTGGTCTGGGTCATCCAAAGGGACCAGGTGGTCACAGAGGCCCAACGAACAGCATCCTTCCCTTGGAGACTTTGGACATTTTTTTTCTTCTTCTCTCCAAATTTCCCTTCTTGTGGACTATAAACCCGACAGGTAGCTTTGGCCTCTCCCATCCCTGGGGACCAACCATGTCAAGACTTGGCCTCCAATCGGCCGTGGATAGGCCCCAGACCCTCTCTTCATTCCTGTGACATTTACCGAGGAAGGAAAGGCTTGCATTGAAGGTTTTCCCCTATAAGATGGGAGTCATGGAGGTTTAGAGGTGGTTTAAGCGAGGGGACATATGTAACCCCCCCCAGACATAATAGCATGTGGCCTGTAGACAAGACCCCAGGAGACTTAGCTATGGAGCCGTATGAGTTTCCTATTGTTGCCATAACAGACTATCACATACCTAGTGGTTTAAAACCACGTGAAATGTCTCCTGTTACAGTTCTGGAGGTTAGAAGCCTGGCACGGGTCTGCCTGGGTCAAAATCAAGGTATTGGCAGGGCTGTGCCCTCCTGAGGCCTCGAGGGAGAACCTGTTCCCGTGCCTTTCTGGCTTCTGAAGGCACGTGCCGCCCTGGTGCCTGGCCCCCCATCACCGATCTCCCTGCCGGCAGCTCCCTTCCCTGCTTCCGAAACTCCCGCCGCCTCCTTCCCTTGTAAGGACCCTCGGGCAGCTGACTCCGGGCCCATCGTCGTCCTGCACAGCCCCCAAGAACTCGTGGGGACACTGGGGCTATTCTGTCTTCAACAGGTATGGAAACAGGACGCGAGCATCCCGAGGCTTGCTACAGTGGAAGGAAAGGTCTGGCTGGGCAGAACTCAGCTGTGGGACTGAAGGGGCAAGCCTCGGTGCCCACACGGGGGGTGCCAGGGGGCCCGTGAGGGGCATCTGCGAGGACACCGAAACGGACCAAACAAGAAACAGGGTCTGGAACGGTGACTAGAAAACCAGTAGAGAAACTGAACAGTTTCTGCCAAAAGCGGAAGACGATGAGGACAAGCAAGTAGCAGGTTAAAAAAAAAAAGTGGAGCTGAAACAGTTCAGGACTAAGATACAGTCAGTGCATGAGGTCTGAAGGCGCAGGATGGAGAGCTCCAGAAATGGGGCAGGCACCTGTTTGGAGCTACGGAAACAACCCCCGGCAGAATTACAGATACTCTTCTAGCATCGCAGAGTTCCCTCCCTGCCCCCTTTCTCTCATGCTGTTTGTTTGCTTGTTGGCACTTCCCTTTTGCTGGAGGAAAGCATCCAGAGACAGAGAGCATCTTTTGGGGTCCCTGCTTCCTGCAAATCCCCTTTGTTTGGCTCTCCCAGAGCCAGGTTGCGTCTTCTGGAAACCTGCAGACAGACGATGCTCTTCCACGCTCCCTGCTGCAATGTTTGGGTCCCGCTCTCCAAGCCCTGATCAGTGGGGTCTCTGCGGGGAGGGGGTAAGGCGCGTGCGCTCAGACAACGGCATTGAGCCAGAAGTTCGGCGGGCGCGTCTGCGCAGGCCTGCTCTGCTTTCCCGAAACCAAAAGCGTGAGCCTCGTGACAGCAGCTGTCCCCGACACCCTCCTGTCTTGTACTCCCGGGGTGCCCTGGAGCCCCAGCTCAGGGAACCAGCCTCCTGAGGCTGTGCTTCAAAAAAATGTCTTACCACCGTATGCATTGTCGATTTCCTTTTTTAAAAACTGTGAGGCCCAGATGTCTTACTGGCGAAAGAAGTACGTAGAAGACCTTGCCGGGGGGAGGGGGGGGGGGGTTCCTGGAAGGGACCAAGTGTGAGCAAGAGGAACTCGGGAAGCTCTTCTGCCTTTTGCTGTGTCCCAGTGGTTGGACACAGAGGCGGGGGAAGCAGTGTGTGAGCCCTTGCACACTCGGTGTCTCACACAGCAACCGTGTGTGTGTGGCCCAGCAGGTGCCACTGAGGCACCTTAATTAACGTCAACCCGGCGCCTATGATGATGCCTAGCACACCGCAGCCAGCCAGCCCGTGCTGCCAGAGGGACCAGGGCTCAGAACCCAGGAGCTAACTCTCACTGCAAATAACATGCCCGGCCCGGGGCAGAAGAGCAGTCTTCGGGGGGAACACACTTTCCAGTTCTGAATCCAAGCCGGAGAGATTCTTCCCTCCAGATACATCTGCGAACTGTGTCCCGGCCCAGGAAGGTGGGCCTCTGTGGGGAGAGCGGGGACCAAGTGTGGGGACCACGTGCGGGAACAGGGCCATGACGCTGCAGCCACACCCTGGGCCACAAGCAGACGAAGGTGCTTCCAGGATCCAGAGCCAGGCGCTGACCACAAAGGCCGGCAAGCCAGGCCCAGGACCCCAGGGCCCTTAGGGCCTGAGGAAGAGGGTCCCGAGTGAAAGGACTCCGACCCCACACGCCAACTCCTCAACAGGGGAAAGCACGGGAAGCACAGGCTTCCTGCCAGAGGATCCGGAGATCCCGTTCACCCTCTTTGGATTGTTAGCTTTGTTAGTGTTTATTTCACTTCTCTCCTCCCAGAATGTGAGTTAAGGCATTCCGGACAAATCCTCTGACACCTTCAGAAGGTCCCGGACACCTGTTAGATGTGGAGACCCACCATTTGCCATCTCCTTCCCCCAGGAGCACACCCCGAGGTGAGACCCCAGGGAAGGAGGTCGACGGGCAGGTACAGGGCACCCAGCAGGGGCGTGACAGGGAAGGGGAGGGACCAGAAGGCAGCAGGCGAGGGGCAGGACCAGGCTGACCTCCCTGCGGGACCCCGGAGCTCCGCCCCCTTGCAAATGGAGCCCCTCCCTCAGCGGGGCCAGGGAGGTGGGCATGTATTCACCAACCGGCCAGTGGGCAGGAACGCACTGCCAGGCTGTGAATTCCCATGTCTGCATGGACGTGGACAGAGAGGCCTCCCGAGGTTCGGGAGGTGATGCTGGGCACAGAGGAAATGCAGGTAGAATCTGGGCAGAGCCCACAGGCCAGGCGGCTGTGTTGGTGACTCATCAACAGCTCCTGCGACATTTACGTTTAGGGAGAAGCTTCTGGAACCTACCAAAGGCAGATCCGGGTAAAGACCGTTCCTTCCAGTAGGTGGCCTGCACAAACCAAGCCTCAGAGGACTCACTGTTGCTGACCCTGAGGGCGGTGGGAACAGAGGCCGACTGTCTGGGACGAGCCCTGCTGTGCCCCCCAGGAGCTCTGTGATCTCCAGCACGTGGCTTAGCGTCCCTGTGCCTCACTTTCCCCCTCGGTAGCATGGGCCTGATGCTCCTCCTTCCCTGGGAAAGTCCTTGGGAGCGTCTCACATGTTCACATACATAAAGCCCTTGAAGAGTGCCCAGCACAGTTCTTATTCTCTATCTTTCATGAGTTGCTTTTGTTTATAAATGCTTTGATAGCCTGGGTGCTCAAACGAAAACGAGGCATCCGTTCTGCCATGAGCTCGTCTGCAGAGAACTGGGGGTGTGCGTGTGTGTGCGTGTGCGCAGGCGTGTATGCGCGTGAGGCCCGTGAGCCAGCCACGCAGGCCGCGGGTCCCCCGAAGAGCCCCCTCCTACTTTATTAGGATCATCTGACCTTCCGTTCTGAATCCTACTAGCTTGTAGGTATACATGAAAACAACCTACACAGAAATGAGGTTGTACAAGACAACCTGTGACAGGGATACATTCTTTACGTTGGATTTCGGGACATTGACCATATTTAATGCTTGGTGATGGGGTACCACTGCACTCAGCCATCGTGCACCGTCCGCTCCAGCTGCCATTACAAGCATGTTAATAACTTCTATAAATAGACGTTAGGGAAAGCACAAAACCTTTATCACTTCTTTTCATGCATGGAATAAAACAAGAAATCCGTTTTTTTTTTTTTTTTTTTTTTTTTAATGTCTTTCTTACACCTTCCAAGGAACGATGTTCAAATGGTGCCTCCTAACAAGATAGGATTTCATCTGAATCTATTGCTGGGCACCCTTCCGAATCCCCTCCAGATTCGGCCCTTTTCAGCGGAGATTGGTTTTTGCTGGAAGCTGTTAGATTTTGGCGGGTCCGCCACTGGGAAGGCAGAGCGCGGGTGTGAGCTTGCACTGCCCTCTGCCGGACGGCAGAGGCCAAGTCAGGCAGGGAAATTCTTCATTTTCACTGAGTTTATAAAAAATCATACAGGAGCTTTGCCTGGAGAGCAAAGGGAGGCTATTACAATTGCAAAGTCTCTCGCTCTTGAGTGGCAAACGTAGGAGGTCAATGGTGCACTTGGAACTGGAGGGACCGTGGGGGTTGCCAGGACAGCTAGGCTCCAGATGGGCCAGTCCCAGAGGTGCCGTCTTGGGCACGTTGGTCAACTGCTGTGAGCCTCAGCTTCTAATCTTGGAGCTGTTTAATCCATGAGGATACCCCAGGATTACAGAAGAAAATGTGTGCAGAGTTGTTCGTTGGCAGAGTGTTTTTCAATGAACGCCGGTTATCATTCCTTAAAAAAGGCAGAAACTCGGAGGACTTGGCAAAAGATCCCAAAGTCATCTGTCTGCTTAGGGACAGAGGAGAGGGAAGTCCAGGCCGGAACCTTCCACCTTCCCCTGGTCTCCAGTCCCAGGCTCCAGTGAGCTCCTTGTGCTCCCCAGTTCCTGCCTCGGTGGATACGTGGCCTCGACCCTTTGTCTGGGCAGCCCCCTCACCCCAACAAGGAAATGTTGCCTCTCCTGGGCCGAGCAGTGTGCTGGTGGGCGCTGCAGAGACCAGTGTGAAGCTAGCGCAATTCTCAAGGTGGGGAGACATTCCCATGCGCCATGCGTAGCTGGGCTGGGACAATGGGGTCTAGAGCGAGGAGCACTGGCTGACTGAACTTACTGAACCATACCAAAGTTCACTCATTTTCTTTATATTCATTTATTCACAATATTGATTAACACCACTTGCCAAGCAAATCTTCTTGGCACTCATGTTGATGGGGCTCCAGATGGCTTCCACCACGCCCTCGCACACCTGGTGGATGGACTGGTTCCCCTTTCATGTGGTTTGTCACACCCCCAGGACTGCCTGTAACCCTGACCGGGGCATGCTCAGAAGATCCTGCAAAGTGAGCAGTCCCTCCGTAAACAACTAAAGCAGCTGAGGGCTCATGCTGGCTTAAGCCGTATGTCACCAAAGCCACATATGTGCTAGCCGGGGCCATCCAGGCATCGTCCCAACACCACGGCTGTGCTTTCAGTAGATCCCATGGGCACAGCGACCACTGCGCCTCGGGCCCTCACGGCACTGGGGCATTGCACAAGGATGGATCTAAATCACCACCACTCACCGTTTGGATTGGAATTCCAGAAAAAATCCCAGCGGGGCCGACTTCCGCCGAGTTTAATCTTTCTTGTCTCACACTTCTCATCAGATCATGAGAATGATCATTTTTATCTTGCAAAATGGTTGTAAGAAATAGAGACAGCAAGTGTCAAGTCCCTGGTTGCACACCTAGAATGGGCACTAAGTAAATGGTAGCCACCTGCTAACATTTCTCACCCAGACAGAATACATATGTGGACTGTGTAGCGCAAGGTCACGTACCTACGTCCGTGCAGATGAAAACATGCATGCTGATTTCTGATATTTTTATAAAATATTTACTGACACTGGAGAAGAGGAAAGAATATACACTTGAAATTGTAAGGGGTAAATACATTTACTTAGCTAAATGAAAAATTGAAAAGACTGCTTTGGGGCGTGAAGACAGCTGCTTTCTCCATCTCTTGAGGCAAAGGAAATATCTTTTATGGAAAGCTGTGGAGATCGCCACTAAGTAAAAATGAGATTTAAACTTGTTTTAAGGAATGAAATCAGTGTTTCCCCTCATTTGTCTTCTTAAGTATCCTGAGGATAAAAGAGAGATCTCATCTACGGGGATGTATTTTAGGTTGACTGGCTTAAATTTCTGCCGTGCAAGACGTTATAATCGTGCTGTAGAAATGCACCGTTCCTGACGCACTCAGCAGTCATTGCCTCCCCACCCCCAAGGGAAGGTGTCGTGCAGGAGCACCTGCTACTTTCGGACAGACAAGTGATGGCAGGAGGGAGTTACAATGACAGCAACCTCATGCATGAGGTCACAGGGACAGCCAGCCTCTGACGTCAGGAGCCAGACCGTATGGTTCTAGCACTTCCCAGCTATCTGACCTTGGGCAAGTTCCCCGCCAACCTGTGCCTCAGTTTCCTGTATATAAAATAGAGATGACAGCACCCCAACCTTATTCTAAGAGTAAATCAATTAATACCTAGAGAAGCACATTGTTACTACTGTTTGTGAAATAATGCTTTTGACTTTACTGATATTTTAAAACCCCTTCAACTCAAAATAGATGCCAAGACTTCTTGTCTTGGAGAAGTTAATCTTGACAATAGTAAGGAAACTCTCTCGATCAAGAACATTGAAAACATGTAGCTGACAGCATACTTAATGATGACATAAGGAATGCTTTTCGCTAACACTGGGAAGGAGATAGGAATGTTTTTTTTTTTTTTTAAAGATTTTATTTATTTGACAGAGAGAGACATAGTGATAGAGGGAACACAAGCAGGGGGAGTGGGAGAGGGAGAAGCAGACTCCCCGTGGAGCAGGGAGCCCGATGCGGGCCTCGATCCCAGGACCCTGGGATCATGACCTGAGCCGAAGGCAGACGCTTAACGACTGAGCCACCCAGGCGCCCCCGGAGATAGGAATGTTCACACTCATCAATTCTATTCACTGTTGTATTAGAGGTCTTAAGTATTGCAATAAGACAAGAAAAAGGGAATAAAAGATATTTCTAAAAAGCATAAGGATAGGAAAGGAAAAATATACCTGCCTCTGCTTGCCCGGGATATAATTGTTTGCATCAAAAATCTTAAGGGATCTACGAAGAAACTATCATAACACACAAATGAATTTACTAAGGTTTCAGGACCCAAAGTAAATGTACAACTTGCCATTGTATACCTATATACCCATATACCAACAAAAAACAACAACAAACTCACAAAAACCTATACCATTTTACAATACTATTAAATTCTTAGAAATACATAAAGTAGTGCACGACCTAGTCACTGAAAACTATAAAACAATGCTGAGAGAAATTAAAGAGGAGTGAATTAATGGAGAGGTATACTATGTTGATGGATTAGGAGATTCAACATTGTTAAACTGTCCTTTCTCCCCATATTGATCTATGGAGTCAGTTCAACACCAATGAAAATACATGGAGGAAAGAATAAGCTAAATGTTTATATTTATATGGAAAGGAAAATGACCTAGAATAACCCAGACAATCTCAAAAAAAGAAAATCAAAATGAAGCAATTACAGTCCATGCTTTTTCTTACTGTTGTATAGTAAATATGTAGCATGGTATTTATTTAAAGTTAGATAGATCATTAAAACCAAATAGAAAGTCTAGGTGTATATGGTTAAGTAATTTTTGACAAAGGCATCAAAGCAATTCAAAGGGGAAAAGGGAAGTCCTTTCAAAAAATGATGCTGGAACAGCTGGATATTTGTATAGGAAAAACAACAACAGCAAACGAACCACAACTTCTATCTTATAGCATACACAAAAACTATTTCCAGATGTATCAGAGCTTCATTAAACCCACAGCCATAAAGTTTCAAAAAAATCTAAGAGAATATCTCATGAGGTTGCAGAGTTCTTAGACCAAAAATAGCACTAATCTTAAAATTAAAAAAATGATCAATTTGACTTAAAATTAATAAAGTCTGCTCTTTTAAAAGACAACAATAGACAAGAAAAAGACAACAAATAAAATGGGGGAAAATTTTTGCCACGTGTATATCTGACAAAGGACTTGAATCCAGAATGTATTTTAAAAAGTCTCACAAATCAATAATCTAAAGATGAATATGCTAATATTTTTAATGGGCAAAATATTGGACAAACACCTTACCAAAAAAATAATAATAATAATAACAGAAGAGTCAATAAGCACCTAAAAGTATATTCAATGATCATTGGTGATCAAAGTAACTAAAATCACAGTGAGATACCATTACGCCCCCCACAGGAATAATTAAAGGATAGTCAGATAACATCCCCCGTTGGCAAGGATGGAAAGCAACTGGAATTCTGCACCAATCTTATACTTGAAATGGAACAACTTTGAAACTTTCCCTTAAAGTTTCCTTTAAAGTTCCACAGAGTCTATGGTTTGGCAATTTCCCTCTAGATCCTAGAAATTTACCCAAGAGAAATAAAAATGTAAGTGCACACACACAAAAAAGACTCACGCAAGAATGTCTGTAGCAGCTTTATTCAGAACAGACAAAAACTGGACACAACTCAGGTATCCATCAATAAGAAATGGACAGATAAACATATATTTGATAAAAATGAATGGAAAAGCAACATACGTGAATTTTTAAGAACCTGACGTTGGCGAAATGAAGCCAGACACACAAGAGTATACAAATGTATGATTCTATTTAAGTAAAGTTCAAAAATAGGGAGGGAGGGAGGACGGGGCGGTGGGGGGGCAGGGGGACGTGCGGGCTTCCACCGCTGGAGCAGGAGGCAGAGGCTGAGCGGACTCCGGCACAGCCGTAAGAGCCCGGGTTCGATGCCTGTGAGTGACTCCCCCTCTTTCTGGCTCCATTCCGCCAGCTGCATTCTTCTCTCTCCCTCCTGCTTTCCGGCCCCTTTCTTCCGTCCTCAGGCAGGCTTTCTCTGTGAGCCAGGAGATGGGGGGCTGTGTCCTCAGGGCACTCAGCCCGCAGGAGGAGAGACCCTCCCTTTCCCGGAGTTCCGATGGCAAATCTGGAGGAAGCCTCCGGGTGGGGTCTGCCTTACAAGCCCGCCATGTGCCCATCACCTCATCGTAGCCCAAAGGTAGCCAAAAGGAGGGAATAATAAACATAATAGCAGAAATGGACAAAATAGAGAATGGAAAAAAAATCAACGACATTGACAAACATTTAGCTAGACTAAGAAAAAAAGAGAAAACAAGTTGATAAAATGGGAAATGAAAGAGGAGACGTGAGAACTGATGAGAAAGAGATGAAGAGACGGTGAGAGAGCCCAGCAAACAGCAAGGGGGGTGGCCGTCTCCACGCGCCCATGTCCTGACAATAGAGGGTCTGAGCCCCAGAAGGCAGCTCGAACCCCAGAGGAGACAAGTCTCAGGAAGTGGAAGTGTTGATCAGTGGAGGAAAGAACTCTACAAAAATTGGAGTTCCCCCAAAGTGGAACAGAGATTCTAGGGCTTCTCAGATTCTCAACGCCAACTCCCTTGGAAGGAAAGTGCGGGATGCACATGTGTCTCCGTGCAGGGAGCGAGCCGCCTGGAGCCGACTCAGGGAAGGGGGTCCCCAGCCAAGCCCAGGCTGGAGCCGACTCGGGGAAGGGGTCCCCAGCCAAGCCCAGGCTGGAGCAGACTCGGGGAAGGGGGTCCCCAGCTAAGCCCAGGCCGGCCAGGAGGGGAGTGCAGTGTGAAGACAGTGGACGGGCCTGCGCTGGCCCCCCGACCTCACACTCTGGCATTTCCCTGGACCCTGCTGGGCTGTGGGTGCTTCCAACGGGCTGTCCCCAAGGTCATGGACAGAGTGATGCTTTCCGGAAACCGAGTGCTTTCTTCAAACCCAGTTTCCTCCACTGATAGAAAAAGGGAAACAATTTCACATATAAAAGCACGTGCTCACTGTGAAGGCTCAGCCAGCACAAGGAAGCTGATGTGTTCCCTGTGGTGTAACAGCCACTTTTTCTGAGAAGTCTTTTTTGGGGGGATTTTCAGCAAGGTTTTAGGTTTGAGGTTCCTGACTTGAATTTCCAGGCATCTACAACTAAGCAAGCTGTGATGATTTACTCACGGCCTGAGGCTGATCTGGAACAGGGACACGGCCAGCCTCAGGGCCTCACCCCTGCTCGCAGGGTGAGAAGAAGGGGTGCCCTGGGGAAGCCAGCGCCCCGGGGAGCCCACACCCGTCTCTCCTGCGGCAGCCCAGAGACGGCCTGCCTGTGGTCCTTGCTCTCGCCTCCGATGGCCTCCAAGCTCGTCACCAGGTCCCTGATCCTCAGGACCGGTCAAACCCAACCTGTGATTACATTTTTAGTCATCACGATGAGAAGCCCTTTGCTGTTTCTGCTCAATTAGACGGGCACAGAAGGGATTTAATTTGGAATTCAGGAAGAACTTTGCAGTGATGGGAGTTTTGCATCTCTAAGAAAGATAACTGAGGGTTTCCTTCTGTCAGGATGGGCGGAAGATCCTTGGTTGTTTAAACATAAGCAGGGGAGTTTTTCGTCTCTTTCTCTCATGTGGTTTTTTTCTGTATTAGAATCAAAGAAAATCAGATCTGAAAGAGGGCTTCAAATGCAGAAGGCAGGTCTTCCTGCTTCAAAACCCAAGGATGAAGGTGATACTGTCAGTCGTGCAGTTTAAACACGGAGGGACGCTGAGTGGGCGTGGGGTCCAGGTCAGGCTGCAGGGACAGGGAGGAGAACATGCTGGAAAAGCCGGCGACGTATGAGCGAAGCCCTGTGCCAACAACAGCCTTCATCATCAGATGCCAACGAACATGGGGGAAGCCAGGAGAGGCAGGTATGGCCACAGTCCGAACCATCTTTGCAACTTTTCTATAAATGAAATTATCCCCAGACTAAAAGTTTATTAAAAAGAAAGGACAGAGCAGACGCCCGGCTGACTCAGTCGGGTAGAACATACGACTGACTCTTGATCTTGGGGTTGTGAGTTCAAGCCCCACGTTAGGCATAGAGATAACTAAAAAATAAAACCTTTTAGAAAAATAATAAAGGACAGATTTCCATTTATTTGTAGATTTCTGAGTCAAATTTATTTTCTGTACTGAGTGGTAATACATGTTTAACCCCGTAATGTATATGTAAATCGGGACCCCCAGCCAAGATCTCCGAAGGTTAGACAAATGAGGAAACTTTGTCCTCATTGTCAGCTGCGAGATAAAATGAAAAAGTTCAAAACACTTAAAATCTTAATGTAGGGTAAGAAGAACTTAAAGTGAGTACCACACATTGAAACAAAAAATAATGTTTGAACCTGATTCTGCTATGTAAGTACGTAATTACCCTGCTACGTAAATACCATAATTTTTTTAATAGAACCATCCTTTTAAGAAGTTTAGGTAGCAGCAAACCCTCCAGGGAAGGAAAACAGAACTTTCTGTTTGCCTTTTACATTTTTGTTTCCTTCCTTTCATTATGCTCCAGGAAAGAAGGAGAGTGGGCAAGCCTGTGGCAAATACCTCATATTTAACATAAGATTTAATGTAGGCCCAGAGAGAATCTCTGTCTTCCGAAGGTGGGGGGTGGCAGGGGTAGCAGGGGCAGAAGAAGGTGGCGGGGGGTGGAAGGAGGGTGGTGGGGGTGGCAGGTGTCTGACCACAGGCAGCCCCAGTGGGCTCTAAGGGTCGTGAGACGCATGTTTCTTCTCCCTGACTGGGACCTACCAGCCAAGCCAGCTCAGAATAGCTGCTCAGTCCCAAGTGACTTGAACGTGCTTGTCAAATTAGAGCCTACCTTCTGGTGACACGGACGCTGCACTGTGTCCCTTCCCCCCCTCCGCCGGATTTGTGTAAGGCATCAGCTCCTTGAATACTGTAGGTCTTCCATCTCGGAGGTCAGCACACTTGTTCTGTATGGAGCCAGACAGTAAAAATGTGAGGTTCCGAGGGCCAGATAGAATCTCTGGAGCCTCACCTGCTTTGTTCAGCATTCGTGTGTGTTTTTAACAACTCTTTAAAAAAAATGCGAACACCATTCTTGCTGTGGGAGGGCATATAAAGGGGCCACTGGCCAGATTTGGCCTGTAGCTCTAGATTGCCAGTCCCTGATGCCTATGGACACCATCTGTAATTTTTATGTTTTATAAAAATATCTCAAAGGAAAAAAAATTACAAGTCCCCATTAAAACCCTTTCCGTGGCATGACCAAACATTCCTAGACCTGCAGGGCCATTTCATGGGGCGGGCCTTCTTCCGACCCGGGCCTCTGAGTTCCGGGCAGGAAGGCTGTGGGTTTGTGGCGTTTGTGCAGAGAGCCACGGGCTCACACAGACGCTGGTCAAGGACCTCCGTCGAGGCCCAGAGGGACCCGAGAGCTCCCCAGGCTTTGAGGCTGCGGGGCCCGCCGCCTCCTATCTCAGGTGCTGCTAGGAGGCTGACGGTGTTCACCCGCTGTTCCGTCACCTGAGCCGCACGGCCAACTGCCTCCCCGCCTGTGCTCGCCTGCCTCTCTTGCATGCCCCCTCGGACCTGTTCCGACAGCTACAGCAGCAGCCCACCCAGGAAGAAACTTCAGCGCTCTCCTCGCAGCTTCTCCGCTGCGACCCCCCGCACAGCAAGGATGCTGGGACCAGCTGGACAGCACAGGGCCGTCCCGTCCGATAGAACCATCATCCCTTGTCCCTGATCCCTGATGGCGAGTTATTCCAATGCTTGGGGTGCTCAGGATGTTTTCAGCCCTCAGTGCAACCTCTGATGGGTAAGGAGAATGCAGAGTGAGGGACGTGTTAGGGATGCCCCCAAACCACAGCTTACAGGGGACCAAGGCGGACGCTTGGGCAGCTCCCGGGCATGGTGCAAGAATGCAGGCTATGGGTACGCCTCCCGTCTTCTGCTGCTCCAAGCTGCCCATCCTCTGACCGTGACCACGGACACTATCCCTTCTAAATTCTCAAGGGTCTAACCACACTCCAAAATGTTCCTTCTCTACTACAGAAGGTTAGAGTAGAGAACGTGTGTATATGGTACCTTGCAAGCTATATTCCCCTTAACTGCAGGCAAGATAAATAGCAACCTTTAAGTGTCTGGGTTCTGTGTGGCTGGTGCGTCTGTTTGATTTAACAGAAAGGTTGTCCTGGTCTGTATTTCCTATCAAGGAGTCTCTATCGTGCCATCAAACACCAAAAGGGGGAAAGTTAGTTAAATCAGTTACTCAAAAAGACAACAGCCATCGGACTCTGGATTACAAAGTAAACTAACATAAACACATTCTATATCACCAGTTATAGTTTAACAAACTTATAATAAATATTCATGTGCCCAGCTGCATCTGTGCAAATACAACGGAGTATGGAGTGGTCTGTCCTTGCTTTTTTTAGCCGCACATCCTAATGCAGGTCACCAGAAACATGGGGAAGATTTAACACTCGAAATAGATCACCATTAGAGAATTGCCACGTGTGTCCAGACTCACTTTTCTACTCGACAGCCGTGAATTAGAGGGCAACGTCCCTCCGCCTCCCTCCCTTACCTCCTCCAAGCTGAATTCAAGAATCTGTGCTTGGCGAGTCCACACACATATGTGCTTGCTCAGAATCTACTGATATTAGAAGTGAAAATCCCATCATGCCGAGGGAGGGCTGTTCTTACCAAAGAAGAGTTTTTCAAATCCTGAAAACGCATGATGTCTAATGAAGCAAAATTACAGAGCTACCTCAATACCTCGCATATTAGACAGATGAGGGCAACAGAACAGAAAGGCCAGAAATAGACGCAAGTGTTGATGTAATTTGGTATTTGATAAATATGGTATTTGTCTTCCTCTGTCTGACTCATTTCACTTAATATAATGTCCTTGAGGTCCACCCATTTTGTCGCAAATGGCAAGATTTCATCATTTTTTTATGGCTGGATCATATTCCGCCGTATATAGATCTCACGTGTTCTTTATCCAATCGTTCACTGAAGGACACGTGGGTTATATTTCTACTTTTCTCTGCGGTATCTCCGTTGTAACTTCCCGTATCGCTACAGTAAATCATGCTACGATAAACGTAGGGTGCATACAAACTTTCGAGTCCGTGTTTTCCTGTTCTTCGGATAAATATCCAGAAATGCAATTTCAAGATCGTAAGGTAGCTCTATTTTTAACTTTTTAAAAAAAATTTTTTAAAGATTTTATTTATTTATTTGACAGAGAGAGACACAGCGAGAGAGGGAACACGAGCAGGGGGAGTGGGAGAGGGAGAAGCAGGCTTCCCCCGGAGCAGGGAGCCAGATGCGGGCCTCGATCCCAGGACCCTGGGACCATGACCTGAGCCGAAGGCAGATGCTTAACGACTGAGCCACCCGGGTGCCCCTATTTTTAACTTTTTGAGGAACCTCCATACAGTTTCCCACAGGGGCTGCACCCACTTGCATTCCCACCGACAGTGTAAGAAGCTTCCCCTTTCTCCGCATCCTCGCCAACATTCGTTGTTTCTTGTTCTTTTGATTCTAGCCCTTCTAACAGATGTGAGGTAACATCTCATTGTGGTTTTGACTGTATTTCCCTGATGATCAGTGATGCTGAGCATCTTTTCATGTGTCTGTTGACCATCTGTATAAATGAAAAGAATGAAAATTTTTCATTCTTAACTGAGTTTCAAGGTAGCGACCTCCACCCTGGATCAAATCTGAACGTTCAAATCCGTGAAGTTTTCAAACCTTATCCACCGAATAGATGCATGGACAAGCGAGAAATTCCCATTCATTGAAATGAAACATATTTTGAATCAGAAAACATTATTTCTGTTCTTTGTTCCTAGGCATATGCTTTTCTGGGTACACTTAAAATCTATTAGGACTCCCAGGGTGGTAATATTAGTAAGACTACACACCAACACACTTAATGCTTTACATTAGAAGACTATCCTAAAACAATGTTATATTGCTCATCAAGTTAGTTACTATATACTTAACTATAAATTGGAACTGAATTTAATTCTATTTTTGAAAAGCAAACTTTTAGGCAAATACATGGTCACCTGTTGAGATATTTGATCCTTTTTAATCTCCAGTGCTTAGGATCATGCCTGGCAATAACAGATACACCGTAATGGTTTGTTGATTTGAATTTCACTAAAAGAAATCAGAGGTGCACGGAGGAGCCACACACGCCCAGGAAAGTGTGGGGACAGTAGCCTGAGCTTTCTTGCCCCCGCCAGTATCATCAGCACTGGGTGTAAACCCATGCCATCCAATTTCAAGTGCTATCCTTAGTCCTCGAGTTACCTTTTCTCCTTTTTTGCTCAAAACCTGCCTGACAACAGAAAAGGAAGGAAGCCCACCATTTGCAGCTAAAAGGTCAGTTTTAAATCCCAGTTCGATTGGGGAAGGAGATCCAGCTGAAGGAGCTTTTTCCTCCTACCAGGTCCTGTAGGATTTTTGATGCGATCAGAGGTGGGACTCTGATATTCGGCCGTGCGGGTTGATCGAAATTAACTTGCTTCAGAAGACAAGATAGGGTTGAGTTATTACATTTTACAAAGGTATCCCTACTCCTTCAAACAGTTAAAATGGTGAAGTCTGTGTGGTGTGATTTTTCCTTCAACTTAAAACAATTTGTATTAAAGTATACCTAGTGCTGTCCCCTACCTCTGGAGTTTGCCCTTTTGTGCACCAGTAAAATTTTGCTATTTCAATAGCTGGAGCTGAAGAGTCTTATTTGCAGCCTGAAGCATCTTAACAGATAGATCATGTGTAACTTGTGTTTTTGAATCCGAAAGAGATGAAAAATGTAAAGCTTGCATTCTAAATATTAAAATGTACAATGTATCATCCACACATTCTGTACATCTATAGTTTAAAAATGTGTGTCACTAAATTCTGGATAAAGGTGGTGAAATCTTCAGGGCCCAACTACCCAGAAAAAAGAAAAAAGAGCCCTCCCTCCCTCTCCCACGTCTCCCCAGGAAAAAAGGGAGGGGCAGAAAACAAAAATGTAACAGTTACCAAGAGTCGCCAAACAAAAAAAGGAGAAGCACTCAGCCAGACAAACTTGGAAAGGTGCTGGCTCATATGAAAAACGGAAGTTGGTGAGGTCACATCCCGCCTCCCTGAAACTGTATCTCGTGAGTCTACAGAATCCTCACAGTTCTCCCTCAAATCTTGAGTGGATAAAGAAGAGTCATCGCATATTCTCAGTTTTTCCTGTTTTTGACTATGGGGTAGTGAAAATGGCCGCAGCAGGGATGAGCAGAAAAAGAAAAATGTCAGCATCTGGGCATGGCTTTGTCACAAGTGTGAAGACCGGGGCCCCACAGGAATTGGGGAACTGAACTGATGCCCAACGGTGCCTCCAAAGAAGTGGGTGAGCTCCTCCTTTTCCCTCTGCCAGCGAGGAGCGGACCCTCCTGCATCCAACCCAGGGTCCTGTGGGCAGGGGGTACCCCCGTTGGCACAACTCATCTTCAGCTAAGCCCATCCCCCAAGGCTTGAAGGCTTTAGAAATTTAGGCATAAAAGGAATATGAAGCCCCAGAACTGTAGCCCTGAAAGAGAAAGGACCTGCCATAAGGATCAAGGAGCTGTCACCCTCCGAGGAGCAGAGCAAAAGCAATTCTGGGAAAACCTTTCCAAGCCAGGGCAAGGTGAAAACAGTGAAGCAGTCACCACGCTAACAAGGATAAAGAATCAGAATAAAAAGACAAAGAATAAAGAACAAAGAACCAGAATGGTTGGGACCTCTGGACATCAACACTTGAAGCAAGAAACCAATAGAATAATGACTTACCAAATGTAAAGAAAAACAATTTCTGAACTAGAATTCTTTACAATCCAAACCATTGAACTCGAGGGTAGAACCTTCTGGACAGATATGGAAGCTCTTTAAAATACCTGTACTTCCATATCTCGGGAAACAAACAGAGAGCATGTTCCTCCAAAGTGATGGAATAAACTCCTAAGGAAGAGAAAGGCACGAAATATGAGAAACTCAGACTCCAAGATACAAGAAAAAGGAAAGGAGGCAAAGAGCAGAAATAGAAGAAATGAATCCTTGAAAAACAGCAACCGTAAGTTGACCAAAATTGTGCCCAAATTTCCAGCTCAAATTCCTATCACCTAGATGGTCCAAAGAAACCAGAAGCTGAGAATTTACCTTCAATTGTCAAACACTAGTTTTACCCTGGGCTTCTGACGGAAGCAACGGCAAATCGTCTCTGTAAGAAAACACGGAGACTCCAGATGCCAATGAACACGGCAACACCAGAAACCAGGCGTGTTTACTATTCTTAAAGAAGAAAAATAAAAATCTGCAGGAAGAGGAGCCTTCATTTTTTAAAAAAAAAAGATTTTATTTATTTATTTGACAGAGAGAGAGAGAGAGAGAGCGAGAGAGGGAACACAAGCAGGGGGAGCGGGAGAGGGAGAAGCAGACTCCCCGCCGAGCAGGGAGCCCGATGCGGGGCTCGATCCCAGGACCCCCGGATCATGACCTGAGCCAAAGGCAGACGCTTAATGACTGAGGCACCCAGGCGCCCCAGGAACAGGAGATTTTAAAAAGTGACAGTGTGGGGAGTTCCCAAGACCATCAGAGTCCAGGGTTTCACTAGGGAGGCTTCCAGGACTCCGAAGATAGTCACAGCTGATATTTTCTAGGTGAAAGATTAATGGCAAAGTGGGCAGAAGGAGAAGACCCGCGGGGAGAAGGAAGAAAGACTGGCAGAAACGTGTTGACTTTTATTTATTTTTTAAGATTTTATTTTTGGGGCGCCTGGGTGGCTCAGTCAGTGAAGCATCTGCCTTCGGCTCAGGTCATGAGCCCAGGGTCCTGGGATCGAGCCCCGCATCGGGCTCCCTGCTCGGCGGGGAGTCTGCTTCTCCCTCTCCCTCTGTCAGCCGCTCCGCTCTCCCTGCTTGTTCGCTCTCGCTCTCTCTCTCTCTCCCTCTCTCTCTCTCGTGGCAAATAAATAAATAAAATCTTAAAAAAAAAGATTTTATTTTTAAGTTGTCTTTTAGAGAGGTTTTTCCCTGGGTATTTGTGTGATGATTTTAACACTTTTTTTTTTTTTCAAAGTCATCATAAGCATGCAAAGTAACTTTAAAATGCCTCGAAGGTGAGAGGGCCAGCATCAGTGCAGAATGGCGGTGCATGAGAACGGATCTAGAACCTCATCACCACAAGCCACCCCTAGGGAAACACATCATCTTCCTCCACACCCGGCTTGCTCTTCTCATGCAGACTCAAAACAGGTCCTGGTTGTCCATTTCCAACAATATTGCCCACTCTGGAAAACTCCTGTATCCATGTTCTACAGGCTCTGTTGAGAGAACCCTGGCTATTTCATCGTCCGTTTGAAGCACAATTAAGTCCACTGCTTAACAAACAGAACCATAATAAAAATCCGTCACTTGAGTTAAAAATGAATGGACTAGAAGTCCAGGTGGGAAAGAAAGAGGGGCACCCATGAGTGTCCACACTCCCCATCACCTTGTATTTCTCCACAGCAGTTATAATCTAACTCTCTATATATTTAATTTTATTTTTATTTTTATTTTTATTTTTTTGGGGGGCTCGGGGTATTAAAACACCTACTGCTAACTGCTGTTACCAAGAATCTGCGGGGCCGGGCACTGTTTAATGGGAAATTTTTAAAGAAGGCTGTTCAACCGAAGAACGAGGAGAGGAGATGGGAACTGGAGGCTAAGACAGGTGTTTTTAAAATATTTTTTTTAAAACTACGGTAAATATTAAACTTAATTTATTTAGCTCCAGGCATGAGGACCGGTTGCGGGTGGAAGGAAGCAAGTTAAACTCACTGTCAAGAACCTTGAAATAAGGAGAGCCCTCAGAAAACACGGCGTTGGAGAAGCCGGGCCCGTCCAACGGTGCGCAGTGAGGTCTGGTGTTCACCTAGAGCCCGGGGCAGGGTGGCACAGGGCCTTGTGGCCACAGGTCAGCAGGGGTGTCTTGGGTTGGTGACCGGGAATACACCACACAGTGAGCAAGACTGTCTTCCCAAGCCATGGCTCGGAGAAATGGGCGCGCCCCTTACAGCTGTCGGTGCTTCAAAGGCCCCGGCGGGAGGCTGGCGAGGTGGCCCCCTCGAGCGAGGTTCCTGTTGTTGGCAGTGCCCCTTGTGGTATAGGAAGGCCCCTTCTGCCGCGCCTGGGAGGCAGGGCGCGGGGGCGCTAGGGGCCCTCGGAGCCTGTCCTGGGCGCTGGGGCGCTGGGGACACTCAGGCGCAGGGGCGGCAGGGCGGGCCGGGGGCGCGGGGGCGCCGGGGGCACGCGGGCGCAGCGGCGGGGGCCGGGGGGGGGGGCGGGCCCGGGGGCTGGGGCGCGGCGGCCCGGAGGAAGTGCGGGCCCTGCCCGGGCGCATTAAGGAAGTTGCCCAAAATGAGGAAGCGCCTCGCGCTGGGCGGCTGAGGCGACTCCAGCCGCGGGAGGAGCGAGGAGGAGCGGGGACGAGCGGGCGGTCCCGCGCTGCGCCCCGAGCGGTCCCGGCCCCGCGCCCCGCCCTCGGCTCACCTGGCACAGGTAGGTGTGGCGCGCGCTCCCTCCGCCCGGCGGCGGGGACGCGGAGCCCGCGGCCACCCTCGCGCGGTGGGGGGGGGGGGGGGGGGGAAGGCGGCGGGGGAGATGCGGCCGCCGCTCCCCGGGCCCGGGTGTGTGCCGGCTCCCGGGCTGGGCAGATGCGCCCAGGGCCTCAGGCCTTTGACAAAGGAGGGACGCTCAGATTGACTCTTTTGAATCAGAACCGGTAGGTGCTGCCATCTTTTGTCCTAAACCCAGTGCGTCTGGGGGTCGGGCCCGTCCGGGCAGCGCGAGGCCGGGCGCGGGCGGTGCGGAAGCCGCGGGTTCGGAGAGGCGCGGGCCAGGAGTCCCTGGGCGCCAGAAAGCGCACATTTTCGTTTGGCCATTTTATAGATCCCCTGGAAAATTCCACCGTATTTATGGGAGTGACTCAAGGTGCAAATGCTTCTGTGCCTGCAGAGGGTTTAATATATCCACGCCTTTTCCTACGGAAAGAAAGAGCGGTTGCATAAAAACATGAAACTTTCTTAGCCACCGCTAAAATTTAGCAGGATTGCTGACTGTGACACGTTCACATGGTAAAGTAACTTACTTGGCCAGTAAGGGACTTGGAGAGCCAAGTGTAGCACCCTGTAAGTTTGAGTTAAATATCGTTTGGGCAATCTGGCTCCAAAACGTTAAGCCCATCTACATTACTGTACAAAGGCAGTTCAGTTTTAGGTTTACTCGAATGTTCGAGAACTAGAAAGCCCGTCACTGGAGAAGTTACAGTTTGAATCTTTTGTTGCAGGTTATTTAGTTATCAGTTTGCCTGAATCACCGAAGATTCCACTGATCCTTAGCAAACCTTAACTAGCAGGCCTTCCTTTCCTTAAACCCTGGAAGCAGGTCAGCGAGTGATTAGGAGTTGGAGATGCCCCACATCTGAATTTTCTAGTTAAAAAGGAGTTCATCTCGTGATGACTTGGAATTCCTGGAAGAAATGGAAATGATTCTAGAGGCTGAAGTCTTTGTGTTAGTAAGAGCAAATTCATTGCTACTAGGAAGATAGCATTTCAATTAAATGCAACTAAATTCATTGATCTGCCTCGCCCCCCCCAAAAAAAAGTCCATATAGTGCACGAATATATTTATCCTTGAGCTAAAACGTCGAAAAACTTGGAGAGTATTAAGTGTTTTAAATGAGAAATCTTGTCTGTTAGAATTATTTTATCAGACCGTTTTGTCTCTCCTCCATTATACTTTTGTTTTGATGTGTTTAGAGAAATTTTGCAGTAAAATAGAAATGGATTTGAATTCTCTGTATGTGGAGTGCTTTCATAGGTAGGCTTTTATAAATAGGCTTAATAACTAGAATGTTTTTAATGTTTTGAGCTAGGATAAAAATTGAGGTATATACTTTAGGTCTTACCCTTTCCCAAGGGATGAAGTTGACAGATAATTTTATTGCTAGATCTGTATTAAGAAATAACTCACTCTAGCCTTCTTCAGGCTCATATTTAGTATTCTAAGCACAGGTCTGATTTCTCTGTTTTTATTTTATTTTCCTTTTTTTTTCTAATTTCTCTGTTTTTACACCAAAGACTTCTTAGTATACTATCACTTACGCAGTACGTTGCACGTCCATAATTATTTTCCAAAACCCTTGTGCTGATATGTTTTGGAATCGTGTGTTTTTCACAACTTAGAATTCAAATTGAGACTCTAAATTTCAGCACTGAGAAAAACATTTCTCAGAATTTAGAAAGGTACTGCTCCCTGGGCAGCCTCCTAATTTCCCACTCGTTCATATATCTGCACTAACAGTGTGACCCGTCTCGCTCAGTGGAATAAACAGACTATAAATAGCTCTGTATCTGTTTAGGGCAGATGTTGTCACCAAGTGAATTCCCTAAAACTTACCTCAAAACCTTGTTTCTCTGAGCTTTTGCGCATTAGGACTTAAGGGACCCTTTAAGACTCCTAGGGGCTATTGTTTACTTTCGGAAATAAATTGCATTTCTACTGCGCAGTAGCTCACACCTTCTGCGATTAAATGGGCAATTGTGCCTTTTCGGGGAGTGTGAAATAGCAAAGACTTCGCTGAAATTTCAGTGGTAACAATCACAGTACAGATCCCAGTGAGAATAGGATGTTTCAGCCTTCCTGATAAACAGTGCTCTCAAACAGCAAGGGTCCCGAGGTCGATGATTTCAGAGCGAGATCGCAGGGAGCGTACTGCCATCCGTTATAGCTTCAGTGTGTCTTTGGAAGAACCACTGTTTCCTGTCCCCTCCACGCCTTGCTCGCTGTCTGTGCCTAAGGAATGGCAGAGTACTTTTCCCAATCCGAGCTAATTTTTGCTTCATCCTCACCCCTCTCCCCCGGATTCCCATTTGCAAGTTTTAACATTTTCTTCCCTTTCTGGATTGGTTTCCCTGTGAATGAGTAGAGAAAGAAACAATGAACTCTTTAGGCCCTTGGGGGAGAATTATTTTTTAAACGTTCACGCGCTGAACTTTTTTTTTTTTTTCTTTTAAAGCAATTGAAATCGAAAGGCAGAGTCTTGAGAGACTGGAAATAAAATTGCCCAAATTAACGGTGTGTCATCTCTTGCTCTTCTGCCTTGCATTTCAACAAGTCGGTTCTTTTTCACTTAGAAAAGCAGGTTTTTGTTTTGTTTTGTTTTTGACTAAGAATTGTGGAAAGATTAGTATGAAACTAGACTGAGCGGATTTGAATGGAGAAGTTCATTCATTCATTTGGGTGTTATATTAGCAGGCACATTTTCCCATGAGCTTATAGTTTTGTCTGACAAAATGTTGGCTTGTATTCATTTGAAAATTGTTTGCCTTCATAAGTTAATTATGTAAGTTTTACCCTATGGATCTTGAAAGGTGGTTGCATTGGAACCTTAAATGCAGTCAAACTTAGCTAAGGCCTATAAGATACGAGTACAGAAAAGAAAGGTGAGGTTGTATTACGGAGGTTTAACGAATCAAAAATGGCTCTCTCTTGATCTGTCCATTTCTGGAAACCACCAGAAATGGGTTTTGGAGGCTGCCAAAGGCTGATGGTTGAGAGGAGGGAGCAGGTATTGAACAAATATCAGTGACACCCCAATTACGAAGGAGGGTGGACTAGCAGCTTTTATGACGATGGTGTCTGGTCAGCAGCATCATCGGTCCTGAGGTACCTCCCTCTGACACTGGGGTCCTGGGTCCTGAGGCTGGAGAAGGCGCTAACCCCCTCAGGGCTGTGCAGGAGCATTGGAAGGGGCCCAGGGCGGGAGGGTAAGTGAGGCCCAGGCCCAGGGATGGTCAAAACAGTGGGTGGGGGAGTGGGGAAGGGTGGCCGAGGGCCCTGGGCCCAGTTTTAGGAAAAGCCACAACTTACACGTTGGCTTGTTTATCTATGCCCTGTGTGGCTGCAACGAGCGCTTAAATGTCCAGCGTGTGACCTTCTGCTCTCCCACTACAGCTGTTTGTCTTAACTGATAAATCTTCATTGCATTCTGGTCAGTCTGATAATTTCTTAAAGCTGTGTGTGTCTGCCAACATGTCCTGGAAATGCGTTGGTGTGGCCAGAGTTGAGTTTTGCTTTTATGAAATTCTACTTTATAACAATACCTTCCCGCCTTCCAGTGCTGCTCCCCAAAGCAATCTTCTCATCTTTTTAGCCAGCTCTTCTAGAATTCTCCACCTTACTTCCTGATAATATGCTCATCTGTTCTTGGTTTTGATGTGTTAGCCCGTGTCTGTCAACTTCCTGCCCTGAGAAAGGAGCACTCGGAAATCCCAGACCACCACCACCCGCGGTAATCGTGCTGTAACTGGGGGCTAAGAAGCCTCTTTGGAATGGACTGTGATGATACTGATTGCTAGAGCGAGGTGTACAATACAGTCCCAGTTTATTTCTTGGAACCCTTTGGTGTTTCTCCTGGGTGAACTCTTGCCTCTGTGTCTTTTCAGGAGGCTCTGTGCCTATGACAACGTCTCCCCAACTCTCTGACGCAAAACCAGGCCCCTGCACTCACTTTTCCACTGCGCCAAGTAAACCAGGTGACTGATCCGTTCCACGTTTCTCTTTGTTTCTCTGGAACCCTTCATCGTCTTGCTCGAGTCTGATGGCTTCCCCTGTCTTGCTGCACACATGTTAATAAGGGAAACCTGTCTGGGGAAATGGCTTGACTAAAGACATTTTTCGCAAAGTGCCTGTCAGACGTTTGCTCTACGTTTGGGGTCTTAACATACCTCTGATCAGCAGCATTCATATACAGTGTACCCATTATAAATCCATGGTAATAATTTTTGAAAGCATTTCCTCAAAACGTTTTATTTCTGTAAGATGTATATATGTGTGTATATATATATATATATACATATATATATGTATGATGTGTATATTATATATAATACATAGTCATTCCAATTTTGGCATCTGCATTTTATATCAGTTTTCCTGTCACCTCTGTATTTGCTGTGACACTGGTGTTTTATTATTCAGTTGATGGCAATATGTATTTTCCCAGGAATGGGGAGCCCACATTGCTTTTTTTCGGATGCTTGGCCTGGATCCCTTGGTCCAGAAGCGTGTGCTGTGTGATTTTAAATGATATTCCCAGGGAAACTTTCCTTGCACTAGTCACAAGATGCTGGATGGAATCATGTTGCCTGAGCAGGAAGCTGTTGGGGGAGGGAAGCCATGGTGCAGGTGACTCGCCCGGGGAGGGAGGGCATCTGTCAACATACTCACACCTCCGTGGCCATGGGATGTGTTGGTTCTTGGAGCATCTTGGGGATCAGAACTCTTAAAGTCCACTTTGTGAAATGATTGGTGACCTCCTGCTGTCCCTTTATAAGATCCTCGGGTGTTGCTTGGGTGGAGGTAAATGTTGTGGTTATTTTCATCTTAAATGCTAAGAATATTTGAATAATTTGATTGTTGTATGTCTTCCTGAGTATCTTTATCAACAGTGGTTGAGGGGTCCGAAGCTCCTTTGGGTTCAAGTCCCATTCCATTTTGAAACTACTGTTTTGGTCTTTAGGAATGGAACGATCACAGGGGGTTTCATGGTGATGCACCACGGGGACCCCGCGTGCAGTGCCCATTCCTCGCCTGTGGGTAGGATGGACGTGGCCATCTCCGCCTCTCCCAAGGGAGTGGCTGTGAATCTTTTGCAGTCTTGGGGAGAGGCTAGTAATAGCATTCCCAAACAGGTCACAGACGAATAAGTACTATTTCTAAAGTGAGTTCCTCTGACCTCCAAGATGGGAGAAGCTTCTAGCATTTCTTTTTTTTTTAATGTGTTAAGTGCACGACATGCCCCAGTACGTGTCCAACAGGGAAGAATTCAGATTTGACAGCACCACTAACACTGACCTTGACCAGCAACCTCCGCCCCAGCCCACCCTCTGTGGGAGAGAGGTGTGTTTTCTTCCAGCCTTGGTCCTGTGCGTTGTACATGTGTGTGCGCGTGTGTGTGTTCTTAACACTAGTATCATTCTGCAACTTTCTTTTTCTGATCAACCACATGCCTGGGGGTGAGGAGGTTTTCCCATCGGTGATCACTGCAATTTATTCCACAGACTAGAAGATAAGCTCATTTACTGACAGACATCTAGGGTTTCCCCCCCGCTGCCAATTTTTGATATTATATTAACACCACGCCTCTCACCAAGTGAGCTAACCGACCACCTAATTTTTATGAACAAAGCTGCAGTGAATGCACTTTTTCTTTCATTTTTCTCCCTTTTGCCCTTTGCATTATGTTTCACAAAACCAGCAGGTTACTCCTCATCTCGAGAAAGATCTTAGCCCTGTCCATCCTGTTACAAAGTCCGTCTGCAGAAGCTGTTATATTCCAGCAAGCAGGTGGTTAATTTCTAAGGAATGTAGTTAATCCCTTATTCTTTTTAACGATACATTTGGCTTTTGTGGTTTTTCCTAGTGGTTCCAGCTCAGACACTGTCTTCTTACTCCATAGCCTCCGTCTCCCTCTGGCATCGGCTCATCTATTGGCTCATTTGGTGCCTTTCCTTAAGGGGGCGAGCTTTCCTGCTGTGCTTGGTGTCTCTAGGATGTGTGCTGGTCTTTTTTTTTTTTTTTTTTTCCCCCCCGAGGTGCCCTAGGAGTTCATTTTCTGGGTCTGCATTTGTTCTGTGGCTCTCACTGAGCCTGTGCCCCTTTTGATAGGAGGGGTGAGGTTTGCACGAAGCAGGAGGAACCAGGAACGAGGAACCAGTGTGTGGGCTGCAGGGGCTCTCTGCTCTTCGGGGATGTGGCCATGCCCTGCCTCTCCAAACGCGTGTCTTTCCTGCAGAGGGACTGCTTAGCAGGGAAGGGGGGCAGCGACCGAGGAGCTGGAGAGGTTTGGGCAGCCTGGCTGCTCCGAGCCCCCCCACCCCTGCCCTCCAGGGCTCTGGCATTCCCAGGGCACCACAGCCTCGGGCCCGCTACCCCTTCACGGCTGCCCTGCTCCAGCACCTGGACGTGGTTTCCCTCGCCAGGCTGAGCCCATCTTGCTTTGTCTTTTGGGGTGGGCAGCAGCTTGCCGTCCACTGGCGGAATGCCTCCTTTGCTTCCCATTGTGGTCACGGACTCACAGTCTGTCTTACTGTCTTAATGCTGTTTCTTGCCTTTCTCGGCATTTATAGCTGCTGCACAGGCTTGGAGAAACACTCCACCACTTCCTTTTCTTAGCAACTCCGATCAGCTGATGGTCATAGCTGTGGAGGATGTGACAGCAAGGAGGAAGGAGGGGAGCTCGCTAGAGCGGCCTGCACTACAGGCCTGGCGCGGCTTTGGGGTTCGTGGTGGCCAGGGGAGCTGTGCCAGGGGCTCAGGCAGGAAGTGCACCCAAGGAGAGGGCTGCCTTGTCATGTCTGGGCTGACGATTAGGATGTGGCCAGTCCAGAAGCATCGCTCGCTCAGAAGCAGGTGTAAGGATGCACCCGGCGTGAGGGTGGGAGGGGGCTTGGGGACCATCTCACTCACCTGCTGAGAAGGTGAAGTGACTTATCCAAATGTTGAGGGGTGTCGCTGGATTTCGAAGCCTAAAACCGATGTGCGGCTCATCCAGACCCGTGATTCTTACCTGCTGCTCTGATAAGGCACGTGCAGGGATCTGCCATGGTGCCTAGCGAGGAGGTGGAAAGTCCCGTCCGTGGACCCGAGGAAGTCCAAGGAGGCAGGGCGGGGGCGGGGGGGGCGGGGCATGAGCTCAGTGCGCCAGCTTTGTGTTGGGAAACTAAGCTAATTCAATAGGAATTGGACAAGTCTTGAATCCATGAGAGGTTAATATGAGAACGTCGGATGCTTTCACGTTTTGGCTCCTTTCAACACACGTGAAGCTTGCTTCCAGGTTTCCCATCAGAGTAAACCAGGGCCACATGGAAGCTAGTTTGACAGGGCTCCCCAAGGCACCGTCTACACCGCAGGCTGCCCCACAAAGGGAAGAGTCGCTGCTCCCTGCGGGCATTTCTGCCACCAGGGCTGGGAGGGAGGTCAGGAGGCCTCCTGACCCGTGGAATGGAGCAGGGAGAAGGGACGTTTTCCAACTCAGTGGCATCCAATTGTGGGAACACTTGTGATGCAGGTGGAACTGAAGTGGTCCCATCAGAGGAAGGCAGCTCACGAGATGCTGGGAAAGGATGCACTCTAGAAGGAAGGCAGAAGGCCATGTGGGGCTCCCACCAAGGGGCCACCAGTGTCTGCAGACCCACACACACAGACACACGCGAGCGCACGCCAGTTAAGCCTTCCAGCCTGTCTCTTCTAAGGAAACTCTGGAAACAGCGTGCGTATCCATCCAGAGAAGAGTGGTATTCGTTTGCTAGGGTTGCTGGAACAAAGGACCAAAGACTGGGGTGGGGGGGTTACATAACGGTTCTGGAGACCTGAGGTCTGAGATCAGGTGTCAGCAGGGAGGCCTCTCTCTCTGGCTTGTGGATGGCGTCTCCACCCTGTGTCCTCACACCTTCTTCACTCTGTGTGCCTCTCTATGTCTTAACTTCCCCTTTTTATGCAGACGGCAGTCATAGTGGATTAGGACCCACCATAATGGCCTCACTGGAACTTAATCACCTGGGTAAAAACTCTCTCTCCAAATGAAATCGCATTCTGAGGTCCTGGGAAGTTAGGACTTCAACGCACAAATCCGTGGGACGTGATGGGCCAGCCTGGCTCCTCCTCATGGTGACCTGCCGCCGAGAGCACAAGAGGACGCCACGGGCCTCACCATGAGAAGACCCAGGGACACAAGGAAACACAGGGTGGGTAAGGGGGGACAGGATCCATGGGCTCCTAAGACACAGGTGCAGTGGATAGTGGAGAAACAGGCCTGGAGTGTGGAATGTTAGCGCAAGGCAAGCAGGGCATCTCCCGTCCGTCAGGGAAGGGAGCATGGGCTATTAGTTAGTGGCCGTGGAAAACCTTTACTTCTTATACCAAAGTAAGTTCCGGGCTGCGCAGAAAATGAAAATATAACAACAAGATCATAGAAGAAAAACTTGGGCAAGTTTTTAAATAATTATGGTGTGAAGAAGGCCTTTCTAAATATGATAGAAAATACGAAACCAAGGAAAAGATTGATGGGTATCATTTCCTAACATTTTAAGCAAGTCTCTATACAAACGATAAAGAATGTATAAACAAGTGACAGAAACCCTGCAAGAGATTTATTTTCAGTGTCCGTGGTGAAGGACCAATAGCCTTGCCATGTAGTGAGTTCTTCCAGATCAGTGAGAAAAATGAACACAGTCCAATAGAAACCTCCACAAGGATACAGACAAGCAGTTAAAAGGCAAATGAGCCCAAAGTGCATGGACATACCCTGCCTCTCTGCAGTGAGCGTTGATTTAAGGGTCTGCTGTGTGACAAGATGTGGGGGAAGAGAGACACTCACACAGGTGGACGCAGGCAGGGTTGTCTTCTGAAATTTAAAACACGCATGTGCTTTGACCAAATAGTTTCACTTTTAGGAACTTATTACACATATAAATTCACAAAAGTGAAGCAATATATATGCATACAGTAATTCGTTGCTACATTTCATTTTGTAATACCAAAAAAAAAAAACAAACAAAAAACAAAACCCAAGAAAGGAAAGGAAGAAAGAAATACACATCACAAGAGGGACTGGTTGAATCGAGTGTGCTCTGTCCATGCCTTGTAATCCTGTGTGGTGGTCTTTTTAAAAATGTGGGATCTTTGTAGACCAAAATATAAAGATGTCCAAGTTATAGTCAGTGAAAAAGCAGTTTGTGGTATATCACTATGTATTTTCTAAAACACATTCATATACATGACGATGGAGGCCACGTGGATTATTTACCAAATTTAGATGGAGGTCTGTCCGC
This sequence comes from Zalophus californianus, assembly GCF_009762305.2. Taxonomy (NCBI): domain Eukaryota; kingdom Metazoa; phylum Chordata; class Mammalia; order Carnivora; family Otariidae; genus Zalophus; species Zalophus californianus. The sequence continues at coordinate 91,819,875 of NC_045607.1, read as the reverse complement.
TCAGGTATGCACAGCACACGCCAAGTACGCGGCTCGGTCTGGAAGCAAAGGCACTAGCTATGAGCAGCTGTTACCTGGGGAGGGCAGTAATATCAGCTTAGAGAAAAAGTGAAATGCACCTTTTGACTCTGCATACAGAAGTTTTTGGTATTTACAGTGATATTGATAAAATGAGGAGGTTTGCTTGGGCTGAGACTGGAGGAGAGCAAACACAGGACAGAGCATCCGCCGTGACTGGATGTCGGTCCCCAAACAAGAAGGTGGGCCTTCAGAGCTTGGCCGGCTTGCTCAAGGCGGTGCAGCTGGGGCCCTCCCACCTGCCTCCGGCCATCGCGCAGGCTCGGTGCACCTGCTGATGCTCAGGTTGCCTCCACACATTCGGACGTGGTCTGGCAGGTGGCCTGCCTTTGGACGTTCGTGAAGGCCCCCGCCCCTTCCCCCACCGAGTGCAGCAGCTGAGGTTGAGAACAGGTGAGCAGGGCTTTAGAGCACCCAGGCACATCTTTAAAGCCTAGCAAAATTGCCGTCGAGTTTGAATGTATTCGTGTGCTGGGCATAATGGCAGTTGTGCATGCCTTTGATTGCAAAGACTCTGGTCTGTCTGCACCTGTGTATGGGTGCGCATGCATGCATGCGTGCATGTGGGAAGAGCCAGAGCTCACATGTCTTCACACTGTGGACACCCCCTTCCTTTTGCACTTGCATCACGAGGTCCAGATGTCTGAAGTTGGGGAAGAAGAGGTGTGAGCCCGAATGTCAGGGCGTTCTCTGCACAAGCCGGCAGACTGGTAGGAGGTGCAAGCACGCGGAATGATTCTCTGGGAAAGAATGTGCACCTGGGTCTGATAGAAACACTGGCCTGTCGCATTTTCTGCGTGAGGGCATTGCACGGTTTCCATTTGTCAGATGACTCCTCAGCATGACTCCAGCTCCCCTGTACTTACTTGAGATGATTTTTTCCCATGAGAACACGAACAGTTTTGCTCTGGGTTGAGAGCTGGGGCCCTGGGTTCTTGGTGACTGTGGCTTGGCTTCGGGACCTTGCCGACTGTGGCGGATGGTGACATGGGGCCCGCTGTCGCTGTAGGCCATTTGGGGACAGTCTGTGGCTGTGCTTTCCCCGGGGCTGACTCTGTCCATCCATACATGCACGTGGGGCACGGAGCTGTACTCCCACGGGGAGCTCCCAGGACTCATCCCATGTGCCCGTGTTTATATTTGTAGCAGAACTTTTAGGACCACTCCAGCTCCTGGGGGCAGCATGGTTGGCAGAGGCAGACCAGGCACGTGGGTCTGGAGTCCATCATTCATGGAAACTTCTTAGGTTCTTTCTTGCTTAGCTCATCTCCAAAATGAGGCTGGAGGATTCCACGTGCAGGATTCTGGGGCCCGCAGATGCAAGATTCTGGGGCTCACAGATGCAGAATTCTGGGGCCCGCAGATGCAGGATTCTGGGGCTCACAGATGCAGGATTCTGGGGCCCACAGATGCAGGATTCTGGGGCTCACAGATGCAGGATTCTGGGGCCCGCAGATGCAGGATTCTGGGGCCCGCAGATGCAAGATTCTGGGGCTCACAGATGCAGGATTCCGGGGCCCGCAGATACAGGATTCTGGGGCCCGCAGATGCAGGATTCTGGGGCTCGCAGATGCAGGATTCCGGGGCCCGCAGATACAGGATTCCGGGGCCCGCAGATGCAGGATTCCGGGGCCCGCAGATGCAGGATTCTGGGGCCCGCAGATACAGGATTCTGGGGCTCACAGATGCACGGTGCAGAGCACCAGCGTTCTGGCTTGCCTGCAGGATGGTCGTGGCTCACTGCGGGGAAATCCAGGAGTTTACATAGTAACCTCTCTTCGCCCGGGGAGTGGAAAAAAAGGGGTCCTTTAGGAGCAACATGATTTTAGAAGCTGGTGGGAGGGTCACAGGAACAGAGTGGCCCTTACCGGGCAGTGTCACTTTCACTCTGAAGCAATCGCACTGCTCTCTAGCAATGCATCTGGGAAGCCTGCTGGGTTTCACCACGCAGCAAGTGGAAGATGTTGTCCTCCTGTGCTCAGTCATTGGACAGGAACACCCCCTCCTCACGGGGTCATGGCCTCCCTCCTGCCCTAAAGCACTGAAACACTTAACACTTCGTGGCATTATCTGGGGCCCTGTCATGCACTTCTAAAACTTCCATTTGGAGACTGTGCTACAGACATGTCTGCATGCTCTGTGTTCCTAGCTCGGCATCGCTTTGTATGCACACATTTCAATGTATCACGTATGCTTTGGATACAGTGACTATTTGCTATTTGGTATAGGTATTTGGAGTAAAATGTGTCTCTCTTTAGTAAAAAGAAAGCCCACACTTGGCCTCAGGAGGAGAAATGTCTAAAAGGGACAGATGTCTCGAAGTAACTTTGCAGGATGATCCCCACCTGTCCCATCATGTTGCACAGGGGCTCTGCTGCTGACACCAGACCCGGCTGAGGACAGAGGCCTTTCCCTGGCTTCCCTGACAAGGACCGAGAACCGTGTGGTTCCATATAGCGCCACCAGCCACATGTGGTCATTTACATTTCAAGTCCTTAAAGGGAAATAGAGTTTTAAGATCGGTCCTCTGCCACACTTGAAGCCATGCATTCAAGGGCAGGAGCTCCCCGCCGCCCAGCGGCTCGTCGCTCCGTGGGGGGCAGAGAGTGGAGCAGCCTTTCCCTCATGGCAGCACGGGCTAGCCCCATGCTCTTTCTTGCTCTTTCTTCCCGGAGTCAGGGGACACAAGCTTCTACCCCCTGCCCCCGAAAATGCTGCCTGTGGAGAGTGGATTGCAACAGTTGCCACTTTTCCACATGTGGACCTGGATCCTTCCTGTTTCCTTAAAGGGCTCTGACCCCAGGGTGCCCACATCCTTCCGATGAGACCCAGAGTCTTGTCCACAGGATCTGGCCCGGCCCAGTCATCTGCATAGTGACATTTACACTACAGCCTTCCCCGACACACGCATGCACATGCATGTCACACACATGCACAGAGCACACACGTCTCATGTGTGGACATAAGCATGCACAACAGAGCATGCACACATGCAGGCACACCCCACACAGAGCGCACCTATCACACGCATTGCAGGTACACACACACACACACATCCGGATAGCCTAGCTCAGTGACAGGTCAGTAATGAGTCGCAGAGAGATGGAGTGGTTTCCAGTTGTTGCCCTGGAGCAATCCCGAGGGAACACAGCCTTAGAGAGTTACTAACTGATGTGTCCTTGGTTAAGCATACTTGGTTCAGTATAGTTCTGGAAGAATCAACTAGTTTCTTGTTCAAGAGGATTTTGAGGTAATGGAGAAGACTTTAGTACTTGTTCATTTCTCTGCAGTTAAAAAAAAAATCCAACATCATTTTCTCAAAATATTTGGGATCCGAGTTTCTGTCCATTTAGAAAGGGACGTCTGAAGAGGGAACACATTCCAACTAAGGCAGAAGGAAGAAGATCATACAGATCCCGTGCCAGAAAGCAAGGTCTTTATTTCCGGGAGCATGCACTGTGTGCTCACGTGTGCTGAGCAGAGGGGCGGGTGTCCTGGGGAGGCAGTGCTTGTGGGAGCCTGTGACTGCACAGGTGCCCGTCCCGCCAGGTGGGACCGCCCAGCTGGGCGCTTGTCCCTGTCCCCGAGGTGCCAGCCCTGCCTCGCCCTCCGTCTGTGTACTTGGCCTGTTTCTGGGATTCCTGTGCTGCTTCTTTGGGCGAGAGATAAAGCAGCACAAGATAGCAATTCTGAAGGGTTGGGGAATTCTAGACCTTCCTTTCATGATTCAGCCTGTTGTCAGGAAGTGTAGCAACACGGGCTTCCTAAACTTAGCTCGGCGCCCCGCCGCCCGCCTGCGCCACTGACAAGGCGTCCAGGGGCGAGAGGCGCTCTCACCTGCGGGACTGTGTTCGCGGTGCTGCTGTGTCTGAGGATTCGGGGTGAGGATCCCCGTCAGGGCAAGGGTGTGCCGGAATGCCGCCTGCACACTGCTGCCTCTTCCCCAGCCATGTTACTGCTCGCTGCCCGGGGCCGGCTCTGTCTGGGTCGGCGTGGAGCCCCAGAACCTTCGGTGCAGAGGCGGCCGGCCTGGAGCAGCAGTTCTGTGTACCCCCAGCGCCAGCCCCCCGGCTGCACCAGTCACCTGGAGAGCGTCCAAACCCCACAGATGGCTGGCCCCGCCCCAGGAGGCTCTGAGCAATTTGGGGCTGGAGCTCCATCAGCAAGCACTTTAAACAGTGAATCACCCAGGCTATTCTAAGCTGTAGAGTCAGGGTGGAGAAGCATTGCTGTGGTCTAGAACTTCCTTGGGTTTGTTAGTCGAGCTTGCTCAGGAACGCAGACCTCTTAGGATTCCTGCGTGAGGAACGCCTTGGGCAGCAGGTGTCCTGGGGCTCCGACACGGTGGCGGTGGCGGGCACAGCGTCTGCACCACGGACAATCGTCTGTAGTGGTTTTGAAGCAGGCATCTGGAAGGGGGGGTAGCCCTGCTCGGGCCTTCCGATTCCGGGTAGACCATCGGAGCCTTCCTACCATCCATGGCACTGTGGTCCATGGTCCATGTGCCCCCGCCCCCAGCCGCAAGCCCACTGGACCATCTGGCCCCTCGGGATCAGCTCCCGCCCTCCGGCCTCGAGGGTGGCCGGGGAGAGCTCTGAGGTCGGTCATTCAGGCTCCCTGATAGGCTCCCGGGCTAGAGAATCCAGGGGAGAAGTCCTCTGGTTTCTGAAAAGTGACTTGAATTAAACCTCTAAACGTCTGTTCCGTTCCTTCATTGAACTTTAACGCTCTGGGGACATAGATCTTGTCTATTGGGGTCTCCTTTGTCTTTCTAATGTTTTTGCGCTGAATTCTTAGTGGATTTGCCTTTCAACTTTCTCGAGCTACTCCACCCTGTCCTTCGTGCGCTTCCATAACCGAGCGCCTGTTCTCCCTCTGCTTTCCCGCCTTCCCCGACCTCTGCCGCTGACTTCCCGTGACCCTCCCTGCCTCCTCATCTCCTCCACCAACGTTTGTGTCTCCAGTTTGAGCTTCTGTTGTAACCAAGCGATTATCCTGGTAAGTGCTTTGATCCCATGGCTTTGTGTGTGGCCTTGGCTTCATCTGCCCCTTGGGACAGTCTTCCGGTGAATGTTCTTTATGCTCCACCTGTCTGTCTTACTGCTTGTCTCCTTGGGTTCTCTTAGTGTCACTGTGCCGACCCAGGGCAGGTTCCTCCCTTGGAAATGAGTCATGTTAGGGAGTGGTCCAGGGTGGATTCCAGGCCAGCAGAGTTTTCCTCTTCTCAGTAATGCTGTGTGTGTGTGCGTGTGTGTGTGTGTGTGTGTGAGAGAGAGAGAGAGAGAGAGAGAGAGAGAGAGAGAGAGAGAATTGGCTTAATATTTGTTTCTTCCCAAGGAGCCTGCCGGCCATTCAGAATCTCTTCTCTGCCCTCAAAACATGGTTGATCCCCCACTGCTCTGTGGGAGCCCTGCTCTGTGGGCTTTTTGCCCGAGGTCTGTAGCTGCCCCCGTGTTCCCTGAGGGTCTTCGTGCTCCCGGGGTGAGCCTTTGCTGCATTGGGTCCTGCTCCCACAATCTGTTGTTTGGGGTTAGAGGGGTCTACTACTGATTCCCTGGCATGTCTCCTTCTGGTTCTCGTTGTGGGGTTATTTCAGAGAGGCACTGGTCATGACATCCTTACTTTGTCAACACGCGTGCTATCTGATGTTTTGCTATTTATCTTACAGAACGTTTGTCATTTTTTATTAAACGACTAAGTTTCTGCGGGAAGAGTTAAGAATAAACAGAAAATACATTCAGAATGACCAAAAAGAGTTCATGTGGCACTCTTTGCTTCTACCAGCCTCTCCGATCTGCGTGGCCAAGCAGGGCTGTTTCCTCGGCTGGCTCTGTGATCTCTTCAGCACGTTGGTTTATGGACCAAGTTCCACGAGCCAGGAACCGTGCTAGGTGCTGGGGCTGTTAGCAGTGGCCAAGATCCTTCCTTGCACTCAGTCTGTTTCTGGTCAGACTGCAAAAAACAACAGGAGCCCAGCCCCAGGCCTTGATCACAGATGACTTCGTTTATTCCTCATGACAACCATCTTTTTGGCGGAAATTTTAAATATACAGAAAAGTGCAGCCACACTCATAATTAACAAATGTTGCCATTTTACCTTTTTCTTCCTCTTTTTTTTTTTGTTCTGCCCTTATATCTCCTCAAAGAACATTCCACATAAAGTGAAAGCTACATCCTTTGTATGGAGAGTAATTTGCCCAACATCAGAGAGTTGGTGAGCAGCAGGGCTGATGTTCAGGCTCCGGTCCCTATGGGGGCAAAGGCTGCTCACTCATTCTCTTATTTACTTTGCGCGTTGTCATGTTGTTTTATGTACACAACACTGATTGGCTGGCCTATAGCAAATATCAACCTGTAATAGTGGGCCAGGCAGGCTTGTCTCATGCCGTGGACTGATTTTTGATATATGTATATCAAACCTATGTTTTTGAGGATGCCAGGAAATTTTTGCAGAGCTGACAAATACAGCAAGATGGGGTTGGCAGGAGCGAAGACTAAGCGAGGTTTAAGTTTTGCAATACTACTTCTGTCTCCTTCCCGTTGCATGCATTTTACAATAACTACTTACTTGCCCATCTCATCTGCGTGTGACCGTGGATACCCTTGTGAATGTTCAGGAAGTCACTCAAAATGGGTGAAGGATGAATCTACAACTTACATTTAGCATTTTCTATAAGACAAGGTACACTCAATCCCCACAAGTCGCAGATTCTGTGTCTGCGAATTCACGTACTCACTGAAATTCACTCAAGACCGCAGACCCGAAGCTCACGGGCTCTCAAGGTCCTTTGCGGACGTGCAGACGGCAGCAGGGTGTTGACTCACCGGGCCACGCGCGCTCCCAGCTGGGGCGGATGAGGCGCACTCTGCCCACATGTCATCTTTGTGTCAATTGAGTCTCACATTTTAAAAAAAAAATTCTGCTTTTTGTTGGTGACTTTGCAGTTTAAACCTGCCTGTGACCCTAGCACTGGAGTGCTGCGTGGTGCCCCTCGGGCGCGAGGCTGTGATGTGCCTTCTGGGGAAAATACATGTTAGATGGGCTTCCTTTGGACAGGAGTTGCCATGTTGCTGGCCATGGGCTCAGTGTTAATTAATTAACAATATTCAATCAGGTGTCTTAAAGCAGAAACACACCTAGAACAAGACTGTGTGTTGACTGGTTGATGGGAGTGTGTGACCACGGACCCCCAAGAACAAGCCTGTGTTTCCTCTCAAAACAGTGGTTCTTTATCCACTAACTTGGTGTTCAGGGCAGCTTTTTAGGACATGATTACCACACCCACGGAGAATTGATTGTATTTCGTTTCTTGTACAAAGCAGGGAAATAATTTTTAAAACCAAGTTGGATTAGACCGTTTTTGTAAAGAGACATGATTTTGAAACAGATGAGCCATTTTACAATACAGCGAAAATCCCTTAGCCCTGCATTTCTTATTAACTAATGAGGTGACAGATTCCTCTTGAGATCCTACAACGTGCCTGGCACCAGGCTGGTACCTGGGGGACATCAGGGAACAGGTGTGCAAGTCAGATCACCAACCTCAGGATTCAAAACAGTGTCGATGACTTGGTATTTCTGTTTAAAAGGGTAGCAGGCCCAGTGGGTTCTCCAAACAAGAATATTCGAATTCTCACACAAGTGGTTTTCTTTTTTTTTAAAGATTTTATTTATTTATTTGAGAGAGAGAGAGAGACCCAGCGAGAGAGGGACCACAAGCAGGGGGAGCGGGAGAGGGAGAAGAAGGCTTCCCGCAGAGCAGGGAGCCCGACGCGGGGCTCGATCCCAGCACCTTGGGACCATGACCTGAGCCGAAGGCAGACGCTTAACGACTGAGCCACCGAGGCGCCCTCATAGCCGGTATTTCTGAGTAAATATCTTTCTCATAACCAGGGAGTGACTTTATGGCGGGTTTACTTCCAACTGCACAAGTTGGCAACTGACGATGATGTAGTAAAATACACACCCACTGAGTGGGGGTTGGGGTCCCTGTGGCTCACGCTGCTCAGGCCCCCGGGTCATGGGAGGTCATGTTCAGCACAGGCTGACTCAGAAGGTGGGAGGCAGAAATCTTGGGGGCACATTAGGGCGGCAGTGGGCATTTTCCTTCAGTGGCTCTGTACTGCTTCATACAGCTCAGGGGCAAGGAGATGGGTCCACACTGGCAGCGTGCCCAGGTCCCCACCAGAAACTGGTCCAGAGCTTTGTTTTTTATCAGGTATTTTGAGTTCCTCCAATGCACATGCAATTTATAAACTAGGGGATAGGACAGGAGCTCTTAAATGGCCATGTTGGTGAATTTCTGAAGGCTGACTGTGGACTAATTTGAGAGAGAGAAACTCCCATGGGTTGCAGTCTTAAACAAGGCCTCCACTTGCTTGGTTTTTTCTCTCTAAATGTCTCATTTTAAAGATACCTGGAAAATGTTTTACTCAGGTGTGGTAAGGCACACAGACATGGAAATGACTGTTGTGAAGGAAGAAGTCTTTATGCTCACAGGTCCCTAGAAACAGGAGGTACTGCGTGCACTGCCACACGAGGAAGCACCAGGGTCAGTCAGGAGGCAGAGGGAAATGGGGGAAAGTGGGCGAGAGCCCTTGTCGTGGTTTCTGCAGGAAAGGCAAGCCAGGGTAAGCAGGCTTGAGATCAGCTCTTCTGAATAATTCCACTGGGTTCTCGGGCATAAGGGCTGTCCACATTGCCGGATACCTGGCCCTAGGGTGTGAGAGCCTAGGGATTGGTTGGCTGGGATGAGAAAGGCTTACCTGTAGGAGAGAGAGACCTTTACTGTCTGCAGAAATTGTCCTACCCTGCGAGGGGCGGTCTCTTCTGGGATCGGCAAGACCCAGGCATCAGAACATCAGAAATACAGAAAATAAGAAGAATAAGAAAATAATGGGAGAAATGATTTATACAAGCCTCCTGAGGTTCTTATGGTGACGACTGAGAAAGAGCCCCTCATGACTGGAAAGGGGGGGCGAGGAATCATTATGAAATGCCCCCAGAGCCTTCCCCACAAGAGGCTCCTATCCAGGGAGAAGACCTTGTCACTGCTGTGTCCCAGCTGAAGCACGGGGATTCTTCATCCTCCACCCCCCTCGTGTCACCTGAAGGCCAAAAACTCACACACCCCGTCGTTAATGGGGGTAAGGCTTCAAGTAAATGGATTGGAACATAGCAGACAGGAAACGGAGTGTGGGGCTGGGGAAAAAGGAAGCTAGACCACTGGAGAAACACTTGGGAAGGTCACAGCCTTGTGGCCCTGGCTCACTGAGAGCCTGAGAGTTAATGGCAATGTTATGGGAAGCTCCCCTTCCTGTGTGCCTTACCTGCACACCGACAGGGCATAGCGTAGCACTGGATGGCAGCTGAAAGAACAAAGGGCAAACAGTCCTCTGAGAAGGGGTAGTCGGGGAAACGCAAAGGCAATAGAGCACATAGAAACAAGACACAGAAGAATACGTAGTCTTGCACCTGTAGCTACGGAAAGCATGAAATCCTAGTATAGGAAGATAAATCCTCACGCCTCAGTTCCTATTACCTGATTCAACACTGCCAGGTTTCCAGCAACAGCAACAACAACAACCAAACCAAACCAAACCAAACCAAAACAAAACAAAAAAACATTTCCAGGTTTCAATAAAAAGTTACAAAGCATGCTAAAGGGGAAGCAAAACTACAGTCACCACAACAAGGATCCAGGAAACCCACAGAAAGAACCTAAAGACAGAGGGAAAAATCTTGAGAAAAGCCAGAGAGGGATGGAGACCCTATGCACAGAGAAGCGAGAAGAGTTCTTTATGGCAGACTTCCCATGATAAACTCTGCAAACCAGAACTGGCGTTGTGAAATATTTGAAGTGTTGAAGAAGACGACACAGGCACAAGCCTAGACTCATATCTAGCTCAAGTATCCTTCAGGTGTGAAAGAGAAATCAAGACTTTCTTGGACAAACACACACGAAGAAAATTCCCCACCAGCTTGGTGACCCCACAAAAAAAATACTGAAAGAAGTTTTTCAGGCAGAAGGAAAAGAATAGAGATCTGAAACTTAGACCTGCCTGAAGAAAGGAAGAGCATCGGAGAAGGAAAAAGTGAAGGTAAAGTAAAATATTTCACTTTTCTAATTCTTAATTGATCTAAAAGGCAGATCGTTCGTTTGAAGCAATAGAAGTAACAGCGTACTAGTGGTTCTCACATGTCCCTAAGCGGAAGGAATGGCAGAGCTGTCACAGATGTTGGGAGGGAAGAATAAGTGTGCTGTTAGGAGGTGACTGTACTGTACGTGAGGCAGATAGTGTCATTGGAGAGTTAGACTTCAAATTTAGGTTTCAAGTGTACATTGTAAACTCCAGGGCAACAACTAAAAATTTTTTTAAAAAGTTATGCTGGGAGGATCTACTGTGGAATTACATAAAATGCTTGAGTAAAACCAGAGAAAGAAAAAGAGGGAGCAAAGAGACAAAGAACAAATGCAATGAATAAAAAAGTCACAAGTGTGTTGGATAGCAGTCCAACTAAATCAGTAATCACTTTCAGTGCAGATGTTCTAACTATACCACTTAAAGTACGGAGTTTATTTTATTTTATTTTTTTAAAGATTTTATTTATTTATTTGAGACAGAGAGAATGAGAGAGAGAGAGAGAGAGAGCACGCACATGAGAGGGGGGAGGGTCAGAGGGAGAAGCAGACTCCCCGCCGGGCAGGGAGCCCGATGCAGGGCTTGATCCCGGGACTCCAGGATCATGACCTGAGCCGAAGGCAGTCGCCCAACCAACTGAGCCACCCAGGTGCCCCGAAGTATGGAGTTTGTAGGAGTGGGTCAAAAACATGACCCAACCATATGTTCTCTACAAGGAAAACCTATCTTAAATGTAAAGACACATGTGGATTAATAAAGGAATGGAGAAGTATATTCCCTGCTAACACCAATTGGAATAAAGATGGAATAGGTACATTAATTTTAGCTAAAACAGACTTGAGAAAACAGAAGACTGTCAGGACTAAAGAGGAGTGTTGCCTAACAATAAAGGATGCGTTATCCAAGGAGACAGAACAATCTTCGATGTGTGTGCACATAAGAACATCAGAATACACAAGGCAAACACCAATAGAACTGAAAGGAAAATAGGCAAATCCACTACTGTAATTGGAGATCTCCATCACCTTGTCAGTAATTGGTAGACTAAGTAGCTAGAGAATCAATAAGGGTACAGTGACCTGAGCAGCACCTTCAATCCCATTGATCTACTCGACACTCATAAAATATTCAATCCAACAACACAAAAATACACATTCTTCTCAAACGCACATGGAACATTCATCAAGGCAAAGCACATTCTTGGAAAACATATGTCAACATACTTAAATGAATAAAAAATAATATAAATTATGTTCTCGGAATACAATGGAATTAACATAGAAATCAGTAACAGAAGGATAGCTGTAAAATCCCCAAATATTTTTAAATTAAACAACAGACTTCTGAATACTTTGAGGGTCAAAGAACAAGCGTGAAGAGAAATGTAAAAGTATTTTGAACAGAATAAAGGTAAAAATACAACTTAAAATTTGTGGGATTTCGCAAAAATAGTGCTTAGAAGGAAATTTATGGAGTCAAGTGCAAACATTAGATGAAAGGAATATATAAAATTCGTAACCTATGCTTCCATCTTAGAAAACTGTAAAACAAAAGAACAAATAAGGCCTAAAGCAAGAAGAAAAGAAATAATTAAACTGAGAGCACGAATCCTTGAAATTGAAAACAGGGAAACAATAGAGAAGAGACAAATTACCAGTATCAGAAATAAAAGAGATGTCATCACTACTAATTTCATGGACATCAAAAAGACAATGACCAAATAGTGTGGAAGAGTCTGATCTCACAAATGTGATGACATACATGCAACAGACTAATTCCTGAAAGACACAAACTACCAGGACTCACAGAAGGAAAAATAGCCTGAATGGCCCTGTCTCTTCATTTTAAGTCAATAATTTAGTAAGCTCCCCGCTGCCTGGAAAAAAAAAAGAAGTTCCATGCTCAAATGGTTTCATTGATGAATTATACCATACATTGAAGGAGGAAATTATAACAATTTTCAACCATTTTTCTCCTCCAGAAAATAGGAACAGAGGGATGGAGACATCAGTGTGACCTCATGTTTAGGTTAATATAGATCCAGATGGATATATAGAGAGAAATGCTTCAGATGGTGCTCAGATACACCTGAAGTGTACTTGTGTGCATACTTTCTTTCTCTGTCATCTGAGAGGGTCTAGAGGCAGTGACATCTTAGGAGCAGCGAGCACACCTTGTGCCCAGATCTTGGTCTCTAATACCACCGTCTGTCACAAGGAATAGAGAAATGAGAGGGTGTGGGAGTGGAACAAGAAGCATACTTGAGACACCTGCAGTACCTTTACTGCCAGAAATAAGGAAGTGCCCCCCCAAAACAAAACAAAACAAAAACCACAATGCTAGAGCCATTTGAACAGGGCACAGGAACCAGCTGGAAGGGTTCCCGGTGGCGACACTGGGATCATCAGAGCAACAGAATAAAGTAGTATTGGATTAAAACCTAATGCATAAAATAAATATCCTTGAATCCATACTTACACAAATAAATGATTGAATAAATAAATAAGAGGGGGACAATAGACAGTTCTACTCTGCAGAAGGATTCCAAATAACTTTGTAGATACTCTGCACTCTAGGAGTAGAAACATACCTCCCCTCTCCCGATGTGTGGACGGCACAGAGTTTCTTCCTTCCAAAAAGGGGGCGGGTTGGGAGAGTAGGGGGTGAGAGATCACCTTTACAGTGGAGAAACCCGACAAACACCAGCTCTGCTAGGTGTCAAAGATTAACACTAACGGTGATAAGTCACATCGATAGCGTGCACCCCTGATCTGATGTGAGGAGCCTGGCACTTTCCCTGTGTGGTCTTTCTCCCCAAAACACGTAACTCCAGTCTAACCATGGGAGAAACATCAGACAACCCAGTTGAAGGACCTTCTACAAACCACCTGAGCAGTCTTCCTCAAAACTGTCAAGGTCATCCAAAACAAGGAAAGTCTGAGAACCTGTCACAGCCAAAAGGTGCCAAAGGAGGCATAAGAACTAAATATAGTGTGGTATCTTGGGGGGGGGGGTATCCAGGAACATAAAAAGAAGGCATTAGGTAAAAAAAAAACTAAGGAAATCCAAAGAAAGTAATAAAGTGTGGGCTTTGGTTAACAATAATGTGTCACTGTTTGTTCACTAGTTGTGAGGGATGTCCCGTAGTCCCGTAAGATACTAACGACAGGGAAACTGGGTGTGAGGAGTATGGACACTGTACTATCTTTGCAATCTTTCTGTAAATCTAAATACATCCTAAAATTTAAAGTTCATTTAAAAAGTAAAAGAGAGAGAGATGGATCGATACCATCTCTGCCCTCCTCGGGGAGACAGGCATTCATCAAATACACTCATCTAAGCAAAGATCTATTAAAATTAAGTCAGAACTGTGGTCAGTAGTGCAGAGGAAGGGGCAGGGTACCTTGAGGGGCACTAGGTGGTCTGGGAGCACCCGAGGGTGCCATACTGAGAGAGCCCAGGGGGAGCGACTGGGGGAGAGCCGATTGACCCTGAGATCAGAGGGCGGAAGGTGGAAGACCAGTCCATTAGCAGAGAAGTGGTGTGACCAGGTTTGTTCGAAGGGTGGGCATGTTTGGAAGGTAAAATGGGTAGGATTGGTGACCCAGCGACACGGAGTCTTAAGCTCCCTGAGAGGACGTAGATTTTTGTCTTGAGCAGCTACACGGATGGCGTAGTGGGGTGTAAGTCCTCAGACCCGAGCATGTGAAATCACACATGGCCGGACCCCACCCCCACGGCTTCTGATTCTGCAAGCCACATGGAGCCTTGATGTTTCCCTTTGCATTTCTTGCAAGCTCCCCGTGATGCTGGTGTTGCTGGTCTCAGGGCTGCACATGGAGAACCTCTGTTGTGAGGTGACAAGGAAGGAGCTCGGAGTTTGGCCAGCAAGGCCTGAGCTTGCGTTAGATTGTGCTGGCCGAGGGGCCTGTTCCCACGCCCCAAGTGCCTCCGAAGTCTGTAGCTAAGGAAGGGCTGGCCTCCAGCACTGGCTCTCCCATGACTACCCGTGTGTCCTTTGGGAGGTAAGTGACCTCCTGGGCTCAATGCCAGGCCGACGAACCTGGGTACCACTACCTTTAGGGATGCGGGCAAGTCAGCTGATGCCCTGTGAGCCAGCACTTGTGAGCCTCCCTTTGCCATCCTGTCATCCGGGTCACCGTCCACCGTCACCCTCACGGTTCTTCCTGGCCAGGCCAGCCCTGAAGGTGCATACCTGGCCTCTCCACAGCTAGAGTTTATCGTCTGTAAGATGGTAATGAGCTTGCATGGAGCTGTCATTTCTATAGGCCTGGGATGCAGTTTGGCTTCTGTTACTTTTCTGAACACATCCTTGCGAGTCCCCTGGCCACAGCAAAGTAGACCCTCCGGTGGACTCCTTCCTGCGGCTGCTGGCATATGGTGAGGGTGTCTCTCCGTGTTGCATGTCCTGTGATGTTTCAGAGTGGGGGCTGGCCTCTCCCAGCTCCCTTCCCAAGTGTGGGAGACAGCAGAGCCTGGATTGTGAACTTCAAAGTCGTGGGTGTGTGTCCTGCTGGTACCTCGAATGGCCGCCTCCCAGGAAATCTGGGATGGGATCGGAGAGAGCTGGTACCTGCTCTAACTCCGCACATGGGCCCTCCTGACATGAAGACCATGTCTGCTCAGCCTTGCCAGCCCCCTGCCAGGAGTTGGTATCCTGATAAGATTACTCTAGGATTTCTCTCCTATTTGATCCAGTTTTATAGGGGAATTTGATACTCACAATGTCTTGGGGCTTTTAAAAAATATATATAAAATACCCACGAAAATTTTGGCATGCCTCACTTAGCACTTAGGTTCCTTTAGTAACACAAAATTCATTTCGTAAGAACTCTTGGGGCCGTTACCGTCACTGGGGACTCAGTGCAACAGGCTCAGCAGTGTTCATTGGCACGGCCCTTAGAGGCTAGTCTGTTCCAGCGGGATCGGTGCCCTTGGGGTTGGCTTCATCTGAATGCACCACTGAAGGAAGCCCATGGCATGGAGGATCCGCACCTCTGCTTTCCGGTTGGTTTTGTGCGGAGGCTGGAGGCGTAGGCCCACTTCCCTTACAGACGTGCTCCAGCTGCAGGAAGGACTCCGGCTTGGAGGGGCTTGTCTTCTGCTTTGTCTCATTGCCGCTGTTCTCCCTTTGAAAGCTTCTCCCCATCTCTGTGGGCTTTTCCCCCTCCCACGCTCCCTTGCTGTCCCGGGCTCCTGATTCCAGACCTGTGCTTAAATCCAGGAAAGGAAGGCAGGTGGAATGTGTGGGAGTCGAGCACGTCCAGAACCCTGGCCTCCCGCTTTCCACCCCCCACCCCCGGGGCGTCTGCAGGAAGGGGTTTGCGCTCAGGTTTCAGCAAGGCCACATCTGTGCTCGCGTCTTTCCCCACTGCAGCCCACGTTCTCCTGCCGAGCACAGGCGAGTGCCATTCCGGTCCTTTCCTGCAGGCGTCATGTGGCCAACCACCCTTCTTCCTGTCATATAGCCTTGGCCACCTACTCAAGCACGGGGTGTGCTTGTGTCACGGGTTCGTGATATCCAAGAGCATCATCCTAAGCTTCTGAGATGTGATGCAATCATGGGTCCCCCACAGACATGCTTGCCCAGACTAGGGAATGGTGGGTGGTAGTGACTTTTACTATATCTTGAGCAACGCTTTCTGTGGATGTCCTAACCCTTGTTAGCTCATCCCTACGTGTTTAAATAAGGTGGTTTGGTTTCTCCAGCAGCCGCAGGGCCCCTGTGGTTCGTGTGAATGAGGCGCAGGGGTAGGTACCCCAAAAATAGTGTCCAGAAGCTGAAAACCTCAGCCAGGCACCTCTGGATGGGACAGGAGGAGCCTAGTCTCTGTGGGCTTCCCTGGAGTGTTCCCTGCAGCAGGACTCAGGAACACAAAGCTGTTTTGCTGCTTGTCCTGTTTCCCTGCGTGGTTTGCCACATGAAGAGGCCGAGAGAGTGATGGGTCACGCTCGGTGTTGTCCTGTCAACGTCATTGCTTGCATTTCTCCTGCTTTTGGGACACCATGGTTGGGTGTCTGGGCACCCGCTGGCTGCAACGCCACCCCCTCCCTTTGCAGGAGAGCAGGAGAGGGACATGACCTCGTGGCGTCTTGGACGGCATCCTGTGCTCACCAGGTCTCCTTCACTCGACCCAGCTCCTGTGTTAACAAGCACGTCCCCCCACCTAAGTCCCGCCCGGGCTGTGAACGTTTGTGCGTGCCAGGAGCCCAGTGGAGAGGCCGGGCAGACGCAGCCCCACGTCCCCAGTCCAGGCTCGGCCCGCCTGCCACCTCCTTTCCTCCCTGGCCCCTGAGGGTGGACGTGGCTAGCTCATCTCTCTGCTCAGCCCACGTGAAGTGTGAAATGCCGGCTTGTAGCAGATCTCTCAGCAGTTAGAGAGCTCCCCTTCTCCAGGGAAGCTCTTTGCAATCCAGACTCACCCTCTCTGTGCTAGGCCTGCTGGGCCTGAGCCGGAGCGGGACCCCTGCTTCCGGGGCTGAGTCTGGGCCAGGCCTGAGGGCCGCATTCGCCAAGCTCAGGGTGTAGGTGAGCAGGAGCTCCCTCCAAGAAGCTGAACCTGCATCAGCTTTGGCCAGTCCCAGCGGGAGGCAGGAGAGGTGTAGACAGCCGAGGCCCTGGCGTTCTTGCAGTCCTGGGGTACACGCTGGGCCCCGGGAGTGGACCTCCGCTCCCCTGAGCCACTTCTGCTGCTGCTCTTCTGGAGGAAAGTGACTTTCTTTTCCCAGAAAAATCACTTGCACATAGATGCTCAACCAACATAAAGAATACATGAATGATTTATATTTTAACGTTAAATTCACTTACAGTGGGCTGGTCGCTTATTTGCAACCAAATATGTTGAGAGTGAACATTTATGTTGACATCAAAGCACAATATCTGTGAGTTGTGCTGATACGTCAAGGGAGAGGCATCAGGTAGGCTTAGAAGCAGGGTTCTCTTGTGGAGCCTGAAACTCCAGACGTTGGCTAAGAGGCATCTGTCTTTCCTTGGTGCATTGTTAGGGCCCGCAAGTTCTGGCAGCATCGCAAAAGGGCTCGGGTTTGAAGGTTTGCATGATATTTTCAAGTACTGAAACTTCTCCTCTATTTCTAAATATTAGTAAAAAAAAAAGTCACTTTCTCCAGCCTTAGATTTACTTTTTGTTTCTGGAAATGTGTCTCTGTATTCTGAGAAGCTGTGCTTTCCCCCAGATACAGAACAGGGGACGCTCGGAGGAGATGGCGCTGCATGGCTCCACCTGGGGAGACCGGGCCTGCAGCGGCATGGCCAGCCAGCGGCCTCCGGGAGGTTGGGACAGTGCTGTGGGGCAGTGTCCCAGAGGGCGAGCCCCTATCACTCAGGAAGCCGGTGGACACGGGCCTGACTCAGGCCGGGTGCCACGGGTTCTGTTTCTCTGTGGGTGGCCACAGCGTCTGTGTCCACGTGTTTTGTCCCACACGGCAAGATCCTGCTGTGGGAGGCAGCGCCCACCACCCTCTGCAGAGCGGCCCAGGGTGGTCGTCTGACCGCGTCTGCCCCTTGCACCTGCCCAGGCCAGGTCATATGTCGTAACTAATCAACCAGCCCTGGCCCAGCCCAGGAAGCTCTATTGCCCCTGCAGACTGGGCTCTTTCCTCTTTCTTATGAAAATGAATCAAACCCACAGATGAGGTTGTTCCTTTTACACAAGTCCCACACTGAATTTTCTCAGCTTCGAGCTGCAGAGGGAATTCCCAGGCAAATTTTTATCAGGGCTGCTTTGCATTGAGGTGGTTGTGTGGCTCTGAGCATCATAAGCCAAGCTATCTTTTTGTTCCCCTCCATGGCAGGGCTCTGGCTGAAGTGGTCCCCAAATTTTCCCCAGAGTGCCATTCATTTCTGCCACTGTCACCTCAGTCCATATTCTCTGGGGAGGCTCTGGGGCGCAATGATGCAAAATCAGCCACCTTAGCTGGCTAAGCGCCGATGAAGATGTTCTCTGGAGGAAGTGGGGGAAACAGCACCTGCAGGAACCATGGTTCAGTGGGTCTTCAGAAAAGCAGACATCTTCAAGCACTGGTCTGGGCCTCTGACTACCAGGACAGATAGGGCTTAAGAAAAAACAGAAGTACGAAGACATAGCCTACCTCTTCACCGGCTAAGGTTGAAAGCAGTGAAACAAACATGGATTTAGGGAACGTAGTCTTATCCCAAGGCAGCGTTGTGCATCTCTGTCCGGGGAGAGTGAGCAAAATTGGGTAGTCGGTCCTCATTATGTACAGATTCCACAATTATGAATTCACCTTCTCGCTGAAATGTTTTTGCAAGCCCCAGTCAGTACTCACCTCGTCTGCGTGGTCATTTGTGGTCATGCTCAGAGCAGTAAGTCTCCTCACATGCCCGTTCCCAGCCGGGGTCCAGTAGGTCTACACTCTGCCTCCTTGTCCGGTCTGGGCTCACACTGCAAACGAGTGTCCTTTTCGTGGTCTATTTACTGCCATGTTTTTTGCACCTCTTTGTGCTTTTGGTTGGTGAGTGTGTTGAGGATGGCCCCAGGCTTAGCGCTGCATGCCACGTCGTGGTGCTGGGGCACAGTTCCTTCCACGGGACTCTGCTTGTTTCCGACCTTCCCTGTCCTTTGCTCACAGTGATGGTGGCAGTGAATTTCACCAGGGGATATTTGAGCATCTAATTTAGTGGTGAGGTTGCTAAGGCAGTGGAAGGAATGTGTCAGATTTGCAGGCAGCCCAAGCCGTGAACACAGTGGTTTCCAGTCAGGGGGCCTGGGGGTCGTTAGCCTCAGGGGACATTTGGAAACATCTGGAGATGGTCTGGGGTTGTCGCAGCAGGGGAATTGGGGGGTGCTACTGGCATTAGTCAGTGGAGGCCAACTGGTCATGGACAAGACAGCCCCCACCACAGAATGATCTAGCCCAAACGCTAGGAAACCCTGAGCTAAGGTAACATCGGGTGATGAACAGGAGGAACCCACAGAAGGAGTGTGAGGGGCAGTCTTAGCATGCACGTCGAGGGTAGGACATGCTTTGGCCTCTGTGGAAAGGGCAGCATTCATTAGCTAGAAGCCTAGCATCAGTCCTGGGGTGCGGAGGCCACCCACGGTCGCGCCTGGGGGACACCAAGTGCAGACCCAGGAGTGGCCTGTGCCCTACTTGTTTAGGTCCCTGTGGTGGTGGAATCAAAGCTGGCCACACTTTGAAGAGGCTCCTGGGTGAAATGGAACCATGTAGGCAAAGTGCCCAGGATGGTGAACATCCTAGAAGTAATGTCAAGTGAGGGAGGACCCTGCCCCAGGAACAGGGCTGTGAGCAAGCATGGGAAGATCGTCTGGGGAAGCAGAAGTATTCTGCAAGTGGAGGGGCGGGTGGCGGGCTGGAAGAGGAGAGGCAGGGAGTCAGGCAGCCAGGTCCATCCCCAGCGGGAGCGGGTGGTCTCAGGGAGCAGTGAGCCAGGAGGAGGCTGGACGCGTCCTCCAGGTTCTCTGACGCTGGGCTGTCATCGTATTGCCAAAGCAGCCTGCATTCACCGCAGAAACTCTAAAAAGGAGAGATGAGCATGTTTCCGTCCAACAGGCATGTGAGAGCACTGGGAAGCCCCACGGCGCTGGGGGTGCACGTCAACACTCCCAGACTTTGGAGCTCCCGTTTTAGGCCGGAAGACCTGGCTTGTGGTGAAGGTGATGAGGGAAATAAACCCTTTTAGAAGCTAAAGGTGAGTGGGGGCATGTCGTCAGCTCATGCCTCTCGGAGGAAGTGGAGGAGCGGAGACCACAGGCCAGAGAAGACCAGCCAGCCGAAGGCACAGGCACCGGGGACAGGAAGGGTCCCGGCACACAGCGACAGGAAGGAGGGCGGGGTGGCTGGATGTGGTGAGCGCAGGTGTTAAGTGGGCAAGATGAGGAGTGGCTCAGGCCAAACCAGGTAGGGTTTGGGATGTGACGGGGACAGGGAGGTGGCTCGCCACCATCACCCTGCCCGCTGTGTAGGGAGCAGACCGTGAGGTGGGGAGGTTGTGGGGAGAACTGGACCAGACCCAGCGACGTGCTTTCACGAGGGTGGCGTCGGGGGAGAGGGTGAGAAGCCGTGGCTTTGGGATGTACTTGGAGGAAAACTGATGAGGGCTCCCCGGAGAGCACCTGGTCCAGCCTCCTGCACGGAGCCCAGACACACCCGGGAGCGAGCACGCTGCCTTCTGACTCCGTGGGTCAGTGTGCTGTGACACGGAGGGGTCTGCAAACTCCAGGGTCTCGTCCTTAGCAGCTGCCTAGGGCCGGTGTCCTACCCCCAGTTAGGACAGGCTGAGGGACGAGGTGTCTGAGCAGCTGACGCCCCCTTGCAGGCACGTGAAGTTGAGTTGCCTGTCGGACATTCAGGTGGAAACATCAGGTGAGCAGCGCTCAGGTCAGGAGCTCGGTGGGCACAGCTGGGTGTGGGGTCGATGGGCATTGCCGGTAGCGGGGGCCGTGTGCAGGAAGAAGGTGAGGCTGGAGCCCCAGCCCCAGCACCGGCTTGCAGAGTAAATGAAGGAAGGAGCCATGGAAGAGGGGTTGGCAAAGAAGAGAGACTGACCCACTGAGGCAGGGCCGCTGGGCTCCATCCAGTGCTCCCGAAGGTCCAGCCAGATACAGCAGGGGGGTGACCTTGGGTTTAGCCACTTGATGACGTTGGCAAGAGCGTGAGAGTAAAGGCCGGGCAGAGGACATCGGCGGGAGAGCAGAGGGACGGTGCGGGGTTTAGCCAGTGACAGAGCAGAGGTGGGTAAGGCCACCCACAGACCTTCCAGCCCGTCTCTCCCTCCCACTCCTGACGTGGGCTTGTTTACCTGTGCATGTGGGTATCAACTTTTGAAAACAGAACTCGATTACTCTGTACGCATTATTTTGAAATCTGCTTTTTTTAATCAGCCAATATTTGTGACCACCTGCCTCGTGCCAGGAACGGTTTCGGGCGCCCAGAAGGGGTAGTGAGCACAGGCATCTCCGTGTTGGTCCCAAAGCCGGCACGCTGGTGGGGGGGCCAGACGGGAATTACACTCGCGGGAAGGTAGGGTGTGGGAAGGGATTGTGTGGCCTGTGGAGTTGAGCTGGGGAAGGGAGGGGATGAAGCCACAGAGTGGGAGATGCCCCAGGCATCACAAAACATTTGGCCGGAAAACAAGTCGCAGGCGGGGGCGGGGCTGAGTCGATGGGCACAGTGATGGAGGAAGGCGCACAGCGGGGAAGCCACCTCCGTGGAAGGCGCTGCGGGGGGGGGGGGGGGACGTGGTGAGCCCTGGGGACGCTGGCTGGAACGAGGGGACCTGTGCTGTGCAGAGGAGGTTGGAGACCAGGAGAAGGCCAGGTGGGTGCTGGGGGGAACATGAACAGGGCATCACGGACCGTGTTCATGCCCCAAACGAAATAGCCTAAGCCTGTGCCCTAACTGTTCTTGCTGGAGCCTGGATCAGAAGCACCACCACCAGACAAATGTGCCCCGTGTCCCCTGTGGCAAGTCACACCCCAGGAAAGAGCTGCTCAGCTGACATGGTGACACCTGCCCACCCCCCCCCCCGCCCCGGAAAGCCGACAGGTGCCACCTGCCTGAGGACGAGTCTGAGCTCCATCAGGGCCATGCAGGAGCACCCCCGCTCGCGCCTGGGGGGTGGGCCCTCTTCAGTCTCACGTGATGCCGTTCCACGCACCAATCACACCGGAGCGCTAGCCCCGATGCACATAGTCACAAACCGACGAATTTTGGAAAGGATAGTTGTGTTGTTAGGATTTACCCAAATTAAAAAGTACTTGTTCACATTTCAAGTAGTGTTCTTGAGGACTCACAGGTTTCAGTGGAGGCTAATGGTGGGACAGGTCTGCAGGTAGGTCTGCAGGAGAGGACAGCTGTGGCCTGTGGACCGTGCGTCAAGGGACGAGGCTGCCAGGCCAGGAGGGACGGGGCACGCTGGAAGGGCCGTGGGGCTCCTGGGCAGGCGGGCGGAGGGAGAGTAGGCGGGCACAGGATGCAGGCCAGCGTGTGCAGCTGGGGAGGATGCGTGAGGCCAGACAGCAGTAATGGAGAGAAAGGAGCACACCCCAAAGCCACTTGGAAAACAAGCCCGAGAGAACACCAGGACTGCGGGCTCCTGGCTGGGGTGGCTCCCAGGCCGGGGAAGGCTGACGGGCAGCACATGGGGGTCTCGGCCTCAGGTATGGCGAGGGGCACACCATCCACACCACCGAGATTGTTGGCGCTGGGGCTCCACGTTTTGACAGAGCCCAGATGCACCGCGCGTGGAAGTGGGCAGCGCTGGGCTGCAGGGCAGACAAGCTGGGCATGCATACGGGTGGTGGGGGCCCCGGGAGCGCCACGGCAGGGACACGGCTGGGTGCAAGGAAGGTGTACTCAGGATCCTAGCTGATGGCAGGCAGTGGCCCAAGTTGGGACACAAGTGTTCCAGGAGGATTAGCCGAGAAGGAAAAAGACTTGGAAGAGAAATCCTGCTTCTTCCCGGAGAGGTCTTTTTGTTAATGGCATCCTCAGACTTACGTGCCCCTATGGACAGCCTGGAGCAAAGCAAACCTGGCCGAGAGAGGAAGTATTAGAACCTTGGACAGGGAAAAACTGATGGTGGGTCGTCAAATGCGAAAGAGGAAGCTAGAAAATTGTTTATGTCATTAACTTATAAAAAAAAAAACCTGATGTTTTTGGGGGGGGCTTACTCAGGAGAATGGATTTGGCAGTTCTGCCTGGAGAAAATCGTTACCTCCATCAGGCAGGTGTTCTTATGTTTTATTGCTACTTGTAGGAAATTCCGTATCCTGGAGAAGCTGTTTGGCACGACTGTGTGTGTGTTCGTGTGCATTTGAGTGTAACACAAAGGGGCGTTCACTTTTCTCCCTAGGTATACAGATGGAGGTACCTAGGTAATTTTCCATTGGTGAAAAGCCCTTTTGGTTAAAATATACACTTCTTTGGATACTTTTTGAACTGGCAGCACATACGCCCTTCTCATCTACCGCCACAAGTGAGGGAAAACACTGTCCGAGTTAAAGATGCGTCCTCTGTCTTCACGCTTCCCTCCGAAGTATGTGTCCGCGTAGTGCGGGAAGTGTCTTCTCTGTGACAGATGTCCTCATCAGATGTGGACCCTGCGCTCTTTCTCTAATATCCGCCACGCAGATGGTGTGTGGTGGGTGCCGGGAGGTGGTCTGGAGAAGGACAGGGAAGGAACCGCCTGAGGCCAGGGGCACTGAAGGGACGGCCCTCTTCAGCCTCAGGGCAGCGGCTTGTGGTCCCCCCGAAGGTGCATGGGCCCTGGTGCGCACCATCCCCTCTTACGTGGTATGTGAACGTGGCTCGTATTTGGGCTGTCTGGTGTCGGTCTACCAGACTAGACCCACTAGAACCCCGGCGTCCAGGCACAAGAGTGTTCGGGGCCTGGCCCGGGTTTCGGAGGGTCAGTGGTTTAGCCATTGTCCTTTGCCGCTCCGGGCCTGACCAATGTCCCATCTTTTTTTTTTCTTGCCAGGAAGACCCCCACGTGTGCCCTCAACCTGTGACTGACAGGGACGTGCCAACATGGCGGGGAGCATGGCCGACAGCGCCAACCACCTGCCCTTCTTCTTCGGCAACATCACCCGGGAGGAGGCGGAGGACTACCTGGTCCAGGGGGGCATGAGCGACGGGTTGTACCTGCTGCGTCAGAGCCGCAATTACCTGGGCGGCTTCGCGCTTTCGGTGGCGCACGGGAGGAAGGCGCACCACTACACCATCGAGCGTGAGATGAACGGCACCTACGCCATCGCGGGTGGCAGGACGCACGGCAGCCCGGCCGAGCTCTGCCACTACCACTCCCAGGAGTCCGATGGCCTCGTCTGCCTCCTCAAGAAGCCCTTCCACCGGCCGCCCGGGGTGCAGCCCAAGACAGGCCCGTTCGAGGACCTGAAGGAGAGCCTCATCAGGGACTACGTGAAGCAGACCTGGAACCTGCAGGTGCGCCCCCGGGCCCGGGCCAGCCGCGTCTCCCCGCTCAGCGGTGCAGGCCAGAAGTGCCTGGCTGCAGGAGGGCAGCTCCCCTCCATGGGGTCACCGTTGAGAGGGCGGCCCTCCTGCCAGCGATGCGGGTCACCCAGTCACCCCGCTCACACGGGGCCCCCGAGACAGCCCTCTCGGGTGTCTGGTGTTTTTATGCCCCCGAGGGCGTAACTCTGTTCAAGCTGATGGGCTCTTGATTCTATAGCTTCCTGACGTGTCTCCAGCAGAACGTTCTGGGTCAGCACCCATGTAGCTGCAGCAGCCCGTGGGTGGATGGCTGCCTGACATTCCCTCCCGAACCCCGTCGCTCACCTGCCTGGTACCTGGTGGTGGGTACTTAATGCCGCTCGGAACGTCCCTCTGCCCATCGTTCCCAGCCCCTGGGCAGGATGACCCCCAGTACGTTGGGATGGTGCATGGGTTTAAGGAATACACGGTGACACGTTGTCATCCGGAAAGGCCCCAGGGCAGGGTGGCGGGGGGCAGCTCAGTTCCTGCCACACTCTTAACAGCCCCTGACGTCAGGAGCCACTGGGCTGGTTGAGGGTCTCCTGCGCGGACCTCTGTGTTCAGACATCTCTCTTGGGTTTCCCGTTCTGTCACAGATGTGTGACAAAACAGGCTTTTTGAGAATTTTACACAGGGACTGCTTTTCCCTCCTCAAATGGGGTCTGCAGGAGTTCACCCTTGCAGACAGATAGCAATACCCTGCTCAGCAGTTGTCGTTAGTATTATTAGATAGGCCTTAGACCATCTTTTTACCTTTTTTTAAAGTCAGATCAGATTTATGGAGTTGTGATTTATACAGGGTAAAATTAAGCTTTTTAGATGTACAGCTCTGTGATTTTTGACCAATGCAGAGCGCCACATAGGTCCCAGTGCGGTCAAGATAAGTTGCCCCCCAGCCCCCAGAGCTCCCCCCCACCTGCTTCCTGTCCCTACAGTGTTGCCTTTTCCAGAATGTCGTCTATGAACGGATACACACGTCCCCTCGTTTGTACTCATTATATTTTTATTTTTACTTCTTCTTGTCCTTTTTTAAGGTCCAATAACCCAACACGGGGTCTGCATTTACAGCCGCGGAGAATACCTCTGTTTCTCCCACGAAGCTCGGTCGGGAGGGGACCTCACCCAGCTGTCGGCCCCCTCCCGATTTTGTTTTCCGTGTTGTCACAGTTCACGTCCTCTGTGCCCTGTGGCCACATCTACAAGAACGGGCAGCAGAGTGTGGGCGCTGGGAGGAGGCCTCAGCGGGCAGATGGGAAAACTGTGTCTCCTTTGTGGCACGCACCCTGGGGCTGCTGGGCTGTAGGGGGAGGGGCATCGGCTTCTGATGCAGAACCATCAGTTTAGTGCAAGGGGGCAGGAGGCCTAGTCTCTGGACCTCAGGGATTGTGCCCGATGGTTTCTAAAGCCCCGTCCGGCTTCAAAAGGCCAACCTCTAAACTCTACGTTGTTACTTATATACTCAAAGGTACTTAAATCATATATAAGGAGCTTACAGTTTTATTTATGGTGAATGAATGAATGACCACATCAGGACTTGGGACAGATTAGAAATGATCCCTGCGTCTTTTTCTGATTTTTACTTAGTACTGCTCTGCTCCCTTCTCGTGGCAGGGTCAGGCTCTGGAGCAGGCCATCATCAGCCAGAAACCTCAGCTGGAGAAGCTGATCGCCTCCACAGCCCACGAGAAAATGCCGTGGTTCCACGGGAAAATCTCACGGGTTGAATCTGAGCAAATTGTCATGATAGGATCCAAGACAAATGGAAAATTTTTGTAAGTATGGTGTCTTTTTCCCTCACCATCTACTGCTGGGCCCATGCGGACAGTCAGAGTAACTCAGCTTCCCCATTACTGGAGCCCACGTGGCCCGGGGAAGACTCACGTGCTGTCATCTGACAACACGCACGTGGGCCCGCCATAAAGACTCTCCCAAAGCCATCCCTTGTAGTTGTGTGAGTTTTTCCCAGTCTGACCCCAAAGCAAAGACTCTTCTTGGGTACTGAGGGACATAAGATTTAAAGAAATGTCATTTTGCCACGTGTTTTGCTTTTCGTGACAAAGACAAGATGCATAACGATATCTGTGGTTATCCTTCAGAAGTATGAGTTGCAGTTTCACTGCAGCTCATTCAATCACAGCCCCCCTACCCCCAAGATCTCAGGCATTTCTTCTCTTGTGTCACTTGGAACTAAATGACAGGAGGGCAGATATCAAAGAAAACGTGCTGAGCATTTGAGCGGTTTCTTGTGAAGGATGTGATCACACGCAGGTTTGTGGATGTCAAGCCTTACAAACTCAGAAATGAGGTGTGCATCCCCGGCTCTCTTCATTGTCACCCTAGCGACCAGTGGACCTCAGTCCTCGAGATACTGGGGACGCAGGCCGCCTCGGGGCGGGTCAGAGGTCACAGATGGCATGGGGCCGTCTTAAGCGGTTGTCAGCCATATCCCCCAGATGCTGTGGCCGAGCTAACACCCCGGCGCGGCTGCTCACTTGTCTCACTGCTCAGTGACCCTCCAGAACAGAGTAACCAGGTTGGCATGTGGTGGGAGCTGGGGTGGTGATTCAGTGGGTGCAGTGGCAGCCTCCAGCAGAAATCCTGCGGGAGACAGTTTTCCTTCGTGTGGCACCTGTCTGCTCATTTCCTCCTGAGGTTTGGACCTTTACCATCTTCTTAGGAATAATTTGCATCACAAATGTCATGGGACCGTGCACGTAGCATCTTGGTGCGTGAAGTCAGCCCCAAGTGGTCTAATCCAAAGAGTGATCGAGGCCTCTCGCCTTCTCGCTGGTTCAGACACCAGCTCCCAGGCTCGCGGGGGACCAGCTGTGGTCAGAGCTGACTGCCTGCTCCCCACTCACACGGGGGTACCTGGGACAGCTGAGGGCTCAGCTGCGGGTTCCTTCCCTGGCAGCATTCTCACACCTCATCCAAGCTTTCCTATAGAATGTCGTTCCTGCCTACTTTCCAGTCCTGAAGTTGCCTTACCCGTCCATGAGGCAACGTCCATTAGAACCCACAGTTGTGGGGACTGTCAGCACCATTCTGCACGTTAGAGACGGAGCCACACAGCCGTCTGCCTCCTGAGCTAGCATCCCAGTGGGGGGAACGGACACCGTACGGTAGGCTGGTGTACAGAAGGAAAGGGATGGAGCACGCCGTGGTGGGGTTATCAGGTTCTGTTTTCTGCCGAGACTAGGGGCCCTGCTTCAGGGAGACACTGGAGCAGAGACCTGGAGGCCGTGGGGAGCTGTTGGTGGGGAGCAGCATGTGCCCTGCGCAGGGCGGGCCTCAGAGCGCTGGTGGGCACCAGCAGTGAATCCGTGCACCTTCGGAAGGTGTTAGGGCGGACGTGGCTGAAGCTCAGGGGACCTGTCTGGCTGGGTGTAGGAAAGAGTCTGTACAGAGGTTCAGGAGTGAGCACACTCAGAGGCTACTCGGTGTGCATTCATACGTGCTTGAACCAAAGTGCGATGTTCATTTTTCTGTAGATTTCTGGGCCTCCGCCTTCTCACGCCTGAGCGCAGGAACTGTGTGTGACGCTTGTTGGAAGACAGAGTGGCGTGGGAGCTAGTGTGTGGCCCTGCTCCGTGGCCCTGCTCTGTGGCCCTGCTCTGTGGCCCTGCCGCGTGGCTGTGTGCGGTGCTCCAGTTCTTCTAGGATATGGTCTGGCTGCAGTCCGCAGCCTGCTGCATGCGCCCCACCCCCCGGTCCCCTCCCCACCGCCTTGCTCAGGGGCACTTGTTCCTGGCACGGCCCCATCTGAGACCTGCCAAGGCCAGCCTTCCCTCCCTGGGGCCCCCGGAACACCTGGCAGAATGACAAGAACCAAGGAGGCTCTCAGATCCTGAAACAGAACCTCAGTTTTGTGGCTCTGAATGCTGGGCATCACGAACTGGATTTAAGATAATTTAATGCATGTCAGCATGCTGGGCGTCATGTCTAGCGCTTTGTAGATGGTTAATAAATACAGATCTTCCTCAACGTGTGATGGGTGACATCCTGATCAACCCTTATTAGGTGGAAAATATCATAAGTCAAAAATGTGTTTAATGCCGCCATTAACTGAACAAGCACCACGGCCGAGCCTAGCCCACCCACCGTGAATGCGCTCAGAACACTTCACATGAGCATACGGTTGGGCTAAATCATCGACATGAAGCTTATCTGATAGGTGTTGACTGTCTCATGTGATTTATGAAATGCCGTGCAGAAAATGATGGAACGGTCGGTCGTCCGCCCTCCCGATGGCGTGGCTGTCTGGGGGCTGGGGCTGCCCCACCCAGCATCGCAGAGAGGACTGCACCTATGCACATCGCCCGCCCCAGGGGAGATCCACATTCAAAATCTGAAGTATGGTTTCTACCTATTTCGTATCACTTTCTCTCCACCGCCGTAAAGTTGAAAA
Organism: Zalophus californianus; assembly: GCF_009762305.2. Classification (NCBI taxonomy): domain Eukaryota; kingdom Metazoa; phylum Chordata; class Mammalia; order Carnivora; family Otariidae; genus Zalophus; species Zalophus californianus. The sequence goes on along the minus strand of NC_045607.1, from coordinate 91,791,227 downwards.
ATCACAAGACGAACCAAATCCTGAACTGGGGACTCTACAAGCTCGTTTGGGGTCTTGAACAAACAGGCAGCCGAGGCCCAGGGACGCCATTGGGCAGCACGGAAGACTTGCCATTTCCATGTAGAGAACAACATAGAGGGTCAAATGGGGAAGTGCAAGAGTTCATTCTGGAACCTCTGATTTGCATTTATGGTTCAGTGTGGCAAGACCCCTCTCTTGGGAAAACACATGCCCTACCACCCATGGAAGACATGGATGGAAAGTCAGCATGTTTCGAAACATGTGAGGCCTGCATGAGGTTGTGAATCTTCACCAGTATGGCCTAAAATTCAGGAGATAAATCCCAGAAACCCCCATCCACCAGTCTGGGGCATGTCAGGCGGCTGCCGGCCAACTCGGGTCCAGTTTTCTCTCCTCATGAATCGGTGTAAAGTCCATGTGCGGGGGCAGAACACTTGGACCGGAAGGGACCTTACTGCTTGTGGGTGTAAATCGTGGATTTTCTGAAGGGGGAAGTAGGCACAGGGAGCTTGCCCACGGTTGTCAGGCAAGTAGGAGATGAGAGCCTGGATCCAGGGTCCTGAGGGGTCTGGGCTGAGGCAAGTGCAGGAACCCACTACCAGCAGCTCCCTGCCCACCCCCACTCCCCATGCAAGGCGTGACGCCTGGGCATGTCCACGGGAAATGTCGGCTCTCCCCTGTCTGTCTCCTGTCCACACAGCCTGCTGGGACCACACAGTGGTGACTTTGAAAAGGCAGGCGTGTGGGTCTTTGCACTATGCTCAAAGAATAAAGGGTATGAGTGTAAAGGTCTTTACTGCAGAGATGGACGGTGTGGGTCTACAGACCCTCTTGTGGGGCATCATCTGCGGTATTTCTGGGGATGATTATTCATCACCTACTGTTACAGGCTGGATGTTTATGTCCTTCCCAAATTCATATGGTAAACCCTAGCCAGTGTAGCAGTGTTTGGAGGTGGGCATCTGAAGGTGGGTGGGATTAGAGGAGGTCGTGAGGGTGGGCCATGATAGGTTTGGGTTAGTGCCCTCTGGGGGAGAGGAGGCTGGAGGTGTGCGTGTGTGCATGAACCAGGGCCTGGCCCTGTGAGCACGCAGCCAGATGGTGGCACCGACTTGCCAGCCAGGAAGCAGGCTCTCACCAGACATGGAATTGACCACACCTTGATCTCAGACTTCTGGTCTCCAGAGCCTTGAGAAAGAGATGTCAGCACTTAAGCTGGTATTCTAAGACACCTGTACGCCTCTGGGGTCTGGCCGGCCACACGTGAGGACAGGGACCCTCCCGGTACCCGCCCCACCCCCAGCCACGATCCTGCAGGTAGGGGTCAGAGTTCTGCCTCCCTGGTGACCCCAGGGACCAGGGCTCTGCTGGCGGGGGGAGCCCCTTGGCTTTCTGAAGCCTCCCATGATAAATGGTTTGTCGCTTTGAGAAATTAGTCACAGCTCAGGTGTAACTGAAAAATGAGTTTGTTAGAAAAGATAAACAACTTATTTTCCAAAAACTACATATCCCCTCCCCCAAAGGAAGGATCCAGGATTGGTGGGGTCCAAAGCATACACAGTTTGGAGATCCTCTTTTAAAAAAATACAAAGTTAGGTACAAAACATATTTCTTAGAATAAGAAAAGAATTGCAATATATCACAGTTTTTTTAAGCTGGGAAATAGGGCAAACATACAAAATTTAGAAAACAGTAATGTAATCTTTTACCTAACTGCCTGACACTTCTCAAGAGTATCTTTTATTTTCTACGTTTTTCGATGATAATGTTTGCCTCTTCCGTGGACAATAATGTAGTGATACTATTTCCTACATATGGAGAAAAGAAAGCACAGTCCTTACTCTGGGTTCACCACTCATAATGCACGCACATTGTCAAGATGTGAAATCTCTGTAATGTCTCCTTCCTGAACTTAGAGGCATGCTGTTTAAAGTGAGAAGCTAGGAAAGTTGTCATTCACTCAACAAAATAATCATGCATTTTACCAGAGCTGTGCCAGGCATAACTACGAGAGGGGCCAGGGCGACTGTGACAAAACGGGCAGACTCTGGCCCCCAGCTCACCATGCTTGCAGGCTGGGGGCGGGTGTCCGGGTCAGAGGTATGCACTGCTAAGTGTGTGGCCCTCCATCCATTGTGGTCATCCCGTGTAAGCTCATGGCACTGTTGACACCCAGGGTGCTCTTGATTTTATTTCTGTGCACTCGTCTCTTGTCTCTCAGTCCCACTGTTCTGAATGCTGTTAGTGCAGGGATGGTGGCTACCATCCTCATGGGTGGAAACCCAGTGCTCACAGCAGGGCCTCAGCAGGGGCCATCGTTCTGGGGTAAGGGACATTTAAATGTGCCCTGAGCCGTGAGGAGAAGAGAGTTAGTGCAGAATGAAAAAACGGCAAAGGGGTGGGGGGCAGCAGGAAGTGTTGGCGCAGTCTTGGGGGCCAACACGGTGACCTGAGCATGGTCTGGCCAGGAGCAGAGGCTGAAGCAACAAGCAGGCAGACGGGACAGGAAGCCCTTCCTCATCTGAAGGGCGGCCTCTGAGCAGGTGCCAAGTGGGAGTGCAGCTTGTCCTCCAGACACCCTTTCCAGCGCACCTGGAACAGCAGATCCCCCTGTGTGGCATGCTCTTAAGTGCCTTGCATCTAAAATTCAGGTGCCCCCTGACATTCCTCCCCTGTCTCTTCCGGGGAGAAACAAACACTTTCATCTGAATCATCCCACTTTATTAGCCATTTCCAGGTAGAGTGTGATGCTTTTGTTGTTTCTGCTTTTCCTTCCCGCCCCTCCCATGCCCTTCTCCATCATCCCTCCCTTACACACCCGCGCACACACGCCCCTCCCGTTTCTGGCTCCGTGGGGCCCCCTGCAGGTAAAGGAGGGGCAGCATGCGTGGAGGGCCCCGTGAAGGCGTACAGCATTCTGTGCACAAATGGGGACGAGGAGGTTCAGTGAAGGTGGCTGTCAGTCCACGCAGAATTAGGGGTGTGCACACATCAGAGCGCCATGGCCTTCATGTAGTATGGACCCGGCGTGGGGATAACAGACGGCCCACCTGTCGCCCTTGAATATTAGACAGTTTATTCCTTCAGAGGCTCCTATTAAATACATAGTAGACCTTAATCCATCCCCTATATAGTTCCTTGTTTTCTATGGTTTTTTCTCTGCGTGCTGGACCATGTGATGTCTTCTGAGTTGTCTTCCAGTTCACTAACTGTCCCTCCATCTGTGTCTAATCTGCTTTTAAACTCAACCACTGATTTTTTTTTTTTCCCCACCAATGACATGTTCTTTTTAATTTCTAGTTGCTCAGTTTGTGGTAGGGTTTGTATCTCAGATATTCCTGAGCATGTTTAGAGTGGCTCACTGCCTGGCAGTGTGTGTGATGCCATCTTGTGTTTCCTTGAACACTTCATGTGTAGTCAACTGATCTTCCAGTGATTGACGATTCCCATACGAAATACTTTGGGGGCACAAATCTCTGTCTCCTCTGCTCTTTCCCTCACTCCGCTGGTTCTCATGACTCATGCTTGCTTAGGTCTTCATGATCTCTTCAAGCTCATGTTCGATTGATCCGCGCCTGTGGGAATCCTGGGTGTCCTATGTTGGGAATGCAGTCTTCCAGAGTCGGAGAGGACTGCTTCTTCAGGTCCTGCTTTAAGCAGGACTCTCAGGGGCTCAGGTCCTGGGCCCACCTGCTGGCCCAGGATGCTGCCCCATCCACTGCAGCACTGATACTGGTGTTTGCCCTTAGACCAAACTCACATTTTTTTTGTTGTTGTTCTTATTTAATACCACTTACTTTCCCCTGCTCAAGTTTCAAGTCCCTTTTTGTTATAGACTTAAATTCAAAAAGCAAAGTGTGGTTTTTTAGAAAAGCCCTTACTCTTGTTCACTGATGCGTGAGATTGCTTGTGGCTGGCCTGAGTCCCACGTGCCGCGATGAGTGCCCAGGGCCACTGCGCCGTCACTGGTCGGAGGACGCCATGTTATCTGATGTGTGTGGTTCTGTGGGTCCAGGTCAGCGTCGAGGCACGGCCTGTCTGAAGTAAGAGCTCCAGGGGGCTGTGGACTGGTGTCAGTATCAGCTCATCGATCTGACCCAGGCCTCTGTGAAGCTGGACGAGGGGGAGTATGACCGAGTTCCGCCTCAGGGACTAGAGCAGAGGGAGAGACAAAGGGCTCAGGTGGGGACCCGTGTTCTGTGCTGATCCCACTTTGCATGGAATGTGCACCTGCCTCCTTTTGCTATGGAGCAAGGCAGCGGTGCCCAGAGGGTGCGTTTTCTTGTGTCTTTCATGGATCAGTAGGGTTCCTGCTTCGGGCTCAGAAGGCCGCTCATGGAACTCCCTCCCTGCCCTCCCGCTGTGCTCTCCGGAAGCCACCGTTTGCAGACGGTTGGGCGAGGACTGGCCCGAGGCCCCACACAGGATGGCATCCGTGCTGGGCAGGAGGGGCCGGCCCCGGGCGAGCCCTCCCAGTGTGTCCGTACAGCCCACCCCGGCCACAGTGACTGTCCCGTGCCCTCCCAGCCCTCCTTCGCCTCTGGCCAGCCACGTTCCGTGCCACTGTGGAAACGGCGCACAGTGAGAATGGCGGGGTGGCCGGGCTGTGCCCTGCTCTTGTGCTCTGTCTGCGGCAGACACAGGACCTGGGGGGTGGGCGGGGGGGGCTTGAGAGTCCCTCCACCACCTGGGTCCTCCCTTCCCCGCCAGGGCCTGGGCCTCCCCAGCACACAAGTTCCTCTGACCTAGGAGGCCAGGGGAGGGTGGACAAGGGGCGCAGTGCCTCTAGGCTGGGGCTGCAGGACGGACACTCCCCCCACCTCACTGGGCCAAGGGCTGTGGCATCTGTGAGGCGCAAGGCCATGAGCCCGAGGCCTCCACCCGCAGCGGCTGGGTGGCTCCCCTGCCCTCTGACCCAGGACAGTGGCTGTGCCTCGTGACATCAAGAGGGCCTTAAGGCCAGTTGGGATGCCTTTGCAGCCTCGCCACCATCCAACGCTCGGAGATCGCACACTCCGTGATAGCAAAACGCACATGCGTTGTGACGTCACTCCTTCCAAGAGCCTCGCTGGGAAGAAGTACCCGGGGCCCTCAGTGAACATTCCTGAGGCCAGCTGAGCCTGGGGCCAGGAGGGAGGGGAGAGGGGCTATCTTCCCCTCGTCGGGGGTCTGTGTGGTGGCTGTGCGGGGGCACAGGGAGCACTCGGAGGAGCGGGGGTGGGGGCAGGAGGAGGGGCTACCTCAGTTTCCCCGGCTGCAGCCTTCCAAGTGTGCTGGATTAAAAAGGGCCCCGCCCAGGCGCCGCCTGAAGCCTGCAGACACTTCATAGCGGCCTGCCCTGAATGTCGCCTGGACTCTGGTCTTTGCCACCTAGAGCCTGGGCCTGTCGGTTTCCCTTGTCTGCGCTCGCTTCCTGCTCGCTGCTGGGGGAGCTGCTGCAAGGCAGCAGGACTGCCGTCCAGGGAGCACGCTCCCCTGGGTAGCCCCATCCCCGGCGCTGGCGCAAGCTGCCCGGCCAGAGCTCCCAGACAGAGGGACTCCCCTCCAGGACCCGTGCCCCAGGCAGTGGGGGGGGGGGCCGAAGGAGGGGTGCGCCTTCACAGACATCACTTGTCCAGAAGCAAGACACGCTCTCTTTCCGACATGCACCAGATCTCTTTTCATCTTGTCTTTGCTGCGAAATCGAACACGCGCGAAGCCATGCATCACTCTGTAGGTGCACATTCACCACTGCTCACAAGGCAAACAGCCACAACGTGGAGATGGCACGTGTCCCTCTCACAGGATGCCCGCCCCACTCACACCTCCAGGACACCACTTCCTGGATGCTCATGTCCAACGGACCCTCTGGGTTTTTTTTCTTCTTCTTCTTCTTTTTTGGTTTTATCACCTAGGACCTAGGTGTACATCTCTAAACAAACCATTTGCTTTCGCCTGCTTGGGACCTTGTGCATACAGAATCGTGGCCTGTGTCTTACGCCCATGACAGGGGTCTTGTGTTTGCTGTTTGTCCTCCTTAGTGTCCTGTGACCTTCTGTCACACGAATGCCCCAGCATTTATGTGCTCGTTCTGCACGTGGCGAGCATGGTAGGTTGTGTACAGGTTTTTGGCTATCACAGATAAGGCTGCTGGTAAACACACCAGCATACTTTCTGGGTGTGGAGGGCATAAATGTTGTGGATCTTACAAAAGATACAGAGAAAGATGTAGCTGTAGAGTGGATTTCTGAGGATTGAACAGGTGTGGTCTCCGTAGAGAATTCCAGCCTGTCTCCCGAAATGGTCAGACTCACACTCCCAGCCGCAGAACAGAGGGACCCGTTGCCCCGCTCTCCGGCAGCACTTAGGATTAGCAACCTTTGTAGTTTTTGCCGATGTGAAGGGTGTGGGAGGGTATTTCCACTGTGGTCTTACTTGACCTTTTTTCAGATTTCTGAGGAGGGGATTGCACGAGCTCGCTGGGCAATCTGCAATCCTCAGTCTCAGTTTTAACAAGAAAAGGCCGATGAAGGCTAAGGCGAGGTGGAGTGGTGGGATTTGGGCATGAATTCAGGAAGCCAGAGTTTGGATCCCTTTTCTCATTTCCAGGACCCTGAAGTCAAAGAGGGGGAAACACTGTAAATCAAGGAGAATGATATTTTGGAACGGCCCGTGGATATTCTCCTGAGGTCACCTGTTGTAAGCATAGGCGTACATTCTTAATGCTCGGTATTCGTTTTAGGCAGTTCTCTGTACCTCCAAACTATCCTTTGTGGGGGGCACTAATGCTTATGAAATACATAAAATATGAATAGTCCCACATTCCACATTATAAGATAACTTCGTATCAAATAGACTGAGCTCCCCTCCCCTATGAAAATAGGTTTTACTTTTTCTGCGTGGCTCTTTTTTGTTTTGACAGCAAGCAGCAGGTCTTAACGGGCTGTGGGGCTGTGAAGACGCAGGTTCACACCTGGGGAGCTGGCGGCTTGGTCGGGTTGGGAGGAAGGAGCTGTTTTCAAGGTGCAGAAGGTTTCAGAAGCGGCCGTGCCAAGGACACGGGGGGTCTGGGTGTGCCTGGAGCAGTGGGCTGTGGAGGGAACCCGTCCATAGTGCACGGCCAAACACAACGGCACGAGAATTTTATTCTTATTATTTTTTTTAAGATTTTACTTATTTATTTGTCAGAGAGAGAATGAGAAATATCACAAATGGGAAGCGGCAGGCAGAGGGAGAAGCAGGCTTCCCGCAGAGCAGGGAGCCCGAGGCCGGGCTCGATCCCAGGGCCCTGGGACCATGACCCGAGCCGAAGGCAGACGCTCAACGACTGAGCCACCCAGGCGTCCTGGGGAATTTATTCTTAAAACAGAGCTCCAGCTACACAACCCAGCTCGGCCCTCAGTCTCCGGCGGCCTCTGGCGATGATCCACAGGTGAGGACAGTGCCAACACAGTTGTTTCCAGAGCCCATCTTGGCGGTGAGACCTCTTGCCACCCAGAGGCAGCTTCAGAAATCTTCCCAAAACATGGAAAGTCCATGCAGCTTGGCATTTTTGAACCCTTCCCAAAATGCAGTGCATTGGGGCACAGGCTAAACATTTTGGAGTCTCAGTTTCTTTGGGGCCAGAAAGGCTTTCTAGAAGCGTCCCGACTCACCCTCTCCCAGAGCCTCTGATTCCCAGGGCTTGAGATGCTGCAGGGCTGAGGTGGGGGGCGGGGAGACTAAGAAGCTGCACTGGGAGAGGGACTTAGGGCCAAGTCTTGCTTTGCAGTCCCTGCCGCCACCTGGATCTGCCCTCCCAAGCCCCGCGGGCCTTCTCCTGGGCCCTCTCCTCCCCTGGGGGCAGCGGGTGAGTGCTCGGCTCCCTGCTGGACTCACAGGTCTTACTCACAGGGAAGGGGGCGGCACCAAGGAGAGCCCGCCAGGGCAGGGAAGCAGAGCCTGGGGTCGGCACAGCCCAGCGCCGCCCTGCCCTTGCTTGCTGGTCCCCGCAGTGCATGACACGTTCCGGTCCCTGTGACGCCATGTGACACTATCCTATGGGACAGCATTCTAAATCCCAGCCCCGCCCTGCCTTCCTGCACCGGGAGATGTGAGGGGAGGCAGAAGGGCCCTGGGGAGTCGGGGCCCGCACCCCCTCCATCTGTGGTCTGGAATTTCCTCAGTAAAATGCTTACCAAACACCCCCACGCCGCACCCCGGCAGCCGGCGGAGCGGCAGGTCTGGGCCTGTGACCTCGGGGAAGAGAGGTGAGTGCAGAGACTCTCCGTGTTCCGTGGGTGCCCTGTGCTGGTGGCCTGACCGTGCGGCCGCTCCAGGTGAACTGAGACTCCCCCGCAGGGCCCAGGCTCCCCTGCTGTCCACCCAGGGGTCCAGCTGGGCCGTGGCCGTGACCCACCCGCCACCACGACATTTCCTCGTCACGAGCTGCCGGGGCCACCGACCTGCCGGCCGGGCCTGTCTGGACACGGGGCCAAAAGCCCTTGACCCCAGGCCGGGAAGGGCCGCTGCTGCCGGCGGGGCTGGTGTGGCTGTGACGCACTGTCTCCTGTCTTGTAGGATCAGGGACAGGAACGACAACGGGTCTTACGCCCTGTGCTTGCTGCATGAGGGGAAGGTGCTGCACTACCGCATCGATAAGGACAAAACCGGGAAGCTCTCCATCCCCGACGGGAAGAAGTTCGACACGCTCTGGCAGGTAGGGGCCGTCCTCACGAGGGAGAAAGCCACCTGGGTCCCTGCCCGATACCCACCCAGGCAGGGCTCCTTTCAACCCGCAGGTGCCTTGAAGCCCCGGGCGGGGGTTGGGAGGGGGGTCGGCGGGTGGACGAGGCTCCAGGAGTCCCAGGACCGCCCAGCGCTCCGCACCACGGAGGTGCCCACGGAGAAGTGTGCTCGCAGATGTGCCCAGGAGGCCCTGCTGTTTCTCTCTGTGTTCCAGACTGAATATCAAGGGTCAGGTGCCTTGCTTGCCGCAGAAGGAATCTCTGTGAAATTAAGGCAACTTAGAAAGTAGGTCAGCACCGCCTGCGCATGCTCAGGACGTTTACAGCTCTGCTCTGAAAAGGGTTTATTCTTGACCCCACTGTTAGGAAACCCCCAGATAGCTCCTAATTTGGGAGGCACGTAGGGAGTGAGGAGCGGGGAACGGACGCCGTCACGCCCTCCTGAGGGCCGAGGTGGGCACACGCTGCTCATCTGCACTTACGGCATGGCTACGTGTGACCGTGCTGTGCTGTGCGCCCTCCCAGCCAAGCACCCTATAAACAGCCGGGCCCAGCAGCGCAGTTTCCCTGTTTCCCTGAGAGTCGGGCATTGCTGCCCTTGGTCGAATTCCTGACTTTGGAGAAGGAGCCAGCAAACCCCGAACCCAGCCTGGCCCCCAGCCTTTTTTTGTGTAGTTCTTGGAGAAGTGTTTTTTTCACTTCGAAGGATTCTTAAAAAAAAAAAAAAAAAAAAAAGTAAAAGGTTGTGCGACAGGGTACGCAAGCCTAAAATATCACTGTCTGGCCCCTTCCAGAAAAAGTTTGCTGACCCCTGCCCGAGACGGGTATCCTCACAGATTTGCCCACCTGCGGGCACCCTCGTCCAGCACGTTGTTGGAAACCACAAGATATTTGAGTGACACTGGAGCGCTGGACGGGAAGCCTTGCTGCCTTAGGGACCCCGAGACCGGCAGCCCGAGACCACGTGGTTGCATTTATCAGAGCAAGCTGAGCCCCCGTGTCAAGCATCTTAGGGCCGGTCACACTGCAACGTCTGCTTAGAGGGTAGATCTCACCACAATAAAAGACAATGCTTCCTGGAAGGATAAAATATATTCATTCAGGGGCGCCTGGCTGGCTCAGTAGGTAGAGCGGGCAGCTCTTCATCTCAGCGTCGTGAGTTCAAGCCCACCTTGGAGTCTATCTTTTTTTCATTCAACAAAGATTCACCCAAGCAGGGAAGTTTTGAGAGGAGAGAAGATTCAGGAGCAGGGTCCTTAACTGGAAAAGTTACCAACAAACAGATAAGGAAGAGATACCAGATGTGAACATTATGAAGATTCTAGGTTGTCCAAAGAAAATGTGAAATACCAAGACTTTTTTCTTATTGTGTAATTTGGATGAGATATAAATAAATCTACATGCCATCACTTAAGTTTGGATGGATCAGTTGGACATCATGAGTCACAACTGCCTGGGAGCCATTAGCCAAGGATGACCACATTCTCTCAACAGAAGGCCCCCTTTCCCCATGTCCCAGCTCTGCTGTCTTCTCCCTGGAAGTCTCGGGCTGAATGACTTGGTCCCTCCGAGAAGCCGTTGCCAACAACCCCGTACAGCAGTAATTAACAATTAACAGTATATTGCGATTCCTTTACCTGCCTCTCCATCAAGAAAGGAAGCACCTCAGGGGTAGGAAATGTGTCTCATTCACCTTTGTTTGCCTTTGGTCCTGCCTTGGGGCCCAGAGGGTTTGTTGAATGAGTCTATGAAGGAATAAGTGTTGACATGCTGAATTTGTTTTTATAACATTGCAGAGATGGAGGAGAAATAAATAAGTGGAACTTGCTACCAAAAAAGGAAGGGAGGGAGGGACAGAGGGAAGGATGGAGGGGTGGGTGGTTGGAGGGGTGGGTGGATGGAGGGGTGGATGGAGGGGTGGGTGGATGGAGGGGTGGGTGGTTGGAGGGGTGGGTGGATGGAGGGGTGGATGGATGGAGGGGTGGGTGGATGGAGGGGTGGATGGAGGGGTGGGTGGATGGAGGGGTGGGTGGATGGAGGGGTGTAGGGAGGGTGGGGCAGAGTCCAGAGGGGAGCTGGTGAGTGGACTCCTGTCCAGGATGTGAGTGTGGGTTGGGAGAGGCGTGAGGAGGGACCAGAATGACCTCCCGAGGAAGCACGTTTTGTTGTACAGGGGTGTCCTCGAGTCACGTTTAAGGTGTGCAGGGGGAGTGGGCTGCTCCAGGATTTCCCTATTTCCCGCCTCCGATGTTTATGGCTCTTTCCTTCTTCCCTTTCAGCTAGTGGAGCATTACTCTTACAAACCAGATGGGCTATTAAGAGTTCTTACAGTTCCATGCCAGAAGATTGGCGGGCAGACAGGTGAGTTCCTGACCTTGGAGCCTCTGTCTCTGGGATCGTGACAGTAATCAGCCTGGCTTTACAGCCGGCCTGTCCCAGATCCGGGTGGGATGAGGGCTTGTTTTTACTGGTTGATGAAAGATGATGTCGGGTCATTCCAGTTAATCACACTGTAGCTGGTAGCTTTAACTGGAGAAAGCGGGTTAGTTCTAATTGCCCGGGTGAGGACGCTGAGTGGAGGAGAAGGAGAAACTGCTTCTCTGGCAGGCTAACGGTCCAGCTGAGTGATCTGCACCCGGGGAGGGGGCTGCTGGGTGTCGGGGATTTAGCCATGACGGTCCATGCTCTTTCCACCCAGGAAACATCAACTTTGGAGCCCGCGCGCCCCTCCCAGGGGGCCATCCTGCGGTAAGTTACGAGGGCTGGGCCCGCGGTGGAGCAGCTGCATGCTAGAGCCAGGAAACCATGGGTTAGCGCACAGGATAGCCATGATTGTTGTTCCTGCCGCCCTTGATAACCTGGGGCCGGGGAGCGTCAGCTAGAATCAGCCTACTTTCAGTTCCAGGCCAGCTGAGTTCATTTCTTCATAGGTTAGACAGGGACACCCGGTGTTAAATCAGAAATACGCCTCCTGGTGGCTTTGGGAAATGATGTGCAGGATCCAGGAGACCGTGCACATGGCCCCTGGAGTGAGTCGGCTGTGCGTGATGTCTCACTGAGCGTGTCCGCCTGGCTCTTTTGGTTAGATCATCATTAACAGAGGCATTGACCTTTCTGGAGAGTGGGTTTGACGGTAGCTTAGCGGAGGAGGCTTGGTTGGGGGTGGGATGCCCAGCAGCATCAGATGAGAGAAGCCCTAGAGAAGGCCAGAACGCACCTCTCTCTCCACCTCAATGGGAGGTGAGAATGTGACCTGCCCCCCTGTCTCCGTGGGGGTTTGCCCAACACACGCCCCCCTCCCCCCCACCCCAAGCCGACACACAGATTTATACTCAGAGGAGGAGTTGGGTCCTGCTCTTTTTTGGGGACCTCGATGTGGACCTTTGGTGTCAAAAACTTTTTAATGCCATCTGTAAAGTATAAAAATCCCCCTATCATGAGCTGTGTGCTCCACGTCTCCCTATTTGCCTATTAACCCTTAAAGAACAGAATCAGCAGAAATCGGAAGGTCCATTCTGCCCACAATAAGGATGGTTGACCGCTCACAAGCCGCACCCACATTGAAGCAGGGAACCTCTCCGGGGGCAGCACCTGTCACCAGATGCGGGGGCAGGGGGGGCAGAATCGGAATTTGCTAAAATACCAGTGAACTTCTGCATCAACGTCTAAAACAGAGCCCCTGTATGGAATCGTCATTTTATTTTACCCTTCATGTGGCTCCTGGGCCTGGCACGTCTAGATGCTCCATGCTCCATCTACCATACGTCACGGTAGATGCTCCATGAGACAGATTGATCTCCCTCCCACATGGGTGAGGGCTGAGGGCTAAGAACTCTTACAAGAATATGAAGCCCTAGATGCAGCCGTGTATCACCCAGTCGCTTCAAGAAGTTAGATATTTTGGGAAATCTTTTTATTGACTATCTCAATGCATACAGAAAAAAACACACATGCCCTACGTGTCCAAATCAGTGAATTTCCACAAACCATGGAACCAGCCCCCCAGAGAAGTAACAAAATTGGGCACAGTCACACTTACTTCTAGTTTCTTTAGAATGATTTGTCGTGTTTGTGATTTAGTAATCTGTATGAGACGGGGGCTACTTAATGTGACAGCCCTAATTCTATAGCTTTCCATGGAAAATATTAACCAAAGTATTTTTCCAGATCCTTCTGCTCAGGTGGCAGGCTTATCCTGAAGCATCCCTAATGACCAAGTGTGGCCGGCAGCAAATCTCTGCAGCAGAGTGTGGAGGGGGTTGGCAGTTAATCACAAAGTGGTATCACAAAATGAAATAGCATGTCATGTGTTTGCTTTCTGAGATACTGACTCTTCCCTCTTTGCCGTTATGGTTTCTAGATGTGGTCAGCGGGTGGAATAATCTCCAGAATCAAATCATACTCCTTCCCAAAGCCGGGCCACAGAAAGGTGCTAATGCGTCCCCCGCTTGCTGTCCCCCTGCCTATGTGGTAGGACTGACCCGCACGCGGTGCCCGCGCTCCGGCCCCGGCTGCCCTCCGTGCGCGCTCCCCGCCCCGTCCAGCCGCTGTGCTCTCGCGCCTGCCGTGTGTGGCCCCAGGTGGGCAGCCTGTGCCCAGTGCTCGCCGCGCTTTCCGTGTGGGTCCTGGTCCCTGCCACCCGGTCCGCCCCCGCCAGCGTACTCTCCCTGCTCAGCGTGCGCTTGAACGTCCCAGGGTCGGCGCGGGAGGTGGGAGCCTCGTGTCGGAGAACCTTCTCCGAGCAAGCCAAGTGATCTGTTGTCAAAATCACAAGTTGCAGAGCCAGGGGGTCGATTATATAAAGTACGTGCTGTTGGAAAGGGTGCCAGGGTTTTGTGGGGGCTGCACAGGGAGCGTCTCAGGCTGTTTATTGCGTGGATGCCAAGGGCCATGACACCTGCACCGAGGCTGTAGATTTCCAACACGGAACTTGACTATAACAAGTAAAAAGACAACCATGGAATTGGAGGATTAGAAGCGCCCTGTTTCTTTACGAGGCAGTTCAGGTTGACCTGGGATTCGTTTCTGTATTTGGCTGTGTGATTGAATTGTGAGGGAAAAAGCGAAGTTTTTTTTAATGATTTATAATGAATCATCTCCGTATATATATATATATATATATATATATATATATATATATATATGTATGTATACGTGTATATATATAATATGTATGGGTTACTATTTTTTCCTTTGTACTTTCTCCATTGGTGGTAGAAAGCGGATTCTTTTGTTAATAATTCTTTCCATTTTCATACCAATTAGTATTTTTTTCCAACATTTCAATCATACAGTTGGGCATCAACTGATGAAGCAAGTTGCCGAAAGTACTTGCTAGGAACAACAGAAAGAAAAAGCATAAGATCCCCAAGATTTTATTTAGGAAGAATTTTCCAGGTGGGCAGTCATACTGTGGGTGCTCCCAGTCTTGTTGTTGATAGATCAGAGAAGAGAGTTGAATGTGATGGTCGAGGGGCAAGTTGTCTGACGAACGGAGCGGCTGTCTGTCTGAATGTCACGTGGCCAGGCAGTGTGGACCAGCTCGTGGAACCTCAGCTAGAATGTGGCAGTGCTTTGGGGGAACTGCAGTCAGGGCCGCCCGCGCCAGGGTGGGCGTGTTAGGAATCGGGGACCAGGTTGTCAAGGTGACACATTCTCTGGGTCTCATGCCCCTTTGTCCCACCCTTGGTGTTTGCTTGAAGCCACCAGGCCCAGTAGGTGATCGAGGCTGTAGACCAGAAGAGGTAAACCATCTGCCATGCTCCAAGGTAAAACCCTCCGGCTGCCCCCTTCCGGCCCATGTGGCCCAGGACCCCTGTCGGCTTGCGCCCCTTCTCTTGGGAGAGGGCTCCGCGTGGCCGCCCGGATGGCATCTAACAGGCAGGAAGTAGCCTTCTGATTCAGGGTGCATTTTAACCAAGAATCATCTTTTCGAGGCTGTAATTATAAATTTAGTTCAAATTAGTGACTTCGGTACCACGGTCTGGCGGTCAAACACAAGATGCAAGAGTGTTTAATCGAATGTTGCATCGACAGTGCTTCGTAGAACAGCTCAGGGCAGGACACGTGGCCTCCACAGTGCCTGGAACCCCTTACTTCACTGGCTTCCGTGGCCCCTCCATGTTCAGGGCCTGCGTGGCAGCTGTGGAAGTAGCCCTGTGGACGTGGGTCACACCACCGGTTGCCACCACTTGTCTATTCATTATTCCCTTTATGATGTGCCGACACACAGCCCCCTATCCAGGTGCGGTCCCAGAGATGGGCGGTCACACTGTGCACGGACCACATGCCATGCGTGTCTTAGCTCTGTGGCTCTGAGTGCAGCATTCAGGGACCCTTCACGGGAGCATGACCACTTAGAGATTTGTGTGTAAAACAGATACACACAATCACGTATCTAGGTACATATATGCCACACATACACATTTATGTACACACACATCTTAACATGCATGCACCCCCACACACATATACGGGTTTATCACAAGGACTTGCCTTACACAATGATAGGGGCTGACTAAGCAAATCCCATACCTGTAGGGCAGACCGTCAGGAAGGGTAGATCAGGAGCAGGGTGGAACCCCTCGGGCATGGTTGAAGTTGTCGTCCACAGCCAGGGGTCAATACGCCCTCCACCTTTCTCTGTTTCTCTCTCAGGAAAGCTGCAGCTCTCCCCAGAGGACTCTCAGCTGATTAAGCCAGGCCCACCCAGCGTAATCGCCCTAATTTAAATCAGCTAATTAGGGATTTTAGTTATATCTGCAGAATCCCTCCATGGCAGTAGCAAAATGACAATTTGATTCGATCATGGAGGACTAGAGCTCAGACTAACCACGTGGACACATCAAAAAGCCAGGAAACAGTAACCCAGCCTAGTGAGGAGACAAGACTCACTACCACCCCGTCGCTGTCCCAGGCAGGCTGAAGCAGGCTCACGTCACTTGCAGTAACTAGGAAATACACAGAAAAGATGCAATAGATCTTTGTATTAAAGGAGAGCATGTCTCTTTCTTACACTCTCAATACATCAGTAAAACTACCTAAAATATCAGTAAGACTACCTAAAAATAAAGAACTATCATCAAAGGAAATAACAAACTGGGAATAAGTATTGGTCCTGATGCTACCCATGCAAGGTTAAGATCTTTAATATATAAAGAAATTCTATTAAGTCTGTAAAAGTTTTAACTAACAGGCAAATGGCAGAGGATGTCATTAGGTAGTTTGTAGTAAAGCAGATACAAATAGGAGAAACGTAGGAAAACATAAAAATAGGAAGGGCTGCTCCATTCCATAATAAGAGAGATGCAAGTGAAAACTAGGTGCGCTGTTATGTCCACCTGTGAAGTGGACCCAAGTAAAAAGCAACAGGATGTGCAGCAAGGGTGTGGTGAGTAAGTCCTCCCACGCTTTGCTGGAGAAGTGTGAGATGATGCAGCCTCGGAAGAAGGCAAGTTCACAACATCCATCCAAAGTAAAACCACATATGGCTTCTCAACTGCAATTTCGTTTCTAGGTATGTATTATTCTTGCATTTGTGTGTAACCATGTGTCCATGAAAAGTGTTTATTCCAGCACTGTGTAACTGACAAGGTCTGGAAACAAATTAAAAGTCTGTCATTGGGAAATAAACTAGTTACAATTAAAATTCATACCGTGAGAGGCAGCTGAGCTCTAGAATTATTTCCAAATTCCAGTGTTAATTACAAACAACTGATATGTGCTGATAGAATGTCAAATATTCTGGAAGAAATACTGAAACACAGTGGTAACGGTAGTGACTGCGAGAGCACGAAATAGGGGTGTCAAGGAGACTTACACTCTACCGTAAACCCCGTTGTGCCTTTGTAAATTCTTACCTCTCGAATTTAATCAATTTTTAAAAAGAGAATTAAATATTAGAAAGTAATGAATCTGATTGATACTGTGAAAATACTTTTCTGGAAAAAAAAAAGGCTGTTGCCTATTTAAATGTATAACAACTTTGAAATATGCATTGAATTTTCCTAGATGCCAAAAAATTAATAAAGAAGGATTGTGTGATTTAAGTTATGGATTAAATGTATTTTAATTGCTCATCAGAAATATTTTAGGAGAGCTGGTGTTTATATCTTTGCAAATAGAGGAGGAATTTTTCTATTAATTAAACAGTCAAGAGAAAGCACTTACAGGGATTATGTCAGATATCCCCTCTGTTTAGATAAGGTGCAAATGACTTTCTTGAGTTTGTTAATTTGATCAGTATACGTAGTTGTTTTTAATAATTCAGGCCCAAAGAGGACATGTCAGAACTTGAATTAATTCTAGCGTGTGGGTAGTTACCGAAAAGTTATGTTTTGACTTGAAGAGGACTGTGAATTAGATATTAGAGATTTCCTAATAAAAACTTAAGGACAGGTCTATTTTAAATTTTTTCCTTAGAAACTGGGAATACTTTCGTCCTTAAAAATACAAGTGAAGTCAAGTAACCAATGTAAATAATGATCCACCCTCTTCCCTGCCCTCCATAATAAAAACTTAAGGAGCGGGTCTATTTTAAAGTTTTCCTTCGATGTTAGTCCTTAAAAATATAAATGAAATTAACTAACAAGTGTCTGTGGGATTCACCCTCTCCCCTCCCCACATCCTTAAATGAAGTCCCTCCCACTCCTAGAACGGGAGCATCTGTCTTGCTCCTTTAAGTACAGAAACCTTTGCTTCATGTCAATAAGAGCGTCTTTATAGGAGCGTCCACCTCCTGTTTCAGAGGCATGCTCCCTAAAACGCGACACAGCATTCACCTGTAGCTCCGTGGTCGAAATGTGTTCCAGAATTTCAAATTCAGACCCATTTCTCATGCTGTATTCCAACACCTGCACTGATGATTGGATTATTTGAAGGCTTGTATGTAAATACACAGTTGGCTAGAGTTGAGCTGGAAGAGCAAAAGGAGGAGAAGAGTTGTGAAGTCACACCGTCGGGCAGTAACGGCGAGGCACTGGGACAGACCCTGGAGAAAACGTGTTGCCTGTCATTGTCAGGGGCCCCGCTGCAGCCCTCCGCTCCTTAGGTCAGGACGACTGATGTTGGACGTCAGCTGTTGGTTTGCATGGACCGGAAGCAGACGTGGTCTCATTCCGTGCCCTGGCTGGGGAGGGTCTGCCCTGGGCTGTGGGGTCTTGTTCCCCCTTGGGACCACAGCCGCTCTTGCAGACCAGAGCCGTGCCCAAAATGGCAGCCCGCGTTCTGAAGCCTGCAGGCTCTCTTTGTCACTGCGGCTGTGACACGTATGTGGTCCTCTTTACTGCTGCTCTGCCTGATTGGGAAAGGTCTGTCCAAAAGCCTAAAAGCAAAGGTCTAGAAATGGATGTTAGGACACAGCACGATGCTCCCAGATCACCAGGAGAACAGTACAAGTGTACCTCGTTCACTTCTGCATCCCCACTTAATAAGCACCCAACGGATAGCTGTCGAACACATTTCAGTTTGCAGTTAAGGCTGGCCAGTAAGAGATCAGGGATCATAATTTAAGACGTAATTTGGTCTTATCTTTAATTACTGTGGAGTGACCTGTTTTTACCTCAATTTACAAAACTTAACGATCACCCCTTGTTCTTTGGGAGGGAGAGCGCGAAGGTCGCTAGTGCCATCTAGTGGTGGCCCACAGGTTTGAAAAGCTGCAAAAATGGGAGGAAAAAATGCACCTGCTCGCATTCCATTGACACCTTATGCTCTATGCGGAAAAGGTGATGGTATTGATTGGGGTAGAATAAATCATCAAATATAAAGCAGAAAGAATAATGACAGGTGACAGAATAGGCCAGTGATGTGTTTTTCATTAAATTTTAACGCTAATCAGCACATTTATAATTTAGCATCATTCTTTACAAAGTCTTCGAATTCTTTCCAGCTGAGCATTCGATCCCAGAGGGCGTTTGGTGTCGTTCTACTCAGTGGCACATCCACCAAACACTTTAGGAAAGATGGAATTGTGCTTTGTACCTTTACCTTCATCATGACATCACCACCACCCTGTTAACTGACGCACCAGGAAATCTCCCATTTCTCCCGAAGAACATTCTCCCGAGTGTTGTGCCAGCTTCTATCCCAGTGGGGTGACCCAGGGCCTGGGTAGGGAGCGGATGTGGTTACTGAGGGACTCGCAGGGCCCCGGCTAGGCTGGGAAGGCTCTTAAGGGCATGGGGTCTGTGTGACCTTCAGAGGGAGACCCCAGCCCGTTTCCTAATGCGTCGCCAAGGCCGACGAGGGGTGAGCACCACACTGCCCGTCAGAGTCTGCTCTGCTCTTTCCAGGGCTTTAGGCTCAGTGTGTCCAGCACCACCAGCTCTCACTCACTCTTGTCACTCATTTGTACACTCCCACCTCTGCTTTAGAAGTCTTCCCCACAGGCTTCCGATGGCAGGTCATTGCATTCTGGCTTAATCTGTGAAGGCCTGGGGCTCGGGAGAGCATTCGCTCAGGCCGGAGCAGTAGTGGCCCCGGGATAGCCGGTCCTCGGTGGGCAGAGGGCAGGTTTCAGGGCCAGGAGCAGGGGTCCTGGTGTCTCTCCTTGTCTGTGACAGGCGGTCCTGGCGTCTTGAAGTCGTGTCTTTGGATCTCAGAGTTTCCTGCCTACAGGGAAAATCAGAGATGTTGAAATGATTGTATACATGAACCTAAAAGAGGCTTTTTTTTTTTTTTAATTGAATACTATTTCCACCTTGGAGTTTGATTGCAGCTGAGCAGAGGGTTGATGGGAGACCTTGGGGATTCCCAGTCTCTCCGAGGATAGTTCTATCGAGACAGGGCAATTATCTTCTAAATGAGAAGTGGACTCCCAGGACATCCAACCGCCCTGTAATCACAGGCCAGTTTTTAAAAGAGGTGGTGGATCGTCATTTGGGATTATCCACGCCTATTTCCCTCCGTTAGGGTATTCCATTTCTAAACCACACTGACTTAACACTTCCCGTCTCCCAGTTTTAAGACACTGTTCCCATTCATCCATTCATTCATTCCCATTCATCCATTCATTCATTCACTCGTTGGTGTGTGTTTGGTACATTTTTTTTTTTTTTTTTTTGGAGCTCCAGTGGCGGCGGACAAGGCAACGTTCAGACGCAGGGAGGGGCCTTACGCTGTTTTTACTCGTGATACGTCCCAGCCCCTCCTGTGCAGTGTGGTAGGAACGCCGAGAGAGGCGGAGAACGTGGAGCGAGCACCCTCTGCTGACACGGGAGAGCCGGCGTCCCGTAGCCTGGCCCCTTGGGCCTTTGTGCTGTGGGCAGCAGCCTGGTGGCGCTTGGCAGATGCCGTGAAGAAGGAGGTCCAGGTTTTGGAGACAGGTTGTGGCCGTGGTGCCTCGTGACTCCATTATTGTCCTTCTGGCTCCCGGGCCTGGGACGTCAGGCAGGCAGAGGAGGACCCCGTGTGTGCTGCGAGATACGTCACCGTGCACAGTGAAGCTTGATGTCTCTGTGTCTTTACATTTCTCCAAACCCTGGCAGTATCTCATGTCTTCGTGGCCGGTGTTTGGGCCCTGCTAAGGTAAACGGCTAGATGACCCTCCTAGTCAACTACACCAAAAAACAAACAAACAAAAAGATTTGAATAGTGATTTTTTTTTCCCCCACAAACCAAATGTACTAGCAATACCCTTGTGTTAAAAGGAGGGGGCAAAGGCGGGCCAGGAAGACTCAAGATAGAGACTTTCAAAAGGGGAAGGTTATAGGGATGTGAGGAGGAGATCCTTCCCCCACCCCGTTAATTCATCATGCAAATTAATGTAAATCAGATCTAGCACCAGGAAGGTTGCTGCCCTCCGGCCTCCTATCCCGTAGCTGCCTCTCCATGGAAGGTCAAGAAGTTCAGGCAGAAACCAGGACTGCATAGACCCTGTGGAGTCAGGGAGTAGGGGAAGTGGCTGGTGGATACTGTGTTTCTTCTTACATAACTTTATATGACATTAAATTGAACAGAAAGGATCGATGGAGGAAAATGAATCCCAGGGGGCCGTGTGTAGGCAGAAATGGGGTTTGGAAGGGCCTCCGACTGGGTCCCCTCTGAGACCGTGCAGCCCCTTGAGACAGAGCTCCATGTAGCCCCCATGGGGTCCAAGCAGTCACCCGAAGAATGACATAAGCCATGGTGTTTGTTTCTGTCTCTCTCCCTGACGCTTTCCTTTGTCTTCTCCGCATAAGTCGTAATGTGATTATTTGAAAACAAAAGTCATTGTGCAGACCAGCTCCACGGTGCGACCATGGAGGAGAGTAACCTGCTGTCCTCTGTGTGCTTCAGTCTTCCACAGCCACAGGGAGCCGGCCTGAGAACTCCGTGACCTTCAATCCTTACGAGCCAGACCGGGGGCCCTGGCCCACGGACAGAGGTGAGCCGTGCGCGGTCCCATCCCCGGCCGTTCGCGGCACAGCAGTGCCCGTAGCCCTTGACCAGACTTGCTGTCAGCAGCGGGGCCTCGGCCGGACCTCCTTGGGTTCTCGGCGTGACTCCAGGTTCTACTTGTATTGGTGCACTCGGTCTGTTTATTGCTACAAAAACGGCCCCCAAATGTAGTAGCTTAGTGCAGCAGTCATTCAGTTACGTCCTGCAGGTCAGGGGTCTGGGCCAGGCTGGGCAGTGGGGAGGCCGTGGGGAGGTCGGGGCACAGGGCTGGCCGGCATCTCAGTCTCCACGCTGACGGGGCCCCTCCCTCGCTGTCCCCTCGAGGGCTGGCTTATACTTTCTCCCAGCATGGAAGGGACCCAGGCACCTGGTGGCTGAGGCTCAAGAACCAGTCTTCCAGCCAACAGGGAAGGGAGGGTGCCTGGTCATTTATAACCTCACCTGACTCGCCAACGTCATTTCCAGTATAGTCCATTGGTTGACACAGTGACAAAAGCCACTGGGGGCGGATAGTGACATAGACTTCACCCCTCGATAGAAGGAGGGTCAGAGTTTTCAGACAGTGTAAAGCCATCCATTAGGGAGGCTTCTGGCATGAAAGACCCTTTTTCTGTGCACATCCGTGCAAGAACGGGGTCGAGTCCCATGGGGGTGAGGGGCTTTTTGCTGCCGCCCCCTAACAAACCAGGAGAGACTGTGCCCTGAGTGCTCACCAGCATCGCAACTGTCAGAGGTGGTCAAGGTCTGGAAAGGCGAGGTGTGCCGATAGGAGGCAGGAGCGGGAGATACAGGGATTTTCAGCAGGGACCCAGCACCCGGGTCGGGTGTCTCTTGACCGCCTTGCAGACGCCCAGAGAGAAGCCATGCCCATGGACACCGAAGTGTACGAAAGCCCCTACGCTGACCCGGAGGAGATCAGGCCCAAGGAGGTCTACCTAGACCGCAAGCTGCTGACCCTGGAGGACAGTGAGCTGGGCTCTGGCAACTTCGGGACCGTGAAGAAGGGCTACTACCAGATGAAAAAGTAAGTCGTGGCCACACCGCTGCACGGCGCGTTCTCCCGTGAGCTGACGTTCTAGAAACCGCCACACTCCACGCTTCCTGTGCATTTAGTCCCAAACACGAACTCTGACCCAGCAGGGCTGAATCCTTCTTTGTTAACGGTGTATGGTTGTCCGTTTCTGGTACAGCTACAAGGCAAGCATTCATTGTGTATACTAGCTTTGTATACACCAAGTACGTATATTAGTTTGCACGTAGGAAGCGTGCCTTTCAGAGCATTCGAAAGTAGAAACAAGCAAAACGTAATAAAATGAGAACATCCTGATTGTACCACCCAGATAGCCCTACTGTTAACTAACAGTAGTGTCTATATATTATTTGGGTCTCTTAATGCACACACATACACACATGTATTTTTTAATTAAAATGCAATTACTCAGTGACAGAAACACAGCATTTTCAGGTATTTTATTTTATTTTTTAAATCATGTCACATTTCTCTTACCCAGAAAATTCCTGATTATGGACATCATTAGTGTAATTGTTTATCTGCTTTTTCCTATAATTTCAGATCACAACACATACCGTACAATAGTTAGAATTGCTGTGTCACTGAAATCTCTGCACCTCATTTGCTCTTTAGAAGGTGTCCTGCATGGAATGTTCAGTAAATGTGCCAGACTGTAGAGTGCTTTGAAACAGACCCTATCTCTGAGTGTGTATGTTTGAATTAATACGTTACTGATACGAATATAGTTGGGTTTAGTTGTTTGATATTATTTTGAATTATGACATTTTATAGATGTTTTATCTTGAGTAGGTAAATTTACATTACTCAAGTGTCAAGAACGTAGGCAAAGCATTCACGGAAACTCTTGCTTTCAAATCCTGTTTTTCTGGGTGCATGTAATTGATAGGCTCGTTCAAAAATCTGTGCATGCATATCACAGTCATTTGTGGAATGAATATAAATTACTCTGTATTAAGGTGTAAATTTCCTCAACTAGTTCGTGACACTTAAATTCCTTGCTTAATTAAATACATATTTTAACACAGACAATAACTATGGATATGTAATTTCAACTAGAGGGTTTGGGGAGAGGAGAGGAGATGTTTTTAATCATGGATGTGTATTACAGCTTATTGAGTACTGGTTTTTTCTGCTGAGATGACCTTATGGTTTTTCTCCTTTGTTGTGTTTATGTGGTGAAGGACACTGATTTTCAGATGTTAAAGCCACCTCGCCTTCCTGGAATAAACCCATCTTTGTTCTTGAATTAGATATTCATTTTTTTCATAAATCACTGAATTGAATTTACTAATATTTCTGTTAGAATATTTGCATTTAGGTTCATGAGAGAGATCAGTAAATGGTTTTCTTGGAAGTTTCTTTTTCCGGTTTTGGCATCAAGGTATAATGCTGGCCTCAAAGTGAATTGGAAGGTTTCCTTCCTCTTCTCTTTTCTGCAAGAGATTGTGGGTGTTTTTTCTTCCTTTACTACTGGGAAGGATCGAGAGGTTTCTCTTGTTCATTTTGACCCCTACCTCACGCCATACACAGAGCCAGTTTCAGGTGGATGGTAGTCAGAAATGTGGAAAGGTAACATGATGCACTGACTAGAGAGAGCATAGAGAAGTAGCTCCATGATTGTAGGAGGGGGAGGGAGGCTCCTGGGGGTGCTTGTGTAGGATCTACAGCTTGCGTTCAGTGTGGAAACACTTGTTAAACTCTACACTGAAGTGGTCTGGGTTTTTGTGAATGTATGTTAGACTTACCCCATTGTTCTCTTATTTTACCATCTTTTTGGACAGTTCTGTTTTTATTCTCCCATTTCGGAGTTCAACAAAGGAGATGTTCTTCCTGCACACATGCGGGAAGAGAAATGCACTTTTTTCAAATCATACAGAGTTAACTTCCATTCATTTATGTAAGTCCCACTATATCAGAATATTTTCAGGAGGTCCCACATGACCTGTGAGATGTTTTTATAAGAAAGTGAAAAACAATTTTTTGCAAAGTTGTTGAAGCTTGCTTAAAATTGTCAATGCTCATTTTAAAAAGTTTTTGTAAACTATGAGCTTTAACGATGTATGCTTTTTAATTCTGCACCCGGAGGTTCACTTTTAACATATATCAAAGGAATGTTATAGTCACACACATGACAGATAATCTGAGATGGCAAATCTGAAGATATTGCAGGAATCCATGCATGTTGCAATTTGTGGGGTTTATTTGAAAATTATTTACATATCCCGTAATATTTAGGCTCTGCTTGGTTGGATATTTTTCAGCACCTCGTCATTATCTGTAACTAATACAGTGTTACTGTTTGTCTATAAAATGAGAGAACAAGGTTGTAACTACCTCCATAACACCATTTCTAGCATAGCAATTATGTTTTATGGAAGGTAATTCCCTAGAATTAGGGAACTTAGAACTTAGCCACTTTGAAAAGTTTCTTATGTATTATGATTTCTTATGCAGAGTTGTGAAGACAGTGGCTGTGAAGATTCTGAAGAACGAGGCTAATGACCCGGCTCTTAAAGATGAGTTATTAGCAGAAGCGAACGTCATGCAGCAGCTCGATAACCCTTACATCGTGCGCATGATCGGGATATGTGAAGCCGAGTCCTGGATGCTGGTTATGGAGATGGCAGAACTGGGTCCACTCAATAAATATTTACAGCAGAACAGGTATGTTTCGGTCCCCCAGGAGCTGACGCTGTGGTGGGGCAGGGCCCGCCTGCCCGGTGTGTGTCATAGTCCGATTGCTATGTTGGCCCACACTCAGGGACCTTGAGGGAAGAGGGAAGAGAGTTGTAGTCTTTGGATCAAAAGCTCTTTTAGCTCTTATTGTGCTCAGAAAAACTCCAATCCAACAATTTGGTCTTCATTCTCCTTTGCTCTCTCTATATTGCTCGGCCTCAGAATATCCTGGCAATCAGTCTCTCCTCACTAGGCAGAACATGCCATACCTAGTGAGAGAAATATTAAAATAAACATTTTAAAAGGGAGTAACAGTGATTGATGTCTTATGTGTCTGGCTGACCTCTACGTTCCCACGAGTAATTCTGAAAATAACTGTTGCTGTTAATGGATTACAAGCATTGGTGGGGGATTCATGGCTCATTTACGGCCATTGTTGAGATGGAGTAAGTCACATGGGATAAGTCTTAATAATAGCCACTGATCACTTGGTCCCATTTGATACATTACGTGTGTACTCTACTTAGATTGTGTCTCTAATCAGCGTAGGAGGGAGGAGGTAAGCCCCACTTCACAGGTAAGAAACTGAGACTCAGAGGTGGTTTTGTTACCTGTCCAATGTTGGAACAAGGATTCCAACCAAAGCCTGGCTGTCCGTGAGTCAGGTCTGTCCACCCCAATTATACTGCAGTTCAATTCAATTCATGCAATTCAAAGCACACCTTGAAAATTGTACCAGTTGAATACCAGGATAACGGTGCTCAGTTCTGAGCAGCTGTAAGCTAACAAGGTTGTTTGTCACCACTTATTACTCTTAAGAAAAATAGGAAATGAGAGGAATGAAGAGCATGGTTGGTTGGTCCCAGATGGACTGCTGTCCACCATCACTAAAGACACATCTATAACTTTCAGGCACGTTAAGGATAAGAACATCATAGAGCT
The DNA here is from genome assembly GCF_009762305.2 of Zalophus californianus. Lineage (NCBI taxonomy): Eukaryota > Metazoa > Chordata > Mammalia > Carnivora > Otariidae > Zalophus > Zalophus californianus. The sequence continues at coordinate 91,765,472 of NC_045607.1, read as the reverse complement.
GGTCCATCAGGTTTCTATGGGAATGAAATATCTGGAGGAGTGCAATTTTGTGCACAGAGATCTGGCTGCAAGAAATGTATTGCTGGTCACTCAACATTATGCCAAGATCAGTGATTTCGGACTTTCCAAAGCACTTCGTGCTGACGAAAACTACTATAAGGTATGAAAAATTTCTCCAGTATGCAAAGCAGGTGGTGAGAATCTGAAATGCAAGTGTTTGTGTTCTTTATTTGATTATGATAGGGTTTCAAGAAGCAATTTACCTATTGAATTTGCCTATGTAAAAAATGTTCTTGTTAAGCTTTGATTATGTTGTTTTATAAAATGAAAATACTCTAATATATCACAACTTGGGTTTACTCTGAATAGTATCTTCCAAACTATATTCCTGGGAACAAAAAGGAATCAAGGTATTAATTGATAATTCATTAAAACACACACACACACACACACACACACACACAAGAATAGAATTCTTTCCTTAAATTACTTTGGAAAAATGTGTTGAACAGGTTGATCCTTACAGGATTTCTCAGAGCCCCCCCTCAACCCCCAAAATGAACTGATAGCAACGAAAGGAAGGGAAAAACATAAGAAAGCCTCATATGAACTCGGTCACAGTGTGTATGTTGAGTCTAGGTTGATCAACTAGAAAATGTAATGGGAAGGGAACTCAGATAGTGAAAGAGGGGGCCAAGAACAGATTTCCAACTCTCCAGGTCCCTGGGAGAGTCCAGCATTCTCAGAAATAGACGGCCCACCCTGAGGCTCTCACTTGAGGATGGCAGGATGGGGGCCGTGGGATTGCCCTGGGCGCCACACCCTGGAGTGCGGGGTCCCCCACTCGCCCACCCTCTCACTTCTCTCTGGGACGGCCGCCGTGCGTGTGGCAGATGGGGACAGTGGGTCTTGGTCAGCTAGGGACTGGCATAAGGATGAGCAGCAAGACGCCCGAGTGGCTCTTTTGGTTGGGCGACTGCCTTCGGCTCGGGTCGTGATCCTGGGGTCCCGGGATCGAGTCCCGCATCGGGCTCCCTGATCAGCGGGGAGTCTGCTTCTCCCTCTGACCCTCCCCCCTCTCATGTGCTCTCTCTCTATCTCATTCTCTCTCTCAAATAAATAAATAAATCTTTAAAAAAAAAAAAAAAAAAAAAAGGATGAGCAGCAAGAGCAGAGCTGTCCAGCAGTACTCCATCCTCCAGAGAGAAGCTGGCTCCAGAGCAGAGCCCCTTCAGAGATGAGCCACCATTAGAAAAGCACCGAGTGAGCCCTTTACAGACACCGGGGGGAAGTGAAGCAGAGGAAACGGCAGCCTAGAGGGACAGCCCCAAGCACACGCCAGAGAAAAGCAGGTGTTCCGTCCGGAGGCACTTTGGAACACACGCTTCATCGTGATAACTAGAGAGGAAAATCTAGACTGAATAGCTACACAGAAAGAGATGGGAGCACAGCGCCATTTTACCTGCCTGAGCCCATCCATGAAAATGGAAACAAAAAATAGCAGGAGTAGCTATATTTATAGCAAACAAAATAGACTTGAAGTCAAAATCTGTAACAAGAAACAAAGAACGTCGTCATATAATAATGATGGCATCAATTCATTAAGAAGTTATAACAGTTCTAAATATATATACACCCAATGTTGGGGAACTTTCTGAATATAACCTGAATAAACAAATACTAACATATCTGAAGGGAGAAATAGACAACTATACATTAGTAGTAAGGATTTTCAGTACCCCACTTTTATCTATGGATAGGTCATTCAGACGGAAAATCAATAAGGAAACACTGGACTTGAACTATACTTTAGGCCAAAGGGATCTTAACAGAATTCACAGGTGAATTCTGCCAAGCATTTAAAAGAGACTTAATGCCAGTCCTTCTCAGACTCTTCCAAAAAATGGAAGAAGAGGAAACATGCTCAAACTCGTTTTCCAAAGCCAGCATTACCCTGATCCCAAGGCCAGATAAGGACAGTACCACAAAAGAAAACTATAGGCCAAAATCCCTGCTGAACATACATGCAAAAGTTCACAATAAAATACTGGCAAACTGACTTCAGCAACACATTAAAAGAATCATACACCACAATCAAGTGGGATTTATCCTGGGATGCAAGGATGGTTCAACATCTGCAAAACAATAAATGTGGTACACTGCATTAATAGAATGAAAGATAAAAATCATATGGTCATCTCAATAGATGCAGGAAAAGCATTTGACAGATTCCAGTATCCTTTAATGATGAATACTTTCAACAAAGTGGGTATAGAAGGAACATGCCTCAACACAATAAAGGCATATATGACAAGCCCACTGCTCACATCAGACTCAATGGAGAAAGACTGAAAGCTCTTCCTCTAAGATCAGGAACAAGGAAGGATGCCACTCATACCACTCCTACAGTATGGAGGCTCCTAAAACAGTTAAAAATAGAGCTACCCTATGACCCAGCAAATTATACTACTAGGTATTATCCAAAGGATGCAACCATAGTGATTCAAAGGGGCACATGCACCCCAATATTTATAGCAGTAATGTCCACAACACGTGGTTAAGGAGAAGAATCAAAAAGTAAAGTGCAAAACACATGTCCCTAACTTTTCTACCTCCCAAACGTATATGTTACCTACCTGTACTTGGATATAGATTTTTTTCTGGAAAGATTCAGGAAAAATGATCAAACGCGCCCATCTCTATGGCTGAAGATTTGAAGTTGGTGGAGAGAGACTTCACTTTTTGACATATTTAGGACTCATCAAAGGGTCATCTTTATATCACCTCAAAATTTAAATTAAAATTGAAATAACACATATGACTATATTGTTCACAACTTTGGAAACCAGAATCTAAAAATAATGTGTTACATGATTGAGACAAAAGGGTAATCAGAGTGTCATTTAGAGACACCCATGGTGCCTATGGTCTCAGGGCGATGTCCTGGGCTGGGGCCCTGCTGACCCACCGTGGGGCAGCCCACCTCCCTCCCTCCCCCCAAGCGTGCTTGTTAGCGTGACCTCCCCAGGAGGCAGCAGGACTGACTTACGCACTGAACTCTAAGCCCCAGAGGAAAGGGTTTCTGCTGGGCACAATTTTGATCTCTTTACTACCCCTTGCTTTTTTAACCAACTGAGCCACCCAGGCGCCCTCCCCTTGCTTTTTTAAATTAAAAAGTTGAAAACATTTTTGGAGCACTTGGCTATCTCCATCGGTGGAGCGTGGGACGCTTGATCTCAGGGTTGTGAGTTCAAACCTCACGTTGGGTGTAGAGATCACTTAAAAATAAAATCTTAAAAAAGAGAAAAGTTTAAAACATTTTTAAAGCCATACTAGCAGTCTGTGACAAAATAACGTTGGCCGAAAACCATAGACAAGTACCCAGTAATAGTTAACTATTCTTGGGAATAGCCCAGTATTTCTTGGAGCACAACCATGAAGCTAAAATTCAGGCTGGGCTCTTGTGTTGGCACAAGCTCCATGAAGCTGTGAGTAGCCAAAGGAAGAGGCAAGAGAAAAAGATAAAAAGGCACAAGAAATACAGCCTGAATCTTAAAAAATATAATGAAATCTTAAAATTTTAATTTTTTTAAGATTTAAATATCTATTTTTAAGATTCGGACCAAATACGTACATGCACACACGCACAGGGCATTTCATGAGTCATTTTTTTTTTTTAATTTTTTTATTTCATGAGTCATTTTATTCCTTTTTTTTTTATTTTGGTTAACACACATCAATTTTATCTGTTGACATAAATTTTACCATCTGAACCATTTTTAAGTGTGCACGTCGGTCATGTTAAGAACGTCCCCTGTGCTTACAGCCACTCTCCAGAATTCTCTGAAACTCTGTCCTCATTAGACAGCGACTCCCCTGTCCTGCTCAAGCCCCCCATTCCCTGGCAATCGTCCCTGTGACTTGGACCCTCTAGGGGCCTCGGGTGAGTGCTTTCATGCAATATTAGTACTGCAGGGACTTGGCCGGCTGACTGCACCGAGCCTGATGTCTTCAGGCTCCATCCATGCTGTTATGTGCGTCAGAAGTCCCTTCCCACTGGAGGCCCGGTGATACTCCATCGCGTGGATATGGACCTGCTGTTTATCCAGTCCTCCGGCGGGGGACGCGTGGGGACCCCGCACCGTTTGCTGCTGTGAACCCAGGCGTCCACAACCCAGTTGTCACCGAGGGTCTCTGTCTGCTTTGCTTTCAGGCCCAGACCCACGGGAAGTGGCCGGTGAAGTGGTACGCTCCAGAGTGCATCAACTACTACAAGTTCTCCAGCAAGAGCGACGTCTGGAGCTTTGGGGTGTTGATGTGGGAGGCGTTCTCCTACGGGCAGAAGCCCTATCGGGTGAGCCCCTGCTATTTCGGTTCTAGCTACGTGGCCAGCCCAACAGACAAGCCCCGGATGATTGTCACAGGACGTCAAAAATCATAAACTCCTAAAATCTGGGCTCCCTGTCTGAGTCTTTCACTGTCTTTTGACAGTGAGCAGTGGATATGACCTCCATTTATTCTAAACTGAAAAAAAAATGTGATATTAACTGCACAGTTTACTTAGTTTCATTGTGCATTACACTTATAAATATGCATAAAAGAGACCCACGTTGACATTATAATTAGAGTGGAAATATATGTGTGTATATATATATATATTTATTTATTTATTAACTGGCAGTTCAGTTAAATATTTTAGATTTTTTAAAATCAAAATATGCATACCAAAAAGGGCACCTGTGCTAGAATACAGCTTGATGAATTTTCACAAACGGGTGTGCCCGTGAAACCAGCCCCCAGATGATGAACAGAAGGCCCACTGTGCCCCCTGCACGCACAAGTCGTTCCCCAAGGGCAACCCCGTCTGACTCCTAGATCATGGGTTAGGGGCTCCGGTTTGTGTACTTTTTATAAGTGAAATTGTGCAGCGTGTACTTTTGCCTCTTTGGGGTGGGAGTAAGACTTATCTGTTGTGTTTTGTTTTGTTTTGCTGAACGCTGCCTTAAACAAGCTTGGGTATGTTTTGCATTTTAGGGCATGAAAGGCAGTGAAGTTTCGGCTATGCTGGAGAAAGGAGAGAGGATGGGGTGCCCCACCGGGTGTCCAAGGGAGATGTACGAGCTGATGAAGCTGTGCTGGACGTATGAGTGAGTACCCGGGATGCCCTGCAGTTTATGCAAAGGCCCGGGGGCAGGTGGGAAGGCCCTGGAAAGTAGCAGCGACTCTGTGTTTCCGTGAACCAGGGCCGTGCTCCCTTCTAAACAAAGAGCGGTGGGGTGGCTTGCTTCCCAGACCAGGCGCTCATATTCTTCGGTCTAGAGAATAAGTTTAGACAATGAACTCTAATCCAGGGTCCCCAAATTTAAGTGTAGATGGTACCAGCTGGGGGTAAGGGTGGTCAGCGTAGAAAGGTGTTGGTGGGAGTCCGGGCTGGTGCCGTGTCCCACTTCTGGCAGCAGGGGCTGGCGGAGGTACTCAGCAGGGGAATGAGTATCATACTTGCCTGATTTCCTGACCGCCCTTCCAGGCAAGACCGTGGGTATCATCCAGGTCGCAGGGGGATCGGCCAGGGGAGCACTTCCCCGGAAGTGACTCAGACCTCGGACAGTGGCCCTCAGCATCTGCCGCGTGCCGTCATATGTCCTGCCTGGGGGAGCGCATGTGATGTTGTAGGCTGGTGGTGTTCAGGGCAGCTCGGCGGGCCAGAGACATGCACCACAGCTGACAGGGACGTGGCCTTTGACCTTGCCCGGATCGGTGGCCCCGTGCGTGGCCCGTGGGGAGCACCCGAGCCTGGTCTCCGTGTCTCTGACCCCGGCATGTGCCTGTGCGCCCTCGGAGCTCCGAGGTGCTGTGGGTGTGTGATCTAGAGGAGCCGCGTTCTTGCCCTTCCATGGCTTCAATACTTAGGGTCAGGTTGCTGTCAGAGACTCGGGCTGATGGAGCAAGAGCATCTGGAAGGTGAGGAATATTCCAAGTGCTTTCAGATGCCGCCAGGGATTCTGTAACTCCCTGAGGACGATCGTCCACCACAGCTGGGAGTGGAAGTAAAGAATGCCATCATTATCTAGAAGGGACCCAGAGTCAGGCCCCAGGGGAGAAAGCAGATGTTTCCCCGGCTGACGCTGTGGACACGGTCCAGGGAAAAGGCCTTTGGCGGGGGTCCGATGGAGCCGCTGGGGACAGCGCAGGCTTGTTCTAGCATCCAGCAGGCACCGTGCACCCTGCATGGCTTTGGAGACCCTGCAGGCTGTGAGGATTCTTTGGGGGCTGACCTCCAGGTTGGAAATGAGCTCACAATGCCTTCCCTCTGTGCACTTGGGTCCCAGCCTCTGGCCTAAGCAACCGCTCCTTCCCAAGGACCCTGGGTCGGGTGGCCCCCAGCAGCAGGGCAAGGCCAGGGGTCAGGCGCAGCCCTGGGGGAGGGCACTTACTAGAAGTAAGTAAACTTGTAGAAGAAGGATCCTTCTCCTGTGGAAGGTTTCGCTTCCCCCGGGAATACTCTTGAAATCATTCTGAAACACATTTTAAAACCTGAAATTAAAATCAACTCTCAGGGAGGTCGTTAAAATTAGTGTTTTGGCATTTAATGCTAAGACTGACAGGTTTATTTCTATCTGCTGTCCTTTGTGTTTGCCAATGAGGAGGGTAGGGGGGGCGGGAAGGGCCTCAGGGCGGGGGCGGGTGTGAGGGGTGGGCCCCGCGGGGTGGGGCGGCCAGGGCGCCACCTTCTGCCACAGCCCCCGCCTGGCTCAGGGGCCGTGAGCCCGCCCAAGCCGCTCAGCACCGGGCGCGCTCTTCCCGTGACTCAGTGCATCCGGAGCGGGCGCTCTGCCCACCTGTCCACGCGGGACCCGGATGGCTCCTTGCACCGTTCTTGGCCACACGGTCCCCACAGGGAGGACACACAGGGGACACAGGTCTCCTGGGTACTCACCAGACCTGGGGTGTGTGTGCTCACCGGGAGGTTGCGGTTACATCACAGTGAGGCCTACAGGCAGGGACGTCTTTGCCCCGGCTTCCAACCCAAGCATGCACTCTGGCGAGTTCCATGTCGCCAATGGAGAACCAGCCACAGCGTTTAAGTATCAGCCAGGTAAAAGCAGTGATGGCAGTCCATGCCCGAGATGAGAAACGATGAGTCCTTATCAGTCTTGGGTTCATTTTCCAGCAAAGCTGTATTTCTGAACGTTCAGGTTCTTCTGGTAGTGACCTGACAAAGGGCAGAGGGGGGGTTCGGAGACTCGGTCTCAATGTAAGTAGTGAGATGATGTGCCCTTGAATGGCAAAGCACCCTTTTCTTGGGCACGGCCACCAAGGAGCCCTCAGACACCAGGCGATGGTCTGGCAGCCAGGTCCCTGCCCAGGGCCCTCAGGGCGACGCCTGGCCAGGACCGCCGGCAGCCGCTGCGTTCACCCAGCCTCCCCTGCGGTCCCACGGTGTGTCCCGGAGCAACATTGTGGGGACTTTCCAGGGTGGGGGCCGGAACCCTGGGCAGGTGGACATCCCCCCTGGCCCCCTGGCTTTGCAGAGGGGAACAAGGCATTCCGAGCAGCACCTGCAGAGGTCACACTGAGGGCAGGGGGGCAAGTCAGGGCCAGGAAGGGAAGATGGGCCCCGAGGAAAATGGGGAGCAGCAGGGCTGGGGGCTTCGGTTGTGTTTTACAGAGTCGGTGTATGGCCTGTAATTAGGGATGCCAGTGAGAAAAACCCTTGCTAATCGGGAGAAGTTGGGTCTCTTCACCCTGAAAAATGGGCTCCTGCTTACTGGAGAAAAGCCCAGGACGTTGGGGATCTCTGAGGTCGGGAATGATCTAGGGGGAGCTCGAAGTGCTGCTTAAAAGATCAGTAAACCCGAGCAATGGGGTGACTCTGCCTGTTCCATCTGGAGGCCCGCCCCTGGCTCCCTGCTCCGCTCAGTGCCAAGTCCGTTCCCTCTGAGCGCCCCATCCCCGGGCACCCCATCCGCTGAGCGCCCCAGAGCTCACGTAGCCCGCACTCACCACTGGAGGTGCTGTGTGCAAGCCACCATCCCATCACCCGGGGTGGGGGTCAGCAAGCCTCGGGGAAGGCCCAGACCCTGCCCTGCGAGAGCCTGCAGGCGAGGGGAGGGGTGAACAGGCGATAGACGAGCTAAGGAATCTGTGTGCTCTCAAAAGGTAGTGAGTCCGATGGCATTTCGGGGCCCAGGCCATGGCCCAGGAGGGTGTTGTACGTGTGAGTGGGGTCTCAGAGTACCTCCCGTGTGCAGGTGCTTTCTCATGCAAGGAGCTATAGCACCGGCCTGGGGCCCAGAAGCACATGGAGCTTCCAGAACCTGGTGCATTCCATGAAGTGAATACAGAGGAGCCCTGAGTATTCTCCAGGCTTTTTGAGGCATTTTTGTTGTTGTTGTTCTTGTTTTATCCATTCTAAACAGTCAACTAGGTGGATGAATCAATCAATACGTGATAGATGGCTAGACAGATGATGGATAGGTAAGTAGCTAGGTAGGTAGACACATACATACACACCTCAAGACCTATCACTGACACACTCTATTGACCCCCTCCACATACGTACCGGTGGACACTTACCTGGAGGAGGTCACGACCCTGGGCTGGTTGTGCTAGAGAACTGGGTGTTGGGAGGCAAACGTGCCACAGATTAGCCCCCCATGAGCCCGTGATCACGCACGGCTATCTTTGGTTAGAGGTTCACATTGGCCTCCATCGGGGAGTGGCGTCCCACCTGAGGACCGCAGGATGAGGGGCGAGGGGCAGGGGTGCGGGCAGTGAGGAAAGAGGGGCTGCTGGCCCGAGGGCCCGAGCGGAGAAAGCCCCCCGAGGCCCCAGGAGGCCGATGCGGGCAGGTGGGGACAGACAGGAAGCTCACACGTGTAGGACGCTTGGCCACACTGGCTGAAGCTCAGCATCTTGGCATCATGCTCAAGTGTCGAGGAGAGATCCCCTGGGAGGCTGGACCAGGTGTCCTTGCCAAGCGCCGGTCTGTATCCCTATGTCGGTTAGTTTGCTTGGTGCCTGGCTGCTGGGTGGATGGAGACTCAGGAGCTCCGTGCATTTGGGTCCCCAGAGCTGGAGGGGAACGTTCGGTTTTGCAAAGATGATGAGGTGTGTTGTTTGACTGTAGAAGGAGGGAGGCTGTCCATCTGGGTAGACACAGCCTCCACCTACGCTCCTGCACCCGGGCTTGGCCCCCAGCCCTCCTGGAGGACAGCTTGGTGGCCAGAGGCGTGGTCCCCACAGCCGTGCCTGAGGTGGCCTGTGTCCCCAGCCATGACCGCAGACGGCTGTAAATTCCAGCAGTCCATTATGGTTTTTCCTTACTCTTGAAAGCTATAGGTGAAACCATTTATTTTGATGGCATTTGACAAAACCCATTTGGGTTCCGTGGAAGCCGCACTCCTTGCGGTGGTGAGTGATTCTGGGCCCCTGTGAGCCTGCTGCCTGGCTGCCCCCCCAGACCCGCATGGAACCTCTTGAAATTCCAGTCTGAATGTGGACGCTTCCCCCAGTGCGACCTCAAGTTCTGTTTCACTTACTGGGCAACTTCACCCTCGGGCAGTATAGCCCCAAATCCCACAATGTAAGCAAAATTATTTCCACGCGGGGGCACGTTCTCACAGTTTTAAGAAATACTTCCAGCTGATGCTGTCCTGTGGGAGGAAGCAGAGAAGTCTATGACAGGTTTTGAGTTTAATGCGAACCCGTATCAACAGCATTTTTTCAGAATATCCAGAGCTATCCGACCGGGGTGGGGAAGAAGGTACTTTAAATTGTGTCCATCTCTTTTTCACAGGATTCCGAGTCCAACTTGAAGTGGGTCTGGGGCCCATCGACCCACTAATACTTTTAGGCACATTCTGTTTTTGCTGGATCACAAGGGCAGAGTGTCCGACCTGGGGCTCAAAGATCCCGACTCCGAGGGCGAAACGTCTCCACGTTAAAGGTGGACACGAGTCCGTGGGCAGCCTGCCGCAGGCCGCTGGGGCGCTGCGGGGGCTCCTGGGCGCCGGGTGCAGGGGCTCCCGGGGGCGGGGCCACAGGCACCTGTCGCCGGGGCTGGATCACAGCGCGTGCGCGCACAGACAGACCCACAGTAACGCGGGTCTTCCCGTTCCAGGGTGGAGAAGAGACCCGGCTTCGAAAACGTGGAGCTGCGGCTGCGCAACTACTACTACGACGTGGTGAACTAAGGGCCCCACGCCCTGCGCCGCTGCCGGGGGCCGGGGAGCGGTCACAGCAGAGCCCGCCCGACGCAGGGATTTCGAGAGCGTCCACCTCTCTCTCTGCCTCGGGAGAGGCCAGCCTCGTGCGGGACATGACCGTTGTCCCCAAAGCCTGCCCCGGAGCACGCCCTCTGCAGAGCACGCCCTCCCCGAGGAGCCCGGGAAGAAAGACGGCAGGACCGGAGGGGGCCCGTGGATTCCTTTGTGTTTCTCGCCTGTGCGGTTTGCAGGACAGGTTCCAACGAGGATCCATGTGGGCATCCGAATCTCCAGCAGCCGGGAGGTGTCCCGGGCTCACCTGCACCGCCTGCCCTGCAGGGAAGGCGAGCGGAGGGGGTTTGGCTGCCTCTAGAACCTGGCACCGACAGGTCCAAAGACTTAGCCCTGCCACCGAAAAGCTTTCCTGGCGATGAAAGTGCTTTGAGGCTTTAAAAAAGAAAAAAAAAAAAAAATCAAGCTGGACCAGTACAGTTTCTAAGCGTGTAGCCAGTTAAAGGGGGGAAAAAGTCTGGATACTGCATTTGCTCTGTGCGTTCTGAGACACAAGACTCAGATCCATGGGACAGATGGGGCTGTGGGCATGAACTGGCTTGGCGTGCCTTCCCCCTGAGAGCCTTTCTCCCGCACACCCTCCCGGGACTGTGCTTGCTTGGAGGTGGTGGAGGGGAGAGGGCGTCTGTCCTCTCGGGCCTGAGCGAGGACAGACGGCAGGTGCATCGGGCTGTCCTCTCCTTAGGGAGGTCCGAGCTCCCCTCCCCTAGAGAGAGGGTACCTCCAGAATCTCCCGACTTTTTCTGTGTTCACGGTGGGGAGGGGGTGGGGACAACCCAGGGGGCAAGGCCATCTACAGTGAGTTTCCTAAGATTGTATTAATTGATAATAAAGCCACAGACTCTGAGCCTTGCTGCAAGCATGCCCGAGTGTGACTTTGGGTTGAAGATATGAGACCAGGAATTCTTGGCTAGCTCTCTGGTCTTAGCGAAGCCTTGAGTCATGTGTGAGCTTATACAAGTCATCGGCCCATGTATGCCAGTTTGAAAGTCAGAGGGAGTTAGCTGTCATTCTTAGGGCAGCTGAGTCCCTGGGCCAGCGTCGGTCGTACCTGAGACATTTTAAAGTATACGTCCGGCCTGTTGTCGGGAGAGTTTCCCTTCTCATAGCAGGGCATCCAGGCACAGGGAAAAGCAGCAGTCAGCACCCTTGCTCAGCCAGAAAGAAACATGAGTCACTCATCGAACTGGTGGGAAGAAGCATGTAGAACCCACCTGGGCTTTTTTGGAATCGTGCTAGCTGGCGGATTAATCATTTTGTTAAAGAGAGGGTCCCAGCGTGCTGAGCAGATACTCAAAACATGGGCAACATACATCAGAGTCCCTGAAATTAAAAAGCCGAGTGACAGGAACTCTGCGGGGGGCTGTCCATGGATTTGGAGTCATGCCTGCAAGGTTGGACGGAGCACTGGTGACCTCTGAGCAAGTGGTCGCGTCTCTGGCAGAGGCGGTGCATGGAAGGCTCCGTGATGTGAACGTGCGCAGTCTGGGAGGTGAGGATCCTCACTGGGCACTGGCCGCGGCTGGAGCTCGCGGGCCGCCACCCTCCTGACGGTTCTCTCTCCCCGGGCCTGAGCCCCCTCCCCATGCCTTCCCCTTCTGGTCCTTGTTCAGGAGCAGCAAGACGGTATCATGGACAGACACACCGCTCCGGCCAGAACCAGTCACTGCTGGTGCCACGCACACTGTGTCCCCACCGGGGGACTGGAGCTTTCCATAACACAACCCTAATCCATTCCGTGGTGACAGGGACTGCTTGTGGTTTTCCATGTGAGCGTGTCCCCACGCGGGCTGTCACTGGCTTCACAGTTCCCCCAGCCCGGTGGCCGCCGCCCCGCCTGGATGTCCACACGTGGAGGTGACTATTGGGTCCTCCGGGCACCCCCTCCCACAGAGCACATGCCACCATTTCAGAAGAATGACTTTTTGCCACTGGACTTTTTTTTTTTTTTTTACTAACTGTGATTTTTTAATAAAACTTTTAAATTAGCTTCGTGATGATTTTCATGGATATTATTGGAATGCTGTAGGTTGCACCGTCAAATAAACACTGTTAAACAGCATCATTAAATGTGAATTTTTTTTTTTTTTTTTTGTAAATGCTAAGTGCCCAGTTGAGTCCTAAAAAGCCGGATGCACGCAGATCCCTGGGAGCGGGTCCGGGAGCTTCTGTTGTGCAAAGGCCTGCCGAGGGGGGCCCTGGTGGGCCGTGACCCCTGTTCCCGAGGTCTGCCCAAGGAGGGCCTAACAGCTCGCCCCGTACCCACAGGAAAGAGGGGTGATGATCCCTGAAATCCGCACAGGCGCCAAAGCCCGGCCGGGGGTTGTGGGCTTCCCCTTTCCACATGAAGACAGCTTACGGGGCATCGGGGAGCAGAGGAATTCCAGAGTGTCCCCATCTCCACCTGCTTTAAAGGGGGTCACGCACGCACACTCACTCCCACACACGTGTGCACACACCACATACATACGCACACCATGTGCACACGTGCCTACATATCACTCACAGGTACGCACGCACACCACACCAACATACACACCACCCACCGCACCCCACTCCCAGTGACCCTCTAGGTGCCAGTGTGGGGCAGTCCTGCCGCGGGGATGCGCTGCTGGCTGCTTTTGTCTCTGCCTCCTCCTCAGGCCCAGGGAGGAGCGTCAGTGCCTCTCCTGGCCACCGGCCTCCCTCGGGGTCCCACTGAAGAGCCTCCTGCTGCCGGCAGGCAGAGGTTTGAAGGCCTGTGCGGGCCGGCCTCACAGTCCCTTGGTGGCCCCGAGACCGGGACAGCCAAGGACGACACGGAGCGGGCCTGTGGCTCCAGACGTGGTAGGGGCGCGTCAAGTGGCAGTGGTAACAGTGCGGTCAGCTGGTCCCCAGTGCCAACCGTGGTGGGTCCCCTACACCGGGGAGGCTCAGCCGCCGACCTGTGCGGACACCTGTGAGTGCAGATGCACTGGCCAGGGGCCCGGCTCTGAAAATACCAGGGGGAGCCCACCTCGTGGGGACCCGTGGGCCAGCTGGGTGGTGATCCAGGAAGCCAGCGACCTTGACCATGAGCCTTCGACCCCGGGGGAGGGCGCAGGAACCACAGCGCCATGGAGGCAGGGGCGTGAGACAGATCTGTCGCTAAGTGAGCTCGGGCAGAGGGGTTTGAGACCCGTGCTTGCGGTTCCAGGGTGTGGACAGACTTCAGAACTAGTCGATAAATGCGTTCTCGGTTCAGGGAAGGAAGAAGCCTTTGCCGAGAGCCGGAATGAGGGTTTGCTTTTCCGCACGCTCTATTAGGGTAGAGATAGACGGTGCTGGACACTGCTCGTGGTCTGGGGAATGGTGGCCAGGGACAGCGGGTCCTCCTGAGTCCCTGCATGTTCTCGGGGGATGGGAACCAGGCAGAGGCGGAGCCCCAGCCCTGCTTCTGCACCTGTGAGTCTGAGCAGCGCAGCCGGACAGAACGGCTTGGGCAGCTCAGCTCGGCCTTGCCCGGGAAGGACCCCGGGGCCCGGCAGCCCACTCGCAGTTTGAGAAGCTGGGCAACAAAGACCTGTCCATGCGTTCTTGCCAGCTCAGCATTTCCCCGACTTCTCGGACCGCAGACCCGCTGTTGTGCTCAGTGCCCCGTTAGCAAGACGGGGCTGGTGTTCCGCACACAGGCCGGGAAACCGCACACGAGGGAGGCGGCTCTCCTGGGGACCCGGGGCGCGTGTGGGGAGCTAATTCCTTCCCTGACATCAGCCGGGGAGGCCGTTCGCTGTGCTGTTAGCTGAAGAACCAGCCCTGTCGTGATCTCAAATGTCGGTTTCTTTCACACACCATGTTCTCTCTCTCTCTCTTTCTCTCTCTCTCTCTCACACACACACACACACGCACACACATATAAGCAATCGCTCCTTCAAAGAAAAAAAAGAAGAAATGGTAGCATCTCGCTACACCTGGGCCGCCCAGGGCACAGAACTTGGTGTTTCGCCACCTAGACCTGTTTCAAAGGCCACTTAGGATTTTGGAGTTTTGCAGAATTAGCCTAGAGGGAAAAAAGCACAGTTTTCCGGAGCAGTGGCCGCCCAATCGGGCGACATCCGCCTGGTTTCCCTGGGTCAGTCCAGGGTGTGCAGACCTGGTCTTGCCCCCACCCCCTGGCCCCCAGAGTTAATCCTCCCCCCGGTGTCCGCCACAGGCCTGGGCCTGGGGCTTGTCTTCCTATCTCACTTCCCAATGAAAGGTCTGCTTTTCCCAGGCCTCTCAGAGACTGCCCACCCGCTCTGGCTCCCGGGGAGGGTGGGTGGGTGCCGGAGACCCAAGAACCGGGGCCATTCTCTGCACGCCTGCAGGCACTTTCTCTGTGGAATTGGACCAGTCCTCCTGCCCTCAAGAAAGCAGCGTAACCGGCACAGCCGGCTTTACAACAAATACTTCATCCCTCACGTGGTCCCCTGAGGCCTCGACAGTGGCCTTGTGGGTCCCAGAGGCCACTCCCTGCACTGCTGGCTGACGGGGAGGGATGCCTCCCCCCGCCCCCCGCCGCCTGGGTCCGTGTCCTTGGCCACTGGTGGTTCTTGGAGGCTTCTGGGAGAGAAAGCAGTTTGCCGCCTCATCCGCGGCACTTGAGAGTGGCATTACGATCTGTGGGTGTCCCCATCTTCCTTCTCCCCACCCTCAGCTTTTAGGAAGCACCCAGCCGAGCACTCAGGGGTCAGAAATACAGATGCCTACATGATGCCCTTCAGCAGCATCGGCCCCGCCTCTAACCGCGCGGGCAGACCGGCATGCAAAGGGCTTCATGCTGCACCAGTGGACAAGCCGTGAACACGCGCAAACAGTGAGTGGCTTTGGACACCAGACCCGTGGGACGTGGCACTGAGGGCTCTGTCACAGAACTCTTCGTTTGCACTTTTCACAGCTAGCAAGGTGTTTTCAGGCATAAAACACTATTTTAAAACTAAAAACAAGCAACTTTTGAGACAGCTGTCATTATTAATTCTTCATTTGACAAGTGAAAGGCCATGATTCAGAAAAGAGCACCAAAAAAGAGCCTGAGCCCCATTTCTTATCTCACAGCCCTGGCTCTTAGGCCAGACTGCCCCCTAGAATCTTGAATGGAGCCTTCCAAATGCAGGTCCCCAGGCTCTATTCCCAGAGCATGGCCTCACTGGTCTGGGGGGAGGCGGGGCTGGGCCCGGGCATTCACAGTCAGCACAGGTGCGCCAGGAGGTAGGTTACAACTCGACACCCTGCTTCCTGGGCTCTGACCTGGGGCACACGGAGCCGCTGGGGACCTGGGACAGGAAGGTGAGGGTCACGGCCAGGCCTGAGTTCCAGCAGGTTGGGTTTCTCCATTGGAGGCCAGGTGGTGTCGACCCAATGTTTAATGATGGGTCATCGAGTGAGGGCCCCAGCCGTTCCACAATGGCTCGGTGATGAGTAAGGGTGATGCGTTCTCTTGGCTGAGAGAAATCCGACTCGCTAGTTTTCACCGCTAAAGCTCATCACTGTCTGTGATTTAGGTTCCAACGTTTCTTGGAAGAACAAGGAAACCTATAGCTTGGAAAGCTCAATGTCATGACCAGCCTGTCCACGCTGGCTCGGCAGGTCAGGGAACAGACTAGAAACGGCCTGCGTCCTTCAGTCCCGTTCGGTCCGCAGAGTCTGACAAAGAGGGGGTAAGTTCTCAGCGGCACTGGGTAGGCGTCAGGAGCCGAGCTCAGCCCAGGATGACGCAGAGGAACCTGTGCGATCCAGGCCTCACTCGGGAGAAGAATCCAGGGGACCCCAGCCTCGAATGCCACAACCAGCACCTGTGTCCCCAGATGGTGTGGGGATGCCCGGCAGGGAGGAAAGCCCAAGGTAATTTGTACCCGAAGCCATGCCATGTAAGCATCCCAGGGAGCTCTCCATCAGCCAGATGGAGAAGCCTCAAATGAGTGACTGCCCCGAGCAGCGACTAAGCATCTTTGAAGGCCTTCCCAGGGCAGATTCAGCTGCGGAGTCCGAGCTCACACACACGATTGTAGAGCCAGCTCTGAGAAAGCGCATTTCACTGGATGCACGGGAGTGGGCTCCCGGTGTGCACGAGCTAAGGCTGGGCCCAGCACGCTGGGAGGTACGGCCCGCGCACCTCCACCGACAGACGGTCCTGAGCGTGGGATGGCTCCAGGTTTGGCTCACGGACTGCGAATGCTGGTCACTTCCACTCTAGGTGACTTCCATGGAAAAAGAAAAGAGAGCACGGTGCACCCATGATTATATAACTGTTGCATGGCCGCCAGGGGATTCTCGCTTCCAGATGAGAACCGTCCCTGCTCCTTCCGGGAGGGAGCTTGCCATAATCACGCTTCCGGCTCTGCATGCGGCAACCGCGTTCCTCCTGCACATGCACAAGGGGACACGCCACCTTCTGTCTGTCTGCCCGTCTGTCAGCTCCCGCCACCTTCCCATCTCAAGCCAGGTGCTCAGGAAAGTAGGCAGTGGCCGGGCTTGGGAGCCACAGGACCCAGGACCCAGGCGGTCGGCGCCCCCAGCGCATCTTTCCTTCCCCGAATCTTAGCAGGGCTGCCCGGGGAACGTGGAGGCGAAGGAGGCAGCTGTCTTGAGAGATTGCAGATACAGTTTCTTTCCCTGGGAAATCGTATTTAAACGGCATGACTGTATTGTTAGGTCTTCTCCCAGGACCTTGGAGGAGCCCATTCGAACCCTGGGCACTGAGGATTGTATGGTATTAGCTTCCTGGTGAATCGTCGCTGCCGACAGCCAGCAGGATAGCGAGAACCTGAGCATTAAGAGAGAGCCAGACAGAGGAGAAGGAGGGGTGAAGAGGGGAGGGAGAAGGGGCAGGGGAGGAGGGGAAGGGTGGAATTGGGTGTAGGTAGTATGGGGAGGCAGATGGGTGGTGCCAAAAAGGAGCACAGAAGTCACCTGCTAGGGCCACACTCTAGTGTGCGTTCTGCCTGTGTCCTGCCTGCTCCATCCGCTCCCCAGGGCCGGCCCTGGTCAGTACATCATCGCCGGGGTCTGAGAAGGCCCCTCCAGCACACACCTCCCCCACCCTCCTCCTCTCCAGGCCCCCCACCTGTGCATGGAACCAAGGTCGGGTTCACACAGAGGATGGACACGTGCCCAGCTCCCCGTCATCTAGAGACGGCCCGGCTTGCTGCCGAGTGTCCCCCGGTCTCACGTGTGACCCCAACGGACTTCCTGTCCCCCAAGGCCGGAGATGCTGAGGGGGCTGTGGGGCACAGCCTGCCCCGGAGTCCACACGGAGACCACGGCCACGGGCCACGACCCACAGGCCTGCCCACGTCAGGCTCCTCAGAGTGTGTCTGCCACACAAGCCCTCGTGTACCGCGGCTGCGGTCATTGGGTGTGGCCCCGAGAGCCCGCCCAGCCATTCCCTGAGCTCAGGAGCCCCCGGGCCGCTCCCCGCCAGCATCCCTGTGTGTGGCATTGTCTCAGGGCTGCCGGAATCAACACCACCCCCCCCCCCCCCCGCCCCGGCAGCTTAAACACACATTCCTGGCCTCGTGGTCCCGGAGGCGGGAAGCCTGAGATCCAGGCGTGAGCAGGGCTGGTTCCCATGAGGCCTCTCTCCCTGGCGTGCAGACAGTCTTCCTCCTCCTGGGTGCTCATCTCCTTACACGCTTGACCTTCTGTGTGTCTACCTCCGGGTCCTCATGTCCGTTTTTTATGAGGGGCCACCCTACTCCCCTGTGACGAAGTACACCAGCAGTGACCTATTTCCAGATAAGGCCTCCTTCTGCAGGGCTGGGGGTTAGGCGGCGTGCAGATTTGGGGACACCGCTCAGCCCGTAACACAGCGCAGATGGACTCTCTGTCATCCCGTTCACGGTTCATCCCCACTGCCCAGTGCCCGGAAATGGCCGGGGTCCCGCTACGGTCTGACCGGAGCCTTGCACCCAGCTCAGAGAGGTTCTAGCCGCTGGTTCCTTCAGGGCAGGGTGGTTCCCGAGGCTGGGCCGCAAGTTGGCAAGGGCATCTTCCCAAGGCCGGAGGGCACAACCGGGGCCCCAGCTCTGGTGCTCTCTAGATTTGCCTGCAGGGCTAGCCATGCCAGCCTCCCGGCTCTGGCCCGTGGCCTGGGCGGTGCCAGAGTCAAAGCCTCCTGGGTGAGCCTCACGTGCAGCCGGTGCGAGACCCACAGCTCCCGGGAGGGGGACACTCCTTGGGTGTTGGGGGGGAGCAGCAGCAGCTCCTATTCCGGGGAGCCTGAGTCTCGTCCAGTCTGGGGCCCTTTTTAAGATCAGACACGTGCAGATACTCTGGGAGGCCGCAGAAGAGACAGCACATCTCCTTGGACTGGTCGGAATACCTCACGTTCACTAAAGCCTCTGGTCATGTGAGCACGTTACCAAGGTGCTTCCCACGTCCCGAGAAGCAGCAGATGAGGGGTCTCAAACGCAAGCATCTCCGGCTGTATGATGACCCGCCTCTCGTCCTAAGTTAGGGCCCCTGGGGGGAGCTCCGGGGACTGAGCCCAAAGGCCTAAAGGCTGGATCTCAGAGTCCCAGGGACCTGGACCCGTCCCGTGGGAGTTAGCTCACCTTGAGGCTTCTTGACGGAGGCTGGGGGTGGGTCCCGATGGAGGTCTGTGCAGGTCTGGCCATTTTGGCCCCCCTGGGACAGCTCTGCTGGGCCATGCTAGCGCCGAGCCCCTGCGGCGCCACTGCTGTGCACCTTCTTGCAGCCACCCCTGACAGACACGGACCCCATGGCCCTCACCGACAATCACCCACCCCTACCCTCCCTCTCAGCGTCAGCGTCCCAGAGAACCACCTCCCTGGAGGTTCTTTCCAAAGAGCCCCGTGCACATGGGACTTCACTCATGTGTGGCCCATGCTGGGGTGAGTAGGCAGCGTTTCGGGGTCAGATACTGGGAGCTGCCACCCAACTGTCCCCAGGACCCCACCGCTGGTCACTGAGGGGGTCTGTCTATCGCCTCGCACCCCCCTCCCACACTTGAGGGCTTCCAGAAGCCTGAGCAAATGGCAGAAACGACTCTGTCCCTATAGAGCCCCCGAGCCTGAAAGGGTCAGGGTCAGGGTCAGGGGTGGGAGGGGAGCACCACGCCGCCGGGCTCCTGCCCACCTCTGTGCCCCAGGACCTGGTGCAGGGCGGGCTCAGGGCACAGTACTCGGTGACGGGGCGTTTGCTGGGGGCCGGGACACCGGTCCCCACACCCTGCCGTTCCCTCCCACCTTGTCTCCTGGCTCACCCTCCGAGCCGGTGGAAGCTTCGCCTCGAGAGTGCAGGGTGCGGCCAGTCACCGCGGCGCTCTCGGGAGAAGTCTCCTGCCATCACCACGTGCCTGTGCGGTCCGCTCCTCTGTGCCCTTCGTCCCCCACAGCTGCTGGTCTCGAGGAATACTCGAACTCAGAAGGTCTGGGATTCATCCAACCACAGACGTGACTCCATTAGGGGGAATAAAGGCTTTTTACCAGGGGTTGCTGCTGCTGACTGTTAGATCAACAGTCCCAGGAGGACACATCGGCCCTGCCCTCCAGGACACCCTGGGCCCCCGGTGCTTACGGGCAGAGACTTGGGGGCCCTCGAAGGCTTCGATCTTTTGACATCTGCATTTAACAACCTAGACGCCCCCTTTCCCAGCTAGGTACGTGACCCTCCTCAACCCGGCTGGCAGGTCCCCCCTTCAGCCAGCTGGGACAGCAGGTGCCGCCACCGTCGATGGAGCGGAGGCAGGGGCCGGAGTGACCTGACGAGGAGGGGGCTCTACTGGAAACCAGGACGCTTCCCCCTGCTTCCCCAGGTCTGGTCCACACCACACAGCCCCCACGGGCTTTTAGAGACAGGACCAATCGTCCACGTGGGGACATGGGGCCACGTGGGCAGAGAGGAGGCCAGCGTGGGAGCCAGGCCCAGTGTGCGAAGGGGCCCGGGCCCTGCTGTCCAGCCTCCCTGCATTGAGCCGCCGGTGTCCAGCACAGGCCTTCAAGGCGGAAGCACATAGGTGAAGGCACTAGAAGGTGTTTCCGGAAGGCCCCGCCCACCTGGACAAAAGAACAATGACAGGCTGGACAGTCAGTTGCTCCCACGCCCTCTCCCCACAAGCCACAGTTCCCTGCTGTCATCACGGTCTCTGCGTGGCTGTGTCCGGCCAGGTCTCTGGGGGCTTTGGCCCTCACCCTGCGAGGTCGTGA
This sequence comes from Zalophus californianus, assembly GCF_009762305.2. Lineage (NCBI taxonomy): Eukaryota > Metazoa > Chordata > Mammalia > Carnivora > Otariidae > Zalophus > Zalophus californianus. The sequence goes on along the minus strand of NC_045607.1, from coordinate 91,745,029 downwards.
GTTCTAACCCCACCCCACAGGCCCCGGGGGGTGCAGACCCCCTGCTCAGCAGCCGGCCCTTCCCAAGTGATATGGCCCAAAGACATTGTCATCCTTATTCGCAGGGTCAGAGTAACCTGGGAAGGCTGCCCAGCAGGTTTATTTGTGGGGATTTTCAAATCCTGGCCCTCGGCCCTATACACGAGCACGTGTGCACGCGCACGCGCGCGTGTGTGTGTGTGTGTGTGTGTGTGTGTGAAAGAGACAGAGACAAAGGATGGAAGAAAGAAGAAAAACCCAGCAGAACGTTTCTAGAGCCCAGAGAAGTCTTATCTGAAGGAGCGTCCCAGGTAGTACTTGGCTTTTAGGTGGGCCGATCCCAGCCCCAAGGGGAGGGCCCGATGTGGAAGCAGGAGCCGACCACGGCCGGTCCCTGGCCCCGCCTCAGCAGGCAAGCCAGTCAGAACCCCCACACCTGTGCCGGCGGGCCCCCGGGGAGATGCTGACGGGATGCTGTCTGTAAAGACTGATGGAGGCACGAGGCAGGCAGGTCCCTGCCACCCACAGCCCGCCTGTCCCTTGGGCCCACCGGCCTGAACATCCAGGGGTGGATGGCGCCTCTGGGCAGCGCCAGCCTCCGAGATAGCACCTGCCTGGCCCATGCCGTGCATCCCGCGGGAGCCACCAAGTGACAACGTGGTTGGGCCAAGTGTGGGGCCCCTTAGGGGCCTGTTATAAGGACCTAATGAGCTGGGGGGCCTGGGCGGAATCACAGTCCCCGGGTGAGCTTCATTCCTGAAACCCTGGCGGGGAGGGGGCCTGCCTTCCGGAATGGAGCAGAGCCACCCGAGGCCAGGGGCTGAATCCCTCTGTGCCAGGCCGTCCCCGGGGTGGAGCCTGAGCGTGGCCTCCCCCCGCTATGGGAGCTGCCTCCTGTGGGGCTGCGTTTCTTGGGTTGAGCCTCTTTCAGGAGGCGGGAGGGGAGGGATGCCATGTTTGTCCCCGAGCACCCGCTAGGGGGCAGCCGACACCCGGGCAGGAGCTCAGCAGGCCTGGCCACCAGTCCGCATCAGGCCTATCTGCACAGACCCCTGAAAGCTGCCAACTGCAAGCAGTCCTGGAAATCACATTCTGACAGGTGTAAAAGGACGTTGTCAGTGATTTATTTTCAAAGTAAGCGGCTGGCAGCTGGCTAGCTACTCTATTCAGGGAAGCAATTCCTAATCTTTGCCATTAGATATTGGCCAGTAAAGGGGGTTTGGAAGGTTTCTTCATGTCCTCTTGCTAACGATCTGCCTGGCGCACGTTCATTCCTGCCAGCTTAACCTTGAAGCGTGCTCCCTGTGAGGGGGTGCTGCACGTCGGAGCTGGAGGGCCCCTTGTCTCTGGGAGCCCCGGGAACGGAAGGACCCACCAGGCGTCTCTGGAGAAGGCCGCCAGGACCGCAGCAATCCTGCAGCCCCTTAGCGGGGCTTGAACAGGCTGGACCTTTGAGGAAGGGACAGTCTGGAAGCACTGGCCGTGACCACGTAGTCAACACCGTTGGGAGGATCAGCCCTTTCTGAACATGGGTCCAGTACACCCGGTTTTCCAGGGGAGCCAACTGAGTCCCCCAAACCCGAGGTGACCCAAGACAGGTGTGGAAGGGCACGGTGGACCACAGCTCCCAGAGCTCGGGAATCACGGTACAAGGCCGGCTCCTGCCTTCTCTGGATCCCACACTTGATCTTATAGCCAAAAGGCCGAGAAGCGATTTCTCGGGACCCCAGACAGGAAGCAAAGCCAAGGCCGATCCGCCCGCCGACACCCCGGGGACGGTATTTGAGAAAGGTCGAGAAGAGTGGCTGTTGAAAAGCTATGTATTTCTGCGTATTCGCTCGCCTCCTTCCCGCTAAGCGATAGCAGCTCGGGACGCACCCCTCAGAGGTCAGGGACGTAGAGCCCAAAGGTGTTTTGTCTCCAGGTCCGTCCACACTCGGGCACGCCGCTGTGGACTGTTCCGGGTGACACACCCGAGAGCTGAGGACCAGCCCTTTCACTTCCCAGCCAAGCTCCCGGCCACGCTCGGGGAGCTGTGGCTCGGAACCTAAGCTTGTGTCCCGCGCAGCGCCGCCTCCCACCAGGGCAGTTCCTGCGGCCTGAGAGCCTGCCGTTAGAGCTGAGGCCCCGGACAGAGGCGCGCGGTGGGGGGGGAAGGGCGGGTCCGGCTCCACCTGTTCCTGTGAGAGCAGAACAGCCCTCATGGAGGGGGCGGTCAATCCGCACTGGTTTCTGTTTCTGAATGACTGGACTTAGAGATTTCACAGTGCAGGCTCTTTCCGACCACGTAGAGAACATTCAAGCGCCGTCCACTCGTCCTTCCCTCACCCTGCTGGCTCCGGGTCCAGCCTCCGGTGTAAGACGCGTCCCCGCCCATGACAGACCAACAAAAGCTTGGCCAGAGCCAGTCATTCTTTGCAACAATCTTCACCACGGGGGTGGTTCAAAGGCGTCTTAAAAGTCGGGATCGAAGACCACCACGTGGCTTTCTACTTTGCTTGTGGACACTGACGCTTCAGCAGCCAGGCTGTGTTAGAAAGGCCTGATTTCCCCTTACTGAGGTCACTTTGGTTCCTTCCTGCCGGGAGGCCTAGCAGACATGCCCTGCACCGTTGAGTTTCCCCGAGAGGCCACTGAGAGCTGTGAGCCGGCGGGCGAGGGACCTGGCCCTGCCCCGGGGTGCGGCCCTTTCCGCTAGCAGAGGCCTTCCAGCTTCACCGCCCTTGGCCCATCAGGGTGGGTCAGCTGGGTGTGCAGGAGGAGCAGGACCCTCCTGTCCTGTCTCCTGCCTCATGAGGTCACAGCCTCTGACACGAGCTCTAATCAGTATTTCCAGACTGCGTTCCGCTCAGCAGACAAGCAAATGCCCCGTGGCTGAATACCTCTGGAAACCCCGGTAGATTGCAGTCCCCCACTGAGGATCCAGAAAGCATATTCAAAATGCACAGGATTCCCGCAGCGTGGAAACCTGTTCAAGGTCCCGTCCCACCACGTGTCCTCGGGGTCTTTGGCCCGGAGCCATCCTGCATGCCTGCCCGGTGAGGGCGCCCCATCTGCCTGCCCTGGCTCCCTCCTGGGCCGCACTCCCCGAGCCTGAGCAGCCAGCCCACATCCCTCCCTGGACTCTCCCCTCCCTCCACTGCTGCCGTCCACTCCCTGGCATATCCCCCGGCTCTGCGGGTCCTGGACTTCGATGTCCCATCTGGTTCGAGGTGCATGTTTGCTGGACTTCAGGCTGTACACCCTGCGAGGGCAGGAGCTGCGTTCTACCCCTTCCCTGGACACCCGCAGTGAGCAGGTGCTGCGTGAGTGCCGTGCGGGGCACCCAGCGGCCAGTGAGCTCTCCCCGGCCCGCTGGGTGCCCCCACTCCAACGCCACGTGTCTCTCTTCCTGCGCGGCGAGGCTGGCTTTGCTCACCAGCACCTGTGCCAGGGCATACAGGGGTATGCCTGTCCCTAGACTCCCTGGGTCCTGCGCCAACTCCTAATTTTGGCCAAAGCAAGTCATGTGTTTCTGTATTTGAAGAGCCAGAGGAGAAGTCTCCATTGCCGTGTGCGTCTGTCTGTCCATGTGTGTTTGTGTCTATCTACAGACGTATCTACAGAGGAATGTCTGAATACGTACGAGTCTGTGTCTGTGTGTAGCTATGTGTGCACACGTCTGCTGCCCACCCGCTCGTGAACCCGGGGCACACACAGCGGGCCTGGCCTTGCTCTGACACGGGAAACCTGGTCTCCCAGGCAGCCCGAGTGTCCCTCAGTGCTGGCCACGTCTGTCACAGCTTCCCCGTGCCCCCTCCATCCTCCTGGCCGAGCCGGGCGGTCCGGCGCCCGAGCGGTGGGGTGCTGCGTTCCGACATGTCCGCAGGCTGGGCCCACGAGCACTGCAGCCCTGCGGGCCAGCCCAGCAGAGAGAGCTCCGTCTGGAACCTCTGGCCTGGGTCCAGAGCCTGCCCCGCTGGTTCTGCGAGGAGATGCCCCGGGGATTTGCCTAGCAGCCTGCCCACGCCCCCCACCGCTGGCCTCGCCACCTCCTTTGCTTCCAGGGGGGAGCCCTGGAGGGCCCCCCAAGGGCCCGATCCAAAGTGGCTCAGTGCTCCAATGACAGGATACTTACCCACTCGGCCACCACTGACTGTGGTCACTTCCATTTCTTGAAAATGGACTCTTCTTTCTCTCTCTGGAAACCTCGGAAATTCCTCTTTACCTCTGAAGTTCCAAAACAAGTCTTTTTGAAATGCATTCTGCTATGAATTTGCCTTTTCTCACAGGGCCACACATCTCACTTGCTGGACTCTGTGCAAAAGTAACTGGGAGACCCCGGTTCAACACAGGACAACGGTGTACTTAAAGCTCCCAACGTAGGAAACTCTCCTTTCCTTCCCCATTTTCCCTGACCTGCCACAGGGGGTGTGCTGCGCAGTGGCATTCCAAGCAAAGACAGACTGATGCTGCACAAAACGAGCTCCCGGTTCACGTTCACCCCGAGTCGGGCGTGCTCTGCAGGCCCTCTAACTTCGGCTCTCCAGGAAGGAAGAAGGACCCAAGGCGGAGGCGCGGTGGGTCTCCCCGCCTTTCCCTTGCCTCCTGCACCATCGGTTTGGAGGACGCAATTGCTGATCCCGGGTGAGAAGGGGCAGGACGGGGTGTCTCCGAAAAGGCCACAGCTGTCCTTCTGCACTTGGAGCAAGTCTGGGTCAAGGAGAGAGTGTGGCCTCTCGGAGCTGACGGTGGCCCGCCTGCTCAGCCGTCCGGGCCACACGCTTGTCGGCACCTGCCTCGAGTCTCTCCGAATGCCCGCAGGCTGGGTCCCTGGGACGCTGTATTTGCGGGGGGCTGTGACACCACAGGACACCAGTTCTGCGTGGGATCTCCACTCACACGTACGCTCCACGCTCCCGTGCCCCAGGAACTTCACTTAGATCAAATTATTAAGGATTTCGAGATGCTGGCCTCAGTGTATTAAACCCAGCGGGTTCCTTCCACGCGTCAGGCCCATGGGACAGCAGGCCACACAGCCGTGAGGTCAGCCCTGCCGAGGACGGGGGACATTCTCACGAGCGGTCCTCTCTTCCTTAATTGATTATCTGCCCCTGGACTCTTTTTCTTCTCCTAGAATGCTGGCAGATACACAAGGAGACTTCTGGTCCTCCCCCCTGCGGCAGCTCTTCTCTCTGACTTTCATTTCTTTGTCCTCGTGAGCGTGCGCGGGAAGTCCTTGGCCTGTTCTAGAATGCCTTCTCCTGTCCTGGGCTGCTAGCGAGCCTGGAAACTGAGCTTCCATCAACAGGGTTTCATAAAGCTCAGCGTTCTTTGGTTCTTTTTTGTACCAACCTCTTCTTGGTTTGTGGAGAGTTCATGTTCTCCAACCCCTTGGAGTGGACTCCTTGTAACCAACTCTAAGACTTCAGTCTGCTGTGCAGGCTTTTCCACGGGTGGAATTTGGTAGCTACTTTTTCACAGTGATGGTTCTCTGATGTCTGGCTGTTCTTGGAGCTCAGCTCGCCCATCTGTCTGAGAATCCACGGCTGGCATGTCTCCCCAGTTTTCTCGTTTATAAAATACAGACCTCATGGAGGTCAGTGGTTCTCAACTCTTCTTAGCTTTGGTAGATGTGGTCAGGTGCAAACATATTTGTGGAAGCACAGTGAGTCCATTTTGGGGAGACGGGGCAGGTGCCAACCGTGGTGGCACAGCTTCCAGGGATCCCTCCGGCGGCCTCGCCTCTAGACGGGCCGCACCCCGCGGCTCCTGGACCAGCGACCCGGTGCCCGTGCGACTAACGGACCGGATGATCCAGATGGCCGTTTCAGGCTCCAACACTGTTTGATTCCTTGTGGGGAATCCCCAGACTTGAATGTCTGTGAAATCCCTTCCTACATACTCATTCTGGCACTGTTCTAGAAAGGGACTCGCACGCCCTCGGGCTCTGGATGGGAACGGAATGCCCGTCCGCGGCTTCCAGAGAAAGTCTCGACACAGAGGGCCACACATAGCAGTGGTGATGCGTGTCGCCAGGGGACACGTCATTCATTTATTTTCCTTAAGTGGACCTCCTGATTTCAAAGGAACCGTTTCCAGAAAAGACTGGGCTCAGCTCCAGTCTTGGCCTCTGTGGATCGTATCCGCGTAGATGCTATAAATTAGTCAGTTCTTGGCATTTTATCACCAGAAGGACGAAACGGCCTTGTCCGCTGGGCCCACAGCTGCTTTTTCTCAGCCCCCGTGTGGAGCCAGCACCAGGTGGGGCCAGCTTCGCAGACCTGCGATCCCGTTTCTGATCTAGAAATAAGTCAAAGCACAAAGATGTGCAAATACCTGCTGTTCTTAAAATAGTTCTGTGTGTCTCGGGGGTTTTTTTCTTTCCTTAAAGGCACTGGAGCTTCAGCAGAAGGATGAGGAAGTGAGAGTTTTGAATTGGTTTTGTCCTCTTTTATTGGGGGAGGATGGTGCTTTTTTTAAGGGTTTCTGAGAGGGAAATTGAATTTCTTCCTCTTAAGAGGATCGGTTTTGCATGAACCCAACTCCCTCTACTACTTCGATTACTACCATCACTACTACTCCTAAGAGTAAATACTGGAATATAGCCCCCAGAAAGTCTGCAGTGAGAAGTCTGTTTCCTGGGCTCTGGGAGGTCTCCGGCTTTATCTCCTCGAGCCCTGGGGCCAGGCCCACCCCCACATGCTGCTCTCTCTCTTTGTCCCGTTACAAACACTCTAGAAGAACCCTGGCTCTTCCACGTCAAGTGCCAAGATGCCCTTGGGGGGGGGGCGGTGGTCACTGTTCTGGATAATGTGCAGTCATGCTATTGAAAGCCACCACAACAAAGATAACCTTTTGGTCTCCCCTTTGCTGGGAACCCCAAAGCCACGACCTCACACGGGAGGCGTTCGGAGATAGTCACTGACAAGGAAACGCAGCCCAGAGCACGAGCTGGAGAGAAGCACTGCCGGGCAGGGAAAGGTGGTGTGTGGAGACGGCCTCTCCCACCGGAGGCCCACGTGGGGCTTCTGATCCGCTCGCCCCACGACGGAGCCGGCCCTTGCTCTTCTTATTTTCCCATCCAAGACATACACGTTTCCTAAGTGCTCGGTGGTTGGGTCTCAGGACATGCTGCTCATCCCACGTGTTCAGCCCCAGGATGAGAACAGACCCCAGCCCCACCACCGGAGGTCACTGCCTGGCCACGTAACTCCACCCGGGGCACCTCTGCCCCAGCTTCTAACCACGCGGCTCAGTTTCCCTGGGCATCCTAGCGCTGGAATGAATCATACAGCTTCTACTTTTCCCTCCAGCTTCCCGGGCTCAGGTTGCGGTTGCAGGATTCCCATCTGTGTGTGTCAGGCACTTGGAGGTCACCGTGTCCTCGCTGTGCCGGGACACGCCCGTGCATTCGTCTGCGGACGGCACCCGTGGGCTGACCCCTCCTCACTGGGGTGACGCGCTGGCCGTGGCAAGGGTGACTTCACGTGGGAACAGCCAATGTTGTCTAAGAATTTAAGGAACAAACCAAACCCAGCCCCACAGGTGACCCGTTGAATCAGTGCAGGAAGGGGAACAGAGCCGCAGGAACTCACAGAAGGCATTCACACTGGGGAATTCGGGAGTCTGAGTGTTTGTATTCTCTGGTTGGTGCTAACATAACCTCCTATTACTACTTCTGCTGGGTGCATATTAACTACACGCTATTATCTGCTCTTTGCAGGCTCCAGGGCATTTTTTTTCCCCCAAGACAGTGCCATTCTGTAAATTCATCCGGTGAACACAAAGGTAAATGGATGCGTTCAATGACGGAGGGAGTTTGTATTCCCAGGTTCACCTGATCTCCGGCTGGAAATCTGGTTGAATCTCAGGACGTGATTCACTCCCAGCCCCAAAGGCCCCGCTGTCTCAGGGGCACTGCCAGGCCCTCCGTGTTCCAGGCACGGGCCCCGTTCTTGTGCGGGGGTCCTACTGTCCTCCTGGGGGCTTTAGGTGGCTCGTGCTCACCCCCGGCCAATAGCAGCAACCCCAGAACGCCCCCCTGGGGGTGCCTCGGCCGGGGCAGGTGGTGCTTGGCTGCCCGTGGCTGGTCGAGCCTCCTCACATGACCCCCAACCACCGTGGCCCTGGCTCCGCAGCACGGCACATTCTTCTCCACCGACCCCAAGCCAGACGAGGACACGATCAGTGGAGAGTTGTGTTTTCAGACTGAAAAATAACGTGTTTTGATGATGTTTCTGATCTCCAAGCCAGTAATGGCGGCTAAGGAAAGGTGGTGGTGCCGCAGAAGGATTGAAAAGCCTCTTTCCTTCTAAACCTAGCGGACGGAAGCCCCCCAAGGAGAAGCAGGAGAAAGATGCCCGTTTAGTAAGAACTGAGGAGGGGACAGACCACCCACCAGATGGGAACAGAAGAACCTGGGGAAACCACTCAAGCTCGCGTCATTAAAGCATTATCAGGGTAGGGAGTAACGAGGTGAAAGTCCAAACATGGGGGCCGGGGGCCAGTGCAGAAATCCCTTCCTAAGTGATGTGGATTCCAACGTGTAGACCCGTCAGAGATGAGAAAACCTGCCCGAGATGTACAAGACGGCTCCTCCTGACGGCTCCAGTGAGGCGAGCTCATCACTCAGATGTAACTTTTTCTAACTGTGCACAGGATCTGACCTTCATAAAAACACAAAATATGTAAGCGGAAAGAGGAGGGCAGAGGGCTGGCGGCATGTTGGAAGAAAGCCATCCCCTTCTCATGGGGCAGAAGCGTCCCCAGCCCCAGCCTCCTGCAGGAAGAGCCCCTCCGGATATTAACGGATGGGCTTTCCTTCCCCGCACCCTCCTATCCCTTCCTGGCCTGTCAGACAGGTTCTCGAGGATGATGGCTATTGTAGAAGGAATTTACCAGCAAAGAAAGAGCCATGTGCAGACTCTGACTTCCGACCGGGAAGCCCACTTTGAGACAATAGCATCCAAAGTCAAAAGCTTGCATCTGTAAGAGAAGAGCATGGTGACCTAAAACAATAATCACAAAAGGGTTCGACGCTCAAAGATGCGTTTGCCGGACGTCACGTTGTCTGTGAGAAAGAGACAGCAGGTGGAGAACAGGCCCCGTCTGGAGAGCAAGGAAGACCATGGGGTTGTGGGCTCAGCACCCAGAGGAGGCTGGTGGCCCCATGGGACAGGGAGGGACCGGCTGTGGCTCGCAGGGCCATCAGTCTCGCAGGAGCGGGGCCCCTGCCTGCCAGCGTCCATCTCACTCCCGGGAACCTGGAGCCCATACCCAGGAAGACAAGTGACATTTGGGCTGCTGACCCCCAGGCACACCTCAGCCGCCCTCATACCGCTTGTTGCATGGGAGAGGCTCGAAGGCGTGCCCAAAGACCATATGCAGCTTTTCTCAATAATCCCGTGTCATCCAGAACATCCCTGAACACCCCCCCGAACAGTGGGCAAGGCCCCAGGCCCCCCAAGATTAAGCCATGGAAGGAAAGAAAAGTCGTGGTGATGTTCATTTCATGTGTCAACTTGACCACCCACTGGACCCGCAGATTAAACGTGATTCCAGGTGTGTTGGTGAGGGTGTTTTGAGACGAGACCAGCATCTGAGTAAAGCAGATTACCCTCCCCAGTGTGGGTGGGCCGCATCTAATCAGAAAAGCTGGGGCTAAGGAAGCGAGGACACGGTATTGTCTGAGAGCGAGGCCCAACCTTCCAGCCCAAGCTCCCGAGGGACAGGTTTTAGGTTTTCAGTGCAAGCTTAAACTCCATGTGGTCAGAGGTGTGGTGGGCAGTAGGCCGAGGTGGGGGCTCTCAGAGGTGGAGAGAGAGCCGCAGACGGACACCAGTCGGGGGTTTTGGTTCACACAGACCAGGCGCTGGGAAGCCAGGCGGGATCTGCCGGGAGCAGTTGCTGCTGACAAAGTGGCAGAGGGAGCAAGGAGCCGACCCTAGCCCGGGCCTCCAGGGGGGTCCTGGCCACAGAGTGGACCCGCCCACCCAGGGCTCGGCCACCTCTGCCACAGTCGGGAAATTCAGTGACCCAGAGCAGGTGTGGGCACCTCTAGCTCTGAGAGCCCCCTGAGGGCGCCCACCTCCACCTTTGAGAGCCCCCACCTTCGCCTCCGAGGGCGCCCACCACTCCGCCCTGGCTCATTTCACAAGCATCAGATGACGGAGACGTGCCTCCTGTCCCGGAGACTCCGTCAGTCTGGCGGGGAAGACAGACTTCCAAAGGGCAAACACGAGCACAGGATCCCTGCTGAAGTCAGAGCTGTCTTCACGGAGATGGTTGCATTTTGCCCAGAACCTGGACAAGGTATGAACAGCCAGAAGGTGTGGGGAAGGAGGTCCTCACCCGCGGCGGCTGTGTGTGTCGGGGCGCTCGCGCGAGGCTGCTGGGCAGTCCCAGATCTCAGGGTGCGCATCATCATCAGAGGCCGAGCCCGCTGCACCCCTGCCCCCCCCACCCCGCCGCCGAGGACCAGCAGGGGCTCTGCCTCCGGCTCTCACTCTAGGACCTGTGTCACTGCCAGAGCAGAGGCAGGTCTGCAGGGTCTCAGGGCGGCAAGGGAACCCTTGCCCGACCTGGCCACGAGCACCAGGAAGGTAAGCCCTCCCTGAGCCCCGAGCCCAGAAGACTGAGCCGGGGGGAGGTTTGGGGGAGACACTTGGCACACAGCACTGCTTGACGCTGGGGCCCAGGTGGGGGCCGATGTGTGCATCTGGGGAAGAAGACACAGGCCAGAGAGCTCGATCTATGCAAGATGAAGGTCAGGATGGGCGTGGTATAAGAGGAGTCCCCCCGAGTAGACCCTGATTTCTGCAGAGGCCCTCACTATCAACCCCTGTGGGCCTCCCCCCCTGGCCGTGGCCATTCCTGAGGTGGCCTCAGCTGGAGGCCTGCAGCAGCATGGGGGGGGGGGTTCCGTGTGGCGCCCGCAGTGTGTGCAGAAGGCAAGAGCCAGGTCCCCGACAGCCCGGTCACTGTCATACGCCAGGGCAGGGAATTCCAGAAGTGCCAATGGGCAGTACCTGGCATATCAGGCTCATCCCCTCCCTAAGACAAAACTACTGTCTGCAATAATCACGAAATGAAATACAGGTCACATATGAACCAAAGTCTGAACATGCCAGACAAACACATTGCACCCCACCCTTCCGACTTACGGCCCTGTTTGGAGTTTTCAACATAGGTGCAAGCTGGGAGCTGGTCTCATGGAGGGACTCAGCCCTGTTTCATGGCTTCTGTCACTCCGTGTCCTGGTGCATTTCCGACCAGCTGATGGGACCCAGGAATATGTGGCACCTCAGCGCTGGGGACACCGGCCATGTCCGCAGAACCCAGACGAATGTGCTCTCGAAGGTTCTCTGAATCGGCACGGCGCCTGTTAAAGGGTGGGGACTGAGCACATGCCCATCTGCAGCTTCCCCGGGACCGAAGTTGTTGTTTAGAGGATTTGCACCAACGAAGGTTTTGGGGGAAGGGAGTATGTCACCAGAGGCGTGGTGTACGGTTCCTCGTGTGTGCTCACAGTGGGAAGCAGGCTCACTCCACATCATGCTGGCTACTGTGTTTCAAATCTCTGCCATCCACGCACCGCTGTGTCGCCTGCACCCGGGTGCCCGCCCCCACAGCCCTGTCGGAGGGGTGACACAACATGTCTCCCCACCAGCCTTGTGCTTACTTCAGCAACCCTACAATCTCTCACCCCGAAGTCCTGCCTAACCTCAGCCTAATGCTAACGTTTCCAAAATACAGCAGCGCGTCTCAGGAAGGAAAGTGAAAGCACTCGGGGTCATGACCATCGTGAGCCAGAAAACTTCCCTCCCATCCCCCGCCCCGAGTCCCCGTGGCGGCATGCACAGCGGGGCCCTCCCGTCATACAGAGATCCGGGAGCTCTGGGTAATGGGTGACGCGTGGGGTCTGGGTGCTAGCTCTCTGTTTTTTGTGCTCTGCATGTGGTTCTGGGTCCCCTCGAGGGTTCCCTGCATGTTTCACATCCCGTCACGGGCCAGGAGCCAGCCCACCAGGGAGGACGTGTAAATGAACAAGGGCTCCACTTACCTGGCCTCAACGTCCGGAGGGCCCCCCGCCTGGCAGGGTGCATCAGCACAGACCCTGCAAAGAATGAGAAGCCTCCCCCCCACTCCCCCCCGCTCAGTGATGCTCAGCGGCGGTGACATTTTACGCGGACACTGCCAGGTCTGTCTCTGGCAGGGACGATGCACCTTGTTTCACAGCTGGACAACTTTCTGGTCAAACCAGGCAGAAAGATCATTAACCACTTCTCCTCCTGACTAACCCACTCAAGGGCTGGAAGACAGTAGGAAATTCTGAATAATTCTGTCAGTGGTATTAGCCATCCTTGGAAAGAAACCCTGAGTTCAGTGGGGATGAGATTTTCCCCAAATCTTACCTTCCAGCAGATGTGGCACTGGGCAGACATCTGAGGGGAAGCACCGAGTGGGGTTCACGCCATACTCCTTCCATCGGGGTATGGAACCCACAAATCTCCCAGCTCCGGCCAAGGACCCCGAGCAATGAAAGTGAAGCTGAGTATCCACCAGGACTGAGGCACATCCCACCTTGTAGGTAATTCATAGTCCAGGCTGAGCCACAGGTGCCTCCATAGGTTCCAAAGGGCTATGCCAGAAACTCGCTCAGGGACACCCATCCCCTGGATCTGTTTCATTTCGTCTTTCCTGCCTAACAATGCTTACAAGATTTTGAACTATGAAGTCAATACCCAAAGGGGAAGAAAGTCCATTTGCTTTCCCCTGTGTAAGAACCCCCTCGCCATGACTCCTCTGCTGGGGGGCTGCCGGGGGCCCCTCGGGCGGGTCGGTCCCAGGGCTGCTCAAGCCAAGGCACCAACATCACCAGCCCCACCAGCCCCACCAGCAGCAACATCTGAGAACTGGCTAGAAATTAAAAATTCTCAGGCCCTTCCCAAACCTCCTGAAGCAGAAACTCTGGGGGTGAGCCCAGAAATCCGGGCTTTCACAAGTTTGGGGGCGATTCTCAGGACTGCTAAGATTTCGTATTCCCAAGATCTATGAGATTCCGTCTCTTGCTCGCACTACAACAAACCAGTTCCAGAGCCCATCAGGAACCAAATCACACTGCGCAAAGGTCTCACTCTGTGAATACTGCATCCCGCAAGTTCTCCAAGGTTACTGACATGAAGCTGGACCACAGTCAGCAGAGTGTTACGGGCTGAATTGTGTCCTCTGAACATGTACGTGCTGAGGCCTTAAACCCCAGAATTCCAGACTGTAATGTATTTGGAGACAGGGCATTTAAAGTGGTAATTAAAATAAAAGGAGGTCATTTTATGGGCCCGAATCCAGCAGGATTGGTGTCCCTTAAGAAGAGGAGATGTGGACACAGAGACAGGCATGTGAAGACACCAGGGAAAGACAGCCATCTGCAAGCCGGGGAGAGGGGCTGGCCCAGATACTTCCCTCAGACCCTTGGAAGATACCAACCCTGCCAACCCCTCTATCTCAGCTTCCAGCCTCCAGGAGTGCCAGAGAATGTGTTCCTCCTGGTCAAGCTGTCCACTCCGGTGCTTCGTCACAACAGCCCGGGCGAAATGCCACACTGCAAACACCTGCTGGCCATGAAACAGGGAACTCCCACGTACAAAACACTCCATGAGAGGTAGCTTCCAAGTTAAATACCATTTGAAGAAGAGAGGGAGTGGCGTGTCCCCGACCCCCGCGTAGGATGATCATGGCCGCCCGCCGCAATAAGCCTGCAGACCCCACCCCCACAGCACGGAAGCACCTGTTACCCAAACCCTGAGCAAAGGGAGTTGTTCCATGACAACGTTTGCATAAATGCGCCCACATTGGCCATGAGTTCAGCTGTATAATTAAATAAATTAAGAAGGCACGGCCCCTGGATCAGATAGCTTATCCTTACATTCGTGACTATATTTGCTGAGAACATTAAGGCATGATAAAGATGGTTCCAGAGTGCCTAATCTGAACTTTTGTTGGAAGTCGTGTCTGTCACAACCAATTCATTAGGAAACCCCAAGTGCCAGTGAGGCCATGGGGAGGAAAAGCAGCTGGGGCTGGGGTGTGTGTGTGGGCGGGGCTTTTCAGAGGGCAGCTGACCCCCATGAAGCTTAGTTGTTCACCCCAGAGTTCCATTTCACTGAAATTGGCCCATTCTGGTATTGTTGACTCGGAGAAAGGGATGCATTTCCTCCACCTCCCTTATGTGGGCCAAGTCCAGTGTCTGAAAAGCAGCCTCCCATAGGGCGAGCCCTACCGATGAGCTGCTACAGAGAACCGTATCCAGTGACCACTACATCCAACGATGCATCAGCTCATTACGGTACCCTGAACTGCCTACCCATTTGCAGAACACAGAAGACCAGGAGCATCCATCAGTGGCTCCCTATTTCTGAAACATAAAGCTGATTTTCAGAAAAGTGAAAGCAATTTAAACCAAAGTACATAACTGACATCTAACTTGTAAACATACTTGACACTTGGCAAAAATCAGAACTAGCTGCCAGTGAACCAGTACCTCTGTTGTGGATTAGAGTCCCAAGTGCATTTTCAGATGGCTGCCCACAGGCATATACATCATCCGCACACCTGTCCGGATGGCTCATCAGTACACCATTTGGGTGTACCAGAGAATACAATGAACTGATGGTGGGGGAGGCCGCAACCTTCAGATGACTGCAGTCCCGGCCAACACCCGACTGCAATGACAAGAGAGAGATTTGAGCCAGCCATGCTGCTCCCAAATTCCTGACCCACTGACACTGTGAGAGATCATCGACTATTTGCATTTTATTTATTTTTTTAAAGATTTTATTTATTTATTTGAGAAAGAGAGAGAGAGAGCACAAGCAGGAGGAGGGGCCCTGAGGGAGAAGCAAACTCCCCGCTGAGCAGGGAGCCCAACCTGGGGCTCGATCCCGGGACCCTGAGATCATGACCTGAGCCAAAGGCAGACGCTTAACCCACTGAGCCACCCAGGTGCCCCAGCTATTTGCATTTTATAACACTAAGTTTTGGGGTGACATTTTGCACAGCAATACATCACTAATGCACATCTAAATCTCTTTATTTCCAAATATATAATCCAGTGATGGGTCAGGCACTGGCTAGATGCCTGCCACTAAAATTAAGTGGTGAGCATGTAGGACTGCCCATCCCACCAACGTGCGACTGAAGGTCAGGACCCGGAGGATCATAGCAGCTCCAAGCTTGTGATGAGAAATCACATGCATCTGGCTTCTTCCAGACATTGGTTCTCATCTCATCGTGACCTCCTTCCCATGCCACCCCCTCTAGATGCTCAATTACTCGATTGCTCCTCCCCATGCTTGTCTTCTCCGGAGCCTTTCTGATACTTTTGTTTTATACACTCACTTATTTCCCTCGCGGTCCCACCCCAGCCCAGTATCCCTGGGGCCTCAGACAGGGCCTGGCACATGGTAGCTGGACAGTAAGTACAGGTTGAGTGCATGAGGGAGCCTAGAGGTTGTCTGAAGTATTTAGAAGAGAAAAGACCAGATCTTCTGTGTGTTGGAGCAGAGCATGGAGGGGAGCAAAGGGGCCGCTTATATTGATTAGCATCTTCTGCTCCATCTCAATATGGATCAAGACGTGCAGGGTTGATGAAACAGCTCATTTCTGTGCGCTATTCATGATGCACAGAGCATTCTAATAAACGTGGCTTCCCTTGACCTTCACAACATCTATGCGATAGAGAAAGAATAAGCTAGCTATTGTATGGCCAACCGTCCCAGACTCTACTCACTTCAAACAGCATCTACTGAGCTCACGGTCCAGCTGGTCAGCATCTAAGGCTGGGAGTGGCTGGGCGGTTAGGGCAGTTTGGATTGTGCTCTCCTCTGTGCCTCTGGAAAGCTGTGGGTCACTGATGGGACCCCCGCGAGCTGCCCGCTGGATGCCTCCGTTCTTGTCCTTGCAGGCTGGCCCAGGCTCGCTCTCGGGCAACAGTGAACCAGCGGGAGTGAACAGTGGCACCAGCCTCCGGGGGCCCAGCCTCCAAATGGGCTCCCTGTCTCGGCTGCTGCGCTGTGGGGGTCAGAGCCCATGACAAAGCCCCGCAGTGCACGGCACGGGGAGACGGGGTCCAACCGCTCAGGCGCGGGACTGAAAAGTGACACTGCAAAGGGCGTAGGTACAGCCGAGGGAGGGGCAACTGGGGCCAATTTCACAATCCATCCCTCACATTCACATTTTACAGAAAAGGGAGGCTCAGAGAAAATGAAGTGCCTTAGGTCACAGGGCTCAACCGGTGACTTGAACATGAGTTTTCTGCCCCCATTCTCACGACTCAGCTCCCAGCAGCTGAGGGCTGAGTATTTGTCCCCGGGCATCTTCACCTCTGCTTCTGGCAGTGACTTGGATCCATTCCGACGTGGACCAACCACAGGCCCAGAGAGGCAGAGGGTGTTTCTCATTGAGCAAAAACATCCAGCTTTGATTTCAGTGTTGATGCCACGCAAGCAGTATGGTGCTTCTGGCTCGAATGTAATGGAATTCTCCACCACAGATGGTGCACACAGGCCTTTTGTTCCACGGTGGTGATGCTTGCTTGGCACCCGTCACGCACCTCAGAACTGTGTAGGAGCTCCAGCTCTTGGGGACGGGAAACCGCGAGGCCGGGCAGACATGAAGACAGCGGGTGACAAACAGGAAGGTCCGCACTCCTTTCAGAGCTCGTACAAATAGGAACAGAAAGAACCACTGGAGTCTGACACACCCACGGTGTCATTCCATTGGAAAGTTCCGAGCCAGTTACGTAGGCAGCGAATGGGACGCAAAGAGCAGATGTTTTGTATGGTGGGGAGGAAGGTTCGAGGCTGCCTTTCCCCTTTGTTGGCCAACTAGAAAGAGATTAAAATGGAACACATCACGTTTACCAAACATGGCAATTAAAAATGCCACGAACACGTGTTTAAATCAAATAGTGCCTTAAGACAACAGAAGAATTCAGCACGATTTCCCCAGCTTCTTTCTCCCACAGAAAATAGCATTACCGATCGGCTCAGACTGGGAGTTGGTGAGCGACAGCCCAGGGGCCAATAAAGTTTTATGTGAACTCGTTCATTCACCTTTCTCTGTGACCAGAGTTTCCATCTGTAACTATAGGGTTGAGGAGTTGAAATGCAGAGCATCTAGCTTTCAATGCCAAAATGATTTTCTACCTGGTCCTTTACAGCATAAGTTTGTAGGGCCCTGATCTGCACCCTCGACCACAAAGCTCTGCAGAAGGCCCTCGGACCTGAAGATGGGGGAGCCCGTGCAACTCGTGAGGCACGACTAGCTAGCCTCCAGGTCTCCCATGCCAGGCCGGCGTTTGCTCAGTGGAAGGGAGAGAATGGAGACCAAGCTCATGCCCCGGGGGGAAGAGCATGTGGACTGTGATTCCTGTTGGTCCAGCCAGCTAGAGTCCAGAGAACAAGTTCAACCCAGGTCCCGAAGATCTGCCCCAACTCCTATAAGGCAGATCCGCAGCATGTGTTCCCGTTGGCGCTGGGGCGCCTCTGAATCACAAGACCTTCCTGGACCTCAGGCTGCCGGGATGAGGACCCCGGCAGCTTGAGAAGGGCCCTAACTTGCTAAAGGACCAAAGGACAAGCTGGCCGATGCTTCAGAAGGCTTAGTTTGCCCCTGATGCTGCAGCTGGGCATGTCCACACCCCAGCTTGGGGGCGAATGGTTCCCAGGGTCTACACATAGCCACACTGGTGGGGTTGCTGTCATCTCTGACGAATGGGTGCATCTGAAAAGGCTGAGTGCTGAGGAGCCCCTCAAGCTTGGTTTACGCCAGGGCTCCCGTCGGTCCGGGTATCTGATGGAATGTTCCAGGTGATGAAAGCAGGCAGGGAAGGGGAGGCCGTGCTAGGAACACCTGGCCCAGGGGCTGAGCAATGCTGACGCCCGCCTCTTGCTCGGTGGCTGTCCTCAGCCCCCTTTCTCTTCTGCTGGCGTCCTTGCTCCATCTCTCCCCAACCTTCCTGTCCTTCCCTGCAGCCAGGGCCTCCACTGCTGGCCTGTGAGGCCTCTCCTTTCTCCCCTGTCCCGCCCAGGCAGCGCCCAAACCTACTCTGCCTGTGCCCTTCCAATCCGTCAATTCTCATCCCCAGCTATCTGGGGAATGCTGGTGGGCACACCCCAGCCCCAGAGAATGAGTCTCAATCCAGCGTTTCAGGGGTTGGATCAGGCACGGACGTTCCAGATCACTCTGTCAGAGACACATGAGGGGTGTCTGCTGGTGGCCTCTGGGGAAGGGTGTCCTTGCCGCGGAGAGACACTGAGGAAGGGGCAGCATCTCCCCCTTCCCTGCCCGCGGGCAGCTTGCAGGGAGGCTAACAGGCATGGGAAGATGGACAGAACCCGCGTTCTTGGTGGTACCGGGAGATGAATTAATCAACTCTGGAATCAGCCCGACTCCAGAATTTGCACTACATGAGAAAAGACACTTCCCTTGTCACCGAAGCTATTTTGAATTCATTTGCAGGTTACTCGCAGCTCATGTCATCTCTGCTTCAACAGGCTTTGGCGGGCCTGCCACCTCATGAACGCCCCGCCATGGACCCCCGGCCTTCCCTCCGCCCCCAGCCGTGGCCTCTCCCTCTTGGCCTTATACCCTGTGGGGATACTTACACCACCCCCAATGTGAACGCACTCCCTGAACCCGCAGCAGACATGTGCTTCACCAAGAAGCCCTCATGCTCCACCGGCCTGTGCCCCCCACGTTCTGCCGCTGGATCCGAAGGTGATCCTAATGTATGTAAAACTGAGTCACCAGACTTCTGCTTCTAGTGGTGATGAGCCAGGTCAGTGGAAACGGAACTCCCACTGGGGGCACGAGAAAAGCTGCATGGAGACGTGGGTCCAGGGGCGCCAGGGAACTCACAGGACATTCAAAAATTCCTGTGCCGGATCCCAGTGAAGATGAAGCCCCCACAGGTGAGCTCAGCTCGGCGGCTTTTTCCCGGGGGCGCTTTCCCACTTTACAGAGGGCAGCTGACGGGCTGGGTGGCACATTCTACACACCCGAAAGGAGTAGCTGAAGTCAAGGTCTGAATGGAATATGAAGCCACGGAAACACTGGCTGGAGTGAAAGACAAGACTTTTCAGCAGGTGTGGCTGGGTCTGCCGGAGAGCCACGTGGAGCTATGGGAAAACCCAGAGCCAGCTCACGCCGTGCACGCACCCTGCAGATCCAAATGTCAAAGGCAAGACAAGAAAGCTCTTAGACAAAAATGTAAGAGGATCTTTTCTTGGAACACAGGACAGAGAAAGACGCATGCAACAAGATGCAAAAAGCTCTACCTGCAAAGAAAAAGACTTGATGAATTGCTCTACAATACTTGTCAGACCCTCCAGTCACCAAGAAGCACTGCTAAGGAGGGAAGAGATGATCAGCCGGAAGGATGGAGGGGGCATCTGCGGTGCACCCACCTTACCAGGGGCTCTTTCCTGGTGTATAGAAGGGTTTTCCACAGATTCACGAAGAAAAATGACAATCAGACAGAAAACTGAGCAACAGCCTATACGCGGACAGTAAATCTACGAACAGGTGCTTAGAGAATCGCCACGCAAGCAGTGGCCAAAATGGAAAGCCTGACAGCACCAAGGTGCTGGTGTGGACGTGAAGTGACAGAGACCTCGGAGCCTCGGGGAAGCTTTTGGAAGACAGCTCAGCATCGTTTATTAAAGCCAAAGACACAGACCGTGTGGGAACCACCACGTTCATCCATAAGTGTGTTCCCAACAGAACTGCATGGACACATGCACCAGGGGGTCAGCACAGTAATACCCATTCCTGCAGTATTATAGCCCCAAACTGAAAATAAAAGTGCTTCAGAGAGAGAGAGAGAGAGAGAGAGAGATTTGTAAGGTGCATAACTAGACAGGAAGGAAAAGGAATGATCTGCAGCTAAATATAGCCAGCCCAATACCAAAGAGTACTTACTGCATGCTTTTATTAAGATAAAAATCAAAGCCGGCAAAACTCAACCACAGCATTCCGTTGTTAAAGCAAGAAAGCGATTTCCATCAAAGGCAGGATAATTGTTATGTTTAGGGGCAGGGACAGAAGCTGGAGGCGGTCCTCGGGAGTGGCCGTGTGGTCCTTCTGGCCCCGGGGACTGGCTATGCAGGTATTTACCCGCCGATACGTTATCTCAGTTCTGCACCATTTTCGGATTGTGTTTCATATTTCACAATCAAAGCAAGGTAAAAGGAAAATTTGCACTCAGCCGCACTCAGTGAAGCCTGCTGGGGAAAGGCCTGCCTGGCTTCTGACTCTCCACACTCAGGATTCACATGCAGACACACAGCACAGCGCCCTGCTGTGCTTTTTCTTCTGGACACCGTGGATCTCCTCCCTGTTCACGTCTCCTCCTTTGGTTCCAGTCCCCGAAGCTTAGCACACCTGCTAAGGATACAGTCGCAGGCCCTCTGTGCGCTGGTTTACTTGGTTATTTATTCTACTCCTAATCTTTGAGTGAATCGGTGATTCACTTAACCCTTTCTTATGACCTGTGTTTTGATGAGTAATTTTATCTTTTTTCATCTTATAGCAGTGTTTATAGATGGTACCGTCTCAATTACCCATCGCTGTGCAGCCAGCAACGTTACCATTTAATGGGCGCAGACAGTGATGACTGGCCCTCCTGACTCAGCTATCTGGGCGGGGCGCCGGGATGCGTTGGGGTTGAAGCATCCAGGATGGTCTCTTCAACCCGCTGGGGCCGCCTGGGCATTCTTTTCCGCACCTGGTCTTCCCAGCTGTGCGGCTGGACCTCTTCTCGTGAGACTTGGGGCTCCAAGAGATACTGTTCCAAAAAAACTAAGCTAATCTGCAAGTTCTTAAAGCCTCTTTGTCGTGCTGGCTAACATTCCACTGACCAAAGCCAGGCACACGGTCGAGTTCATTTGGAGGGGACAACACAAGGATGTGACTACCAGGGCTCAGTAGGAGTCATCACAACAAATACATGGGCATCATCATAATAAATGTATAATAGTACATTGAAAAATACAAATACAGGGGACCAACCAAACACATGTATTCAGGAATACTTACAGCAATAGAAAGACTTAGCAGGGTTGGATACATCTGTGCACTTTTTCCATCTTTGACAATTTGACCAACAATTCACGAAAGACAAAAGCTCTGCGGGTTGAGGACGCATTCACAGCATCACTGGTTAGAAAGTTTTCCAAGAGTAGGTGTTTTCACGAATACTGTAACTCTCATCAACTTGAGAAGTGGAAGTTTTGAGTGGGCGGTCTCAAGCCCCGTGGACGTACTGTGAAGGGACACAGCCCCTCCGAAACATTCACAGTGAGCTGAGCACTCAAGGTGTTCATGCCTTGCCCCAGATCTGGGGGCTCTGGCCACACTCCCTCAAGCCTGACTTGGACTCAGCACCTTTCCTGAGCTTCTCAGAGTGCCCTCCCCCGTCAACCTGTCCCACGGCTAGAAATCACTGTCTAGGTATTCGCAATCCCACTGTTAGAAATCGCTGAAAGTGTAGGAACTGCTAGGACATTCACCTGAACAAATAACGCGAGAGCCCAGCCCTGAGGCTTCCTCCTCAGACCAGGGGCTGGCGCAGTCTGGGTGGAAAGTACCAGGGCTGTACAAGTCTTTGAATTGCTAATCTGCAGTCACCAGGGGCTACTTCCTGGAAACCCTCCAGCAGAGCCCCTCTCCTCCCTGCCTCCCCCATGAGCGGTGTGACTCCGGGGCCTGCAAACGCTGCTATAGCTGGCGGGGGGTTCTAGGCTGCACCCTTTTGCTTCTAAACAGCTCTGGGCTACTGGGCTCTTCCTCTTTGGGGCGAGTTTCACGGAGCGGCCACCCGACGCAGGCACCTGCCTGCCTCCTTGAAATGGAGGGGTCTCCACCCAGGACACCACCACTGGCATCTTATTTCATGCTCCATATAAGCACTTGCTTCATGAATAATGCTGGCAGAAATGTTTAAATGAGAAACAAATGTGCTTTAAAAGTCCTTGCAATTGGCTCAATTTGTGAGGGCTCATGATATGCCGGATGCTCCATGTATTACCCGACTTGACCCCTCACAATGTTTGAAAGAGGCATCACCGTGCCCATTTTCACAGCCCTGCAAACTGAGGTGCGGAGAGGTGGGTCACGTGGCCAAGGCTGCGCAGCCAGTGATTGGTAGGTAGGGCAGAGGTAGGACAAAGTCCGCCTCTCTTTGGCCCGGAGCCTAGTTCCCTCTCTCCATTCACCACCTTTCCAGGCACGGCAGCTAGCCCAGAACTCAGAAATCAGCCTGGGCTCGTGTCTAGAGGGGTTCTGTCCCAAAGAAAGAGAATGCAAGTCACAAATGTGAGCCACCTGGGGAATTCTGAATTTCCTAGTAGCCACCCTGCAAAATGAAAGCAAAGTAAAATTAGTTTTTTTTTTTTTGAAGATTTTATTTATTTATTTGAGAGAGAGAGAATGAGAGAGAGAGAGCACGAGAGGGAAGAGGGTCAGAGGGAGAAGCAGACTCCCTGCTGAGCAGGGAGCCCGATGTGGGACTCGATCCCGGGACTCCAGGATCATGACCCGAGCCGAAGGCAGTCGCTTAACCAACTGAGCCACCCAGGCGCCCTAAAATTAGTTTTAATAACATATTTTACTTAACTCAATACAAGGAAATATTATTCCAACAGGTAGCCAGTGTAAAAAAATTACTAGTCAGATCCTTCACTTTTTTTCTTTTTCCACCAAGCAACCGTCTGGACTGGGACTAGCTGCATCTCAAACATCACCGGCTGTGCAGGCTAATGGCCACCCCATCGGATAGTGCAGATTCCAGTTCTTTGAGATGTCACGGTTTCTCAAAATGTGCTCAAAACAATGTCAACTGTTTGGATTTGTGCTCCAAAGCACATGGGTATGAGTGGGTACAAGGAGGAAAAAATCAGATGTGATAGAAATCAGTCAAAAGTAAGGCACCACCCCTGCTATAGGCTCACACAGTCTCCAGTCCAGCATGGGCTGCAGGCAGGGCCGTCTCCAGCCACCAGGGTTTCAAGGACTCAGAAACCCTGAAGTCCTGCTACCTTTGGGAGAAACGTACTTGAAAATGCTGTTTCCAACAAATGTTCTGATCTGCCTGAAAAACTGAATTATTTTGAAAGGAAAAAAAAAGGGGAAAAAAGCCTGCAGCTCTAGAATCTAAGAAAGTGTCTCGTTGTTGTTGTTTTTTGTTTTGCTTTATTTTTTGATGCTGGGAACTATTTTTAGAAAAGAGAATCCATCTCATACTTGATAAGACTTATTCATCCTTAGAGAGAGACACAGTTGGTGCCAACGAATATAACCAAGAAGGTCAATGAAGGTCGACTTGGATTCTGATTGGAGAAATGATTGTCTCAGGAACAGTGATCAGGATGCATGTTCCTGCTGTGTTTTTTCAGGGGCTTTTCTTCCACTCAGAGTGATGGGCGTACAAGAGTGAATGGAAACACTAAAGCATTATTTGTCGGGCCGTACGATGGTTTCCCGACGAGAAACGGAACTGCCAGGCGAAACCCACTTCCAATCAACGTAGAGAGATCCGAGATGAAAGTGAGGCTCACGGAACAGACAGGCAGGGAGGGCAAAGTGGCCGGCAAGGCTCCCCCCCCCCCCCAGGGAGAACAATCCTGTGGCATCACGCGCCTGTTACCACGATGGACGGCAGGCAGTTACAGTTATCTCCTGAGAGCAACTGTGCGCCGGGTTTGTGTGCTGTGGATACAAGGATGCTGTCCTGAAAGAATTTAAAGCAAAACTTGAGGGCAGCATCTCTCATTATTGCAAGCACTGACAAACACTGAATGTCTGTTTAATGGTATCTCCGGAAGTGACTATGATCATGTCGACATTGCTATTTATTATGCCTGAGGGTTTTTTTGGAAAAAAAATTCTATTTGGTTTTTATTCACCCAAGTTTCTGACTTCCTGACTCAATCTTCCCGTCGGTAGGTGCGGTAGCTCTCTGAGCTGGAGCAGCTACAGTGAGGGAGCGCGGGAGGAAATGCTCAGCATACAAGGTGTCTCTGCAAATCCACTTCGCAAGTTGCCTCTGGAGCGCTAAGACGAAGGCTCTAATCTGATAAGGGAGGGAGGATACACCCCAACTAGTTTTTCTAAATTTAGTCTGAACTCACCATATCTGGTTTTAACGGGATGGCACAAAAGCTTTGTTTCCCTAGTTCCTTCTGAGAGCTCCACCAACAGCAACAAAGATGGGCAACAGAAATTCCCTGTCTGGGGAGCCTAAAGATATTCAAAACCACGTACCATAAGGTAAAGGGGAGCACTGGCCAGAGCAAGCAGTGGTCAAATAGGGTGTGGGAGGCGAGGTAGGGAAGCCATCAGGAAACCTGGTGGAGATGCCATCTCAGGGTCAGCAGTGTTCCTGGAACGCCACCCACCAAGGCTTTGTTTGCACTGATGAGAAGGGAACGGCAAATGTGCTTTCCTAGATCACGCTTTGTGCAAATGCTTAAGATGCTGGAAAGGCAGAGAAACATGCTACGTTTGCTGGGAGCAGTTTGTGGATGAGGAAGGCTGGAGAACCAAGCCTCTGAGCTGCAGTCTCTGCCCCCGGGGGAGGTGGGGGTGGGGAGGGGGTGAGCCTGGGGGGCTCAGTCGGTTAAGCATCCGACTCTCGGTTTCAGCTCAGGTCATGATCTCAAGGTCGTAAGATTGAGCCCCGTGTTGGGCTCTGTGCTCCGTGTGGAGCCTGCGTGTCTCTCTCCCTCTGCTCCTCCCCACTCTCTCTCTCTCTGTCTCTCCTCTCTTGAATAAATAAATAAACAAATCTTAAAAAAAAAAGATATGTAGTGAAATGAGGATATAGCATCGAATCAAATAAACTACATGAAATAAAAGGAAGAACACAAGAGAAAAATCAAGTTTCAGACAAAGAACATCCCCCACCCCACCAAAATATTGTTACAGATCTGATGAGTTGTGAACAAACATACTGCCATGAAATCAACAATGTAATGAAGAAATTGCCCTCGGAAAGCAAATGTGAAAGTGAAGATACAAGGTTTCCAGGTACAACAGGGAAGCTGAAGGGAGTTAACCAACTGCCAACAGAGCTCAGGAAAGAAGCTGTTCTTCCAGGAAAGAAGTATGAGGAACGTCAGTGCTGCGTCAAAGGGACATGAAGTGCACGATGGAGGGAAATGAGCTCAGAGTTTAAGGGACTGAGAGAAACTGGAAGATCTATAAGATGGACAACGGAAATCCGACATGTGCACAACTGTCTCTGGGGCAGAGAACTTAAATAATAAGATGGGACAGATATTTTAAGATATAATCCTAGAACGCTTTCCTGAACTCAAAGAAGACACACACTTCTTCAGTGTTCCTTAGGAAAAACTGGCATAGAGCAATCAACACTGACACACATCCTGCCAAATGACCATGTTTTTGAAGATTTTATTTATTTGAGAGAGAGAGCACGAGTAGGGGGGAAGGGGCAGAGGCAGAGGGAGAAGCAGACTCCCCACTGAGCAGGGAGCCCAGCAGGGAGCCCAATGCAGGGCTCAATCCCAGGACCCTGAGATCATGACCTGAGCTGGTGCTTAACAAACTGAGCCACCCAAGTTACCCCTAAAATGACCATGTTTTTGGACGTGAGAAGCTTTGGGCTGGTCTCCAACACTTCCATGGCAGCAGTCAACACTGAAAAGACAGTAAAGCAATGTCTACGGAGTCCCTGAGAACAGAAAAATGAGCCAAGGTCATTTGAACTCAAGCAGACTATTGTTTAATTTAAAAGGCAAGAGGTATTTTTTTAAAAATATATAATAATTTGAGAAACCACAGGACACACTTGAGACTGTGAACAGATACATGGGAAGCCACAGCAGAGGGCAGGCGGTGAGCATTGCCTACTTAACTCTTGGACTAAGATGAAAACAAAGCTAGGAAGGTGGATACAAAACAGAATGTAGCAGAAGTGTAACAAGGTAGTGAAGATTTATATAACAGTAATCAGGAGAGGAGGGTAGACAAAATTTGCAAGGTATGGTAAGCATCGTGGTTTCTTTGGGAGAACCAGAGATCGGGACAGATCAATAAAGCTGATGAATAAAAGATGAATATGTTTTTAAAAATACAAAAGGAAATTGGGGCGCCCGGGTGGCTCAGTCGTTAAGCGTCTGCCTTCGGCTCGGGTCTTGATCCCAGCGTCCTGGGATCGAGCCCCGCATCGGGCTCTCTGCTCGGCCAGAAGCCTGCTTCTCCCTCTCCCACTTCCCCCCGCTGGTGTTCCCTCTCTCGCTGTCTCTCTCTCTGTCAAATAAATAAAAAATCTTAAAAAAAAAAATACAAAAGGAAACATTAAGAAAAAAATAAGATTAAAATGGTTTGTTGGTGGTGGGAGTAGGGAAAGGGGAGGAAATACAGTAGGTTTCTCATCGCTTATGATAAGGAGTCAAAGGATTTCTTTTTTAAGATGGATTTATTTATTTTAGAGAGAGACGGCACAGTGGGAGGGGCAGAGAGAAAGGGAGACTTTCAAGCAGATTCCACGTGGAGCCCAACATGGGGCTTGGTCCCACGACCCTGAGGCCACGACCTGAGATGAAATCAAGATGCGGATGCTCAACCAACTGAGCCACCTGGGGTACCCCAGGAGTCAATGGGTTTCATCCAAAGAAATAGAGGGTTAAGCACATTAAATTCAATTATAATTAAAAGTTGACCACTTTAACAAATTTTCAAAGGAAACATTTACAGCAAACTACACACCAAGATTTAAATGCTACTGAAAATAGAGTGCATAATATGGAACAGAAATAAGACTATATCAAATAAGGGCATGTAGATGCATTAAATTAATATAGAAAGAGATAAAACCACTCAAATATTGGGTCACAAAGCAAAATCAAACAATATGCTGTATACTAGAAATACACCTGAAGCGAATCGAAATGTTTGAAGGTAGAAGGACAAGCAGAAGGTATACCAGTGAATACAGAGAAGAAAGCAAGTGGGTCACAGTCTAACGAGGTGAGGATTTTGAAAGGTACATCAAGAGAGAGACAGAGAGACAAAGGAAGATGCTTCACAATGGACGATCCGTAGTGAAAACACGCCAGTGCATATTCATAACAGTTATGAATATCCATCTGCCGAATGACATAGCAGCCCCTCCTAAAGGATAAAACGAGCCGTACCAGGAAAGCTACACAGAAGGTATGCCACTAGAGATCTGAGCCACTCAGTTGGTAACAGAGGAAGCAGACAAAAATAAGTTCTAGAAGACCAGAATAACAGAATGAGTCACTTTTTTCAAGTGCCAATAATGCAGAAAAATTGACCATTTCATAGGGTACACAGAGAA
Organism: Zalophus californianus; assembly: GCF_009762305.2. Lineage (NCBI taxonomy): Eukaryota > Metazoa > Chordata > Mammalia > Carnivora > Otariidae > Zalophus > Zalophus californianus. Next base: position 91,717,644 of record NC_045607.1, on the reverse strand, counting down.
CCACCACATACTCCAGAAATTAAACAAACGCAAACATCATTCTCCGGTCAAATTGCAGGAAAACAGAAATTAATAACAACAACAAGAAACAATCGAAATGGCCATCAACAAACAAACAATCCCTACGATAGGGACTTTTGTTTTAAAGATTTCTTTTTTTTTTTTTTTTTTTGACAGAGAGAGGCACAGCGAGAGAGGGAACACAAGCAGGGGGAGTGGGAGAGGGAGAAGCAGGCTCCCCGCCGAGCAGGGAGCCCGATGCGGGGCTCGATCCCAGGACCCCGAGATCACGACCTGAGCCAAAGGCAGACGCTGAAGCCGCTGAGCCACCCAGGCGCCCTTTAACCAATTCTTAACTCAAAAAGGAAATGAAAACCAAACGGCAGAATATCTATACTATGACAGTAATAAAAACTGGACGTATCAGAACCTATAAGTTACACCTAAGGAAGTGCTCAAAAGAAATTTTATCGCTTTGAATAACATCATATTCATTCATTTGGATCACTCGACAAAAAAATGAGAATCAGGGGCTCCTGGGTGGCTCAGTGGGTTAAGCGTCTGCTTTTGGCTCGGGTCATGATCTCAGGGTCCTGGGATCGAGTCCCGTGTCGGGCTCCCTGCTCAGCGGGGAGTCTGCTTCTCCCTGTGCCCTACACCCCCGCTCCTGAGTGCTCCCTCTCTCAAATAAATAAATAAAATCTTAAAAAGCAAACAAACTGAGAATCAATCCTATGCCAGGCATTATCCTAACAGTGGGTAAAACAGATGAAAACCCCTTTGCCAGAGGAGCATCCATTCCAGTGAAGACAACCAATAAAGAAAGGAACATGTATTCACATAGAGGATCATAAGATGATGTACACTTGAAAAGGAAATAGCTAGGAAAAGGGAATTAGAAAGTCCTGGGGGTGGAGGAGGAGCAGGTTGAAATTTTATAGAGGATAGTCAGGAGAGTCTAATTAAGAAGATGGCATTTGAACGAAGAAGGAGGGGAGCCATGTGTCTCTCTGGGGAGAAAAGGTTCCTGTGCAGCAGGAACAGAATGTGCAAAGGTCCTGAGGCATGAATACAGAGGTCAGGGTACTAGGAGCTTCTTGCTCCTAAATGAGAACTCTATATCCCTCTGCCCTCCATGTATCACGAGGAATCTAACCAGAATGCTGGTGGCAGGGATTTTGGGACCCCTGTCCTTCAATACAGGGGAAAGGAAGCATAGACTAGATCCAGCACAGAGCTGCAGCTAGAGATGGATGTGAAGTCACAATTTTGTTATTGTTGTTAGTGTTTTTCTTCTAAATGATAAGTTTACAGTGCATTGTTACGCTTATGATAATGTTCCATAGGAACGCTGTTATGGTGCAGGAAAGAGGGGGAGAGTTTCTGGAGCAAAGTGCTAAAGGCACAGGATCTAGTACACAAGAGAAGCTTTTCTAGATGAGAGAGAGGACCGTTCATGGCAATGGCTTGTCCGATGTGTCCACGTGTCGGTTTATGCAGTGCTGGGAACGTGTTGTAATTGCTCCTTTCTTTATTTTTCCAGTGAAATAGGAAGCAAGGTGAAGAGCTAAGAAAGAAGACGGGGAGGAGGTTGTGGAGGTTTGAGGAGAGCAGAACTGAAATGATCCTCTAGGACAGGGGACGAACAGGCCAGGAAATGTAAGCCGACAGCTGGGAACACGAAGGGCTCGTCGGACGTGATGGAATTAAAGTGCGGGCCATCAGTGTACTGGGTTGTTTTTTTTTTTCCAAGCCACCAGCAGCTGCCAGGTGCAGATGCACAGACGGTAGAAAGTTCTAAACACCCCACAGTCAGCATGGCCCAGGCACTGACCAGCCAGGATGCACGGGGGCCACATCAACGACAAGCAGCCAGAATGCCAGTCCTGGGAAGATCGGGTGTATCTCGTTGGGGAATTTTCCCAAAAGTATATGACAAAGCAAGAGAGGAATATGTGTGTGAAGGGTGTTTATCAGGGCGTGGTCACGAGGACGGATGACGCCGAGGGGGTCGGGAGAGGCCGTGGGGACCCCAGTGCAGCTGGGGGATTACTTATGGCAGCAGACGGACGGAAGGAAGTGAGCTGGGAAGGCGGGAGGAGGGGGCCCCGAGAGCAGGACCCCCGATGGTGAGGATCGGAAGGACCCGTCCTCATAAGGGCAGGACTGAGACCCGGGAGGAGGGTGGCGGATGGGCGCGGGGGCACTGGGGGGCAGGGAGGACCCTCTGTGTGGCTGGTGGAGTCGGGCGACATGATAAGGGGAGGGGGGCTGGACCAGACTGCGAAGATCAGAGAGGAATATTAGAGGTTGGGGGGCATCGGCAGGGAGAAGAGAGGTCAGGAGCCTGGGACCTGCGGGGGAGGGGCAGCGAGCGAGTCGATGGGAGAACGTCCTGGAAGTGAACAAAAGACTCGGATTCTCTCCCTGGTCTAACGAGGCCCACCCCGAACCACTCTGGGGCTTTAGCAGGGCTACGGTAACTTCTGTCATGTCCAGCCTATATAGGACTTCCTCGTGGGGACTGGGATGTTAACGGGGAACCGTCTCCCTCCCGGTCTTGCCTCACCCCAAAGGGATGGCAGGGATGGCACGCCCATGTGCCCCGTGGGGAAGGAAGGGTCCCCTGGGGTGGGAGTCTGAGGAATGAGCCTCTAGGGCAGTGCTTCTCCCAGAGCGCCGAGATTCACTCAAGGTCAAGTCCATGGGAGAGGGAGGGCTGCCCACGTTTGATCACGGCCCCCCCCTTTTTTTAATCAAAGGCAGACGCTGGGGAGAGTGTGAACAATGAAACGCCCTGTCTTCCCCGATGTGTCAGAGATGGCGATTAAATCAACAATGTTGAGCAGGTGCCGGCGTGAGCTACCCACTCATCCAAAACGTGGGCCGAGCAAGCACGGTTCTACGCCTTGCACGTTACCCTCTTTAGTATTGACAACCTGCCCTATGACAAAGTAGCTACGCGACCTCCCCATTCCACGGATGGGGAAACAGTACTTTGCCTCTACTCACAGACCGGTCGAGGGAGCTAGAGGTCTGGTGCGATCCCAGGAGCCTGCCTGGACGCTTTGTACAGAGCCCCCTGCCCTCCCACCTCGAGCCTGTGTGCCGTTCGTGCCTCGTGAAGGAGCCTGCAGACCAGGCTGGGGCTGTGGTCTGCTCCTTCCAGCCCGAAACACCCCAGGTGCCGGCACCAGCAGCCCGGCCACTCCTTCCAGTGCACAAACAGCCCAGAGGGTGTAAATCATAAATCCAATCACACCCTGACACTCGTGGGGGAGACAGGCGGGGCTTGACCGGGCCACAGATGCAGCCAAGTGTTCAGCTCAGAAAGAGATGGTGTGGCATCGCAGAAACGTGACCTGGTTGGGATTTCTGTCCCTCGAACTTGAAGAGTGGGCACTGGGTGCGAGGCTCCTGGACCAGCTCAGTCTCCCAGGCAACCCTGTCTTACTACACTTTGCACATACCTCGCCTTTTACAAATTGAAGGTCTGTGTTAACCCTGCATCGAGTAAGTCTCCCAGTGCCATTTTCCCAACAAAATTTGCTCCCTTCCTGTCTCAGGGTCACATTTTGGTCATTTTCACAAGCGTTCAAGCTTTTCCATTATAATGATATTTGTTACACTCACCTGTGATCCGTGGTGATGACCCGCTGAAAGCTCAGGTGATGTTTAGCAGTTTTTAGCAACAAAATATGTTTAACTAAGGTGGGTACAATGTTTTTTTGGACATAACACTATCGCACACTTCACAGATGACAGTACAGATATAACTTTAATATGCACTGGGAACCAAATATTCATCTGACTTGCTTGCTTGCACGATTTGCCTCATTGCATTGGTCTGGAATGAACCCACAGTATCTCCGAGCGGTGTCCTCCGTCAGTCGACGCTGGAGCAGTCTCCTCTCCCGGCACTGAGCTCATCCCCATGGGCCGATTGCAGCGCCCACCTCTGCAAGGGTGGCACCAGGCATAGGACTCGCCAAACCCCTGTTAGCGGCTCCAGAGTGGCCTGAAAGTGGCAGTGGCCCCCAAGTGGTCTGCAGGATGAGGGGGCAGGCGGTGCCCCCAGCAGTCGGGGGAAGGGTGGGCACCGCTCAGGAGAGCGGCTGGGTAGAGTCAGCATCTGTGAAAACGTTAGGCGGCACAAAGAATCCCGCAGATCTGTGTGCAGGTACCCACAGCCACTCACACTTGACCTGTGTGGGAGCCCAGTGCATGGCAGCTCCGTCCCCGTGGAAGCCAGGTGGCGCTCCCACTGCAAACACGGTTGAGTCTGAGATACACCGAAATAGAAAGCTTTCCTATGGACTTCATAACAGAGGCTTCTGAAAAACGCAAACTTCCGGTTCTGTTGGGGAAAGGGCAGGCAGAACAGGCAGCAGGGACGGACCCTCATGCCTGTAAGACCTTATTCTCCCAGAATGAGTCAGTTTCCTTGGACCACTTTCAAAACATGCACCCCAGGTAAAAATTAGACAGAACAAGCGAAATAAAATTCTCTCTCTATATACTAAGACTTTGATGAGATTTGCTGAAACAGATCTCTTCTTTAGAGTCAAGCAGAATTCCCAAAGTGATTCAAAATGTGACGTGAATACCCCTGGTCACCTAAAAGCTGTGTATTTATGTTAGAGCATCTTATAAAAACCAGAACTAGCACATCAAACCTATGACTTTAGGAGTGATGTGAAGCTTTCTTTGTAATTTTACATAGAATCATGTTAAGCTGGTAACCTGCCCCGGGTCTTCGAGGGCCCTGAAATAAAATACAACAAAACCCCACAGATGACCGCGCTGTGTGCACAAATGTGAATTTTTTTCTTCCGAGCACAGAAAATCTCAGTTTTTCCATATTCCTCAAGCTCAGAAATATGAAAAAGGTGTTTTGATGTTTGGGGGGGGGTCATGCAAACACCTGAATCCGGCTATACCAGACAAAAACGAGGTGTACGTGGCGGATGCTGGTGGAAAGCCTGCTCCAGACCCCAGTCCCAGCGGCGATGTGGCAGGCAGGATTCTGGGACACTCCGAGGCCAGCCTGGGACGTGATGGAAGTCACACCTATCACTGTGGTGCCTTCCATGCCTAGGTCTGACCTAACCGCGCGAGGCTTTTAAAAGCACAGAACTTCCCTGGCTGGTTGCAGAGAAGGAGGTGGGAGGTGGTCTTGCTGGCCTGAGAAAGGAAGCAGTGAGCCCCTGGGGCGGCTCTGGAGCCACTACAATGGAAGCCGAGAGCTCAGTCCCACTGTCCTGCTGCCACCGGGTCTGAGCCGGAGACACCGAGCAGGGGCCCCAGGTGACTGACGGAAATGTGACCCGATGCATCTGCACGGCTTTGTGCTTCGGAGTTGGTGGTATTTGTTACACAGCCACGGGGGACACGTGCAGTGACCACGGTGCCCTTGAAATGAGGCATCCGTGCCAGGTCCTTCCCACTTCACCTGAGTCCATGCAGAGCTTCAGTGACAGGCACTCTGAGCTTTGCTTTGACAGCCTGTCGACAATCATCGGATAATCTCTCCACCGATTATTTCCCGAACCAACAACCAAACTGACTGGCGAAACAGCTCTGCCCTCCGCCCACCGCAGCAGGCCAACGATGACCTTCTCCTGGGGCAGATCCTGCTAAGCTGTGTCATTTTTAAGCAAGCCGAACTCTGTAAGAACACACTTGGAGACGGGAGAGCACCGCGAGGCTCAAAAACTGCCTTGGAGGTTGTGTGCTGGGGAGGTGGGGAGCAACCGTGCCTGGCCGGCCGGGGAACTGTCACAGGTACACCCTGGTGGGACGCCAGGCTGTCCGGGTGGTGACTGACACATCACACGGCTGTCCCCGGTACGTCTGCTTTAACTCAAAGTCTGCTGATGTGTTCATCACATCTAAAAAAAATACCTTCCCCGTGATCTAGACTAGTGTTTGACCAAACAGCTGGGCACTGTAGCTGAACCAAGGTGACAAAATTAACTATCCCAATCATAAGACCATTAAAAGCAATATTACTTGCATAATAGCCTGAAATTTATGGTTCAGTACTTACTCCCTTGAAAGCAAAGGCAGAGAATGTTATTCTCTGTGCAAAGGCAGGAAAATAAAGGGGCTATTACTGCATGCGCTTGTGCTTGCATACGGAAAACGTGAAAGGGTTCACACAAAGCTGGAACAGGTGGAGACCAGCCCCAGAGCAGGGGGGTGGGGCAGAGAAAGATTCACGCACAAAGTGTCACTCGGGGCCTGAGGGACCTAGGAGCCACGTGACTGAGACGCTTTTTTAGTGAAAGGGAAGATATCAAACAGAGCCTAATCCTTAGTTAGAAAAACAAAAACAAAACAAAACTCTGTATTGCAAATCACTGCTCCAGCCCACTCAAGCCAGAGTGCGGCAGGTTACCACCTTACCGTGTGATCCTTCCTACGTAAAATTACAAAGAAAGCTTTACATCGCTACTCAAGTCAAAGCTTTCACGTGCCTGTTATGTTTTTTATAAGATGCTCTCACATAAATACACAGCTTTTAGGTGACAATGGTTGTTCATGTCACATTCTGAATCACTTTGGGAAATTCTGCTTGACTCTAAAGAAGAGGTCTGTTTCAGCAAATCTCATCAAAATACTAGTATGGAGAGAATTTTATTTTGCTTGTTACATCTAATTTTGACCTTGGGCAACATGTTTTTGAAAGTGGTCCAGGGAAACTGATTCTAATTTCTCCAATGGAGGACTCGCCCCCCAAATGTTTGAATCTATCCTAAGGAGAAAAACCCGAAATTAGAACTGTAAACATACAAAATGTTGGTAGCTGAAGCTCTCCCCAATCCTTAGCAGGCAAAAGCAGGACGTGGGAAGCCCCGAGCCAGCTGGACTCACCGCATGGGTTCTGGTGGGTCCTGGGGCCCAGCCAGGCCGGGGCGGGGGTCTGACCTACAGCGGCATCGGGGGTCTGCATAGGGCTCGGGCCCTCTGGGTTGTATGGGACTGCATCCCACAGCCCTGGCCTCAGCGGGAGACCCAGCGGCCTCTGGGGAAAGGCCCGCAGACAACCCTCACACGTGACCCCAAGCTGACCACTTCGCCCGCCAGGGTGCTGCTCCGGGAGGTGGGCAGGGAAAAGACGTGTGGGATCGCCCTGGGTGAGAACAAGTGTGTTTTAGGGGAAGACGTGGGAATGCTTGGTTCCCGAACTCGTCACACCCTGCCTCCCTTGCAGAGCTGGCAGGACCCCTGCCCTCAGCCGGTCATGGGGCTGCCACCTTCCCTGGGTTCAGGAGCCGTGTCTCTGCATTCATCCACAGGGGCCTGTCGGTATTTGTCCTCCATGACCTTTCCTCCAGACACCCAGTATCTACGTGTGGGACGATTTTTCCGCCCCGATATTTTAACTAGGAAATTTCCAGATGACTAATAACTCAAGGTATGTTTTTCAAGATGTGTTTTTCATTTCACTCCACCACTGTGCCCTGTGCAAAGGGTATTAAGTTCTGTTCCAGTTATTACTGTGGCCTAACAAGCCACCCCAAACTTGGGGGTGTGAAGTAACAGCTCACGCTCACAGGTTCTGGGGGTCAGGGGTCGGTGTTGGGGGTGTTAGGGAGGGAGGCACCTCTCCTCCGTGACCCCTGGGCTGCCACTGGGCACACTGCTGTGGCTGAAATCATCTAGAAGCCATGCACTCTCCTGTGGCTGGGGCTTCTCGCGGCATGCATGCAGGTGGAAGCTTCAGAAGACTCTTCATCACCTGCCAGCCATCCGTTGGTTACCAGTCTCTATAGTGGGGCAGGTGGGGCCCACAACACCACTTCTTTCTTCTGCACCTTTGGCTTCATGACTTCTCTACACCAGCAACTTTGTGAGAAAGAAATCCTGTGCATGGAACGCCCACGGTTTCCTGGTCATTGGTTCTTTCTGACTTTGTCAGTCTCCATCTTTCTTCTTTGTGGACGGAATGTGATGAGCACGTGAGAAGCAGAAATGTGATTTCCTAATATCTTTCTCTCCAGGTTTCTGGATGAGAACTGACAAGCACGTGTACAGCCCACCTTAGCAAGCCCTGTGTGTGGTGGAGGGTAGGGGATCGAGCGAGTGAAGCTTGTCCTCTGGGCCCCATCTCTTATTTTGGGGGGGGCCCTCTTTTCTTTTCCCTTTTCAAGTCCTTGCCCTGTCAGTATTTACCCACACCTCTTCCCACTCTTGACATATGAGTGCCTTTGCCTGGCACTCCGTAACGCTGTGCTCTGTGGGCTACTGTTTTGGAAGATGCTAACAGGAACTCCAACAGCAAAGTCATATAATTTATGCAAATCGCACCCTCTGTCCTGGACATGCACAGCATACTTGGGAAGATTAGAGACTCTCCATGAAAAAAAATCACCTTATAGATGTTTACACCACATGTTTGTCAAATTTATTTGAGCTGAAAACACAGGTTGATGAGGCCCTGTTGGAAAATGCCCACTTAGTCCTGCTGCTGGGTGATGTGCAGAGAAAGCCATGAGCTCCAGAGCCCAATCCCAGCTCTGCCATGGGCTCTGTGTGGGCCTCAATTTCTTTGCTTAAAAATTGGGTATCCTATTATGTACCCCGAGGGTGAGTGTGAGGGTTGATGGAAGAACGGACGTAAAGTGCGGTGCCTGGCATATAACAATAAAACTCAACAGAGAGACTTTATTGTTTTTGCTGGACGGGACATCGAGTAATAAGAGCTTGGTGCACCGGTCGGACAAATGGTTTGTGTCAGGGGTGGTGAAGGATTCCTCTGGAACCCTCTCCCAGGCTGATTCTACTAGTATTTATTGGGTCTGTGTCTGACCCACTGAAATGGCTTCCGGGAAGGCCTGATTCATTTCTGCCGGATTCTCACCTCCCAGTTTGTACAGTGTAAGCCCCAAAGATAGTATGGACTCCTGCCGATCCCTGCCCCACTTGGCTTTAAGCCGAGCATTCTGAGAACACAGCGGGTAGCCAGCGCCTGGCTTGGGGATGTAGTGAGACAGGGGACCAGCCAGGAGTATCTTGAGTCTCCAGGTGAGTCATGGGGAGGCGCGTCACCTGGGGGTGGGCCCTGGGGGTTGTCCCCCTCAGCTCCACGTAGCCCTGCTATAGAGTCTGGGGGCCCCAGGTGGCCTCCCCGTATTTGAGAGATGCCTCAGGCAGTTTAAGGGCATCTGCTCTGATGGTCTCCATGACAACCATGGGAAGCCTGGAGGGAGTGACAAACAGCCCTGGCCAGCAGGGAGACCCATCCCGATATCCGGATGTTGTCTATGAAAGATCCTGCCTGGCGCCCAAATCAAAGGGGAGCTCTGCACATGGATCTTGCCGGCCCTTTTACGTCGGTACAGGCGAGTTTATCCCTGGCATGGGAGCGGTCCTGCTTGTAACGCGAGACCTTTGCTAACACCTGCGTGAGGTCCTTAAGATCCCCAGGAGGAGCTCTGTCATTTCTGTTTTGTAAATGAGTAAGAGACAGACTTGACTGGAACTCAAGAGTTCTTATTTTTGGGGCTATTTCAACCAGAACAGATGCTTATTGTTCACTTACTGCTCACAGCATAATAACAAAATGCCAAAAAAAAAAAAGGAAGGAGAGAGGGAGGGTGGGAGGGAATGGTGCTTGCACGGTGTGGAATTATCCGAGTGTTATTCACAGATGTGCGCCACAAAGACCCAGTCCCACCCCGTGCACAGAATCTGAAACAAGAACGTGTATTCTCAGTGCCCTAAAGCACAGTGGGCCACTGACGCCCATCCCCCCAGGGACCCCATATTTCTAGCTCCCACGTAGATGGGTGACAACTCGGCCGTGCCCCACGTGTTGTTAAAACGGCAGGAGGGCAAGGCCACATGGCCACACCGGGCCCTCCACCAGCATCCTGTCTCACGTCACAACACGCTCCCGTTCCCCGCGGATGGCGGCCAAGGCTCTGGAAACCAAGCCGGCCCTCCTTCAGGCCTTCGGAGCTACCACATAAGGGTGAAGTATTAACAAGTAACAAACCATAGAAATATATGTGTATGGTGTGGGGAAGAGAGTGTGTCCTAAAGTGAAGGCAAAGGATCTGCGCTGAACAAAAGTTCGATGTTCTTGTTCCGTTCATTCTTAAAAATAGACTGATAGAAAGTGGCTCCTGGGAGTTTATGGGCACCAAGGAAATAAATCATTTTGAGGCAAAACTATCTTTAGCAAAAAAATTGTTTTTTAAGATTTTATATATTTATTTGACACAGAGAAAGGGAACACATCAGGGGGAGTGGCAGAGGGAAAAGCAGGCTCCCCGCCAAGCAGGGAGCCTGATGCGGGGCTCGATCCCAGGACCCCGGGATCATGACCTGAACCGAAGGCAGACGCTTAATTGACTGAGCCACCCAGGCGCCCCTAGCAAAATTTTATGGCCGACTCAGAGATTCTAGAAAGGCAGAGGGTGTTAACATTGTGGAGATGATGCTGAGCTGGTCGCCAGGTTCACGGCAGTGCTGCTCCATGCCTGGTGAGATTCTAGAAGGCAGGCGTGTGAGACAGGGCTCTGCCTGGAGGGACAACCCTGCAACTTCAAAAGGAGGCCAGTGTCTCGCTCCTGCCACACATCACGTGACCCTTCAAGGCCCCGGCTCCCCTGTGATGGTCACAGAGCTGGCTGCAAGCCTGCGCCTGCCACCCCAGCCTCTCTGAGTCATTGCTCTGTGCGTACCGAAGGCCGGCAAGTCTCCGTCCGAGTTTAAAAAGTGGCGTCGCTTCCCCTACAAACACGGAGCCATTTTTCTCTATTAACTAAGTAAGTCCCACTGCTGCATTGCAGGGATTAAATGATGAAAATGTTAAAAGCTTAAAAACCTTAAAAACGTAAAATAAAAAAAAATATGTCCGATGTGTAATAAAAAAATATAATGCAAATGGTAGTTGCTAACAAATTGGATCCCACTTAGATGTTTTCTTGGGGGATTCTGTTCTTTGTTTTATTGTGTCCATATATTTCCTGAAGGGGTGGTCGTATGTTCCCTCGGACACGGGCAAAATAGCAATTGCTCCTATTTACTATTTGCTATTTGGCAGGTGGCTTATATACATTTCCAGCTCAACTCTGTGGTTACTTTAATCAGTAAAGACTGGAGTAGAATCTTCCAGTCCGCGTTTTGCAGATGAGCACCCTGAGGCCCAGAGAAGTTGAATAATTAGCCACATGTCACGGTTAGTGGATGAGATTCAGAGGCAGGCTTTCTGGACCTCAGCGCCCCCACTGGTGCTCCCCCTGCTGCTGCCTCCACCCCGTCCCCTCGCTGCCAGGCAACCTCTGCTCAAGGTCTCGGCTCCTGAAAGAAGGAGCGGCCTTAGAGCATTTCTGCAAAATGGCCCGCTTCCTAGTTCAAATCCAGAACAAAACCAGGAGAGGTAAGAACTCAGTGTAACAACAACAGTCAAAATGTTTCTTCTGCGAGTGCAAAAAACGGTATCACAAGGGGAATTTGGAAAAAATGATCACATGCATGTTTAAAACTATTTACCGCAAACAACCATCCTGCTCATTCACAGTCCTTAAAAGACCGGTCTAAATCAGGAGGTGTGTTTACGGAAACTTCTTGTACGAATTACAAAGGCTGAGCTGTGACATCAGCATTTTATTTGTATGTGCGTGAATGCATCTGCACTGTGTGCTTCCCGTGAGCGGTTCATCGTACCTGCTGCGGTCACCATACGTGCTGGCCCCAGGCGTCCAGACTCACTTTCTTATAGACCTAGTTTCACAGAAATCCGGTGCCCCCCCAGCAGGTAAGTGCCACTGTCCAGTGGCCACGAGGAAGTGTGGCCTGTGTGTCCACACCACTGTATTTTTTCCATCACTGCCGCATGGAAAGGCAGAGACAAGAAGGGGTATATTCTTCCGGAAAGAGATGCCAGGGGGCACAAGAACAAAGACTTTCACGAAGCCGGCTGGTTCCTTGTCAGAAGAGGTGACACAGCACAGAAAAACTGCAAGGAGCCTCTCAATTCCTATGCCCCGGGACAATCAGCAAGGGGTCGGTAGGGGGCGCCACTGGTCACATCCTTCCCTCAGGACCCAGGCATGAATTCACCCGATGCCCTTTGCAACAGGTGCTGCTCACGGGCACCTGTGGGGCCCCGTGGAGGCCGGTTGAGCAGTTTTTGTTTGTTTGCTTTTTTACAAAACTAAACGCACTTTCACCATAGGATCCAGTAACTGAACTCCTTGGTATTTACCCAAAGGAGGTGAAAACTTCTTTCCACACAAAAACCTGCACACAGATATTAATAGCAGCTTGAGTCGTAACTGCCAAAACTTGGAAGCAACCAACACGTCCCGTGGCACGTGAATGGATAAACAACGTGTGGTCCATCCAGACAATGGACTAGTACTCAGTGCTAAAAAGGAATGATCTCTCGAACCACGGCAACACCTGGAGGAATACTGAATATACATTCCTAGCTGAGGGCAGCCAATCTGGAAAGGTTACATACTGTATGATTCCAACCATACGATATTCTGGAAAAGGCAAAACTAGGGAGACATTAAAAAGATCAGTGGTTGCTGGGCCTTAGAGAGGAAGGAGGGACCAAGAGGCCGAGCACAGGGGACTTTTAGGGCAGCAAAAGGACTTTGTATGACGCTGTAACGGCGGACACGCGACATTATACGTTTGTCCAAACCCACAGAATATCTAACACCAAGAGGGACAGCCATGTGGGCTCTGGGCGATGACGATGGGTCTGCGTAGGTTCATCACCTGTCACCGATGCCCCACTTTGGTGGGGGTGTTGATGGTGCAGGAGGCTGTGTGTATGGGGGGCAAGGGGTATATGGGAAATCTCTGTTCCTCCCACTCAATTTTTAAGTGGACCTGACACTGCTCTAAAAAAATAAGTCTTAAAAAACAAAGTCAATTGGCAGATTCAGCAGAGTCAGGGATAAGCAGTTGATCCTGGAGAATGTGGTTTTTTTGAGGGAGAAAACAAGAGGGGGCAGGAAGACCCAGCGACCGGGTACTCCTTCTGCTTCTCTCTTGTCGGCAGACACAGAGGAGGAAGAAGATAAGCAGCCTGGGCCTGGGCCTGCCTCAGAGGCCCCCAGCGGCTGACCAGCCAGCGGGCCCTGCCTGTGGCCCAGCTCCGCCTGCCAGGCGCCTTCTATCAGGTTCCTCATCTGAGGGCGAACAGCTGGCCAAGAAGATAGGCCAAAAAGCACCTCCACACCCCCATCCCCGTAGTTTGGAAATACACGTGCTTGAACGTAGTTGTTCCGACTATGCTTGAAAATCCAGCTAAGTTTCTACAAGGGGTTCAATCTAGTTAATTGGTTACTATTGGTTTTCAAAGGAATTACTATTTTTTTTTTTCCCTATGTCCAGCTTTAAAGGGCAGACTCAGAACCCGAAGCACTCGGAAAACATAAGTGTGGAAGGTGGATGCGCTAGAGCAAGGCGGACAGAGTGGGAAGGCTAGCCCCATCCCGCAGGCGTCTGAGGAATTAGACGGGCGGCCCGCAGAGCCACGGGGAGCTGGGGGGATCCGATGCCCGGGCCTCACCCACACCCAGCCAGTCACAAGCCGCCGGGTGGCTGGCAGCGGGCACCTGCAAGGTTTTCACCCCCTTCAGGGGACAGCACTGCCCAGCCAAGCCTAGGTGCCCCTGCCCGGAGCAGCAGACCAGAGAACATCCTGGCTGAGCCCTTCACTGGGGGGAAAGACCCTTCCACCAGAAATTAGAAACTAAGTTATTCTGTAGCTTGGAAAAAAAGAAAAGCAGAAGTGCCATCACCAAGAATGCTTGTTTTTGTCTCATGGCAACTGTGGAACTGTCTCACCAGAAAGAGTGACAAACTGATGCCCGAGAGCTTTTCCCTCTTCTGTTTCCATGACCTCGCATAGGACAATGCCCGCGGGCTTTGCCTCGGGAGAGAATCAGGGCGCAGTCTGGGAGAAGCAGGGGTGCAGCGCAGCTTCCGAGGGGAGCCGAGGGGCCGCAGGGCCGGATGTGGGGGCTCTTGAGTGGGGGCAACCCTGGGCATGACCACCCGCATGCGCGCAGGGGTAGCTGGGGCTCAGAAAGTCCCCAAAGCAAAGGGGCTCACAGGGTGAGGAACAGGGTAAGAAGAAACCCCGCACAACGAGTGCAGGAATGCCAAGGAAGCTGGCTGCTTAGCGGTTCGGACGGCCGCCAGCCAATGGGTAACACATTGGACCCACACAGCACTTTCTCAAGAAGACACCACTGAGTCTTGGCCGCATTTTTATAAGCTGTGCAAGGATCAGGGATTTTCTCTCTTTTTTTAAGGAAAAATGAAATGAAATGAAATGTAATATAAAATAAACAAGGACACACAGAGAAGAATGAAACTTGTGTCCGATGCATCTTCCCTGGCGGTCTGCACCTGCGGAGACCCTTCTCGGCTTCCAGGGCCGGCTCCAGGGAGGAAGGGGTGAATTCGGCCAGTGGTGTGGGGGGTGTGCGCCGGGTTAAACATCCTCCAACAGTGGATAATGGGTGTCGAAGGAAGGAAATGCCCAGGCTGCTCAAGCCAGAGCCCAGTCTTTGTCATATAAAGGTTGTGCGGACCGTGTCTGTCCTGGAGCTGTGTCCGCAGCCAGCTCGCGTATACCCAGGGGCCCAGGCTGACTGGGTTTGCAGCGCTCCTGGAAGGCCTTCCACTCCCACACCCCACACCCTGCTCAACACACACGGCAACTCAGCATGACCGCGGACCGTGCGCGCGACAGACACCCTGATGCGCGGGAAGTGGCAGCCGACATCCTTCATCTTTAGCGATAAGGCTGTCCTCGGCCCCTTTAGCTGGAGGGATTTCCTCTGTGGATAACTGAGAAACAAAATCATCTCAGTAAAAACATGGAGTTTTCATCCCATTTACCCTTTACTATTTGAATTAGTATATCTCCGTGTACGAATGCACTGGTGCACCTACTGTTTCTCTTACTTATACCTGACGCTTCTGACCCTGGGGGCCGTGGGTCCCCCGGGAGTCTGTGCGTAGAATCTGGGGTGCAGGTCCTTGCCCATCTGTGGGCACAGATGAGGAAACATGAATCCTTAACCTCATTCGCCTCTCATGGAAATCTAGAATCGGCCCCGGCTGTGAATGCGGGTGACAAGACACAGCAGGATTAGCAGTTCTCACGGTCTGGTCGCCTTAGAAATCACAGGTGTGCTCTCGACATGGGAAGTTGTTGCAGACACACACCCCATGGATTTGGTATGTATTTGAAATATGCTGAGAAGGCGTCTGAAGGCTTCATGTTGCCAAGGGAGCCAGTCCAAAAAGGTGAAAATGACTCAAGGGACAAGAAGACCAGACCACAGCTCAGTGATGCATCAGACGCACCCATGCCCTTAGAAGCTCCAGAACACACCGCTCATGGTGGAACTCACGGGCACCAGGGAGCCAAAGGGAAGAGGGGCAGGCTTTGTCACCGTGAGAGTCCCCCAGACACAGAACAGCCGGTGACACCCACGGTCACAGAGCTGGCGGGCAGCAAAGGGAGTCTTTGTCTCTTTTGCCCAAATACCCACGTATGTCCTCTCACCAGACATGTGGCCCCTTGCAGGTGGGGACGAGGGGGGCCCTTCTGTGTCCTCCTGCTGTCTGACCCTCTCGGAGCCCGGGACAGGCGGCCCCATCACACACGCAGTCCTCGCAGCCGCTCCCTGCTCCGTCCCTCCTGCACCCGTCTGGGAGGACGTGGCTTCCCCAGGGAGGACCTCGGGGGCCCATTTCACCCCAGTGCACCAGCGAGCTCCTGCCCAAGGGGAGAAGGAGCCAGCCACTCACCGAACAGGCCCCCAGCAGGAGAGGAGGGAGATGAGGCAGCAGGAGCGGGAGGGAGGGTGCACAGGATGAAGGAAAGGCCCGAGCCAGGCCTGGGGGACAGGGAAGCAGGGTCCGAGGCCACCAGAGCCCGTCCCACGCATTCTGCTATTTCCCCGGGCTCATCTTTGTGCTCTACAACTGTTCATCGGGATGTGCGGAAGTCCTCTGGCTTTCTCCATCCTCGGAGCAATTCTCTTGCTCTGAGCTCCTGGACAGGGACCAGGGGGACCCGGCTCAAATCCCAGACTGCAGTCTCCAAACCTCAGCTCCCCCATCTGCAGGACCACAGGCCCTCTGACAGCAAGGCTGTCAGGGGTATGAACCCGGGGGCCGCCGGCTGCCCCGGGCCTTCCCTGCACAAATGCCCTGGCGCCTGCCCCCAGCAGCTCCCAGAGCTCACCCAGAGCCACCCTGCCCACCCCACTGCCCCTCACCTCCACTCCTCTGTGCTTTCTCTGGGCATCCAGCATCACCTGGCCTAGAATGGAGTCACCCTTGCTTATCTGCCTACTGCACAGATGCCCGTGCCTGGTCCTCAGACCAAGCACAGGCCCCACAAGAGAGCGGAGCCATCAGCACCCAGGCTCCCGCCATGCCCCCGCCCTGCACCCTGCACCCTGAGGCTGGTGGGGGGTGGGGGCGCCCTCCTGCACCGCTGGCTGGCAGACTCGGGCGCCGGTGCACCACGGGCAGTCCTGGGCACATTTGTTGGCTACCGACCCCCACGTCTCTGAGGTCCTGCCCTTGGCACCAAACTTGGCACGGGAAGGGAGAAGGGGGGCGAATGCCGCAGCGTGCCCCTTCCCCCGGGAGGCCAGGCGCCGCGGGGGTTCCCGCAGGACAGAACTCAGAGGAGAGGCTTCTCCTGGCAGCCCGGGGCCGGCTGTCCTGGAAAGAGGGTCACTCTGGGCTGTGGGCGCAGCCTGGCCTGGATCTCCGCCCTCTCCCGGCCCAGTGCGACTGTCCTGTGGCTGGCAGGTCACGCTGAGCAGACCCGTTTTACGCAACCTGCTTTGTGGTGGGCTCTCCTGCCCGGTATCTGGGACATCTGCCGGAAATCAGGCACCGGCTGTGGGATTCCACAGCCGCCTCAGCTGGCCTCCTGCTGCCGTTGACTGAAGCCACAGCGGCCTGCGCCCCAGGGAAGCGCTCGAAGAGGCAGCGTGGCGTGGGCCATCAATCAAGCCTGGTGCTTCCATCCGAGGTGAATCTCAGGCAAAAATAAAATCAAAATGCCCCGGTTCCAAAATATCCTCGGAGGGAGGGCAGCAGGGGCCCTGCGCGCAGTGGGCGCGCCCCGGACGGCCACATCTGGGGTCCTAATTATAGGGTCCTGGGGCCACTGTGCCCCGTGCCAGCCAAGATGGGCCTTCCAACTGCCGTCCTGGCCACCAGCTTCCTCACAGCAGCAGGACAGAAATACAGACTTCCCTGTGCCCCAACGAGCTTCCCCACACCTGTGGGGCCGGTTTTCACCTTTCCTTGGAGGGGCGCTTTTAGATTTCCGGTGAGACGAGGCCTGCGTGCTTTGAAAGAACAGCTCCTGTTCTAAGTTCCCCGTGTGTGCGCACAGCACATGGTCACTATGTCTCTGGGGACAAGATACTCACTGGCAGGAAAGTAACATTTCCTTCCAGGACTCTCCCCTTCCTAGGACTCTCCCCTTCACGTCTCATGCACCAGATGTGGCCATGGGCAGCGGGCTTGCAGAGGGAGCCACAGAGCAGTGCAGAGCCACGGGGGGCTTCTGAAGGAGAGCCGCAGAGCCATGCACAGCGCTCCCTGTCAGAGGGAGGAAGGGGCCCTCAGTGTGGGCTGGGGTCCCCGGGCTGAGGAGGAGAGGGGCTGGCGGCTAGTGCAGGGCAAGAGGCGCCACACAGGGCACCAGACCGGCCGGGGAAGGGCTCTAGGAGGAAGCTGGGCTGGCACGACACTGACATGGAGGAAACACAGAGGCCGTGAGGGACCATTCCCCCAAGAGGAAAGTTCTAGAAGCTGTGGCTGGTGAAGACAAGGGTGAACGTGCTTGGGGGACCCCGAGTTTGAGACGATGAGGGGAGAACACTCCCAACCCAGGACACAAGCTCTCCAAGGAAGTGACTACTGAGAAGTATTTGACCGAGAGGGCAGACCATGCTCACACGCGTGTTTGAGAAAACAAGGAAGGGCTACTCACAAGAACCAGTCCGTACGAGGCAGCAGAAAGCAAGAAACCACCGTCAGGAAGCCAGAAGCAGTAGTGATTGCTGCTGGGTAGAAGGGAAAGGGATCCACATTGGTAAAGAAATAAGAATGGAGGAGATATCCCGCCAGACCCAGAGGGGAGAGGGGCCTGGGCAATGCCCTGCCTCTGCAACAGGGAGCCCACGGGAGGAGGTCGGGTCTGAGCACTAGCTCCTCCGAGGGCCGATTCCCAGCCCTTCCTGGAAGCCACCGGGCCGGAGCAGGAGGGTGCAGAACCAGGCCACCCGTGTCCCTTCCCTGACCAGGTGTCATCCCCACAGCCACAGTTCCTGGCGCCAGAACTCTCCCTGGGAGCACAGCAGGTCTGGCCCCGTCAAGAAGCGGGAAAGGCATGACCAGGAGCGCACCACTGAGAGACGTGAACTGTAGGGGACGATGTGCCAACACAACACACACGCAGACAGGAAAACACCCCAGAACAGAATTCCCAGAGCAAAGAGGAAACCAGGTTAATGGCTGTCTCACTGATACCCTCGGAGGTACGAGGGGACAACTCAGAGATATAGACAGTCAGGGGGCCACCCCCTCAGGCACAGGCCCATCCTCGGTGGGTGTCTGCTGCTCAGGTGAGCCCCCTGCTGTGGGCACCTCGGTCAGCCTGCAGGACATCACAGCACTCCCCTGTTATTGACCCCCCACCCGGCTATGCTCCATTCCCCCAAATCCCACTAACAGAGTAACACTCTAAACATAAGTCCTTCTGTGCCGGCTGCCCTTTTCCCCTTTTCTTTAACCCCTCCCACCTACCCCTGCATCAGGATGACGTTGACCTAGAAGTCAGCCCAGCGTTGGACACGGGGACTCTCCCCTCCATACCGACTGGTCCCTGTCCCTGCCCCCCAGGCCTGGCTTCCAGACCCCAACCCCGGCACCCCCCCCAACACAGAGTGTCCTCCTGGGCTGTGGGACCAGAGCTCGTCTTGTGCCAACTCCAAAGTGCTGACCTGCCCCAGCAGGCTTGGCCCTGGTGACAGCCTCCTGGTGTCATCTGCACATTCACGGCCTCCAAATCTGACCTGCACCCCAGTCTCCAAACCCCAAACTCGAGTCTCTAGTTGGATGTCAAACAGGCAACACAAACATGACTGAATCTGAATCCCACTCCTCCCCACTCAGCATGGCGCCCAGTTGCTCAGGCTGAAAACCCTGGACCCCCTCCCCTCCTTCACATGCCAACACCACTGTTCAGGCCACCACTACTCCCTGCTGGGATATCACAGAAGATGGTGGGTTCTTCTTCACTCACCCAGCCTGAAGAGACCCCAAAGGAGGCTCTGAACAAGCAAACTGGATTGAGTCACCCCTCTGGTGCATACTCTGCAGGGCTTCTCCATGGCCTCGGAGCCCGAGGTCCTCCCCATGGCCTGGAGACCCAACATGGCGTCAGCGGTCCTGCCAGCGCTCCATCTCACACCCTGCCTTCCCACATGGAATGCCCTCCACACACTGCTCCTGGCACTCATTTTTATCAAGGAGATAAGAAAAAGAATTAAAAGTCAGTATTGGAAAAGAATAGAAAAATACAGGGGAATTTAATACAGTCAAATATAGTCCTTGTTTTGAAGATAACATGAAGACAAAATGACTGTATACCTAGAAAACCCAAGACGATCCTTGACAAATCATCAAACCCTACAAGTTCAGTAAGTTCACCAGATGAACGACCCACGAATAAAAATCAAGCTTTTCTCTACACAGCCACAGCCAATTAGTAACTGTAATGTGAACAGCAGGAATAAAAACATATAAAACCAACAACTGTGCAAAACATACAAAGCAAACAAACAAAAAACACATACCATAAAACTTAAAGGCAAAGAGAATCCCTGGATATTTGGAGACACAAAAAACATATATCTTAATGAAGAATCAACATCATAAAGATACCAATTCTCCTGGACTGAATCTGTAAATTCAGTGGAAGACTAACCAAAATCCAAGAGGATTTCCTCCCAATATTTTAGTATGAAAAAAATTCAGGCAAAGAAAAGTTGAAAAAAACTTCGGGTGAATACCCATATACCCATATACCCATAGTACGCTAGTACTAACATTTTACCATATTTGCTTTATCACAAGCTACCTGTCTATCCATTCCTCTGTGCACACATCGACCCATCTTTTTAAATGCATATCCAAGTTGCAGGCATCATTATATCTCACCTCAAATACTTCCCATACTTATCATTAACTAGAGCTGATACATTTTAACAGGATTTTTGTAGGGAAAATTTATATTACAATTAAATGCACAAATCTTAAGTGAACATTTCCTAAGATTTGGGATGATACACCTATGTGTAACACAAACTGGTATCGAGGATGAAACATTAACAGCTCCCCAAAGTTTCTCTTATGCACCTGCCAGCCAATGCCCCCTCTCACTTTGAGGCAAAATCCTGACATTTCCCACTGTGGGTCAGTTTTGCCTCTTCTAGAAGTTTATATAAATGGAATTCTACAGCTTTTTTGTGTCTAATTTCTTTCACTCAGCATAATTGCTTTGGGATTTGGCCAAGTGGTTGTATATAACCATAGCTCAATCCTTCTTTATTTCTGCCTAACGTTACAGTGTGTAAATCAGCCACAGTATGGCTATCCATTCAATGATGGGAGAAAACCTGGACAAAATCTCAAACAGTTTTTAAGTGGGATTTGGCAAGCTAATTCAAAAATACACACAAGAGGTACGACAATGACCAAGCAGAAATCTCTTTGGTGGGGGACTCACCCTACTAGATATGAAAGCACATTCCACAGCTATAATAGTAAGACTGGATTTGGGCACCAAAAAGACAAATAAATCAACAGCATGGAATTTAGAAGTCAAGAAACAGACTGATGTATATAAGAGAAATGTGTTTAAATGAAAGCAGGCATTCTATCACACATGGATTAAATATAAATTTGGGGAAAAGAGGAAAATATAAAGAGAACAAGAAGAGACTTCCCTAAGGAAAGCCATAAATGGAAAAATGAACTGATTTAACCATGGGAAGTTTAAAACCAGCTGCACTATGAAAAACATAAAAATTTAAAAGATAAGATATAAGTTGGGAATGAAAAGGATAGTGTCCTTAGATAATTTTTTAAATGCTTGCAAATTAATAAGAATAAGAAAACTTGTAGAAAGTTCAGCCAATCAAAGGGATGTTACCAATGGAAAGCAGGAATACAACCATGGGAAAAATACAGCCTTTCCTTAAATGTTTACTCTCACTCATAAATAAAGAACTGCACTGAAATGGACAGATCATCTAAGCACAAGACCAACAAGGAAATACAGACTTTAAATGACACACTGGACCAAATGGACTCCACAGACATATTCAGAACATTCCATCCCAAAGCAACGGAATACACATTCTTCTCTGGTGCCCATGGAACATTCTCCAGAATCGATCACATCCTAGGTCACAAATCAGGTCTCGACCGGTACCAAAAGTTTGGGATCATTCCCTGCATGTTTTCAGACCACAATGCTTTGAAACTAGAACTCAATCACAAGAGGAAAGTCGGAAAGAACTCAAATACATGGAGGCTAAAGAGCATCCTACTAAAGAATGAATGGGTCAACCAGGAAATTAAAGAAGAATTTAAAAAATTCATGGAAACCAATGAAAATGAAAACACAACGGTTCAAAATCTTTGCGATGCAGCAAAGGCAGTCCTGAGAGGAAAGTATATAGCAATACAAGCCTTTCTCAAGAAACAAGAAAGGTCTCAGATACACAACCTAACCCTACACCTAAAGGAGCTGGAGAAAGAACAGCAAATAAAGCCTAAACCCAGCAGGAGAAGAGAAATAATCAAGATCAGAGCAGAAATCAATGAACTAGAAACCAAAAGAACAGTAGAACAGATCAACGAAACTAGGAGCTGGTTCTTTGAAAGAATTAACAAGATTGATAAACCCCTGGCCAGACTTATCAAAAAGAAAAGAGAAAGGACCCAAATAAATAAAATCATGAATGAAAGAGGGGAGATCACAACCAACACCAAAGAAATACAAACAATTATAAGAACATATTATGAGCAACCCTATGCCAGCAAATTAGATAACCTGGAAGAAATGGGTGCATTCCTAGAGATGTATCAACTACCAAAACTGAACCAGGAAGAAATAGAAAACCTGAACAGACCCATAACCACTAAGGAAATTGAAGCAGTCATCAAAGATCTCCCAACAAAGAAAAGCCCAGGGCCAGATGGCTTCCCAGGGGAATTCTACCAGACATTTAAAAAAGAATTAATACCTATTCTCCTGAAACTGTTCCAAAAAATAGAAATGGAAGGAAAACTTCGAAACTCATTTTATGAGGCCACCATTACCTTGATCCCCAAACCAGACAGAGACCCCATCAAAAAGGAGAATTACAGAACAATATCCTTGATGAACATGGATGCAAAAATTCTCACCAAAATACTAGCCAATAGGATCCAACAGTACATTAAAAGGATTATTCACCACGACCAAGTGGGATTTATCCCTGGGCTGCAAGGTTGGTTCAACATCCGCAAATCAATCAACGTGATACAATACATTAACAAAAGAAAGACTAAGAATCATATGATCCTCTCAATAGATGCAGAAAAAGCATTTGACAAAGTACAGCATCCTTTCTGGATCAAAACTCTTCAGAGTTAGGGATAGAGAGTACATACGTCAATATCATAAAAACTATCTATGAAAAACCACAGCAAATATCATTCTCAATGGGGAAAAACCGAGAGCTTTCCCCCTAAGGTAAGGAACACGGCAGGGATGCCCACTATCACCACTGCTATTCAACATAGTGCTAGAAGGCCTAGCCTCAGCAATCAGACAACAGAAAGAAATCAAAGGCATCCAAATCGGCAAAGAAGAAGTCAAACTCTCACTGTTTGCAGATGATATGATACTTTATGTGGAAAACCCAAAAGACTCTACCCCAAAACTGCTAGAACTCATACAGGAACTCAATAAAGTGGCAGGATAGAAAATCAATGCACAGAAATCAGTGGCATTCCTATACACCAACAAGACAGAAGAGAGAGAAATTAAGGAGTCGATCCCATTTACAATTGCACCCAAAACCATAAGATACCTAAGACTAAATCGAACCAAAGAGGCAAAGGATCTGTACTCAGAAAACTATAAAATACTCATGAAAGAAATTGAAGAAGACACAAAGAAATGGAAAAACGTTCCATGCTCATGGATTGGAAGAAAAACATTGTGAAGATGTCAATGCTACCTAGAGCAATCTATACATTCAATGCAATTCCCATCAAAATACCATCCACTTTTTTCAAAGAAATGGAATAAATAATCCTAAAATTTGTATGGAACCAGAAGAGACCCCGAATAGCCAGAGGAATGTTGAAAAAGAAAAGTAAAGCTGGCGGCATAACAATTCCGGACTTCCAGCTCTATTACAAAGCTGTCATCATCAAGACAGTATGGTACTGGCACAAAAACAGACACATAGATCAATGGAACAGAATCGAGAGCCCAAAAGTGGACCCTCAACTCTATGGTTAACTAATCTTTGACAAAGCAGGAAAGAATGTCCGATGGAAAAAAGACAGTCTCTTCAACAATTGGTGTGGGGAAAATTGGACAGCCAAGTGCAGAAGAATGAAACTGGACCATTTCCTTACACCACACACAAAAATAGACTCCAAATGGTTGACAGACCTCAATGTGAGACAGGAGTCCATCAAAATCCTAAAGGAGAACACAGGCAGCAACCTCTTCGACCTCAGCTGCAGCAACTTCTTCCTAGAAACATCGCCAAAGGCAAGGGAAGCAAGGGCAAAAATGAACTATTGGGACTTCATCAGGATAAAAAGCTTTTGCACAGCAAAGGAAACAGTCAAGAAAACCAAAAGACAACCGACAGAACGGGAGAAGATATTTGCAAATGACATATGAGAGAAAGGGCTAGTATCCAAAATTTATAAAGAACTTATCAAACTCAACGCCCAAAGAACAAATGATCCAATCAAGAAATGGGCAGAAGACATGAACAGACATTTTTCCAAAGAAGACATCAAATGGCCAACAGACACATGAAAAAGTGCTCAAGATCGCTCGGCATCAGGGAAATCCAAATCAAAGCCTCACTGAGATACCACCTCACACCCGTCAGAATGGCTAAAATTAACAAGTCAGGAAACGACAGATGTCGGTGGGGATGCGGAGAAAGGGGAACCCTCCTACGCTGTTGGTGGGAATGCAAACTGGTGCAACCCCTCTGGAAAACAGTATGGAGCTTCCTTAAACAGTTGAAAATAGAGCTACTGTACGATCCAGCAATTGCACTACTGGGTATTTACCCCAAAGATACAAATGTAGGGATGCAAAGGGGTACGTGCACCCCAATGTTTATAGCAGCAATGTCCACAATAGCCAAACTGTGGAAAGAGCCAAGATGTCCATCGACAGATGAACGGATAAAGAAGAAGTGGTATATATACACAATGGAATATTATGCAGCCATCAAAAGGAACGAGATCTTGCCATTTGCAACGACGTGGATGGAACTGGAGGGTGTTATGCTGAGTGAAATAAGTCAATCAGAGAAAGACATGTATCATATGACCTCACTGATACGAGGAATTCTTAATCTCAGGAAACAAACTGAAGGTTGCTGGAGTGGTGGGGGGTGGGAGGGATGGGTTGGCTGGGTGATAGACATTGGGGAGGGTATGTGCTATGCTGAGCGCTGTGAATTGTGCAAGACTGTTGAATCACAGATCTGTACCTCTGAAACAAATAATGCGATATATGTTAAGAAAAAAAAGAAGATAGCAGGAGGGGAAGAATGAAGGGGGGTAAATTGGAGGGGGAGACGAACCATGAGAGACGATGGACTCTGAAAAACAAACTAGTGGTTCTAGAGGGGAGGGTGGTGGGGGGATGGGTTAGGCTGGTGATGGGTATTAAAGAGGGCACGGTCTGCGTGGAGCACTGGGTGTTATGCACAAACAATGAATCATGGAACACTACATCACACAAACTAATGATGTAATGTATGGTGATTAATATAACAATAAAAAAATTTAAAAGAAAAATTAATAAATAAAGAACTGCAAATAAAAGACCATCACTTGACAGAGCCTTTAAAAAATTGAAAATAAACAGTCTTGGCAAGAGTTCAAGGCACTCACACATTTTGTTTGCAGGAAAATAAATCAGTAAATCCAGCATTAACAATGGGCAGATCCTTTGACCTACAATTCTATTTCTGGTTTCTAGTCTTGTATATGCACAAAAACATGGGAGCGCCAACCCTGGAGTATCAAAAGCTGAACAGAACTAAAACGTTCATGGAGAGGACAAAGGTTAAATGAAATATGATATATCCATACTGCAGAATATTATTCAGTTCCTTAAAACATTAAAGGAGAAGCTGCAGACTAGCATAGAAAACAAACTGCAAGCTATATTTTTAAAAACAGAGTCATGAAATACTGTGTATCGTGTGATGTAGGACTTGCACAGATGATCCGTGTTTGCCCATGTACAGATCTATCATGCGGAGGAAAATATCCTGAAGGCTAAGGTGGCATAACAGGTGTCATTTTCAAGAACTAGATCTTTACTCTTTTTTTGTATTGCTTGGTTCTTTTCAATGAGACCATATTACTTGTTTGTGTGTTTAAAGAGGAAAATAGATTGAGGGAGGTTGATATCTGATCAACGACTCTTGATTCTTACTAATTACATATTATTTGTAACATTTGCAACTAAATTCTTGGCTCCTTTAATTGCTTGAAAACTGGACATGCAAGATGAGAAAGGAGTGGGATTGTCTTCACCATCAGCATCCTCACTTGGCTTGCAGTCGTGGAGCACCCCCCCCCCCGCCCCTCATGGCAGGCAGAGTAGGCAGGTCGTATCAGACCCCACCACGGCCCTGGAAAAGGAGATATCATTATCCCCCCTGGACAGATGAGAAATCTGTGGTTCAAGCGTGTGGCACCACCACCCAAAGCCTCATGGTTACAGAACTGGGACCGTCTGGATCCAAAGTCTCTCTTGGTTTCCTCCGCAACCCATCCCTGCCTTTGGGAAACACAGCACAGGTGTGACTCCTGCAAAGAGTGCCCAGTAGGGCACGCTAGAGTGCCCTCACACCCGTGGCTGGGACTGCTCATATCCAGCTGGAACTCAAATCACAGGGGTGTTCAGCTGGCCAGGATTCTCCTTGGTACTCCAACGTCCAGGTGACCCTGGTATACCACCACCAGCACATACTCATGCATATATACACATACATATATGTGCACACACACACACACAGACACACATGTACATGCATGTATTACTAGAACCCTGCTTCTCTGACATTGGCTCTGGGCAAAATGCTGAAGAATAATAATGCAACCATATGATTTCTTACCACTTACGTTCATAAAGTGCATGATGTTATTTGACGTCCAACATGCAGGCAAGTGATGCAGGTATGGGATGATCTCCTGGTCGATCTGGACCAGGTATTCTTCCAGAACACCCACCCCCACCCTTGTGTGCAGGGGTCTCTCAATGCACTATACTAGATGTTTTGCAAAAATACACCGTGTGTTCTGAGCTAGAGTCCTCTCGTCTCTGCCTACCACTCTTTCTGCCAGACACCCTTCTCTCCCTGCCCCGCCGCCACTTTGCCTTGGGTAGTCCATAGAACTGGCTGAGTGCCCATGCCCCACCCCACGGAACTGAGTCTTCCTTCAAGTTATAAGGTGGTCCGCACCTCCGTCCGTCCCCCCTACCTCTTGCTCTTCCTGCCTGTCCCCGAGCACCACTACCGCCACCCCCAGGAAGAGTATTTGTGCTTACACACTGAAGACAGATAACGGTTTCAGGTGGTTCTTATCTTGTTCCTATCTCCTTTCTTCAACAGACAAACCCAGGAAATTCTGCTACCAACGGGTGCCAACAAAATCCAGAAGGAAATATTTGGGGGGCAAGTAAGGCTTTTGGTCCCAGAATACCATCCATTCTCTCTTCTCATATCTGTACTTACTGCTCAGTGTTGTAGGGTTAAAATAAAAGTGCACAAAACATATGTTGTCGAACCCCCCCAATGCAGTGGCCCCCAGTGTCTCATGCCTTAAATGCAGAGACATACAGTCACCCATCCCTGAAGCCGGTTGTTAGTAATCTCTCTTAGACATCTCATTTTTGTGGGGATTCTAGAATCTCTTTAATTCATAGCTGTCCTCTATCAGCAGTGAATACTTTTCAACTGGACCCAGAAGTTCCTTCCTTATATTGTTGTCTATTCGCTCAGGCTCTCAGAGAACTTCCTTGAGTTCCTATCAGTATGGGTGGGTGCCAAATCATCGCCCAAGATGAAGAGGTAGAGAAAACACTATTCCCAGAACTTCTCTAAGGGACGTGTAACCCATACAGTTGTTTTGTCCTTCCTTAATGAATAAGACCACTGACTTTTGCCTACGTGTGGCTTTCTGTAAACATCTATACAGACACCGTGGTCCTGTCTGGCCATCTGACAGTCCTTCCCAAATGGGTTACATGTCCCTACAGATTCTGGGACTTGGCAACACCTTTTCCTGGGCAGTGATTCACACATTCAGACTGAGCAAATGACTTCCTCTCTCTGCCTTTTCATGGTGGATCCACAGACACATGATTTCTGTCTGAATGTGTAGAAAACAATTATCTCATCCACTCATTGCGCTGGCTGCCCTGACCTGCCCTTACACGTCCAAAGTCCAGCTATGTTTCTTCTTCAGTTACAACATGATTTAGAGGACACTCTATTTTAATTTGCCTGAGGGTAGAAGACGATGAGAACTAACCACTTAGTTTTTGTTTAACTTTGTTAAGAGGGATTCATTTTTATAAAACCACATTGGAAATATAGAAGTAGAAGCTAAGAAGAGAAGCAATGTTATTGTCTATAATTTGGGTTGGACCCTAGACACATGCTTCCTTATTTCATGTACCTTCTTAACGCACTATCAACCTGTTAACATTTCCTGTCTCATTCATTTTCTTGTGCTTGGAAAAAAATATTTTTCTCCAAATTCATTTTTCTTTGAGGATTTCCTATTCTTAACATTCTTTTTGATACAGAATCAAATTTCTTCTCAACATACCAAATTATTCTGTGATTTATTATTGCATGAGTTTGTTGACTCTCATCAAATTAGATTCATTGTTAAGCAAATTAGACTCTTTTCCAAGTTAGAACACTCTGGACACACACACATACACAGACACACCCAAACACACACCTCCAAATATCTCCAGCAGACTCTTAGCTTCATACATACTACATCATGGTGCTATTTGGGATAGGAATACAGATCTCCATTAGGCCCATTCATGAATCCAAATAAAAATATGGTGGTCATTTTCTCAGACCCCAAAGCAGAAGCCACACCTTAGAAATATGGGTGCACTTACAAAGAAAAGAGAATGAATTATTTTAAGTTGAGGTTGGGTGCAGAAATCCAGGGTACATGATAAACAGTGGCTTGGGGTCCTTCTCCTGGCAGAGTCTCTATTAATGCTCCTTAGCCTACTACTACGAGTTTACGAAACACTGCAGGATACCTTGAATTGGTTATGAGAAAGCCTGAACATGTCACATTATTCTGGGTGATGACTGTTACAGGCTGAGTTCCCTAGGAAACAGATATGTGATCAAAATAAATGACTGCTGGTGTTTTAAGCCCCTAAGTTTGGGATGTTTGTTACACAGCAGTAGCTCACCAGCGTGGGTCCTGTTTGAGGTCCAGGACATCCCTCGAAGCTTCCTGTCTTCCTATCACAGTAAGCTAATTCTTCTGTTTCATCCTGTTCATTCCACAGGCCATCAGACTTTATATGATGACAGAACATAGTAAAAGATGATCAATTTCATATACCCCAGGGACTCAAGAGTTTGCTCCCCCAAGCCCCTGCTAATGTAAAAAGCATAAATAATCATGACATTATATGACTATTGATTCCATGCCCATTTTAAAACAACTTCAAGTTGGAATTTAAAAAGATATAAAATATGTAAATATGTGTTGATATATTAATAATTAATACATAAGAAAACAACACTTCCTATGCAAACTGAGATGGCCATGCTTTCTAAACCAAAGAACCAGCCACACAGTTTGACAATGGTAAATGTAACTAGGAGGCACAGGAGCTGAATATTTGAAATCAGCTCTCTCCAGAATTTTTGGGAATGGTGGTAGTTGTGCCTAGCACCTGTCTTGTCTTATGAATAAACCTTGGACAACTCACACATCTCCTCCAAGCCTCATTCTCATCATCTTTACATGACTAATAAAAATGCTACCTGTTCCGTGGGTAGTTGGGGATATGGAATGGAGGACTTCGCATAAAGTCAGCGGAGTACTTGGCACATAGTAAAAGTGTCCCGTAAATATTAGCTAGTTATTATTTTAGTAATTGCCTGTCTCTTTATGTCCCTTTTGTGGTGCCTTGAATATAACAAATGCTCTACAGATGTTTGCGTATGGCAGTTAGCACTGCTTACTGGGGCTGTGGGGCAGAGGATTTTTCTGCTCAGTAACAGACAACTATAAGCCTAACAACTTCAGGCAACATCCGTGTGCTATCTCACGGTCCTGGAGGTCAGAAGTCCAGTTGGTCTCAGTGGGATCTCTACTTGGGGTCTCACGAGGTTGAAATCAAAGTGTTGGTGGTCCCGGTTCTTATGTGGAGGTTCCAAGGAAGAGTCTGCTTCTGAGCTTATTCAGGTGGATGGCCAAATTCAGCCCCTGGCTTCCTTGCTGGCCATCAGCCAGGGGCCACTCTCTGAGGCCATCCGTGCTCCCTGCCTCACGACAACCTCTGTCTTCGAAGCCAGCCACGGTGCATCAAACACTTCTCATGGTCAGAAGCTCTCTGAGGTCCTCTTCTGCTGCCGGTGGAATAAAACCCTACTTTTAAAGAGCCTGTGTAGCTCAGGTCTTGATCTCAGGGTCGTGAGTTTGAGCCCCATGTTGGGCTCCATGCTGGGCATGGAGACAACTTAATAAATAAATAAACAAACAAACAAATAAAATAAAGAGCCTGTGTGCTTGGATAAAGCCCACCTGGTAGCATTCCCATCTTAACATCAACTGATTAGTAACTCAGCAAAATTCCTTTGCTGTGAAACTTGACATAACCACAGGGGCAACACAGGGGACAGAGGTCGTGAGGGCGACCTTGCAGGTCTGTCCACTGCAGTCCAAACTCTGGTGCCACAGCCACACTTCTCTCTCCTGAAAAACATATTTGCACACCTCCCAGGGTCCCCAGGGGTTTCAGCCCATAAGCCCACCAGCTAAAGTCACCCGTTATAGACATCACATTAGCTCGATGTTCAAAATTCATCAGCTACATCATCCAGGTCAGGTGTGTGGATGCAGCTCTCGAGTACAGACCTTGGGGTGCATGCAACCCCTGCTGCCTGGGGGACCCGTCAAGTCAGAGATGAGGTACCTGCCCCCATACTCCCAACATACAGCCAACACGTCCTGGTCCAGAAGGGGGAACAATGGAAGGGGACCGGGCCCGTCTGTCCATAGCAGTTTTCAAATCCAGTAGGGCAAAGGCATTGTGCAGGACACCACATCTCTGAGCTTTCTGTAGCCACATGACAAGCATCTGGCCCCCTCCAATTCCTGCTAATAACCTGACCAGAGTGACTCTAGCTTTATAACGCTCTGCCGCCTTTGCCGGCAGAGTCTTTGACGTCATATTTCGGCCCACCAGCTGAACTGTGAGAGCCCCTCCGAACCCAGCAGGCTGAAACTTTGCACCCAGGACCTCTTCCTAAAGAGCCTGGATCAAGAAATGCGGGCTGCTCCGACCTCGTGTTCCTTCCAGCTTGGTGACACAGAGGTTCCCACATACATTCCCCGGGTTTTGGTCAGTATGAACTAGAGAAGGCAACCCTCTTGGTGGGTCACACTGTGCACCTCACCTTCCAGTGCCTGTTGAAATGAGTCTAGTTGCAGGCCGAGAAGGCAAGAGGGGTGCTGGGGGGATTTCTGAGGAGACTCAGCAATGCCGCAGAGCCACTGTCTTGGGGAGGCCATCACCAGGCTCCAGGCAAAAGGGGGCTAACCCCAGGCAGGGAGAAGGGCTTCCAGGGTCCCCAAGGCCACCTCCCATTCAACTCACGGGAATTAGTGTATAGTTGTACTCACGGTTCTGACTTATTATCTCAAAGGGATATGAAGCGAAATCAACAAAGGGAAAAGGTGGGTGGGGCAATGTCTGGAGGAAGCCAGGCATAGGCGTCCAAGACTCCCCTCCCAGTGAAGTCACACAGGATGCACTTAATTCCTCTGGCGACCAGTTGTGCTGACGCGTGCATTGGTGTCCGCCGGGGAAGCAGGCTCAGCACCCAGGGTTTTATTGGGGAGGGTCACATGGCCACGTCCTACCTAGCACATAGCAAAATTTCCATCCCAGAAGGAAAAAACAGGTCTCCGTTTAAATAATGTTGTTTGCATGAACAGGTTGGCCACATTGAGACACTTTTATCCTTTAGGGAATGGGGGAGCCCTCCCAAAGTCCAAGTTCCCAGAAGTCAACCAAGGCTCAATCTTGCAAGCACACCTATCTATGGTAACTCTTTCCTACACAACTGTCTGAGAAGATGAGGTGGCATCTAGTGGCTTGGGGGTCCCCAGCATCCCTGCATCCAATCTTATGTCCCCATTCCAATATTCAGGACGCCACTCCTTCCAGTTCAGTGCTCTGGCTTTAACAGAAGAGACTCTGTGAGGTTGAGAATCGATTTGCATTGTGATCCGGCTATTATAGGACAAGGCTCTGGTTTCGCTTGTGCGTCACTGTGATGGGGGTGCTTCGGACATTCAATAGGGAAAAAACAGGGATGCCAGCCATCCCACAAAATAACTTCCCCTTGTTTCACAAGAATTTTCAATGCCCATTTGGATTGTCACAGAGGCGGACAAACCTCTTCATAATTATCGGAGGCTATAATCTACCCTACATGTAAATACAAGGGACATTTTAACACAGGATGATAATGTCTTGAAATCTCCAAGAAAGCATTTATCATGTAAATTAAGAGGAGATTTTTCTCTATTTTGTCTGGAACTGTACCAACCGTGGCTTGTTGTCTTAGAAAATCACAATCCTAGTGACAAGCCACTTATAGTACTTGAGTCACAAAAATAACACCTATATTCTGAGTCTGCATCTGTGGTTGGGCTTTCAAAGTGATTCCGTCTGTGTGTGTGTGTGTGGGGGGGAGGCTATGTGGAAATGTGTGTTGAGTATATGTGTGACTGTGTGTGTATGCAGTATTTCAAAATGTCAAAAACAGAGACAAAAATGTTCGGATGAATATTGACTTCCTTCTCTCAGACCCAATCTCATTTATTTTGAGGAGGTATGACTACCTAGTACCTCCCTGCTACCCCCTAGTCCTGTAGTGTAGTTCTGCCATCTCTCCTGTGATAACACACCGTGTGAAGGAATGAATCTGTTCACATGCCACCTCAATGACCTGTTTCCATTACAACAAACCACCCTAAGATACAGTAGCTTAAAGCAACAAAATTGTTTCTCTTCACCTGAAATTCTGCAAGCTGACTGGTGTGAGTGGGATAGGTTTGCTGACCTTTACAGTGTTGGCTGTGGACACCCAAAGGCCTGACTGGTCTGGGACATCTAGGCTGGTGTATACGGCAGCATCCACAACAGAGTCCCATACATGAGCAAGCGTTCTGGCTGTAAGAATCCAAGTGTGAATGACAAAGGACAGCCCCGAATATTGAGGACAAGCTTGAAAGAGGAAAATATTTTGTGAGACATGGAGATCATGTATCCACATTGTACGGTCACAGAGAAATGGCATCAAAAGCAGCAATAAAATAATTTAAAATAAAATAGAATACGACAATATCTGTTGCCCTAAGTGCAACTGAAAATCACCTGTGGTGGGTCCAAGATGACAAGTCTACCCCCGAGTGCGGCACGAGCTCCACATCAAGCCGGCCGGAAGACACAGTATCAGGAGCTGTACGTACCCCTCTGGGCACGGTGGCATCTCATCCTGTCAGTGACATGGCCCTTCCGTCCATGCCTTCTCCAAAAACCACACCTGTCCCCCAAACTTCATGTGCTTGTCGAGGTAACTGGCATATTTATGGGTATTTCTTTATTTTCCAAGAATTTAAAATGTTTCAGCCGGGGGCAGAATTTCCATAAGGTTTCTTGTTTATTTAGTAATAAATTATTTATAAGACGATACAGGTATGGAGCATTTAGGTGCTAACCTTATTTTCCCCATTAAGCCTTACTATTATTTTACCCCAAATTCCATAACATAGTGATTTTTAGGAGCACACGTTCTGCTTTGCAGGAGAAAGGACCATATATTGCAACTCATGTTATTTTATGAAGAATTATTTTCCTTTTCCTCCTCCATATCCTGGTTAGGTACATAAATCTATACATGAAGGGTACCCCCAGGCATATCACATATGTCGAGAAATTATATTCTGTGTGAATTCCATCACAGGACAGAGAAGGGCATAATGAGGGGCGTCTGTAAAGAGGAACCTGGGGGTAAGCTTGAAGACCCCAAGCTCAGTGGCCTCTGAGGCCTACTGCCACAGGCAGCCGCCCCTATCTTAGTCATCTGCCGCTGCCTGACACACTCCCCCTGACTTGGCGCCTGCAAGCGGCAATGCTTTATCACCTCTCCCGGTCTGTGGGGTCAGGAGCTGGACAGGGAGCAGCCAGGGGATGCGAAGCCACGCAGGGCGCCCTGAAGGCCGTCCCTCAGAGGGCTGGCTGTCGGCTGGAGCTCCCACACGTGGCCCCTCCGTGTGGCCTGCGTTTGCTCCCAGCACGGTGGCTGTGATCCAAGGACAGGCACCCAAGGAAGGCAGGCAGAAGTCATCCTGCCCTTAGGGCCCAGCCTGGAAAATCCTACAGCGTCACTTTTCTGGCAGCTGTGGGTGGAGACAGACATGGGGGTTCCCCTGGGCTTAAGGGGCAGGAACAGCTCACCTCTCGATGGAGGAGGTCAGAATCGCATGACATGAATCGCATGCTTGCGGCATGGGACCCTCTTTACAAGATACAATCTGCCCCATGCCCAAGCAAGGGCTTTGGGTAAAGTCATGGCCATGAAGGTGCGTGCGGACTCAGAGAGGGGCTGGGGGAGCGGTCCCCAGGGCAGCGGCGGAGCCTCGGGAGGCTGGACGTGCCCCAGACGGCAGGAGTCAAAACCTCTCAGAATCTGTGATAAACATTCAGTGCTTATTCGGATCACATCTTGAAAGAAAAGAGCTTTCAGGAATTCCTTAAAAAGTGAGATCATGTGTATCGGCTTACAAGTGGGCTTTGTGCAGAGCTCAGCTTTCCTTTGCCAGTTTGGGTCTGGTGTGTTTTAGAAAAAAATCACATTTACCTTTATATTTCTTGGAGAGTACGTGAGAAAAAGCCAGACTGTTTAGTCAGTAACTGTTGCTCTGGGCTCAGAGGCCTGGGGCAGAGTGTTTGTGCACAGTGTGGTGTGTGTGTGTGTGTGTGTGTGTGTGTGTGTGTGGTGTCTAGTGCGGTGTAGTGCGTGTGTGTGTGTGTGTGTAGTGTGGTGTAGTGTGTGTGTGTGTGTGTGGTGTGTAGTGAGGTGTAGTGTGTGTGTGTGGGGGGGTGTGATGCGGTGTAGTGTGTGTGTGTGTGCGGTGTAGTGCAGTGTATGTGTGTGTGTGTGTGTGTGTGTGTGTGTAGTGTGGTGTAGTGTGTGTGTGTGTGTGTGTGTGTGTGTACAAAATAAAAGCAAAGGGAACAGGAAGGAGCATTGGTAGCTGTCCAGCTCCTGTGCTGTGACCGGCCACCTCCCTGGTTAGACCGTCAGGCCAGGAGCACCTCAGGCCCTTGCTGCGCATCCAGTGGCCTCGGGCTGTGGGATGGTGCGGGCGCACTGGGCACCGTCCCTCCGCTGGGAGCCCCACTCGGGCTCCGCCAAGAGCTGCAGGAGCGCCCGTGCACTGCCAGCCCTGCTGTGGGGACCGTGCGGAAATGACCGTCACCGTGGGGAGTGACAGGGGCACTTCTCCTTCAGCAAAAACTGGCAGGAAGTGTTAGCCTTTGGGCTCTGAACTCATGTTTGCAAAGGAGTGAATCCAGAACGGTCTACACCTGCAGAGCCCTCGCCTCTCTCGAGCAGCCGAGCACAGGGCTGGCACGGGTCCCGCCAGCCGACCTTGACGTGTGGAGCTCGGGATGACCCCTGCTCTCCGCACAGGGCAGTCACCCGCGGGGCCAGAATATGACAGAGAAATTAAACAGATGTATTTTCAGACTCTTCGAACTAAACAAAACTCCATCCTCCAAACGGGGTCTTGTTTGCCGCGGTGAGCTTGCATAACATTACCTGGAAGCAGGTGAGCACCAAGATAGCAGCTGTGGAGAGCAAGCCCGGCCACGGAATCTTCCAGACCATGTACAAGGTGTGCCGTTCTACCTGCAGCTCCCCAAACACAGTCAACGTGTTCAATGTCTATTCTGGCCCCACTGGCTTTCTGTTTGAAAGTATCTTCCAAAAATTCAGCATGAAAACAGAGGAGAGCCCTCACAGGGAAGCCCAGAGCCACGACGACAGGTGGTTCATGAACAGCCTTGTGGGCAGAGTGGGTTTCGCGGGTTGAAGTCCTTCCTACGACCCCTCTTCAGCTACTTCCATTTTTGCACTTACTGTTTCCAGGGTCCCCTTTCTGTTTCTTCAGGAAGGGTTTTCATCTTGAAGCTCTAATTATAGGTGATGTCCCAGGAATTCACAGGGGACGCAACTGCTGCCATTGTGTATAAATCAGCTGCCGGTCATGAAAGCCAGGAGTCTTACTCTCAGTTTTTCCTCTGTCTTAAAAACCACGTCTGGTCAGTGACCCAAATGTATCCCAGTTGGCAAGAGTCTCTTCTGGAATCTCTCTACTGGGAGATGCTAAATACAGATTTCACTTCCAAGTTAGCACATGGTGTATTTCTATTATGATGTGCCCCAATGTATCCCACTGGATATAGGATTAAATAGAGATTCTGTGCTGACAGACTAGGGGTCAACCTGCCATTTCTCCTTCCAGAACAAGCCTTTATTTTCTTCCCCTAGTGATGACCTTGGAGAAATTTACTCTTTTTCCTCCTAAAGCCATGAGGGGAGGTTGGACGTCAGATGGCAAGATCTCATGAAAGAAAAAGAAGGGGGAGAAAAACAAAGAACTGGACTCTTGAACTTTAATCCATAGATTTTTGCACGACAATGGAATGAGTGATCCCACAGCTTCCAAAGGCTCTCTGTGCATGACTCAGTGACTGAGCCACGTGGGACTGGGGGGCAGGGGCAAGAAGGACCTGTCCTCTGACTCAAGGACGGGAGTAGAGCTTGGCTGTGTCGGAGATTGTGCATCAAGGCAGAGCACCAGGACACCTTGGTTCTGGTATGCAGCCCAACCCTAGCCCTGCCCCAGGGTAACTCAGAAAACAGAATTAGATCATCTTATAAAGAGGACGGCTGACGGCCTCTACCTACACCTGAAGCCATGATGTTATCTTGTCTTAATTGACTTCCCTTTTGTCACTCTCAGCTCTTTTCTGGATGGAACAAGGGTTCCCTTTAGCCCTGATATCTCCTAATTAAGCACACCAAGCCTTACCATCAGAGGTGATCTAATGAGGACGCCAGGTTGCATAACAAATATCTTTCCTATTCATCCACCTCCACTCTTGTGCAACAAATCTCAGGGATCAGATGGAGCTGACACCAAAAGCTGAGACATCTCTCTTCACTGATCACACACTGTACCTGGGAAATTGGAAACTGACCACGGTACGTCTCTGTTTCCAATCAAGACACCCCCAGGGGGTTGTCCACCCAACCTGTTGGCATTGTAAGAGACTGTTAGTCTTTGCCTTTTAGTTTATTAAATAAAAAATGTTGTGATGTCTTTGTCTCTGATTTATACAGAGAGTGCGTGCATTCATGTTACAAATTATAAATGATTGATACATGTATATGAAGAACTGGACATGTTTGTTGGCCAATACCTGGTGTGCAGACGTAAGGTATGTGGTGGTCAGAATCCAGCTGAGGAGACCAAAAATGCTGTCGGCACTTGATTGAGGAAAGGTCTAATACTTGGAATTAAATGTTTTAAAAATCACAGGAGGAACATTTTATGCTAGGATTCTTGGAATGACGTTTGGAACAGTAAGAACCAGCCCAGTGGGAGAATTACTGCTTCTGAGATCATTGCTGGAGCTACACCAGGCCAAGTTCAGGGCTGTTTGGGCTAATGCCCCAACACATCCAAGGAGTGACATTTTTTATACTCAAAACTCAGAGTAGGAACATGGGGGAGGGAACACTTAGAGGAGAAAGGAACAAAGATGGAAGTCTTAGGAAGGGCACCTAGCCTCAACCCTGCCTTCCCAAACTTTTAGACCAAGTTCTCAGCAAACTTTTCCCAGAAAGGGCCGGAGAGTAACTATTTTTGGCTTTGCGGGCCATAACGTCTCTGTCACAACCACTCAATTAGACTGCTATAGTGACAACACAGCATAGATAATAGTAAGAGAGGATGAATATTCCGTGCTCCTTTTGACAAAACCAGAGGGTCCACCGGATTTGGCCGGGCGTTGCTCTAGGGGATCTAAGTGGAAACAAATTTATCTCCAGAACCCTAGCTGCAAGGGAGCCTGGAAAAGGCAGTTTTTGTTGCTGAATTAAATGGCCCAAGACAGTGAAGGAAGACTGCTTTCCTGCCTGATAAAAGCATGTGCCTCTGCAACTTCTTATTTATTTAAATGAGGAACAAGCACTAGCTAGAATGAAAGGTGTGCCCCCAGCATCGGGGGCTGTGTTGATTTTCCCTGGTGATGAGACCACGTCTTGAAGAATAATCAGACACGATGACGTTTATGATAATTCACTAGTACTCTCCAAGAGCCATCTGTCCTGTGCACAGGTCGGTAATGGAGAGGAGATGGTAGCCATCGCCTCTACAACTTGCAAGTTTTTGACAATGGCTCTTGTCTTTGCAATTCTCCCAGAGATGCTGTATTGACTTTGGTTTTACATGGAGGGGAGGTTCCAGGGGGTTCCACTCAACAGTTTTGGCAGAGGAGGCCCTCCCCCTATAAGCAAGGGATTCAGTGTGAGCATGTAGCCCACTGTCAAGTATTTCTGTCTTAACTATACATTCAGGAGCTAGGAAAATAACCACAAGGTGGGTTTCCAGAGCCACTGGAGACTTGGGCCAAACTTTCATTTATCTCCTGACCCTCCCACTTCTCCTCTCCCCAACTAAGTCCTGATTCTGGGGTGGATTCTCTCACTTCAGAGCCTGTGTCTATTATTCCCCCCAAATCTGAGTGTCCCTTTCCCCCATGCACAGCCTTCCTAGTTAACGGCGACAAGTCACGTTCAGGAAGGTAGGGTAACACTCACAGCATGTTTGCGTGGCAGCAATCCAGGCTATGAGCTCAAGGGACCGGGCAGCCCCTCCCTCCAGGCCCTTCCACACACTCCCTCATGCAAAGCTCCAGAACGTAGGCTTTTGTGCTTTTCAGTTCTAGAGATCAGGCAGGGTGTCCATCCACTTCAGGGACACCATGGCCCAGACATCTTGACACCAGCTCGGACCTGCTGCCGGCCACAGCGGGGACCCTCATCTAGTCTCTCAGCAAGGGTCGCTTGGTTCCCCCCACCCCCCGCTGAAGTGAGGGCCCAGTGGCATTTCTCTCCAGACCACCCACAGGAAAGCTTGCCGCTCAACGGATCATGATGGAAATGTAAGCCAGCTTTCGACTTTTTAATTTCTTCAATAAAACAACTGTGATGAATTTAATGCAAACGTCACACTTGATTTCTTTTCCCATTTCTATTTGACTGATATCTATGAAAACCTGTGGTTTTTGTTGTGCTTTAGTGCTCATGGCAAACTCAAAATTTGGAATTATTTGAGTTGGCACCGTTTGGAGTTTTGCCTCCTTGCTGGGGTTGCTGATAAAGCAGGTGTCAGCAGGACTTACAGAAGCATTTCCTGTAGACAGCCAGAACTAGTGGAGCAGACAATTAAATACCTTTTGTGAATCAGAAAACTAATAAACGCTTAGCTGAAGTTTAAGGTGTCGTACACATCACCGTTGTGATTGCAAACTCAGATGTACTTTGTAAGTCTCACGATTTGGGGCCATTTGTCTGGGATTCCAGATTCCACGAGGCTCGACTTGGAAGCTAAAGGAGGGAGGTGGTGGGGGTTGGGGTTCTCATTTGTCTGCGGCGATGAACATGGAGCTCACTCACCGCCCCTAGCAAGGTGTGCACCCAACAGGATGGCTTCATGCTCAGACCCAGGTAAGTTTAACAGAAAAGCACAGACTCTGAAACCAAAGTGCCCAAGTCTGAATCCCACGTCCACCACTTTCTGGGCAAGTTGCTTAACCTGTGTCTTAGCCTCCTCATCTATAAAATGGGGACAGGAGAGTTCCTCACTGATAAGACTGTTTCAGAGATTAAATAATTGAATTCACACAAAGCATCACGAACATGCTTGCACACCAAGGCTCCACACCACGGACACCTCATCAGTGTGATGGGAGACAGTGGCATGGATTGGGATCTAGAAGGTGAAGACAGGATCAAACAGGGCTTACCTTACTTACCTGGGCCTCACCTACCCTTGTGAGGAATTTGGATAAGATTATGCTAAATCTGTCAACCTTTTCTTTCTTCTGTAAATGAGCCTCTCTCTCAAAAATAGCCCCTAGTGGAGGGGCGAGCGGTGGAGAAGGCACATACAGCTCAAGACCAGACCTGCCTCTCAGGCAGAGAGCACAACAGGGAAACTTTCATCTCTCCCTCCTGCCCAAGTGTTCCCGCCTGAGAAGTGTCTCCAGGCCCAGGTATCTGAGCTGTGGCTGTTCTTCAGGTGGACATGAGACGTCTCAGCCCTGGATCTGCTGGTGTTTCCAAGGATGGCAGGTGGGAGAACAGCCCAACGAACAGACCTGTGAGTCTCACCCCTTCCTCTTCCCCTCCCCCCTCCCTCTCTTCCTCCCACTCTCATCTGCAGAACTAAACTGAATCCCAGCCAAAGTTCGACACCACCTTCTAGAAACTTGGAGATACTTTTAATTCAAGCCATGTCCCAAAAGCATCCGAACAGCAACTGCCAAAAGAGCTGTGATTTGTGCCAGGCAAAGTCACCCATGGTGAGCCCAGCCCTCCATCAGTTCTTCGGGAAGAGTTCAGGGTTCTCAGTCAGGTCTACCGACAGAGGGTCACCCAGTGTGTGCAGCAAGTATTAGGAATAACTGGAGGCGTAGTCGGATGTTATCTGCCAGACATTTCCTCTGAGCCCAGGGGGCTCCAGCACCAGCACCACGTCCTCAGTCTCCAAGTGCAGTCTACTCAGTCACCCGTGCCTGTCCGAGGGCACACGGGCTGCGTGCGAAAAGACGTGAGCCATCTGGGGTCACATAGCGGGGCCGCAGAGGGCTTTGTGGACATCAACCGCTCTGAGGACTATGAGAGCAGCCTCCTGTCCCCCCAGGCAGCCTTGACAGGAGCCCGAGCGGGAGAGATGGTAAGGGCGAGGGAGAGACCCATCTAAGAGGAGGAAGAGAGAAGATGTAAGGCAGGAGGCACGGGGGGCTGGCCAATTTAGCCCCATCCTCCTCCAGAACAGATGCAATAATGGGCAAATATCGTTTATAAGAACCATCTTCCTGGAGGTACCAGAGAGAAAACAGCCAGCCAAGAAACACTGGGCAAGATCTGGAAACAAAAGGAAGGACAGAGGGGTGAGCCCAGCTTCTAAGGCCACTCTTCGCAGAGATGTTTGCCACTTCTAAAAGAAGCAGTCAAGAGGTGCCAAGAGGAATCAAGAGCTCCTGGCAGCCTCTCAGTGGGGGGACCCACCAAAGGGCAGGAGAGTCCCCATCGGCCACCCACAGTCTGGTTGGGGACCCTGAAGACCCACATCCTAGGAATCAGGCGACCAGATTGTCTCTCAGAGGGACAGCAACCCAGCTTCAGGGCATGTATGAAATTGGGTTATGGTGAATCTGAGCCGCTTGGGTCGCAGCTGCCAGTCAGGAGAGCACACCACCCCCCGCCCCATCACCCCCAC
Organism: Zalophus californianus; assembly: GCF_009762305.2. Lineage (NCBI taxonomy): Eukaryota > Metazoa > Chordata > Mammalia > Carnivora > Otariidae > Zalophus > Zalophus californianus. The sequence continues at coordinate 91,676,415 of NC_045607.1, read as the reverse complement.
CCAAGGAAGAACATCAGACTAGCCCCACATCATTCCTACTACTACTTGTCCTATGCAATGTGTGACCCTTGTTCAGAAATAGCCAAACCCATGAGACGAAAGCAAAGGAATGTAAACCAAGAAAAACAAGACAAAACAGAAGCAAACTCTTAGGAACTCCCCCCAAAAATGCTGTTATCAGAACCAGACTTTCTGAATTTTTTTTTATTTTGGAGAGTTTGGGGTGTATGTCAAAGAAAGTATAGTTTCATGAACCCCCATGTACAAATAATTCATCTTCAACAATTACACATACACACACACACACACACACACACACACACACACACACACACACACTTTTGGGGGCATTTCAAAACAAATCCTGGACATACCACTTCCCCTCTAAGGACTCCAGTATACAATTCCAACAACCTAACCATTATACCATTATCACACCCAACACAATTAATGATAATTTCTCAATAGAATCTGAAACTCAGTTTGAGTCACAGACTTTAAAATAACTACCCTTAATATGTTCAAGCACATTAATGACCAAAATTGAAAGCTCTTGCCGAGCTTGGCACTATAAAGAGCCACCAGATGATGATTTCCCCAACCTGATGAGAGTCACCTTACTGAGCACGGTTTACGCCCCTCCCCAGACTCACTCCCTCGCTCCTGCCACAGAGGACCTTGGCCCCGTGCGTGTGGATGTCCCAGCTGCAGCCCCACTTGCTACCATGTCACTCCAGGAGCCAGGCTGTGGTGGCCTCACTCTGGGGAAGGCCAGGCTGCCCCATGATCCGTCTTGGCAGCCATATGTGGCAGGAACCGCAAGCAGCCCTGGCCCAGGCTCGGCCGGCCCAGACTCCGAGGCTCTGGCTCCCCCAGCACTTAACAGCTTGGCAAGAGCTTGGGAACGGACTTCAATCGTCCGGGCAGCACAGAAAGGGGTGTAGGGATGTCCCACCCACAGGGGTCTCTGATATGGGTGACGAGAAGCAAGAGCACCAACAAGTAAGCCGCCCTTCTTGCCCTTCCTCCGATGGACTGTTCTAAAGAACGCCTTTCTGTCTGGGCTGCCTGCACACACCTTGAACAAATGGGCATCCAGCTGTGTCTCTCCACTAAGCTGTAGTTAGCACTTTTCAGCATTCACTTCTTTTCTTTGACCTTCACCCATAGGTCCTTCACACTCCCTGTTCTGCGACCGTCCCTCCCTTCACCTTCGAATCTTTCCTGAAAACTTAGACTAGCATGGACATCAAGCCCAGATTTAATTAGCCTATAAACCCCAAGCAGTACTAAACACACACACACAGCTGAGTGCAGGAAAAACCTGCTGAAAATCAGTAACAAAGGAAAAGTCATAAAAGTATCCAAAGGAAAAAAATATAAATTATCTTCAGAAGAGCCATAGTTACACAGATACCTGATTCTCCAATAGAGATATTAGGAGTCAGAAGACAGCATCATGATATTGAAAATATTTTATTTTACATACCAAAATAGAATTTTTTGTCTAGTGAGAGTATTCTTCAAGCGTGGGGGTGAAACAGACATTTTCAGACAAACATAAGCTAGAGAATTTCTCACCAGAGGAAACTCACTAAGAGAATGATGAAGGAGTATGCTACAGAGTGCAGGGACATGACAACAGATACAAGCTTGCAAACGCGGGAAGGAAAACAAAGGAAAGGGTAGAAATTTGGCTAACTCTAAAAGCATACGGCATCCTACAAGGTTTAAGGCAGGAGCCAGTAAATAGAGTTCAAGTGCCCTAAGGTCTCTGCATTATTGTCAAAGGGTAAAATATAGCCAGTAAAATTATATGTGATATGAGCAGGCATACCTGTTGTATTTCTAAGATAATGACAACAAGAATAATAAGAGATTATGTGACTAAGCTAATTGAGGCAGGAAATAGGATAATGATATGTAACATTCAACCAACAAGAGGGCAAGAAAAAGAGCAGATGGGGCAATGAGTCCCATATGGGAGGATAATAGATTTAAGTATAATATCTCAATAATTAAGTAAAATGTAAGTGACTTAAATGTTCCAATTAAAAGGCAAAGATTATCGGACATGAGGAAAAAAGAAAACCCAAATCATAAATAAACACTTCTAAAACAGAATGACATGAAGGAGCAGGAGGAGGGGCAGAGGGAGAGGGAGAGAATCCTCAAGCAGACTCTCCACTTAACATGGAGCCCAAAACGGGGCTCGATCTCAGGACCCTGAGATCACAACCTGAGCTGAAATCAAGAGCCAGCTGCTCAACTGACCAAGCCACCCAGGAGCCCCTGGAGAGAGTTTTAATGCAGAGAATAAGGGGGAGGCAGGTGCTGATGCTGTGTTAGCCTCAAACCAACACAGACCACACGGTCAGACCCAGTTTCTAGAAAAAAGGATTAAGAGTCAACTCATCAGGAAAATGGAACACTTTAATTTTTATGCACGTAAGAACACTGCCTCCACATGTATTAAGCAAAAGAAGATATACAAAAGACAGACAGTCAGAGATTTTTATACATCTCTCAGTTATTGCTAGAACAAACTTGACCAAAAAAAAATAATACGACTCAACCAGGTTTGAAAAAACAAGTGAAATACTTGATCTAATCTATATACAACCGAAGAATATACCTCTTTTCTAGAATACGTGGTACATTTACTCAAGTCAGTCAAAGGCTGGACCATGGAGCAAGCCTCAGGAAATTCCAGAGGATGCAAAACATAGCAGGTATGTTGTCTGATCACTGCTCAATTTATAAATTCCTCAATCACTCAGGGATCAGCGAAGACATCATGATTCAAGATCATTTTGAACTGAATGATAATAAAAATACAGACAGTTGCAGGATATGGCTAAAGAGATGCTTAGGGGTAAATTTAAAAACACATGAACACACGTGTTAGAGAAGATGGAAAACTAAAGATCAGCGACCCCAGCACACATCTAAGGAACTAAGAACAGAACTCCAAATTTAAAGAGCTACAAAGGGACAAAGTTGGAGGGAGGAAATAAAAAGGAAAGAACAAAAAAAGTAAACTACAGAAAACAAACATCCGACATGAAGGCTCAGGAAAGCTGGAAGCTCGTTTTTTGGAAGAACCGACTCTTTAAACTTCTGAGGAGATTGCAGCGTAAACAAGGAGACACAAATCACAGGAGTCAGGAGCAGCAGGGAGGCCTCACTGCAGACCCCAGACACGTTTGCAAGACTGTGAGCTGGTAATTACACCACTGAATAAGTACAATTCAAAGGACTTTTAAAGACTTTATTTCTTTATATTTTTATTATATATAAAGTCTATATATCCATACATACACATATGGAAACTTAATGGGACATAATGGCAGATACTGTGAATAAGATAATCTTAATATCTTAATAATCGCAACCTTTTTTAATATTATTTTTTAAATTTAATTTAATTTTATTTAAATTTTTAAGAGACAAGCAGACAAATTTCTAGAAAACGCCATCCTACTAAAGCTGACCCCAGAAGAAATAGTAAACATGGGTGATCCTATAAATATTTTAAGGAATTTAAGCTATAATTTAAAACCTTCCCTTCAGGTTTTAAACTCCAGGCCCAAATGCGCTACACCAGTGAAAGGCCAGTGTTGACTCACACAAACTCCTCCAGAGACAGAAAACGGCAGAAAGTCCCCCAACTCATTTTATGAAAACTCAATGACCTTGATTCTGAAACCAAATAAGGTCCTTATTAGACAACAAAGGCACAGATCAATCTTCCTCATGCAGATCCATGGAAGAATTTCTGGAGCAACGTGGCAAGAATCTTCTTGTATTGCAGAGTTGTTTGGGAGGGTAGCTCTGGCTGTTTAGTTTGGAGAGCTCATAGGACCCCCAAACCCATACTACCCTGAAGTCATTCAGTTGCTCCCCCGTTTCCTTGCCCTCACCCACCAACTGACACCTGTAGAGCTCTTGGATGGCCTGGGAGCCAGCCAGTGCATAGCCACTGGGACCCACCGTGGATTATCTGCCCCCCACATATGCTGCCATCCCTCCACGGCCTCCTCCAGAGTTGCCTGCATCACACAGACCTGGTTGCAATCCATGGTCTGACCCCACGTGCATGTTTTAGGGACACCTTTTCACTAAGTTTTATTGTGGATGCTGTCCAGGCACAGTAGAGTTTTTATCCCAGTTTTTGTGCCCTGTCTGGATTCCTCGAGGCATTTAGGGACATCCCACAATTATGCCACCACCAGTACCCTCATGGGGTCTGATGTGTGCCTTTAGAGTGACCTGCTGGTCTGGAGCTCGTGTATGGCAGAGATTTTTTCATCCCCTGTTGATGGACATTCAGATGGTTTCCTGTGTTTTGCTATTACAAAAAAAAAAAAAAATGCACAAGAATATCTTTGGACATATGTTTCTATGTATGGGTTCTTTATTTTTGTACAGCAATGCTGAAAGTGGGGTTTCTACATCATAGTTAACAGAGATTGCCAGATTGCTTCCCTGAGAGTCATAGCAACTCACACCCTACCAGTAACATTTCAGAGCATGGGTGTCTCTGATGCCTTTTTTCTAAATTGTTAGAATTTGAGAGGAAACTCGGTATTTTGTTAATTTTCCTGCTACTAGTGAAGTTGAGAGTTTTAATGTCTACTCACTTTTTGCATATTTGCTTGCCTATTCATGTCCTTTGATTTTTTTTCAAATGGATCTTTGCTTTTCTCTCTTCTATAGAAATTGTTTGTAGGGGCGCCTGAGTGGCTCAGTTGGTTAAGCAGCCAGCTCACGATCTCAGGGTCCTGGGATAGAGCTTTGCATTGGGCTCCTCGCTCAGCATGGAGTCTGCTTATGATTCTCTCTCTCTCCCTCTGCCCCTACCTTTGCTTGTGCTCCTTCTCTCCTTTCTCTCTCAGATAAATTAAAATCTTAAAAAAAATTATTTTGTATGTGAGCAATATTAAACCTTGGTCCACATACATTGCAAGTGTTTTACATGTCTATCATTTGAGATTTGACTCTTTTAAATATATTTTACCATAGAGAATGTGTAACTTCTGCAGTGGATCTGTCACTATTTGCCTTTATGCCCTTGAGGTTCATCTGTTCTTTGAGAACACCTTCCTCGCTCCAAGGTTAGACAAATATTCTCCATTTTCTTCTAATATGTGTATGGGTTAGTTTTGCAGTTAGCTCTTTAAACCTTCTGGGATTTATTTATATGGAAAAAAGTAGGGATCTGTGTTTGTTTTCTTCCCCAGATACTTACCGGCCAGCCATAATCCCTTTCCACTTCCTCCTTAGGGATGTAATCCCAGACCTATCCAGGAAACAAAGTTTTCTGCCATGTTCTTCATAGGAACTTGAATGGGCTCTACTCCAGGGTCACTCTCACCTGCCTAATCCCGTAGCTCTGCCCAGAGATTGGTTCATAAGTGGGCATGTGACACAATTCTGGCCAAAAGAGCATCAACCACCTATAGGGAGGATGTTGACAGGAGGGCAGAGCCAAGAGAGGTGGGGCAGGGGGAGTCCTGAAGGCTGTACCTCTCTACAGCTGGGAGGTCCGAGTTCTGCTATAACACTGCATCATCATCTTCCTTTCCACTCTAGATGTGTCTTTGTTAAAATTATTCCCGTTTATTTTATAGCTTTCATTTTTATTATAAACAGGTAACTTATTTTTAAAGATTTTATTTATTTGAGAGAGAGAGAATGAGAGAGAGAGAGAGAGAGAGAGAGCACATGAGAGGAGGGAGGGTCAGAGGGAGAAGCAGACTCCCTGCGGAACAGGGAGCCCGATGCGGGACTCGATCCTGGGACTCCAGGATCATGACCTGAGCCAAAGGCAGTCGCTTAACTGACTGAGCCACCCAGGCACCCTAAACAGGTAACTTTCTATTTAATTTCTATTTATTGATATTATTTTTAAAGCTATTGATTTTTATGTATTTATTTTGTGTACAAAATAATCTTTTTAATTCAATAGTGTTTTTTCTTTAATTTGGTCTGCTATATTTTCCAAGCCTACAATCCTATTATTTGCAAATAAAGATAACGTTGATCCTTCTATTATAACATTGGTGTGACTTATTTCCTTTTTATTTTATTACATTAGCTAGATCCCCAAAATAATGTCACTTAATAGTGATGGCAGAGGGCATTGCAGTCATGGTCCACATTTAGGAGCTTCCTATTTCACAATTTAATATGTAGAGTTCTAATAAATTACCTTCATTATGTTCCAGTGGCTTATTCTAAGTCCTATTTTATTTATGGCTTATGCTACAAATAGCTAAAATTTACTCAGATGTTATTTTTAAATCTGTTGATCTAATTACACGGTTCTTTAAAACGTATTTATGTAATGAGTTTGCTAAACATGCTGAATCATTCTTACATTCCTGGCATAAGTCCTACTTGGTCAAACAAAATGTGTTTTCTAATTTACTGCTGAATGTGATTTGCTAATATTTTTATAGGATTTTTGGTTTTTGCATCTATATTCACAAATGGAATGGATCCACTGTTTTTCCTCTCATTTTGTTCTCTCTGAAGTCAGATTTTGGTATTAAATGTATAGTGGGGAAAATATGAAATAAATGAGAAATTTTCTTCTTTTTATTATGATCTGCTATATTTGAATAACGAGGAAAGGACAGACACTTTATTAATTGAGATACGTCCTCTAGGGGCACCGCTTCTCTGTCAACTGAAGGGACGTGCTTCCTGGTGTACATGGGACCACAAGTGCTTTCTTGCCTGAATAAACAGCTTCTTTGAAGGCAGAGAGATAACCCAGGTGTATAAATCTTAACACTTAAGGAAAACATAAAATTAAGAAAAGCACTCCAACTCTTCTAAAGAATCTAATAATATTTCATGCCCAAATTATATTTCTGAATCAATATTATTCTCCATGAGAAATGTATTATTAAATGGCATCATGGAGACAAAAACACACTTTTGGAGCAATGGAAATTGTCCTTTAAAAGGGTTCACACAGCCCATCACAATGAGGAGGGCCACAATAAAACTATAAAACTAAAACTGTATAGCTGAAATGTACAAGAATAGCTCAATTCACCAAGCCCAAGGAAATGGTCATTTGACACAAACAATTACTCATCCCTTTCCTACTTTACAAAGGCACGGTGAAGATAAAAAAGATTTCCATATGAAAGCTTCAGGGTGTTTCAAAGGAAGCTGCATTCTCTGTATAATCACCATTATTGTCAAGACTGCCAATTTAAAAATGACCTATCTCTGGGGTGACCAGAAGGTATGGCCATTTATGGTGTTAGCAAAGGCTTCAGCTATGAGAGATGATGATTATTCTTGGCTCTGTTATGAAATGGAATTATTCAATAGGTACCACGTGCCAGAAAAACAGTAGGCTTTTTCAAGAGAGCTCTCAAGCTAATACGAGATGATAGTTATGCAATCTTAGATCAATTATTAAAGGACAGATACATTACTAAGCTATCCCAGTTGAGAAAAAAATAAATAATTTTATGAATAAGGTTCAAAGGCTCACATAGAATCACGTGTTTTGTAGAACATTAGCTGATTCTTGAGGTGGAATGCTTTGGACAAGGTCTCATTTATTCTGCAGGTATGCAAGAAATAGCACAAAAGGTTGAGGAAACAGTGGCGAGCAAACAGAAATGCTCTTTACGCTCAAAATATTTACTGCTTACAGGAAGAACATAAGAGTCAAAACAGATCATCTTGAATGGTAACTAGGTGACGAGATAGTATGTTGATCAGCTTGACTGTAGTAATCATCTCCCTCTATGCCCATATATCAAATCATCCTCTTGTACACCTTAAATACGCACAATTTTTCTGACCAAAATAGAATGAAGTTGGATCCTCATGCCTTATACGAAAATTAACTCAAGATGGATCATAAACCTAGATGTAAGAGCTGAGATTGTCAAAAGAAAAGACCTGTAGAAGAAAATGTACATCTTCTAACCTTGGGTTAGAAAATAATTTCTTATATATAACATCAAAAGTGCAAATGACAAAAGAAAAAAATACATAAGTTAGATTTTGTGAAAATTTAAAGCTTTTTGTGCTTCAAAGGACACCGTCAAGAACGTGAAAACCACAACCCACAGAACTGGAGAATATATTTGCAAATCATGTATCTGATAAGGGACTTGTATCTAGAACATATGAAGAACTCTTATACATCACAATAAAAAGACAACCGAATTTAAAAATAGGCAAAGGATCTGAACAGACAATTCTCCAAAGAAGATGTACCAATGGCCAACAAGCCTACAAGAAAATGCTCAACATCATCGGTCACCAGGGAAATGCAAGTCAAAACCACAATGCAGAGACCACTGCACAGCCAGCAGGATGGCCATAATGAAAGAGATGGACAATGACAGCTATTGGCAAGGATGTGGATAAACCAAAACCCTCAAACACAGCAGGTGGAACCCTAAAATGGAGCAGCTACCTTGTAAAACAGTTTGGGTTTCCTCAAAGAAGTTGAACACAGGTTACCATAAGACCCCTCCCTTCTACTCCTACGTACGTGTTTGAAAAGCATTGAAAACAGGCATCAAATGAGTACATGTACATGCATTTTCATTCCAGAACTATTCACAAAGGCCAAAAGGTGGAAACAGCCCACAGGGCCATCAGCGGATGAATGAATAAACAGACTGTGGTAAATACACACAACCGCATATTTTTCAGCCACAAAAAGGAATGAAGTCTGATACATGCTACAAACATTATGCTAACTGGATGAACCTCAACAACATTATGCTAAGTTGAAGAAGCCAGTCACAGAAGGTCACACAGATGGTATGATTCCATCTATAGGAAATGTTCAGAATAGATAAATCTGCAAAGACAGACGCAGGTTGTTGGTGGCCGGGAGCTGGGGAAAGGAGGAAGAGAGTGACTGCTTAATGGGTACAGAGTTTCTTTTGAGGTGATGAAGATGTTTTGGAACCAGACAGAGGTGGGGACTGCACAAGATGGTGAATGTACTAAATGCCACTGAGAAGCTACTGTTTGCGTTAAAGTGGTTAATTTAATGTTATGTGAAATTCAGCTCAATAAATTACTTTTTAAAAAAGCACATAATCATGTGATGAGCTGCTATTGCTCTTGTTGTAGGGAGCACCCTCCCTTTTATATCTGCTGCTCACTTTTCAAAAAACTTATACTGGATGAACTAAACATATCTGTGGAAAGGGGTTGCCTAAAGCCCCTGCATATTGGCCCCTGATTAGCAGCCACTGGCCAGGCACCAGGAACATGGAGACAAGAGGAACCCAGCAGCAGACTCGGTCCCCAGAGAACTGGGTCAAAGATCAGTGCTGTCACCTCCCAGCTATGTACCATGTGGACGGGTCCCTCAACACGGCCTTCACTCCTTCCTCTGTAAACCAGGGTCATCACAACATCCTTGCTCACCTGGCAAGACTGCAGGGAGCAAAGAGAAGAATGATGTAAAATTTCCTATAAACCAGGGAGCACCACGTGGACGTAAATTTTGTATTCGGTTGAACCACATGTACCTGCCAAGAGTCGGCCATTTTGTACTAACGGCCGCCATTTGTGATCTACATTTGCTGCCTTTTTAGGTCACTTTCATGTGATTCAAGTTAATTTTTAGCCTATTGTGTAGCCACAACCTCTTGCATTAAAAAGTAAAACATGATAAGCTTTCTGATAATTTAATTCTAATTCTGCAGGTAGCATATACCCTATCCCATTACTGACCACCTTAAACATGTTAATCCACATACCTGGCAAAGCTCAGCAGTATATAGAGGGTAAAAGGTTAAAGAGTATGTTGTCACACAGTGACTAAGAGCACAGATGCTGGAACTCCACTGCCCCCTTTCTAATCCTGGATTTTCTATCATTCCCTGTGTGACCTTGGACAAGGTGCTTAAACTCTCTGTGCTTCAGTTCCCTCATCTGTAAAATAAGATTAATAATAACACCTACCTCATAGAGTTCCTGTAAAGAGGATGTGGGTCAGTGAGTGTAGAAGCAAATAGAAAAGTTTGACACTTGGTAGAGTAGCTAATCTCTCCATGTTAATGTTACTGACTTTCATAATTTGCCCAAGGTAATTTTGGATTTAATTTCATAAAAAAATATTTTAGAAATGTAACACAACTTTTAAGTGTCTGTGGATTTCTGTGTGTCGTTAGGTCTATCTAGTTTTATAGGGAATAAATGGCAGTTAATTTTATAGAGGTTCTATAGTCATTTTGCCCTAAAACTCCAAAAGAAATAGTCCCATAGCTCAATATTGTTGGTGAGAGTCTCTTTATTTCTCTCTCTATCTTTTTTTTTTTAAAGATTTATTTATTTATTTTAGAAAGAGAGAGAGAGAGAATGGGGAGGAGCAGAAGGGAGGGGGGACAAGCAGACTTGCGCTGAGCATGGAACCAGACCTGGGCTTGACACCATGCTGGACGCGGGGCTCAACATGGGGCTGTATCTCACGACCTGAGCCAAAACTAAGAGTGGATGCTTAACTGACTGCACCAGCCAGTAGCCCCTCTGAGAGTCTCTTTCTGTGCTTCCGAAGAAAGCCTTGGTATTTCGAGCCTGCTAGCCACAAAATCTAACTTGTTGACCAAAGTTTAATGAGATACAACATAGGAATTCACATGCGGTATTCTTAGAGATAAAAGAACTAGGGGATGCAAATTTTGCCAGCAAAAGAAGAATAAAAGAAATTTAGAAAATTCTAGCATTTTTCCTAACGTGAAAAGCCTACTTTCATTCTTAACTTGCCTCAATGTATGATTTTTTTCTATTAAATTGTGAAAAAAAGGGACGCCTGAGTGGCTCAGTCAGTTAAGCGTCTGCCTTTCACTCAGGTCATGATCCCAGGGTCCTGGGACCCTCGCATCTGGCTACTTGCTCAGTGAGGATCCTGCTTCTCCCTCTGCCTGTCATTCCCCCTGCTAGTGCTCTCTCTCTCTGACAAATGAATAAACAAAATATTTTCAAAAATTGTGAAAAAAAAAGATGGGAATACCCATTGCTGGTGATTGTGCTGTAAAGTGGGCATTTTGCATTTCTTAAGTCCTAGACATGTTTCCTGCGGTGTTCTAAGGAACAATTACATCAGAATCACCTGGAATAAAAAACAAAACAAACAAACAAAAAAACCCCCACCAGACTCCTGGATCCCACAGGTTTTGAAATGTATGGAAATTGAATCTAAAATAACTATGTTATTAAGTAATTTTTAAAAAAGAAGTCTGAAAATATGATCAGGAGACAGGACACTACAAGTAACATCTCACAGCTATGAAAAAAATGCAGAAGCATTTCTAGAAACGAAAAACACTTCATTCAAATGAAAGCACAGTGGACACATGAGCACCAGGTTACACCCAGTTGGAGAGAGAACTGGGAGAGGAACAGGAGATAGAAATCAGGAAATCATCCAGAATACAATCCAGAAAAATAGAGAAACAGGAGAAATAGAAGGTAGTAAGAGATATGGAAGTTTAAGAAGGTCTAAAATATGCCTCATTGGAGTTAGAAAAAAAATAATGAAGGATGACAAACAGTAAATGTTTTTAAGAGGTGGTTGCTGAGAATTGTCCAGAATTGCTAAGACACCAATGCTCAGATCCAGAAAGCTTAATGAACTTCCACTATAAATTTGAAAAAAAAAAATGCTCCCACACATGTAGGTGTATCGTAGTGACACCATAGAACCCCAGGGGGAAAAAAGAACATTTTGAAAGCATCATGAAGGATAGAACAGATCATTTACAAAAGAAGAGCCATCTACAAAAGATGGTAACAACAGGATCCAGACGACAGAGGAGAGGAAAGATCTAAGTTGGGCATATTGTCAAAGAAGGTGTTAACAGATCATTCCACACCTGCCAGATTGGCAAAAAAATATAAAGTCTGGTAATACCAAGTGCTGGAGAGATTGTGAATCAATGGTAAGTCTCGGTAACTCTGCCAGTGGAGTCGCAAGTTTGTGTAGCCAGCCAGGCAAAGTTTGGTGTCCCCGAGTGAAAAGCTTGCCCCATGCCCCATCCTGGCGGTTCCCAGGGCAACATTTGCAAACCTGCTCCAGAAGGCATATACAAGAATGTATACAGCAGAACTGCTGAGAATTAAAACAACAACCACCACAAAAACAACAACAACACAAAAATAACCAAAATATCCATCAATAATACTATGGAAAATAAAATTTGGTGTCATCATACAATAAAACTACAAGGATGAAATGATCCACAGTTGCATGCATCAACATGAATGAATCTCAACAACACAACGTGAGCAAAAGAAATCAAAGAATATGTACGGATAGATTTTATATACACAGAATATATACAGTATGGTTGCATTGATATATAGTCTAAAACACAGGCAAAAGCTTAGGGAATGACAACACATTGCTAACTCTCTGTGTGTATGTGTAGTAAAAGTATAAAAACATGGATATACATCATTCAGATTGCACTTGATCTTAGCCAAAAGGCCGAGAAGTGATATATCATCACATTCAGATTAATGTTACTTTTTAGGAGGAAGAGGAGAGAATCAGGGAGGCATAAGAAGAGGGCTTCCACTGTATCTTATCTATAACATTTTATTTTAAAAAGTAAAATCAGGGCAACCCATTCGGGACCCCTTTCCCTCTAGAGAGCTGTCCTTCCTGTTCTAACCTTCCCTTAAAAAACTTTCACTTCATAAAAAACAAATAAATAAATAAATAAATAAAATAAAACCATAAGCAAACATAGAACATGTTATCATGTATTAAAGATGGGTGACAGTCTTATAAGATTTTTGTATTATTATTTATATTTATATCTGTGATTTTCTTCATATTTGAAGTATTCCTTAATGTTAGAAACAAAGTAGACTAGTATGCATAATATATAAAGAGCACACAAAAATATCAATGATAAGAAAATAAACCACCCCCAAAAAGAACCAGGTAAAAGATTTGAACTGATACTTCACTAAAGAAGATATACGAATGGCAAACAAGTAGAAGAAACACTCCACATCAGCAGTTATTAAGAAAATGAAAAGTGAAAGTACAATGAGATACCCCAACATACCCGCCAGTAGAGTGGATAAAACTTAAAAGACCACATCAAATACCATCATGGATGTGGAGCAACAGGACGTTTCTTGCCTTGCTGGTGCCGAAATACAAGATACAATCTTTTTGGACATCACTTTGGCAGTTTCTTAACAATTAAACAGATAACCTATATAAACATTGACATCATACATCCTCGCTGTTCCATTCTGAAGCATTTCACAGGACAAAAGAGGGCATATGTCCATAGAAGGATGTACACAAATGACCACAGCAGCTTTATTGGAGAGAGCTAGAAATTGGAAGCAACCCAAATGTCCATGAACAGGAAAGTGGACAAACTCTGATATATCCATATAATAGAACGGTGTTTGGCAACGGGAAGCCATGCATTCTTGGCCGTAGCGACAACCGTCTTCAGAATAATGACATTGAGGGAAAGGGGCTAGACGAGAAAGAGCATGTGCTGTAGGTATGATTCCGTCTATTTTAGGAAATGTGAGCTGATGGGGGGCAACAGAAAGTAGCTCAGTGATTGCCTGGGATGGGGGTGGGGTGGGGAGAGGAGGGGAGGGGAGGGAGGGATTCCCAGCGGGCAGGAGGAAGCTTCCAGGGTGATCATATGTTCCTGATCTTGATGGTGGTGATGGATTTACGAGTGTGTGCCTAGCCAAATTCGTCAAATCGCACTCTTCCAATATGCGCATTCTTGTATATCAACTACACCTCAATAAAGCTGTTTAAAAAATAAACAAAGCAAGTGAAGACGTAGTGAGTAACTAGCAGGGCAGATGAACCCACCAGCCAAAAACCTGCAGAAAATCCTGCCCAAGTGTTCCACAAGACAGAAAGTTCAGGAATTGGCTGCACCAGGGCACTGGATTGAAGTGTTTTACAAACCCCCTGTCACCACATCCCCGTTCCCCAGACAGACGCAGACCCTCCCCACCCCACCCCGCTGCTCCAGGAGGCAGGGCAGTCAGGCTTGTCCCTGCTAGCTTTGGTGCACTCCTCTCTGGTGGGGAAGAAGGGCCCGCGGCAGAGGTGAGGCTTCCTACCTGAGAACACACGCCGCGGCGTCCGTGCCATGGCTCTGCACAGCACGGCCCTGAAACGGACGGCTTTTTGTCCACTCGCTCTTTAACATGAACAGACGATGGGGTTCCCAAGCACTGAAGGAGGTCTTCCGATGCGGAAGAGAGAGTCAAAGAGAGAGAGGGGTGGGGAGAAGGGAGGAAGGGATGCAGTGGTGGTACGGCTGGGCCCACCGCAAGGGAGCAAGTCCCCCAGGGAAGGGGGCTTCGTTATTGTTCACGCGGAGCCGCACTCGGACAGACAGGTGGCCTGGGCATCAGCAAAGGGCAGTCATATGTCCCCAGAGGCACAGTCCCCTGTAGGCCGCACGTCCACCGAGATGCAGCTTGGACCGTGGACGGCACCCAGCGGGGACCCACACTGGCCAGGGCAGCAAGCAGTGCTGGTCCCACGGAGGAGGTGCCGACATTTGGCACTGACTGCACCCCAGAAGCAACGGCTGGGCGCTCTGCTCTCAAAAGGCACCACGCCCCCTGAGCTCGCTTCTCCCAGCACCTGCCCGGAGCCTGGAGCCTGGAGGTCTCGCGGTGCTGTCTTCTCCCACAGAAGGACACTTGGGGGCAGTCATTCAACGTTGCACACACTCTCCTCTGGGTGGCTCCCGCTCTCTCGAGAACGGAGCCTCTCCTGGGGGCTCCAGGATGCTCTGTGACAACTGAGCCTCAGCCGCACACGAGACCCCAGATATGGCTTGCACGCGCCCCTGCGGCTGGCCAGGCTGCAGGGCGCTCTCAGAGGGAAGCGCCGGACATCCCACCACAGGGCTCAGAAATCACGTCCGTCCGCAGAGCCCGGGCCGTGGTGGGAGAGGACAAGCTCAGAGAGGCGTTGTTCTAAGGAGAGCTGGAGAGAGACACACACGGCAGTATTGTGAGGACCTTAGGACCAAAATGCTAACAAGGGAACAATTTGCTGACAAAATGGCACACTCCATGCGGGGGGGCGGGTTGCAGAGGAAGCCGAGTGATGGGGGACGGGATGGGACAGTGGCTCACGGGCGGGACTTCAGAGTGGACTTTGCAAACATGGTGGCCCGGCAGCAGCCGGCCCCGGGGGAGGTCTTGGAGACTCCCAGCAGGGGGGGGGGTGTGTGCCTGCAAACAAGACCCTGTGCCCGCTCCCTCCCACGTGATGCTGCCCTTCGTGTCTGCCTGGCAGCTGCCCTGCACCTGGGGCATCTGCTCACAAGGGGACGCAGCCCCACATGACCCCGGCCGCACCCCTCCAGGTGGCAGGGCCAGCTTGGTGACAGGGCACAGCCCTACCGAAGCTGGACAGGGGTTCCTTGGGAGAACATTCTCAGATCCACGCCCAAACGAGAGCCCAGAGGGAAAGAAGGGGTAGGTGTGCATGAGCACCGGAGTGTGCATACACAGGGCAATGGACACGTCCCCAGTCCCCAGAGTATGGCTGAAGTTGTCTTTCCTGGAGAGTTTCCAACTGGCCGGGTGATTCCTTTAGGGAAGGAGTGCGGGCAGGCGGGAGCGAGGCTGCTTTCCTGCATCCTTGTGGACCCGAGGCTCAGTGGGGCCCCGCGAGCCAGCGCCGTGCCATGGGTGCTGGAGGAACCCGGGCCTGCAGTGCAAGAGCCACAGAGGCTCCCCACTTCCTTGGCCCCGTCTGCCCGCAGGTGCCTCGCTGTCCCTGCTCAGGGGGCCGCCCGTCCTTCCCAGGCCTCCCCACCAGTGCCTCTGGCTTCCGCCCATTTCTCCACGTTAACCCTACAGGGACACGGAGGGCCCCAGGACCGGGCACCCGGCAGGACGACAGAAGGGTCCTTCCCTGTCCCTGTAGGGTGGTCGTTGCTGACACACACACTCACACGGACACACCCTCACACCGTTGTACACATGTATACCTACACACATGCACTCGCACGTTCATGCACATGCACGCATGCTCACACACATTCATGCTCACAGGGGTGCACACTCACACACTTACACATACCCACATGTATTCACACCAGCACACACGCACACACACACACATACACACCAGGCCCTGGGTGAGACCACCCCAGCCGTACACCACCCCATTCCACAAACCTGACTGAGGTGGGCACGGACCGGTGACCCCAAGTCCCCTACCTGCTAGACTATACCTTACCTCTGACTCCTGTTTTCAGGTACTGGGCTGGCCCAGTGGCAGGTGAAGGGGCGGCAAGGGACGCCATCACCTTGGGAGCAAAATGTTAACAGGGGGATGGCAAAACCTCAGTCATCAAATAATATTTTAGTGCAATATTTAAAAAACTGAAATTAATGCAAAACAATGCATGATCATTCAAGACCGTAGTGGCGCTGTGCTGAGCTACACTGGAGCCCGAAGTAAGAGGGGCAACCAGTAAAACATGCTCTCCCTGCCCCACAGTCCAGTCTAATCAGGACGAACACCAGGTGAACAGGCTGGGGAGCAAGCGCCTGACCCGTGCCCTTCAAAAGGTACAGGACACACTGGGGAGCTATCCCGCGTGGAGGAGTCCAAGGAGATGACAGCGATACACAATGTGGGGCCCTAGAGAGGCCAGGGCACCGCAGGCGGCAGGACTGAAACTTGGGTCAGTTGACACTGTTTTACCAAAGTCAGTTCTCGGTTTGGATGGTTGCCCCACCTCCTGTGACGGTGGCAGAGATGCTCACAGCATCCCCCTATGACCTCTGAAACTTTTCTGTAAGTCTCAGATGGCTTCCGAATTTAAAAAGTTAAAAAATGTAAATAAATTAGCTGACCTATCAAAGAGAGAGAGAGAGAGAGGACCAGCGTCTCTCTTGCTTGAGCCTGTGCTCAGTAGAGACCATTTCTGGCCGCTGAACCAGCCCCAGATGAGATGAGCGTGGAGATCAGGGGTCTGGCCTGCAAGGCTGGGTGAGGGCACCTGGGGGGGTGGACTCAGAGCAGAGGGAGGCTCAGGGTACGGGACGGTTGGAGACACCCGAGGCTGGCAGCGGTCAGCGATGGCCATGGGCACTCCCGCTGCAGGGGTGGGGTCAGAGAGCTTGCTCGGGACGAGGACACAGAGCTAAGGTGTGATGACAGCCACCCAGCGCCGGCTCCGTCTACACGATGGGCTGCAGGACACACAACTCGGGACATGTTTGCCGAGGAGGGCTGGCTCCCCGGTGGAACAGGAGACCGGCGGAAATGACCTCTTGCTTTGCCAGCCTGCCTTACAAGGACGGTGTTTGATCAGACAGATCAAGAGTCTAATTTTGAGTGATTATATATTCATAGAAGCCTGGGGCCAAGGGGTCTGAGCAAAATGATTCAACCCAAGCCGGGACCTCAACATGGCTCGCTCCATGTCCCCAGGGCTGCTGTGCTGGTGGGAACTTCGCACGAGGCTCGCTGTGGATGAGGTGGGAGCTGCAGGGGCCCTGATATTCCTGGGGAGAAACCCCTGCCTCCATCGGTTCCAACAAAGTAGTGACTGGCGGTTGGCAGGCAGGACCCCGTGAACTGCCCACGGCACGTTCCGGAGCTCTCTTGGTCCTGAAGACAAACAGCCCACCAAGAAATGAGCCGTACACCTTGACGTGGGGCAGGAAGCTGTGGTGTGCCACTCCTGCTCAGAAGAGGCGGGTTGTATGGCCCTGGGCAGCCTAGAACCTTCCAAGGGGCTCTGCAGTGCGGGAGCAGGGGCGGGCAGCCTGCTGCTGGGCTGGACTGAGTCCCCGAAAACAGGTGTCAGAGGCAGCTTATAATCCAGCAGGTGGGAGACTCGGGGTCACCAGTACGTGCCCACCTCGGACAGCCAGATTTGTGGCATGGGGTGGTGTGCGGCTGGGGGGGGGGTCTCACCCAGGGCCAGGTGGGTGTGTGTTCATGCTGGTGTGAATGCGTGTGGGTGTGTGTAAGTGTGCAAGTGTGCAACGGTGTGAGCGTGTGTATATGATGTGTGTGAGCATGGGTACACGAGGGAGGGTGTGTGTGCATTTGTGAGCCCCCTCCCTCCCCTCCCACTCCTCCTTCCCCTCCCTCCTCTCCCCCACACAGCTTTGCACCCAAGTGCAAGTCACCCAAATGCTCTTGTAAACAAACCCACGAGTGGAGCGACAGGGTGTCAGCTGCTCTCCCCCTTGCCGTCATCTCTAGTCCTTGTAACACCCCCATGGCACTGGTATCTCTTTCCTTCCTCTGTAGATGCAAAACGAACTCAAGGCCAATGACATTCCCACGCTAACAGCAATTGGGGCTGGGTATTGGACTCTGTCCCCCTGAACACGATGCCCTTGTGCCTGCCACCACAGAGCCCTGGGGGTGACTCTCAGTGCTGTGCTCCTGGCAGAACACTCCCTCCTTCCACCGGCTTCCCCAGGGGAAATGGGCATGTGGCACAGAGCATCGGCCACGCCAGGCAGCCCACGTCACGCAGGAGAGCGGTCTCTTGGGCTGGAGCCTCAGTCTCAGGGGCATCCAAGGGCCCTGGAGGATCGGGATTTTCCCAAAGTGGCCCTGAGGAGGCTCCTGCCATTCTGTCTTCTGTGTGGGGCTCCTGAGCATCCCAGTTTGCTTCTCTGGGCAAACAGCTTCCTCTGCTGGTTCATGGCCTCTCTGCTCTCCATGAGCTGCCTGCACCCCCACACATCCAGCCACCACTCGGGGTGCCCCCTCCAGCAAGCACCCACCATCACCTGACAAACGCTCCTTGTCCTGGTTCCTATCGCAAATCCGTGGTCCCGGCTTGGGTCCGGACCCACCCCCATGCACCTGAGTGATGGCCGGGGGGTCAGGACACAGGTAAGAGGAAGAACACAGCCATTTCCTGGGCAGATTTGCCCCAAAAGTTCATGGCCCCCCTGGCAAGTATATTCACACCGGGTTTCTGACCTCCGGGGAGACGGAGTTACACATGGAATCGCAAACAGAATTTAAGCGTTAGAAGCCTGCAGATAGCCCCTGCCACTTAGAGCAGTGTCTTGGAACATACTAGAAATAGATGCTCAACACATTTTTTTTTTTTTTTTTTTAATGAATAGCTCTGAAAAATGGGAGGAAATCCTGGATGGTTATTTCAAATTGCCCACATAACTGGGTGGAAACTTCTCCATCCCAGAGGAATTTTTTCCTGTGGTACCTATAAGTACTCAGTACAGTCACAAAGCGAAGGCAGGCTGCAGTGTGAGGGATGTGAGGCCCACCTGGGTACAAGGACACCCCCTGGTTAGGAGAAGGGAGTGTCTGAGTGTCTGTTCCACTGCATCCAGATGCCTCTTTCAAAGGGCAGTATTATAAAAGGTCTCACTCACCCCAGTGTGAACAACAATAAACTTGGAGTCTCAGTGAGCTGGGGTCGCATGGCTCGGGGTGACACTGGAGTGATGCCTGTTTATGGGGGTGCTCCTCTGTGATGGGCCCTGTCCCGAACACCTGACATACTGGTACTCATCGCCTCCTCCGATACCTCTTTGGAGGGTCATCGCCCCCACTGCAAGTGGGGGTTTGTGCCCGGCGTCAGCCACGGGGGATCCCACGTGCCGCCCAGAGCGGGCTCAGCCGCTGGCTTTCACTGTCTCCACCATCACACCGGTGGGAGGGAGGCTCCAGAAGAAACACACCAAATGGTTTCCTTTCGTTTAAAAGTTCAAATCTAATGCATCACAGGAAGGAAATGCTACGTTGGTTTTCTTTCCTTTTTCTTTAACCAGACTTCAATTTCAGTTTCGAGTCACTTTAAAAAACTTCACAAAACTCCCTTGTGCTTTATCAGTAATTGTTAGCCGTCTAATTGAGCAGAATGAGTCGTCATGTTGCCAAAGAACATCAGCGGGTTGTCACAAATCAGACCCACATGCTCACCGCCCGAGCGCGTCTGCACCGTCAGGTTGGGGGGAGACGGGGTGATGGCGGGCTTGTCTCGGTGCCTGGGGTCACCCCGCCGCACAGGTTCGCCTGTGTTCTGCTCCCGCTTCAGGAGTAAAAGCAGGTACATGCCCTGCTGGCCTTTTCAGTCTCGCTGCGCCAAAAGCTCTCCAAGCTGCCTGTCTTGGGGACGCCAGCCCTGCCCTCTTCCCCTCTCACCCTTTCCAGCATGGGGGGCGCCTGGCAGGACAACGAACTGGCCCCTGGGGCCACGCCAATCTAGGTCGGTGCCGTGACACCTCTTCCAGGCTAGAGTCGTACCTCTCCAAGCCACAGGCTCCCATCTCTATCACTCTACACAGTGATAACCCCACTGGTTCCTGAATGCCGAGGGCATTCCTCACCTGTCAGGGGACAGACCAGCCATGCACAATTAATTCAGGGGAAGGAGGGAGCGGGTCAACAGGGGGATTCGGGTCCAGTGCTAGGAAGGAACTTTGTACAAGTGCAGTAGACCCACGGCCAAATGGATTTTCACAGGAGGTGATGGGTTACCTCTCCCGGGAGGTATTAAGGTCGAGTCCTGATGAGCACCTGCTGGGGGATGTGTAGGGAGAACCTCTAGAACAGGTAAAGGGTTAACCTGAATGACCTCTCAGAATGGTACCTGAGGCATCGCAATGCCCTCGCCCCGAGCTGCCCTCTCTGTGCCCACGATTATCTCCTTCATATAATCTTGTCCCTCTCCCTGATCCCTCTCTTTCTCTCATATAAATAAATAAAATATTTTTTTTAAAAAGACAAAGATGTTCTCTGGGGACAATTGGGGAAAATAAATAAGTAAATAAAAGGAAAGGAAAAGAAGAACTAAACCTATCTTTACACATAGACGACACTATCTTGTATATAGAAAATCCTAAGTAACCCACAAAACAATCTCTGGTGCTAATACACAAGTTCAGAGAATTTGCAGACTACAAGATCGATATATAAAAATCAATTGTTCTTCAGTATACTAGCAATGAGCAATCCAAAAGTGAAATTAAGAAAACAATGCACTTTTTAAAAAAAAAGATTTTAATCATTTATTTATTTGAGAGAGCGGGGAGGGGCAGAGGGAGAAGGAGAAGCACACCTCCCTCTGAGCACAGAGGGCTCGATTCCAGGACCCTGAGATCATGACCTGAGCTGAAATCAAGAGTTGGATGCTCAACTGACTGAGCCACCCAGGCGCCCCAACAATGCCAATTTTAAAACATTATCAAATCGAATAAAGTACCTAGGAGTAAATTTAACAAAAGAAGTGAAAGATTTTTACACTTTGAACTACAAAATATTTTTGAGAGAAACTAAAGAAGAAATAAAGTAAGTAAGTGGAGAGACATCCTGTGTTCATAGATAGGAAAAGCTTACTGTTGTCTATCAAAGGCCCAGCTGGCTTTTTTTGCCCTAAAGTGACAGGCTAATCTTAAAATTCCTAAGGAAATGCAAGGCACTCTGAATAGCCAAAATTATCTTGAAAAAGAAAAAGAGTTGGAGAGCTCATACTTCCCAATTTAAAAGATGGCAAAGAATTTGAATTGCCATTTTTTCCAAAGAGGATACACCAACAGCTGATTAGCACATGAGAAGATGCTCAACATGACTAATCATTGGGAAATGCAACTCAAAGCCACAAGGAAATACCGTTTCATACACACCGGGACAACTAAAATTAAAAAGACAGACAACAAGTGTTGATGAGGATGTGAGGAAATTCAAGCCCTCGGATATTGCTAGAGGGAATGTAAAATGGTGCAGCCACTTTGGAAACCAGTTTGGCAGTTCCTCAACATGGTAAATGTAGACTTACGTGTGGTCCAGCCATCCACCTCCTAAGTACACATTCAAGAGAAATGAAAACATGGGCACACAAAATCCTGTAAGATACTGTTTAGATCAGCATTGTTCAAAATAGCCCAAAAGTGGAGGGAACCCAATGTCCATTGACTGATACATTCATAAACAAAGTGTGGTGTATCCACAACACAGATTCTTATTTAGAAATAAAAAGGAATGAAGGGCTGACACGCTACAACATGGACAGAACCTGAAAATATGCAAAGTGAAACAAGTCAGAAATAAAAGGCCACATGTTGCACTATTCCGGATATTAAATGTCCAGAATAGACAAATCCACAGAAATGAGAAAGTAGGCTGCAGGGGGACAAGGAATGGGGACTGACTTCTGGGCACAGGATTTTCTTTTGGGGTGACGAAAATGTTTTAAAGTTAGATAATGATGCACAACCCTGTGAATATACTAAAAACCACCAATTCACACATGTTGGAAGAGGGTAAATTTGGTGGTATGTTAGTCATATCTCAATAAAACTCTTAAATGTTTTTAAAAAGTCAAAGGGAATATTTATTTTGAGGGAGATGAAGTTTTGAAGACAGTGTTTGTGGTCTTAGATTTTGCTTTAAAATGTTCATAGAGGATGACAAAGATTTCTCCATCGTTGCTTCTATCTGACACTATATTTGAAAAATGATCAAAAGAGATGTTCTTTTTGTAAATTATTACTTTGAAATACTTCAAGCATACAGAAAATGATAGAAAATAATATAACAAAATCCATGGATAACCTACCTAACTTTGTAGGATCTCAGTATTCTATCATATTGCAGGTGGGTCTTTTATTATATAAGAAATAAAATTTTGCATTATAGCTAAAGACCCCTGAATACCCCATCCCTAACCACATCCCTACCTTTCCACAGCGTAACTGCCATCCTAATTATGGAGCTTATAAGCCCCACACATATTTTTATATTTGTCCTCTTTATTAGGTATCCATGAACAATGTACAGTATGTTCTGGCTTTATAAAATTATTTGTAAATGTTATCCTGTTGTGAACTACCCCTCTGTAAATTACTTGCTTTAATCAACATTATGTTTTAGAGCTTTATTAATGTTAATCTGTCCATTTTACTAAATAGAAAAACATACCATCCATATGATATGGCTTTTACCAAAGTTTATTGATCCATTCCTCTGGATATGTACACTAAAACCATTTATGTGTTTATTATCATGAACCACACTGCCATGCATGACTCCTTGGGTATCTGTATGAGCTTCTCTGAGGAGCCACCAGCAGCAGAACCACCAGGTCATAAGGGATGCTTATCTTCTCCTAGATGCCGCCAAGTTGCCCTTCACCAAAATCAGCTCCTTGTACTCCTACCATCAAAGTCAGAGCCCCCAGCCCCCACATGACCTTCAAAAAGTACTGCCAACTGTTACTTTCCCGATCTGCTTGTTATTGTAATTTTCACCTTCTGATTACTGGTGAGATTGTACATATTTTCATCTTTGTTGGTCTTTGAGGATACGTCACATGTGGATTGCCTGTCTGTATCTTCTGTCCATTATTCCATGGATTGTTTGCTTATTCTTAGAAACTGAAAGAGTTCTTTATATATTCTGCATAGTAATCCTTGGTCTGCTATATGTTTGTGAATAGTATATCTCCTAGACTGCAAACTTGTTTTCACTCCTCAACATTGTCTTCTGTGCTTGTTTCTAACTTTAATGTAGCCCAATGGATTGAAGTTTTGTTTTATGTTTTTGCCTTTTGTCTTTTGAGAAATCCATGACAATTTTAAGATCATAACTATCTCCTGTGTATGCCATCGAAATTTTTTTGTAACTTCGCTTTTCACATTTAGGTCTTTAATCAACCTGGAGTTATGTTTGACTGTGGTGTGAGACGGAGATTTAATTTTATGTTTTCTGACACTTCCGCTTCCTGCATTGATTGAAATGTTCATCATGTGGCTGATCTACACAACCACCTCCCTTATATATAAATCCCCCTCAGAAGCAGGGGTCTGCTTCCAAGTTCTCTCTGTTTCCTCTGATCTATTTGTCTATTATTATAGCTTTATAAAAAGTCCAAACATCTAATAAGCAAATTCTCCCACCTTGATTAATTTTGCTCACTTTATACAATTTCTCCTTCCACGTGAGTTTTGGATCAGCTTGTTGAATTTCTCCAAAATATTTGTTAGACATCAATAATTCTTGGGTTAATCTGGGAAAATGGACATCATTATGCTGTTGAATTTTCCCATCCATCGATCTTATGTTAGTCTATCTAGCCAAGTCTTCTCTTACATACTTTAATGACAGTTTGAAATGTCCTCCATAAAGACTTTTCACAGCTTTTGTTAGATTTCTGCATAGTTACCATGTATTTTGGTGGCCGCTATAAATGGCATATTTCTTAAACTGCATTTTATGTTGTCTGTTGTTGTGAATGACACATTGATTTTGCACACTCATCTTGTGTCCAGAAAAACAGTTAAACACTCTCACTGATTTTTTTTTTTCATCTGTAGATTCCCTTGCATTTTTCTATGCACACAATCTTCTCATCTATAGGAAATCTCAGCTTCTCTTCCCTCAGGGGAATTCTGGCATTTGTCATTTTTTCGCCCAATATCTTACGATAATAAGTAGCTCAAGCAAAATATTGGATAAAGAGTAATGGCAGACATTCGCAGCTTGTCTCAGACTTCAGACACACTCCTTCTAAGGTTTCCCCAGTGGAGCCTGCTTGCTATAGGTATTTTGTAGTGATTTTTTCTATGAAGTTGAGACTTCTTTCTATTCACAATTTCCTATGAGTTTGTGCTGTGAATGTATGTTGAATTTTAAACTTACTGTGGTGAATTACGCAAATAGTTTTTCAAATGTAATCTTACATTCCTCAAAAAACCCAGATGCGTCAGGATCGATTTGTTTTTACACAATGCTGAATGAACTCTGTTGGCTAATCTCTATCAGGATTTTCCTGCCCACATCTATGAGGACGATGAATATCCTTTCTCATGTTGTCCTAGTCTGCTTTGGTAGAAAAAAAATAAACTCAACTCAGAACATGCGTCAGAGATCAGCGCCTCTCTATTCTCTGGAACATTCTGTGCAACATTGGGATACCTGTTCCTGGGCCGTTTGGCAGAATTCTCTTATAAAACTGCCTGGTCCTGGCATCTTGTGTAGAGAATTAAGCAGAGTAGACTTCTAAATTTTTTTAATGGTTGAAGGTTTATTCAGATTCTTTTTGCTTTTGAATTTTGCTGAACTACATTTTTAGAGATAATTATCCTCTCTGAGTTTTTTTGTTTTGTTTTGTTTTTATTGTTCCTAGTTTAGTCTTATTTTAATCTCTATCCGTAATGACCCGCCTTCTTTCCTTCCTAATGTTGTGGATTTATGTCTTCTGGCTGTTTTTCTCCTCCCTCTGCGGGGGGGATATTACCACTGCCCGCCCACAGCCGGCTCTCCTCTCTGCTGGGCTCCTACCTCGCTGGCATGCCAGCTGGGCCCTGGGACTGGCTCGGGCTGAGGGTCTGTGAGCAGAAATGATGCTCCTCACATCCCAACCAAGCCCAGAAGAGCATGCAAGCTCCCCACGCGCTCTGGGCTCTCCGAAAGCAAACTCTGGAGGTGCTGGTGGTACTGGAGCCCACAGCCTCTGCCATAGCGTGGCTGTGTGGAGCGGAGCTCCCGCGGTTGGACTTGGAAGTGACGGGAGACAGCCCTTTGCTGTGTAACCCACTGAGATTTGCGGGTTGTTTATCATCGGCTCAAGCCTAGATGATCCTGACAAATACACAAAGATTTATACCAAATGAGATTCACGGTAGCTTTACTGATCATAGTATAATTTTAACAACAGTATTAAATGTCAGAAAATGGGAGCTGGCCAAATAAATTATGGCTAATGGTATAATCCCGGAATAAATACTTTACAACAAATAAAACTTCTATGTTGAATATCTCTAGAAGCAATGGGAGTGTCCTCACAATAAAATATTGAGGGAGAAAGGCAGAATATCAAAGAATTCACACAGTATAATCACATTTGTTTTTAAAAAACTGTTGATACAAACTCAGAGGGAAAAATAAAGCGCCGGCTCCATAATGTTAGCCGCGGTCACGGCAGTGAAAAACACAAAATTAAGGATCCACAAATGGCCGTCGGAGAGTGTGTAAGAGCGAGCCATGAGGGCAAGCTCACATACTACGGCAAAGGTAAGTAAGGACTGTTGTCCAAGCCCACAAAAGCAGCAAGCGGAATTAGTCATGGTGGGCTAAGGGGAGGGTTTCGTTGAGCAAGCTTACCCGGTACTTGCAAAATCGTTTTATGGGGCACAATGCCAACTCATTCATTATCTCTTATTATTGCTGACAGTCACCCGAATCTCAGGCCCCATCCTGGTTGGTTATGGTCAGGACGAGAAATAGGGGCCAGGTGACTCTTCACACATGCAGGTGGGTGTCCAAAACTATCCTCCCAGCTGCCACAGTGAAAATCAGGTTGTGATGTATGGACTTGTGGGTGTGCCATGGAACAGCACGACGTGGACTTGTCATCCCCGGTGGTTTGAAAATTATCTCAGACTTGGGCTGTCCGGGAACATGGTGTGCTTAGGAAGGGTGGTGGCTTGCAGAAGCAGTGGAACGCTCTGAAATCACTAGGGCCGACTGCAGGGATGGCGAGGTGGCGGAGGGGGCCGGGGCATCACGTTTCCAGAAACGGCCATCAGGCCCATCAGAGAACGCTCTTGTGTCTCAGAAATGAGTTAAGAGTTTCAACGGTCCCAACGGCTTCCCTTTCTGGGGACGTCATTTGGGCTACGATGTCCCTCTCATCTTTGTGGGTTTTCCCAGAGGTGACCACAGAGGAAGTCCATTTCTTAGCACAGTTGGAGCTGGAATGACTCCCACGGAGATGCTGATAAATGCTTCCTGGAGCCCGTAAATGCTGTTGTGTGACGCCCACGGCTCCTGAGTGACACCAGCAGTCCGAGGTAACTGTTGTTCTCGTGCCTCGCAGGATGACAACTGATACATTCACTGTCGGCACCAAGGAAACTTGATAGCTCTTGACACAAGGGTAAGAATGCTTTAGAGGAGAACTCTCCACGCCGGTCGGACAGAGGAGTGAGCACAAGGAATTGAAAAATATTAGGAACCAGGAATTTGGGTTGGAATTGTTATTAGGCTCGGATGTAGCAAATTAATAATTCGGAGTATCTGCCATTTGTTATTCACTGGGTAAATTTTTATTTAATGCTCACTATGTCCCAGGCATTGCTCTGGCTACTGAGAACAAATAAGAATCCTATAGTCATAAAGTTGGCCATCGAGTGGAAGATATAGATATTTATGAACAAATGAACGTAAAAAGAGTGGTAGAAAGGAAGGCCATGGAGGGCTGGCCGGGGAGGCAATCTTTAGCTGAGCCTCCAAGAGAAGCAAGATCTACGGACACTCAGTGAGTCCACCCAAGGCCGTGGGCTTGAGCAGAGTCTGTCTCTGGCTTCCAAGAGGAGTTGATGGGCTGTGGACAGGTTCCTGGCAAAAGGGGGCATAAGTACTGAAATGTCCCTGGGATGGGGAACACTCCAGAGCCTTACAACAGAATCTCAGATTTCCTGAACGACGGAGGGTCTTGGAGGAAGCCCGGATCAGCCTGGCTCAGCTTCACATTGGTCAGAGAATCCTTCCAAGAGCAATTTAGAGGCTGGTGCACTCAAGTGTGTCCGTGGGGTCCTTCAAGACAGAGCCGTATGTGCAAAAGATTCCTCTGGAGTCACACGTGTGAGATAAAGGGGAGAGGGAGATGGGGCGGGGGGAGCCCCGGGCTGCAGGGAAACCTGGAGAAGGCCCCCTTGCCAGCCCAGCAGGAAGCTCCACACAAAGACTCAGAGAAGTCCCATACTGGGCAGGAATGACCAGATCCTGTGGCCCTATGGACTCCTCGCATAGCTTTGGGGCCGAGGAGAATACGGCCTCAGCCTGAACACTGCAGCTCGAGCTTGTCGGCTAACTGTGCTTCTGTCTTCCCTGAAGGGAGAGCCAAGCCACAACCTCTCCACGGCTGCCCACAGGGCCATGTGGCTTGTTAGCAGAGGTGAGAATGGCTCGTGCCAAGTTGGGGGGAGGAATTAATTCAGGAAGAAAAACCTTAACTAAATAATTTACTCTATGGTCCTCTGGGAGACAATTCTCTGGGGTCTCTGGAAACTCTGCATGAATTAAGAAGGAGAAGCTGACAGTCCTTTGTTGCAGACTATCTTTGTAAAGATCAGTGGACGAGAGGCAAGGTGTGTCCCTCTGGAATAAACATCAGGCGTGCTTACTGTTGGAGATAATAAAGACAATGCCTCCCTGCAGAACGAAAGGCAGGCACGTTTACAGAAAAGTCAAGTTCCCTAAGCTTGGGCTGCTGCTTCTGGAACGGCCTCCCCTGCATGTGCAGATACCCCCTCACCCTCTGACTCAGGGGAGCTGGGAATTCCAGCTGGGGCTCAGGGAACCAGCATGAAAACGCTGAGTCTCTGGCCGCCGTGGTTGCTGAAGTAGCAAACTCTCCTTTGTCTCTGACCTGGGAGTCTCCTGTCTTCTGCCAAGAAGAGGAAACGGTGCAGGTAAACTTGTTACTTTGCCAGGAGAGCAAAGCTTAGACCCTTCGTGGTTCTTGCGACAGCAGATGTCCTGGGAGAGAAACCATCATGTCCAGGGAAGGATGTGAAGGCAGAGAAGGCTCAGTAGGCTTTTTGGGAAGGCAGCCAGAGCATAGAGAGCAGGACAAGGATTTCCTGAGGAGGCCAGGTTCCAAGGAGGGGAGGCAGCCTGCGGGAGTGCTCTCCACCATCCGGGTGGTTTTAAAGGTCCTGTTTCTCAGGATAGATTGAGGGAAATAAGAGTCTTTGGAAAGCAATGGCCAGGCTGGTGACCTGGCTATAAATAGCCAATATTTGTTTTAAATAATAACAGCGAACGGCTGTCACAGGATCTCATTTCTGGAGTTATTTATAGGCTTCATATGACAACCTAATGGGATGGATCACATTTTAACGCTGCAAAACTTTTGGTCATAAGATAGTTTATCATAAAGGTCACCATTTCCCTGGAGGGAAGCTGCCACCCCAGGAGCCCCAGAGTGCAGGTGGTACCCTGCAAGAACTTCTGGGTCGAGATCAAGGTCCTGGCCCGGCCCAGGGCTCTCTTGTAGAATCTGCAGGTACCGGTGGTCTCTCTGATGCGTGCCAAGGAGCCCACCACGGAGATCCAGCTCGGGAGACGCAGCTCTCTCTCCTCCCAGACACACGCAGCTCCTTGCGGCTCCTCCCTCGGCCGCCGGGGACAGCCCTTGGCAGCACCCGGCCCCCCGAGACACATTTCCCTGCGTTCTCCCCAGCTCGCTCTTCTGTGCCCTAAAATGGGCTGGAGAGGGGGGTGGAGTTGGGGTCTGGGTTTAAAAGGTCTCTTCTCATGGGTGTGTGAAGGAGGGACGACCTTCAGAAGAGGACCAAGTCACCAGCGGATGGAAATCTTCGCGACTGACGCATGGCCAGCAAAATCAGAAAAGCAAGTAACAACATTTGTCTAAATCTTAATAGTTTATCAGGTTTTCCACGGTCTTATTCTTAAATTAATGCCATACGTTGTATTTATTTTTTAATTATTATTTTTTTAGATAACTGTAGATTCACCCGCAGTTACTCTTAGCCAGTCTCCCCCACTGGTAACATCTTGCATAACTCTAGCACACAGTCAAGTCACGACATTGACCCTGATGTAGCCCATCAATCATATTCGGGTTCTGGTCGTTTTCTATGCATTCAATGTGTGTGTTTAGTTCTGCACAATTTTATCAGACGTGCACATGGGTCAAGATCCTAAACATTTCCACATCCCCGGGGACCCCTCCTGTGGACCTTTTATGACCCCAGCCACCATTCTTCTCCCTCCAACTAATTAATAACATTTCATTTTAAAAATAAATTGTGTTGGTACAAATGTAAAACAGCACAGCCACTCCGGAAAATGGTGAGGCCATTTCTTATAAAACTAAATATGCAACTCCCATGCAGCCCAGAAATCGTGTCTGTGAGCGTGTATCCCAGACACAGGAAGACTTAACGTTCGAACATCGACTTGTCCATGGATGTGCACGTTGGCTTTTTTTGTCAGAGTCAAACACGGGGAACAACCCGGGTGTCCCTCAGGGGGTGAGCAGCTCAACAAGCTGGGGCCCAGCCATGCCGTGGAATCCCCCACAGCAATCGAAAGGAACAATTCATTAGTACAGAAAACAACTTGCATGGACCTCCAGGGAATTATTCTGAGTGGAAAAATACCACCTGACACGGGCACGTACCGTATGACTCCATGTTGACAGCACTCTTGCAGTGACTGGCTATTAGAAGTAGGCACCCCGGCTTCTGACCTGCTCTCAGCACAGCCCCAGGACCGGGTTGCACATTTGCACTTACAGTGACCAACCGGCGGCCCCGAAACAGAGGTTGGGGTCCACGGCAACATGTGATTGGCCCCTTTCGCCTGTTTCCATCCTATCACTCAAAAAGTACGCGGTCAGTAGCCTGGGCAAGACACGAGACGGCATAAATGAAAGGTAAGATCCAACTGTGGCACTCTGGAGTACATTTAGCCTGGACTAAACGTGATCACGCACAGATTACGTTTCCCGGAACCTCCTCCTGTGGAACCCCCTCCCGTGAGCCACCGTCTTGTGGACCCCCCCCCCCCCATGGCACAGAATTGGCCCAAAGAGGGCTTTCACAAGGCAGAGGAGGAGCAACTCGGCTCCCTGAGGGTCGTGGATTACTGGGGTGACCCGCACGCTCCCCCCGGCCCACGCCCAGCTCTGTCCTGGCCCTCCGGCCTGCACTTTACACTAGACGGGGGGGCACACGGCAGTCCCCTGCCCCATGAGCCGTCCGGCCCTGCCTTGGCCTCTGGAGGGCTGGTCGGGGATTTTCCAGCTGCGCCAATACCCTCCCACTCCTTCACTCCGTGCCACTCCCCGTGGCCCTGCTGTGCTGATCCGCTGTGACAGCCGGCAGGCCATCGGGACAGGCGGCGGCCGCGGCAGGACCCAGGATGGGTTAGAAAGCAGCCAGACATTCCAGAAATCACCGAGCCAGGCCTTCCAGGGGCGGGGAGACGTGCTCGGAAGAGAAAGGAGGAGGGAGTCCAGCTAGCAGACACCTACCCCACGGGAGGGAACAACGTCCATCCACGCAGCAGACGTCTCCTGGGGCCTGCCGTCAGTCTCTGGAAGGGACACCGGGCCCTCACTGGCAGTGAGGTCGGGTGGTGCCCGAGGAAGTTAGCACCTGGCTGGCTTCCACGGCCACGAGCTCAGATCAAGACAACCCTGGGGAACCTCTGAATCAGAACACATGTCCTTTGTAGCCAGAACCCCCACCAAGACACACATGGCAAAATCCGGCCCAGACTCCAGGTCGAGTACTTTCAGGGTGCCGCACATGAGGCTCACAGGCCCCCAGCATGTCACGCAAACTTTGTTAGCGTGCTGTGATGTCAACAGCCCTTAAGAGACAAATATGAAACAGAGGTCATGGCAGTGTATTTTGGAAGAGCCCCACATGTAAAGTAACTGTGAATGCGGGCCAGGGAGCAGCACCCCGAGAGTCTTGTCTGTGGGAGAGAAGACAGCCAGTTCCGAGCCGAGAGCTCCAGCTCTCCTGCCCACGTGCCACAGCAAACACACCTCCAGGCTGCTCTGCTTCTGGGCTGACCCCCCGTCCTGGGCAAACACCGGATGGGTCAATGTGGCCTCCATCTGGAGAAGGACAGTCCTAGAAACAGAGCAGGTGGCTTGTGTGCAGTGAGACCTCGCATGGGTGCGACAGTCAGTATGACAGTTGAAGAGATTATGTGACCACTGCACACACGTCCTGGGTGCAGGCTGAGTGCTCCGTCGTGTGCGGAGGGGCTTGGGGAGGCCTGTGCCCTCACCTCCCACGTGGGCCTCCTCTGCTAGCTCCTACCCAGGCTCTGGCAGCTTCGAGAGACTGGACCTCACTGCTGCTTTGCGTGGCACTGGAACAAGGGAGGGCGTTTGCTTCCCGTGTCCCGGCCACGAGGCAATGTGCCTCCGGCACAGCAAGGGGTCAGCCACGTGTGGCGCTAGATGCTCTAACAGTAGGAAGCTGTGGTGCGGTGAAGCCCCCCAGGGAACCTTTGTAGGGACTGGAGGCGGAGGGTGGCAAGGGCCCCAGTGGGGGCAGATGGGGCTCCTGTAACTGGCTGCCGGCCAAATGGCATCTCTGGCCCCGGCCTGGTGGAGCAGTGGTGAGGGCTGGGGCGTGCACATGCTAGGCCCACGGCTCGGGCCGTCAGGAGTCTCGGCAGGGCCTGCGGTGGCTGATGGAGTCCACTGATCATAGCACCCTGCTGGCCGGAGCAATAAGGCTCACGTGGAAGCGGCTGTCCCCTCCCACCTGGGGACACACGGAGGCTGTGAAGTCCTGATGGAGGGAAGGACCGAAGCATCTTGAGCCCTCAGCTGGTTTGCTGGAAGAGGGACAGTGGCAGGTGCGGCGAAGTGCATGGTCGGGACGGCCAGGGCGGCTCTGCAGGGCGTCCCAGGAGCCCCCAGAAGGTCTCTCAGAATCGTCCAGAGGAGGTGGCTGTATCCACCGTTCCCGTCACTCTGCTTGCTGGTGCCCAGGGCACAGGTCATCGCCAAAGCAAACAGACCACCGCTCACTTTCCTGCGGGATCCGAGCGCACATCCCCCCGATCTAGGCTGCCAGGGAGCCCACCCAGGGGCTGGCCCGTCTACTGCACTCTTTCCACGGCACGGCCTCTTGCACACCATCAGCTCAGGTTCTGGGGGTCTTCTGAGCGGAGTGGAAGCTCCGGGGGGGGGCAGGTGTCCTGTTTTCTGGACTTCCGTGTATTGCCCTAGGACTAGTGTAACCGCCCCCTGCCCCCAGGTGCTGAGTGTTTTCTCATGGTCCTTGCCCTCTGACAAGTGAGAACAAAGTGCACTGTCACTGTAATTGTAACTTTATCTCCAGGAGTCCTGCTGCTAGTGTAAGCTGTGTGTGAGGGAGGGTTCTCCAGAGACACAGGATGGAGAGGGAGAGGGAGATTTAGTACAAGGAACTGGCTCACGTGATTATGGAGCCCAGGAGAGCCCATGGGGTAGTTTCAGCCCGAAGGCAGGAAAGGAGCTGATGTCCAGTTCCAAGATTGTCGGGCAGGAAGAATTCTCTCTTATTCTTGGGAAGGTCCACCTAATTGGGCTATTCGGGCCTTCAACTGATTAGACGAGGTCCACCCAGGTGGGTGGGAGGGACTCTGCCTTGCTCAGTCTACCAAACCAAATGCAAATCTCTCCGGAAACACTCTCATGGACACACCCAGAATCATGCTTGACCAAATATCTGGACACCCCGGGTGCTCCTCCAAGCTGATGCATAAACTTAACCATCAAAACCTGTATTTTAATATAATCAATTTTCTCAGGAATCCCATGTTTTGGTTTTCTGTTGCTAAGTAACAACACCCCCCCCCAAACACACACACAAAATAAATAAAAACCAAACAACCTTATGGCCTAAAGTGCCAATTTCTTTTGCCGATGATTCTGCAGGTCAGGAGATGGAAGGAGGTCCAGCTGGGCAGCTCTGATCTGCCCCACGTGGCGTGGGCCGGGCTGGGGGAACCTGCAGGTTAGCTTGTCGCCTCCTCAGTGCTCCTCGGCCTTCCTCTGAACATGGCACCCCAGGCCGCACGCCTTCTCACACCTGGCAATCTCTGGTCATACCTCCACCACGAGCTCCCTTCCCAAGCAGAGGCGGATGGAGGGCCTGGGACGGTGTCCTGTCTACCTTACTCTGTTGGTCCAAGTATTGTCAGGGCCTCTGATTTGGGGGGGTGGGGACATGGACCCTCCGAGCTTGGTGGGGGGGTAACAAGGTGATTATGAAGGAAGGCCTGTGGCCCAGGGGACACTGTCCCTCCATCACTGGAACGTCTGATCTGCCTGTCCATCCCATGTCCTTCATCTATTAAAAGCATCATTCTGACCAGGCCCCTGTGGGCTTCACCCAGCTGCCGATGAGGCCGATGGCACAGCTAGGCTGAGAACCCTGCGCCAAGCCCCCCGTTTACTCCACTGGGAGAAAAGGAGAAAGGGACTCCATTAACTTGTGTATTGGCTGAACCAGACACCGCTTGAGAGGGCAGCCTCGTGGGTCTATGAGGTGCTTGCTCTCCTAGATTCACCATGAGTTCAATGACACACTCTAGAAGTCTCAGGCAAGGGTAAAATGCAAATGGGGTGATCCGTTTCCTCTGGGAACGCATCACATCCCCATCATTCCCCCATTTCAGAGCTGCCAGGTTGCTTTCTGGGATGCACCCCTGGTCTTGCATGCAGGCCAGAGTCCTCCCTAGGAGGGCACCACCCAGAAGTTCCCCATCCCCATGACATCCCATTGCCAGCCCCCCAGACCTCCCCAGGAGGAGCCAACCCAAGGATGCCAACCAACCAGGAGGGCCCTGCTCAGCTCACGGAACGGAAGGGTTCCCGCCAATCCCTGGACTTGGAGAAAGCGTTTTTCCTGCTCTCTCAGCTTCTTGTGTTAGGTGATTGACTCAGGAAGGAAAGGAGTCGGGTTCTCACCTCCCACATTGGCCCTG
The DNA here is from genome assembly GCF_009762305.2 of Zalophus californianus. Lineage (NCBI taxonomy): Eukaryota > Metazoa > Chordata > Mammalia > Carnivora > Otariidae > Zalophus > Zalophus californianus. The sequence continues at coordinate 91,641,905 of NC_045607.1, read as the reverse complement.
TGAGCAGAGGGGGCCAGGGAAGTGGCGCTGGATCAGGACCTGTGGATGAGGAGTGAGTCGCCGGCTGGTGGGGCCTGGCCTCCCCGGTGCAGAAAGTTGTCACAAAAACAAGGACGGTTGGCTCCATCCCGCCACTGACAGAACCACGAAGTCGGCAAAAAGTGCCACAGTGAGCACAGACCGCGGCGCCTCGTGGCGCGTGAGCCCTCGGAGCCCACTTCCCCGCCCCGCGTGGTCGGGGCGTGGACGGGAGGGAAGCAGGTGCATTAAATCGCCCGGCAGGACTGCATGCATGTCCGGGGTCCTCCCCTCCCCTGAGACCCTCAGCCAGCAAAGCCCACCCGGTCCCCCTTCCTCACACCTCACCCTGCCCTTGAGGAATAAAAGAAACTCTTCCATCGGATTCACTTTTAAAGTGCCTGCTCCAGGGAGAAGCCAGGAGCGGACAAGGTCCCAGCAATTTCCATCTCCCTGGGGAGGTGAGGGCAAGCAGCGGCTGCCGCTCCAGGGTATTTAGAGCCTTTCCACGTAACCTGAGTTCCCGTTGGCAAGTGTTCAGACGAACTTTCTGCTAAAATGTGCTAATGTGGGAATGGACAGGCCAGCACACTGTGCTCAGAAGCCTTCCCCACGGCCCTGGCACCTCAACGCCCACGGGACTCCGGGCTCGGCAGCACCGAACCCACTTTGTCGTGGAGGTCAGGCTGGCTGGACACGGGCTGCCAGCACTTGTGGAGGGAGGAGAGGTGACTGCAGAGGATGCACGGCTGCAGAAGGACAGCACCTCCATGGCCCTGCCTCTTCTCCCTGGACGAGGGAGCACGGTGGATATGGGACCTCTGACCCGGACCCCAACACTGGAGGCTCCAACCAAATACTTGAAAGAAGTTGAGAGGAAATGTCTAGATAAAGCCCAACGAGGCAAGCAAGTCCTGTTTCCTAACCCGGAGATTTAGCTTCATGCTACAACGTGCAGAGGGAAGGTTAACGCGGTGATGAAGCCAAGCAACAAGGTCTGGAGCCTCAGCCCCTCCATCCAGGAGGCGATCGCACCTCGGGTCAGGTGAGGGGCAGCTCATGGGCGCACCAGGTACAAGGGACGGGAGGCTCACCTACACACCGGGTACAGGCGCGGGGCTGAGTGGCTGACATCCGGTAGGGGAGCCGGGTCCTTAGGCAGAGACTCAGCAGGGCCTGGCTGAATCTCTGCCCCAGTAAAGCCATCACTACGCTCCATCTCTATTTTTAGAGCTCGGCATTTAAAAGGTCAAGTGCCTTCTAAAGTATTTATTTTTCTCTCCAGTGATTGTGCTCTGATTGCAGTGACAGCCCCACCCCCGCCTACCCTAAACACAGCTTACTCTTCACCCGAATTGCCAACAAAGCTTGACATTCACGGTGCTTGGGGTTTGGGTGTTCTCTTCATCTGGCTCCAACCCTGACTCCCGGTGCCACAAGAGCATGGTTAGCCGCTCAGGAAAAGCACATGTATGCAACCTGAACCGCCCAGGGTGCGGGCCCCTGCAGGAAGTCCACGGCCTGGGTCCAGGGCCAGCCTGGACTTCTGAGTCTGTCTGTGGAGAGCTACGGGGCCACCTCGGTCCTGGCTGTCTCCTGTCACCTCTTGCCCTGGGCTTCTCTGCCTGTCCCTCTGCATCACAGAACCCGTTGCTCTCCCAGGATCATCGAGGCCCGGATCAAGCCCATCCGCCATTCCCCATAGCACGTGTTCCACACGGGCCTGGGCTCCCAGATAACAGACAGAATCCCCACCCCCAGGAGGGGACCAGACCCTGCTCTGCAGACACCCTCTCCTCTGTTCTGCCCTGCCTCCGGCCACCAGCACATAGAGTCCCACTGCAGCCCCCTGCACAGGATGCCCTTTGCACAGGTCCCCTCTCCAGAGTCCGGGCCTCCCTTCCCTCCCAGGGCCTCACTGCTACAGAAAACGCAGTTAGGGTCACTTCACCTGGAGCCCCAAAGCAGGCGGGCTGAGGCGCTGTGGGATGGACCAGCAGACTCGGGGGCGTCCGAGAAGCTGGCCTGAGGCCCCGGGACTCTGCCTGGCAGGCTGCTCAGCCCCAGCCTCCAGGAGGGGACAAGTAAGTGGGTAGAACTCTCTTCCAGCAGCTGCCCGAATCCTTGGCCGGTCAAAGCGCTTCTCCCAAGGCAAACACACACTTCTTGCCCCAAACACCAGTTTGCATGAGGAAGCAGCACCTTTCATGTCCAGTTAGAAGTAACTGTATTTGGGTGGTTTCGTCAATGTTCCTGAGCCAGAGTCATCTCTCAGAGACAGAACAGGGCTACTGAGAATGGAAACTGAGGGAGACAGTGAGTTTCGGGGGACGGCCTCAGTAAGACCACAGGCCCACATGGGTGTTCAAATGTGCCGTACACACTTACCCCTTTCCCCACAGGGCTTACCCTCCTGCTCACCGAAGCCACGCTTTCACGTGGCCTGCTCCCTCCTGGGACCCATGAGCCCTCCACCCTCACCCACAAGCTCTCCTTTGGGGGAACTGAGGGAGCACGGCCCATATCCTGGGCCCACATGGCCCTGGGGCCCCACTCATGGATGAAGGTGCCTGGTTGCACCAGAGCATTACCTGCCCTGGGTGCCGGACGCGTCCCTCCACCTTCTCGGAGACCGCCCTTGGCCCACACCATTATCCGCCCCCCTCTGCGGCTCATTCCAACAGCAAGAAGACATGGCATAGTGTGGCAGTCTGTGGAAATGCAGGAACCATGGACTCAAGCTGTGCATACTCTGCATGATTATCATCATGTAACAACACGGAGCATTGACGTAGTCAGAATTATTTGGTCAATCGGTTACAAGTTAATTCTCACTTTCCAAAGTAGTTGGTCAGTAGATGATATCTAAAACCCCAAAGTCAAGAAAGAGTAGTATCCAAAATACACAGGAATGTGGAGGTTGTTAAAATCAAATGCTAATGGAGACCAGTCTTCAAGGTTCCCTGAGCAAACAGTACAAGTTTAGTCATGCAGGGAAAGCTTGATTTCACTTATTTTGCAAGACTGACTGGACCTGGGTCATCCCTCAATTGTGCCTCTGAACATCACAAGCAAAACCTGAACTGCTTCCCAAGGTTGGTATGAGGTAATCACTGACCAGTTCCATATAACTTGAGAACATTCTAGCATTATGACCAGTCCCTGGGAAGAATACAGTCACCGACTTCTCCCCATATGGGCTGCTTTATGACCATCTACCCCTGAGCCTCCTTCCATGCTCTGGTGTGAATGCTCCTGATTTGCAAACTGCCTTTTTGGTGTGTGCACAATAAACTTTTACTAATTGCTACTGTGGTGATTCGCTGGTTTTACTTCTGTTATTTCTGAATTTTCAACAGAGGTAAATACCAACTGAAATACTAGAAATAACTGAAAAGGGATGGCTCCAGGGAAGGAGACTCAGGGATGGGGACACAGGAGAGGAAAGTGCTTTTGAACCTGGTGACTCTCCTAAACGCAATTAACTTAATGAAGACATGAGTCAGGGTAGTAGAGAGAAGAGCCTGGCGCATGGACCTGTGAAGGAAGCAGATGAGCAAAAGGCGCTGGTGGATGGTAAGTTGCAGGGAAGTTGCACGTGGACCAAATGCACCTGTTACATATTTGTTCCATTCCGAAAGCATTTCATCTCATCAGTTTAAAATGGCGGTTCTCAGATGGGGAAGGGAGACACTCAGGGCGTCTCAGGGCTCGCCTAAGGCATTCTGAGAAAACAGGCGGGCGATGGGTCTCTTGAACCAGCTTGGTGGTCACTGCAGGAAATGATGGGTTATATATGCCATTTCCAGATGCCCATCCAGACTTGAAAATCTGCCCCAAGCCAAGAATGCGGTGGCTGCCAACCACAGAAAGGTGATGATTCTGTACCATTTTAGTAATAATAACATTTCATTTCTACTAAGGATTCTTCAAGATCTACGAACACACAAGTTAGCCATTTCATGCTAATACTTTCTTATAAACTGAAAGACAGTATCATCTGCAATAATGTCGTTCCTGTTAAGCTTTGACCACCATCTGCCACGGACCCTTATTCATCTCCTAGTTTTGTTTTTTAATAAATGTTTAGTTTTGGAGTGGCTTCATATTTACAGAAGAGTCGCAAAGGCGGTGCACCCCTCCCCTGGCTTCCCCCATTGGTAATGTGCCATGTAACTGCCGTGCACCCGTCAATACAGATGGGGCAGTGGAACTACTAACTAAACTCCAAACTTTACTCTGGGCTCTCCAGTTTTTCTACTAGTGTTCTTTTTTGTTCCAGGATCCCACACTGCATTTGCCATCCCTGCTTTTCATTTTTTTTATTTTAGCTTTAGTCACGAAGCATCAAATGCTTGGCTCTATCTTCAATTTTAGCAAGACCTAGTAAATCAGTCATGTGGCAAAAGTAAGACAAGAGGTAAAGTCGAAGTCCTTTATATATCGGAAAATAAATGTTACTCGTGCAGTTCTGTCTGCACTTTCCTTTCCTAAAAGACCCTGCAGCAGTGGGAAGCAATCGTGTGTTGCAGGGCCCTCAGCTGCAAAGGGGCATACACTACATCTCTTGCTTGCCCCTTGTCTACCCCTCAACTAGTTGGGGTTCTCCAGAGAAGCAGAACCAACAGGGTGTGTGCACATGGGGAGGGAGGTTTTTGATAAAGAGAGGCTCATGCAAGTCCAGAGGCCACCAAGCCCCAAATCTGCAGGGTGGCCAGCAGGCAGAGACCCAGGGGAGACCTGATGTTGCGGTCCAAGTCCTGAGGCTCTCTGCTGCGGACTTCCCTCTTCGTTTGAGGAGTTCAGTCTCTTGTTCAATTCAGTCCTTCAACTGTTTAGATGAGGCCTGCCACATTAAAGAGGGCAATCTGCTTTCCTCAAAGTCCACCAACTTCAATGTTAACCTCCTCCCAAAACATCCTCACAGAAACATTCAGAATAACGTTTGACCACATGTCTTGGCACAGTGGCCCACCCAATTTGACATATAAAATTAACACACATCACAACCTCTTCTTTTTTCCTCTGTGGTGTCCCACAAAAGGCTCCAGAAAAGTGGGAGGGAGTCAAACACTGGCCTGCAAGAATGGCCAATGAAAACGCACTGGTTTGCACTCTGTAGGGGAGATTCAATATGCATGTGCGTAAGTTCAGCTTGTTGCTTGTTTTGACCAGGAAGCTTTCTGGTGTGCATTGGAATAAAGGGTGTGGGGGCTGTAAAAGTGAGATTCTGTCATGTATCCTTCAGGAAAGATGCATAAGAAGTGGTTCTGGCTCTGACCCTGGGGCACCTGACATGCATGAAGGGCTTTCCTGGAAAGGCTAGTCCATCTCCAAAGTCAAGACAGTGAGCCAAAAACAGACACTATCATGTCTCAGATCCCTGGTGATCCTGGGGATCAGAAGGAAATGCAAGGGCGACCTGGCTGTGTGGGTCAAAGCACAGAGGCTCTGCTGGAAGAAACCCCCAAGGCCCATTGGCTGCCACCTGCTGAAGCAGGGGTGAGTGCAGGATGGAAGCATGGGAGAATGCACCTGACATGATTTCCATGCGGAGACGCACCTCCAAACTCAAGTGGAGGAAGGAACCAAAGCACAGGTGAACATAGGGCGCAGCATCCCTGCTCTGCACAGGTGCCCACAGAGTGTCCTGGACCTTGATTTCTAGACCCGGAAGCAAGTGGAGACTCCTACCAAAGGAGCTATTAACTTTCTTTTATTTCCAGTAAATTCCAGCCAAAACCAGAGGTTACCCTGTGCAGTTTGAAATACAGACATACAGGAGGAGTAAAGTAGGAACATTGCATAGCAGGTGGAAAATTTGTAGAGCTCCAACATTCTCCAGCATTTTAGAACAAGGGGGCAGATCCTATGGAAGATTTAGGTTCCCCTGATAGAAATGCCCTCTTAGTTGGGCAAATGCAGATTTTCAAATACGCTGCAGAGCCCTTGAGGTCATGCATGACTCATGCATAGATCCACCAGACTGGAGAGAGGTTGCTGCATTGCCCACCTCCACTCGCTACTGACCACAAGTGATGTCTGGGAAGACCTTGCCCCATAAGGCCTGGCACCATGTCAGAGCCTGATCATTCTGGGGTCCCTTCAGAAGTTGCTCATTAAATGCTCCCCATAGGGATGCACTGAGCTGGATGACGGGGCTCTGAGACAAGGTCCTACAAATGAAGCCCTCCTCTACGGTGCTGGCATGACTCGTGAGTCCGTTCAATGCAGAGGGAGCCCAGTGTAAGTGATGGACTTGAGTGAATACTAGCGTATCAACATTGGCTTACTAATTACAGCAAATGGAATCCACATGAATGCAAAATGTTAGTAATAGAAGAAACTGGGTCTGTGGAACTCTATGAAGTATCTGCTCAATTATTCTATAAATCTAAAACTCTACTGAGAAGACTGTCAGAATCTGCTGATGGCAAGAAGGTTGGGAGAGCATGACACATATGTATAAACAGCTCGTATGCACAGAATATTTCTGGGAAGGTTTCTGGGTGTCTGAGGGCAGCGCTGGGAAAGACACTTAATTATCTACCTTTTCATTTCCTTTGAATTGTGTACGACATGCATACATTACCTACTCAACAATAAATAAAATAAAATTCAGTAACACGAGAATAAAGGAGCTAAAATAAAACTATTCCATAACTTAAGTAGAAGCAAAGTTCTGGGAAGAAAGAGAAGCAGAAGCAGACAAATCTAACTGAAGAAAGAGGCGAACCACACACCCAAACCTTAGATGCGCTTGGGTGGTTTCTGTTTTTATCTTGGCCCAAATAGCCCTTCAAATGTTGGTAAATTCCAGATGAAAGTCCAGATGTTCAACTTCTGAGCAACAACACGGTGGTCATACAGTAATCACTGGCTCACATGGGACACCTGGCTAGAGCCAAAGACACAGCAGTGGTCTCTATGTTTCCTCAAAATGAGTCTCTCCTCTCGCTCACAGATGTTTCCAGCCTGTGGATGTAGTTGGCTCTTTCGCTCAGTCAACTCTTCACATGAGAGATACCCAACAGAGGCAAAGATGCCATATTGCCCCCATGGATTGCCCCAATCCACAGATTTCTAAACAAATCTAGAGGACAAAAAAGCTGAAAAAAATCCAACAAGGCTGTTCACAAGAACTTGCTGGTTAATTAACAGACCAGGGTTGCAGCGCGAGGGTGGGAACAGTGGAGAGATGGTTATTGTGTTGGTGTTTTCTGATTTAATAAGGAAAAAATCCTGAACTCCTATTAATGGAGCATGTTATTTTAGGGCAACAAGGTGACACGGGGCCAAAGTTTCTGGCTCTTTCTCCTTGGCAGTTTTTAAAATGTTGTTGAACATGTCGCTTTGGGGGTTCACTAGCTGTTTCTTCTCTTCATCAGACTGAAATGCTGTAACGACTTTAACAGCATTCTAAATTTCTGGCAAGGAGCTACAGGACCAAGAACCACTAGTGTCCTCTGCTTAGAGCCCCCTTGAAAGGTCAAGTGCTCTCGAGCTTTGTGGAAGTGGCACAAAAGTAACATTTTAAGTTTTGAGGATGTAATTCACTCCCGGGAGAGGGAAGGGGCCAGGCGGGCACTCCCGAGGCGTGGTGCCTCCAGCTCTGTCTCAGAATGTCCCTGCAAAGCTCTTTCTTGGGCTAACTCTTTCTGTTTCTCTCTGTTTAGCAGGTGTGTAGTCAGTTAGCTTCTGATTTTATTAGTGGAACTGAACTCATTGTAACCATAGCCAGAGATGCTAACAGGCACTATAGACAGTGGGATGCTTTGAAGGTCCCACCTGATTCAGGGGGCAGGGTGAGGAGATTAAGCCCAGGGAGGTATAAATGCCCCACAGGGCAGCATGCTAATGCCCTTGTGCATGAGGATTTCCTGGGGCATAAGTTGTAGGTGCCCTGCTAGATCTAGTGAGTCCGGCGTTCTGGGATGGGAACCAGGAATGTGCCATGATTCCAGGCAGATCCGGCAACAACTACAGTTGGGGGAAACATAAGCATGGCTGAGGACAGGAATGATCCGTCCTTGTAGCCTGTATCAAAGGACTGGTGGGTAGTCTGGGGTAATCGCTGGAGAACGGGTCAAGGGTTCCTACATGTCTGTTCCTCCAAAGGCTCTGGAATCTACCTGGATCTCTACTGCAGCCTGACAAGGGAAGTTTCAGAAAGTCAGGATATGGGACCTTACGGGATACTTTGCCATCGCAGTAATTACTGAGAGTAAAAACAGTTAAAGGATTGCACCAGGCAGCACGTCCTGTTCCCTCCCTGATGAGTGAGCCCGTGGAGACGATGCCCTGTAGCCCTCCTCATTCACCAGAGCCAGCGCCCACACTGGCCACAGCTGCCTCTGGGCACCGTGTCTCTCTGGCACTCTCTGGGGCTGCCTCCCTCAGTCCGGAATGCTCATGGGGCAGCCCTCCGCCAAAGAGGGTTGGGGGCTGGTGCATAAGCACCCCAGCTTCCTTGTCCCTGGTGGGGCGATCCTGAGTTCACCTGAGGAGCCCCAGTGGAGATGAGGCTGGGTCCTCGCCCCTTCACTGGCTTTTCCTTCCACTTTCCCCTGATGAAGGATTCTTCATCCTCTGCTCCCGATGAATTGTTTGGTGTGGTTTTTACGAATTAAGGGTAAGCAAGCAAACAAAAGTTATCACATCAGAATGGAATAAATCCACATGAACTGATCAGTTGTAAATTATTCGAAACATAGACTAGCAGAAAATCATGCAATAATAGAAATGCAAATCCAGGGGTGGCAACTGGCCGCTCGTGCTGAGCCTATTGGCCGCGAAGCTAACATTCCACCTTTTAGTCTGGGGAAGTGACAGGTCTGGCATGATTCAGAAGAAGGAGATGACCTGGACACCTGGGTGGCTCGGTCGGTCGAGCGTCTGACTCTTGGTTTTGGCTCAGGTCGTGACCTCAGAGCCCCGCGTCAGGCTCTGCGCTCAGCATGGAGTCTGCTTGAGATTCTCTTTCCCTCCCTCTCTCTCTGCCTCTCCCCCTCCCCCGACTCTTGCATGCTCTCTCTCTAATAAATAAAAAAAAAAAAATCTTAAAAAAAGAAAAAGGATATGACGTCTGAAATCAAAGAAGGAAGGAGAACTACGCTCAGGAGTGCAGATAACATAAGGCAAGTGACGGCGTGTGCTCGTGGCCATAGCGACCATGTGTGGCTGTGGCTATGAGGAATTAGATTTTATGCATAAAAATGTTAGAAATGGTTCATATTCTCATAGTGAACAGGACACATTACCTTACACCTCACCCACAAATATTAACTCAAGATGGATCATGGACTCAACTATAAAAAAAAGAAAACTACAAAACTTAGGAAAACTAGAACATCTTCAGGATCTCCTGCTAGTCAAAGAGCTCCTAGACATGACACCAAAGGCATCATCCACATAAGGACAAAGTCGATAAAGGGGGCTTCATCAAAATTAGAAAATTTATTAATTTTCTAATGCGAGGAGGATAAAGACACAAGCTAGCAACTAAGAAAAACTAATTGCAAACCATACATGCATCTGACAAGGAACGTGTATCTAGTATGTGAGGAACTCTTAAAACCCAACAATAAAGAAGTAATTCCAATTAGAAAATTGGTCCAAAAAAAAAAGAAAAAGGAAAATGGGAAAAATACATAACACATCTCACCAAAGAGGAGGTACAGATAGCAAAATACACCCATGGAAAGATGCTCCACATTATCCACCAGGGAAACATTAAGCCATGATCACCACACACCTGTCAGAGTGGCTAAAATAGAAAACAGTGACAACACCGAATGCTCAGGGGCACAGAGGGAGTGGACGCCTCCTGCACGGCTGGGAAGGAGGAACACAGAATGCTCCAGCCAGCCTAGAAAACAGTTTGGCAGTTCTTTCTAAAACTGAACGTGCAATTAACATACAGCCCAGTAATTACACTCGGGAGCGTTTATTCCAGAGGTTACTGACTCTTAATACACACTAAGTAACAGGAGAAAAAAATTTTTAAATGATTATGAAAGCCAGAGATTCACCAAATAATTGGCTACTTAATAATCACAAACACAGTTTTTAAGTCTCAGAAAGGTTTTTAATTTCACCCTCAAAACTTAAGGAAACTTTGTCTTCAAAGCCTGAAATTGTTTCTACTATTGGATTCTAGATGGATCTCTTCAGTATCGGCCTGGGCACTCTGCTAAGGGGGTTTGAGGCAGCGTGGTGTCTGCACACCAGGACTTCCTCCACCAATTCCTCTCTGGTTCCAGGGGAGGCGCACAGGATGGAGGGACGTGTGGGTTTCAGACAGCAGCAGGGCTGGCCTGTAGGACTGCTGTGCTAGGGTATAGCTGGGAACTGCCCAGAATCCAGAGGGTGGAGGGGACTATGAGCAAGCGGTGGTTTAACCCTGGGTGAAGAAGTGAATAGAAATGAGAGAGACCCTCCCCGTGCGGGTAAGGGGGTGGACTGCGCACGCAGCCCTGGGGCCAGGCCCATGGCGGGGGTGGGGAGGGCACCCCCCACAGTGTCCATGGTCCCCCCACCTCTCAGCTTCACCCACAGCATTCAGAAAATGGAGATCACAAGCCTCGCGACTCTGTCTTGCGGCAAGAAATGACACCAACTAGGGCAAGTAAATACGTGTGCTGAGGCTCCCAGCACACCCAGGAATGACATGTGGGACGCAGAGGATCCTAAAGAGCTAGGATGGCAGCAAGAGATCGCAGACAGTAAAAAAGGTGAAAAGGCATTATCTACTAATCCAGAAAATGGAAAGGGAGGAGGGTTATGAAGCATGTCCTCTGCTCCATGGAGCTGCTCAGCTGCTCTCCTCAGCAGAAATAAAAGCTCTTTGAAAAGGCAATGATTTCATTTAAATGAATGAAAACATTCATTTAAAATGTCTTGCAATTATTGACACTCTCATTAGATCTTGGCAGGAGCAGGGTCCCCTTGCCTCCCATGTGGGCCTGCCACGGGAAGAGTCCCATTGATTAGGAGGGGAAATAAGATGAGAGTCCCAGGACACTGGGCTTGAAACACACGTGAGGTGAAGTTGACTGTCCCAGGATTGAGGAAGCTCGGAGCAGTATCGTCCACCTCACTGGCTTGCATCCTCTCTCTCTGTCTCTCCCCCGCTTCCCCCATTCCCCCCATACACTTGAGCTCAGCTGGGCAGCCGGCCAAATGATTCATATTAAATTCTAGCTATATTCAGCACAAAAGTCATCTAACATCAGAGGATCAAAGTTATATCAACCAACAAGCACTGGGGAATTGATAAGCAGCTAAAATTAGGTCATCGTATAGCAGCGGCTTTTGATGGATGAAGTGAAATTTAGCCGCAGGTTTGCTATTTAAAGATCTGTTACAGATCTCTCTTCCTGTAGCTGCAATGAACTTGCAATAGAGTATCAGGCCTCTGATGAAATGTTTAATCATCCATGTTTGTGGCTGACTGTGGCAGAAATTTACAGGTTCCTTAAGAGAAGGTGCAGTTCTCAGGTTGAGCTGCGTAAATAAATGCATTTTAATTCCCGAGTCCAGAACCTAACAGAGGCTATTTCTCCCTCCTCCAGGCGAATTCTGCAACGTCATTTTAATCACTTTTAAAAGCATTCTGTCAAACACTTCAGCCTGCAAAGCCCGACCTGGCTCAGTGTTTCAAAATTCTTCATCTACTTAGAGCAAGCACAATGCTCAATTGCCTGGGCTTCCTCAACCTGCCTCGGTGGCCTCGTTTCTTTCCTCTGACACTTTATTTTTATTTATTTATTTTTTTGTCAAAATGGAACCTTTAAAAATTTTTTATTATTGTTGTTAGTTTCAGGGGTAGAATTTAGTGATTCATCAGTTGCATATAACACCCAGTGCTCATTACATCATGTGCCCTCCTTAACACCCATCACCCAGTTACCCCACCCCCCTACCTACCTCCTTTCCGGCAACCCTCAGTTTGTTTCCTAAGTTAAGAGTCTCCTTGGGCGCCTGGGTGGCTCAGCCGTTTAGCGTCTGCCTTTGGCTCAGGTCATGATCCCAGGGTCCTGGGATGGAGCCCCACATCGGGCTCCTTGCTCAGCAGGGAAGCCTGCTTCTCCCTCTCCCACTCCCCCTGCTTGTGTTCCCTCTCTCGCTGTCTCTCTCTCTCTCTCTCTGTCAAAAAATAAATAAAAATCTTTTTAAAAAAAAAAGAGTCCTCTATGGTTAGTCTCCCTCTGTTTTCGTCTTATTTTATTTTTCCTTCCCTTCCCCTATGCTCATCTGTTTTGTTTCTTAAAGTCCACATACGAGAGAAATCATATGGTATTTGTCTTTCTCTGACTGACTTATTTCACTTAGCATAATACCCTCTAGTTCCATCCACATCATTGCAAATGGCATTCTTTCTGACCGCTGAGTAATATTCCACTGTATATATATACCACCTCTTCTTTATCCATTCATCTGTAGACGGACAACTGGGTTCTTTCCATAGTTTGGCTATTGTGGACATTGCTGCTATAAACACTGTATTCTTTGGATACATACCTAGTAGTGTACTTGCTGGGTCATAGGGTAGCTCTATTTTTAACTTTTTGAGGAACCTCCATACTGTTTTCCAGAGTGGCTGCACCAGCTTGCATTCCCACCAACAGTGTAAGAGGGTTCCCCTTTCTCTGCGACCTTGCCAACACTTACTGTTTCCTGAGTTGTTAATTTAAGCCATCCTGACCAATGTGGGTGGTATTTCATTGTGGTTTTGATTTGTATTTCCTTGATGCCGAGTGATGTTGAGCATTTTTTCATGTGTCTGTTGGCCATTTGTATGTCTTCTTTGGAGAAATGTCTGTTCATGTCGTCTGCCCATTTCTTGATTGGAGTATTTGTTCTTTGGGTGTTGAGTCTGATAAGTTCTTTATAGATTTTGCATACTAGCCCTTTATCTGATATATCATTTGCAAATATCTTCTCCCAATGTGTAGGTTGCCTTTTAGTTTTGTCAACTGTTTCCTTTGCTGTGCAAAGGCTTTTTATTCTGATGAAGTTCCAATAGTTCATTTTTTGCTTTTGTTTCCCTTGCCTTTGGAGATGTGTCTAGAAAGAAGTCACTGTGGCCGAGGTCAAAGAGGTTGCTGGCTGCTTTCTCCTCTAGGATTTTGATGGACTCCTGTTTCACATTTAGGTCTTTCATCCATTTTGAGTCTATTTTTGTGTGTGGTGTAAGGAAATGGTCCAGTTTCATTCTTCTGCATGTGGCTGTCCAATTTTCCCAACACCATTTGTTGAAGAGACTGTCTTTTTTCCATTGGACATTCTTTCCTGCTTTGTCAAAGATTAGTTGACCATAGAGTTGAGGGTTCGTTTCTGGGTTCTCTATTCTGCTCCATTGATCTATGTGTCTGTTTTTGTGCCAGTACCATATTGTCTTGATGATGACAGCTTTGTAATAGAGCTTAAAATCCGGAACTGTGATGCCTCCAGCTTTCATTTTCTTTTTTAACATTACTTTAGCTATTCGGGGTCTTTTCTCGTTCCATACAAATTTTAAGATTGTTTGTTTTAGCTCTGTGAAAAATGCTCGATGGTATTTTTGAAAGGGATTGCACTGAATGTGTAGATTGCTTTGGGTAGTATAGACACTTTAATAATATTTGTTCTTCCAATCCATGAGCATGGAATGTTTTTCCATTTCTTTGTGTCTTCCTCAATTTCTTTCATGACTGTTCTATAATTTTCAGAGTACAGATCCTTCACCTCTTTGGTTAGGTTTAGTTCTAGGTATCCTCTGGTTTTTGGTGCAATTGTAAATGGGATTCCTTGATTTCTCTTTCTTCTGCTTCATTGTTGGTGTATAGAAATGCAACTGACTTCTGTGCATTGATTTTATATCCTGTGACTTTGCTGGTATTTTTGAAAGGGATTGCACTGAATGTGTAGATTGCTTTGGGTAGTATAGACACTTTAATAATATTTGTTCTTCCAATTCCTGTATCAGTTCTAGCAATTTTTTGATGGAGTCTTTTGGGTTTTCTATGTAGAGTATCATGTCATCTATGAAGAGTGAAAGTTTGACTTCTTCTTTGCCAATTTGGATGCCTTTTATTTCTTTTTGATTTCCCTGCCACTTTAGAATCACACATGCCTTCCAGAATGGGGCACATTCCTCTCTTCGTTGTTTGGTTTCCAAGGATTCGGGCTGGGGACCGTGTTGTGTGGGGTCTGGGTGCCTGTGGCTGCACCCCCAGCCTGCACGGGTCTGGATCCTGCCCCCAGGGCCGAGTTGGAGCTGCAGGAATCTGCAAGGTTTGGGTCAGAGGTCGGTCCCAGCTCCCAGGGGCAGCCACAGCACCAGGCACACCCAGCCCCACCAGCAGTGCCCAGGGACTGCTGAGCCTCCCCCTTATGGGCTCCAAAGGTAAAGACTGAAGAGTCGCAGTTGGGAAGGGGTGCGGGGTGGGGGGCTTCCGTGGGCTCATGTGATCACAGGGAGGCAAATGGGCCTTGAACTTTGGAAAGGCCAAGGACAGAGCCCCGCTCATGATGGAGACGGGTTCCAGCCAGGCGTGGTGGGCCCTGGTGCTGCCCCTCCCTCACTCCAGGGAAGGAGATCCTCCTCTTCTGGGCCCCAGGAGAGCCAGGTGTGAGTAAGGCTTGGGAAACAAGGGTGCCTGGGCTAGGGCCCCCCCTCTCTCTGGGGCTTGTGCAGCCTGGATTCTCTAGCATGCCACGGAGGGGACTGGTGCCAGGATGGGCTGGAAGATGGTCCCAGGGAGCCGGCAGGGCTTGGGGCCAGCCGTGGGACAGCAGAGGTCAAGGAGCAACCCTTCTGGACCTGCCCAGTCACCCCTTCCCACCTCTTCCCTGCTGACTAATCACCCAAGGCCATGATTACCCTGTCATCCCAGAAATACCACCATGCCTGGCAATGGCTTTTCATATGCAAATTTCATGCCACTTGCTTCCCATTCTAACCAAACATTTGTACTGGCTTTGTTGGGAAGATAAACTCTCTGGGGGAGGCCTGCTGCTATTTTATTAAGCTGGTGCCTTAAATGGGGCAGCTTCTGAAATCCTACAGCTGTTCTCTAGAGCCCCTGGAGATAGCAGGAGGGGATGTGTGGAGGCCCCTTCATGGTTTCTTGTGATGCGGCGGGAGCTCACGTAGAGGAGCCCAGCTGACAGCCGGGAGCCTGCCATTCGCAACATGAACCACTGGATGTGTACCTCAAAGTGCTTGTTCCTGGCTATGTTTCTATATCGGATTTAGTCTGGGCTCCCCGAGAAGCCACCCTTGGAAAACATTCCCATGCTTGAAGCATATTAGGAGGGTTAGTCCCAGAGCTGGGGCGGGGGCCAAGGGGGAGACAGGGAAATGAGATGGGTCAGGAAAGGCAGAAAGAAAGCCCGTTGTTATAGTTGCTGCTGGGGTAACTCAGCCTAATCCCAGTCAGGACCCCAGGTGCCAGGGTGGGACATGGAAGGAAGTCCCCAGGGAGTGTAAGCTGCTCTGGGCCCCTGGTGGGAGGCTCCTGGGGGTCGGGGGGCATGACCTGCAGGCGTCCTGGGCACTGAAGAGTCCGGCCAAGCGTCCCGCCCCTGCTGGAGATGCAGGTGCTGGAGGCTGGGAGGTAGCAGGAACGCGCTGCCTAGGGGGAGTGGGGGGGGGGGGCTTGCTGGCAGCCCTAGCGATTCCATCCAAGAGTTCATCTTCAAAAGTGCTTTTCCAAAGCTCCGATCTGAGCCCCAGGTCAGGGGAGGTGGGACCCTTCTATTCGTGTTCACAGTCTCGGTCGCGTGCACCTTTCCACACAGCAGGTGCTAAGGTCATCCCATGGGAGATGGCGTGCCCATGTATGGGCCCTTCAAGCCGAGGGCCTATTCCTTGAGGCCAGTAAGCTGCCACCCTGTAAATTACACCAGGGGTCATTATTAATCACCTTCATCTACCATTTGGATTGTATCACGATGGCACTGTAAGTCACGGCGGCAGATTCTATCTTCCACAGGGAGTCACACCTGAGGGGATAACCCACTCACCAGCTCTCCTTGGAGTGTGACACCAGTTTCCCCTCGAGAGGTGTGATCTAGACTCTCTTCTGGGGTGGACTATTGAAGCCCTAACTCCCAGGACCTCAGAATGTGACTGTGTTTGGAGACGGGGTCTTCAAATAAGTAATTAAATTTAAATGAGGTTGTTATGGGGAGCCTTAATCCAAGGCGACCGGTGTCCTTACGAGGAAAGGAAATTGGCACAGAGGTACAGGTGGAGGAAAGACCATGTGAGAACACAGGGTGCAGACAGCCGTCTACGTGCCCACAGAAGGCTCAGAAGCAGCTAGCCCTGCTCACACCTTGTTCCTGGACTTCGGACTCCAGGCTGTGAGGCGGTGAATGTCTGTTGTCCAAGCTGCAGTCTGGGGCACTTTGTTTTGGCAGCACCAGCAAACTCTTTAGCCTGGGCGGACTTTGTCCCTGCCTTACCAACAGAAGGCGGTGCACGTGACACTGTGTGACAGCAGGGCCTGGGTCGGCTTCCTGTCTCTCCCAGATACTTGCCCTCCGCACCCAGCCGCCATGCTGTGCGGGGCCCCAGCCGGCCAACACGGGGAGACGGTGGGGGGAAAGCTCTGAGACCCCAGCCAACAGCTGACAGCCATCACCAGACACATGGGGGAGTGGGGCTTCAGGGGACCCCGGGCCCCAGACTCAGGGTCCCTTCAGTGGAGGTCCCAGGCATGGTGGAGCAGAGGCAAACCACCCCTCTTCACTTTGTCTGAATTCCCAGTCTACCCAACCCATGAGAGTAATAATGAGCTGCACCATGATGCTGTATTTCTGGGTGACGGCAACAGCCTTGAACAGAAGCTAGTGTTGATCCTCAGTTTACCAAAGGAAAAAACCAATGAAGATAAAGTCAATGACTTTTCAGGGCCACATAGCTGGAAAATGGTGGATGTGGGCAAGTGACTTCCCTGTGATGAATAGTTATCAAGAGTGTATTACAGGGACCGAAACACGCCCAGCTATTGGCCTGGGGGAGGCCTCCTCGAATGTGCACACAGGGTGTCTGCCCGCCACAAGGACTCCCCCCTGCCAAAGACTGTGTAAGCAAATCTGTTGGACGAATTCCAAGGAGTGGCATATTTATTGAAAACATTTCCCCCCCAGAGAGATGGCCGAACTGATGTTCCACCGACAGCATCGGACCCCCGTGCCAGCCCAGTCTTGGCAACGTTATGGGGTTTCTGATAATTGGCAATGCTTTTAGTCCTTCCACAATTATCTTTGAAACCTGATATAATATACTTAAATCAGTATATGCTGAATTATAACTTTGAAGCTTTATCTGTTGTCCTCATGCTGGGAGAGGCGAGGAAAGCAGCATAATTATACCGGTTTCCTTTTTCTTGCTCTCTCTGCATCTCCAAATTCTTGCTAATTATATAATTATCTCTAAATTGTCATGCTGGAGCGTTTGCATCCTGCTCCCTATCTGGAGTTTCCATACACGCGCGCTGCCTGCGCTTCTATATTTAAGCGGACTCGGTGCCCGCCGCCAGGTCTCCAATCCTAGCTCCCGAGCTGGGCGGCTGGCGCTGGGTCCACCTCCAGTTGCCTGTCGGCAGGGCTCCCGGGGCCACATCTGCTGAGCCCTTATTTGTTGGTTGTTTTCTTGCTCCTGACTAGTTGGCAGCCTTTGTAGTATTGCATCTCACCCTCGGGTGTTTCCTACAAAGGACACATCTCTTTCTTACCTTTGACTTTCATGGAGATGCACGGGCTCAATATTTTCTTTGGCTTTTAGCCATTTTGAGTGTGTGTTGTTTACCTGTACTGGGTTTATAAGCCCAGGTCCTTTGCAGGGTCTCTTTTGATTATTACTAGCAGCTACGTGGGTGCCGCTCGTCGTGGACCAGATGCAGGTGAGGAATGGTGCTGGGAAGGGATGGGCAGGGGAGCAGGAATGGCTGACACCTAGGTTCGGCCCCGTCACTGAGCAGCGTGCCCTGGGGCTGCTTTACCCGGACGGCTGGGGTTGCCAGTGCACCACAAAGCCTGAGCTGTCCACTGTGCAGACTGTCCTCGCCTCCCCGTCTCTCCATCCCGAAGTCCGGACACCAGAGGACAGCTGCGGTTGACCAGTCGACTCCGTGTCGAGGGAATCCCTTCTTCCAGAGGGGCCCTGGAGTAGACCGCAGGCACTCACCGGCCACCGTCTCCCGTGTCCTGTGCTGTTTCTTCTGCTGCTGCTAGAATGGCTTTGCTGAAAGCTCTCCAGGGGAAATCACGTCCTTGTTTCAGTTCTGCCAGCTACCACTTAAGGGTCACGGCTTGTCTCCTACAATAGAGCAGCTTTGCTAATTAAAAAAGATTAACCTTGGATAGAAACACAGCCTGAATGTATGCAAATTATATGAAACAGTGACTTGCACAGTGGGACAGAGGGAGCCTAAGGGACTTAAATCCTGTGAATAGCTACAAGATCAAGACAATCCCCAGGGCCGTTCCAGGGGGACGAGGCTACTGATGCCCAGGGTGCGGGGCCGTTCCACTGGGACGAGGTCACCGATGTCCAGGGTCCAGGGCCGTTCCACTGGGACGAGGTCACCGATGTCCAGGGTCCAGGGCCGTTCCACTGGGACGAGGCTACTGATGCCCAGGGTCCAGGGCCGTTCCAGGGGGACGAGGCTACTGATGCCCAGGGTGCAGGGCCGTTCCAGGGGGACGAGGTCACCGATGTCCAGGGTCCAGGGCCGGTCCACTGGGACGAGGCTACTGATGCCCATGGTCCAGGGCCGTTCCAGGGGGCCGAGGTCACCGATGTCCAGGGTCCAGGGCCGGTCCACTGGGACGAGGTCACCGATGTCCAGGGTCCAGGGCCGTTCCCCTGGGACGAGGCTACTGATGCCCATGGTCCAGGGCCGTTCCCCTGGGACGAGGCTACTGATGCCCAGGGTCCAGGGCTGTTCCACTGGGACGAGGCTACTGATGCCCATGGTCCAGGGCCATTCCCCTGGGACGAGGCTACTGATGCCCAGGGTCCAGGGCTGTTCCACTGGGACGAGGCTACTATGTCCAGGGTCCAGGGCCGTTCCACTGAGACGAGGCTACTGATGCCCAGTGTCCAAGGCATTTCTCTGGCTCTGGATGCACATTACCACCCCTGGGCCACTTGCAACCCCGTACAGATCACAGCAAGATCTTAGGGGTTGGGACTGTTGTTAGAAGGTTCCACAGCTTCCAGGGGATTTCAGTGATTGGCTCAGGTCTAGAGCCCTGGTCTAGACTGGAGTATGTGGCCTTTGGTTGGTGATCAGAGCCTGCTTTCTTCCTGAAGTAAATGTGAAAGTGAGTTCAGGTCAAGTCAAACACACTTGTCTCCTCGGGCCACAGGTGCCAACGAAAAGTAACAAATCAGAGGAAGCATCTACAGAGGCAGAGGGAGAGAGAAAATCCCAAGCAGACTCCCCCACTGAGTGTGGAGCCCGACCTGGGGCTCAATCTTATGATCTTGAGGTCATGACCGGAGCCGAAATCAAGAGTCGGACCCTTAACCACCTGAGCCACCCAGGCGCCCCAGTTGTAACTATTTTAAAGTGTACAATTCAGTGCCTTTTCATATATTTACAACGTTGGGCAACCATTACCACTATCTAACTTCAGAATATTTTCATCACTCCAAAAGGAAGCCCTGTGCCCTGTGCCCAGCCCTTCTGGCCTGTTGGTCGGGCTCTTGGCCTCACCCGGGTGACCTCAGGGGGGCCGTACACAACGCCGTGTGCTTATAGCTGCTGCTCTCCATCGGCTGGCCACCCTCTCCAGCAAACACTTGTTAGGCTAGTTGGCATTGTCCGGCCTCAGACCCTTAGATCCACCCCCCCCGTCCTCCTTACCTACCCACACCCACGTCAACGCCATGGACTCTGGTTGGTGGTGGTTTATCACTGTCCACTTGTTTGGCGGAGCGGTTGGTGGGGACACCCTGTCACCTGGTTTTGTTATCCATGGTGCCCATGGGACCCTGGGTTTCCTCTCTGATTGCTCTGTGTTTGAGTGGGGGGTGGGGAGTGGGGTGAAGGTTGGGGGAGAGCAGAGCCAGCTTTTATGAATTCTCTGTTGAGGCCCCTGAGCTGAGGAGTTTGGAGCTCACCTGGCACCTCTCCTAGGAAGTGATTTAAATCATTAAGAAAAGGTCAAGTTGTTTTCAAAAACTCTTTTTTTTTCTTAAGATTTTATATATTTATTTATTTTAGAGGGAAAGAGAGTATGGTCATGAACAGGCGGAGGAGCAGAGGGAGAGACACAAGCAGATTCCATGTCTGGAGCTGGGTGAGGGGCCTGATCCCAGGACCCTGAGATCATGACTTGAGCCAAAATCAAGAGTCAGATGCTCAACGGACTGAGTCACTCAGTTGCCCCAGAAAACCCCTTTTAAGAAGGAAAGGAAAAGGGGGCACCTGAGTGGCTCAGGTGTTTGAGCAGCTGACTCTGGATTTCAGTTCAGGTCATGGTCTCAGGGTCATGCGATTGAGCCTGGCCTTGGGCTCTGTGCTCAGCGGGGAGTCTGCTTCAAGATTCTCCCTCTCCTTCTGCCCCTCCCCCCCTCAAATAAATAAACAAATAAATCTTTAAAAAAAAAGGAAGGAAAGGAAAGTTATAATATGGCTTATAAATATTTGTTCCTAAAATGCTTAATTTTAAAGGCAATTTAATACTACCTGGAACTTTAATATATGTGCAAGTATTCAGTCTCCAATGATCTGAATAGATGTAGGTGTGTATGTGTGTATTCGTCTACAGCTTTCTGGAGCTCAAATGCAGGGTTTGAGAGTTGCCTTTTAAAGAATGTTATCTATCAAATATTAAATTCTGCTGTGAGTTCTGTCTTCCCTTGACTGTCAGGACAGAGCCAGACCTCGAGCTCCTGAGCTAGCCGGTGGATCGATTTCCATGTGCATACGGGGGTGCTGGGGTTCGAACCGGAGACAGTACATGCTTGGTCCCAACTCACAGGATGACACCAGGAGAGCGCAGACCAGGGCTCCGGGCAGGACGGCGGGTCAGGAACAAGCCCTGCCTCCCCACCCGCCTCCTACCCCCCGTTGACGGGACCACGAGATTGCCAGAAGAATGCAGGAACTCATGCTCATCTTGTGTTTAGAGTTCTCCTAAGATTGCCTTGCTTCTCTTTCCTGTCAGGCTGCATCTTACCTGCCCTTGGGCAGTCCTTCCACAAACCTTTCTGGTAATGAGCTTTCTTAGCTCAATTAAATTATGCCACATTCCCACAAGAGCTTTTGGAGGGAGTACAAATGGATTGGCTCCAAGCGCTGGATTGTCAAGCCTCACATTGCCCTCAAATTCTCAGGTGACCTACATTCTTCCTGCATTCCTGAAGTGTCACTGGGCAAAGAGCTGGGGAACTCCATACAGACTGGGCAGCTGGTGCAGCCCTTTGCAGATGTGACAACTCCAAAATCACCCCAAGGGCCAGTCAAGGGGTGTGCCCATGCTGCCCGAGCACAGAACAGACTGACAACACTATCTCAGAGACACTGCACTTCGAAGACCAGGAGTAAGAGCAGCACAGAGAATGAGGCAAAGCGCTCTCAAAAACAGTGAGGTTATTTTTACAGTACATATGTGGTTTTGGTGTTTACTTCTTCTTATATTTACTTCTATATGAATTGGAGTTATTTGTGGCAAATGAATATTTGTGGCAAATGAAAGAAACCTGTATCAGAGATTGATGACCACAGCCCAGAAAGGCAGATAAAGAAGTCACTCCTCACTAGGATGCAACAGGGTGGGGGTGGGGGGGGTTAGTCTACAAGCCTGATGGTGGTCTTATGCATTCACAAACATTTGCTGCCTACACACGTTTTGCTTATTCATGGAAAATCAGAGATCTGAGCAGGAAGTGTTTGTGAGTGGAATATACTGAAGTCTGTAAGATGGATGGATGTGGATGGATGAATGGATGGATGTGTGGTGGATGGATGGATGGATGGATGGATAGATGGATGGAAGGAAGGACTGACCAGTGATAAAGCAGATGTAGCAAAATATTAATTGCGTCATCTGGGTGGTGAGGATACTGGTGGTCCCTACAGCGTCCTTTCAATTTTTCTACACATTTGAGATTTTTCATAATGAAGTGTCAGAGAAATCCCGTGGCTGAGTGTACCTCACAGCTTTGACCTTCATAAACCCAAGGAGCTTGTTAAAAACAAACTCCTGCACCAGCCAGGCCCCCATCTGAGTTTCTGGGAGTGAAGCCCGAAGGACTGCATTTGCACAGCTCTGCTGCAGTTCTCGTGAACTGGGGGTGTTAAAGACCCTGCAGAGAAGTCTCCTGGGGAAAGCTCATCCTGACATAACCAGGCACAACCCTGCCTCTCTGCACATGAACCCACAGCAGCTGTCTCCAAAGAGTGGCTGCAGGTCTGACACCCTGGCTGCCGTGCTGGGGTGCAGATCACCAGCCTCCAGCCTCTGGAACAGCAGAAGCCCTCACCTCAAATATCTGATGGGGGGATGGTGCCCCGTAGCCACACGTGTAAACCAGCACAGTGAGCTGGCCCCAGGAAATATCCAGACAACGCTCACGCCCCCCACCCAGACCCTGTCGCTGACCCTCCAGAAAAGATGCACAAAGAGAGAAAATGCTGGTTTGGGTCTGTATTCAGGAATGCTAACCTGTGTGACACCAAAGGTCAGCGTTCTCATTTGCAAGGCCAGGAGCAAAATGAAAATATGGGGCCTGCTCTTCAAGGATTATTAAGAATTTCAGAATGGTAATAGCAGAGAATGAAAACCAGCCCTGGCTGCCTCCAAGCATGGGGCCCCAAAGCCAGCCCCGGGGATGTGTGTTATGGGAGCTGCCAGCCACTGAGCCAGTTACACAGGGCACATAAACGTTTTTGGTTTTGCAATCAATTATCTGGTCCAGAGTAACCACATATCCCCACTAAAATGTCCAGGAACATGTCTGTATTTCCTAATTAAGTTGCCAGCTCTATGGAAAGTGTATTTTTCATATGAAGTATGATGAATGGGTTATTTGTGCACCAAACACATAGCTACTGAGCACCGCGGATGCTTCTAGGTTCTGGAACAACAGTGAGAAGAAGCAGAGTCTCCCACGGAAGTTGACAGGGAAGGAAAGACACAGTCTGATAACCACAGGCCACTGTGTGAAGTACGGGGACAATGGGGGCCCAGGTGGGCACGAGGGGCCAGCACCGGGACCTTCCAACCATTTTGTGATTCCTGAGCTCTCTCACTGTTGCTGTTGTCACTGCTTTCATTTGATTTTGAAGAGGTTAATCCCTGCAGACAGTGTCCATCCCTGGGCTGTAGGATGGCCTGGATGTTTGAGCCAGTGTGGTCCCTCTGTGAGCCCTGTCCCTGTGCTTGAGCATGTGCCCCAGGGCCTGAGCCTGCCAGGCTACACGTCCCGGCTCCCTCAGGCCTCGGGAAGGACAGCCCTGCGGTGCCTGTTCTCCACTGGGTTCAAGGCTCTGAGGGCAGTGGGATCCAGATGCCCACAGTGAGGCTAGGGGGTCCCTGCTCCCATCTCGTCCCCTCTCTGCCTTACGTCCCTCGCACAACGGGGTGCTTCTGGAACCGTCTCTCACACGAACACCTTGCTCTCCAATCCTCATGTCAGGGTCCTTGTGAGGAAAGCCAGAAGCAGATGGTGTAGGAACATGACTCTGTGGAAAGGAATCGGGAAAGAGCCCAAGGAGGAGCCAGTGACACCAAAGGGAAAGCCGGGGGCATGATGCTGGAAGCCCCAAAGAAAGAGGTGGTCATCGGCGAGGGGTCATCAGTGAGGGGCCGGCAATGAGGGGTCAGGAGTGAGGGTCCAGCAGTGAGGGGCGACAGGGAGGGTCCACGTGATCCCTGCCTCAGGTTTATACTAAGAACACTGTATGATTGGCTAAAATGAAGAATGGTTTCCACTGGCCTTTTTCTCAGAAGAACCCAGATTCCACGAGGACGAGTACCCCATGCAGCAGGTAAGCATGGGGACTCCGCTTTGGTCACTCTGGCCCTGGGAGGTGTTACAGCCTCTCATACCGGGCATCTCCCATCTCCGAGCCCCAGATGATGAGACAGAGGTGTTGAGAAAGAGCCCCACCGCAGCCCTCAGCAGAGTGCCCACAAGTGGAACACGGATCATTTCTGTCACACCTACAACCTGCAATTCCAACCCCAAATGAGACGTTCTGCCCAGGACTCTGCAAATGTACCCATGATCTCGAGCCATAAATCTTTCCTTGGACTGGTTTTAATGGGGTGGGGGGAGGGGAGCGAAGGGGTGGGGGTGCGCTTCTAGCGCAGGTAGAGAAGGCTAGTTTTCGGATCCTTTTCTTGGTCCCCAGTGTGCCTTAGCCCCCTAATTAACGTCCATGCTGCCATTTCTCCCGCTTGCTCTCGGCCTAGAAACGACTTATCTTCACAGCACTCAAAAAGATCTCATTCAGCCCTTTCCCCTACTCATCAGGAACACTACAGAAGGCAAAGACGACTGGACGAACTTGGCTCCCTCAAAAACTTTAGGAATTTAAACCACATCAGCCAGGCATGGAAGATGCTCACGGGTGAGGAACGTGGTAGGCACGAAGAGGTCTAAATACCCAAAACACGTCCATAGAGGGGCCGAGAGCCCCCAGGAGACACACATGCAGATCCTCGAGCACACACATAAGCATAAATAGGTGCCCTGCTCGAATACAGCTAGCCAGCAAATATATGCAGGATTAGTGCTACCGCTGCTGGAAACCCAAAAGGGGAGGGCGGCTGGCTCTGCGCCGCCCACCAGGCAGTTGGGGTGCGGGGATGTGAGCCCGGGGGACGGTGCTGGATGCTTGGAGGCTGTGGGTGGCGTTAGGAAGGACACCTCACTCCTGTGCTAAGTGACATGTATTCTCTCTCTGTACCTGCTGCTCCTGGGAGGTGGGAGTTAGAACAACTCGGTAAGTGGGGTTGGGAAGACACAAGTGGACCACATGATTAACCCGAGGTCGGCGGCAGGCCTGGCATCTGGACCAGGTGACCTCCAGCTCTGACCATTGGCTTACCCCCACCCTCACAGAAAACAAAGAAGGAAATCATTCATTCCTTTGTGTTCTTTGCAAATATTCACTGGCCACGCACTGGAGGAGACTCCCTCTTGGTTCCTGATAGAAAAATCGTTAGCCATGGAGAGCCATCTGCAGTCTCCTCGGAAGACAAAGTGAGCCAAGGAAGGCTCTTGGCAGGCCAGCAGCGCCCCCGCTTCCCTGCAGATGCACAGAACCCTCCGGCCTCCTTCTCCTCATTCTAGAACTGATGAGCTGTCTGCTCCAGAGGAAAACCGCTCACTCTGTGGATAGCAGAAGGGCATCGAGCTCCCATGGATGGGTTTCAACAGAGCACATGGCCAACTGTTCCTGTAGAGAAGAAAGCTCCGAATCATTCAGCAAGGATGTTAAACATCAGTAGTGAGGACCTTGGACATAAATGACATTGGTGAAAGATTCACTCTTTGTCAGGCTCCTGGCTGTGCACCTTCCAGTTTCCGAAATCTACACAGTCGGGACTACCTTTGCCCCTGTGTCACGCCAAGGAAATTAGTGTTTGCGGACTTGACCAACTCAGTCTTTCAGACTGGAGTGCACTCTGCATCTGCGCTACACACCTTTCTGGAGACTGCATGCATGCCACATGGAGGTGCAGGGACAGTGGTGTCCCCACGCAAGGCGGAACTCACGGCGGCTCCGTTCGCGTGAACCCACAGCCAATGACCCACTTACGTCAATCCATAGTCAATGCGTGCATTTTTAGCACCATCAGAGAAAAGGGCCTATCCGGTCATCTTCACAACGCCAGCCCCAGAGTAGCACTCCCAAACCCAGGCCTATTGTGCGGGCAGTGAGGGCCGCGGGTTTCCCACCCCCGTGGCCCACCAGGGTGCCCTAGCGAAGAGCACTGCCGGGGAAGGGCAGGGCGTGGGCCCTTCAGCCCTTGTCCCACTCCAGAAAACTGAAAGTCACTTCCAGGGTGATGGAGGCCGGGGCGGGGACTCAGGTGGCGGTAAAGCCTGGGGTCCTGCCAGGACAGACTGAGTTTCAGAACATCAGCTGCGGGGGATGGCCCCGATCTGGGGGGAGAGGGGTGCTGGCGGGCACACCTTACCGTTTGTGCTGGGTCTACACTGGTAAAGGACAAAATTCAACCGAGTAGGTTTGAAAATCTAATTGGCTTTCTCAAACGATTCATGAACCGGGCAGCGTCCCATCCAGCAAGCGGAGCCATGGTGTAAGGAGTTGTAGGAAATGAAAGTTTTCATAGGCAGGAGGGTGGGGCAAGAAGTTGTGAGCAAGAGAAGAGAGAGCATTGTTTGAGGCCAGGACAGCTCTGGGGGGGGGGGGAGGGGGAGGGCTGCGGGACAGGAGGCATGATGGCTTTTACCATTCAGATGACCTCACCAGCGCCGCTCGGGAAATGTCAGATTGTGAAAAGGTCACATTCCTGGGAGAGGTCGAAACTGTAATTAAGTCTGGGTTTGCTGTCATGGGGAGCAAATGACTCCATCTGAGCTTGTTGTTTCTTCTTAACAACGTGTGTGAGTCAAGAGGAGCTTCTGCCCAGGACGGAAGGTGGTGTCCACAGGCTTTGAGGACAGAGGCTGAGCAGAGGGACGCGCTCCACTGGCCTCGGCGACAGCTGCTGCAGCACTGCAGTCCTTGGTCTGGCCAGGACGGGCGCACACCGGGCCCTGGGGGCAGGTGCAGCGCGCGTGGGGGGTCTGCGGGCGCACAGCCTGGAGACCCTGATCCCGCGGGGACTTCCCTCCAGCACTCACCCCGAGGCTGGACTTCCAGCAGGGAAGGGACCCAGGACGTCTCTGCTCTGTGCCGGGCAGCCCAGCGTAACCTCTTGTGCCTTCAGAGATCCTTTAGGACTTCGTGGGAGACGCTCCCGAGGGAACCAAGGAATGAAAGAAGAGCACAGGGCCCAGGACTGCCTTCCCGGCCAGCAGGAGATTTCGCAAATGCCGCTAAAATCACAGTAGAGAACTGGAGTCCGATGTTTCCAGTCAGTTCGATCTGTGCATCCTGAGTTCTCTTTCTGGGCTTTACCCTCCCTCATTTGGGGTCTCCTCTCAGAAAACAGAGGAGGTGAGGAAGAGTGGGGAGGCCCAGGGAGCTCACGGGTTCACACGGAGTTGGCCAGCCCTTTCCAAAGTGGTAAGGGAAAGAAGCCAGAGGGACTTGAGAGAGAGTGAGACCTTGAGAGCACAGGAGGGGTGTGCCATCTATCGAGGAGACTTTTTACCTGCAGTTCGACGGGCCCCGGGCCGGACAGAGGTCCAGGTGGAGCCGAGTCCAGAGTCCCCCGGGGCCGGGAGGGGCTGGGGAGGGGCCACCTTCCAGAGGATGCCTTCCTGCAGGCAGCCCTGGTTGGGGCCTTACCCTGCCACTCGCCACTGGGTGACACTGGCCACACGCAGAGACAGAACTGTATTCCCCTCCCAGCAGCAAAGGTGACTTTCTTCTGTGGTGTGACCCATCTCGAATTCCTCTAAACACCCCAGACCCAAGACGAGAAGGCGAATCAGCCAATCTCAATTTCCTACCCCCGTATGCCCCTTGCTTCTCACTCGGCAGTGGCTGGAAGGAAGGTGGTGCTGAGGGACCGGGGCGTCCTTCTCCCTCCTCACAAGGCAGGGGGACGCTCCCCCAGCCTCAGCCGCCAGACACCCGCTTCCCTTCCCAACAGGCCCGTCTGAGTCCTGCGTGCCTGAGTCCCGAGCGCCCAAGGGTGGCTCCCACATTGCAACACTGTGTAGAAAACCAGGACCGTCCTGGGGAGGAGGGGGTGGGACCCCCTCTGCCCCCAAAGCTGGCAGGCTGTGCAAGGGGCTGTGGTTTCTAATTTAAATTCTCATTTCTTTTTCTATTTTGAGACTCTCCCTGGGATTTCAGGAATGTTGAGACGGGCTGGTTGTAAAACGCTGAGTACGGACCGGCCACGCCGGCTGGAGACAGGAGCTCGAGGGTGGAAACTAACGCACCAATCGTCAGGCCTGGCCTCTGGGTCTTGGGGTTGAGGTGCGGGGGGCCCGGGAGAGAGGACGATGCGCTGGTCTACCAGACTGCTGGATGCGGGCTAGCCAGGAGGGGGCTTCGGGTGACCCCATCATGCAAGCGAAAGTCAGCCTTTAAATGAGGTTAAGCTCCAGGGAGGGAGAGTAAATAGGACAAGCAGCCCTGCAGGTGGAAATCGAGTGTGTTTGGTGTTGCCATGAAGCGACAAAACGAAGCCTCGCTCGGAGAAATGCATTCCATTTGGGAAGGCCAGCTCCAGCACAGCCGAAGCGGCCCCTCGACTCAGCCAGGCGGGGAGGGTGATGGATCAGGGTGGCCAGGGGGGCGAAATGGTGCCCTGAGATTTCACGGGATCCGGTGCCAACCCCGGGACTGGCCCAGCCCGACCCCAGGCGGGGGAGCGCGGCAGGCCTCTCGATAGGAAAACGGTCTGACCTCCGTGCACCCTAAAGTCTAAGGATTTCTCACACATTTAAAGACGTTTTGCCTATTTTTCTACCTCCCCTCCCCGCCCCCCATGAGGCTCTGTGGTACATTTCTGGTTCTTTTTTAACCTCTTAGCTTGTAGAAAGGGCATTTCGGTCTCTAGGGACCCTGCCTGGCATTAGGTTGTTTGGGGTGGTGGCGGATTATCAAATTAAAACTGAATGGTAAACAAAGAAAAGGGCATTTTGTGTTTTCTTGGCTTAAGGACAAACAATAAAGTCTGACTTGATAATGTTGGCAATGTTCCCGGTTTTCTGGGTCAGACACCAACCAAAGAGAGGCATATATTGGAGTCCTACCTGCACTCCCGTGTCGGAGGCCCATCCTCGTTCCGCTGCCCGCCCGGGGCACGGTGAGGACAGACCGGCCACGCCACCACCAGGGCTCCCTCGGGCAAGGAGTGAAGGGGGTTTCTCTTCAAAAACTTCGCATGTTGATGAGACAATGAGTCAGGAAGCATTGGATTCAACTTGCTTGCAGATAAGCTGCTGGAGATTTTCAAATTGGAGTCTGGCACCCTGTGTATATAAAAAGTCACCGACTTGTGTCTATTCAGAGCTATGAATTTCCATGATACTAGAGTATCTTCTTTCTTGAGAGAGAAAGTGCTAAATATTTAAAGGCTTAAAGTGGCCAGGAAATTCATAAGCTCACATTCAAAAATAATTTCATTCCATTCTAAAATTAGAGGTGGAAAAAGTCAAGAGAATCAAAACAAGTTGTTACAATGAGGACTAACGTTGGATCAAGTCTTGGTGTTTGTTCCTTTCAAATTCGTTTTATTGATTCTTGATAAGCCCTCACCGCCTCCCACCAGAGCACAGGTTGCACAGTGGTTCCCAGAGATGGGACAACTTTCCCAGAAGACTTCTCACCACAGCGGGGAAGGGGCCTGGGCCTCTGAGCCTCTTCCCCCATTGGAATGCAAACTGCCATTCTGGGAATGTCAATTGCTGCGTGGCTGATAATTTCATGCTTTTGCTGTTGGAAGAAGCATTCAGGAAATGTGCCTCAGGCATATTTAGTTTGTTGAAAAACTAAGAATGTCACATATATGGTTTGGCCACCTACTTGGCACTGGGAACTTAATATAGCATTGTTATTTTTCTACGGAGCCAGAATGCTAAAGTTGATAGCTGAAGAGTTCTTGGATATGCTTCAGAAAGAAACATCTACATTGGACGCTGAACAGCTCTATAAAGGAACAGCAAAAGCAGAATATTTTTCATTTTCTAGAAGGCATTGAAGGGCACTTAAAAAAAAAAAAAACTATTAATAGACCCGCATGCCCAAGATTCACATAATATACTAGTGTCCTGAGCAAATTTAAAAGGTGCGGTTCCTGGCCCACCCTGCTGGTCTCTGGGCCACAGTTAACAGCTGGGCACGTCTGGGCTGGCCTGGGCTGGGCTGGGCACTGGCGTGTAGAGATGCACGGACTTGATATGTAATGGTCCTCATGATTTCTTCATCATGTGTCTTGGAGCAAACTACATGTATGTACATATATTTTTCCTTATGTGAATGAAATATAATTGATTTAACAATTTTCTCCTGTTGACAAATATGTAGGTTGTTTCCAATCCAATGGCCCCCAAACCCAAACTCTCATTGGCATTTGCAATTCCCCGAGACCTGAGCATTTTCATACGTGTTATTATCCACCCATATTTCATTGTCTGTGAATCATCTACTTATCTTACCCATTTCTTTTTTTTTTTTATTTCACTCCTTTCACTGTTCTGATGATTTTGTAGGCACTCTTTATATATTCTGGATACTATTCCTTTGCTTGCTAATATTTTCTTCCTATCTGTTACTTGTCTTCTCCAAATTTTTCAGAATGTTTCTTCTGCACTTTCTTTTGCATGTAGACTTGATATTCAGCTTGCCAACTCAAAAAAAATCTTATTTGGATTCTGGCTGAAACAAAATTTGTGTTATTTGGGAAGAAGTGAAATCTTTATGATATTGAGTTGTCCCTTCAGAAGAATAGTATGTCTCACTGTTTATTCAAATTGTTTATGTTTCTCTTTAAGGCTCACATGTAGATTTCTGACAGATGGCCTCTACCAAGTTAAGGAAATATTTTCTGTTAATTCAATTGCTCACTTATTTGGGAGAGAGTGTTGAATATTTTTTTTTTAAATTTATGTATTTATCTGAGAGAGAGGGCCCGCAAGCATGCTCAGTGGGGAGGGGCAGAGGGAGAGAGAGTCTCAAGCAGATGCCGCACTGAGCATGGAGCCTGATTCCAGACTTGATCTCAGACCCTGAGATCACAACCTGAGCTGAAACCAAGAGTCAGATGCTTAACTGATTGCACCACCCAGGCGCCCTGAGAATGCTGAATATTTTTAAATATTTTTCATATCCATTGAGAGAATATATGGTTTTTCTCCACTAAGGGAGTAAATTTTATCAGCAGATTTTCTCATATGGAAACATCCTGACTTTCCAGGTATAAACCCTAATTGTTCATGACATTTTACTTCTTTATTACACAATTAGAAGCATTTTATTTAGGATTTTCACGTTTAGGTTCATAAGTGAAATAAATCTGTGATTTTTTTTTTTTCTTGTCCTGTCTCTAGTTTTGGGTATAGACTATACTAGCTACATACAGTTAGAATGTATGTCTCATTCTCTATTTACTGGAGATAAATAAGATGGGGGTTATTTATTCCTCCAAAGTTTGGTAAAACCCATACGTACCCATGGTACCAAAGGCTTTTGTGTCTTGGTCCATCTGGACAGCTGTAACATAATGTGTGGCTTATAAACAATATAAATGTATTGCTCACAGTTCAGGGAGCTAGAGGTGGGAGATCAGCTTACCATCATGTCTGGGTGAGAGTCTTCTTCTGGGTTACAGACTTTTCATCGTATCCTCACATGGAGGAAGTGGTGAAAGAATTCTATGCACTCTCTTTCATACAGACACTAATCCCACATGAGGGCTCCACCCTTGTAACCTGATCACCTCCCAAGACCCCACCTCCTGATACCATCACTTTGGAGGGTAGGATTCCAGCATGTGAATTTTGTGGGCACACAAACATTCAGACCATAGCAGTGGGTGCTTTCTCACAATAAGCTGGGGGCTCTAACAGGCTACGGACTCATGTACTTTCTCCTGCTCCTTTGATTTAAAGTAAAGTTGAAGCTTTAGGAGGACCAGACAGGGTGGAGTCACTAACATAATGGTTTAGATTTCTTTTTAAAAATTTTTTTAAAATTTAAATTCAGTTAACAACATAGAGTACATCATTAGTTTCAGATGTAGTGTTCAATGAGTCATCAGTTGCATATAAGACCCAGGGCTCATCACATCACGCACCCTTCTTAATGCCCGTCACCCAGTTACCCCATCCCCCCACCCGCCTCCCTTTCCGCAACCCTCAGTTTGTTTCCCAGAGTCCAGATTCTCTCATGGTTTGTCTCCCTCTCTGATTTCTTCCCATTCAGTTTTCCCTCCCTTCCCCTATGATCCTCTGCACTACTGGAGGGGATTATGCTAAGTGAAATAAGTCAATCAGAGAAAGACAATTATCATATGGTTTCACTCATATGTGGAATATAAGAAATGGTTTAGATTTAAATTTGCTTATACAATGGGAGATAATGGGTGGGGGCAGAAATCACACACAGTCAAATCCTCACTACTCAGAATGTGGTCCATGGACCAGTAACACCAGCATCACCTGCAAACCCATCAGAAATGCTGAGTATCAGGCCCACTGAGACCCTCTGAGTCACCCTCTGCATTTGAACAAGATCCTGAACAGATGCTCAGACACATTAAAGTTTGAGGAGCTCAGATGGAGAAGGTTCCACAATCAGATTACATGAGCTGTGAACATTCTCACTCTGTACTTTAAAAATCGAAACTGTAAATTGTCAGCGGAATTATAGGTGTGGTTTATATAAGAAAGATGTTGTGGGTATCCACTCAGTGGACCCACTTTCAAAGAAAAGGCTTTGACCTACATTAAAAGACTGGTGTGTGAATATATGTTTTTATGTTTTTGATTAAAGTAAAATGTTTGAGGTCTGTAACGACCTTTTTTGATGATTCCTAGCTTTGACCCACTTCATCAAACCAACTGCCTACAATCTGGACTGTATCAGGTAAGGGGGATTCTACTACAATTTATGTTTTCCCAGACTACCATTATATTTCATCTAGAGTCTCAAGCATGTTGACATAGAGTGGTATTCAATTATAATCTTTTTCAAAACTATAGTGATGGACATTTTACGCTTCTAATGTTTTCATTTTTATTTGTGTATTGTTTTTGTTCTGTTTTGTTTGCTTATTCAGAGTAGTCAGAGATCTATTTAAATTATTTTTCATTTTCAGGGCGCCTGGGTGGCTCAGTTGGTTAAGCGACTGCCTTCGGCTCAGGTCATGATCCTGGAGTCCCGGGATCGAGTCCTGCATCGGGCTCCCTGCTCAGCAGGGAGTCTGCTTCTCCCTCTGACCCTCTTCCCTCTTGTGCTCTCTCTATCTCATTCTCTCTCTCAAATAAATAAATACAATCTTTAAAAAAAAAAAAAAAATTATTTTTCATTTTCAAAGCATTATCTTTCATTTTGTTTTTTTAATCTTTTTTTTTCTTTCACTAATATTTAGTTTTATTTTCATTATTTTCTTATTCTACTATCTTTGGGCTTTTTATTCTTGTTCGGTCTCTCCTGTTTTCTAACACTGGCATTGAGAGCTACAAATTTTCCCCTGACAATTGTTTGATATGGTACTCTCACTAACACTTATTCTTAAATCCATTAAACTTATAAATTTAGTTTTTATTTTCTTTTTATTTTAAAGGGTGTTTTTAAATCCTGAAAGAACCATTTTACCAAACTTTCAAATATAATTTCTGCATTTTGGGATTTTTTAAGATATTCTTTGTGTTCTACCTTAGCAACAATTTTGTGAATGTTCCATTCGTGTTTGAAAAGAAGGTGTGGTCTCTGCTGGCATAACAGAAATGTGTCTGAGTGCACAGATTTATATACATATATAATCAAGCCTGTTAATTACACTACTCCAATCTTCTCTGCCCTTTCTTATTTTTGTCTACCCTGGCATAAACAGGCTCACCCACCATTCCCTTCCACTTATACTTGTCCACACACCCTGAGTTTTTTAGGGGTAGTAATATGGCCAGGCTAGCAGATGAGTCATGCTTAAGTTTAGACCAGCATTGGTCGACAGAGGCTTTGCTGACATCTTTGCTTCTGCTTGGGATGTTGGAACAGAACATCTAGAGCCATGGCAGCCATTTTATGACCATTAGGCATCTTTATTCATTTTATAGTTTGTTTGCTCACAAGACTTTGTGTTGTCTTTATGGTTCTCTTGTATTTATTTCCATTTTGCTGGCGTATGGTTCTTTTTTAAAGAATCCATCATAGTTGGTCCATGGGTGGGACATTTTCTGAGTCCCTGGTGCCCATGCGATGTCTGTTGTTTGCCCACTGTTTCACACTGACCTTGGGCCTAGCTCCCCAGCCCTCCTGCCTTCACAGCAGCTTCTGCATTTGTTCTGCTCCAATTTTGTTTTTCCATAGGATCTGATCCATCTGCCCACATTCTGTCTTCCACAAATTGTTCAAAAGCTCTCCTATGCTTTTGGCACTCTTGCTTTCCTGTATTACCAAGGACCTATTCTTTTAAAAAATTTTTTTTTTTTTTTTTTTGGTCATTTTGTGGGAATTAAGGCTGAAAAAAAGGAGACGTGAGAGCTCAGTCATGGTAATTCAATACCAAAAACTTTTAGCACAGACATCAGTAATTCATTCTTTTTTTTCCTCCTATTTATTTTTTTATTTTATTATGTTATGTTAGTAATTCATTCTTTACAAATTTATAGGGAAATACTAGTCTTTGAATGATTCCACTGGGGCTCAGGGATTTACTGACTGCGGTTCTGTGTTTTCCTCCCCTGGGCTATGTTTTACATTCCTCATGGGGCTAACTCTCTCTTATACCATTTAAAATGCATGCTTCCTTCTAAGCAGGTGTCCAGCCTAAACAAAGGAGTGAAGCTCGAATACACATCCCACCAGACAGCAGGGCACGCCTGCCATCAGCAGCTCTTGGGTGTGGATTTGACTGCAGCATATTGCACACCTGTCTCGATTCTCAGGCAGTATTTTCCTGAAGCAGAACTCTGGTCTCACAGGGACACCCCAGGCAGCTCTTGTTTCCAGTGGAGAATGTGAGGAAAGCAAATGACGGAGCCACGGAGGCCCGTACCCATGGCTCCGGCCCTACCAGGGCTCAAGCAGACAGCCCCAGACTCCGAGGGGTCAGGACTCTGAAGAAGCCTTGCTAAGAGGGTCAGGGGCTTAAGCCCACCCTCCCGGTGTTGGCCAGAGCCCGCCATGGGGCCTCTCCAAGCCTCGTGTCCTTCAACAGTGAGGTGACCACTTCATGGAGCCACTGTGAGGCCTGCATGTATGGTGCTCAGAGCTGTGGCCACACTCACAGCCTCATGGTCCAAACGAAGCCTAGAAGCTTCCATGGTCAGCATTCACATGCCAACCACCTGAGCACCTGTGTGAACATCAGTCTTTAAAAGCAGCCGTCTACAGGTACACAAAATACAGGCAAACATTTGGCAAACTACACGCGGGTGTATGTGTGTGTTCATGTCTTCATGTATCTATGCTTATATGTGTGTGTTCAGGAATGTGTGTGTGCATGTTCATCTTCTGTGTTTATGTGTACACAGGTGTGTGTGTATGCAGGTGTGTGGGAGGGTGTATGCCTGGGCACATGATCACACATGAGTGCGTGTGTATGTGTGTGTCTGTACATGTTCGGGGGATGGTGCGCGGACAGCATAGAGCATCTCATTCCTCCAGCCCAACCTCAGCCTCACAAAGTTTCTCGGCTTACAGAAATCATTACCCCCCTTTGTCAAGTGCAGCTTTGCTGGTGCTCACTCACCCAGTGTCCAAAGGGATGCCCCGGCTGTCTTTACAGGGTTTGCATTAGCATAAATATTACATTAGTGGGACCGGTTAGAGTGTGTTTGTCTCTCAAGAGGCTCTGCAACACGATCTTGAAACACTTAAGTCTGACATACGTGTACCACATTTAAATTAAAACCCCGAGAGACAACCCAGTCATGTGGCTGACAGCGGGGGTAGGGGTGAGTGGGGGATGGGAGGCACAGATTAACATTTCTTCTTAAATAAAAAATTTATGCCTAAAATATTTATGGATCAGTTTCCTAAATCGCTTTATAGTCCATAGAGGAAATTGTCCTTTAGGCATCTCCCACAGTATTAGTGTCCTAAAGCCATGATCAACCTTCTTTCCATCAATTTTTCAAGTTGGCATGAGTTACGGGCTGTGCCCTCAGATCACCTCTCTCCTGAAATTATTGTAAAATTGAATTATGATCTAATAGTCAGTACTTTCTGTAATGGGAGAAGCTGCCCATAGGAAGTTGGACAAAAATTTGAGTATGGTGTTTATAGTGTCACAGACTTGCTCAGGCAAGTGGACACATCTTCATTCCCAGTGCAACCCAGAGCACCATACAGAGCAGGCAGGCTTATCTGAGATGCTGCTGCCTCGTCTGTATTTTAATGAAACTGTGTACCTGGTATGCAGACCTAGGCCTTCATGCGGATAGAAGGTTCTGGCTTAGTCATTTGAGGCTGTCACAATGAGGTGCCTCAGGCTGGGGGGCTTCTTTCTCCCCATTCTGGAGGCTGGAAGTCGAGGGTCAGAGAGGGAAGCAAGCACCCTCCTGGAGGGCACAGTCCCATCATGGGGCCCCACCCCCATGACCTGCTCTCAGCTAATTACCTCCCAAGTCCTCCCTCCCACGACCATCACTCTGTGGGGGTAGGGTTTCAACACATGAATTTTGGGGGACACAAACATTCAGCCTGTAATAGTTTCCAAGCCTGTCCTGGTGTCTGTCTTAAAAAGGGCAGACTTCACTGGAGCTCCCTCAAGTAGTCATGACTCTAAGGCAGGGTACTAAACAGC
Source organism: Zalophus californianus (assembly GCF_009762305.2). Taxonomy (NCBI): domain Eukaryota; kingdom Metazoa; phylum Chordata; class Mammalia; order Carnivora; family Otariidae; genus Zalophus; species Zalophus californianus. The sequence goes on along the minus strand of NC_045607.1, from coordinate 91,605,308 downwards.
TTTCCAGAAGCAAGCTACCTCAGCCAGCCCGCAAGGGAGCCGCCGCCCCGCACCAACACTGCCACGAAGACCAAACACTTCTCTGCGGGCGAGCAGAAACAACGGCTGATTTCACTTCTGCCGCCAACGCTGCAAGGGAGCCTCAGGAACCCCAGGTGTGTCGGCACCTCGGCAGCGCAGGGCTCAGCCTCCCAGCCTCTGCCCTCCGGGAAAGACAAAGTGGAGGTCCACGCAGATCCATCTCACCTGCCCCCCTGCGCTCCGGACAAGACTCTAGAAGCCACACAGAGGTGCTGCCCAGCAGCAGACCACACATCTCCACATATGGATGCTAGTGGGACTTCCAGGAGGTGGTGCTCCGTCGAGGGAACCCGGACTCAAGTCGCGCGTGGTAGCCAAGAGCGGGCGTCCCTGTGTGCACCTGAATGGGATGCGCTCTAGGTGCAAATACACCAGAGCCCAAAGACGGCATGAAACAAAGGACGCGGAACATCTCGTGCATAACGTGGACCCTGGCTACATGCTGAAGTGCTCGTATGTGGGCAAGGTGAGGCTGAATAAGATGTATATGTTATTAAAATCAATTTCAAATAGACGAATGAGAGGTTGGAGAAAATAGGGTGTATTCACACAAAGGAAGGAGATCCTGCCAGGCAATGCAACATGGATGAGCCTTGAAGACAATACGCCCAGTGAGATAAGCCGATCACAAAAGGATGAGGACTGTGCCAGTCCTCTTAGGAGAGGGACAGAGAGTCATCAGCAGAAAGCAGGACCCAGGTTACTAGTTACGGCGGGGAGACCGGGCACTTATCGTTCAGTAGGGACAGAGCTCCACTTTGGGAAGATGGAAGTTCTGGGGGTGAATAGTGGTGGCGGCTGCACAGCAGTGGGAAAGCGCCTAATGCCACTAAACTACACACTTAAAATGGCTCAAATTGTACATTTTATGTTATGTGTATTTTACCACAAGAAAAATTTTTAAATCAATTCCACCCGTTCCTTTTATTTACTTGAATATTTTTTCTACTAGAATATTTATGCATTTAAGTTTATTTAAGATTTGATAGATTTTCCACGAGAACATTTACAGTGATTGATGTGGCCGCACAGGTCTTTCAGACAGCACTGGGCCCGAGGGAACCAGTTATTTAAATTGACAAACATTTAGTGACCAGTCACTGTGACAGGTTCCAGAGTGTTAAAAAATAAACAGAAGGTACCATCGTAGCATAACCCCAAGGGGCTTATGGTCAGAAGGGGAGACCCGCGTGTGTGTGCTTGTGCACGGGTGTGTACTGAAGGTGCACAGACAGATCTAGGCTGGCATGGGGCTCCGCACCTGTGTGTGGATTGGGCATGGGAGCGGCACAGGTGCAGGGGCCCCGTTAACCCTGGGAGGGGGGGCAGGTAGCAGACGGACACAGACACCACTGGCCTACACGGGAATAATGACCATAACTGAATTCACAGGGCCTCTGGTCAGGCACTGCCCATGTAGCAGGCACCCCCCAGGTGCCTCCTCAGCCGTAAGACTCACCCAGTCTCACAGCGCCATGAGGTGGACACCACAGGCTCGGGGCCCTGTGAGGATGCTCACCCAGAACGCATGCGCACCCAACCCAGCATGGCAGCTCCCGGGAAGCAAGCAGGACCAGCTTGCCCTTCACTTCCTTTCTGTTTTTCTGGTGCTTTTCTGCTCAGGAGGAAAAGAATACATCTGTCACTTCCAAGGCTTTCTTAAGGCCTCCAGCAGGGAGCCCCATTAGATGTTTATTGGCCTGTGACCTTGAATAGATACCCTCAGATGGGATAGGATGGTATACGTGATGTACCCTCTTTTAGGATAAGGAGTTTTTCGTAGTTATAAAGCTATTCCTATCATTTTTAAAGCAAGTTCTGTATTTTCATCACAATGACACGTGTTACCTCAACCTCACATGACATATCACTTCTGCATTATACTCTCTCTCATACACACGTGAGACAGCTCAGGAACCCCTCATTTCAACCTGTCATAAGATGTGTGGGTTGCACAGGATAAAATCCACATACATGAGCCCATACTAACTAAAATAAATAATAGAACACATAAGTAAATAGGGGAGAAGAGATAGGTCGCCCAACAGAACATTTCTACTAATAAAGCCAGAAAGAACGAGGAAAATACAAAATTATTATCAAACACCAAAGTAATCACCATTGCAGGCAAGATCTGCCAAATGTTTGTGGAGAACGAGGATATTTGCACGGTCTCAAAGGATCTCCCCCAAGGTCTTTATCAATTATAAAGGCCAAAAGAGTAATTTTACCGCTTCTTATTTCTTTTTACCTTATAATTTCTAATATTTCTTATGAATATTTATTTACCTTTTCACACTTAATTTATGACATTTCTTTTTTTTGCTTTTTACTAGGAAATCCAGCAGATTAGGTACCAAATGCTCAAGGTTAACACCACCAATAATCACACGTATTGACATCACGTGCCCCTACCGTGTGGCACGGACAACGCGCATCACCTCACGATCTAATCATCACAGCAGGCAGACCCAGACTCAGGGACATTCTACCAAAATACTGGACCAGGGCTCTTCAAAGTGTCAAGTTCTGAAGGACAAGGAAAGACTGAGGAATTATCATAGCTTCGAGGGAATTAAGGAGAAAACGGGAAATGCCATGTGGGGAAGTAGGGAGACCTGAGGGGAAGTTCATGGTGCCAGTATTATTTCTTACTCTTGACAAATGTGCCATGTTATGTGTGATGCTGCCATTGAAGGGAACTGTGTGAAGGTTATACAGTCACCCTCAGATATTTTTGCAACATTTCTGCAAGTCTCAAATTATATCAAAATTTAAAAGTTGAGTTTATTCCTAGGTATCTTATGGCTTTTGGTGCAATTGTAAATGGGGTCGACTCCTTAATTTCTCTTTCTTCTGTGTTGTTGTTGGTGTGTAGAAATGCAACTGATTTCTTTGCACTGATTTTATATCCTGCCACTTTGCTGAATTCCTGCATGAGAAAGGGGAACCCTCTTACACTGTTGGTGGGAATGCAAGCTGGTGCAGCCACTCTGGAAAACAGGATGGAGGTTCCTCAAACAGTTAAGAATAGAGCTACCCTATGACCCAGCAATTGCACTACTAGGTATTTACTACAAAGGCATAGATGTAGGGATCTGAAAGGGCACCTGCACCCCAATGTTTATAGCAGCAATGTCCACAATAGCCAAACTGTGAAAAGAACCCAGATGTCCTTCAACAGATGAATGGATAAAGATTTGTTATGTATCTACAATGGAATATTACTAGGCCACCAGAAAGGATGAAATCTTGTCATTTGCAATGACATGGATGGAACTAGAGGGTATTATGCTAAGTGAAATAAGTCAATCAGAGAAAGATAAATATCATACGATCTCACTTATATGTGGAATTTAAGAAACAAAACAGAGGAGCATAGGAGAAAGGAAGGAAAAACAAAACAAGATGAAATCAGAGAGGGAGACAAACCATAAGAGACTCCTAATCTTATAGGAAACAAACTGAGGGTTGCTGGAGGGGAGGGGGGTGGGGGGATGGGGTAACTGGCGGATGAGCATGAAGGACGGCACGTGATGTGATGAGCACTGGGTGTTACATAAGACTGATGAATCACTGAACTCTACCTCCGAACCTAGTAATACACTATATGTTAATTAATTGAATTTAAATAAATTGAAAAACTTTAATGTTGATACAGATATAGAGGTCCAGGCCAGATGCACTCAGGCCGGCGTTCTAGTCACCTGCACAGAGCCCATCGTCATCTGCTCTGTGCATCCCCCTGCCTCCAGCCTCCTGCCCCGTGGCAGCCAGAATCAAGAGCACTCAGCCACCTCTGTCCCACTGTCTGGAGAACTGAGACCATTTGTTTATTTGAGGGGCATGTAGAGGGGTCCTTACTGGGTTTTACTAAATGACAAAAGTATGAGTGCTCCTCGTAAAAAGTTAAAGAAAGCACACGAATGAGAGAAACAGCAGTAAACAGTTCACCTCCACACAATTCCATCCCACCCCAGAGGCAACCAGGTACCCATGGACCGGCAGCTTCCCTGTGCTTCTCCACGCTTCTCCGTGCTCCGAAAACACAGGTGCACAGACTTGTGTGGTTTTCCTTCCTACCTTTACGAAGAAACAGGGTCATCTCACAAGTGCTATCCTGAAACTGGCTTTCCCCATTTCACAATTCCTTGTGGATATGTCTTAGATATATAGATGTATAACCCTTTAAGAGCTGCATAATATTCCAACATCCTATCTTCTGATTGTACTGGAGTTTATCAGCCATTCTCCTATGGATGGCTTCATGTCACTTCCAGTGTTCTGCCACATAAACATAACTATCTCCTTATCTGTTGACACTCTTGTTTCTGAAGAAGAGCCCCTAAGGGGAATGGCTAAGACAAAGGACATAAGGAATTTTAGTTTAGTAAATATCCTCTGATAGCTCTTCACAGTGGGTTTAGCACTCCCATCCCCACCAGTCACGGATGGAGACCCTGTGTCTCAAACCCTCACGTGCCTTCATTCGTTCAGTGGGTGTTTACTGCAAGGCCAATATGACCCACTCCATTAAAATGGTTCTTTTATTATATATTAAGATATGGGTCTATTTCTGGTCTACTGATTTGTTTCATTTTTTTCCCCATCACTTCTATTCTGTTTGGGTCCCAGTAGCTTTCTACGAAGCTCTGCGCGTAGGGAGAGCAAGCCGCCAATGCCGTACTTCTTCCTAAACTTTTCCTGGCAAATCTTGCACATTCATTTTTCTTTAGGAAATTTAAAATAACCTCTGCTAATTCAAATAAAATTCACTGGGATTATATTTGGAACTGCATCACATCTATAAAATAAATACACAAAATGCATTAATGTTTGCAGTAGATTAGACCTATAAGAAATGTATACATGCAGAATCTAGCTTTGTATTAAAATATAGAGAGATATATACACACATATATTTGTTGGAGATTTGTACTTTTAAGAGTTAGACATTCCTTTCCAGAAACATGGGCTGAATGTCTCCCTTTATCTGAAAATGAATTTACATTTTACGAAAAAGATTTTATAGTTTTCTACAGGTGTGCCTTGAACTTTTTTTTTATAAAATTCATTTTTTCCAGGGATTTTATGTTTGGTGCAATGTTTTATCTCACTCCCAGGAGAAAACCAGTTGCTACTTAAAAAGAGAAGATGTTGATTTTTGTAAGTTAATTTTGCTTCCAGCCACCTCTTTAAATATTCTATCATTTAGCAAACGCCCTTAGGTTTTCTGAATATATGATCTCATCATCTGTAATTAAGGGTTCAAATTTCCTGTGATTTTTTTTTTTACATTTATTTCACTAGACATAAGCTCCATAAGGGCAGGAGTTTGTGTTTTTGTGTTTATATTATATCCCAAGCTTGGCACACAGTAAACTCTCGATAAGTATTATTCGCAAGGATGGAAGGGAAGGGAAAAGGGCATTTCATTGCTAGATGCGATGCTTGCTGCTCAGTTTCAACAAGTTGTCTTAACAGGATACTTCATTATTGAGCCATCTCTGGTGTGTGACCTGTGGCTTCTAACCTGGATGACAGAGCCGCATGCAGGACACCTCTGTCATCTGGGGCTGTTTCCTCTAACAGAACTGGCTTCTGCCTCCAGACGCCCAGCCTACATCTCCTCTCTGCTGGGATAAGACAGGAGAGGGGCCAGCATCTGCGGAGCCCCCGCTCTGTGCCTGGCTGGCACTGTGTGAGGTGAATATTCTGAATTGTCCATTCAAGTCTCCTACAGATCCGTGAGGTAGATGTTCAGGTTCTCAGGTATTTCTTACTCTTGCCTCTGGTGACCATTTTTATTGGAATTAACCATCCCTAAAAAGTAAATATTGCTCACTTCCCTGGGAAGCACACACAAAAGAGAAATCTCACACCTAAATTTTGTTCCACAAATCATACCTTCAACCTTATCTTTCATTTTATTCACCAGAATTGCTTTCGAATGATGACTTTATTATTTTAAAAAGAAAAAATCTATCTCAAGATGACAATCCATCTCAAGATGACAAAAATTTCTCTTCTTGAGCACAGTCAAAACAAAATATTGTCAGGTCTGAGAGTATTTTCAAAAGTAGCATTTTAAAACTGTTTGAACATTCCCTCAAAAATCAGACATGGAATTACCCTATGATCCAACAATTCCACCTCTGGGTATTCACCCAAAAGAATTGATAGCTGGGACGTGAATAGGTATGTGCACACCCATGTTCACAGCAGCATTATTCACAACAGCCCAAAGGGGGAAACACCCCAAGTGTCCATCCTTGGATGAATGGATAAACAAAATGAGGTCTATCCACACAATGGAATATTACTCAGCCCTAGAAAAGGAAATAAATGCTGTCACCCGCTACAAGGATGAGCCATGAGGACACTCTGCTAAATGAAATAAGCCAGAAACAAAAGACCAAATACTTTACGACTCCACTTCTATAAGCCACCCAGACTCGTCAAATTCCTAGAGACAGAAAGCAGAGGGGGGTTGCCCGGAATGGTGAGAAGGGGAACGGGGAGTTAGTGTTTAATGGTTTCAGTTTGGGAAGATGGAAAAGTTCACAGATGGATGGTGGCGGCGGCTGCATGACAATGTGAATGTACTTAATGTCACTGAACTGTACACTTAAAAATAATTAAGGTGGTAAATTTTATGTTATGTAAATTTTATGACAATAAAAAAACACATTAACTGTTTTTTCACACTGGCGTGTTGTCTTGCCTCTCCCAATGGCAGCTGAAGGTCAGCACTCTTCTATGGGGAAGCAGTACCATAAGAGTATAGTTTCCAGAGGCAGACAGACAGACAGACAGGCTTCCCATTCTCGCCCCATTGTTGCTCAGCTGTGTGACCTACAAGAAACTGTCCTTTACTCATAGCACTTCTGACCACCAAAGGGGTGGGTTTTCCATACCAAGAAACACAGTTTTCAATGGACACCAACTGGGTATCCTACAATTTAATTCGATTCTGATGCTAACTACGCAGAGTGAATGTTGACCCCATAGGTGAAGGGTTCAGAGCCATGGGACTGCCCCCACTCCTAGATGCCACTTGTAAATAGTGGGTCCCTGGTTCACCTACACTTCTGTACAACTTGGCCACAAATTGGGGGTTACCACGACTCACTCCTCAAGTTAATAATTTGCCCTAATAGCTGACAGAACTCAGGGAAACACTTACATTTACCAATTTATTATAAATGCTATTGTAAAGAACACAAAAGAATGGCCAGAAAAAGAGGTACATAGGCAAGGTCTGAAGGGTCCTAAGCATAGGAACTTCTGTTCCCCTTGGAGTTGGGTGCATCACCCTCCTGGGATGAGGATGTTGTTACCAACCCAGAAACTTCCAGAACCCCACAGTTCAGAGATTTTCATAGAGGTTTTAGCATGTAGCCACGAGAAATCATTAACTCCATCTCCAGCCTCTCTCCTCTCCCCAGAGGTTGGGGTGGGGCTGACAATTCCAAGCTTCTAATCATGACTTGGTCATTCTGGTGACCAGACGCCATCCTGAAACTATCCAGGAGCCCACCAAGAGTTGCCTCATTAGAATAAAAGATACTCTTATCACCCATGAAATTTCAAGGGATTTAGGAACTCTGTGTCAGGAACTGGGGGCAGAAACCAAATATATATTTCAAACTGAGTCACAGAACTTAGGAAAGTTACTTCATCCTCTGAATCTTAGGACGATTGTGTGGAATTTATAAACCAAGGTTCTTGTGGAGTTGCTGGCACTATGGCTACCACATGACAGTCTGGTAATAAATGCCCACTGTTGCAGCTATGAAGACACATCTGATTGTTCTATAACTAATTTTCTTTAAAATTTTGGATGCAATGTCCAAAACAATCTTGAAGGATTCACATTTCTCTGTTCATAACATACTATAAAACTACTGCAACCAAGAGATCTAGGTACTAGCATAGGAGAGGCATATAGTTTAATGAAACTGAACTGAGTCTAGAAATAAATCTGTACATTTATGGATCAATTTGTTTTTGACAAGGGTGCCAAGACCACTCAGTGGTGGAAAGAATACTCTTTTCCATAGATGGTGCTAGGACCATTGCATATCCACATGCAAAAGAATGAAGCTGGATCCCTACCTCCCATCATATACAAAAATTAACTCAAATGGACCACGGATACAAATGTAACAACTAAAACCATAAAACTCTCCAGAGAAATACAGGAGTAAAATCTCTGTGACCCTGGGTTATGCAATAGTTTGTTAAATACGATACCAAAAGCACAAGTGACAAAAGAAAACATAAAAAAAATTGGACGTCATCCAGTTAAACATTTCTGTGCTGCAAACAAGACTATCAAGAAGGTGAAAAGACGACCCACAGAATGGGACATGATCATACACACATGACTTTTACCCAGAATATATAAAGAACTCTTACAACTCAACAATACAAAGACAAGCAATCTAACTGAAAAGTGAGAAAAGGATTTAATTATACATTCTCAAAAAAAAAGTACAAACACCAGTAAGCACATGAAAAGGTGCTCAATGTCATCAGCCATTAGGAAAATACACATCAAACCCACATGGCTAGGGTGGCTAGAATCAATACAATAGTAAGAGTTGTAAGGATGTGGAGAAGTTGGAACCTGCATATATTTATTGCTCAAAAGAATGTGAAGTGGTGCCATCACTTTTTAAAATGACTTGGCAGTCCTTCAAAATGTTAAATACAGGATTGCCATATGACCCAGCAGTCCAAAATCTACTCCTCCAAATCTACTCAAGAGAAATGAAACACACGCAAAAACTGTTCATAGCAGCATGATTCATAATAGCCAGGAAGGAGACACAATTCAAATCTACATCAACTGATGAGTGGATAAATAAAATGTGATATACCCATTCAGTAGGATATATTATATTATATGTATAATCTCTATTTATTTGGCAATTAAAAGGAATGAAGTACAGATAAAGACAAAACTTGGATGAACTTTTGAGTTCATGATGCTAAGTGGAAGCAGCCAATCACAAATGACTATCTATTGTATGAGTCCATTGATAGGAAATGTCTGGAACAGGCAAATCTATAGAGACAGAAACTAGACTAGTGGTCACCTAGGGCTTGGTGGGAGGGATGGGTAATGTCTGATGGTGGAAAGGATATGGGGTTTCTTTTTGTGAGGGGACAACGACGTTGTAAGATCAGATGCTCCACAAGCCCGTGAATATACCAGAAACAATGAATTGTAGGCTTCCAACGGGTAACTCGTACGGTGTAATAACAGAGCTCAGTACAAATGTTAAAAATGACAGAATGAAAAAATAAAAGAAAACAAATCAAACAAGATCAAACTTTGAGAAGCAAATTCTTCAGGAAGTTTCGAGTTTCCAGCTGTCTCAGGACTCCCCCCCTCCCCCCCCCCCCCCGCCCCCCGCCGGGGAAGGAAGGACCTCACCTGGCTGCCTCTTTTGCTTTCCCTTTCTGGGAACATGTGCTCAGGCACAGGGATGCATCTTCTTGCCCCTGTGCTATTTATTCTTTGCTATTTGTGCTATTTATTCATTTTCTTTTCTTTTGTCCTCTTTCCCTGGGCTCTCTTGGGGCCGTGTTCTGCGTATGGCCAAACCGCCTGTGGTGGAGTGGGGTTTCTGTGCTCCAGTTTGTGACTTCTAACTGTAGGACCCTAACATAAGTCTTGTTAGAAATGTGTGGGAAATGAGCTAAAACCAGCCCTCAGAACGAGGATCAGCAGGGCATCTCCCTTGATTGAAAAAAAAAAAAAAGGCACAGACTTCAGAACATGGATCTTAGTGACATTGATTTGGGTGCTCAAAGGCCTTTTGAGATTCCTACTCATTTTGGGGTTAATTTTATTCCTAAGTGAATCCTGGGTGAGTGAGTAATTTACCTTTTGCTTAAACAGTATTGGTTAATGGCCATAACTTTGCAGTTCTGAAATGGCTTATCAAGTTTCTGTTTACTCCTTTTTTTTTTTTTTTTAAGTATACTACCTCTAGCCCCTTCCAGCACATTTCCAGCTGGATCTCTTGTTGCTCTCAATTAACTGTCAGCAGATTCTAGCTTTTTTTTCTTTCCCTCAAAGAGTAGTATATCTTTTTCATGCATTTACTTACTTCTTAAAATTTTTAAATTTAAGCACTGGAAAAAATCACCTGAGGTAGGAGTAAAATATCAGTTTGTTAACCATGATTTTAAAATTTTTGTTTCTGAAATTTTCTAGATTTAAAATTTTTCACGAACATTGACTATTTCCATAATGGAAAAGTTACAAAAACAACATTAGAGACATGGCTCCCAGGGTCTACTTTAATTCTGATCCCTGTACTGTGTAACTATTTGGAGTTGGCTTCTGCGTAATGGGTCTACAATTTTTGGATCTGCATTTACTCCAGACCCATGGAGTGCTTTCAGAAATGAAGCAGAGCTGACCAGACAGCAGGACACATGACCCGGCAGGACCCCTGGGAGACGAGAAGCCAGCAGGTGCCGGAGGGAGCCCAGCTCCACAGTGTGTTGTATGCCTACTCAGACACAAGCACATGCACGGAGCTCATGCGGACCAACCATTTTGAGAAGATGTCGGCTGATCTGTACGCACTGATGGGTTGGAAAGGCAAAAGAGAAAACATACAAAGTGCATCTGGAACAATTCGATGCCCTTATAAAGGTGACATTGAGCCTCTGACCAGATGCATAGTTTAGCTGTCTTGTTCCTGTTCTTGTCTTGTGCCTTTGTTCTACTCCTGGTACCTAAATCCAATGGGACTGGTGTCTTTACAGGAAGAGGGAAATTTGGACACAGAAACACATGGGGCAATGCTGTGTGGCTGCAACAGAGCCAGCCACTGGAGGAATACCTGAGGACTGACTGCTCCGGGGCCCTGAGCGTCGGGGCCTCCAGCGCACCAGCCACCAGGGCAGTGGTGGCATCTGGGTCATGGGGACACCCCTCCCTAGAGGTCAAAACATAAGTTTGAACAGCTAAGTAGTCGCCAAGCACCCCCAGAGAGAAAGAGGATCCCCCATAGGGAACACAGCAGTCACTTATGCCCCAGAAACCCTCGGCATAGCTAAGAGGCTAGCATATGCTTCCTATCATTCAGTTATCGACAACTGATGAAGCACTTAGGAGGCGACATTTTGCTGGATGTTTGGGCCACACAGATGCATTGTCTCAGCTTCTACTTTCGAGATGCTCGTGGATCAAGGCAGTTATAGGATCAAACAAAGTGGGTAGGGATTAATGTTGTTCACCACATATCCCCAACTGTCTAACTTGAGCATATGTAGGATGACACACCCTGATGCTCCCAGACGGGTGGGCCGCATGACTGCCTCTGGCCACTGGGCTGTGAGCGGAGCGGTGTGTCTCCCTTGAGGCCAGAACATGTCATTGCCAGAGTGGGGTCTTTCTCCTCTAGAGCCTCCTTCCCTCTGCTTGGCGACGGCCACACTGGAGGCAGCAACTATCCCATCAGCCTAGGTGACCAAGTGACTGTCACAAGGAACAAAGCCCCCCAGGAGCCCATGGTGGACACACAGCATGAGCAAGAGAAGAACTCTCCTAACTGAAGGGGTTCTTGTCACCGTAGAATAACCAGTGTATCTTGAGTGGCCCAACAAGAGAGATCCAGTATCTGCTTTTCGGCTGCTTATGGTTCCATACAGGAAATGTACGTGTAAATAAAGGGAGTTCATAAACATGCAGTTACTAGCATAGAAGTCTGGGGGCAAGAACAAGCTAGTATTGCAGGATCCATTAGGAAACTTCTAGAGGAAAGTCCCACTCAGTAGAGCCAATGAGGTAGACATACTAACCAGCACCTAGAACACCTAGAACACAGGGTCATGGACACCAGATGGGCCGGGTGCTGTAGTGCCAGAGACTGGCCAAGGGGTTGGGAAGTCTCCTGGGGGCCAGAATTTCAACAAGGTCTCAACCAGCAAGCCAAGAAGTGAGACAAAGGGGAAGGGGCAGTGCACTGCATTGTTTCCCTGAAATATCTCCACTGTCTAGCAAAGCTCCCGTCCCAAAGGAAGTGCCAGCTACAGGCCTGCTGGCTGAATGCACGGATGGAGTGATGGGCAAATTCCAGAAAGAAGTTAGCCGCGTATGAAAGGGTTGAGGCCTGGAGAGGCCGGGGCTACTCAGGCTGCACGTCTCCCAAATTCAGACTGTTTGGGGTGTTCTGCAGTCCACCCCGCAGTCAGGAACGAGGTCCCTTTTCTATTTGGTCAGGGCTCTCCAGAGAAACAGAACCAATAGGAGATACATGACATAAATACAGATGTAGATAAGACATCAAGATAGAGAGAGAAAGAGATGAAGAGGTTTACTTCAAGGAATGGGCTTACGTGCTTGGGAGGCTGGCAAGTCCGACGTCTGAGGGCGGGCTGGGGACTCAGGCAGCAGATGACACTGTAGTCTTGGGACAGAATTTCTTCTTCAGGAAACCTCAGTGTTTTTTCTCTTAATCCTTCAATGGACTGAATGAGTCCCACCCTCAGTATCGAGAGTAATGTCCTTTCCTTAGAGTCAGCTGACTGCATCTGCTAACTACCTCCAGAGCAGCACCCAGATAGGTGTTTGATTGATTAGCTGGTAGTAGAGCCAGAATGACACAGGAAACTCCCCATCACAGCCTCCAAAACACTTCTCCCGCTTCCTCCCTAAAACCTCAGCTCCTTGGCTGTTCAGGCCTTCCCTGACGAAGCCACTTCTTCCCATCCTTGCTGTCCACACATGACCCATACTCCTCTTCCATTTGTGGAAAGACTTCCCTCCCAGCCCCCCACCCACTCTCCTTCCCTGCTCCTGCAAGTATATCCTTGGATAGGCCACAGTGGTGCCAACTGAGTCAGCTGTCCAGTCCTTAGTTCCCTGTGACCTGGCTCTGCTCCCACCGTGAGGGAGACTGAAATCAGCCTCACCTTCCTGCTCCTGGGCCTACAGCCGGACACTTACCACCAGATATTCATCAGTGCACAGGTATGACCCTCAGGTGGTGATCTAGGACACCCCAGGATCTCTAAGTTGATCCACAAGCCAAATCTCTCACACTTCAGAAGCGGAGATTCTGAAGCTAAAGCAACAATAATCCCAAATGCAATGACTTCATTCTTGAGCCACAAAAACCCCAAAAGGGAAACTCTTGAGATATGCCTGAGCTTAGGCCATTATGAAATGGTACCTGGGCAAAATAATTATCTTTAGAAAACTAGGTGATTTTCAGGCAGACATTTAGAGGGCTGAGATACAAGTCTGTAAGTAAGATATCCTCTCATTTTATAGAAATTAACATATCCAGGATTAATATACACAGATCTGTATCTATATCTACATATACCCCCTTCTCCCTCTATGTATCCATCCAGGCACTCACCCATCCATCCATCCATCCATCCATCCATCCATCCGTCCATCTATCCATCCATGCACCTACCCATCCATCTATCCATGCACTCACCCATCCTTCTACCCATCCATCCATCTGTTCAGGCACTCATCCATCCATCATTCTGTCATCTCTCCACCCATCCATCATCATCCATCCTTCTATCCATCTATCATCAATCAGCCATGCACTCACCCATCTTTCTATCCATTCATCCATCTATCTATCCATCCAACTATCCATCCATCCATCCATCCATGCACTCACCCATTGCCGATCCATCTAGCTATCCATCATCTGTCCATCCAACTATCTATGCACAAATATGTCCTTCTGCTCCAGTGTTGTCTTCCTTGCTTGCCAGTAAGAATAAGATCTTGATATTCTACTTTGTTTACATACCAGATAAATTGGAATCATCTTCTACTCACCAATGCAAATAAAAGCCCACAGTTGTACCAAGCCTTGAAGTGGGTCCACCCTCTAACTTAGGAGGAGAGGTATCAGAAAGCCTTCTGCCATTCTCCCCAGTGCAGACTTGTTCTGACCAACTCAAAAGAAGACCGGGGCCCAAAATCACTTCCAGAAGACCCTGACGGCACAGCTTTCCCAGCTCAGCAGCTTCGGCAGCACCCAACTGCTGTCACAGCCGGCCCTGCTTTTCAGAGTAGCCAGGAGGGCCGATTCTTGAGTGACATAGCTCCCCAGCCCACAGCAAAGTGCAACATAGCAAAGGTCTGAAAGAAAGAGAGGCAGCCAGCTTGCGGGCCCAGGGTGAGGGGTGAGGGGTGCAGGTGGTCAGCAGGGCGGTTATGGGGGCCCGTCAGGCCAAGGGAAGGCCTGAGGATTTACTCTGAGGCCTAGAAGCAGCAGGCTAGTTTTACATATACATTTTATTTCCCCCCCAACGTTTTATTGCTATAAAATTTCAAACATACGGAAAAGTTGGAAAAATAGGAAATACCTGAAAATCGCAAGTAGATTCAATGACTGCTTACATTTTCCTGCACTGCTTGTGTGGACACTTGGGGTGCTCTGTGCTTGCTTGTTCACTGAGTCATCTGGAAGCAAGTAGCAGACGTCAGGGCCTCTGACCCCCAAACTCTCAGCACCGAAGAATGAGGACCTTATCCCAGCGTTATCACACCGATCAAAACGGACACGAACCCCCTACTACCATGCCAGGCCCAATCCATGTTCAAATGTCCCCAGCCTGTCCCCAGAATGTCCTTTAGAGTCAGCGGAGAGTGTTTCCAGGACACCACCTCAGCTCCCCCACGGCGTCTGGGGGCTGGGTCCCTGCATCCCTCAGAATCTAGAACCATGCTATTCCCTGGTACGTTGACTTCCTGCAGAGTCCGGGCCTTTGGGAGGCTGAAGAATGCCCATGGTTCATCCCACAGGCTGGATTTGTCTCATTGTTTTCTTTGGCACCATTTGGTTTGTTTCTTTATTCCCTGTGTCTCCTGTAAACTGAAAGGTGATCTGAAGCCTCCACGAAATTCAGGTTAAACATGTTTGTTGAGACCACTTCAGCTCTGTGTCTTCAGGATGCTGGTGCAGCTCTAAGGGGTGCTAACTCGATCACATGGACAAGGTGGGGCCCCAAGACCCTTGCCCCAGAGCAGGGCACGCCCTCACACTTTACAACAACGGTGGCTGTGATCCTGGGCCCCAGCTGCCCATGGGTCCACGTCCCTTTCACGAGTGGCCCGAGCACTGATGGCCGGATCTGCATCAAGGAGGACAAGCATTCTGCAGTGTGGCAGGCTGGTGAGATAGGTGGCAAGGGGCCGGTGTGGCAGCCCCGGGGTCTCCCACCTGAGGTGGGACTTTGCTCCCAGCCGGGCTGGGCCTGGGCCAGAGAGAAGAGCGACAGCACAGAGGCAGAAATGACAGCACCCGGGGAGAGTTTCATGGACATGAGGAGTCTAGGTTGGGGTGTGGGACCCTGAGGGATGGCACGGGACTCTCCCCGCCGAGCTGGAGAGTGCAGGAGGGAAGCAGGAGGGCCGGGAGGAGGAGGTGCTCAGGTGCGGCCCATGGGGGCATCCATGGGGCATGTGTGGCAGGCTGTGCATGGAGGGGCTGGGGCTGGGGGCGCCGGGACTCAGCTTGGGCCAGGATCAACAGAGCCAGGAAGGGGAAAGATGGCTCCAGAAGGCACCCAGGGAGCCTGCACGGAAGGGGTAAGAACTCCAAACATGCTCATTTTAGGGACTAGGAAGGAGACACCCAAGAGAGGGTGAGACATCCGAGGAAGAGAGAGAAAAGAGCATGTGAGGTACACAGAGCTTGGAGCCTAGTGCTTCTGAAGCAGGCTTTTTGATGCCATATGATAGGTCTGAAGACAGAGAAAGTGGAAACATTTTCAGACAAAAAAAGTCCTATTTTATTTTTTTATTCTGCTTCATTTTTTTTTCTCGCAAACTGAGATAGAACTGACGTGTGTCAAGGTATGGGTTCCGGGTGCAGAGTGCAATGGTTTCACATGCATAGACTGTGCAGTGGTCACCACGATAAGTGTGGGGAACGTCCATCACCTCACAGATGCAGCGAAAAGAAAAAGCAAAAAAAAAAAAAAAAAAACCCCAAAAATCTCCCCTGGTGACGACGACACTTAGGATCCACTCTCCCAGAGCAGCTTTCCCGGGGTCACGGCGCCGTCCAGCACACCCCTAGCTCCTGTTTGCCTTACAACGGCAGGTCTGTACCTGGGACCACCGTCCTCCCGTGTCCCCTCCCCCCACCCTGCTCCTGGGAACCATGAATCCCATCTCTTTTCTAGGAGTTTGGCTGTCTTTTGTTTTAGGGTTTTTATTTTGTTTTTTGGTTCCACATATAAGAGATCACACGGTATTTGTCTTTCTCTGTCTGACTTACTTCACTTAGCGTAACGCCCTCAAGATCCATCCGTGGTGTCGCAAATGCCAGAAATTCCTCGTTTCTCCATGGCTGCGTAATCTTCCATGATGTACGTACACTACAACTTCTTTATCTGTTCATCTGTTCACGGACACGTTTGTTTCCATGTCTTGCCTATTGGAAAAAATGCTGCTACAAACAGGGGGGTATAGAGATCTCTTCAAAATCCTGTTTTCGTTTCTCTTAGATACGTTCCCAGAACTGGGATTGCTGGATCGTAGAGTGGCTCTATGTGTAACTTTCTGAGGAGCTCCCACGCTGTTCTCCACAGGGGCTGTACCAGTTTGCATTCCCACCAAGAGGGCACGAGGGCTCTGTCCCCCCACATCCTCACCGGGACCTGTTGTCCTTTTGGTGATGCTGTTGTAAGAGGCACGAGGTGAGAGGTCACTGTGGTTTTTATCTGCACTTCCCAAATGACTAGTAATGTTGAGCATCTTTTTTATGTTCCCATTGGCCACTCATATATATCTTCTTTGGAAAAATGTCTACTCAGATCTTTTGCTCCCATTTAAAAAAAAAATGTAAGTCATAGCCTATAGATTACTTTCATGGCCTGTTAATGGATCCCAATCTACATTTTTTTTTAAAAGATTTTATCTATCTGACAGTGAGAGTCACAGCGAGGAGAGAGGGAACACAAGCAGGGGGAGTGGGGGAGGGAGAAGCAGGCTTCCCGCCGGGCAGGGAGCCCGATGCGGGGCTCGATCCCAGGACCCCGGGACCATGACCTGAGCCGAAGGCAGATGCTTAACTGACTGAGCCACCCAGGCGCCCCAATCTAGATTTTTAACACCACCACCGTGATATGTCCCTGGACCACCGGTGAAGGCTGCCCACCCCCACCTGAAGGTCCCCTGTGAGCACTGTCCTCCCGCTGGCAAATCCGCCGAAATTGGCAGGTCATCTGGCTGGGTCTGGTGCACATGGGGTGGGGGGTGGGAGGGCGACCTGCGAAGGGTCTGTGTGTCTGGACTGACCCCCGGGGCCGGAGACCCCTTGGTGCTGCTATTCCAGCGGAGATCACCAGGTCGTACTATTTCACATTCATCAGCATGACCCAAGTTGACCCCAGCCCCTTGCCCCAGTCACTGTGAGAGCCTGGCCCCACTCCACCTCCTCCGCAGGGACCAGGGACCCGCTCAGCGGCCAGAGCCCCACTCCCTTCTCCTGCCTCAGCCCGGCTCAGAGAAGGAGGGGCGGCAGTTGGCCCAGACCTCCTCCTAGAAAACAAAACAAGAGCGGGAGCCCATGTTCTCCCCAGCCCCAGGCAGAGAGGCCTTCTTACCACGCCTTCCCTAGCTGCCACCAAGGCAGAGCTGCCCCGGGACAAAGAAGAGCCAGCTGCCTTGGTATCTTTGTTTTTGCTTTCGTTTCAACCTCCGCATGGATCCATGAGACGGTTTGGGGGAAATGGGAGAGCAGTATGGGACTCCACTGCTGGCCTGGCCATTCATGCACCCCCCCCCCCCCAAACACGCCCTACCTGGGAAAGGCCAGCAAGCAGCTTGGGAACCACTTCAGAAACTCTCCTGTCAGGCACAAGATTGCTCGCCGGGCCAGAGGTGAATCATGAAGGATCTGATCGCTCAGGATTCTCAGTTGACCCAGCCGGCATTCCATGGAGGTAAGAGTGTTCTAATGGGTTTACGTGGGGATGCACTCAGGGTCAGTAAAATCCCTAGGATCTGCCTCTCTCCCTCTCTCACTCTCTCTCTCTCTTCCCCCTCTCTCCCTCCCTCCCTTTTGTGCTTGGGTTCATTAAGGAAGGAGCATTTGTTTTTTATTTTGTTTTTGTTTTTTTAAGATTTTATTTGTTTGAGAGAGAGAGTGAACAAGAGACAGAGCACACAAGCAGGGGCATAGGGAGAGGGAGAAGCGGACTTCCCGCTGAGCAGGGAGCCCGATGTGGGGCTCGATCCCAGGACCCTGGGACCATGACCTGAGCCGAAGGCAGATGCTTAACCAACTAAGCCATCCAGGCGCCCCCAGGAAGGAGCACTTGATGCAACTAAGGGGAATGAGGAAGAATGTCTTGGAAGAAGTGGCATTTAGGTTGGGATTTGAAGAATCACCTTCAATGGGGGGAGGGTCTCGGGCCGGAGGATTTAGGGTGGCTCCTTTCCTTTGGGAATACAGAAGAGTCCCGGGTCATGGCAGTGCGCATGGGAGGGTGGGAAGGTGGGCGAAGCCAGGACACAGGGAGGTTGGAGCACCAAGCCCGGAGGAAACCACAGTCTGAAGCAGTGCAGAGCAGTCAGGAGATCATCCAAAGGGAGCACCATGATCCAATTTGCTATAAAAACATGCACACTGACGGTGCTATGGAGCAGCGATACCTGGAGGCAGGACAGGGGAGGCTTACAAAATTCTGTGGGCAAGATTTAGAGGACTGGAGTTCCCCCACGTGCTCTCAGCGCTCTAGAAGCTACCCATGGAAACACCTCTGTCAATATGACAGCCCGGGGCACCTGAGGAACAGCTGAACAGGGAGAAGGCAGAACACCAGGCAGGGTCCATCTGGACCCCAACAAGACACGATGTCCCAGCGGCCCCAGTGACCACTACCTCCAAGAGTCACCATCACATCGCGTTTCTGTTTCCCGTATCCAAATACAAAACACCCCACGAGAGGAGGCAGGCAGAGGAGACCGCATTCACCGTGAAATCCTGTGAGCGCAGGTCCTTCCGTTCATCTCGGGGGCGTCGCACTTACCAGGCGCGAATCGAGGCCCGGAGATTTCACCTAGTAACTCACAGCAAGGTACACACGCGGGAGGCCTAGGGCAGAATTCCAGGCCTTGCTTTAAATACGGGGGATGTCACCCTAATGCCTCCTTAAAACCAGTCACCAAGGTGGAATCTCGTATCTCCCTCCCTACCACCCCCGGGGAGGAGTGTTATCTCCAGAGATGCCCAGGGTCCCTGCCCCCAGCTGCCCTCCGCAGCCACCCCAACACCACGTCGGGGCTCGCCCTGTGACCCACTTAAGAGGCAGTGCTGTGCCTGCTCCAGGACTAAGACTTGACTTGGAGGCAGAGTCTGCTTTTGTGCTTTTAGGAGTCCTGGGTGACCGTGTAAGGCAGGGAATTACAGCCTTCAGACAAATCTGGCCCCTGATGCCTGTTTTTGTAAATAAAGTTTTATTGTAACACAGTCATGCCTATGCATTCATGTAGTGTCTGTGGCTGCTTCTGTGTTACAGCAGGAGAGCTGAACGCAGAGGCCATATTCACAAAGTGAAAGATATTTGCTCTCTCTGGCCCTTTACAGAAAAATTTCCCAAACCCTGATTTAAGGAGTCCAGCTACCACATGGAGGAGTCCATCTACCACATCTGAGACCACAGAAAGAAAGAGAGGCCCCACTGTTCCACGTAGCAGTTATGGCGCCCGGGGATTGGCCGTTTAACCGCCAGGTCAGCCGTCCCAAAGAAGACGGGCAGAAGTGCCCCGTGGACCCCAGGCAACCCGCCAGGCAGGGGTGAGGAATGGCAGCTTTAAGTCACTGGGTTGGGTCAGTTATCACACAACGACAGATACCTGGACCCTCCTCCTCTTGCCCCCCCAAAATGACGGGGCTGCGGCTGTGAAAATGGAATGGGAAGCCTGGGCGCCAACGAAGATGAGACATGTGACCGTGGCTGAATCCATTCCTGATGCTGCCCAATAGTGAGACGTAACTGAGGGTAGATCTTTTCTGGAGAAGTAGCATAACTCATCGTGAAACCAGCTAGTCAACCACACACTTCTGTTTCCTTCACCTCATACGTCACCCCTACTCTCAGCAACAGTTTGACCACATTTTAGTTTGTGGGTTTTTGCCTTTTAAATGAATCTTCTCGTTACGAAGGCACTGAGCACCCGAAGGGTCTCCCAGGATGGGAACTCCTCCCCCTCCCACAGAATACCCACTCGTGGCTGTTTGTAGAGGTACTGAATTCTAGAACGCCTTCTTAAAGAAATGAGCCTGTCACTTAAGGTCTCTCGAGCTGTAAAGAGAAGAGGAGCGCTGTGAATCCAGCCACGGTTTTCATGGTTAGCTCGTAAATCCATCAGCTACCTCTGTTCTGGACTTAAGTGTAAATCAGAACAGACTCTATTTGTCGTATTTGCTCCACCGCATCTTGACAGAAGGCTCGGGACCCTTTCCCTCCTGTGGTGGAGGCTGCTACTCACAAAAGATGAACGGCAGGGTCGTGGTGGCTGGTGCAGGAGACGCCGGTGGGGCTGCCCGCCGGGGGAGCAGATCCCTTCCCCAGACGACGGGTCAGGCAGGAGGCCCCACAGACGCGTGCGCCCCAAGGCTGGAACCACAGGCACCCTGGTGCACGGCCAAAGGGACTCTGCAGATGGGGCCAAGGTGACAGACTTTTAAACAGAGATTGTCCTGCCTTCCGGGTGAACCAATCTGATCACACGTGCCCTTAGGACCAGAAAACTCTTCCTGGCTGGCACAAAGACAGGAGGTGGCTTCGGAAAGGGCAAGCGTGAGAGGGGCTCAGTTTGGAGAGGCCAGGGCAGGGGAAGAGGGAGAAGGCTGTCAGCTGCCGGGCAGGCCCCGTGGACAAGCAGCACCTAGCCAGCTGAGGGCTCCAGGAGCACTGTCCCCCGAGCACAGCCCAGTCAGCTCCTCTGCTGGGAAGCACAGTCTCCCGGCCCCGGGATCGGGCTGAACGGCTCTGCTGTTTGTCACATTTTTGTCTCCTCCCGAGGAAATCCAGCACGTCACCCTGACTCTGACAAGCACAGATGCTTCTGGGCCTCACGAAGCTGGCTCCAAGGAGGGAGTTAGTTCTTTAAGGGAAAAAGAAAGCGCCAGTCCCCCCTCTCACTGCGCACCCACCCACTGAAGTCTTGCCTGTCCGCGTTCACCTACTCACCAAGGTGTGCCCTATGCTAGAAGTGTCCATCCTATATCTAGTGTAAAATTTCAGCGTTTACTCAGCAGGGTGGAGGCCGCACCACCACTGGAAGGCATGGGCCCTTTTCCATGGCCCCGGGGGTGTTGCTGCCCCGGCGACCAAGAGCTCCACTGTGTGCGCTATTTCTCATCCTTGCAAAGGCCCAGCAAGGGGCTGCTGAGTCCCTTCAGGGGAAGCCAGGGCAGGAGGGAAGTGAAGACACAGGACAGTTAGCACTGGATTTTACAATTTTAGAAATCTTTAGGATTTTACTTAATACTACACGCTCAAGGAAAAGAATCAATCCATGCAATAAAGTACCTGCACGAAAGAACCATTAACCACCTAAAATCGTAGTACCTCAAAACGCATGCAGGCCTTGTTTGAAACCAAGGGCTCAGATTTGTTTGAACGCAGTTTGTCTCAAAATCTCTTAGCACTGCTGATTCTTGCTTCCTGGCTACAGCAGATGCAGGTGCTCCAGCCAAGGAGAGCCGGGGGACTGAGGGGCGGGAGTGTCCCGACCCCAGCGGCCCTGGCCCGGGGCTGCTCTCCTGAGCCTCAGGCGGCCACTGTGGGTGCTGTGGCTGCCCGGGGTTCCCTCTGGGATGCATTTTGGGTTCTGGAGGACTGTTCGGCCCCACGGTGGCGGTTACAAAGGGTGTCTGGCAGATGCCCTGTAGGGCTGTGTTCCTGCCAACGAACCTCAGCTCTCTGCCTGCCCCACCCCAGCCCGGCCAGGTCAGGGCACCCTGCCCTGCCCTTCCCGCTGCAGGAGCGTGGGAAGGTCAGGCTGAGGCTGCAGCAGCCTAAGGCACGGCAGGGAGGGGTGCTCAGCAGGACCGTGGGCAGAACGGAAGCCTGGACATCAGAAGGGCCTCTGAGCTCCCTGAGGCTGGGTGTTAGAGTATTGTCTGAATGGGAGCTGGGAGAGAACAGAGCGGGGTTCTGTCCTGACTTGGAGGGCCACAGCCAGACAGGCCTTGAGTGACGCTGGGTATGTGTGGACGCCCCCTGCCCCCCGTGCCCATCCAGGCCCATCATCAGGCCAGGCCAGGTCTGTGAGAAGGCAAGCGGCCCCCAGGCTCCGGGACCGGTCCATCACCGCCACCCAGGGACTGCGGGGGACCAAAGGCTCCTTCTAGCACGAGTCCCCACCATCTGCGCTGGAGGGAAGGGAGGGGGACGTCAGACCGGCCCTGAGAGTGGGAGCCCGTGGAAGGCCTGTGACTTCCCCTCCCGTCACTGGAGAGGTCAGCCAGCCTCCTTACCACATCTCTCGGAAGCTCCACCAGCGGTGCAGGGAACCCAGAGAGGATGGGGCATCCCACCCTCCCGGGCAGGGGGACACACAGCGGGCTCCCGGCAGTGCGAGTCTGGAGCTGAGGGCAGTCTCCACCGGTGCGTTTAGCATGGGTTCCTGGCTGCGAAATTCAGAGCAAAAGTAGCCTGAGGTTCTCGTCCTCCACTGTACACTCACGCCACATGGGGACTCTCCAAACCCTCCACGCCCCGGCCTCGGCCAGACCGTGACCTCAGAAGCTCGGGGAAGAGGGTGGCGGGGGGACCGGGCTTAGGAATTTTAAAACCTGCCCAGGGGGGTTTCAAGATGCACAGAGCTGAAGAGCACCTGCTGAGGGACAGCTTTCAGACCCTGGTGCCTGTGCCTCCCTGGGGGTCCAGTAACCTGCACATTCAGACCCAGGGTGTTGCAGGGTTGCGGGGGAGGTGAGCGTCCGCGGTTCTGACTCGCTTCCGGTCCACGCACCGCACTCGAGTGGCCAGGACACAGAGCCACATTTCCCAGGCTTTATTTATGTATGTTTGACCCTAGCCCCCTCACCGTTTCACATAAAAATCACACATCTTCCTTCAGTGATGCCTGAAAACCATACCAGGAAATTAAAAATGACTCTGAAACCAAGTGTTGGGGCCCAAGGCCCTGCCCTGCTTTCACCCGTGCTCCGTGGCCTGCCCGCACGGGCCGCCCCACTCCCAGGGACTGGGAAAACAGGTCCCTGCTCCCTCTGGCACCTGGCAGCCCCCCACCCCTCATGGGGCCTCCGTCCCCCTGTCACCAAAGAAGAGAGCAGCCAGGCGACCTCGAAGGGCCTTTGCTAATGTGACTGGGGCTTTTGATCTTAAATCAGCTTTGAGCTTTCTTTATCACATAAGCAGATGGTCTCTGGCTGCCTCTGTGACTTTGGGAAGAGGTACTTTGCACCTTGGGCACCTACACCAGGGCGCTTTTCTGACAAGGGCGGGGATGGGCAGGTGAGCATTAGAGACCATGCTGCAGAATTCGAGAAAGATCAGTGGCCCAGACCAGGAGTCAGAAACTCTACTGCAAAGGGCCAGATGATAAGTATTTCAGGCCTTGTGGGCCTTAAGCTCTCCGTCACAGTATTCAAGTCCACCACTGAGGCACAGACTATGTGTAACAAATGAGTGTGGCTGTGTCCCAATAAAACTTTATTCACAAAAAACAGCAGTGGGCCATATTTGGCCCACAGGCTGTAGTTTGCCAGTCCTTGGCCTGGCTAGAGCAGCAACAGTCAAGAATCTCCCAAGACCCCCAGCACAGCAGGATCCCACCATCTGGGCATCAGTTGGTTGCGGGGGAGGACCAGTCAAAGCTTCTCTGGATTTCATCACGCACAAGGCCCCTGCACTCCTCTGACCCTCGCTCAGATCCCAGGAGCTGGTGGCTCATTCACCTCCATGAATGTCGCTCCCTGGGACACCAATGCCCACACCAGCGCCATGCCCCTTCAAGGGAACTTGGCTTCTCGTCATCATCAGACATCTCTTGACCACAGCGGAGAGGAATAAAAACTCTCCTCTCGGCAGACAGCTCCAAGAAAATAGCAGAGGCGTTTTGTGATGTCCCCCAGATGATGCGGCTAGGCTGCCTCTGCCCGGCTCTCCTTCTGCACGGGGCTGGAGCAGGCGGAAAGGCCACCAACTTCCCAGGGCTCGGGGGGCCCAGCTATCCTCGCAGGTGGCTGCTGCTGCAATGGGCCCAAGCTCCCGCACCCCGGCTCTGCCAGGCAGCCTGCGACGGCCCTCACCACGGAAGTCTGTTCACGGTTTTCCTGCCTTTGGGTCTCCTCCTTCCCTGTGTGCTGCTGGACTGTGGGTCTCAGGTTACCAGTGGGGACAGGCACAGGCCTCCCTCCCGCCTCTGGTGCCTGCGATCATTGGGCATTTAACAACACGCAAAGATGACATTCCGAGTCTGGCCGATGTCACCCTGCAGCTCCAGAGAGGAGGCTCGGAGTGGGCCCACCGCTGCTGCTGCTGCAGCAGAGCCGATGAGAACGCATGCTGGGGGTGCCACAACACCTCTGCGCTCGCTGCCCACCCACCCCCGAATCCTTTCTCCTGCAAGCTCACCCGCAGCCCTGGGAGCTTCCTCCCCTCCTGCCTTCCTGCTGTGTGAGCAGAAACAACCCTGTGATTTGATCCCTGCCCTCATTCTCATTGGCCCGTCTTGCCCGCGGCTGGCCCGGGGTCTCTCTCTACAAGGGTGACAAGGACAGGGGCCTCACGGGCCACTTCCTGGAGCTCAGGCTCACCCAGGGCCCTGGGCCTCTGCTTCTGGAGCCGTGTCATGGGAGGGCAGGCTTTTCCCTCCTGCCTGGATCAGCTCCAAGCCCTTCCTTTGGCCACGGAGACCTGGCAGTGCACGTACAGCCTGGGTGACCATCAACCATGCCAGCCTATAAGAGGAAAAAGATGCTCAGCAAGCAGGCCATGCCCAGCAGTGGGCACCAGACTCACTGCCTAGTCCTCTGGCCCCAGCCAAGTCCTCTGTCAGAGACCCATCGGACCAAGGCCCATCCTGCAGCTCTGGTGACCACCCGTCTCCCACAGTGCACGCTGACCACAGCAGAGAGTACACAAGACAATATGCCAGTGTTGAGAAGGGAGGGCAGAACCCACGCTCGAAAACCACAACCCTGTTCTAGGAGCTGGGTGGTATATTTAGCAAAGCAGGATGTTTGTGGGTAAATCAACATTTTGCTGTAAATAAAATTTTGAGCTGAGGATTGCAGAAACTTCTTTTGCCTGCACGTTGACAAGAGAGCTATTTTCCTAAAACAAGCTCAGTATGACCCTGTCTCAAAGATGCCCTTCTCGCTGAGGGCTCGGGTACCTTTGTGGTAAGGGGTGTTGTCAGGGGCCAGGGCCAGAGCCTGAGAAGCTTGGAGAAGCGTCTCTCTGGGTAGACCAGCAAGCCGCCCCTGTTCCTCCTCTTGCCTGTGTGCTGTGGGCCACTGACCCACCTGGACCCTGGCATCCAAGCCGAAGTCTTTCCGTAACAGGCTGCCTCTCCATACGGTTCCATAAATGGGGCTCACAATCCTTTAAACTGACAGCTCCAGTGGCCTGCTGACCCTACACTGGGACTGACCAGTGAATGACTCTGCATGAACTTCAAGCCTTCTTGCACACACAACACATACACATCACACAGACAGGCTACTCTGTCTCCGATCCTGCCTCTCCCCCACTTTTGCTGAATTGTATTTTGACTCATTCCATCTGGGCCTGGTGGAGAACCATGGTGGGGAGGACCTGGGGCCACGTGTGAGGGAAAAAACACCGCCTCACCTTCTTTGTTGCTCCTGCCACTAAGAGGCAGGTCGAAATCGCTCCCTTGAATCTGAGCTGGCTGGCAGGCCTCTGTGACCAGTGGAAACACAAGATCAGTGGCTTATGAGACCTCTGCACTGGGTGACAACAAGCTTTGAGGCTCCTGCCTTTATGTCCTAGAACTCTTGCCCTCAAGACTCCAGGCGCCAAAACTGTGGAAAGAGCCAAGATGTCCATCAACAGATGAATGGATAAAGAAGAGGTGGTATATATACACAATGGAATATCATGCAGCCATCAAAAGGAATGAGATCTTGCCATTTGCAACGACGTGGATGGAACTGGAGGGTGTTATGCTGAGTGAAATAAGTCAATCAGAGAAAGACATGTATCCTATGACCTCACTGATATGAGGAATTCTTAATCTCAGGAACAAACTGAGGGCTGCTGGAGTGGTGGGGGGTGGGAGGGATGGGGTGGCTGGGTGACAGACATTGGGGAGGGTATGTGCTACGGTGAGCGCTGTGAATTGTGCAAGACTGTTGAATCACAGATCTGTACCTCTGAAACAAATAACGCAACATATTTTAAGAAAAAAGAAAAAGAAGAAGATAGCAGGAGAGGAAGAATGAAGGGGAGTGAGTCAGAGGGGGAGACGAACCAGGAGAGATGATGGACTCTGAAAAACAAACTGAGGTTTCTGGAGGGGAGGAGGGTGGGGGGATGGGTTAGCCTGGTGATGGGTATTAAAGAGGGCACATTCTGCGTGGAGCACTGGGTGTTATGAACAAACAATGAATCATGGAACACTACACCAAAACAAATTATGTAATATATGGTGATTAACATAACAATAAAAAATTAAAAGATAAAATCTAAAAAAAAAAAAAGACTCCAGGCGCCATGAGACAGCCCCAGCCATGGAGAGAGGCCAAGCGTAGATACTCCAGCCAGAGCCCCACCTGAGATTCCAGCCATCCACCAGCACCACTAGCCAGCAGCATGTGGTGCCATCTTGGATGGCTGGCTCAGCCAAGCCTTTGGATGATGGCACCTGCAGGGCAGACCCCAAGCGAAAGCACCCCACAAGCCCTTCCTAAATTCCTGACCTGTGGAATTGGGAGTAAAATTAAATGGGTTGCTTTAAGCACTGCATTCAGAGTGGTTTTGTGCTGTAAGGGATGATCAAAGTACTGAGGATATGACTCTCAGGGACACTTCACTGGGAGTCCTGATGGGAAATTCTAGAAAGACTTCCTGGAAGAAGTAGTATCTCAGGGGGTGAGATGGGGGGCTGCGATTTCTCAGAGAGAGAGAGAAAACAGCCCATGTGGAGGGCTAGTGGTGAGAGGGATTTCCATTTTCCGGGGGACATGCAGTCTGTGGGAAGAGAGAGGAAAGATGGTGAAGATGTTGGCAGAGATGAGTGTCTACCAGAGACACTCTGGAATCCCCACTGAGCTAACTGCAGTGCAGAGGTGAAGGAGCACCCAGCCATCATCTGAGGCCTCTGGAGGGAAGCAGAAGCACCCTCCATGGCCTCAGAGAAGTCACAGCAGCTCTGCTATCTGACTGACAGAGACAACGGGTGTCTACATCAGCAGCTAGAGACCTCTCTCCGAGGCACTCCTGAGAAGCTCATGGCCGCGAGCGGGTGACCCTGCACTCCCCTGAGAGGGAGCGGTGAGGGTGGCTGGAGCCGCAGGTCCCACTCCAGCGGAGAAGACCGGACATCTTCATGCACCGGTGCTGCTCAGTGCCACGTGTGAGGCACGAATCCCGGAGGCGGTTCACAGGCCAAGAAGAGGGCTAACTGGAATGGAAGATCCCACATCTGAGACCAGAGATCCAGACCCTGTGGCAGGAGCAGTGCCACCACGGTGGGGGAAGGTCCAGATGGCCACCTCGGCCACCTGGTGACACGTTAGGTTTAGAAGCCATAAGAGCCACACTTCAGGGCAAGGTGGGGTACCACTTTGGAAACTTCAGTGCCTTCAGGGGTCTGCCTGAAACGTGCTTCCGTGTCGGGGGGCCTGAGTGGGGCCTGGGATTTCGAGTCCCTACCAAGCTCCCAGGTGCATCGATGCGGCTACTACTGGCCCAGGGGCCATACCTGGAGTGGCCAGGATTCAGAGCGCTTCTCCAAGAAGATGGGCCGTTATTTACCCGAACACCAACAACAGCTTGGAAACTGGAGGCTTTCCATACCAAAAAAAGGAAAAAAAAAAACCACACAGAATGATACTTGTTGTTCCAGGAAACAGCGATGAAACAGGAACAAATTAAATGGTTTACTGCCACGATCATAGGGTCGCCGCGGTGTGTTCATTTTCTTCTACTCATGACAGTCACAGACACAGCGGTCTCAGCCACCCAGTCACGAACTCTCGGCTCCGCGAGGCCACAGTCCAGGCAGGCGGGTCAGATGCTCTGCTTGGTGCCTCATGAGGCTTGTCGGGAGGCACTGGGAAGAACCGTTTCCAGGCTCATCCCTACCTTGCAGCTCTAGACTGGACTCCCTGCTTTCTTGCCAGCTGTCGTAGATAGGGAGGAGAACAGGTCCTTGTCCCAAAGCCAACAACAGACACCTCCCTCACATCACCTCTCTAATGTCCCCTTCCGTGACCAGCCAGGGAAAACCCTCTACTCTGAAAAGACTGTGATGTGTTTAGGCCCACCCAGGTAATCTCCCTATTTTCAGGTCCAACTGATGCAAATCCCTTTGCTGTGCAAATGACAGAGCCCTGGGAGTAATCCTGGGGGGATGGAGGGCGTGGGGGAACCTCTTAGATTTTGTTTTTTTTAAGATTTTATTCATTTACGAGAGAGAGAGAGAGCACAAGCAGGGGGAGTGGCAGGCAGAGGGAGAGGGAGAAGCAGGCTCCCCGCTGAGCAGGGAGCCCGATGCGGGGGGGGGGGGGGGGGGGGCCTCGATCTTGAGGATGCTGGGATCATGACTCGAGCCAAAGGCAGACGCTTAACTGACTGAGCCACCCAGGCGCCCCCCTCTCTTAGATTTCTGCACCACAAGCTGGAAATGGTGCCTTAGGCAAAAACAGACAAATCGCAAAGACTTCCTTCTAGGAGTTTTACACCTATGATCATTTCAAGTTAATTTTGTGTATACAGCAGGGGAAGGTTTGACAGGTTTTTTTTTTTTTCCCCACACACATATTCAACTGTTTGAAAACTCTCATTTCTCTATTGAATTGACTGGGCATCTTTGTTAAAAATCAATTGACTGCCTACGTGTGATTCTCAGTTATGTCCATTTGATCTATATATCCACACCACTTGATTACTGTAGCTTGGTAGGAATTCTGGAACTCAAGTGTGCCTGTCCTCCAACTTCTCAAAAATTGCTTTGACTATTCTAGGTCATTTGTACAGTTGACCTTCAAACAATGTAGGGGTTAGAGGTGCCAGAAATGTTTTCAGAAATCCACACAGAACTTTTCACTCCCCCAAAACTTGACTACTAATACCCAACTACTGACCAGACAAACTGTACCAATAACATAAACAGTTGATTAACACAATATTTTTTATGTTACATGCATCATATACTGTACTCTTATAATCAAGTCAGCTAAAGAAAAGAAAATGTTATTAAGGAAATCATAAGGAAAAGATAATACATTTACAGGACTGTCCTGTATTTATTGGAAAATAATCTGCATCAAAGTGGACCCATGCAGTTCAAACCTGTCTTGTTCAAGGCTCGACTGTATTTTCAAAGTACATTTTAGAATTAGCTTTTCACTTTCTACACAAAACCCTGCTGGAATCTTGATTGGGATTGCACTGAATCTACAGATGACTTTGCGGAGAGCTGGTGTCTCAGTGACACTGAGTCTCTCAGTCCAGTAACGTGGCACATCTGTCCACGTACTCCCGTCTTTTTAGACATCTCTGTCAACAACGTTCTGTAGTTTTCTGGGAACAGGACTTGTGCATCTTTTGTTAAATGTGTTTTTAACTATTTCATTTGGTGTTATAAATGGAATTTTTCTAAAAAAATGTCATCTTTCAATTGTTTGCTGCCGATATATACATGTACAACTAATTTTTGCATATTAACCTTATATCCTGCAACTTATACGAATGGTTTTATACTAGTAGATTCCTGGAGATTTTCCATGTAACCACGCCATGTTTAAATACAGCCAGGTTTACTTCTCCCCTACCAATTTAATGTCTTTTATATCTTTTTCTTATTTTACAGCCATAGGTTCTCAGTGAGATGACAAGTGATAAGAGTGAGCATGCTTCCTTATCAGATTCCTGATCTGAGAGAGAAAGTGTTCAATATTTCAACAGTAGATACAGTATTGTGTTAACTCTAGGTTTTTCACAGATGCCCTTTATCAGATGAAAGAAGTCCTTTTTTTTTTTTTTTTTGCTTAGTTTTCTAGAGAAAAAAACAATTGCACAATCATAGTAAGAGATGTTAACCTTCCTCTCTTGGCAATTTATCAATCAGTACGAAAAAAGTATCAGTAGACACATAGAGGAGCCAAACGTCACCATTTACTTTAACCTGTTATCAATACATTATTACATATTCTTTTCAGGTACACAGAAAAAATTACACATACCACAAGTCTCAAAAAACGTAAGAGATCTGAAAATATATGAAGCAGATTCACAGACTGCAACAGAATTAAGTTAGGAATCAATAGCCAAATGATATCCAGAAAAAACTCCAATATTTGGAAACTAAATGATGCACTTCTAAATAACATATGTTTCAAAAAAGGATGTTGCAAATAATTTAGAAAGAATTTCAAACCTAAGTGGGAGTGAAAATACATCATATCCAAATGTGTGGGGTGCAGCCAAGGCACTGGCTAGAAGAATAGCTGTAGCTTTCAATGCCTATGTTAGAAAAGAGGAACTGTCTGAGGTCAGTGACCTAAGGATCAATCTCAAGAGCCTACAAAAGAAAGTAAACAAAGTAAGCACAAAGGAAGTAGAAGGAAAGAAATAGTAAAGAGCAGAAATCAACAACATAGAAAACAAACATTACCAAGAAATTACAAAGTGAAATCCTAGTATTTTCAAAGCAACAAAGTAGGTAAACTGATACCCAGACTAGTCAAGAAAAAAATCATTAACAGAACATAAACCATCGATATCGAGCATGAAAGACTGGTTATCACTGTGGATATGAGAGACAGTAAAAGAATAGCAAGCCGTTTTGTGAAAGACTTTATGCCAATCAGCTTGGTAACTTCATGAACTGGACAAATGCCATGAAAAATATAACTTACCAAAATTTGGGCAAGCTTAAAGAGAAAATGGGAGGAGCCCTGTACTCATTAAAGACCCTGACTTTGTCATCATAAACCCTCCCACCAGGGAAACTCCAGGCCCACTCAGTTTCATCGGTGAACCCCATCAAATATTCACAGAAGTAATAACACCAATCCGCATACGCAAACCTTTTCAGGAAATACAGACAGGGGGAACACATTGCAATGTGTTCCTGAGACAAGCATAAAATCAACACCAAAACACTACAAAATATTACAAAAAAAAAAAGGATTATTTCTAAAGCACTAAAGTGAACAAGGTAGCGCTCGTGAGAGTCTCAGAGTCTGCTGGCTCCGCGGCAATAGAAATGACTAATTTAAGCCAATTAGCACAAACGTCAACTCCTGACATCATAATATTAAACTTCATTCTATGATGTCTCCTCAGAGCTTGCCATGTTTGGTAATAAGTCATCTTTTTAAGAGAGAGAGAGAAAAACAAACAAACAAACCAACCCTAACTCTGCGCAAAGAAACACAGAAAACCACATTATTGGCTTAGCAGAAATCCAAATATAGTAAGTAGGACCCCAGAAAAACTGTTGTGTCGGGAAGGAATGACACAGAAAAGTCCAAGAGGGAAAGGGGCCCGTGACCCTTTTCATTGGTGTGTAGCGCAGAATTTTCTAAATGTGTAGAGGTGAATTCTTTGAAGACAGCATTGCAACTTCTACTCCGACAGATGTTCTCAGTGTGGTTTCTCCTGCGAGCTGAGGGAACCTTCTGGCTCTGGTAACACACGAGAACTTTCTTAACTAGTTACTCAGAGCCAGCATGTTGCCTGGAAGCCGGTGCCCAGGTCCACCGTGACTGCCAGCACATGAACACCCTCGGGGGCCGCAGGAGGCATGGGCATCGGCACTGCCGAGCCTCCCCGGAATCACTCCCTCAGAAGTCAGTCCCCAGAGACGGGGACACACAACGGATATGAAAAAACCAAGAGCGACCACATTTCTGATTGAAAATTTGGGCCCTGGTTCTGACAAAGGACTTTGTGGTTGGCGTTCTGACAGCCCCGGTGGTTTGTAAGCACCTTACCCAGGTGGTTCACAGTTGGAAGAGGAACACCATACAGAGGCTGGTTTGGGGCTGTGGGCGTCATCACCATGGGGTCCAGGGTCTGAGGTCCCGCCATCAGCTGCACATCCCGCGCCGGGATGAGACCCCCGAAAGCAGAGATTGGGGTTTAGAACTGTCACGGCCTTCCCGTGGTCCTGCAGCCACAAGGCGTGGCACGGGGTTTAGTAATTCAGGTTTACGATATTTTACACAAGTCCTGGTCCAAAGAAACGGGTCCTTGCACACAGACTGAGTGTGATGCTCTGTTGTGGGACAGCAGCTCTGAAGTGTGGTTTTCTGGCCGTGGGTTCTGGGGGAGCAGCGGGCAATGGGCTACTGATGAAGGTAGCTCCTGATGCCACGACCGGGGGTTTAAAACAGACCCACGTGAGCGCAGAGTCGCCCCACACATTCCCGCATGCCCACAACCTCTCCTGCTCCATGTTCTCTGAGGACACAGAGGGGCTGTGGTCTCGGTCCAGGTGCACCTGGGCAGGGGACCTGCCCTCACGTCATCCCTGGAGCGATGACAAAGCAGAATAAAGCTTCGGCCGGTGGCAAGGGGCAGGGGAGCTCCCATGGCCCCTGGACTGGGCGTTGGGTGCGGGGTGGGAGGCCCCTCACCGGCCGCCCCCGGTCATCGGTGGGAGGCAGGAGCACAGAGGCCCAGCTCACCTCCAATCTCACAAGAGTGCCTGAGACGAGTTTGTTTTTCCGCGTCAGCCCCAACTTCTCTTAAATATGCTTACTCACACACACAGACTAGAAATGCCGCGGCTCTTTCTTCTGGGGCCATCTCCACAGTGAGCATGTGCAAGCCCCCGGCCTGGGGTCATGGACCCGGGGGCCAGCGCTTCAACTCTCCACGTCCCCAAGGTTTTCTTTTACAAAGTGAGCAGGCTGCAAGCAGCTTACTCTAGTCTGAAACACGCCGACCCCTCTTTCCCTCTCATTTTCAAGGACAATCAAATACCCAGTGAACCTCGGTGTGGTCTCTGATTTCCTGATGAACGCACCTTGGGGCTTGTCAAGGCTGGCTGCAGGTGTGTTTGCCAGGAGGCCAGCCGTGTATCATTTTGTGGTTTGGCAGGGAAGTTTCCAAGCTGGGTGGATTGGGGAAGCAGGGAACCAAAGTCAGGCCGTGAGAAGGTCTGGCTGAGTAAGAAAGGATGCCGACAGGCAGTCCTGGGCTCGGACAGGCGAGCAGAGGCCTGGGCAGCCACTGGGTCCTGGACAGAAAAGACTGTGGCCCCACCCGCACGGCTCCTTGGCCAAGGCCCTGGCTGCATGGCTGTGCCCTCAGTGTCCCCTATTCCCATCAACCCTGGTTAAACACCCCCAAAGGAAGGGCGACCTGGGCTCTTCACGGTGCAAAGTGGGCGGCACAGTATAGGAGGGCAGTGACCCTGGCCTGTGTCTGGGGACCCACCCAGGCAACCTGCCCGCCTGACACTTGCCCTTTAAACCCTCCTCCCCGATGGGCCTCTCGGACCTGCCAGGGATCTGCAGGAGGCACAGGGGCAGGCTGTGCTGGCATTTCAGGAAGGCAGCCCAGTCCCTGCTCCTCCCCGCCCCCAGGGTGTGTGGGCGTGGGGACAGACGGCCGGTCAGTCCCGTAGTCAGCGGGACTACTAATACAGCGCCCACCAGCTCCCTCAGAGGCCTGCCCCGCCCTGCAAGCTAGGCATGTCCCCCCAGGACCCCCAGCACCTGTGTGGAGCCCATGCGGAGCCCCAACAGCACAGGCTCCGACACAGAAGCACTGGCCTCACCACGCCCAGGAGTTGGCGGCCCCCCGCTCGCCACAGACCACAGTGGCCACCTGTGCCTTGCTTCCATGCTCAGGGGGACGCCCTGAGGAAGTGGGGCACCACGTCCCTTCCCTAGCCACACTGTGCAGCAACAGCTCCACAGCTTGAGACAGCCCCACCAGCGACCATCCGGCCCAGGGACAAGGGCCACCCTCCTGGCCACAGCTGCTGGGGACAGAGGTATGCACCTTGGCCAAGGGCGAGCCACCACAGTCCTTTCCACTGGGAGCCGAGAGCACAGGGTCAGCCCTGGATAACTTGCTAACTTGCTACCTTGTGTGGGAGGCAGGCGCAGGAGGCCCAGGGCCCCCCACTGCAGCCCGATCGCTCTTCCAGCCAGGTCGGACGCAGCAAGCTGAAGGACCCTGGCTGCGTGCATACAAATTCAAACAAGCGTGTGATGGTCAGGCGCCTGGCTAGGCGGACCTCACTCCTTGGAGTGTCCCTCAGAGCAAGGCAAGGAGGGTGGGTGTGCACCAGGAGCTGGGCAGCCCCTTTGGGCTTCATTCTCCCACTGCATGGAGAAGAGCTCAGATGCCTTGAGACAACATCGGTCCGTCCTGCCCTGCAGCCCCAGGGGCATCGGGAGACCAGGTCCTCGGCCAGGTCTGCACCCCAGCCCCACGTGGCCTCCATCCTGGCCCCAGGCGAGGGTCACATGAGGCCAGTCTAGCCCAGAGCAGCCACCTTCTGCCCCACAGCCCTGATCTCAGCTCCCACGTGATTCGGGATAGACCATAAATGCCACACTGCAGGGTTTCTAAACGTTTGTTTTCTGATGTAACCGCAAAGCTGAAAAACATTGGCCCTCCTGTGATAGGTGTTCAGGAACCACTTTGTGGATGGATGACTTAACACTTGATTATTTGTAGAGTGAGCACTTCACAAATATTACTACTGGCAATAATATTAAGCTTCTCAACTTAGACCTCATCTTTACCTAAATGTGCTAATTTGGCAAATTATAGGTTTTGAGCAGGTTGTAGATCATCTGTACATGGTTATTTTGTTGTTGTTATTGTTTGTAAAAAAGGGGGATCAGCTGTAAACCAAACCACGAAGGCCAAAGGATATAGTGACATTGCTCACAACAGTGCTCACACGTTGCCCAAGATAAAGGAGGAGCCGACCCATGTATAATAACTGCAGAAACGCAAAATAAAACCAGGACAGCGCGTTTCTCAATGACTGGGCTGGCGGTGCGCAGAGGCCACATCCCCTCCTGTTGGGAGGTGGAGACATTGACCCCCCACGGTCAGGGGGAAGGCAGACTGGCAGGAAGCAGGCGAGTGAGCAATTTGGCAGTATCTGGGAAAATTAAAACAGTGCATCCTCAACGCAAGGCCAGGCCTGCAGCAGTTGGCCTGCAGCTGCGAAACCTCAGCCACAACATCCAGCAAGAGAGCAGCCACTAGGAGGAAGGGCAGCCCCATACGGAAGCCTATGTACCTGACTGGGGAAAACGTTCATGATTATTCTGAGGTGCGAGCGAGTCGGCCACAGGCCCATCCGGAAAGTATGATGCTACTGTTTCTGGGGAAAAAGGTATGTGTGTGAGTGTCCATGCACGCTCGCATGAGCGTGTGCGTGAGTGCGAGTGTGCACGTGCATGAGTCTGTCGCACGTGGGTGTGCACGTGTCTGCTTTGGGAAGCATGGGAAGCAGTCAGGAATAATGACGATGACACAGGTATGGTAACAGCGCTGTTGGAAGTGCTGAGCTGTGCCCTGTGCCGGCCACCGTTCTAAGCACTTTACATATATGCATGCACTCCATCTTCATGACCATCCTGCAAGGGGCTTACTACTGTTGTCTCCACTTCACAGATCGGGAAACCGAGGCAGTGAATAGCCAAGTGACCCCCCCCCCCCCACCGCCAAGGCCCCTCAGCCAGTAGGCGGCAAATCCGAATCCAGGAGACCTGCTTCCAAAACCCAGACCACCATCATTCTGGTCGTCAAAGAGGAGGCGGACTGTCCGACATTTCAAGTGGTGGGAGTACGGATGTTTTTTACTTTCTTTTTGTCTTTTCAGAAGTATTTTGATATTTCAAGTTACTACTTCAACAGCTGAAAGAAGACACCTCTTCCTCAAGGGTAGGCAGGCGCTGTGGGATGTCCTCTGGCCCTTGACCTCCCCCACGGGATGACGTAAGCAGGCCCCACGGAGACTCGGCAGGAAGAGCGCGGAGTTATGCAATCGGGCTTCGTGTCACACGAGTGACAGCGCCCATGGAGATGCTGATGAAATCCTCAGGCCGGGAGCTGTGAAGGAATACACCCGGCCCACACCCTGACCGTGCAACCTATAATTAATCAGGAAAAAGAGAGATCTGTCCAGTCTCGAGGCTTCAGCTGTCCACCTGGAGCATGAAGTTCCAAGAATACCACTTGGCTTCTCTCCGGAAGCCTGTTCTACTCATCTCTTCATGCTCTAACTTCAGGATTTTTTGACTCCTATTTTTGGTGCTGCTACCAAAATGGGCATGCAAGTGGATTCTGCATAACTCATAAGATACACTGAGTGTCCAAGTGCTACTACCGTGTCACAGCCGCGAACGCAAGCACAGGCGTGTAGACAGCTGCTCGGCCTCGCGGCCCAGCCAGCCAACGGTGTCTGAAGTTCAGCCCCACACATCTGCCTGCTCACGGTCCCAGGCTCCAATTCTGCGTTACGTAATCCAGTAGAGAAGTGCACGCTGCTTCGTCTCATGTCTGAATGCACATGAACTGCCTGTCCTGGGGCAGTGGCCCTGGGGACGCCCTCCGGTAGTGCTGGTTCCAGGGTGAATAGTTCTTGCATTACCAGCAGCCACCGGAGACCCTGGGAGATGGGCTGCCTCTATCCTGGGGAGCCCTTGGATGCCCCCCCAGAAACAGAGGGCCATGCTGGGGAATGTGGCAGTGGGTGCCACATCTTCAGACAATAAATGGAAGGACACACTGCCCTGCTCAGAAAATGAGGGGCCTGTGGGGGCCGGAGCAAAGGGAACAGAGGCTGGGTCCCCTATGGGGAGCTGTGGTGGATGTGCGGCCTCGGAACCTTTAAGAACAAGCAGGTCCACAGGCCCACGGTTCTTTGACATCACCCACCACTCCAGCCGCTCTGAGGCCCTTGTGTTTCCTGGGTGCACCCCTAAGTCCCGGAAGACCAGGAACGCGGCATGAGTGGTACCCCCTGCAGCTATGCAATGACAAGGCAGCCCTGCATCAGCCCAGAGGTGCACACCTGAGCAAGGTCACCTGCGCACACCTGCAGGGGGTGGGGCAGGGGTGGTCCACATAGACTGAACCAAGATGGCAGTCCATACAGACTGAACCTCTCTGCGGGAATCCGGGGCCCTGAACAACAATCTGGGGTTTTGCAGAGTTTAGGGGCAGGATCTGCCTCCTTCAGAGCGTGGGGTGTGGGCTGTAGGTCATTGTTTCTAGGTTTTGAGTGGCCAAGGGGCACTCCAGGAGTCTGGCCTTGCCCCACCCTGCACACACCGTGTGCCCTGACTCTGCATTTGTCAGCACCCCACATGCAAGCATCCTGGGAAGGCGCACACAAGGGGGGGGGGGCACTGGGAATGCTAGTGGATGACCAAAGGGGGTCCCAGAGATGGACACAGCCACTGTGCAGGGAATCCTGACTGAGTGTCGGCACGCTTTGTCCAGATGTGGTCTCACTGAATCCCTGGTCTGGCTCCTTCCTGTGCTTGAGACTGGACAGGCCTGGCTATTGCTTTGAGCACAGACTGTAGAAGTGTCCTTCTGAGACTCCAGTGCCCAGTCCTTATGAGGGTCCGGGCATCTAGCTTCCCCCATGCTGACGCGTGACGGATAAGAGGCCCCATGGTGAGGCCCTGGGGACGGGAGAAAGCCCAGCTGCCCCATTGAGCACTGTCCGAGTTCTGATCTGCAGAGTGGCAAGAAAAAAAAGGTTGTGTTGTTTTGAACACCGATTTTTGGGGATGGCTTGTTACAGGGCAATAACTGAACCACAGTCGGGCTCCTCTGTCCTGCCTGGTTGATCAAGAACACAGAAATGGAAAACAATGGTATGAAATGAATGAATGAGTGAATTACTGTACATTTAGCATTAAAGCCGAGAACCAGACAACGGGTTACAGAAATGAAAGGGAATCAGTAAAGCTGGAAGGAAAATGAACACAGGGCATCTCTGGAAAACCAGAGTTCTCTGGTTTTCCCCTTCTCGGCTGATTACAGTCAGTCAAGCATATGCATCTTGTTGTGAGCAGAACACCGGCCCTTCGAAGATGTCTGCGTCCTCATTCCCCGGACCTGTAAAATGCTCGGTTTCTGGCCTTGGGGGATTAGGGGTAGCAGAGGAGGGTCATCAGGAGAAGTGAAGATTGCTAATCAGCTTTAAAAAAATCGAGAGATGATTCTGGACAGCGTGAGTGCGTGCAGTGTGGTCACGAGTCCCGGCTGAGGGTGAGGGCAGAAGGGAGGGGTGGGCAGAAAGCTCGGACTGTGGTTGCTGCTCTGTAGGTGGGGGTGGTGACATGGGTCCAGGGACGCAGGGGCACGGGAGGCCTCCAGCAGCTGGAAAGGCATCAAAGGACCCTCCCCTGGAGCCTCCGAAGGAAACAGCCCTGCTGACACCCAGACCTCAGCCCCGGGAGACGCAGGCCAGCCTCCCAGCCTCCAGAACTGTGAGATTACAGGTGTGTGCTATTGGAGGCTGCGGCGTTGCGGCGGTTTGTTTTGGTCGCAGGAGAGAACGCACACGTCGTAGGAAAATTAGGAACAGCGTATATATTACAGGTGTATCACATGACAGTCGGGTTGGATCATCCCTGCTTTTCCAGGTGAACATTTCCCTGTTGGCCATGTGCCCACTACAGCCGCGCTTCCAGCTGCTGGGGGCTGGGGGTCCAGCCGCGGGAGTGCGTGGACCACCGTGTACGTGCCCCTCCCGTCTGCCTACTTGACGGAGCCCGTGGGTCTGTTTCAGAGACTGATGTTCTGCTGCACGAACTGGATCAGCGTCTCAGGATGAATTCCCACGACAGAAGGTGCTTTGCCGAAGGACAGAAGCTTCCTTTCCTCGTGGGTGGTGTATGATCTCTGCCACCACCGCCACGCAAGCCCACCCGTGGCCCTGGACCCTCACCCACACTGGCTGCACCCGTCTATTCCATTCTGTTTCTGAAGTACTGTGTCCTTTCTCTTCCTTTCACAACGTCATTTCCTTTAAGGACGATGCATTTGGGACCTAGATTTGTGGCTGGTATTCTCTCACATTATTTTGAAATATAAAGCTTTGATTCTTTGATGTGCCTTCGCCTGGAAGCATTGTTACTTGGGGTCAGAAACACAAGCAGAAGCTCATCATGCTCTTTCTTCGTGTCACCCGCTGGAAGCTGGGGGCACAACCTTGTCCCCTCAGGAGCCTGGAGCCCCTGGCTGGCAGCATCCGGTGATTGTGCCCAAGGGTGGCATCGGGCAGGCGTGTGGGCTTCTGTCCCAGCTCAGCCTTTGGGAAAAGCCTGAGTGGTGAACCTAACACCCCCTCGGCACAAACAGGTTAAATTAAGTTAATTCACCAGCTAATGAGATGCTGTGATGCTGCGCAGTTTCCCAGAGCCTCCGACACCCTCCATCTGGGCCTGGCCATCAGCTGGAGCCCGGCGTCTGGGTCCACTTTGATGGCCCCGTGGACTTGGCCCAGCCTTTCTCTGCCCCTGCCCTCCTGCCCCAGGCATCTGCCTCGTTCCTTCGTATCCTCAGATACGTTACCAACCCCGTCCGAGGAGAAATCATGCTTCTCAGCACACTGTGTGTGTATGTATGTGGGGGTGTGTGTGTAGGTGTGTATGCACATGTGTGGTGTGTATGTGGGGGGGAGTATGTGTTTGGAGTGTGTGTGTATGTGTGCCGTGTGCTTGCATGAGCTGGGCCCCGGAGCTGTTTCCATTATTCCAAGAAGGCATGTGCGGGCTAGGCACAGTGGAACCGAGTGTGCTCAGCTTCTGAGCAGAACCAAACCCTGTCGGTGAGCAGCTGGAGTTTGGGATGCTCGTGTTGGGGGCATGCTTACTGAACAGGCAGTGGCTCTGGGAGAGCCCCTTCCTGTTGCCAGCACCTGGCAGGGACCCTGCACTTGCTTGGAGCTTAGCTGGTCCTGGTCCAACAGGGAGCCTTCAGAGGGCTGAGCCCAGGGACTGCCCCGGGAGGTAACGTTCCCCCAGGTAATGAGTCCAGCCTCCCCTGACCGGCCCAGGGTCCACCCGCCGTTGGCATGCGGGTCATTTCACAGATGTCCTGATGGCGCCAGGTACCTTGGGAAGGAGGCTGCGTGCTTCCCAAAGCCCAGCCCAAGTCACAACAGGTGTTAGAGTGGGGGAGCCCCGCCAGCCGGACCCCCCACCGCCCGCCCCTGCAGAGCCTTGTCTTCCCAGGAGGGCCCACTGCCCACTGCTGTGCACCTGGCCCCTCGCAGCAGGCCCCACCCTCTGGCCTGACCGCCCCGAGGCAAGGAGCGGTCTCAGCACTTAGAGTCTCTAGAACAACAGATGGGAATGTGTTGACACTGAGAGATTTAAGGGGACTCAGTTACAGTCGTACTGAAAAAGCTTTCTCTAAAATAAGAAAGCACACAGATTCCTCAACTCCCAGAAATTGCTGACAGCTTTGTTTTCAGCCCAGCAGGAGTAAAAAGAAGCTGACAACTTATTTTTGCAGGTTATGCTCATTCAGGTCTATTTTTAGATCCTTTTCCTAAGTAAGTGCACCAGAATAGCACTCGGTTTGAGAATCACCATCTGTTCCGTGCAGCGAGCCCCGGCTGGCGGGGTCCGGGGTAGGCATGCCTGGCCGCTCACGGCTGTCCCCACGTACAAGAACAAAGGGACGGTTTGCACCGTGTGGAGGGGGCGTTCCAACGGCGTCACAGGCGTGAGCACTGTGAGTGTCCATCAAACAGCAATTCTAATACATTTTATTTATAAACTGAGTACCACCAAGAATTGCCCTTGGCTTTTAAAAAGGGAGCTCAAATAATCCCTGGTATTTAAATAGATTTCTTATAAAAAGGCCATCCAACCTTATCTCAGTTGTTGAGATAAAAATTAACCTATGGAAACAAAAAGCCACCGCAGAAAGCTCAAAGAGGCCCCTTCCCCTGCTTTCCGGTGTCTGACAGTCACTGCCTCCCGCTGCAGCCCGTTCCTTCTCGAAGCTCAGAGAGAGGCCCCACTGGCTGGTGACTCACACTTTTCTATGGAAATGCAGTTGGTGCATGACGTACCTCATCAGAGAGGAGATCTGACATATGAGTAACGGGCTGCCCAACACCTTCTGGAACCAGCACTCGCATGCGGTGCCCTGGGAGGGCCAGGAGGGCCGGGGTGCCGGGCAGGCGGCCGTGAGCCCACAGGCCTGACCCACCCCAGTGCTCCACTATTTTTAGCCTCCACTAAACTTAGCTCACTCCACCCTCTCGAATAACCTAGATTTAAATACCACTTTTCTCCTCTGGTTCCAAAGAACCTTTGCAAGGGAAACTGTAGAGGTAGATGGTCAGTGACAGGCTTTTTTTATAAGATGCTACAACCAAGATAAAAAGGCTGTCCCAGGGAGCCCCTCGGCCTCAGAGAAGGACCAGGCAGGATTCAGGGACGGTGGCCACCAGGCGCTGGCCGAACATGCCCATCCCGGGGAGGGGGGGTGTCTGTCTACGGAGACCATGTAACCCACCGAGGGCACGACAAGGGAGCCCCCCGATGGTCACCATTTCTGGCCTCTCCAAATGTTTTCTAAAATAATTCCCAAAAGGAAATCATGCTTGCTCACACATACACACACCCCGTC
Organism: Zalophus californianus; assembly: GCF_009762305.2. NCBI lineage: Eukaryota > Metazoa > Chordata > Mammalia > Carnivora > Otariidae > Zalophus > Zalophus californianus. The sequence goes on along the minus strand of NC_045607.1, from coordinate 91,563,389 downwards.
TGTCTCTCCTCCCTGAATACACAGTCCTTCTTGGGGAAACAAGTACTAAAAGAATCCTAAGTGAAGCTAGGACACAGGGCTTTGCAACTCGAGGTAGAGTTCGTCTGCAGTCTGGAGCCAACATGCCACCTCTTATCAGCGCCCCATCCCAGGAAGGAGCCCCGCACCTGGTCCCCGCCCCTTCCAGAGCTGCCGGCACGTAGGCAGCCTCAGCCAGCCCAGGGCCCTGCTTCCTGGGCCTCTGCACGGACTTCAGGACAACTCCAAAGTCAATGTTTACCCACCTCACTGGCCTTCGGGAAAGCCAGAGTATGGGAGGTGAGTGCTGACAGGATTCCGAATGCTGAGCCCTCAGCAGTGAAGTCAGGGCCAGAATAAGCCGGGCTTATGGCCAGCGCCAGAGAAAGTCCCATGGTAGCACGGCGGTCGCCTGAAACGTGCTGTCACAGAAAGCAAGCTTACGTCCCAAGGGGCCAGGTCACTGGAAGGTCTATTCTTCAGAGAGAGCCAGCCCCCAGGGCTTTGGAAGGGGGTGTGTGTGCCGCTGGGGGGGGGCAGCCTCACTCACCCTCCTCTCCTTCCCCCTTCGCCGTTCATGGCCACATGGGGCAGCGCTGTAGGCTAACTGATCGTCCCTCATGTATGTCGTTCAGAGAAAAGAAAAGCAAACGCCCCCTTCTTCAGAGATGTTGTCGAGGGAACGCGATGTGTTATTCAGGAAAAGTCCACTGGTGTTACCTGGCCATCTAGCAGAAGATTCTAGAACTGCCCCACGTGCAAGAGACACAGTGGCTCTGGTGCTTCTCCGTGAACACCCAGCTATTCTGAGTGGCCCTACGTCAAAGTAACTGGACATTTCTTATCCTCCAGGAAAGAAAATGGAACGATAAATAGCAAACATGGTTTAGGTGGTGACTTGAGGGGACCACCACGTGAAACACAACTCTCACAAAACTGGGAAAATGTGTGCCACGCACAGGTAACTCTGTTGGTGGCAACGTGGATTTGAAGAACCCTGAAATCACCAAGCGGTTTCCTGGGGGTTCTAGCCGTAGAGCGAGTGCATAGGTGAATGGGAAAATGCATGAATAACTGAGAGACACAGGCAGAGACCTGCCCAGTGGTACTCCATGCAGCTGTCTGTTGTCCTTACAAACCTAGTGCGGTGGACGTGACCTGCTTTGTCTCTCCACTCCAAGCGTGGTGTCCTCACCCCCAGCCACAGGGCCCAAGTCCTCCTCCAAATACATCCAGGTGGAGCAGAGGTAAGTTGACCTGCTCTTGGGTGGCAAGGCTGGAAGATTGCAAGCTGGCCGGGGCGGGGGGGGGGGGGGCGCTGGGAGAAGACGGGACCACAGGTCTAGTTGTCCCAGAAGCTGGCCGCTCAGTGGATTCCCTTTTCTGGTCTAGTTTACTTCAGGTTGGGTGTGTGTTACTTGCCACATAACAAGATCCGACGCAGGACCTGACCATACCCCTCCGTCGGCTGACCCCCTTCCCTGCCAATGGGTTGCATTCCGTACCTCTCTGGCTAATGTCGTCCTTGATGACAGGGACACATGCTGGGGTGCATTAGGAACCTCTCCAAGCCCTCTACGTCCTGTTGCTCAAAAGCAGATGCCACCAAGCTGACGTCTAAAGAGAGCCGAATCGCAAAGCACGCGGCTAAGAGGCGAAGCCTTTAGATTCCTCCCATTCCAGATTCCAATTTGATATGAATTTGATGAGAATCACGTTATTGGTGGTTGGACAATGCACTGCCATCCCTGCACTAACCCCGTGAAAAGCCAAATACAGTTGTAAGGGGACCCTTAGCCCATGACAAGCTCCAGGACCCTCTACAATGGCACCAACGAAGTGAACCAGTGAGGGGTATAAAGGCCCCCACAAAAAAGTTCTCTCCAGTGACCCATCAGGGGAAAAACCCATCAGTAGGAGCCTAGGCAGTGAGACTGGCTAAGGGAAGTGGGTCAAACATGGACATCTGACATCCACTGGTCCTGTCATGTCCCTTCCTCTGACGTGGAGTATTTGGGAGCCAGAGAGCTCACTGTGCTTCATTCCCTGTTTATAAACAGGTTCCCTCCCTTGTTGGCACGGGGTGCTGGGGTGGCTGAACAGCATGGAGGCCACAGCCTAGCCGACTCTGCAGAGCGATACCCAGCCTCAAGATCAGTGGATGAGCCTTAGAGGGCTGGGGCTAGAGCTGGGCTTGGTTGCTGGGCAGAACTCTGCAGTGCCGTAGGGCAGGTGGGGGCCATCTGGGGGCAAGGATAACTGGTTGGGTCAAGGTTGGCCATGATGGCCGCCATGATTTTGGGGGCCCTCCCTTCTGTTGGAAAAGTGACCCTCCAATCATAGAGCCTACTCCCACAGCCACGGGGAGGACATGTGATCTACTTCAGGCCAGCAGAGGCCTCTCTGGGGAAAGTTCTGAGTTGGAGCTGAGTGAAAAGAATCCTCTTTCCTCCCCAGTGGTGAGCCAGGCAGCTGGGAGCTGCCATCCGGCGAAGCCAGTAGATAAGACCAGTCCCAGAGGTTGAGGCTGCATGCAAGAGAACATGTGACAGGGGCGCCTGGGTGGCTCAGTCGTTAAGCGTCTGCCTTCAGCTCAGGTCATGATCCCAGAGTCCTGGGATCGAGTCCTGCATCGGGCTCCCTGCTCAGCGGGGAGCCTGCTTCTCCCTCTGCCTGTCTCTCTCTCTGTCTCTTATGAATAAATAAATAAAATCTTTAAAAAAAAAAGAGAACATGTGACAAGACACGGAGTGTGTCCCATCCCTGCAGCCGAGAGCCTGGCTCCAGGGGTGTTCGAGGATGCCGCTCCCCTGTTCCACCCGCATGCCATGCTGAGAGTCACAAAGCTCCCTCTCCCCTAAGCTACCCTGGTTGATTTCCTGCCACTCACAACCAAAGTCCTATTACACCAAGCATTTCAGACTGCATGCAACTGGTAAGATTTGAAAACATTTAACAGGAGGCAGAACTCTAATTTACCTTTTTAGTCACCTGAAATTAGTAGCAACTGTCATACTACCTGTCCATCAGGCATGGGCATAGGAGAGTTCCAGCTCTGTGGCCCAAAAAAAGTTCCAAAGAAGCAACAGTAACGGAGCGCCTGGGAGGCTCAGTCGTTATGTGTCTGCCTTCTGCTGAGGTCATGATCCCGGGGTCCTGGGATCCAGCCCCGCATCAGGCTCCCTGCTTGGCGGGAAGCCTGCTTCTCCCTCTCCCACTCCCTCTGCTTGTGTTCCCTCTCTCGCTGTCTCTCCCTGTGTCAAATAAATTAAATATAAAATTAAAAAAAAAAAGAAGCAACAGTATTGTCACTGTTTAGGTCACAAGACGGAGCACTCTAAAATAGATCTACATTTTTCACGGCAAACTAGAGTACGTAAAGGTAAAATTAAAATATGGTAGAAGAGTGTTCACACACGAACCAACCTCATGAAACTCCTACTCCTAAAAAAAACACAAAAACAAAAAACAAACCCTCACATAGGTTTCTCCCTTTCACTCAGTGGCTTTAAAACAGTTGTTAGTCATGTACCCATTAAGACGCCAAAACACATTTGGTTATTTCTGAAGCACATTATTTTGAAGCTCTGTTTGAATCTTTCATATTTGTGTGCTGAGAGTTATGTCACAAAGTTAATCATTCCCAGGATGCTTGCATTTGGGGTAATGAAAAACTTCTTGTGCAAGCGGCCATGAATCAGTGAGCGCAGCATTGCATAATGTGCTCCGGAGCGCAAGTCAGGGGATCAGCGCCCAGCGTTTCTGCCTCTTGTTGACCTTTTCTGAAGCAGAACTGGAAACACGTGACGGGCGCTTCCTGCCAACAGTCACTTATTGCCAATAATTAAGTTGGATAATGTGGAGAAATAGAAATAGAAATTTCAGTTCCTTCAGAGTTCTAAAAAGAACTCTCTTTGAAGTCCCTGGTTTCTGGCCCAGTGCTGTGGGCCGACTTGAATGTGTTACTCTTGATCGTTATGAGAACCACCCATTAAAACTGAAATAAAATATTCTGCTAAGTGGTTCCTGGCATTTGTGTTAGAAACAATAGCCATGGCCCCACAATAAGATTATTTTATACGTAAGAAAAGAAAAGGAAAAGAATCAAAGACGCCAGGAGCCAAAGACGTACGTATAATACATCAAATCCCAGCCCATCGTGTTTGATGTTCTTGAGCAATAATGTTAGCGAGAAACTATTACTTAATCTTGCCAGTAGTATCCAAAGAGAACACTTGCGAAATACTCAAGACAAATATGCCGTAATTATTACATGAATAAAGAGCCTGTGTGGCAGAAACTGCCTTTGTAACATCCATGCCGACCCGAGTGGAGCAGACCGGTAATTAGCCATAGCAACAACAATGACCACTGTGTCTGAGCAGTGCTGGAGTGCACGGCGCCAACCTCCTGTTTGCAATGACACCTTGACCAGACGCTTCTGTGGAAACTTAGCCAAGGGTCCATTATACATTCTACTAGCCTATTAGAATATATCTGGTTCCTGGCATGTATTAGAAATAATAAATCATCAAATTGCATCTTGGTTGTTTTCATTTTACTTCTGTTTTGTTTTAGAAAAGGACTCTTTTAAAAATAAAAATTATGAAAAAAAAAAGAAAGAAAAGAAAGGAACTCTTTCTTGGATTCTATCACTAGCAAACTCTTACTGTACTTGAGATCCCGTCCAAGGTCTGACAGGTTCAAATTAATAAACTGTTTGGTCATCATCACTTTAATGCCCAACAGCAGAACATGAATTTAATAGCATGGAAGGAAAGTGTATACTCCTCCTAAAACACGAAACACAAAAATGCCAGGATTTCAATAATTAACGCTTGATTTTTACTACTTGAATTCTGCATTTATGCACCGATTTGCTTTGATTTATGGCTATTAGCTTTGTCACTGGTGGTTGAGACACAGATCCTCCACAGGCCAAGACAACCTCATGACAAGGCAGGGGCAGCCATAGCTGGAACAGCAAATTTTTGTTTCCTGGGCCTACCCTCAGGGCACACATTTAAAGGACAACAGCGCAGTAAACACTATGCTTCTGTGACTGCAAGTAAACTTAACATTTGGGAAGAAAGGTATATTTAATATCTAGGGCTATAGTAACAAACAACAACAAATATAATATGAATAATTAATATTATATTATTAGTATTAATGATTAATATATTATATTATTATTCATGAAACATCAGTTTTGATGTACCAGAAGTCAGATGGCTACACACCTTATTTATCAATAACATCTATGATACACAGGGTTGCATTAAAATCATCTGTGTGGGTATAATGTCAGTGGAAACGGTGCGGTGAGAATATCCAAAAATCTGCTTCTCCGTATAAGCAGTAATTTTCAAGATCAACTTCTACAAAACCCGAAAATTAACCAAAAGCTTGCAATAATCTGATGAACATTTATTCCGGAAAAACAGTTGCATCTCAATAAAAACATCAAGCTCTGTGGCATTTTAATTTGCCATATGTCCAGTCCACTTTTCTCAACCCCTTGAAAACCAACCCCTCTAAAGTCAGGGTAGCCATGACCTGACCACCATTGTGTCTGCAACCTACCCGAAGCTCTTTTCTTAGAAATCTGTCATTATCTGACCTGTCTGGCAGCAACCTGGAGGATCAATGACTGAGGAAAACCCCTACTCATGGGCCTTGTCTTTATTGGACCTGACTCAGAGCCCCCTCACTGTAAACAGCTTTTTCCATAGGGTATTTGTAGAAAACAATCAGTGGCAACTGTTTAGTGTCAAAGTTACCTAAGGCAGTGACAGCAGCTGGTACAAATAAGAAACAGGCCAAAAAACTTAAAAGGAGAAACTGGGGAATGAGATGCCCATACAGGGCTATAAAAGGCTCTGACATGTTCCTAGAAATCTAGAAGGCAGTATGCATGTGCAGGGCTGTATGCACATTCAGGAAAGACCTGAGAAGGCCCCAACTCTCATCTTCAGCTGACACTGATGCTCTTCACAGAAAGGAAGTGAAGGCTAAGGCAAGGTTGCCAAATGCCCAGCAAAGCACTGAAAGCATGCCCCAACATGCACACAGTGCCCCTCTGCAAGACCTGGAGACTTCCTGCTTCAAGGTATTTATAGGAATCTCGTCCAATCATTAGTTGATCACTAAATTAACCAAGTGGAGACTTCAGGGACCACAAACAACAAAGAACACAGAATTATGTCAGACAAGTCAATACATAAACAAAACTGCAATAATAACAAACAGCAACCACAAACCTGGGGGAGGGGAGGCAAGGACCTGATCTCCAGAGATGCCATATTATATTATTTTATTCATATTTGCCATATTATTTTAAATACCCATTATTCAACAACATATTATAAGACATGAAACAAGAAAGTGTGACCCTATACAAAGAAAAGAAGCAACCAACAGAAACTGTTCCTGAAAAAAAAACAAGACATTGAATGTACTAGAAATGTTTTTCAATCAGTTATTTTAAACATCTTCAAAGAACCAAAGAATGAGAACAATGTCTCACCAAACAAGGACTATAAGTAAAACAAAACAAAACAAACAAAAAAAACCACAAACCTGCAAAAAAGAACCAAAGACCAATTCTAAAGTCAAAAATATAACTAGAACAAAAAAATTCACTAGTCTCAGGAGCAGATTTGACATAACAGAGGAATCAATATACCTAAACACATATCAAAAGAAGTCATCAAATCTGAAGAGCAGAGAGAAAAAAGTTCAAAGGAAAATGAACAGCACCTCAGAGGCCTGTGGGATACTCTCAAGTGTACTAATATATGCATAATGGGAGTTCTGGAAAGAGAAGAGAGAAAGGTGTAGGAAGAGTATCTAAAGAGATTATGGCCAAAGACATGATCTACACATCCAAAAACCTCCGTGAAATCCAAGCAGGATGAACTCAAACAGATCCACACCAAGGCCCATAATAAACTGCCAGAAGCCAAACATCTTGAGAGCAGCAAGAGAGAAATGACTTGTCATTCACAAAGGGCCTCCCAAAAGATTAACAGCCTACTTCTCATCAGAAACCACAAAGACCAGAAGGCAGTGAGAGGGCATATTCACAGTGCTGAAATAAAAATGACTGTCAAGCAAGAAGCAGATATCTCACAAAAATTTCCTTCAAAAATTAAGAAAAAATTAAGACATTTCAAGATAAACAAAAACAGAATTTGTCACTACCAGAACTTCCCTACAATAAATCCTATAAAGGGAGTCCTTTAGGTTGAAATGAAGGGACACTAACTAGAGAGTAATTCACATCCACTGAAAAAAATCAAGTGTACTGGTAAAGGTAACAACACATTAAAAAAAAAAAACAACAACACACAGTATAGATGTATTTTTCATCTTTACCTTTTTTGCCTCCAGTCAGAATTAAAAGACAAGTGTGTAAAACAATAGTTATAGAGCTGTTCTCACAGACTTATAATGCATACGGATTTAACTTCTATAATAGCACAGAGGAAGCAGAAGGATACAAACCTACACAGGAGTAAAGTCTGTGCAATTAGTTGGTATTGACCCAAAATAGATTTTATAAGTAAAGATGGATTTAACTGTAATTCCCCAAAGAGTCAAAAAAATATGTAGCAAATGAAATGATAAGGAAATTAAAATGGTACACTAGAAAATACCTATTAAACATAGAAAACCAGTAATGCAGGAAGAGAGGGGGAAAAAAGACATGCCATGTAGAAAACAAATAGCAAAGTGGCAGATGTAAATATTACCTTATCAATAGTTACATTCTAATCAAAAGGCAGAATGGGCAGAATTAAAATATATGATCCAACTTTATGCTGTCTACAAGAAATACACTTTAGATTTAAAGATGTAAATATGTTGAAAGCAAAAGGATAGACAAAATATATCATGAAAAAGTAACCCAGAGAACTGGAGTGGCTATACTAATATCAGACAAAACAGACTTTAAGATAAGCTACATGTACATCAGAAGACAGATGACCAAATTTACTGTTTGTGGTGCCAACACTAATTGTAAATTTATATTATAATGTGAAATGATTAAATATATATGTCACTGTAAAAAAATAACAGCTACTATGGACAAAGAAGCACATTTTATAATGCTAAAAGGATCAATCCATCAAGAAGACATAATAATAATGAATACATATGCATAACAATAGAGTCCCAAAATACATGAAGCAAAACCTGACAGAACTGAAGAGAGAAATAGACAATTCAACAACAGTGGTTGCAGGCTTCACTATCTCACTTTAAATAATGAATAGAACAAGTAGAAGACCAACAAGGAAATACAAGAATGAAACAAGGGCGCCTGGGTGGCTCAGTCAGTTAAGTGTCTGCCTTTGGCTCAGGTCGTGGTCCTGGAGTCCTGGGATCATGCCCCACATCAGGCTTCTGCTCAGCGGGGAGTCTGCTTCTCCCTCTGCTCCTCCCCCGTCCCTCCCCTGCTTGTGTTCTCTTTCTCACTCACTCTCTCTCCCTCAAATGGATAAATAAAAATCTTAAAAAAAATAAAAAATTAAAAAAAAAAGAATGAAGGGCGCCTGGGTGGCTCAGTTGGTTAAGCATCTGCCTTCGGCTCAGGTCATGATCCCAGGGTCCTGAGATCGAGTCCCACATTGGGCTCCCTGCTCAGTGGGGAGTCTGCTTCTTCCTTTCCCTCTGTGGTTCCCCCTGCTTATTCTCTCTCTGTCAAGTAAATAAAATCTTGAAAAAAAAAAAAAGAATGAAACAAGACCACAAATGAACCAGACTTAATAGAACACTCCACCCAGCAACAGGAGAATACACATTCCTCTCATATGCACATGGGATTTCTCCAGGATAGATCATATTTTAGGCCACAAAGTCTCATTAAAATTTGCCAAGGACTGAAATTGTACAATGACAAGACTGAAGTACATTTGCCAACCACAATGTCATTAAACTTGAAATTAATAATATAAGGAAATTTGGGATATTCACAAGTATATGTAAATTAAGGAACACAATCCTAAAAGACCAAAAGGACACAGGAAAAAAAACACAAGAGAAATTTAAAAATACTTTGAGATGAATGAAAACAAAACCACATGTGTCAGGGTCCCCAAACCACCTTCAGGTTGGTAATTTACTAGGAAGACTCATAGCACTTAGCATACAGTCTATTCATGATTATGACATATTATATAATCAAAAGGATACGAAGCAAAGGCAGCAAAGGAAAAGGTGTAGGGGTGAGTATCAGGGGAGACCAGTTGCAAGCTTCCAAAGGTCCTCTCCCAGTGGAGGCACACAGGACAAGTTTAATTCCTCCAGCAACAAAGTATAACCAGATGTGTGAAGTGTTGTCAACACCTCACTAGAGACTCAGCCCAGGGTTTCTGCTGGGGCTAGACATGCAAGCATACTCTGCTTGACAGATATCCAAATTCCATATTCCAAAAAGGAAACCATAAACCATATTGTTTGTACAGTGAAGGCATAACTCTTATCAGTTCTGGAAATGGTGGGAACTTCCCCAAATCTAAGTTTCCAAATGAAGGCCAGGGGCCAATCCTGCAGCCAGCCCTTCCCAAGGATAGTAGTTCAGACCTGTTATGTTAACTCTTTTCCACAAACATATCAAAACTTACGGGATGCAAATAAAGCATGCTTAGAGAGATATGTATAGTTGTAAATGCCCATACTAAAAAGATCTCAAATCAAATAACCTAACATTCTACCTTAAGAAATTAGAAAAATAAGAGCAAACTACAGCCAAAGTAAGTAGAGAGAAGGAAATAATAAAGCTAAGAATAGAAATAAATGAAAAAGAAGACAGAAACACAATAGAGAAAAACAACAACAACAAAATGAAAAGTTGACTCTGAAAAGCAACAGGCAAACCTAGCTGGATGGGCAATGAAAAAAAAAGAGAGAAGCCTGAAATATTAAAATCAGGAATGAAAGAAGGGAAAACTACTACTGACCTTATAGAAATAAGGACTGTGAACACCTGTATGTGAAATTACATAACCCAGATGAAATTTACAATTCCTAAAAAGAAGCAAAGTATTGAAGCTGACTCAAAAAGAAAGAATATCTGTATACAGGTAAAACAAGAGGGTGAATTAATAATCAAAGCATTTCCAACACAGAAAAGCCCAGGTCCAGATGGTCTCACTGATAAATTTTACCAAATAATGATAATAGAATTAGCACCACAAACTTTTTTTTTTTTTAAAGAAGGGAACACTTCCTAAATCATTCTATGAAACCAGTATTATCCTGATACCCCAACAAAGAAAGACATCATAAGAAAGAAAGCTACACATTAATATTCCTTCTAAACATAAACCCATAAATCCTGAACATAATATTAGCAAGCCACATCCAGCAAAAAGGAGTGTACATCATGACCAAGCAATTTATCCCAGGAATGCAAGTTTGGTCTAATATCTGAAAGTCAATTAAGGTAATAACATATCAGTAGAATAAAAAAGAACCACTGCATTCTCAAATCAACAGATGTTGGCATAAGGATAGACAATGGAGTAGAATGAAGAGTTTAGAAATTAACCTTTTTGACAAGGTTACCAAGAAAACTCAAGAGAAGAAAGAATAGTCTTTTCAATAAACAGTGCTGGGACACGGGACAACTGGATATCCAGATGCAAAAGAAAGAAGTTGGATCCTACCTCACACCATACACAAAAATTAACCAAAATAGTTAACAAATCTAAATGTAAAAGCTAAAACTATAAAATACTTAGACAAAAACACATCTTTATCACTTTGGGTTAGACAATGGTTTCTTAGATAGGACACCAAAAGCACAATCAACAAAGGAAAAAATAAACTTAACTTCATCAAAATCCCAAACTTTAGTGCTTTAAGGGACACCATCAAAGAAGTGAAAAGACAACCCACAGGAGAAAAGATTTATAAATCACACATCCAATAAGATACTCGTACCCAGAATGACTTGTATCCAGAATATATAAGGAACAGTTACAACTCAGTAATAAAATGGCAACCCAATTAGAAATGGGTAAAGGGTCTGAATGGATATTTTCCCAAAAAAACATGTACAAATGGCTGACAAGCACATGTGAAGATCTTCAACATCATTAGTCATTAGGACAATGCAAATCGAAAGCACAATGAGGTGCCACTTCACACCTACTGGATGGTCATAATCAAAATAAAAGCCAGTGACAAGTGTTGGTGAGGGTGCCGAGAAGTTAGAACCTTCCTATGTTGCTGATGGGATTGTAATACGGTGCAGCTGCTTTGGAAACCAGTTTTGGTGAGGATGCCAAGAAATTAGAACCTTCGTATGTTGCTGATGGGACTGTAATATGGTACAGCCACTCTGGAAACCAGTTTTGCAGTTCCTCGAAAAGTTAAACATAAAGTGGTCATATAACCCAGTTAATTCCACTTCTGAGTGAACACCTAAGAGAAATGGTAATATATATCCACACAAATACTGTACATGCATGTTTGTAGCAGTGTCATTTATGATAGCCCCAAAGTGGAAACAACAACAGCCCCAAAGAGTTCGCCAACTAATGACTGAATAAACATAATGTGGTGTGTACATACAGTGGAGTATTTTCAGCCATAAAAAGGATGAAGTATGGATGCATACTACACATGGATGAACGCTGAAAACATTACAGTGAATGAAAAAAGCCAGACATAAAATGTTACATATCATATAAACCTATTTATACAAAATGTGTAAAATAGGCAAATTCAGAGACAGACAGTAGATTAGTGGTTGCTAGAGGTTGGCAGGAAGGGCAAGTGGGAGAGACTGCTAATGAGTACGGGGCTTCTTTTGGGGCTGATGAAAATATTCGAGAATTAAATAGTGGTCAGGGCTGTACAACTCTGTGAATACAGTAAGACCACTGAACTGTACAGTTTAAAGGGTGACTACTATGGTGTGTAAATTACGTATTTAAAAACAAAAAAGACAAAAAAATGCACAAAAATCACAAAGGTGTCTTTTTCTTCAGTTCTGACACTGGGGCTCCAAACCCAGAATCCATTCAAACGTTATGAAACTGAGCCCCCGAAATGCATCCTAAACACAACTTTTCCAGGTACCAGCAGGACTGGGGAACTGTTCTCGTATGTGACAGACAAGATGAGGTCTTTTTCTTATACGTGGAGCCTTTATTCTGCATCTGCTGGAGGTCATGGGGCAAGGGAAGGAGGACCTGTCCCAGGCCAGGACTTAGCTCCTTCCCTGGCTCCCTTCACCAGGACACTCCTCCTCACGTTCACTTTCCAACACTAGCTCATCCCTGGGGGACACTGGATACAATCAAAACCGTCAGTTCTGTTGAGTTTTACGGGAAATTCAACACCAATTTTCCTATCCACACATGCCAACACGTTCACATACGTGCAGCCCGCGTGAGAGGTCACACACTCTCCCTGAACTTGGGAGTACAGCACAGGGGACGGGCCGGGATAAACTGCTGGTCTTCTGAGGAGAGCGGTTTGACAGTCGCATGCCACGCACACACTCCCACAAGGACCAGAGGGAGAAAAAGTGCCTTTTCCTGGTGCGTGCCAGCATCTAAGAGAGCCACCGACCACTACACCCACCACGGCGCTCCAGCCATCCGAATACCTTTCCACCAAGTCGGCTGGGGGCTGACACTTCCTGTCATGTACGGCACGTCACACATTTCTTGTATTTTTTAAAGCGCTCAAACTTGGGCCACGTGTGAGCAAGTTCTGAGCTGCATGAAAAGTGTGTTTCCAGAAAGTGTTAACAGACAACTCAAAAGAACTGTGACTCAATCCAAGAGAGGCTGTGAGGAGTCTGAACTTCTCTGGCCAACCCGCTCTTCACTTTCTGTAAAGGGCACAAAGGTTTCATTCAGCTTGGCTCGGAGGCTGGAAGTGAAAGTGATCTGACTATTTTTGAAAAGGTCAGGAGAGAGCACTTGCCCATCTTCAAATTCCTCTGAACCCTCTGCCAGCAGACATCACCGAGACGGGAGTCCAGCCCCGGGCCGTCACTGGATGCCACAGTGATGCCGTTATTTCCCTCATCGGCAGTGTTCGATCCCACTCTGTGAAATGGGTTCACCGTGTTTGATGAATCTGCACACGGGGGGCTTCTGGGCCGCGCCTCGGGAGTGAGGTGGGGGCCGCGGCCGTGCGGGGAGCCTGCCCTGCTCCTGGGCTGGCCACGCAGGCTCGCAGCCTTGGCCAGAGTCCCCCAGCACCTCCTCTGCCAGCCAGGGGAGAGCCAACAGGGCACAAGAGAGGGGCTGCCTTTCTCAGGGATCTGTCCCTCCCCAGCCCTCAAAACTAGCACTGTGAACAGGGCATTTGGGCAGGATGATCCCTTTTCCTGAAATGCTACAGGATCTACTGCTCGAGGGCCAGAGTAGTTCTCAGCCTCGGGTCGGCCTTAGGCGGATACTGTTTCCTGTGCCTCTTCTGACCCGGCCCACCAGTGAGCAGCACTGGCAGCCGCGTGTCTCACATCTCGGCCCACGTCAGAGTGGAAGGGGCACCATCTGGGGGTCTCTGGGGACCGAGCACGGCTGAGTTAGAGAGCTGTCCTCTGCCCCACCTTGCCTTGCCCACGGTCCTGCCCCGACTGCCCACCTTCTGCTTCGGCCTCCCCAGCTTCCCCCACCGACGACGGTCCTCAGGTCAGTGTGTGGACAGTGCAGAACAGCCCGGGGAGGTGTTACTGGGGCCAGGGGCCGGCGTGGCTGCCCTGGCCTGGGACGGCCTATAAGGCCCCAGTACCACACCGCAGTTCTAACTTAAGACAGCTAGCGACCAGCTCTCCCCCACTTCTCTTTCCCTGGGTGAAAGCCAGGCTTCTACATGCACTCCTGAACCCCATTCCCTGTCCTAGCTTCTGAGCTTCTGAACCCCTCCCTAGTCTCTTCTGAAAAATGCAGCAAACAAAACACCACCACATCTGTGGAAGACAGTTCTGCCCACAAAGCCCTTCTGCACAGACTCGTCCAATCTGTCTTTGCAACTGGTCAGGAGCAGCAACCAGATTCTTTCACAGATGAACAAACAGGCTCAGAGGCATGAGATGCTCTGCCTGAGGTTGGTCTCACCACTGGTTTCAGAAGAAATTTGGGCAAAGAGCTCCCGTATGCTATCCAGCAAAGCAGAGTGAACCTCTGACCAAATTGGAACTCAATGCAAGACTCTGTGTGAGTCTGACCAGTGCAGAAGAGAGCAAGACGCTCACGACACTGTCCCCAAAGTACGGGGTGCTCTTGACCCCCACAGGGTCTGATGATTATCACTACAGACCTCAAACTCACACTCCGGTAGCTGGGTAGAGGGAGGTGACGCATCGCTCACAGCTGCCAAGGCTGGCCCCCTGTACCCCAGGGTGCAGTGATGAAACCTCAGGGGCTCCGAACAGAACACCTGCCACCAAACCAGCCTTCCAGTTTCTTGGCCTATCAGCTGAGAACCCCATTCCCTAAGGTGTCCGGGTATTGGATGTGGACGCAGCACGGAGCTGGCAGACAGCCTGCTGTCCTCAGACCAAAGTTTGATGTGCACGCTCTCGGTAACCCCCAAGTCATGAGAGAACCATTGAACCAATCAGGGCAGAGGCTTGCGCGCGAGCACACACACGCACGCACGCGTGCGCGGACCAGCTGTCCGCGGGCTGACCAGTACGGCCAGGTCAGCGGCCCCAGGGACGGCTCCCGGCCCCACCACCCTCCTGCCACCACTCTGTGCTCCCGATTCCGCTCCCTGAGTCACCAGCGCCTCTCCCCTTGGGTGCTCCCAAGACTCCACACAACAGCACGTGGGAACAGCTGGAGATGTTCGGGGCCTCACATATGGCGCCCGAGTTCTCTTATCCATGTTCGTATCTTCTGGGATCTTGGCCATGTCCCCTTGAACCGAAACAGACGCGGAATACAGTGTTTCCTGTACTTTACAGAGGCACTGACACGCTGGTGGCTCTGAGCTCAGTCTGCTGCCCCCAGGGAAGAGTCAGCTCACTGCGGACAGCTGTCCTCCTACCTTGCCTCCCGAGGCTCGCGCTGCGTGGACGGGGGCCACGAGGGCTGGCCCTGACCACCTGAGGTACGTGTCTCGGCATCCTCGATTCTCCCCGTCAGGCACCCTGCTCTCACACTGCCTTCAGAATTCATCTGAAAAACAAAGGCCGCACACCAAGGGCTTGAGGATTGAGAGCCACCCCTCTAAGGGGTGGCTAGATTCTGGAAGGCTCCCGAAGAGAAGGACTCTGGTAAGTCCAAAGGATGGTATTGGAGATGGCGGGATTTTAGCACCTGAGACCCACAGGTATTTTGAGCAGAGGGTTCAATCCCCAAGCACCCCAAGCACCCCCCAGATGCAATCTGCAGCCTGTGCCACCTATGAAGAAAAGTGGCTCTCCAATAACTGCAAAATTCTGTATTTCTTTTGCGACAAATGTACAATTATTCTTTAATGTAAGAAAATAATTTCATTGCTGTTTTGATAAGGCCCAATAATGCTGACACAGACGTTAATATTTAACTTGGTGGGCAGACGAAGAAATAGCAGCATGATTAAATATTAAAGACCATCTGTCTGCCAGGATTTTTGGACCCCAGATCAGAGCAGTTACAGGACCTATCACCAGAAGAGAGAGTTGTGGTCAAGTGAGGGAAAGGGTCAACGGCCAGGCCAGCCAGGGACAAGCCTGCACCAAACACAAGCATTTCCTGTTGAGCACATCATCTGCTGAGTGACACCCCACTGTTCCAGTCCACCTACAGAGAGTTCTCTTCAAGGTGTGGCCAGGAAAGTGACACTCAGTGACAAGCTGTTTTTGACAACTAGAAGGGAGGGGGCGAAGGACTAAGGAAAACCATCTATTTTTTATTGAACACAACGTAAATTGAAATGAATCAAGAAAATCTGAGTCTTCTTTGGGCCACCATCACAGCCCTTCTCGTCCCAGAGATTCTGTGACGTGGCCTCTTCTTCTTTGAGAGAGAAGTGATAAATTAACTGGCACTCCCATACTGTGGGCCAGGGGGATCACCTGCTCTGAGATGATGTGAAATGCTTTTCCCCTGAATTGGAACTGTGCTTGGTTAGGCGTCCTTCCTCCGGGTCTTCTGCAACGTAATCGGGATGCATGCGGATCGCCACCGTGTTGCCAGCTTGCATCAGCTGGCCATGGCTTCGGTGTAAGGACGCTCGAATGCAGTGTGCTGGAGGGCAACATGAGTAGCTGCTCAGCCACAGGGGCAGTCCTCTCCCTGAAGAGCGACCTGACCCGGGCCCAGCATCAGGACCACGCCCAGCAAGGCTGCTTTGCTGAAGGGAAGACTCTGGGAAAGGGAGACATCTACACACTTTCCCTTGCTCTAATACAGAAGTCCGTAATCTCTGAAGTCACAACAGGAAGATGTCTTTGCTTTCGGACACACTCCAGTGACTTAATCAGAACTTGCAGGACATTCAGTGGTACTCCATCAGCAACAGACTATGCGTCCGTGAGGAGAGTCCAGTCATCCAGCACTCTTAGTATTTTCCCCATTAACATAATTATTTCCTGTGCAGTGAAAAGGAAGTGGCATTTGAATGTGTCGCAGGCAGAACAAGATGGCCCTGAAATCTTTAAAGGACTATGAAGACAAGGGCCAGCACTTTACTTGCAAATCATCCTGCATGAAATGAATGGCACAAGTTTATCAGAAGACAAAGCATGCATCTCCCCAAGATGGAATCAGCAGATGAACGTGGGCTTTAGTGAGCCCCTTCCCCAGGAAGCCACTCAGCTGGGCCCTGGCCATAAGTCTGTAGGATCTGCCTCACAGGTGATGACAATGACCGCCCCCGGCATGGTGGGCATCAGCAGACGGCGACTCCATGCTTGCCTCTTTCAAGGTGTTTCAAACTGAGATTGAGAGCTCAATTTCCCCAAAGTAAAAAAAAAAAAAAAAGTTTCAGTGATTTCCAAGAGCAAGGAAGCTGCAGTGCTGAATGTGGGAATGCACGGAGCAGGCAGTCATCCCCATGCCGAATGTCACTTCCCTGCAACAAAGCACAGCCGTGCTGTTCGGAGGGCAGTGGGCACCCCCACAGTCCACAAGTAAGGAGGTGCAGATCCCAGAAAAGCGGGTCTTCCCCAGAGCTGACTCAGCCCTGGACACAGCCTCAGAAGGCAGTCTGGTTTGACGAAATACAAAATAAAGCTAGCCTGAACCTGGAGACCTGTAAAGGTCTCTCCACGCTGCACACTGAATCCCACAGCTAAGTCCCACATACTTCCTATCTGTCTCCTCCCCAGGCGAGGCTATCAACTCAGACGTGCCCCCGAGCCCCTCTGTTTCTAGTCACTTTGCCTGGCCCGGGGTTAGAAGAGGGAGAGAGGGGGGCTGTCTTCACCTCCGTTCCTTACTAAAACCAGGTGCAAATGCTGGGGGCAGGAAGCAGAGCAGGCTGCACCTCACTTCGAATCCATGACCCCAAGCTGTTTCGACAGCCCAACCCTGGCAGCACCAGCTTCTTCAGGACTTAGACCAATGGCCAGGCAACGTGCTGGGCGATCTTACAGGTACACCCGCTCTAGGCCTCCTGTTGGCCTCCCGAGGCTGTGGGCCCCAGGCTGAGCGGGCTCATTTCCCCCCATCCACACTGTATTCTAAGACTACCGAGGTCATCTGACAGAATCAACACGGAAAGATGGCTTCTTCTAAAATCCAACATGCAATGATTTATTCGGTTCAAGAGAATGGGGGAAGAGAAAAGTTTCCAAGTTTTCTTTTCACCAATTTTATTTATATTTGGTAATTTTCGCTCAGAGAATCTATCAATTCCTTTTTCAGTCTGAGATGTATGTATGGGTGGGATGTATTGTATAATCCCTTAGAAACTTTATTTGGTATAACTTCACATTTTTGGTATATAGAAATAATTTTATTTCGTACTGCAGCACAGTAGACATACAATCAATATTATTTCCTAGAATGTGTAATATATAAATTATTCACATTAAAAAATTAAGAACAGAAAGCCTCATATGCAGGAAATTTTTAAAAATGTGTACCTAATTTTGAATCTGTTTTTGACTATACACTACTAGCTTTATACATCCGAATGAATATGACAAGATGCACATTTGAACAAAGTACACAGATGGGTCCACTCCAGATGCTTAATTCACTATGCAGAGAACTTGCTCTTCACTTTGGTCATTGGGATTCCAGGTGCTGAGGCATATGTGGATCTGAAAGATACTTCCAGAGGTACATTTATTACACTGGCATTTGAAAGATTTCTGTGTCTTCTATTCTCCTTTATAGCGAGGGGACCTTTTCTCTTTAAAAGCAAGAAGACCTTCAAGCCTGTCTTTTGTTGGAATAGTCTAGAGAAACAAAACATTATGTTACCTATACCAAAAAGTAAAAACAACTATAAAAGTTTAACAAGCTTTATGTAAAAAAACAACAAAAAAACTAACTAGAAGGCAATCTAAAATTTTGAAATCTACTCATCATTTGAACAATTCTACTTATGTGACTAAATTTACATTCTAATTCCAAATACACTTCCCCCCATTTCAAATGTACTTTAAAAAACCAACAGATTGTATTTTTTAGACAATTTTAGGTTTACAAAAAATTGAGCAGCAAGTTCAGAGTTCCCACAGATTCCCTCAAGCCCCCAAGGTTCCCCCATTATTAACATCTTGCATCAATGAAGTACATTTGCTACAACTGATGAACCAATATCGATACATTGTTATTAACTAGAGCCTATAGCTCACACAGGGCTCACTATGTTGTCGAACCATGGATTCTGAAAAGGCGTGATGCCATGGATCCAACAGTATCCACAGAATGGCTTCCCTGCCCTAAGCATCCTTTACGTCCCATCTACGCATCCCTGGCCCCTACTGCCTTTTCCAGAATGTCACATAATTGGAATCCTACAGTACATAACCTTTTTAGATGGAAATCCTTCACTTAGTATGCACCTGAGGTTCTTTCATGCCTTTTTGTGGCAGGATGGCTCATTTCCTTTTGTCGCTGAATAATACTCCACTGTACGGATGTGCCTTAGTTTATCCATTCAATCTATACATCTTGGTTGCTTCAAAGTTTGGAAGTTATGAACTAAGCTGCTAAAACACCATGTGCAGACTTTTGTGTAGATATAAGTTTTCAACACACTTGGGTAAACACATAGAGGTACAATTGCTGGATCATGTGCTGAGATTATGCTTAGCTTTGTAGGAAATGGGCAAATTGGTATCTTGTTTGTATTTGCATTTCTTAATGACAGATGATGTGGAGCATCTTTTTCTATGCTTACTTGCCATCTTTGTATCTACTCTGGTAAGGCGTCTGTTCAAATCTTCCACCCACTCTTTAATGGGTTGTTTTCTTATTATTGAGTTTTAAAAGTCCCTTGTCTGTTTTAGATACAAGTCCTTTATCAGTTGTGTACTGCAAAGACCGGTTCCCAGCCTGTGGCTTCTCTTTTCAGCCTCTTCACAATGTCTTTTGCAGAGTAGAAGCTGTTAATTTTAATGAAGTGAAACATCACTTTTTTTCTTTCATAGATTATACTTTTGGTGTTGTATCTTAAAGAAGTCATTGCCAAACCCAAGAACACCTACATTTTCTATGTGATCTTCCAGCTGTTTCAGAGGTTTTCATTTTACATTAGGTCTATGGCCCAGTATGAATTAATTTTTGTGAAGGGTGTAGTGTCAGTGTCTAAGGTCACTTTTTTGTTGCCGAATGCCCAGATGCTTCAGTACTACTTGTTTTGAAGACTATCTTTTCTCCACCAAGTTGCCTTTGCTCCTTTGTCAAAGGCCATTTTATTTTCTATGAGTCTACCTATATGACTATTTTATACGAATCTACTTCTGGGCTCCCTATTCTGTTCCACTGATCCAACTGTCTGTTCCTTTGTCAACTCCACACTGTCTTGATTACTGTGGCTTTACAGTAAGTCTTGGAGTTGGGTAGTGTCAGTGCCACAACTTTGTTCTTCTGAGTAACTGGACTGGCTAAGTCTTTGGACTTTCCATATGAACTTCAGAATTGGTTTGTCGACACAGATCAAGTAACATGCTGAGATTTTTACTGGGATTGTACTGACTCTCTTAAGTAAAATTGAGAAGAAGTGACTTCTTAGTAATAGTGAGTCTTACTATCCATGAACATGGTATATCTGTCCATTTACTTAGATCTCGATTTCTTTCAACAGTTTTGTAGTTTCTCTCCAATAAATCTTATACATTTTTTTTTTTTAGATTTCTACTTAAGCATTTGTATTTTTTGTACTAATGAAAATCATGTTATGCTTTTAATCTCAAATTCCAATTCTTCATTGCTGCAATACAGGGAAGCAACTGACTTTTGTTTATTAACCTTGTATCATGCAACCTTGCTCTAACTGCTTCTTAGTGTTTTTTTGTTCTTGATTCTTTGAGATTTTCTACATGGACAATTACATCTTCTATGAAGTTTTATTTCTTCCTTCCCAATCTGTATATCTTTCTCTCTTTTTCTTGTCTTATTACGTTAGCTAAGATTTCTAGATGTTGAAAAGGAGTTGTGAGAGAGGATGTCCTTGCCCTGTTCTCGGCCATTAAGTATGATGCTAGCTGTAGGTTCTTTTATAGAAGTTCCTATCGGGTAAGGAATCTCCCATCATAATTTGCTGAGTTTTTCTTATGAATGGGTGTTGGATTTTGTCAAATGCTTTTTTTGGATCTATTGATATGATCTGATTTTCCTGTTTAACCTGTTGGTGTAACGGATTACAGTGCTTTCTGAGTGTCAAACCTGGCTTGCATATCTACAAAAAAATCCATTTGGTTCTTTTTATACATTGTATACATACATTTTATACAAATCAATCTGAAATTGTTTTTAAACATTCTTTTTACACATTGTTGGATTTGACTTGCTAATATTTTGCTGAGAAATTTTACATCTACTAATTTATGACAGATAATGGTCTGTGGTTTTCCTTTTTTATAATGTTGGGTTTTGGTATCAGGATACTACCGACCCAGAATGAGTTAGGAAGGGTTCCTTCTGCTTCTATTTTCTGGAAAAGATGACTAAAAATGGATATGATTTCTTCCTTAAATGTTTGGTGGAATTCACCAGAGAAACCATCTGGGCCTGGTGCTTCCTATTTTGGAAGTTTATTAATTATTGATTTAATTTCTTTAACAAACGTAGGGTTATTCAGATTATCTATTTGACCTTGTATGAGTTTTGGTATGTTGTGCCTTCCAAGGAATTGGTCCATTCCACCTAGGTTATCAAATCTGTAGACAGAGTTGTTCACAGTATCCTTTTATCATTCTCTCAATGTCCATGGGATCATTAGGGATGGCCTTTCTTGCATTTCTGATATTGGTGATTTTTATCTTCACTTTTCCATGGTTAGCCTGCCTTGAAGTCTGTCAACTTCATAGATCTTTCCAAAGAGCCATTTTTTTGTTTTGTTGACTTTTTCCTTGTGTTTTTCTATTTCCAATTTCATTGGTTTCTGTCCTAAACCTTATTTTTCCTTTTCTTCTGCTGACTTTGAGTCCTATTTGCTCTCCTTTTTCTACTTTCCTGAAGTGGAAACTTACTACTGATTTCAGATCTTTCTTCTCTCATATATGCATTCAATGCTAAAATGCTGTTCTCTCTAAGCAGCACTTTCAATAAATTCCTACAAATTTTGATAGTTGTACTTTCATTTTTATTTAATTCAAAATATTTGATTCCTATTAAGACTTCTTCTTTGACTCATGTGTTGTTTAAGCTGCATTAAAAAGATTAATCCCACCATTAATAGGTGGGATTTCCCAGCTACCTTTCTGTTGTGATTTCTAGTGTAATTCCATTGTGGTCTGACAAAATGCTTCTTATGATTACTGTTCCTTCACATTTCATAAGATATGATTTATGGCCAAACATACTTTTTAAATTTTTCTTTGGACTCTAAGGCTGTCCATTTTTAAGAAGTGTGTAATTTACTTTATTCATGGCATGGCTCATCAACGACAGGTGGCAATTCATACATACAAACCAGGCACAGAGGAACACTCTAGCTGTCCCTCCTAATGCAGGACACTGCCATGCTTTATGGGAGCTGAAGTAGTTTTCAATTCTCACAAAAGGTAGAACAAAATTCTTTTGCTACACTGGATGCCCTGAACAAAGTTACATCTTTTAGAAAACAAGGAAGGAAAGAAAAAAGGGAGATTTATTCCTCTATACAAAGTCCTACTAATTTGTGTGCAAAAGAGAAAACTACACACTGAATTAGGGAACTTTCAGTGGGCGGGAGGGAAGACTCAGAACCAATGAGTCTCAAATACTGATGCTCCCCAGCAGGCCCACATTCCCCCACCGCCCTCCTCCCCGTCCCTGTCTACACTGGAGTGAGGGTTTAAATCGACACCCATAAATACAACATGAGCCAGAGAGACGGCCACCGCATGAATGGTACTAACTTAACAAAGAGTTTTTTAAATTACGTAGACAAGAGACATTAGTATATGGAACAGAATCAGTAATAGGAGCTGGTAATAGTCAAAGAGCAAAAACAGCTAATTTCAACCCATTTGTATGATTTTAGAAGAGGTATGAGTGTAATCTTGCTCAGAGATATATAATTCATTTGACTTATACAGAAGGTAAACGCAATTTGTAAGAGGTATCCTTGCTGAATTTGTAGTTGCATTACATACCTGAGCATAACAAGCTTCTTCTATGGCTAATCCTGTTACTAAATCAACCTGAGGATAAAAACATAATTAAATTTCAGCAGGAATTACTTTTTAAAATATGGAACACTCAATATAAATTCAAACTAGTAACACTTCTCCAAAAGCACAGAATCCTTTGATGTAATACAGCAAATCGGAAGTATGACCAGCATGAGAAGTCTGGAACCAGGCTGCCTGGGTTCAAATTCTGCCTCTACCACAGGGGAGCTGTGTAAGCTTGGCTAAGTTAGTTATGGTCTCTGTACCTCAGAGAGGCACATCCGAATGAGAGACTAACTGTATTATCTACCAAATGGGGATAATCTAGGTGAAGCCTTTATAAGGCACCTATATATGGCCTGGCATGTACTATGGATCATATAAGGCATTTGCTGTTAGTATTGTTACAATTATGTTAGAGTTTTTAAAAACCATTTAACTACTTTGTAAATTTTTAAAACTGTGTTTGTTGCTAACAAATTCAACCTCTTTTTATTGCTATGAAGCTCATGAAGATATGGTGGCCTCTGAGTCTGCACGGAAGAAGTATCTCTCTTCAAAATTCCCTAATTTAACCAAAACACAACTGGGGTCATGAAAGCCCAGCGTACACAGGCACCTGCATTGCTCCCTTGCCCTGCCTACTTCTCTCCTGGCCTGGGGCTTCCACTCTTTAGAAGACGCCTCCTCAGGGGAACCCCAGGACACCCTGAAGGCTTGCCTTGTTAATATGGGCTCCCTGCACAAAGCACATTGAGCAGTTAAAGGTGGAGAGAGTTTGGCTCGGCTTTGAGCCGGAAGTTCTCCTCAGAACGTTCTTTAATAATGCAAAGCTGGTGTTGAGAATACACAGAATGACCTCTTCTTTTGGTTTTCTATGAACTACTAGCCAATAAATCTATTAGTTGGATGGCAAAAACAGTGAGCATGTCATAAGCTGCAGGACATCATTGAAATTCCTCAGTTCTGTGATTAAGATACTGAATCAACAACAGCCTAAGCAGAATGAAATCAATAATGTAGCTAAAAACAAACAAACAAACAACCCCCAGTAACTTGTGGTAATAGTAGCATTGAAACAGCTGGATTTTAGAACATTAAAAAATAAATTAAATTAAATCCCCACTACCTCCTCCAACAACAAACTCAAATATTAAGGCACTCACCTCCATCCCTTGATTAATTGCTAATTTTGCCACTCTCATTGCAACGGGTCCCTAAAATTCAATTAGAGAAATAGATTTTAATTACTATTTATGCGAATTATGTTGTACAGCTCAGTAAAATTCAGAAATCCCCATTGCTGGAACCATGGCAAAGAAGCAACAAAAGCTATAGGACAGTTAATGGGAAATTTCTTAAGGCCATTGCAAGGTCTACACAAGGTCTACACAGCGCTTGGTACAACTCTACTACACTGGCCATTCTGTGTGCTTGCGGGTCAGCAGGGGCTGTGTGCCCAGGAGATGGTTCACCGTTCTCCAGCACAACCCGCCCGCCCCCCCCCTGCCCCTCGGAGTGAAGCAGGGAAAAGGAGATGCTGTGCTTGATGCGATACCACACCCCTGAGCGGCCGGGCAGGAGCCTGGGCTGGCGATGAGGCGACACCGGCTCTGCACCTGTCCTCCGTGGGCTTCCAGAACGAAGAACAGTGAGGATGTGCGGGCAAAGACGTGTCCTCCAGCCAGTGCGCCCACACCACACAAAAGCTTACAGCCAGAGAAGTCCTTTAGGATGTGTGAGGGTCACAGAGGAAAGAACTGGGTGTCCTCTGGGAGGTGAACGTGACTTTTGTCGTCTTTGAAAACCACAATGCTCCAAATAGAATTTAGCTGTTTGATCACATTTGAGATTCCTAAAAACTGTTTATGAGTCATGAGTTAGAATTCAGTGGTATCTTTTCAAGTGTCTTTTGGATTAAAATGCAAAATAGGCTCTAGGACTCCAATAAATGAATGAATAAATGCGGGATGGCATGAAAAATGCCATTTTTCCCATACAGGGGCTTCAATTATCAACTTTAACCCATCTAAATTCTCTTCCTAATTCAAATACTTATTAAAATCTTTTTCAGAGGCCACAGGTTTTCGAGGCTCAGACAAGTATCTTTGTTAGAATTCTTGAAACATGACCTGCAGGTGTGGAGCATATACTAGAACCATGTTTTCAAGATCATCATCTTTTTTGTTTGTTTTTTAAAGAGTGCTCCTCTCAGTGAGAGTCTTCTCTATTCCCCTGTATCCACCAGCTGACCCAGACAAGGTGCCTGTCCAACTTACATGTGCGCACAAATCCCCAGCCCCTTAGGAAAATGTAGCAGGTCTCAGACCTGCTCCTGTGGGATGCCTGGGCTGCACTGGGCAGCAAAGCTTACAAAACTGGTAAAATAGGAAAATGGAAATGCTAGTAGCTGCAATGATTATTTAGCTGGCCTCTTTCAAAATATAAAACAACACCTCTTCTTCTGGACCAACATTTTTTTCTCGAACAAGAAAATGGAAGTAACATCCAATACAGAAATCAGATGGAAATGCTAATTTTATAGAAGCTTTCTAATATCTGGAAGAGTAATCATTCAGTGACAGAAACTAGAAATAAAGACGATCGCCCCTCAAAGTTTGTCCTGAAACTCCGGCATATTGTACAGTCTCACATCTTTTGAACCATTCAGGATCTCCCTTGCCCTGGGGAAAAAGTTTAGGGGTTAATGTTCTCAGAGGCAGGTCCTCCAGACAAAAGGGAAGAGCAGTAGAGACACCCCTGGCTTGTGCTGCGGTGGAGTGCCGCCGGCTGCCAGGCGGCAGGTGGGGAGGCGTGGGCACTGAGGGCCACCGGAGAAAGAGCGACGAGGCACAAATGTGCCAGGGACGCAGCTTGCAGCACAGAGCTGAGCACTCCAGTCCAAAGACCAGGAGAGGCTGTAGTTCTCAGAACTGGAAGGATACCATGACTTTTCCTAAACACACCTCTTACTTCAATGCAGACCTGCACTGGTCTTAGGGTTGTAAGCCAAAGGAAGTCATGAAGTCAATATTTCGTTAAACTGCTGCTTCTCCCGATACCTGTACCTTTAACTTCTCTTTAGACACACATTACTCTAATATTTTGGGGAAATATCAATACCAAAGTTTCAGTGAAAGCCTCTTTGTTTTTCCTAAAACACTAAACATCTTTTCTATTTGCTCTCTCCATCAATTCAGAGCGTAGGCTCTGTGTTACTTACGTGGGGAACAAATTATGTAAGAGCCGTGTCCTAAAAGAGCATAGAGCTAGCTAAGTGGGCAGGACTGAAGTATCAACACCAGGCAGTGTGGTTCCAGGAACTGACTCCATGGTGAGGCCCGCCGGTCAGCAATCGGGGTACAGGTGAGTCCCAACGGACCTGGGCCCTTGTCTGGCCACTGGGAACTCTAACAACACCTTCTGAAACTGGATGCAAAGCTCTGAACAAATGTGGAGAACATGCATTTTTCTACAGAGAAGTTTCATGAGATTCCCAGAAGGATCCGTAGCCCCAAAACAGGTTACGAGTCCTGTTAGCATCAACCAGCGGAGTTCGAGAGGAAGTAACTCTGATTCCAGTACTGTTGAGGGAGTTGTAAAACCTGAAACTGCACTAGGGAGGAAGACAAATCACTAATTACTTGCATAGCAGCAGTCCTCTAATATGTGATTTCAGAAGAAAGGACTATCTGGAAAATACATGGAAAAGAGAGAACCAAGGAACCCCTGGAACAGGCCCCAGGATGCACCATTGCTAACATTACTCATAAGAACTGTCACTTGCGAGTAAATGCAGTGTATTCCAGACTTAGAGTTTCAATGTGGGGAAGAATACTGTGCACAAAGGAGTTAAAACAGTGCCTATATTACCATAAAAACGAACACAAGGAGGGATGCCTGGGTGGCTCCGTTGGTTGAGCATCTGCCTTCGGCTCAGGTCATGATCTCAGGGTCCTGGGATTGAGTCCCGCCTTGGGCTCCCTGGGAGCCTGCTTCTCCCTTTCTCTCTCTCTCCCTCCTCCTCTAACGAACACAAGGAGACACATGACTGCTGTGTAGGCAGGTCATCTCACACCCAGCTGGGGCAAGGAGAGCCCATGCTGGTGTAATCGGCTCTGGTCTCCCAGCACGCATGTTTTAGTGGATTTCAGCTTGGGGGTGACTCAGTGTGACAGCGCATCCATGGCTGTTTCTCTCCACGTGCACAGCTCAGGTCAGAAGGGTCGGATGGCTGATGATGTAAGTTCCTAGGAAGCTCTGTCACACGTGCCAATGTGTGCGTCATGTATTATCAAGCCCAGGTACAGTGTGAGCCTCAGATCATCCTCAAATCTTCAATTTTAATTCTGAAGGCCCTTCATGTTAATCTAGTTTATTGTTTCTGGTTTTAGGGCTACCATCTACTTTTCTGCTTGGAAAACAAGACAAGCACATCATAGGCGTGTGAGATGACTGTTTTGTCAATTTGCCATAAAGTTATTTAAACAGGAAAAAAAAAAGGAAATGTAATTAGCAATACCTGAGGTAAAAACTCTCTTGCTAGGTCCAAGGCCTTGTGGTAGGCAGCATCCCCCTCCTGGTTCTGCTCTAGAACATGGCTGATCAAGCCCACGGCTTTGGCTTCTTGGCCATCAAGCACGCGTGCAGAGAAGATGAGCTCTTTGGCCAGGGACATCCCGATAGCGCGTGGCAGGCGCTGCGTCCCCCCTGCAGAGAGAGAGTGGGGGGGGAATGCAGGCAATGATTTCATACCTTTCAGTCTTTAACATTTCAACGTTTCACTTCTCGGTTTACAAAATAAACCAGGGCCAGAAGTTTATATGTCAGGATTAGTAACTGGAGAACTACTTCAAAGCAGAATCTAATTAGTTTATCAAATTAATACTACCCAAAAAAGAACGTGAGTATCCTTCTGCAACTGTGAAGGGATTCTGGCACTATTTACTCCTTGCAACACAGCTGGTATGTTCCCGAATCGAAACCACAATCATCACCACGTCAGGGGCCATACAACGCACAGTGGTGGTGAAGCAGCAGCGTCCCTTAGTCCATTCACTTGAGGGATGACAGGTGCTTCAGTTCAGATAAAACTTGTCAGAGACTGAGACATTCAACTCACCATGTGCTTTGTAAAGAATCACTGATGGTAAATGAACTGCAGGCTAATTTTAACTTAATAAAAAGGAAACCAGGTAATTACTGGTGAAAACAGGCTCTGTCCTGGTGGTGCTGGTGCTTTCAGCAGGAGCACAGATCACTCCCCCTCATTACGTTCTAGCGACGAGGCCAGGATCTCGTTAAAAAGAAAGCTAGACAAAAGCAGGTAATATTCTTATTTGGAAGCCTCAATTTCTACCAATAAGACTATGGGAGTGACTGCAACGTGAGGATTCATCTAAATCTCACCCTCAGGAAGGCTGCTGGGCTGCCAAGGGCGTTGGTTGCCAGGAGTCAGGGAACAGCGGACTGGTGGGCTGCAGAGAGCTCACCTGAACAAGCTCACTGGGTTCTGTTCCGCCCCACAAAGTCTAGATTTTTTTTTCTCTATATGAGTTACCAACATTTAAAAAGTGGGTAGATGATTTCTGACAAAAACTAATTTCCATCTGGAAGCCCCCTGCAGATGCAAGGGCTCTAGCTGGCTGTGCCCACCCCGCCTCCCGCCACTCCTGCAGGGCTTGAGATGGACAAGCTCTGCTTTCTGTTAAAAACAACTTGAAAAGGAAAGCAAAATCTTTTCTTTTTCACATCTCAATCAAAAGTGGCAAAGTGAAAAATAAAGATCACAAGTTCCAGAAAGCTTATTTCCCTTCAGTAATGAAGTATATTCCTACATTTTTAACACACAAAGCATGCCTGTATTGGAAGAACATGGCTTAAGATGCTATTATTAAGCAACTACATCAAGAACCATGAGCAGTTATTTAGGAAATGTGGGTGGTTTAGAAAAACAAACACATACAAACCTCAATGAATTGGAAAGGACTGCTATTTTCGATAGGGACTGGGTTTGAACATAAATGAGTACTGCTTCTGTAAAATAGAGTTTATTGAGTGTGTACAGTGCCCAAGCAGTGAGAGATGGTGAATTTATAACTTGATATGGCAGAAAATGTGTGTCTGAAAAAAAAAATGAAGCACTGACAAATTTAAATCGAACTATAAACAGTGATGTTGCTCAGTGTAGTAAAGACAGGTCTGAGAACTTATGGGACAAGATGCAAGGAAAAGACGAGTTATTTATGGTGTTCCCATTGCCAGCTGATTAGAACAGAAATATAAATACAACCCAGACAGCTCTACTTCCTCATGGAGCTGATGAGAATTTTCATGAGATGGAAGAAGTTATGGAGATAGTATTCATGATGAGCACAACATTAGGAAATGATTCTCTTTTGTGTTCTGTGAAAAGTCTGACGTACACTGGTCAAAATTAGCGAATGTGACCCTCAATGATCCTTGTTAATGTCACACTTTTTATTCAACTGAAACCATGGAGCATTGCAAAGGCTGTAAAACTTATGCCCATTCATCTTATCAGTTCATCCACAGTACCATCCTCCAGGAATGAGGATTTTGTAGACATTAAAGAAAGGAACAGCAATGAAACAAAGACCATGAAACACATCCACTCCCTGAACTGAACAGCATATAAGTCAAGCTCTGCTTGGTGAGATGGATGCATACCAGAACAGTCTGCTGGAGGACATGACCTGAGTGAGGGCCGAAAGGCATGCTGCTGAAGAGAGTGTTCTGTTTTTGTTGGAAACAACGCACCAGAGGATCTAGGAAAATCCTCACCTTGGCTCACCAGCTAACACTGAAGACTTGGCCTGTGGGTTGACATCACAAGCCATCCACCTTAGGAACTTCACGTAAGTGGGCCATACAGTACTTGTCCTTTTGTATCTGGCTTATTACATGAAGCATCTCGTCCTCCAGCTTCGTTCTATTGAAGGGCGTCAACATTTCCTTTCTTTGTAAGGCTGAAAAATATTCCACTGCATGAAGACCAAGTTTCGTTTATTCACTGACCCAGGGATGGTCACTTGGGTTGCTTCAACTTTTTGACTACTAGGAATAATGCTGCCATGCATATGTGTGTACACTATCTCTTTGAGACCCTACTTTCTGTTCTTTTGGGTAGATACCTAGAGGCGGAGTTGTTAGGTCATACAGAAAATCTATTATATTTTGAGGAATAGCCATACTTTTTCCTACAAGCTGCACAATTTTACATTCTTATCAACAGGGCACAAGGATTCCAATTTCTCCACATTCTCAAGAACATGCGCTCTTCTCAGGGGTGTTTTATTTTTTGGGGGAAGAAGGTTTGATGGCAACCATCCTAATGGGTGTGAAGCGGTATCTCCCTGTGGTTTTTGATTTCCCTAACAACCAGTCATGCTGAATTCTTTTCATTTGCTTATTGGCCATTTGTGTATCTTCTTCGGAGAAACATCTATTTAAATCATTTGCCCATTTTTTTAATTGGGCTGCTTTTTGGCATTGAGTTGTAGGGATACTGTATATATTCTAGATAGTAATCACTTATCAGATATATGACTTGCAAATATTTCCTCCCATTCTGTGGATTGCCTTTTCACTCTGTTGACTGTCCTTTAAAGCATGGAAGTTTTTCATTTTGATGAAATCCATTTTTTTTCTTATGTTGCCTGTGTTTTTGGTGTCATATCCAAGAAATCATTGCCAAACCCAATGTCATAAAGTTTTTCCACTGTTTTCTTCTAAGTTTTTGTAGTTTCAACTCTTACATTAAGGTCTTTGATCCATTTCGAGCTAATTTTTATATATGGTGTAAGGTAGGGTCCAACTTCATTCTTCTGCATGTGGAAATCAGTTTTCCCAACACCACTGATTGAAAGGGGCACTCTTAAACAGTCACACAAATATATTATTTAACTCACTCATTCCTACTGAAATCTTATCTTTACAAAACCTGTTTGGTGAGAAATTATCTGGCCCATTTTCCCCTGCTACAATCAGTTTGCAGAAATCAAAGACTGATGGTAGAACTAGAGGTAACTGCCTCCCTACTCCCCCAGCACCTAAACTTGGTCATTTCCAACTTTATGAAAAGGATGTGCCCTGTTCGGTTTGCCTTGCTCAGTTAACATTGACAGAAAGTACAAATGGAAGTTACTAAACCACGGGGCATTATGATACAAAAACTACACATGATCGATGAGCAATCTCAGATTTCCACCAGTATCTCACAGTCACCCTGGATAGAAAATATTTTTATGTCAACATTCTATTCCAGTTTGGAAGTGCTTCTGTTTGTGAACAGCTATTTTCTATTATAAAATTAAACAAAACACGAGTGCCCGTTAGGAGAATCAAGGCTCAGCACAGTAGCACACCCCACAACCAGAGAGAGAAGATGCGCAGTGGAGACCTGCCATGAGGGAAAAAACATCCAATTTTCAGTTCCAAATGCAAAGAGAAGTACTCGAGAAAATTTATTTCAATTCACCTTTCATTAATTGCTGAATACTAAATTCCAATACCAGTTTAGCGTTAGGTCAAAACAAAGATGCCCTTGGGGTGCCTGGGTGGCTCAGTTGGTTAAGCGACTGCCTTCGGCTCAGGTCATGATCCTGGAGTTCCAGGATCAAGTCCCGCATCGGGCTCCCTGCTCAGCAGGGAGTCGGCTTCTCCCTCTGACTCTCCCTCCTCTCATGTGCTCTCTCTCTCTCTCTCTCTCTCATTCTCTCTCTCAAATAAATAAATAAAATCTTAAAAAAAAAAAAAAAACAAAGACGGCCTGTCGCATCTGTCAGCTGCTTTTCCTACACCAGGCTCATCTACTAGATCACACAACCGGCTTACTTTCCATAGGATTTGAGTTTAGGATCATAAAATGCCACCTCTAGATAGTCTCGGGGACTGACAAAATGAAACATGGGACTAAACATGAGGTTGTCCCCAGTGGAACTAGAACTGTTCCACCCTGGCGGCAGCCCTGATGCATTCAAGACCACGGCGCTCTACCAGACTACTCAGAACTTCCAGTACTGTCAGCCCCACCACGGAGCCCTGACTCCTGGTCACACCCGACTCTGAGGCTCAGAGAACTTTAATCATTGAAAGTTAGGTTGCAGAAATAGGATTCAAACTTACTTCTGCCTGATTCTTATCTACTATGTGGTAAGAAAGTACAAAGAGCAACTTATGAAATGAACTGATGGCTTATTTTAGAAAATAAAAGGTGTGTGTGTCTGCTATGTATCATTATGTAATAATGTACATAGGCGTATACAACGTATCAAACGTGTCCAGAAAGTTGTCTCTGTGAGTCAGACAATAGCTCTTTTTTTTTTTTCATTTTTTCATTCATACAGCCTTGCTGTATTTCCCAAATGTTCTGCAACATATAGGTAACAGGACTCCGTAATAGCGTAATTTCCAAGATGACAACACATTTGTTCAACTCATTCAATGAATACTTACTGCAGCTTCCTGCCCTAGGCACATAGATACAGTTGTGAAATAAACAGCCCCTGCCTCCTGGATCTTACACTCTCACTGGGAAGCCCACAACGAGCAAACAAACCCATCCGGTCAGACAGTACAACGGTAGAGTGTCCGGGTGTGGAGTACACGCAGCTTAGGATGGCCAGGGAGGGGCCCTCAGGAGGTGACACTGGAGCCAAGACCAGGAGAAAGTGGGGAGTGCACCAGCACCACAGGTCTTGTGGAGACCATGTCTGATTCACAGAGGAGTGCAGGGAGACCAGAGGGGCTACAGCACAGAGTAGGGACATGCCAAGTGGCAGCAAATACAGCCCAAGAGGAGCAGGACCAGATCTGGTGGGCCCACCTGAAGGGCCCCAGGGTTTACTCTGAGGGTGACAGGTAGTCACTGAGCATCTGAGAGCAGCCTCTGAAAAGAGGGGTGAGATCATCCTTCTATAGTGAAGATCTGGGTTTGAGGACGAGCTATGGTCATGATGAGCCAAGATGAAGAAGGTAGGTATGTTCATACTATTTGTAGTAGGGTTCCAACAGGTTTGGAAAGAAATTTCAAAACGCTTTCAATATCTGTCATGTTTTGGCTGCCCCTGTTCAAATCCTGATCTTGCTTCTGGAGATAATGGAATGTAGCCTGGGGCGGTAGAAAATCCCTCCAATGGAGGCCCAGGGGCCCAGATCCTACTTCTCTCTGCTCTGGCACAGCTGGGCAGGCATCCAAGTGAGGTCAGGTCCACAGGATGTGATTTCTCAGCACCGGGCATCCTGAATGGGTGGCCTTGGGGCATGAAGACTTCGAGGGCTTGCAGGCAATGCAGAGGTAGTGATGTGCGGACCTGATGATCCCTGTGCTTATTAAACCGTGATCCCCATCACAGGGCCACGCTCTGCCCATCAGTGTGGGCTATCTGATTCCAGGGCTCTTACATTCCGGCTTGTGTTCTAAGCCTTGCTCTCTAGCCATCTACTGATTCTGGGAACCTTACAATAAATGTCCTTTCCTTTTAGGATAGCCAGAGTCAACTTCTATTGTATGTTTCCCAAGTCATGAAGGACACAATAACATAACTAGTAGTTTTGTTTTCCTCTTTCTCAAAAACAGATGAAGCCAAATGGGAGTTTATCTGTTGTTATTTTTTTGCAAGTAAGATCCATTTGTTCAATCTCAAATGTATTGGTTTAGTGGCCTACTATGTGCCAGATGCTGTCCCAGGTGCTGAACAAACAGTGGTGCACCAGACAGATTGCCGATCTTAAAAAAGCTTACATCTTGGAGGCAGAGAGGGAAGGAAAGGGGCAATAAACAAGCACACGGACAAGACAGAACACGTGTCATGGAGAGAATTTAATAAAGGCAGGGGAATAGCTTGTGAGATAACCACAAGATGTCTACTTTAGATTGAGTGGCTGGGGAGGGCCTGTTGGATAAAAGTGAGGCCCATGTCTGAATGCTAACAAGGCAGCCCCACGAAGATCAGGGAGAACACCCAGTGAGTGAGACACCAGCCATGTGAAGGCCCTACGGTGAAGCCAGGCTCAGCACGTTCGAGGAAGAGGTAGGAGGCCACTATAGGAACACAAGGGGAGGGAGGTGAGGGGAGTGGAAGGGGGTTGGACAGGCAGATCACACAGACGCAGTACAGGTTTACATCTTACTCTGTGGATGATGCAAAGACGCTGGAGGGTTCTGAGCAGAAGGTGACGTAATTCAATTTGCATTTTAAGAGATGCTTTTTAAGCTTGGCAGAGAACAGATTACAGGGGCATGACCAAAGCAGGGTGCCCAGCAGGAGGCTACTGGTGTCCTCCAAGTGCCATATGATGGCGGCTCGGACGGAACAAGGGCAGCGTAGGGGGTGGGGGAGGGGAATTTGGTGTAAGCATCCAAAACGAGTGAAAAAGATATGGGGAGAAAGGGAAATCAATCTTTCTGGTTTTCTGACTGGAGTGCAGGAGAAGGTGGCGCTGGGAAGACAAGAGGCTGTGGGGTGTGCTCAGGCTGTGTTAAGTGTGAGTCTTTTACATACAGAAGTGAAGCAGTCAAGAATGTGCCTGGATATGCTGTCCAATGCTTCTTAATGATCACTATCACACAGATGGCATTCAGAGCCAGGGCCTGCGTGAGATCACCTTGGGAGACCAGTTAGAATAGAAAGGAGCAGGGAGTGTCTGCAAGACCCTGGGTGGGGTCCAGCAGAGTGCGTGAGGTAGCAGAAATGCAGGAGGAAGGTGGTGCTCAGCTGCAGCCAACCACTTTTGGACGTCTACCCACCACGGCTCATCCCAGCCTTCTTCCACTGAAGTCTGAAGGGGTCTTCTGGGCAAGCCTGTCCTCACAGGAATCAAGGCATCCAGGAACAATCAGGTGTCCTCCCAGGATGTGGTCATGTCCACGTGGGACACCCGGAGCAAGGCCAGCCACTCCTCATGACCACGACGGAAGCCTGCAAGGGCAGAGTCTCCCAACTAGAGATGGCACAGCACAAAGACATCATTCGGCTGCTGAACTTAGCAATCCCCACACTGCCTTACTTTGCCACTTCCTATGATTATTACTTGGCACTTTCTTAGTGCTTCAGCTCCCTGAAATAGGGTTTCCTATTATTAGTACCAAGAATGTCTGTGACTGTAGACAGACAAAGGAAAGTGATCTGAACACACCTTCCGGGGAGTGGGAAACAAACATTTGAGGGAAGCATGGTGGGGCTGCTAGGCAAAGCATGTCACGCATCCAAGACGTGTGCTCATGAGACCAGGTAGCATCGCCATCTGCTCCTTCCTGGCAAGTGGTGGCTGTCTGGGTGCAGGCTTGGAGAAGGCAGATAAGCTGGGTGAGTAGGCAAAGAGAGACGCAGATAAGGAACAGCAAGAGGTGACAGCGACTGAGCAACACTGTGTAATGATATCACACTGAGTGGATCTGAGCACTTCCTGTCTGAGAACTAACTCATGGCAGCCTACTGACCCCCCTGGGAGGTAAGGTTCCTTGTAAGGAAGTCATTGTGACAAAGGACCATGAGACTGAAGCTGGGTGACAGAGCAGAGATGTATTGAGCTGGAGAGTGTCCACGGACTTGATGATTCAGTGAGGTCCAAGAAGGATGGACAGACTGAAACGCAGGAAATCTCAATTTGGAATGCAGCGGGTGGTGATGGCGTGCAAATCACAGGCACAACCCTGGTGGTGCGGGATGGGAAGGAGGGCAAGTCGCACGTGGGTGCAATCACAGACTCAGAACTCACACGTGTGCTGGGGACGGAAGGGGATAATGTACCAAGACGCTGATTATCACAGCTCCTGGAACAGGCTGTGTGTTTTAAAACCTGTGCAATACCTAACACTGGGATATTGGAAATCTACCATTCTAAATGGGAAAAATAGTAATACTTTCTTGGTCCATCCAAAAGCTCCAACTAATGTCCCCAAATACCAATAAAATAGCTGGGAAAAAACCTCTTTAAAACTGCCAGGAAACAGTTCACCATGATTTCTGCATAATATTTAGCATTTCTAAATACCAATTACCTAATTATTTAACACATAAGGGATTCACTGGGGGAGTATGTTTGGTTGCAGAAAACAGATCTATCAGGTATGAATTATATTTCCTCCTTCATGACATTAAACATATAGGGAAAATAAACAAAGAATTTTAAAACTGTTAGTAAAGAGTCAATGAAAAGTCCGGTGGTGAGCGGAGGGAGAGCAGTGAGCCACTGCCACCACCCAATGAAGGGTGGAGGTCAGCGACCGAGCGCTGGTAAAGGAGTGGGAACCGCAAGCACCCAGGGCTCATGCACATCCAAATCTAGTGTGCTCTCAGCACTCAGATTCTGGAAGCAGGTAGCTATGAACCACTGTCAGATGCCACAGACAAAAGTAACAGGATGCAAACGCTCACAATGGATATCTGTCTTATTGCTTTTGCTTGTGATCTACCAGTAACATAAAAATGAGTTTGTAACTGCAGTTTTTACATGGTTGATTCTTTTCCTTTATTTACTAATTTTCAAAATAACAAGGTGGTTCCCTAACATCCTCCAAAGGTGACAAGTAAGTTTCTAGTCTCTGAGAACCATCATGAAATTACAGATTTTAACGTATCTGATGCATTAGAAACCACTGCAGGTTTCATCTATAATGATGGTCGAATTAGCCCATCCTTGGCCAGTGAGAACGAACTTAGATTGGCTCTAGAGTCCTGATATGACCTCAATACTCTTCGATAACTTCTTGCGGCCTAGGGTCACAACATCTTCCAAGCTCATCTTGTACATCTCCTCACCAGACCCTCAATCAGCCACAACCAGAGTCCTGGTTCCTTTCCGTGGGGCTGCATTTAAAAATCTGACACTTCTGGGCGCCTGGGTGGCTCAGTCGTTAAGCGTCTGCCTTCAGCTCAGGTCATGATCCCCGCGTCCTGGGATCGACTCCCACATCGGGCTCCCTGCTCAGCGGGAGGCCTGCTTCTCCCTCTCCCACTCCCCCTGCTTGTGTTCCCTCTCTCGCTGTCTCTCTGTCAGATAAATAAATAAAATCTTTAAAAAATAAAAAAATAAATAAATATCTGACACTTCTGCTCGTATTGTGATCCAGCATGCCTACAGCAGCCATGATTTTGAATGCATATTCTGTATCTTCTCTCCGTGATTTTGTGCTGAGTTTCAGGCTCCTCTCTCCCAACAGATGATGATGAGCATGGAGGATGAGTGCCAACAAGTGCGCGTGGGGAGCAAGTCCTTTGGGCAGTCAGGACTTCGCTATGTGATGCTACCATGTCTTCAACCTTTCCACTGTCCACTCCAGTAAATCCAGCCTCTTTCTTTTGCAGGACCTACAATTTTATTACTCTGGTTTAACCACTTCCTTGAAACCTTAGAAGTCAACCACAAAACCTGGGCCAGTTTTCTCAAGGCTGCATAAAGATCGTAAGGGGCCGCCCTAAAAAGTCAGAGTCCAAGTTTCTGGTGTTTCTCCTTTGCTGTTCTCGACCTGCACACTCTGTCCTCCAGGTTATCTCCTGGTCCAAAAAGGCTGCTGAAGCCTTGTCATCATGTTTGCAAACCAGGCGGAAGGAAGGGCAAGAGAGCACTGTATTTGCAGAGGCGCTGGTTAAGCCCTTGCCGACAACTCACTGGCAGGAACCGGGTCTCGAGCAGTGGCGGGGGATGGGAAAGGTCACCTTCTTGCTCAAATGTTTTGCCACCAGAATAGGGAATAAAATTGGGGCTCTTATTACTAAGGGAAAATGAAAACAGGTAAGCAATTAGCAGTTGCTACCCCAAGTGGCAAAACTGTATTAATCATGTAACAAAATGTTTTCATTTTGTTACCTATTACTTGGATAGAATGAAAATATATTTGAAATATTATATTCCTGTTCAAAATTTTCTCCCATTTAACACCTATTATTTTAAGAAGGCATCATTTCCTTCTTAGGAAAAGAACTGTTTTCCCCCCTATATAATCTCTCCTGGGATTAAACCACTTGAATTTACTTTAAAGTAGCAACCTCTAGCAAAGTGATGGCTTAAACACAGCAAGTTTGATTTTTGCCAGCAAAGGCAAGAGGTGAACATTTTCATACAATCTAATAATCCCCCCCCCCGCGCCGTGTATTCCCTGTGGCCTCGTGGGCTTGCTGGTGTCCAGTGCCATGGGGAGATCTGCCCCAGCCTGGACTGCTGCCCTTGTCCTCCCAAACCAAAGTCCTAAACTGAAAGTCTAAAATACACCAAACACAGATGCCACCTTCCTTTTGTTATATCTACATTATTTAAACAGTTTAAAGCAAGCTTTATTTGACATTTCACAATCAATTATAATGTAATAAGTAAATAAATATCTCCCATAGTTTATGGATTACAAATTATGTTTTAGTAATATTTACAAGATAGAAAGTGCCAAATTTTCTGTTTTTGTTTTTTAAGTGTCTTTTTTAGCCTTTATCTTTTCTCTGCTCTTACAACTTCATGAAAAAAGAAGCCACAGTAATACCGGGGAAGACAGTTCTAACAAATACACCAAGTTGAAAGTTATGTAGCTACCACATTAAGGGTATTTGTTGCTATAATGAGAAACAATCTCTGACTTCTAAAGTATCACTTTTGAATTATGTCTAAGTACCCTCTCATAAATAGAAAGCCAATTAAGGATACTTTTTCCTTGAATTGTGTTAGAAATATTGCAGGAAAATGTTATTTTGGGATTATAATGCCTATTGCAACTGATCACTATGAAACTCTGTCAGAGGGCTTTAGGCAAGAGCTTTCTTGATAGATCTGGCCCAGATGTTTACAAAACTGACTTCCTCTTGCTTTTATAATGAAACATCAAGGTCAAAGAGGAATGCGCTACGTGAACAAACATGGCATGTTTACTGGTCTCATGATAGATCATGTCACAATCATACAAAAACCATAAAAATATTTATCCTTCAATTTTGTGACCAATGTTTGAAGTCTTGTGATACTCTCTGTTCCCTGAGGATTTTTAGCATGTTGTAAAGTAGTGAGAGAAAACACACACACACACACTGAAAGAAATAACATAAGGGTAAGTGGGAAGAAAAACCTAACTAGCTAAACCCCAGCAAAACCTAACAGGAATACATCAGTTCGAGGTCTATGTGTTTTATTCTTAAGGAGCATTGCTAGCAAAAGCTAAAAACTTTCCAGAATTGGGGCAGAGGAAAACAGGCTGGATATCAAAAATACTTTTCCAGAGCAAATTAAGCTGACTGGCAACAAATCAAAACCTTTGTGATATAGTTTTCATCAACATGCATTCTAGAAAGCTTTCTTGACTATTGTCCCATTCGCTGTTATAGAAACAGACATGCAAAGGTTTTATTCATTAAGAAAAAAGATGTATTTCCTTTAAAGGTTAAGTGCAATTTTTACAACAAATATTTGAAGCACTGTTCTATTTATTTTAACTTTTGAAAAAGATACTGTTATATACCAGATGACAGATGAAATCTAACTTTTTAAAACCATTTTGAAGACTGCCATGGTGGACGTCCACCCATTTCAGACCGCCCTGTGCCCACGCATTACCATTCTGCACTGCACCATGCTCTGTTACTCTCTGCAGCTGCAGGGGTCTGAACCCACGTGCTTGCCCGGAGGCATGGGGCAGCTCTGGGCGGCATCCACCGGAGCCCTCTCCCACCGGAGCAGGGACAAGCAGCAGGCGAATGATCTCTCACAGCTGGAATCGTGCATGGAGCAAAGGGAGAATGAAGGAAGTAGGTGGGTTCACCAACTGAGTGTTGGGTTTCAGGCAAGCCCGGATACTGCCGTGCTGCCAGACAGAACTTTCCATGATGGTGGCAACAGTGTGTGTCTGGGCCATCCAACACGGCAGTCACTGGCCACACTACACTCCTCTGCACCTGAAACGTGATGAATGCGGCTGAAGTTTGAACTTTAGTGCATCTTAATCAATCTAAATAGACATGTGGTCTGCAGCCCAGCGCTGGACCGTGCAGGTCAGAGTCTCCTGTCCGTTCAGCCTCCCGTGAGCTCCTTTCTGGTTGCAATGTTTGTTTCTGTTGCAAAACCAAAGAAACTCTGATAAGATCTACAGTTCATCTGAACGCGCAGAGCACCTTAGTCAGTAGTGCTGCGGAGGTGCAAGGTCTGCAGGACCTCCCCACAGCTTGCCCAACTGGCAGGAGGACAGGCCTTCACACAGAGGGAGAGAGGAGGCAGCACATGTCTGGCGATGGACGTGTGTCCTCCAGGCTCGCTAACCTCTGGCATGCCAACACGAGAAGGGGGACAGCCAGAAGGTACATGATTCACCTGCTCTTATACCAGAGCTGAGCCATATGCAGGAAAAGTGGGTGTCAGCAAACTGGATGGCAACAAAGATCTAACAGCCTACAACATAAACCTATCCCAGGTCTGCTTGGAGTTAAACACAGTAATTGCTCAGAGAAAATGAAGCCTGTGGAAAGAAGTGATCCAATGGGCTCCTACGTATCCTGATGTCCATCTAGTGGTACACATTTATCAAACAAATTACTATTGTTGCAGTAGCAGAAATTTCCTACCTACAGTAAAAATTCTGTGCCGTAACACTACACCTGCCGTATATGTGTTACGTCTTTTCCATTTTGACCCCT
Organism: Zalophus californianus; assembly: GCF_009762305.2. NCBI lineage: Eukaryota > Metazoa > Chordata > Mammalia > Carnivora > Otariidae > Zalophus > Zalophus californianus. Next base: position 91,523,003 of record NC_045607.1, on the reverse strand, counting down.
AGTTAATTATACAGATAATATACTTTATACATTACATATGGTAAATATAACTGGTTTAAAGTCATATTAGTATCTATAAGTACATCACAAGGATTATGACTAGGCTGCATTTCCCTTCCTTTTTGACATGACTTCCATGTATACAATTATGGTGTCAAATGACTATCAATACATGTACGTATATACATGACAGCCTTAAAGAAAATTCTTGATTTTCTTTAATGTTGATATTTACTAAAATTGTTTCATGTTTACCCCCCACTAAGTCATATAATTCCTGAAATAAGATACCAAATTTAATAGCTTGATACCTATAGATATCACTAAATTCCACCTCTTTTTGAGATGTATTTACCATTTTATACTTAAAAAAAATCTCATAAAAAAATCTCATAAACATTGGAAACAAACAATTATGCAATAAGAGCCCCTAAGCCAAATGAATGGTGAACATGGCAAAGCATAAAGCACACAGTCTGTGCTTTAGGAAGAAACGATTTCATCAGCTTCAAAGATTTCAGTAAGTACCACAGTAGTAATTTAGTGTGTGTTGCAAGTTACCTCAAAACTCAGTGGCTTAAAACAACAGTTATTCTTTCACAGTTTCTGTGGGTCAGGAATCCAGGCATCACGTGGAGGCCATGGCCTTGTGCGTCTAGGCTGCCTCTCGACGGCTCCTCTTCTGCATCCCCCACCCCACCAGCCACTCCCCAGGGCTGCACCTTGATGTGGTAAGTGGCCCCCAGGGTGAGCAAACCAAGAGAGCAGATGCACAAGATGGACCTGGGAGGTGATTTCCCATGTCTTCTGCCACGATCTTTTGGCTATCTATATACACCCAAGCCTCACGAGGGAAGCAGCCCCACGTGGTGTGGACATTTAGAGGCTGCCAAGCACAAGGGTGAGGTCTGAGTGGACAGCCCATGCTGTAAAAGCCATCTCTTCTTCTGCTCATCTGTCCTTTACCGAAAGCATTTTTTCCAGGCCACACTCACACAGTATTTTCCAAAACTTCAAAATCATCCTCCAATCTTGCAAAATCATGAAGGAAGAGATGGACAGAACACGTTAACCATTATCTTTAAAAAGTAACAGAGGGGGGAAGGTGGGGAGAGTATAATACGGAAGATGTTCGTCCTGCAAAGCTCATCCCGTAACAAACACAGTCTTTGTCAGCTCTGATAATCAGAAGTAGAGTAAGTGACACTGCACATCAGTGGTGCTTCTAGCCTTTCTAAAATGTATTAATTTATCTGTATCAACAAAGAGTGAACCCTCTGACTGGTGCTTCATAAAAACTGGACCTGACCCCTTCATTAAATGAGGGGCCTAAGAGAGGGCTGAAGACATAGGTGGAAAATCCTCCGTGTGCACGTTTCCTCTCTGGATATCACAAAACATCTGGGTAAGCACGGGCACTATAGGATATTACTAATAAATGAAACAATATACACAAATATTTGACAAAATGACTAAATAATGGAGTGGACATGAAGATCTGAATACTTTGTTTTTCCTTATCAAAAGCAGGTCACATGATAAAAATTTGAAGATTTTGGCACAGTGGAACCATTATTAATAGATGAATAACAAATCGGAGGATCGCAGGCTCGGAGAGGTCCCCCGGGCCCACCAGGTCAACCAGTGGGTGAATGAGGGGAGTCTGATTCTGCAGCCCACCTCCTTCTCCTACCGGCAAGCCAGCTCCCTCTACAAGACAGAAGAGGCATGGCTCCCCCAACAGTTACCCTTTGATAGAGCAAAGCCTTAGTGGGAGTTAGCACAGGAATGTAACTGAGTAACTGGAACAAAGAAAAAGTGAATTATTAGTAGCAGGGCAGTGAGCAATGGCAGAAAGCTCAAAACAAGAGCACACAGGGGTCAATTCCCACTGGCAAGGTGCTGCTGCAGAGAAGTGTATTTCAATGCCAGGTCCACAAGACAGAAGGCACTCGTGCCTGCCTTCCATTCTGATGGCACATCTCCCTCCCCTCCGTCTCTGCTGGCCCATGCGGGCCCAGCTCTGCCTCATCCTGCAGTTCTTAAGGGCTCTTACTGCAGGGAAAGGCCGGAGGTACAGGAGTGGCGGAGCTGAGCACCAGGCACAGATCCCATGAGGAGGGTGCGGGCCGGTGTGGCCGGCTCTTCACTCTGGCACTTTCTGAGGTCTCCTCCATGGAACAGCCCGCGTTTTTATTTATTTATTTTAAATTGTGAACAGAAAACAAACAGGAAAATGAGCAAAATAACACAAGCATGGCATTTCACAGTGGCTGAAACTATAAAGATGAACTAATCAGCATCGCTCCTTCTTGGGAGAAGTGCCAGCCAGCCTGTGAAATGACAGTATAAGATTTTGTTATTTAGGGGAACAGTCAACAACTGTTTCACATTAACACAGGGGAATGAGCCACTCTTCAGAGCATATCCAGGCAAGATGAAGCAACTCTAACTTACTGGAAACAAATTATTTCTGTAAGATACATCCAACACCCAGTCAATTTTTCATAACTCCAACAGGAAACCTGCGGAAAACAAGTAACCTTCTCTCTACACCCGAAACAAAATAAAACAAACATAACTATGCATCACCTAAAATCCCTTCCTGAACCAGCAACTCCCACAACTCATCATAACAACACACATGTGTTCTCCCACAGCTTTTGCTTTTTCATGTTCAGCTGGCTAATTTATAATAACTATCTGATATGTATTTTTCAAATGTTCATTGTATAGTATTAACAGAATATCACTTAAAATGACAAAGCTGTCACAATAAAATGTCGGGGGGAAAACCCCAAACACTGTACACCTGTAGACTTCCTAGTTACTCACGTTACTCCTAGTTAGGTTGCTCATAAATGCAGAGAAATTTCAGATGCAGGTTTAATAAAGATGGTTTTATTTTGTTTTGTTTTGTTTTAAAGATTCTATTTATTTATTTCCAGAAAGAGAGAGAGAGAGAGAGAACGAGAGGACAAGCAGGCAGAGCAGGCAAAGGGACAAGGAGACTCCCCACTGAGCAGGGAGCCCGACACAGGACTCAATCCCAGGACCCCGGGATCATGACCTGAGCCGAAGGCAGGGGTTTAACCAACTGAGCCACCCAGGGGCCCCTAAAGATGGCTTTATATATTAGAGTTTCACATTTCAAACGACATTAAAGCACCCATGGACATAAAATATATGTGAAATTAACTTGGCTAAATTAGCTGACGTTTTTTCCCTTTTTCCCCAAATCTCACGGCTAGCTTCTGGTGTATGCTGCTGAGGATGTGGGCAAAGACCCCGGAGGAGACAGGCCACGCCCCTTTGCCCTCTCCCAGAGTCCTGCTGACTACACACCACACATGAGAGGCTCCAGAGAGACAATCCCTGTCTTCTCCCTGTTTTAGGAGAACATCTGAAAGGAACTTCCAGACATGACAGCTATTAATTACTACCATCCTAGCAAAAACAATGAAAGTTCTTTTACCATCATTGTGCAAATTTGGCTTATGTCAACAATGGACTGACAAAGATGTTCCTTTGAAAAATTAAGTTTGAAATGCAAATATTAAAATTAAGCCATACTGTCAGTATTTGAAATGGAAAACCCTTTAAACACTGGAAACATGCATCAATTACAAATTTAAAATGTATACTGCAGATTTTTCTAGGACAGATATTCAGCTAGCTCACTGCTAATTCTTAAGACTCTCTTAAAAAAAGCAACAAAAATTAGTTGAAAACTTGATGTGGGGGGTGAGAAGTGCCACAATCTTATGGCATAATCGTTGAGAAGCAGGCCAGGAACACACAAGACAGATTTCAAGGACGGGCCACGTGGGGCAAAGCCAGTATGTGGGCAAGACCTGTGCTGGTTGCCACCACAACCCGTCTCCCAGGTGAGGACAAAGGGTGTGAAGGCAGCCCCATGACAAATCTAAAAACTGAAACACTTTTAGAGAGACAGGCCCCTCTTCTCACGGGCCGTCCCACAGAATGGTCAGATGCCATTTTGGCTTTTATCTGATGAGAGCAAATCTGGACAAAGGCAGAAATGATCATGATTACCTAACCACTAATGACCTTCAACCATCAGCAAGAATTTAGTGAAAGAGAAGGCAGAAGTGAACATAAAGGAAGCAAGGTCGGAGGGGCCAAGGATAACCTGAGTGGGAAAAGTGCCCAAGTGAGTGACCACGGGGAGCAAACACCTGCTGAGGGCAGCAAACTGGGCTACGAGCGCATCTACTCCTCCCAGGGCCCTTAGAAAGCAGCACCATCAGTGCCCTTCGTGCAGACAGGCAAACAGAGGCCCCGAGTCAGGGCCGGTCAGGCACGGGGCCTGCTCCTCCTGTTATACCCTCAGTCCACTAGGGGTCCCCAGCCCTGCTCCCCACCCCAACCCCCCATGTGCACACCTGGATTTCGCTAAGCCTCTCCGCCTCATGCTGCCAACAGGGGTACAGGGGCTGGAGACGGGATGGGCGCAGAGCGCTGCTGTCCTCAGAGTCCTGGCCCCTGGCCCGAGCCAGGGAACACAGTGATAAACCAGTGATGAACAGGTGCGTCTCATGCGAGACAGGTATGGCCCCGACTGGGCGGAGGGAGTCGGGGAAGGGCTTCCACACGCTGCACAAGGGTCTGCCTCCGTCGCCCAGGGGCGCACCCTGCTCTCCGCTCCCCGTTCTCTCCGACGACAGGAACACAGCAGCACTCAGCCCTCAACCCCAAGTTCACTCACTGTGCAGCAGAACAACAATCCCGGCAGAGGCTCATGTTAAAAAGCATGCGGGTGATGAAAGACCTGGCATGGGAGCTCTAGAAACCTCCACCAGCGTCCCCGCTCCTCCAGGGCACCACAGCAGCCCCCTGCAGAGGAGAGCAAAGGCACACGCGTGCCAGACACACCGTTCTTCACTGAAAGAAAGCCCAGTGCAAGAACTAATGGAAAGCTCCCAGAATTCAGAGAGGACATGAAATCAATACACGAGACGCAATGAGGTGATGATAAATCAAAACTGAAACATGAAGAAGACTGCAGAGCTAAGAAACCACTAAGGACCAAAATAACACTACCACAGAACTAATAAATGAAGTAGAAACAGCATCTCGTAAAAGAAATAAGGTGAAAGACATCATGCTAAAGGCAAAATACTGGAAAAGAAGGTACTCTGTGCACATGAGTAGATGAGAAGCTAAGTAAACAAACACAGGACGGCTGTTTAGCAATGAAAATGGCTGCTCCTTATGGAGCATAAGCCCACAGGCTGTGGATGAAAAGCCTCATGATGAGGATGGCAAACTGAAGGCTAGGAGGGGTTTGGGTCCCTCATTGTGCACACCAGCAACTGCCTCCCCGAATCCTCAGAGGAGACGCCCAGGCCCTGTCCTGGCTGGATTGGCCCAGATCTCCACTCCCTGGACCTCCTGCCTGCCCCTCCCCAGCCCTCAGCCCCCTCAGCCTCTGCTCCCCTCCTCTGCACTCTAGTCTTACCGCTACTGGAAGTCTTCCGCTGCATTCAGGCTAGGAGTAATCTTAAATCTCCTCCTTAACCTTGCCATTCCCTTCATTGTCCATTGCATGCAACAGGCAACCCTCGGCCATGCACAAAGCCGCCCTTTTCCCCTCTGATTCTGCAACAGGACAGCACCACATGGCTGCAGGAAATCTCAAGGTCTATGGAATGATGCCACCCAGAGTTCAGCCCAGGTGCCCAGGCACAACCCTAGTCAGGGGAAGCTCTGGTGAGTATCCACCTCTCCTGCACCCCCCACGGGTGGACCCATGTGGCACGGCTCCTGTACCCTGTCTCCAAAAGGCATCTGTCTCCTCTCCAGTCACACAGGCTCTGCAGGGTCTCCGGAGTCCCCTCGCTCTCTCATGGACATCTGCCTTGGCCTCACACAGGCACTCAAGCAATACCTCCATTCCCAGCATCTCCATCTATCTGCATAGGCGCTGTCTACTTCCTGCGTCCTTCCTCATCCACCCACACTGCTGGTCTCAGAAACAGGGAGTGCCCCTCTTCCAAATCCCTCTCTTTCTACCAGGATCCGAGACCTTGGGTCACCGTATTATTTTGTTTTGTTTTTATTATGTTATGTTAGTCACCATACATCATTAATTTTTGATGTGCTGATCCACGATTCATTGTTTTCGTAGAACACCCAGTGCTCCATGCAGTACGTGCCCTCCTTAATACCCATCACCAGGCTAACCCATCCCCCCACCCCCTCCCCTCTAGAACCCTCAGTTTGTTTCTCAGAGTCCATCGTCTCTCATGGTTCATCTCTCCCTCCGATTCCCCCCCCTTCAGTTTTCCCTTCCTTCTCCTAATGTCCTCCATGCTGTTCCTGATGTTCCACAAATAAGTGAAACCATATGATAATTGACTTTCTCTGCTTGACTTATTTCACTTAGCATGATCTCCAGTCCCATCCATGTTGATGTAAAATTGGGTATTCATCCTTTCTGATGGCTGAGTACTATTCCATTGTATATATGGACCACCTCTTCTTCATCCATTCATCTGCTGAAGGGCATCTCGGCTCTTTCCACAGTTTGGCTATTGCAGACGTTGCTGCTGTGAACACTGGGGTGCATATGGCCCTTCTCTTCACTACATCTGTGTCTTTGGGGTAAATACCCAGGAGTGCAATTGCTGGGTCATAGGGTAGCTCTATTTTTAATTTTCTGAGGTACACGCCACACTGTTTTCCAAAGTGGCTGTACCAACTTGCATTCCCACCAACAGTGTAAGAGGGTTCCCCTTTCTCCACAACCTCGCCAACATTTGTTGTTTCTTTCCCTGTCCATTTTTGCCATTGTAACTGGTGTAAGGTGGTATCTCAATGTGGTTTGGATTTGGATTTCCCTGATGGCTAACGATGATGAACATTTTTTCATGTGTCTGGTTAGCCATTTGTATGTCTTCTTCAGAGAAGTGTCTTTTCATGTCTTCTGCCCATTTTTTGACTTGATGATTTGTTTTTTGGGTGTTGAGTTTGAGAAGTTCTTTATAGATCTTGGATACCAGCCCTTTATCTGTAATGTCATTTGCAAATATCTTCCCCCATTCTGTGGGTTGCCTCTTTGTTTCCTTTGCTGTGCAGAAGCTTTTTATCTTGATGAAGTACCAAAAGTTCATTTTTGCTTTTGTTTCACTAGCTTTCAGAGATGTATCTTGAAAAGAAGTTGCTGTGGCCGATGTCAAGGAGGTTACTGCCTATGTTCTCCTCTAGGATTTTGATGGATTCCTGTCTCACATTGAGGTCCACTATATTGTTTTTATCTTCTCTGTATTAACTATGCCTCCTGCTTCCTGGGTCTACTTTTTCGGACTGTAAGCATGCTCCCTGCATTTCCACAGGTAAGGCTTCACTAACACACTGGCCTTCAGTTATAGGGCACCTGGCAGACACTTAAAATACAATGGCACAAAGCAGCATTTCAGAAATACACTTTGCTTATCTACAGCCACAATATCACATAGCTTCTTTTCTCCATTTTTCCCCCTTTTTCTATTTTTTCTGCATTGAAGTCACTGACAGGTAATATTATATACATTATGAAATAATCACCATGATAGGTCTAGCAACTGTTCATTACCATATATAATTATTGTAATATTATCAACTGTTTTCTCTCTGCTGCATTTAACATCCCACGACTTACTTATTTTATAACTTGGAAGTTTATACATTTAAATCCCCTTCACCTATTTCACCCCTGCTCCCACCTCCCCCCCTCCGGGAACCACTGGTTTCTTTTCTGTCTTTAGGAGTCTGTTTCTGTTTTGTTTGTTCATTTGTTTTGTGTCTTAGATTCCACATCTAAGTAAAAGGCATGTGTCCCTGACTTTCATCACTTAGTAGAACAATACTCTCCAGGTCCACCTGTGTTGCCACGAACGACAAGCTCTCATTCCTTTTTATGGCTGAGTAATATTCCTGTGTGTGTGTGTGTGTGTGTGTGTGTGTGTGTGTGTGTGTGTGTGTGTGTGTGACATCTTTATCCATTCATCCCTTGATGGACACGTGAGTTGCTTCCATACCCTGGCTATTGTAAATAATGCTATGATAAACATGGGGGTGCAGATGTCTTTTCAAATTAGTGTTTTCATTTTCTTTGAATACTCGGGAGTGGGATTGCTAGATCATATGGTATTTTTATTTTTAAATTTTTTTGAGGAACCTCCATACCATTTTCTGTACTGGCTGCACCAGCTTGCATGCCCACCGACACTGCAGGAGGGTTCCCCTCTCTCCACATCCTCGCCAACACTTGTTATATCCTGTCTTTCTGATACTTAACCATTGTGACAGGTGTGAGGTGGTATCTCCTTGTGCATTTCCCTGATGATGAGTGATGTTGAGCACCTTTTCACGTGTAGATTGCCTGTCTGTATATATGTCTGCTTAAAAAAACAAAAAAATCTACTCAGGGGTGCCTGGGTGGCACAGTCGGTTGAGCGGCCAACTCTTGGTTTCAGTTCAGGTCGTGATCTCAGGGTCATGAGATTGAACCCCATAATGGCTCCGTGCTCAGCAAGGAGTCTGCTTGAGTTTCTATCCTTCACCCTCTGCCTCTCCCTCTGCTCACGTGCTCCAATCAATCAATCAATCGATCTTTGGGGAAAAAATGTCTACTCAGGTCTGCTGCCCATTTTTTAATTGGATTGCTTGTTGTTTTCCTGTTGAGTTGTATGAGTTCTTTATATATTTCGGATACTGACCCCTTGGAGGATATATCATTTGTAAATATCTTCTTCCATTCACTAGGTTGGTTGCTTTTCGTTTTGTTGATCATTTCCTTCACTATGCGAAAGCTTTTTATTTTGATGTAGTCCCAATAGTTTATTTTTGCTTTTGTTCCCCATGTCTGAGGAGAAAGATCCAAAAACGTATTGCTAAGACTGATATCCAAGAGCTTAGAGCCTGTGTTTCCTTTCATGAGTTTTAGTTTCAGGTTGTACATTTAAGTTACTCCACTTTGAGCTTATTTCGTGGATGGTGTAAAAAAAGAGGTCCAGTTTCATTCTTTTGCATGTAGCTGTCCAGTTTTACCAACACCATTTGTTGAAAAGACTATCATTTTCCCCATTGTATATTGTCATAGATTAACTGTCCCCTTTGTCATAGGTTGACTTCATAAGCGTGGGTTTCTTCTGAGGTCTTCATTAAGTTCCACCTGACTACACGTCTGGTTTTGTGCCTGTACCATTCTGTTTCGATTACTGTAGCTTTGTAATGTATCTTGAAATTAGGGAGTGTGATATCTCCAGCTCTGTTCCTCTTTCTCAAAACTGCTTTGGCAATTCGGGGTCTTTTCTGGTTTCATACAAATGTTAGGACTATTTATTCTAGTTCTGTGAAAAATGCTGTTGGTATTTTAATAGGGATTGCATTAAATCTGTAGACTGCATCCGATAGTATGGACATCTTAACAGTATTAATTCTTCCAATCCACAAACATGGTATGTTTTTCTATTTATTTGTATCATTTTCAATTTCTTTCATCAATGTCTTAGAGTTTTCAGAGTACAGGTCTTTCACCTCCTTGAATAAATTTATTCCCGGGTATTTTATTTTGATGCAATTGTAACTAGAATTGTTTTCTTGAGTTTTCTCTATACTGGTTTGTATGTATTTGCAAGAGATGTCTATATATTAGTTTTGTATGCTACAACATTACTGAATTCATTTATTAGTTGTAATAGCACTTTTAGCATCTTGGTGGAGTCTTTAGGGTTTTCTATATATACTATCATGTCCCCTGTAAATAGTGACAGTTTGACCTCTTCCTTACCAATTTGGATGCTTTTTATTTTTCTTGTCTGACTGCTGTGGCTCGGACTTCTAGTACTATGTTGAATAAAAGCAGCAAGAGTAGGCATTCTTGTGCAGTTTCTAATCTTAGGAAAAAATGCTTGCAGCTTTTTACCACCGAGCATGTTAGCTGTGGGTTTAGCATATGTGGCCTTTATTATGTTGAAGTACCTTTCCTTTATATTCAGTTTGCTGCGTGTTTACCATAAATGGATATTGACTTGGTCAAATGCTCTTCTGCATCTATTGAGGTGATCATATGGTTTGCAGCCCTCATTTTATTAATGGGGTGTATCACGCTGATTTCTCTGCAGATATTAAATCATCCTTATATCTCTGGGATAAATCCCACTCGATGGTGGCATATGGTCCTCTTAATGTATTGCTGAATTTGGTTTGCTATCATCAAAGATATCTGCCTATAATTTTTAGTTTTGGTAGTGTCTGTCTGGTTTTGATATCATAGTAATGCTGGTCTCATAGAATGAATTTGGAAGTGTTCCTTCCTCTTCAATTTGTTGGAACAGTTTGAGAAAAACCGGTTTTAACCCTTCTTTAAATGTTTATTAAGAATTCAATTGTGAACTTGACTAATCCTGAATTTTTCTTTGTTGAGATTTTTTTTTTAATTACTGATTCATTTTCACTACTAGTGATTCATCTATCCCGATTTTCTGTTTCTTCCTGATTCAGTCTTGGAAGACTCTCTGTTTCCAGGAATGTATCTATTTCTTCTAGGTTGTCCAGTGTGTTGGCCTGTAATTGCTTGTCTTAGCCTCTTATGATCCTTTGTGTTTCTGTGGTGTCAGTTACATAACCTTTCCTCTTTCAGTTCTGATTTGAGTTCTATCTCATTCTCTCTTGATGAGTCTGGCTAAAAGTTTATCAATGTTGCTTATCTTTTCAAAGAACCAGCTCTTAGTTCCCTTGATCTTTTCTATCGTATTATTTTTGTCTCTGTTTCATTTTTCTCGCACTCTGATCTTTATTATTTCCTCCCTCCCGTCTACTAACATTGGGCTTTGTTCTTCTTCCATTTCCTTTTGGTGTAAGGTTAGTTTATGTGAGATTTTTCTTGTTCCTTGAGGCAGGCCTGTCTTGCTATAAACTGCGCTCTTAGAACTGCTTTTGTTGCATCCCAGACATTCTGGAACATTATGTTTTCATTTTCATTTGTCTCAAGGAGTTTTTTTAAGTCCTCTTTGATTTGTTGATTTGATGTTGTTTAGCCTCCATGTGTTGGTGCTCTTGCCACATTTCCCTGTAATTGATTTCTAATTTCATACTGCTGTACTCTGAAAAGGATCTGTGCTTGATAGGATTTCAATCTTTAATATATTGAGACTTGTTTTGTGGCCTAACATGTGATATAGCCTGAAGAATGTTCCACATGCCCTAAAATACTATGTATTCTGCTGATTCTGGATGGGATGTTCTGTATATACCTATTAAGTCCGTCTGGTAAAATGAGTTGTTCAAAGCCACTCTTCTCTTATTTTCTATCTGGATGATTGATCCACTGATGTAAGTGGGCTATGAAAGACTCTTACTCTTACTGTATTGCTGTCATTTTCTCCCTTTATGTCTATAACATTTGCTTTATATATTTAGGTGGTCCTGTGTTGGGTACACAGATATTTACAACTGTAATATCCACTTGTTAGACTGATCCCTTTAGCTTCATGCAGTGCTCTTTTTTGTCTCTTGTTACAGTTTTTGTTGTAAAGTATATTTTGTCTGATATACATAGCTTTTCTTTTCATTTCAAGGAAAGAAAATGAAATTTTCTTTGTAAGGAATATCTTTTTTTGTAAAGGTTTGTAAGGAATATCTTTTTCTAACCCCTCACTTCCAGTCTGTCTTTAGGTCTGAAGTGAGTACCTTGTACGCAACATATGATGGGTCTTATTTTTTTATCCATTGTTACCCTATGTCTTTTTTTCTGCCCTGTATCTTTTGATTGTAGCCTTTAATCTCTTTAAAGTAATTATTAGGTGTACTTCTGCCATTTTGTTCATTGCTTTCTGGTCGTGTTATAGTACTCCATTCCTTTCTTCTTCTCTTGCTCTCTTTCCTTATGATTTGATGACATTCTTCAGTGATACGTTTAGCTTCCTCTCTGTGTATCTATGATCGGTTTCTGGTTTATGATTACACGAGGTTCATATAACACCCTATGAATATAGCAGTCTATTTTAAGTTGGTGCGGCTTCAGTTCGGATACATTCTAAACGCACGACATTTTTACTCCACACCCATGATATTCTTCCTCCTTGTGGGTTTGCCGTGCCTGGACACGGCTCCCGATTAGATAGCATCTCTGCCTCTCCCATCCCTCTCAATGTGGCTTTTTATGTATACCTTTAGCCATGGAACAGCTGTTCGGCTAGTCTTCGGGTCCTTCTCAAAGACAGATGTTCTACATGTGGTTGCAGTCTTGGTGTTTCCATGGGAGGAGGTGAACTCAGGATCCTCCTATGCCATCTTGACTGGGAATCTCACACATCTTCATATAAGTAAGCTGATCTCAGAAAAACTAAGTTTATGCATTTTATTATTTTTATTTTAGTAAGTGGTCTGTCATTATAACAAGACATATGAGATGCTTCAGGATGAAAAAGAAAAGGAAAAAATTTGCTATAAAAATAGATGGTTTTTTTCCTTCAATTTTTAACTTACATTTCTCAAATAATTCTGAAAAGTTTCCCTCAAAACAAAGTAATACATCAATTTTGGATTAAAACCAAGAATGGTATAAACATTTTTTGATAAGGGGTATCCAAGAAAAAGAACAGACTGCAGCTGCTCTCCCTGCTGGCTCTGAGTACATGTGCTGCACGGTTTCCCCCAGCTCCCAGGCAAGGACAGTCATGTAAAGTACATCAGCTAGTGGTGCAAATGGGGCTTCACCAACACCTACAGGTCTCCTCCACCTGCACTCAGAACATGCCATAACCAGCCAGCATGCAGGAGGAAGAAAATGGGGAAAGGCTGAGTCATGCTAGTTGTCTGGGGGTCTGTCCTGGACCAGCCACGTGGACCAGCTACCAGGCATGTGAGCGGGCTGCCCAGCAGGACTAGGCCTGCTTGGTGGGCCCAGCCTAAATCACTCCCGCATATGCACCAGAGCTAAAGAAATGGTTATTGTTTCGAGCCACTAACTCCAGGAGTGGATTGTTAAACTGTGATATTGTGGTAACAGACAGCTGGAACACAGACAAAATCCCTCACAGGGAACAATGACTAGAAATAGACACAACGGTACTGAAACATGTCCTGAGAATACAGACAGTTAATACACAATAAGCAAGGGAAATTCTGATCTGCCCTATGAGAATCCAGCACAGGAAGCAGATGGACACCGTAAGGACACACACAGAGGCCTAACTGTCTGTTGCCTACTCCAAACATGACGTTGTACTGGGACGCTGCCACACCCACCTTGGTGTGTGGTCTATGGCAGACCCACACAACAGCAGCTGAGATAAGGAGTTGGCCCCATAACCACTAATGGCCCCCATGGTCTGACAAATTTACCATCTGGTCCTTTATAGAAAGTTTCCCCACCCCTGACATAGATGCAAATAACAAGTTCGATCTGAAGAACCCTGCACCCCATCTTACTTTCAAATATGCAGGTAACATGTATGAAAACTAACTGTACCCTAGGTCAGAGAGAAACTCTCAGCAATGACAAAGTAATTTATACCAGATAGTGTGTCATCTACAAAGTCATGAAGATCAGATACCAAACCAAAAGTCTTCACAACTATCTATGCTTCCACATTAAAAACATACAAATAAGTTAAATGATGGGTAAGTATGATAAATAGGACAGTTAAAAACCAGATGACAAGGAGGGTGGGGGGATGGGTTAGCCTGGTCATGGGTACTGAGGAGGGCACGTTCTGCATGGAGCACTGGGTGTTATGAACAAACAGTGAATCATGGAACACTACACCAAAACAAATTATGTAATATATGGTGATTAACATAACAATAAAAAATTTAAAAAAAAACAGATGACATTTCTAAATAAGTGACTTACAAGAAAGTACCTAATATGGTAAACACCTCAATCCTAAAATGTATCTATATGTTTAATGAAAAACAGAAAAGTCTAACAGGTCGAACACAGTCTTGGGACTATGATATTTGGAGCAGGCAATTTTTCCTTTGAAAGCAAACAAAAAGAATGCTGGGTTTCAAGATTTAAATATATATATCAGTTAAAAGCACTAGAGATCTGAAAGAACAGCAAGGAACACCTAAGCCATTTTAGGGATAAAACCAGAAATCACATAAGTAAGCAGAATATAGGAGCCCCTGAGTCATGATGTCTCAGGGTAACTTACCAGTACTGCAGCCCCGGCTGTGGGTCCAGGTCCCAGGGCCCAGGGCTGTGGGACAGAAGTCAAGAGCTACAGCCAGATCCCGGTGGGGGAGGCCAGAGGAGACCTGCCCACTGTCCAGGTGGGACTACAGAGGCTCCGTTCTAGGAAGGTAAACCAGATTTCCAACCTCACCACCGCAAAGGACTGCATAAAAAGCTGCTCTCGTACTCACGCTGAAGAGAACAAGCGGGCAGGGGCGGGGGGCGGTTAAAAGGAAAGAAGAAAACTGCTAGGGGAGGTATGGCCACAGACCTGCAATCACGTATTTCCGCCCACCAGCGTCCCAGAACCTGGGCACCCGCGGACCCTGAGGAACTGAATGTGATGAGAAGTCCAACCTGCACGGTCCCCGGGGCCAACAGCAGAGGAGATACAAACCTCTCTGGGACAGGGCACACTGAACCCTAATCCAACAGCCCATGAGGAAATCTTCAGCAAGCAGTCAGAGATACTCAGACACAAAAAGACAAGAAGGAGAACCAAAAGAAACAAAGAAGGGGGTAAAAAGACTGACACAGACAAAAGGTGAGGGGATCAGATGCAGGTTTTAAAACAAGTATGTTTACCATACGTGAATGAATGACAAATTTAAATACATTTGCAGAAAACATAAAACTAGAAAAAGTGATACAGAGATTTTAAAATGAAATAAGCAGAATTTCTGGAAAGGGAAAACACGGTAACTAAAACGAGACACTTCACAGATATATTCAGCAGCAGGCTGAGCACAGCCCAGGTAACTAGAGTTGTCCCAAATCCAGCACACAGAGAAGGAAAAACAGTGATCAGGTCTCGCATAAAACTGATCAGAGTCTGAGAAGAAAAGGAAAGAAGGAACAGACAGAGACAACACTTGAGGAGGTACTGGCTGAATATTTCCAGAACGCTGAAGGGCACCAGTTCACCTATGAAGAGTGCCAGTGAATTAGCAAGATAAATAAAACAGTAATCCAAGAAGCCAGAGAGGAAGAAAAGAATTTTTTAAAGGAAGCAGGCAAACAAAAACAAACAAACAAAAAAGAAGAAAAGCAAAGCCTCAACAGATTATCTTCAAAGAAACAAAAGCTACACTAGAGCCAAGTTCTCTGGCCTAACAGAAGCCTGGGGAGAGAGGGCTGAAAGGACATACAAGCCAACCTAAGGAGCTATGAACTAAGGAAATGACAGACCCCAAACGGAGTCCGTTGTGCTAGGCCCAAGCTGAGCAGACCAAGACTTAATCCCTAACATAACTGCACTTTCAGCCTCTCCCAGGAGGTGACCTTTACCCAGTCCCTCTGCAATTAGCTGGCTGGCAGACCCCCACCTTCCCTCAAAGGAAGGCGACCTTGCTTGAATGGACCCTTTTCCCACTCCTTCCACCCACAACAGGCTTCCATTTTGGACAGCGCCTCCTCAGAGCTCCCTTCTGTCTGCCAGGATGCGACGCTGTCATGAGTGGTTGAACAAAGCCAATCATATCTTCACATTAACTCAGGTGAATTTTGTTTAAAAGAGTCGGCGGCAGCGGCAGGATCAAAGGAGACTTCCGTCAGCTTCGAAGACAATGAGAAACACAGGCATGGCACCCAAGAATCCTTTCCGATTCTGCTTCTTGTCCTTTCTGAGGGCCTGGGAACATTCCTCTCCACCTGACCTCTGCTCTCTTCGCATCAAGCTCTCAATGTAAACAGCTTTACGGTCCAAGCAGGTCAGCTTGAGCTAGCAGGCAGTTCCCCCGAACCCAAGCCACTAGCGACTGGTTCAGACGCCATCCCCCACAGGACTGGAACACCCCAGACCCTGGTTCTGGCCCCACTGCAGGAGGTTTGGTCTGTAACACCATTTGTTCAAAATCCTTCCCCAGATTCCATGTTGGGAACAGCTAGCAGCTGCCGTTCCCCAATTGTCTGGTATCGGTCCACAATCCCCTTTGGGGGGTCTGCTGTTTCTGTCCTTCCCCATCCAAGGCTCTGCAGGAATTGGTGGTGGTGCATACAGGGCCTTCCCTTGGCCAAACCACAATAACCTCTGCTGGTGTGCCTACAGGACCCACGCGTACTTGTCGTATGTCGTATACATAAGGGCTACTGCCAATGAGAATCTCAGAGGCTAAAAAGCCACAAACACTGGTGGGCCCAGGTTGAATATTTAAAAGTCGTTACAGTACTCACCACCCAACGTAAAGACTCACGTGTTAGGGTAAGTTGTACATGGAAGAGGTTAGGTTGACAATAGTTACCTGTCAACCTCCAGAAAACTTCCGTAACAAGGTAAACTGTAAAACATCACGTAAGTCCCCACCCAGCAGCACATTCCTTTTAGGTACTAGTCTGGCTTAGCTAAAAATAACTAAACTGAACCAATTAATAATAAGAAGAATGGATCCTTAAATTCCAAAGAGTTGAGCAAGTCACTTTGCAGCACTAAAAACCTAGAATTAGAACAGCCATTATGGGGACCATTCCAGTTAGACGAGATCACTCATTTAAAAAACCACCCTTGAAAGCAAGGGTTTTCAATTCAGACAAACTGAATGGAATACCTATTTTTATTGGTATACTGGACTTTAAAGAGGCTTCAAAATGTCAAAATAGCTTCATTAAAAAACTCACTGCACAAGGATACTGAAAATTTTGAAAAGCAAGATCATAAACAAAAGTCCACCAGACTGTTAACCTTACAGCTACAAGGCCAGAGACCTGGATTATACCCGGACCTCCTGCCTCATCCCTTCCTAGGGGTCCACCATTGAAACACTGGCCCAGGGGTCAGTATCCCTGCTGTAATCAACTGAGCCATGGGGAAACAGACTGTCCTCAAAGGGCCTATGCAAACTTGTCAACACCAACTGGAATGCCCTCATAGGTACCCCCAAGGAAGGGCCCCTAGTTTATTGGAGAATCCCCTGGAGTTGAAAGACTCCATGGGATTCTCCAATAAACTGCTATCAGTAACTCCCTTAAAACAGCAAAGGGGAAACTAAAATTAAAATTAGCGAAAAAACTGGCCAAACTCTGGTAGATACTGGAGCTACACTCTGTACCTCAAACCTCACTTGGAGCCTGCAGATGAGATCCTGGAGAAACAAAGAGGCTGGCTCACGCACTGAGAATTCCTCCCAAAGGCAGCATCCCCAGATCTCTGCAGTGCCCAAAAGACAGGAAAATAAAACGCTGTACTGTCCTTTCCTTTCCAAATCCAGGCCACTGGCTATTGATCGTTGGGAGGCTTACTACTGTCAGAAATATTTACAGTCCATCCAGGCTGAAAACTGGTAAGACGCTGAAAAGCATTTAATAACATTATGATCAGAAATTTGGCCAAGTGGAAGCTGATAATATCCACAGCCTAGTAGGAGGTTTTTATTGGCCTTCTCCCCTAAGCTAAATGTACCAGAGGGAAAGAAACACTCCAGCACAGGGGAATGGGCAATGCCAGTCCTGTGACACTATCCAGACCAGAGCCCAATCAGAAGCAACTACCCCTATTCAATAAGTCTTCGCGAGCCCAGAAACGTGGCTCCAGAAACATTTCAAAGTCCACCTATTCCTTTTCCAATCCAAAAAGCTTTTTAAGTATTGTAAAACTTTTGGCTTTAGGGAACAAAACTTGTATTCTTTCCCTGTGCCTCTGAAGTGTGAATGTTCTACCTGGTCTTCTCCAGGAAGTCTTACCTAAGCCGACTCTCTGAAGTACAAACTTCAAGGAGATAATTCATTATCAGAAGGAAAACAAAAGGAGGAAAGTTTATTTTGAAGTGTAGGCAAATGAAAAAATCTTAAGTGTCTTCTTCACAACTGTTAGTTAGTAGAAAAGCCTTTAGCCATCTGAGCAGGTAAAGTTAACTTATCCCAGCTGTTTCTGTATAAGCCAGTGAGTTTTGCATTATAATACTCAACTCATGACTAAAATTTTGGAATGAAAACTAGAAGGTCTTTGACTACATCAGTCTGTATGTTTAGGTGCCTATATACATGTATTGTAACATGCAGCATTTTCTACCTCTGGATGATACTGCCAAAGTTAGCTCATAAAAGAGCTCTGTTTAACTGGCTTAAAGAAAATGAAGAGATTTGTATGAATTAAGTATTAGTAAAATTCTCAGAAATACAATAGAAACTAACCCAACCACTTGTTAGGTTCCCATGATCTGGGGAAATAATTTGCTATTAAAGCTAGTTTAAGTGTAGTTTAATTAAAAGAGTTATGTCTTCAAGTTATCAATATTAGATACAATATAGACACACAACTTTAATTCCACCAGGTCTACTAAACAAAAAAGTTCATGTTATCGCTATTACAAAACTTATCAGCCAGAAAAATAACTTTAGATGATGACTGACTTTGCCTAATGAACTTTTTGTAGGTAATCTAAACAAAACCATTATGAACAAATGTCCTAATGTTTTGAGGAACCTCCATACTGTTTTCCAGAGTGGCTGCATCAGCTTGCATTCCCACCAACAGTTTCCCTTTGTCTGCATCCTCGCCAACACCTGTTGTTTCTTGTGCCGTTGTTTTTAGCCATTTTGACAGGTGTGAGGTGATATCTCGTTGTGGACTTGATTTGTTTTCCCTGATGATGAGTGATGCTGAGCATCTTTTCATGTGTCTGTTGGCCACCTGGATGTCTTCTCTGGAAAAAGGTCTATTCATGTCTTCTGCCCATTTTCTGATTGGATTATTCATTCTTCTGACATTGAGTTTTGTAAGTTCTTTATATATTATGGATACTAACCCTTTATCTGACATGTCATTTGCAAATATCTTCTCCCATTCCATAGGTTGCCTTTTAGTTTTATTGATGGTTTCCTTTACTGTGCAGAAGCTGTTTGTTTTGATGTAGTCCCAACAGTTTATTTTTGCTTTTGTTTCCCTTGCCTCAGGAGACATATGTAGAAAGAAGTTGCTACGGCCAACGTCAAAGAGATCACTACCTGTGTTCTCCACTAGGATTTTTATGGTTTCAGGTCAGAGAAAGACAAATACCATATGGTTTTACTCATATGTGCAATTTAAGAAACAAAAGAAATAAGCAAAGAGGGAAAAAGAAACAAACCAGGAAGCAGACTCTTAACTACAGAGAACACACTGATGGTCACCAATGGGGAGCTGGGTGGGGAGAATGCGTGAAATATGTGATGGGGATTAAGGAGTGCACCTGTCGTGAGGAGCACTGAATGCTGTATGGAGGTGTAGAATCAATACATTGTATACCTGAAGCTAATATTACACTCTATGTTAGCTAACTGGAATTTGAATAAAAACTTGAAAAAAAGGAACAAATTATTTAAATAGATACAAATGGGATAACAGTTTCTAGGGTGACTTTTCAGCAAGTAGTTTCCAAAATCTTTTGGTTACTTGAAACCTTAAAGTTTTGATAAGTGAAGAGTTATGTGAAAAATTCATTGAATATCTATGTCATCTTCAAATAGAATAAAATACTTAAACATACTAAAACTAGGTTTATCCACTTTTGGGTTTCCTTACAGATGAACTAAAGACATTCTGGTCTAACAGTAAACATGTTTTGTGTCACACTGGAAAATCTGGTATGAGGAAAATATATGTTTAGGAATTATGAAATGTATTCATAAATTTGCCAGTAACAGGCTGTTCATAATTATTTAAAGACATTAGAAATAATAAAGGAAACATCTCTGTATATAAGGAAAGCAGGATGTGTGTTTCCATAAGAGAAGGTATGAAGAAGATATATTTTTTATTGAGGGGAAAAGAAAGTCATTTTGTTGTAAAGGGAAGCTAGTTATTTCAGAATGGGAAAAAGGAAAATAGCATGAAATCTGAATTCAAAGAAAAAGTGGCAGATTTGTAGAAAAGGAATCTTGAGAAAGAAATTTTATCTGTGATCAAGCTAAGTTTGAAATGGATCAAATTAAATTAAAAAAATGAATTTTATTATCAAAATTACACCAGTACAAAATTATAATTGGTTTCCTTTCTGTCAAAAGGACAAAGTTTTCTTAGATTATTGTCTGCTCCTGATAAGAGATCGTGCAGGGTTTTATCTCTGAATCTTCCTAGAAAACAAGTCTGTGTTTCATCAAAATAATTTCCTATACTTCATGTTGTCACAATTATTTCTTTGATTGCTTTTTAAAAACTGAGTCTTCTCAATTAAAAGAGCCTAGGTTTATTTTTTACGATTTAACTTTCTGTATTTGCCTACAAAGCCTCTAATTGTCACTATGGTTAAATACGTAACGACTGTTTCATAGCCACCCGTGATCCTATCTGACCATGTATGTTAAAGCCTTCAGGTATTTTTGACAAACTTCCCCAAATGAAATTGTCAAGTCTTTTTGACCTTGAACTAGCTCTGGGATTCTCCAAAGGGCAAACATCTGAAGAGATTTGTTCTCTCTCCTTATAAGAATGGAGATGTTAAACTAATTAGGCTAATTATGTACCATATTGAATGACATGGGAAGCACTGTCGAGTAAGAAGTAATACAGAGCCCTCTTTATGTTCTATAGATCTTAAAATATTTTATGTTACAGAAAGAACTACATTTCCTTGTCAAATGAACTCTCATCGGGTCTTTAACAATGGGCATTTTAAGTTTTTGTCATTTACAGAGAGCACTTAGATGCTTTTATATAAGTGTTCCTGCAAACGTGCTTCATCTTCAAGGAGATTCACAGGACTCTGACAACAACAGGTTTCTGATAACTTTAAGATGACAAAACTACTGGGTAAGAATTTCTAGAACTAATGGAAAAACTGCATTCAAGAAAACAAAGATTAATTACATGGGACTGCATGAACTTCTTAGGAGGAAGATATATAATCTCCTATATATATAACTCCCATTTTTTTAATGCAGTAATTTAATAAAGTGTATCTTTGTAAACAAAGATGAAACATTTACTTTTTCTCCTTCTCTGATCCACCCAGATTTCAGACATTCTTGAGTATTCTTTTCATGGCAATATATTTAGTTATTTGCCTCAGTTTAACAGTAATCTGTTCTCCTTGTAACAGGACACAATTGGAAACACTGGCTATATTACCAAGGCTTTGACTGGAATGATATTTGCAGGTAAAATCTGATGGCGAGTCCTTGGCATGGCTTCCTGGCCTCAGGGGCTCGGAAAGGTTCAATCTGAGATCCTTGTAAAAGTTTTCAGCAAAGCAGTCTCCAAAAAGAGCTACATGGTCAAAATCTATTCCTGCACTTAAGTAAATAGTCTGGCCAACCTGAATGCAAATAAATTAAGTCTCACTGTGACTATCTTTAGTAAAGAGTGGGGGTGAGAGTAGAAAGAAAAATTATGTCTGTACCTTTGTAAAGATCAGATCCTAGTCCTCCTGTTAACTGTCTTTGAGGTTTTGTTATATACCTTCAAACTGGACTGCATCCTGTATTCTTCTGATTTCCTCAAATATCTGGGTATGACTTTAAACTAGTATTCCCTATGTTCTTTGGAATGACTAAGAACGAAGACTGCCCTTGAATCTCCTTGTAAGGAGCTATACCAGGTCCTCCTCACTACTCAGATGGCAGTCAAACTTTAGTGGTTTGAACCTTGCGCATACATCTCACCGCTGAAGAAGGATCCATCTGACATCTGGTCCTATGTACTTGCTGGAGACCCCCAAATAAAATCGACTAGGAAGAGAAGTAGCTGACACTGAGGTAGACTGCTTACTCCCAAGACATCAAATCAAGATATCATACTTCAAACATGAAACACTGTCTTCTTCTCCTCTTTCTTTCCTTCCTCTGGCACTTGGCCCATAAAGATCACGCCAACAGCCATATTTCGCAAGCCACTGCTAAATGAAATAACCTTTCAGACTGCTGGATTTGGAAACAAAAACTCTGATCTGACCATGATGCTCTATTCCATTAACAGTGCCACCTGGGTGGGCATGGTGTGTGCCCTGACATGATTTACTTTTGTCTGTGGCACTCATCATTCTCCTCAGACCTGTGAATGCCTAGACGGCTGGCACCGAACTGGGCAATGCCTCTTATCTAACTGCACCCCTGACCACAAACAAACTGAGATACCTGACAGGTCAACTCTCCAGGATTTACATCATCGAGTTAAAAAGGATCTCCCAGCCCCTCTCATAACCCTTTGGCAGGCCCCTACTTCCCTGGGTAGGAGTACGTGTAAACAAGGCTGTGACTGGGATTCTCTCCTTAACCCCTGGAAACACTACAGAATCCACTGCTAAGACAGCTGCCCAACAAAAACCCTGAGACTCTCTGGCCAGGGATGTTCTTGAAAACAGGAGAGCCCTGGATTTTCTTTCAGCCCAGCAAGGAGGTGTCTGTGCTGTGGCCAGCACCACCGCCCACACCTGGATTAACACTTTCGGGGAAGTTGAAACTCAGCTACGTAAGATCACCGACAGAGCCATTTAGCTTAAGAAAGTGACTCCTTCAAAGGGGTCTTTCTTTGATTTATTTGAGTGGTTCGGTCTTAGGGACCCGTGTCTGGTGTTTTTACCAGAAGTTTCTTTGCCATTGACATCTTTGCGACAAGCATCTCTGCCCCATAACTAATGACTGTAAAGCAATTTGCCATAAAAGATAAAATAACATAAAAGAGGGGCAGTCATTAAAAACGACATAATGAAGCATGAAAAATAACAAAACTAAAAAGATTTTATCATGAAATACAAAATATTTATTACATTTAAAATGTGTGTAGATTTATGGCAAGACTGCACAAATGACTGATTTTGTTTTGTGGACTGTACCCAAGCACTCGTCTTTAAAACTCCTTTGTTCATAGTAGTACATACGTATATATTTGCTTGTTGATTTGTCACCTTGTTCTGCATCGGACCTTTTCTTTTCTTGATAAAATTTCTCCCATCATTAAGAGAGGCATCTGTTTCCAAACGCCAGCATGCATATTTGCAACCGAGCTTTGTGCTGCGTTATGAAAGCCTTCCACACTGTTGTTTGTTCTTGGCATCCTGTCACATGTCCATTGACAAACGTTCCAAAGTTCTGTGGGAAACGTGGGTTCAACTCTGCGCCTTCGAGTCCCTCAGCCTTTCTCCTCCAATGCAGTGTTTCAAGATAAGAAACCAACGTTTGTGGCAAATCATTGTCATCTGTTAGCTCAATAAAGTCATCATAATGTTGCAAACTAGAAATGTGAACACTGTAATGCATTTAATTCTTTGGTTGAATTTAGCATCTGTTTAATAGCACAACTTCTATCTGGTACCGATTACTTTGCAGTCAGTGTTTTTTGCCATGTGAAGCAAACAGCAGGTTAGTTTTACCCAGGTGTATGTCAAGGAAAGAGACAATACTTCCTGCCTCAAAGTCAATCATTAGAGATTCAGGATCTAATGTTCAACGTAAGTTCTTTATGATAACCACCGCTTTAAAAAAATCTGCTGTAAGTCTCTTCCGACTTCCCTGGAGGTAAAACGAACAGACTAGAGATGTTGCTGCTTCTTACCACGGTACGTAACACACGTGACTGGCAGGACAGCTCTGGACTAGACTGGTATATATGCATGTGCTCCATCCCATGACCAGTCCTTATGTTTCATCAAATCATCCCAGCCAGATTCTGTGTGAATACCTTAATTCTGACTATATCATGTTCTCCGCTATCAAACAGCAGAACATTTCAAGAAACATACTCATCAGGAATCGTGCAACGGTTTCTTTCTAGGGGAAAAGAGGGACTTGATTCTTCTTTTGCTCCAACTATGAATATTACCAGGTAAACTGGTAAAGACAGCATCTAAGTTAGGTAAAGAGTCCATAATTCGTGCTCTCTAAAACTGCTATGACCTACCAGCTGCTTCTTTCCTATTTGCCATACCTTAGTAAGCTTCTGGTTGTGACGAGCGGGAGGGAACGACCTCTCACCAATGCTCAGCAGACTAACCTGCTATCACCCCCTAATGCAGCATGCGGTCCGGCTGAGCTCCCAGGAAGGTTCACCACTCTGTGTTCAGGTAGACGGACGTGGCTGGTTGCCATCCACTATTCTGGGACCACCACATCGACTCGTCGCTGTATAGACCACCACGAGGTCTAAGATTTAGAAAACATAAAAATGGGAGTACCGAGTTGATGGAGAAATGAAACTGCCAACTGGTAACTTTTTTATGCTTTATGGCAACGATGCCCTACAAGCAATTAGTTAACGTGGCAAAAATGTCTGTGGTACAAATGCTGGCAGCAAAGATGCTTATGGCAAATGTGCCTAGAACCTTGGGCGCCACGGCTCTTAGGTATACTCCAGACACGGGGGCTGTCCTGCTTGTAATAATCATAGCAAATCTCCTTGGGACCCTGTATGCCCTCAGAAGCTTTCAATGCACGTTTGCAGCCACTAGCCACCAAGCAAATGATCTCCCTAAGACTAGAATACCAGGAAAGGAATGAAAAAAATAACCACCTAAGAAATTGTGAACCTGAAATTGTGACCAATGAATACCAGAGAGATTCAAAAAAAAGAAAAAGAAAAACAAACAAACAAAAAACCCACCACCATGACTTGTAAATGTCACACAGAGGATCACTAAAAGCTGCAAGTACAGAGCAGTAGTAACCCAGAGTGGCACTAGTGCCTTAAATTTTGATCACATCTTTCAGTTACACTGAGAATCTAATTAAAAGGGAGGAATTGTTTAAAAAAGAAACAATTGGCCTGAAATGGGAGTCACTTGTGCCAAGCCCCACCTCGACCAACCAAGACTTAATACCTACCCTAACTGCAAGCTTTGGCCTCTCCCAAATATGTCACCTTTAACCAATCAATTTGGAATTGCCAGGTCCACACTAGTGAAGCCATGTGCCTGACAGACCCCTTTTCCCCCAAAGGAATGTGACTTTGCCTAAAACAACCCACTCTTTGCCAGAAACTTCCTTTTTCTGTCTCCCTCTGCCTATAAAGCCTTCCATTTTGTACAGCTCCTTGGAGCTCTGTTCTATTTGCTAAAATGGGATGCTGCCTGATTCATGAATCATTAAGTAAGGCCAATTAAATCTTCAAATTTACTCAGCCGAATTTTCTTTTTTCAATAGGGTCTACACCCAGTGAACATATTCTTTTAAGAATGAAGGCAAAAAAATAAAGATAAAACTCCATTTCTCATAGCACATGTCAGGTTAAAATTCCAAACAGACTGAGGTCTAAAAGTAAAAAAACAAAGCCATTCAAAAACAAACACACAAACATACAAAAAAGAGATAAATTCTTAATCACCTGGGCCTATATCTCAAAATCAATAGGTAGTAAAAAAGATTAATGATTTTTTAAAAAGCTCAGAGAGAGAGAGAGAGAGAGAGAGAGAGAGCACACCAAGCAAACTTTAAAGACAAATTAATAAAGAGGGAAATTGGTAAAGAGGGAAAAAAATGGGCAATTGGGGAAAAAAAGGCACAAAGAACAAATTCTTAATATATAACAAACTACTAAGACTTGAGACTGATAAAGTAATTTAATAATAATGGAGAAAGCAAAAGCTATGGACAATGGAAAATTCAAACGGTGTGCAGGAGACCAGAATATGCTACTCCAAAAAATGCCACTTTTGCATGAGGACGATTTTGGGCTGAAGACAACTGAGAAACAGCAGACATAGGAAAAGCTCTAAAAATAGAACATAAGTTTTCCTTTTGTAAAAGGTACATTTATAAAGGAAACTTCCATTTGTAAAGGTGTCCCCCTCTCCAGCACCAGGAAGAGGAGTACAACTCTTAACAATTCCTATCAGTGGAGAAGGCAGTAACTTAAATCTGTATTTTGAACCTTACTACACAGCCCGTTTACTATACTTTTCCATCACCTACCTCCCCACAGAAACCCAAACCTCTTTCCTTGTGTTTAGCCTAAGATGGCACATAAGCTCCTGAATTCCAACCACCTCCTGGAGTTACTCATCACCGAGTTTTCTCCCAGGTAAATGCATGCCGCATGTATCAATACACTGTTTTTCTCGCGAATCTGTCCTTTGTCATTGTGACTTTCAAGGCCCCAGATAGAGGCCCTCGGAGGGCAGAGGAAAGTGTTTTACCTCCCCTATAGGCCCTTGAAAATACAAAAACTACGAACTTTGCTTATAAAGAAAAATGAAAGTTCTATGAACTCAAAAATGCCCTTCCTCACCTGTCACACTGGCAAACATCCCAAAGACCAGCGACTGTGTTAGTGGGGCGCATGGAGTGCACGGGGTTATAAACCTGTGCAGGAAGGTTAGCAGTACCCGGGGAGAGCACTTTGAGCCTCCGCCATCTCATTCCTCAGGACTCTACTCAAAGACAGACTAGTAAGAATATGAAATGACACTAACACACACACACACACACACACACACGCACGCACGCAGTTTTTCCTTGTGACTTTGTCATTGCAAAAGAACAAAACAAGTGTCTGTCAGTAGCGGCCAGGCTAAGTGGACTAGAGCACATCTATACGACAGAAAAAAAGGAATCAAGAAGACATCTTTGCAGCTGTAAAGGTAAGTGTGTTCAATCACTTCACCCTGCTGTCGCGTCTTCCCATATGCCTACCATATGGGTCTATATGGTGGGTGTCTGCTTAACTTTTTAAATTTTTTTTAAAGATTTTATTTATTTATTTGACAGAGGGAGACACAGCGGGAGAGGGAACACAAGCAGTGGGAGCAGGAGAGGGAGAAGCAGGCTTCCCGCGGAGCAGGGAGCCCGACGCGGGGCTCGATCCCAGGACCCTGGGATCATGACCTGAGCCGAAGGCAGACGCTTAATGACTGAGCCACTCAGGCGCCCCTATGCTTAACTTTTTAAAAAATGCCAAATGTTTTCTAAAATTGGTTGTACCGTTTTACATTCCTGTGTGCCGTGTGTGCAAGTTCCAGATGCCACATCCCTGTCAGCATTTGGGACAGTCCATCTTCTTATTTTAGCCACTCTACTAAGGTGTTTAGCAGTATGGGTTGAGTATGAATTTCCCTTGTGATCCTGGACATCTTTTCATGAACTTATTTTCTAGTCATACGTCTCTGGTGAAATATCTTCTCCAATCTCTTGATTAGTTTTTAATTAAGGCATTTTTTCCCTCTTACTACTGAGTGTTGACAGTTCTTTACATACACATAACGGATGCCGCTCCTTCATCCAATCTATGATCTGCACATATTTTCCCCCAATCTGGAACTCTCTCTATATTCTCTCAACAGTGTCTTTTGACTAGAAATAGTCTTCATTTTGATCAAGTCCAATATTTATACTTCCTTCCCATATAGATTGTGCTTTTGATATCTAAGAAATCTTAACTTTCTACCTGAAGAGCAAAAAGATTGTAAGTTTTATATTTTTAGGTGTCATGTTTACATCTATGATCCACTTTGAGCTCATTTCTATATATGGTGAGAGATAGAGATCAAGTTAATTTCTTTGGACAACCAATTGTTGAAAAGACTATTCTTTCCCCCAATTTTCTACCTTTAGGCCAAGCTTTATTTTAAATGTTTACATTTGTATTATTCATTATTTTTGTCTGTAAGGGGCCTACTGAGCATGTCTCAAAATATATTCCTTCTTCCTACAAATGTCTGAAAGTAGGGGCACCTGGATGGCTCAGTCAGTTATGCCCCCGACTCTTAATTTGGGCTCAGGTCATGATCTCAGGGTGGTGGGATCGAGCCCTGTGTTGGGCACAATTCTCAGTGCAGAATCTACTTGTTCTTCTACCTCTGCTCTTCCCCCGCTCTCTCTCTCAAATAAAGAAATAAAATCTTTTTAAAAATGTCTAAAAGTATTAGGAATATAGCAAAGAAATACCACTGGCATAAATTCTTAACAATGTTGGATGTTGGACAAAGGACACTGTAGCCTAAAGGCTGTAAGAAAGTCCAAGGGAGAGGAAAGTGGCTCCAGCGGAAGAGGACACAGGACCTGGGACAGTGTCGGGGCTACGGGCTGCGGCACTGAAACGTCAAGAGTCGTCAGGTGAACCTTACAGTCTGACCACCTCCCAGAGAGTACTAGTGTTTGTCCTACGGCTTCCCACTACAATGCAGTTACACGGGCGCCCACAAATTATAGCGCTGCCATCATTAGCAGGCTAGCCTAAGGCATTTCTGCTCATGGTCGATAGTATAACAGAGCGTCTATGTCTGCAGGGGAGAGCTCCATGTAAATGACAAAAGAGAAAAAAAGAGAAATAAGCAAAGAAAGCAGTATTAATGAACACTGGCCTAGAGTTCAATAAAAGCTCAGGTGGCTCTGGGAATACGAAGGCCACAGGCTCTGTGACACACTAAGGAAACAATATCTCACAAACCACCATGTCAACCCCCTTTTCCTGTTACCTCACCCCTGCAGCTGTTCTTTTAGCTGATCACACAAAAGTTGTTTGTTCAGATTTTTTTTTTTGTAGCAGTAACATAAAATCAACAGTATAACAGATACACTAATATATACTCCATGATCAAACATGTTTTATACCTCTGCTCATAAGTATGAATGTGGCAGATAAAAAGACCATGTTCAAAATATGTTTATCAACCACTTTTTCCTAATTTTAAATTTAAAATTTTTAAATTAAAAACCTCAGGGGTTCCTTGGAAACTGTAGTCTCCACTAACCCCTTGTTTTGGAAAACGGAAAAAACTGTCTCCAGGTCCAGCGTGAAGGGCGGAGAAGCTCTGAAGGGACTAGTCTGCACCTGAGATGACAGGCAGTCCCAGGGGACCCAGGGCGTCCTGTGAGCCTCAACCACCCCGCCGGCCCCTCCGCCCCGCACTCCTCAGGCCTTGCCCACCCCAGCTCGTCCTGTGCTACAGGCCTTGCCCACTCCCCTGGAAAGCTACTTTCACAGCACAGTCATATCACACCATTCTGCAAAGGGCCATAAAGGTCACTGTATCACTCAGCAAACATTTACTATGTTTTCAAAGTTCTCATTCTCTGCCGGGTCTGACGTAAGATTCGGTAATAACAAGAAAGCCTCCCCGTCCGTGTTTCCACACATGGATGCAGAGGAGTCTCCTGCACCCCCAGGGAGCTGTAAGACACATGACCGACGGGCTGACGTCACGTATTTAGTGAGTATTTGATTCTAAATCAGTCATTAAAACCTCTGATGTTGAGGGCATGTTCATTATTGTTTCTCCTCTCCGGAAAACAGCACCCATAATTTTAACCTCATTAAACACCAGAGAATGTCAAGTCTGCGGCACCTAATGAGTCACGGGCGTCCCCCTCTTGTGGCCACCCCCCCATCCAGCCTCCCATCAGACCGTGGGCTGCGGAGATGTGCTGACTCGCTACCCAGGAGCTCTATGTCCTCCAACTCAGAAAGGAATCCCCATCTCCTTTCTGAAGGACTCCTACGTTATACACCAACACACCCTTCTGGGAGCTGTGAAGGCACGCAAGGGTCTGGTAACGACAAGAAATTACTCATGACAAACTGGCAACTTGCCTCAGTGCGCAGAGAAGCCGTGAGCCCATCGACATCTCTGCCGTGTCCTCAGAGAAAGGGTGCTGCCCCAGGAGTCTAGGGATCTGGGGCTGCAGGGTTGCCCTAGGGAGGACACTTCCCCTTTGTCAACCAATCTCATCATCTTTTAGGGGGAGGAAGATGGACGACCTTGCCACTATTACTCTTCCGCACAATCAAGCACGCCGGCTCCCGGCCAGTCCCTCCAAGTGCAGCTGCAAAGGGCCCCCAAAGTTCGGGTGCACCAACGCACGTCCGTCTAAGTGCTGGGCTCTCTGCCAAAACATGCCAGCGAGCTCCTCTGGCCAGCTCCACCCCCAAGACCCAACTTTCTCCTCTCACAAGTCCTTCCCCAGTGCAGGTGCGTGGAGTATACACTGTGAGTACTCATACATTCACTCCTGTGGGGTCTGTACTACGTGCAAAATAGCTGGGTTTCTGGGTGGAGTCACCGGACAGTGGGAAACACAAGTCAGTCACTGGCTCAGTGTGTACTCACTACAGAAGCCAGGAGCTATGGTTTCCACTGAGTCTATGCAAGAGAAAAAGGAAAAGGGAGCCGAGTGCGGCCACAGGCCAGGGCAGAGGGAGCGTGCCCTGTACTCCTGCCCCTGCTCCACAGTGCTTCCACCCTGAGAAGCCTGCAGCCTGCGAGCACTGGGCTCAGCAAGCACACGGTGCATCACACCACCCCCCGGGGCCCTGGCCATCTGGCCAGACCGCGGCACCGGCTCACACCAACACGGAACACGGACACCACCCCAGCTCCTTCAAGTCCCCGCGGTCCTAACACGGTTTTCTATGTCAAGCTGAGCACCAACACTGTTGAGGACATCGACCAATCTACCAGTCCACTGTCTTGTCTTTTCTCTCTTTCTATGTTCTTGAGAGGTAGGGATGGGGGAGAGAAGGAGGGGCCGTTTTTTAAAACTTTCACACAGGATCAAGGAACAGCTCCGTGACAAAAGAGGTGCCTTGTAAAAAATCACACAGAAAACAACAGCCAGGGGACATTTATCTAGTGCTTATTAGGTCACAGGCCCTACTCTAAGTGCTTTATAAACTCATTTCATTCTCACACCACCTCTGTGGGGTGGTGCCCTCACCCTCACTTTAGGCCCCAGAGGTGACCATGAGCAGCACTGGTGTTCGTACACAAGCATCAATACTTTGCGAGACTGTGTAGTTGACCTCACAGAAACCCAAACTCCCCACGGGCTGCAGGAGCACAAAGGGTAGGGGACACTTGGGCTAGCAAGGGGTCACATGTTAGAAATAAAAGCAAAAGAATACTTAAAGTCAACGCTACCGGGGGTAAGATACCACTGGATGTGGACATAATGCATGTTTGGACTAAACTGGAACAAAGTTATTGTTGAACTTTCCAACCTCAGACTATACGTAATTGACTTCTTTCTTATTCAAGAGGAATTTGGAAAAATTAGTTCTGCGGTCACTGTTCTCATGTTTAATAAAATGCACAGAGCAGGGCCATCTACATGGTAAAATGTGAAGGAACTACAGTTCCCAGGGTTTAGTAGATATTCTGATTTCAGATTTCCATACTTGTCAAGACATCATGACATATCCTTAAAACTGAGCCTGTACACAGTATCTTCCTTTGTATTATGCTAAGTTCATAAACACACTCTGTGAAAGCAGAACCTAAGTTATGGCCTATGAGCTAAGACTCGAGAGACACATGCAAGATTGCTAATGGAACAGAGGTGGCCCTGCATGCGTCGTCGGCCAGAGCAGCCCGCTCTCTGCTTCCACTGAACGAGGGGCTTGTCAAGCACAGCGAGGCGCTGGCGCTCATGGCTTAGGGCTCTTCTATGACTCCAAACCTTGGGGTCTGTGCAGCCGCAAGGACGAAGGCAGCCACAGCTCTGCAGGCTGCTCCCTGGAGTGTTTTCCTCATCCCCACGGGGCTCCTGTGGACTAACACTCCAGAACCCTTCTAAAGACCAGTCCATCAAGGTTATCTAACTACGTCTCTTTGCAGTAGATAATCTCTGTATTCCTTAAAGTGTTAAGACCAGCAATTCTCTTGCACACAAACCATATTTTAATGGTACTAAACAGAGCATGATTCAAGGAAATAAACTAAAATTAGGTAAGAAATTAGCGTAACAAAGTCAAGTAAGATAAGAGTGAATAGAATTACATTTCAAACTAATTAAAAATGAAAGAGAACTACTGTCCGTTTTGGCAAACTTAAAGATCTGTATCTTAAAAGATCTGTGGACTGTCTTGAACATACAGGCTAATTTCAGAGACCAGGCAGAAGAAAAACTGCCAAAGTGTCAAGAGGGTAATTTCTGGATGGTATACGCAAACTTACTCTGTGCACCTCAATTTCCTAGATTTTGTGATTTGGGCCTACAACTGCAAGCTACTCTAAGTGGTATAACCAAGTGCCATGGCTGGGACCCGGGAGAGTCTTCTGGGAGGAAGGGCAAGGGGCAGCGTGGAGGTGGGGAGGGAAGGCAGGGGTCGTCCACCTGCAGCTCAGCTCAAGGCTCTGTGATAACAGGAAAGGTCTCCAAAGACTGAGATGGGGCATGGATACAGAGATGTGAAGTGCAACACTGGGAAGCAAAACTCAAGTCTTCAATGCCAAGACAAGTTTATGCTTTCTCTGGCAAGCAATGTAAGCTCTGGAAGGTTCTGGAGTAAAAATAATTTGGCAATCATCATATGACACAAATGTACCAAGGAAAGGAGAGAATCCCAGAGCCCAGAGCTAGATAAACTCAGGTGGCAAGTGACGTACGTCTGGATTAACAGAGTGGCAGAAGAAACAAGAATGAATTCTAACGTAAGAGACGGCTAATCCAAAACAGGAATTGTCCAAGCACCTCCTCAGTTAATACGAAAAATAAACAACTAGCTATGCTAGCAACCATGTATGGGCTGTCAGTGCACTCTGTTTACCAGTGAAGATTAGTTCCCTACTGCCAGACCACTTCTATGAACTAACAACAATCCTGAGTGGTAGAGTGGGTCAATCCAGACATCTAGTAGGATCAGATATCCTCAGTTAGCGATGGGACCCTGGAGAAGGTCTCGACTCAGCTCCCGCATCTGCGAGATGGGAGTAACCCACCTCTTTAGCTTCACGGAGAAACACGAGACAATGAAGTAATGCCCATCATAGTACCTCACATACGGAACAAACTCAAAGGTCAACTGAATCGATTTATAGCCTGGAACTGAAAATGTTTCAACCTGTCACAGAAAAGTGGCACTGAGATTTAAGTTTAGGTTTATGTAATAATTTATATATTCCATAAGTTTCCATTTGGGTCACAGGTTTGGAATTTTAGACTTCTGACAGTCTTATAAATTCACTAAATGTATATACCAACATGTATACGTCTATTTCTCAGCATTAGAGCAAACGAATTAAATGCTTGCAGGCTATTAACCCTCAAGATAGTAAGTACAGTCGTAGCTAAACTCAGCATACGAAGTTTTGTATTCAAAAACTTAAGAATGATAATCCACATTTCTGATTATTTTTGTTTTGGTCAAAAAATTTTTAGTATTTCCATTTTAAATGGTCTCAAAAGAGTATTTTTTCATGAAGGTATCATGAAATATAGTGACATCATATATTTTATCTAGTTCTACTGTTTACTTGCTTTTAATTTGCTGCCCAAATGAGTAAGATGTGAGTGATGGCAGCACTACAAAAGAATGTAGTTTTTAAAAGAAAAAGCTTTGCACAGCTGCTTGTAATAAAATAACCAAACCTCGCAGCAAAGGCTGATTAGATAAAGATAAATATAGTAACACATGTATAAGTTTGAAATAGATCTGAGAAAAACTGTCACAGAGGACATTTCCATGACTGTCCTGACAAGCAATTTTTAATAATTAAATGTGCCTATGCATGTATAAGCATGGTTTCCTAGGAAAGCTATTTATAACTCCCCCTTACGACGTCACAGAATCATAAAACTGCGCATTTTAAACTCTCAAATGCTAACTTGTAATCGTTTAGAAATGACGTTTATTATTTAAAATCAAAAGCATAACGTGAATTAACTTAGAAAATGTCTTATTTTAATTTTCAAAAACGACCTAATTGCTTACGAAGTGAGGCGCTATAAATTCTGTGGCTCTATTTTAAACATAGATATAGAACAAGTTCTAAGTTCTGGCATGTTATCTGTTATTTACAGGAATTAAACACAATTAAATTTAAAATATGTCATAAAAACATTTTATTTCAGTTTCACCTTATTATAGAAACAACAGAAACTGACTGTATGTAATATATGGAAGTACTTAAAATTGCTTTTGGCTAATCCATTAAAATCAGTTAGTGAGGCTAAACTCTAAAACAAATACACATCTTCCCAGACTGCACCACGTAAGCTTATGCTTTACTTAGTGGCATAAAATAACACTTCATATAACTTATCCTAAAATAACATTTGCTAATAAAACTATGACCTAGATTACTTGAAATTCTGACACTTCTTGCAAGGAGACAAGAGAGACTTCCTTTGCTGCCCGTCCCTGATCCCCGCTCCCTGACCTTTCCTGCCTGAGTCTACTCCTCAGCTCTGTTCTCACACCAGCATCAGGATGTCCTGGTATCTTTACCTTTACACTAAGTCTTGAAATCAGGCTGTGTAATTCAGCCAACTTTGTTCTTTGAATCTCCATGTAAATTTTAGAATCACTTTGCCACTTCATCCAAAAATGGCTGCTAGGATTTTAACTGAGATTGCACTGAATCTATCGATCGGTTTGGGGAGAACAGACAACATAGTATTTCATCTTCTAACACATGAGCAAGTTATGTGTCTCCATTTATTTTAGTCTTCTTTCATTTCTCTGCCATGTTTGATAGTTTTCAATGCACAGATTTTGCATATATTAACAAAATATTTCATATTTTTAATGCTATTACATACGAGTAATATTTAAAATTTCATTTTGCAATTGTGCCCTGCTAGTATACAGAAGTACAACTGATTTTTATGTATGATCTTATAACCAGAGACTCTGCTGGATTCACTAATTCTAACAGTTTTTGGTGAGATTCCTCTGAACATGATCATGGCACCCGTGAATACAGAATTTTATTCTTCTTTCCAATCTGCATGCCTTTTTATTTCTCCTTCTTGCTCTACTGCACTGGCTAGAGCCTACAGTGCAGTGTTAAGCAGAAGTGATCAGAGGGAACATTCTTGCCTTGTTTCCATTTTTAGTGGGAAAGGATTTAGCTTTTCATCATTGAGTAAGTTAGCTGTAGGTACTTTATAAAGGTATTTGGTCAGACTGAGGAAGTACCCTGCTAGTCTAATTTACTAAGAGTTTTTTTTTTTAAATCATGAATCAATGTTAATTCTGTCAAATACTTTATCTGCAAACATTGGGATGATCATACAATTTTTCTTTTACTCTGTTATTATGATTAATTATATTGATTGATTTATAAATGAGATGAATCCCACTTAGTTGTGATGTACTATCTTTCTTTAAATTTCTTTTTATTTTCTGTAAGTGTTTATTGGTTGTTGACTGACTGAGGACTGGATCCATGGCATTTAAAACAGACCCTGTCACTTAATTCAATATACCGTTCTGCGATTTAATCAGGGTGGGTAAGTGATGGAGCTTGAGTTCATTGAACAAGTGGCGGAGCAGGACAGACAGGAGGTCTTCAAGCTCCCAGCATGTAGCATGGCATCAGCTCTGCCCCACAATCAGAGTCCTAATCCTCACTCACCACCTCCACCCCCAGCCTCTTGGCAAAAGACAGAAGGAGAAATACAGCCATAGAGTTCCGACTCAGAGAAGCAAAAAGCTCAACACTAGAGTCCCTCTTTCCAGCATTCACAGTAATGTTCACAAATGGAGCATCTATCAGGGGCTTTGTAACAGGTCAATCAGTTTACCTCCCACACCCAACTTTCCTTTTTACATATTATTGGGTTTGATGTCCTAAATTGTTAAGAATCATTACATCTCGTTTCATGAGGGACACTAGTCTGTAGGTTTCTTTCCTTTTAATAACTTTGTTTGATTTGGCAGGAAAGTAATGAGGACCTCATAAAAGTCAGGACCTATTTTCTTCTCCTGTGCTTTCTGAAAGGACTTAGGTAAGATTGCTAATATTTCTTCCTTGAAAGGTTGATAGATTCCACTAGTGAAGCAATCTGGGCCTGTAGTTTTGTTTGAGAAAAAAAAATTTAATTACAATTCAACCTCTTAAACAAAATACATTAGTAGTCAGATTTTCTATTTCTTGTAGTATCAGTTTTGGTTCTCACAGGTCTTTCCAGCTGGTGAATTTCCTGGTATAAAGTTATACATAGTATTCTCTTATTATCCTGTAATACCTACAGGATTTGTAGTGATGGCCTATCCTAAATGTTCATGCAGAGTCCTTTTTTACTAATTCCCTGCTCTTAAAAGTAGAGGTTTAGTTCACTGATCCCAGATCTTTCTTTTTTCCTGATGTAAGCTTTTAAAAGTGCAATTTCTCTCTAAGCACTGCTTTAACTACATCCCACAAAATTTAATGTTGTTTTCATTTTTACAAAGTTCAAATATTTCCTATTTCTCTTGTGATTTCTTCACTGACCCACGGGTGTACTTTGAAGTGTATTCTTTTATTTCCAAGAATCTGGAAACTTTCATATATTTTTCAGTTACTCATTTTTAACTCAATTCTGTTGGGGTCAGAGAATAAAGTCTGTATTATTTCAATCTTTTAAATTTCTTAACATTTATTGAGATTTATTTTATGTTTAAATACATAAAATAAATGTTCCATCTTTCTATTTTGATGAATATTCCATGTACAACTTCAAAAGAATGTGCGTTCTATTGTTGTTGGGTAGAGTTCTCTGAAAAGATCAGTTAGGGTCAAAGTTATTTCATACTCAAGTTCAAGTTTTCTATATCCCCACTGACTTTCTTTCCATTTGCTCCATCAATTATGTAATCTCTGGAAAAATAGATTTTTTTATTTTTCCTTTATTTCTGAGAAAATTTTGCTTAGTGTATTTTGAAATTCTGTTATTATACTTGCATGTATTCTTGGGACTCTAACACCTTGTTGGTGAATGCACTCTTGTGTTATTATGAAATGTCTCTCTCTACGACTAGTCAGATTCCTTATCCTGAAACCTAGTTTTCTGGCATAACACAGCTATTAAGCTCTCTTATCTATTGTTAGCATGGCATCTTCTTCCACCCAGATAGTTTTAAACTATCTGTATCTTTACAGTTAAAGTGTGTCTCTTATAAACAGCATATAATTGAGTCTTAACTTTTCCAACCAGTCTGACAGTCTCTGCTTTTTAATTAATGCACCTTACAGGAAAATTTACATTAAATATAATTATCAATACAGTTAGTTTTAAGATTTTATTTATTTATTTGAGACAGAGAGAATGAGAGAGAGAGAGAGAGAGAGAGCACATGAGAGGGGGAAGGGTCAGAGGAAGCAGACTCTCTGCCGAGCAGGGAGCCTGATGCGGGACTCGATCCAGGGACTCCAGGATCATGACCTGAGCCGAAGGCAGTCACTTAACCAACTGAGCCACCCAGGCGCCCAATACAGTTAGTTTTAAATTTACCATCTTGACTTTTGTTTTCCATTTTTCTCATCTGACTTTTATTACTTCTTTTCTTGTCTTCAGGATTGATCATTTTTAACCATTCCATTTTATTATCTTCACTATTGGCTTATTAGTCTTCTCTAAAAAATTTTTAGTGTTGATCTAAAGTAAAGTAGCACTTCTCAAATAGTTTTGTGAGAACGAAGGTAACAGGAAATGTTATGAATATTTATAAATCTCCCAATGACACAATGACAGTATGTAGCTCCTACAAATTTGTAGCTCCTCACCAAATTTGAAAACACTTCAGCCATTACTTTTTCAAATATTTCTTCTTTCCCTACCTCTACTGCTAGCATGGAGACCCCAAGTACAACATGTTAGACCACTTGATACTGCCCCACAGATCACTGAGGCTCTATTCATTTAAAACTTTTTAAAAGTTTTATTTATGTTAGTAATTTCTACACCCACTGTGGGGCTCAAACTCACAACCCTGAGATCAGGAGTCACAGGTTCTACCTACTGAGCCAGTAAGTAGCCTTTGTGTGCTTTGGTTTTGATTCTCTACCTCTGTGTCTTCAAAGTCACTAAACTTTTCTTCTGCAATATATAGTCTACTGTTAATTCCACCATTTTTTTTTTCATTTCAGAAACTGTAATTCTTAGCCCTTGAAGTTCTGCATGGTTCTGTTTTATAATAAACTTTGCAATTCTCTCATTATGCTCATTTTCCTTTTAAATCCTTAAGCACAAATACAAACAGCTATTTTGAGCCCTTTTCTGCAAATTCCATCATCTTTGTTGTATCTGTTTCTTCCTGTTCACTGTTTATTCTTCTGCATCACATTTTTGTTTCACTGTGTCTACTAATTTTTGATTGGTTGCTAGATATTATGTGACTCTGTCCTGTGCTACATTTTGTTTTCCTTTAAAGCATACTGGGCTTTGTACCACAGGCAATTAAGTTCTTTGCTGAGCAGATGGTCCTTGTGAGGTTTGTTTTAAAGCTTTGTTATGGCAGGTTTAGAGAACATGTTATTTTAAGGCTAATGTAGCCCTCCTACAGCATAATCCTTCTGGGTATATACTTAATTCACAGTGTGTCCTACAAAGCCTCTCTACTCAGAATGTGGAACTCATTCAGTTTCTCTTTGTGGAAGTCTGGGGGTTATTCTTCTTACAGTTACCAGGTCATTCTCTAACTGGACAATGGAAGCACATCACAGTATTCGGCAACAAACTCAAGGTCACCCCGTGCAAGTTTCTGGGACTATTCTTTGGTATAACTACTTCCTCTCCTATACTGTTTCCCACAGATTTAATCCATTTCAACTTCCCATGAGACCATCTCAGACAGCTTGGGTTCTACTTTCTTGTCCTATAGTCTAGAAAATGCCTCTAGGAAGAAAGCTGTGGTGATTTTACGGCCTCCCTTGATTGACTGTTTTGTCTCAGGACCATGGATCTGTACTATCTGTACCCAGTTGTTTCATATATTTGCCCAATTTTCTAGTTATTTAAGGTAGAAGAGTAAAGCTGGTCTCTGTTACTCCAACATGGCTAGAAACAGAACAAGGATACACTTCTGAATTGGACATAAGATTAAAGCTTTGAACTGGGCTAAACAGAGGGGAGTGTTTCTCTCATGAGTAACAAAAAGTGACTAAAAAGTTATTGAATCAATCAAGAACTCATTAATGGATGGAAAAGATTTTTAAAAGTTCACCTGAAGGCACTTAAAGAAAAGCATACCAAGTTTATATTCTATTTAGTTCATACTTTTCAACAAACTTAGTTCTCTAAATATACTTTTTGCAAAATGTTACCAAAATACATTAGAGTTATCAGAAACATCTTTAAAGAGTGGTGTGTATATTTACTGCCTGCCAACCTTAAGTTTACATTAGTTATATTCCTAAAAAATTTATTGTAACCTGAGACAATCTGGGTTGAATCTATTTTAATGTAGCATTATATTCCTAATCACCGAGAGATTCCTTGAGGATAAGAGGATCATTCATAAGAGGTAGCAAAGACCTGGGCCAGTTGCCATGGTCTCCCTTCTCCCTCAAACCCCGTTAATTAGACAGTATTATTTCCACAAACATGGCCTCTTGTGCTTTCACCATGTAAGTCAGCACACGAGAGTAAACTTAATGGCCACTTGTACCCTATTTCAAATACTAGCTAAACTTGGA
The DNA here is from genome assembly GCF_009762305.2 of Zalophus californianus. Taxonomy (NCBI): domain Eukaryota; kingdom Metazoa; phylum Chordata; class Mammalia; order Carnivora; family Otariidae; genus Zalophus; species Zalophus californianus. Next base: position 91,483,577 of record NC_045607.1, on the reverse strand, counting down.
GAGCAGCTGCATGGCCCAGGCACTGTTCTCAACTACCTAACATATGTTACCTCATTTAATTCTCACAAAACAATGTGGCGTTGGTAATTCCATTATCTTCAGCTAAAGATGAGAAAACTGAGTAACACAATTAGTGGGCAAGCTAGGATTCAAATCTAGGTAGTGAGTCTAGTTCCAGAGTCCAGAGTCCAAACTACAGCCTGTGGGCCAGCGGCCTATCTTGTAAAGAGGTTGCTGTTTCTGCCAGGATGAGGGAATACAACTTTTGGAAACAGTGACAAAGGAAAAAGGCCCCAATGAGAAATTTGCTCGGGGAAGGATAAATAGGAATCATCAATTCCACTTAAAAGGAACATAAGACGTGACCAGCCATGGCAACAGGTGTCTCCCTTGAGTGTTAGAGGCCCTTTGGTTGTGCTGATATTGCTGCACAATATATCTATGTTTTGAAGTAATCCACATGTTCTTTCTAGTGAATTCTATGTAGGTTTATCTTCAGAATAGAATATGAATAGCACCAGTACTGCGAACAGATCTTCCCTTTTGAGTCAACTTGAAATGACCAAATGGAATACAATGTTGGAAAGGATCCCGTGGCCCATCCTCACCCCAGTACCATGGTTTACTACGCAGGATATTATTATCTGTGTCCTCAATGTACTTACTCTACCAGATTCAGGACTGAAAATATTAAAATAAAAGTGAGCTGAATTCACGTATACTCTATCCACACAACTGAGAGTAACAGAAGCAAAAGTGTTTTCAGGGGGAAAAAGTTTAATAATGGGAAAAAGAGTTACTCATTCAATTTGTTGTTGCTATTGTCATCCAACATGATAACTCAGTATAAAAAGCCAAGAGCAAATTCTCTTTGTTTTTTTGATGATTTCCCCTCCTCTCTTTCCTTTCCTAACTTATTTTTAGCCAAGTATCAAACCTCACAGATTGATTTCTCATGTACCTATTCTTGCATTCCATTGGTCTTGGGTTTCTATTTCGGATGACTACTTTACTTTCTTTTCTCATGTTTTTATTTACATTTTCATTTCAGCAAACCTCTTTAAAAATAAATCTAATAGCCCTTCTATGTAATATCATTGCTTCTGCATTAGCTGCCTTCCTTAAGGCCCATTTTTTTTTCTTTCATGCTGTCAACTGTCATACAACCGATGACCAGCTGATCTGTCTGTTCATTAAAGATGGAGATACAGAGTTGCTCTCCTGTGCTCTTGTGTCAGCTGGTATTTTAGGAAGTCCTCTTCTCTGGAGTGGAAATTCTGAGCTCTATACATGACCAAGATAGGCAGGCTTTACTTGACATAAACAGAAAAGAACCTGATTGTTGAGCAGTAGACCCTGAGGAATGAGGAGGGCTTTACTGTGGAACCAAAATCCACATCAGAAGTCCCAGTTTTCCAAAGTTAGTTTCATGTCTTCAGAAGAATCAGTTTTTGCCCATTTTGTCTGATAACACACACCAGCTGCCTCTGCTTCGAGTGTGCATGCGCTGGGAGGGTGGGGTGTTGGGGGCTGGTATGTATGACAATTTTACACCCAGCTCTGTACCCTGTTTTAGAAATCCTCATCTCTAAGTTATAACTTCTAAAACAGCTGCTGGCTCTGAGCCCCTCCAAGATTCCCCTGAAGACAATAATGCCTTCCCCATCTTCACAGGCCCCATGGCAAAACACATAGGCTAGAGCTGTCTCATCTCCTATATTCCAAACAAATTTGTTGGTATCTCATTTGTTGATGAATTCTCTCTTTGGTTTGCTATTTATTGATGAATGGTTATACCTTCTTTTTTTTATCCCCTAACATTCTGTGCTATCATTTTGATGAGGCTTTAAAACAGGCAGGTAGCAAGTAACAGTGCTCAGTGCCTAGTTTACCCTCTTGACCGGAAGACTTAATGATTTATAAGCTTATAGTGGAAAGTTACAATCAAAAATAGAGAGAACAGCCTAATGAAATGTTGTGTACTGATGACTTTCATGAATATTTTAAGCAAATAAAATTTCATAATTTGTGGCCTCGATGACAATAAACTCTATTGCGCAAAGTCCTCTGTGACCAACCTATATGGATAAGAATTACACAATATCTAGAAACCACTTTGTAAGAATAATTGTGTTGTATAATTTGATTTCGTAATCAGGTCAAGAGTCCCTTGCAATGTCTATTACATGGGCTTTCACAGAAGAGCTGCCCAGAAGGGGAGGGAAGACACAGTCAATCCTCTTCTTTAACAAGTAAGAGCAGCCCAGGAATTAGGGGTGTGCGCTCCTATGTCTAGGGACACATGATGGCACAGGCTGGGGCAACCCCCATCCTGTCCACTGGTTAACAGAACAGCCAGGACCCTCTTCCCTCTTTTTAACATCTTGTTCTGGGAAACTTAAAAGGTATATCAAATTTAATATAAATATTGTTTAGGCTAGACTGCAAACTATACACAAAGTGTAAAACAAAATGTGATTTTATTTATTTATTTATTTTTAAGATTTTATTTATTTGACACACACACAGAGAGAGAGAGAGAGAGAGAGCACAAGCAGGCCGAACAGTGGGCAGAGGGAGAAGCAGGCCTCCCATGGAGCAGAGAGCCTGATGCGGGGCTCGATCCCAGGACCCCGGGATCATGACCTGCGCCAAAGGCAGACGCTTAACGACTGAGCCACCCAGGCGCCCCTCAAATGTGATTTTAGAAAAGCCACGAGCAGTGGCAGACTGCTTGCATGGCCTATGTGCGTGTGTTCTGTTTTAGGCATGCTTTGCTGGGAAGTTTGAGAAGCACAATGCTAGTTAGGAGCAAAGCTAAATTTTCCAGCACCATAATGCAGGTCTCTTGACTGTCAGTCCAGATAGCAGAAAAGGAAGTGTCAGCAGAACCCACTGATCCATCACTGAGACCTAGATTTAGCAATGCACGCACTAGAAAGGTACGCCAGCTTGCAAATGTAAACTCCCTGGAAAAACTAGCATTTGCATGGTATTGTACAGTTTACAGAGCAGTTTTTAAAAGGTGGCAAAGATAACAGACTTTACAACAGCTTTGCAATATAGATATTATCATCACTCTCATTTTACAAAGAAAGAAAAGCTTCACAGACCCAGGTAAGCGGCCACGATTAGGAAACTGCCACACAATTAGTAAATGACTTAACCCCAAACCTTCACAATGTAGGATGCAGCCTGTCCTTTCCCTTGACCATTTACCTGCTCCCTTCCCATGGTGTCCGGTTCTTGTTTGATGGCTCTGATAGCCAAGTAGAATAATCCACGGTTTTCAGATATATGTTTTCAGCTGCCCGCATTCTCCAATTCCTTTGCACCTCACCTACTTGCCCCTCGCAGTGCTCAGTCCTCCACAAGTGCCAAGTAGACAAGAAGCTACTCTGGAAATGTCTGCCTTCCCTCCTTGGTCGTGGCTGCAACTAAAGAGCTCAGCACATTCAAAACTGCCAGGTCCCGTCCTTGTTGTCAGTGGTTCCAACAAGCCCATGTCCCACATCAGCGAGTCAGTCGCCTCTTCGCTGCAAACCACCCCTCCTCCTCCTCCTTTTCCCTACTCTGTCAAAGCTGTCTTCCTTCTCCTAAGGCTGCGACCACCTTCTCCATATGGTGGAAAATAAGAAGGACATAGTGTGGTTGGGCTAGTTGCGGCCCCTCCACCCAAATCTCATACTCCTGTCCAGAACCCCCATTCCCAGACTCACAAATGGGTCCCACTCTCCCCCAGCTTCAGCTACACAGTCCTGGTCTGCAAACATCGACTCCAGATGACTCTGAGGATGCGCTCCAGGAAGGTAAAATGAAGACCAGACTAAAAATGCAGTCACTGAAAGTTGACTCAGGCAGAACACGGTTATCACCCGAAGTTTGAATCAGCTAGGCTTTAAGACTATCCCACAGGCCTCTTCACCCTAAGTAGCATTTCTGTAATGAGAACGTCCTCTGGGCTAAAGTAAACTCCTTCCTGCGTAACTCACTCCTGTGCTGGAACAGGCGAAGAAGGCAGCGTCTGCAAACTCTAAGAGTGTGCAGAGCGCACCCACTCACACATGTACACTGAGAAACTGCAGGCTTCAATGTCTGTGCCCACACACCAGGTGCCACTGTGCCCCAGTCCTGTGTGGAAAGGTGGGGTGCCTCTCCACCACGTGCTCTGCTCAGCCTCGGTCTCCTGAAAAATCCACACCCACTTCATGGTGATGAGTCTAACTGTATCCAGAGATACTGTGCATAACACAACGTCTAAGCCCAGAGAAGAAAACAGAAGCATGGATTTAATAAACAAGCATGTGAAACAAGATGCTCTTCTGGCGACTCTTCCACCAGGTTCATCTTAGAGGTGACAGCATTCAGAAACAAACTTCCTAAATGCCTGAGAAACTGTGCTTCTGAGCCCCCTCGCGAGAGACGGGTTAGCGCAGACATGTTTCTCTGCCCAGAAGGCCGCACGCAGAAAGATGTGAGAGTCAGACGGTGATCTGACACTAAACCAGGTGGTGACAATGTAAATACTCAAATTTTCCATTCCACTAGTTCATAATGACTGAAAAAAATATTCCATTTCTTTTCAATACGTAATTCTTCCAGCAATATTTTAATTTTAGTAGGGCACAAATGCCTTTAATGACAAAAGTATCTCATTCTATGTGAGTGATCTTTAAAATGTAACACTTCAAGTTTAGTCACTTTACACGTCTAACCCTAAAACTGACTTTTAAATTCCAAGAGGAAGCATGAAGTACTTCCTGTGCTTATTTTTTAAAAATTGTATTATTCGGAAATTCAGTGGAAGCAATATATTCTTTCGGCTGCCCCTTGACAGCACACACCATCCAATAACTACATGGCTTTAAATACCAGGGCACTGGGAAATGTTCCTAAAATTTTACATACAATTCAGCGAACAGAAAAACATTGCCAAGTCCCCTTATGATCTGCTATACAGAGCAGTACAAACCATGTCTTTAAATACGAACTACAAAGAGAAACAAAGTGATTGCCCGGCAGGGTCCCCAGGGCAGGTGGAAGGAGTCTGAGCCACACACTGGATACTATGAGCCACCAGGACACTTCTGATAAAATTAAAATTTCACTTTAGCCAATTAAAGTTCTTATGAAGGTGATAAGCAACGAAAATTGACTCTGATTAGCACAAGGACAAGGGGGCTTTCTGGAAGACTCTCAGAGAATCAAAGGGGACTCTGACAGAGAACAGGCAGACAACAGGCACACCCATCCAGCGATGCCACCGTCAGGCCCATGCTGTGGGGGTTCTGGGGGCCCTTGCAGAGTCCTGAGGAGAGCCCCACCTGGGAGCTCAAGGTTCCTCTGGGGGGCGCTCTAGCTCCCTCCCTAGCGCCAACATGCTCAGGGTTCTCCTCATGGAAACGGGTATTTTCAGGAAGGGGCATGGACACTAGGCAGCCAAAAAGCAACAAATGTCTACTACAGACTATAGCAACACTGAAATATTTCTCAGTGTGAGTAAACTGACGCATTCAAGCATATTCACAGGGCCATGGCTCTCAAGCAATTCAAGCTACATGCTCCCTGCAGGGCAGTAAAGAAAACAAACATCTTCTGTTTGGGCTCTACCTAGAATTTTTGTTCAATTCAGATTGTGATCCATATGAACAAAGAAGCAGTCTGTGACAGGCTCCAGTGTGGTGACCCGGTGCCATATATAGTCACTGTCACCCACGAAAATAAACTTCTACACAATCCAAATAAATCTGCAAACTGATAGTCAGCACTTTGATATACAGAACAGGTTTATCTCAAAGCTTTTCAAAAGATCTAAATTTTATGAAGATTAAATATTATCACAAAAAACTCAATCCTTCTGACTAAAAAGGATGAAAAAGAAAGTAAAAGTAAACATTCTAATATGATCAAACTACCTTATTAAAAAATACTAATGTATAAATTAGAATTCATATATTTAGAGAAAGTTAAATATTAATAGTTCAAAAAGGATATATATATATATAAATCTTTATTAGAAAGATGTTTCAAATATTTTTAAAATAATAACATTTCTAAGTTACCTACCTCCAAATACTCAGTATTACAAAATTTGGAAACACCACTTACAGAGGTACTTAGGATTAAACTGAAAGAACTTTCGTTTGCTGGAAATGATGCAAAAAGTAAATCTGAATTTACAGCAGCATCCATCCAAACCCTATCATAAAATACTTTACAACAAATTAAATAGAAAAGAGCGTGCTTCCAAGTGGTGGCTGCAGTATGTGCATTTGCTCAGAGACGTGAGAGTGCGCAGCTGGTGCTAACCTTCCCGATGTTTCAATCAAAGCCTGACAGCTACCAGCTCTATTTCACACAGGGTAATTATAGCAAATGGCAGTGAGGCTTAATGTTCTGCTATTTCTTTTCTTTCTGGAATGTAATCAACAAGATACTAAGATTGCTTCTGCTTAGCTTTCCTTTAATCTTCACACCGACAAAAATAAATATTCAATCACCAGGCACTGAGTGAACAGTGCAGGTGAGAAAGAAGGCCTGATGGCCGGGAGGATCTTCCCTCAACCACCATTCCAACAATCAAGGTCTTCACAACTTTCTGCAAATAACATCTATTCGTCCTTTCACAATGAAACACAGAACTTTCACTGGGCTTCTCGTTCTCTACAGCCCCTAGACTTTTGACATAGATCGTACCAGCATGTGTGGTTCAGTGTGAAATGCTTTTGTGTGCTCAGTAAGGAGAGCCCAGAGCAGCAGGTGCTGTTCCTCTAAAACCTGGTGCTCCTACACAGGCTCTGTGTGCGGCAGGACAACTGAAGCCAATGGTAGGGCAGCAAGCATCTGGTCCACATTTAACAGGCCAAGTGCTTAATTAAGTTCTTCAAAGATTAAAATGGTAACTCTCATATCCTCATGTAAAATGTACAGATGCAGCTGTTTGAATCTCCTCACACCTATACTTGCTGAAGGGAATTCAGGCGGCTCTTTTAACCTGCTGCCTTGACATATCCACTGTCACTGTCCTGGAGCACCCAGCACATCTCCAGAACCTCAGGATCCAGAGGCTGTGAGCACTCTGGGGAGCCGTACTCCTTCCTGGGCCCCAGCAGTGTCCCCACTCTGTCGTGAGGCCATCAGGACACCTCAGCCGTCCTCCAAGGCCATCCCTCACCGCCAACTCCGATGGTCTTCGACTCAGCACTCCTCCTCCTGTGCTTCATTCATTCTGTCATCACATTTATCACCATCAAACGCAACCCCGTATTTTACTGATTTGTCAGTCTGCCTCCTCAAGTGTATACTCCACGAAGGCAGGGGTCTGGTCTCTTGTTTACTGCTGTATTTTTCCAGCCACTACAAGCGCTTGATATACAATAAGGACTCAGTAAAATACCTGAAAAACAGATGAATACATCTCAGACTTATAAACCAAAAGAATGCCTTATGGGAAAATCAGATCAGACATCCTAGGCATAGAAAATGCTCTAAAGAAAAAGGAGAACAAAATTCTGCATATGTAACATTTGTGCTTGAACATTAACTGACTATGCTTCATTGATGTGGAGGTTGATGGATAGAATTAATGGTCAGGGGGCGCCTACATGGCTCAGTCGGTTAAGCAGCTGCATTCAGCTCAGGTCATAATCCCAGGGTCCTGGGATCGAGCCCCGCATCGGGCTCCCTGCTCAGCGGGAAGCCTGCTTCTCCCTCTCCCACTCCCCCTGCTTGTGTTCCTGCTCTCCCTCTCTCTGTCAAATAAATAAAATCTTAAAAAAAAAAAAAAAAGAATTAATGGTCAGTTGTATCAGGCTCTGTGGCTGTTGGCAATGGAAATCAACTTTGGCTGATTTACACACACAAAAAGAAATTTACTAAAAGGCTTCTGGGTGACTCCAAGAATTACCAAGAACGCTGTAGAGCTATGTTGAGAAAACAGGCAGGAACCAAGACTCACCCCAAATAAAGATAGCCCTGCACACTAGAGAGGCCACCTCTAGTAAGAACCCTGCTGCCCAGGACGTGGAAAAAGCCCCCAGCACCAGAAGGAACCCTCCATCCACTGTCCCTACTTCTGAGATCAAGTTTTGACACAAAATCCTGAGCAGAAACCTCAGCTTGCAGCCACCCACTCAGACCAATACAGCAGGGACACACACACAGCCTTGGAAGAAGGGGCTCAGATGCTAGGAAAGTCAAAAACCCGCAAAAAAGGTTCATCAGGACAGAGGTGTAAAACACACTTTCCTTAGTATAAATAGCAAAGAGAAAGCTCATCCCTAGAATGCATACAGCCCCTAATACCTGCATTACAAAGGACTCTACTATACTTGACTAGTAATGTATTAGTGAAATGGCTGTTCATTAGCACTGTATGTGAGAACAGTTTAAAAATAATACGCTAAACTTCACGTATTTTGAACAGCAATTTAGATTTCTGCAATATCAACTGGCATTAGAAATGTTACACAGGGGTGCCTGGGTGGCTCAGTGGGTTGAGTGTCCGCTGGACTCCTGATTTCATCTCAGGATCCTGAGACTGAGCTCTGTTTTGGTCTCTGTCTTTGGGCTCCAGCTGGGTGTGGAGCCTGCTTGAGATTCTCTCTCTCCCTCTGCCCCTCCACCCCCTCCCTCTCTAAAAGGAAGGGAGGGAGGGAGGGAGGGAGGGAACACTGATTTAAGGTTGTACAAAATAAAGATACCACTAAAATATTTTACACCGTCTTTATAACTCAACAGAAATGTTTTTCAAGGCATCAGAAATGACATGAATATGTTCATGAAGCAAATCAGCAAAAAATAATTACACAGTGACCCAAATAACAAGGATTGGGAGGGTGGCTGCCCCAGTTACAGAGCAATCACTGACTCATGAAAATTCAGTTGTTTGCACTGAAAAAGAGTCTGGGCTCTTTGACTAATGCTCTTTTTGCAGCTTTAATTTTGTACAGCCACAAAATACAAATAACTCCTGAATCTAAATCTACTTTATGTTCTCCCTTCTCAGATACGTGAAAGGGCTGGCCAGCTGTGCTTGAGTTTAAGAGAGACAATCTCTTCCTTTCTTCTTCAGCCTCCTTAGGCTCAAATGATGTGCACACAAAGCCCTCTCCAGGCCCGCCATTGGCAGAGCAGGGAAACAGTTTTCACAGGTTCCCTGGAATCTCAAGAATGTGTCCCCAAGAGCAATGAAATATGCCTAGTTAAAAACAAACTATACCAAGGAAAGCAGCAGAAACAGAATACAAATGTGCTAAAACTAATCCGAAGAACACGTAAACATAATTTCTAGGTATGCCTCCTAAAACTCCTAGGAAATACAACATTCAAAAACAAACAAACAAACAAACAAAAAACGATTGGCTTCATTCGAGGAACACTTACTAAACACCTATCATTTAACAAACCCTGGACTGGATGCTGCCACGAGCCAACTAAAGGGACCAGTTCCTTCCCTGGCCGCTCACAGAGTGCAGAGGACACGTGGAGGGCAAAATCACACCAGCAGAGACGCAATGTGTTAGATGAGCTAAACAAGCCAGACTGACGTGGCTGTAACGTGCTGGGGGCCTGTGGAAGCAAACCAAACTCTGAGCCAGTCGATGCCTCAAGATTATACAATCAAAATACTAAGGGCAGCCAATCCCAAACAGCCGCCTGGGCTTTCAGCTCTAGCCAATCAACAATTTCCTAACTTTGTTTCTGGCTTTTTCTCTACAAAGGTCTCTCCCCAGGCTCCTGTTGGTGGAGTGCTCCTAACCACTTGCTGATTGGCGCTGCCTGATGCAAAGCGATTTTTGCTCAAAGAAACTCTTAAAAGCTTTAATATGCCTCAGTTTCTCTCTTGACAAATTACAACCTGGAAGAGGACAGGACACTATAAAGTTCTTATTTTAATATCTAATGATGTGATGTTAATATGGTTAAATTAAAAAAAAAATCCAAATCCTTTCAGATTTTTACAATACTATTTTCCACTGAATTCTCAATAGCTGTGAAACTTATGAATAAAAAGTTAACAAAAATCTTATAATTGCAATATCAAACGTATGAAAACTAAGGGAGAAGGGGTAAATATTAGACTGGCAACTCAATATAATTTATGTTTCTGAAAAGTAAGGAACATAATTTATATTAAATAAATCTCTACGTAAGTGGACTTCAGGTGATGCAGAGAAGAAAAACATCGGGTAAACAAACAAGCGCACGCAACTGAAGCACAGAAAATACTTGCCAAGCTTTACCCTGTGATTCTCCAGGTTGGAGGAACAGTTCCATGAAGCCAGGTCGTCTGGCCCATCCTAGCAGAAGGTGCTTTCTGAGCTGGCCGAGTGACACAATTCCCCAGATGTACCCTCCTAGGGGAACCCCTCAGCACACAGAAGACAGCAACAATGGAGTAGGCAAGGAAGGGCCAGGGGCCACAAAAGAGAAAAAAGGACATTTATAAAGACAAACATGCTACGCAATCACGGCTGACGATGAGCATGCCACTACACAGAGCAGTGCCTGTGGTCTATCAGAACCCTTAAAAAAAAAAAAAAAAGGCTGCTTTTGATTTTACTGATTTTCACCACTTTTCTGTTTCCAATTTCACTGATTTTTTTTTAAAGTAAACTGTACCCCCCCCAATGTGGGGCTTGAACACACGACCCCAAGATCAAGAGTCTCATGCTCCACCAACTGAGCCAACCAGACACCCCCATAGTCCTTTCAAAGTGGCACCACTTACTCCTTCCATCGTGACAATGCTGGGATCTAATACTCGTGACTGTCATCACACTTTATAGATTAGGAGACAGAAGCACGGGGAAGCAAGGCACTTTCCCAATGCCACAGAGCAAGGATTCAGCCCACTCCAGGGCCACACTTGGTGAGGTTAGTCGTTTTACAATAGATCGTATTTTCTCCAGCTCTCTCTGAACCCCTGAGTTAATACATGGCTGATTTCAAAGTAGCTCGTTTTAACGGTCAGGTATTTTAGAACCTACAGATCATTAGCTTTAGAGGAGTGCTACAGTTATTCCCTATTTTTTCAAGTACTTGTTTCTGGCTGTGAATGAACAGGGAACTTCCCTAATCATGTTTAAAGTCAGCCACCGTAAGATGGAATTCAAATATATATATTATATATATAATATATATATATTAGATGCATATTCTCAACCACTTGAGCCAGTGGATGCTATCATGGCATCAGGCAAAAGTTTGCTTAGTAAATAGCTCCTTGGTTTTCGTAAGATACCAACTATTCCAACAGGCCAAACCTCCAAGCTGAACAGAAACCCCATGATGTAACATCCAACAGGGTAACTGACGACCATTTCCAGGCGCTTCTCCTGCCTCTGAAATGCTCATGACCAAGTGTAATTATTAACAGGTCAAAGAATAAATTAATTCCAGGGCATTGGAAATTATGTTCATGAAAAGTGGCCTTGCTGACATTGCATCACTATTTCTAGACAGCGCACTTGAACATCAAATAAATCTCGCATCATGGAGATGTGCCAAAAGCTAGTGACCTAGTTTCATTAGGGTGGGAAAGGAAAAGGAATAGCAATCTGTCCTTTGAGACTAGTACCAAAATAGCTTCCTAAAGCACAGCTTCATGCTTCTAAAAAGTTTTAAATAATTCTTCCATGCAAGAGCAAAAATAATATCCAGAGTCAGTATCAAATATGAATTTCCTCCATGTAACCCCATAAGTTAATGCTACCTCTCATAATGTTATCTCTATTTTCAAATTTTGGAAAAAATGGAGGAGGAGTAGAATTAAGTAAGAAAGTATTTCCAGTATCTAACAACTGCCACACCAGCAGACCAAGATTCTTTTTGAGAAACTCCACGAAGATAATTAGCTAACTGCGACAATTCCAAAGAAAAGCACAAGTACAAAACAAAACTTTTTTCAAGTATATGACCTGTACATAAAAATATCAAGAACTACTGAACCTGCAGACAGCAGCACAAAAACAAAGCCTGGCACAACATACATTGGCAGGAGCCAAGAACAACTACTCTCACAGGAGACAGGAAGGGCAGGAAGGCAGTCTGAAGACCCCAGGACCACAAAACATTTACTATGAGGTCTTCTTCCTAAAATAAAGAATGTGAAACGTTCTTTAAAATTACCTCTAAGAATTCATTTTATAACCCCTACAAACTGTATAATGTCTACAAGACACACACTTATAAACAAAGCAACTCAAAGGTAGAAAATAAAAGGCTGGGTAAGACACATCAGGAGAGTGATGCTCAAATGAATTAAGGGTTCATAACCATCACAGGTGGGTAGGACAGAAGTCAAGGTAAAGACATGTCATGGGAAAGGAGGGGCACGTCATACTGGTGGAGTGGTACAGACCATAATCAAGACATGTACGATCTCTCTAGGTCCCCCAAACACATGGAACTGAAATATAGTCAAGAAAATCCGCTAGAGGGGCGCCTGTGTGGCTCAGTCGGTTAAGCATCTGCCTTTGGCTCAGGTCATGATCCCAGAGTCCTGGACTGAACCCCGCATGGCGCTTCCTGCTCAGCAGGGAGTCTGCTTCTCCCTCTCCCTCTGCCTCTGACCCTGCCACACCCCCTCCCCCCATTGGTGCACTCTCGCTCACTCTCTCTCTCTCAAATAAATAAATATTTTTTAAAAATCTGCTAGAAAAACAAGATACTGATAGCAATATAATAGTAGTGGATACTTCAACATACGTCTTTCCAATTTGACAGATCAAATATACAAAAACTAAGAAAAATACATATATATATATATATAAAATAGACTATTCTATAAAACTATGCCTATATTTTACAAACAAAAAGAAATACTTTCTTTTCAAAGGCCATGAAATATACTTACAAAAAGTGGCCAATGCAATTATTACACAAAATCAAACTGCAATCACTTCCTAAAAGTAATGCTACAGAAAACATTATCTGAACATGTTAAAATGAAATTAGAAATCATTCATAGAAAACACTCAAAATAACTTGGAAACTAAAAAAACAAACAAAAAAACCCTAAAAACATTCTCCTAAGCAATTCTTCAGTTAAAATTAAGTAAGAATATAAATGAAAATCTAGAAAACAATAAAAGTGCTGTATGAAAATAATGGTAAACAGCTCAAATTAGCTTAAAAATATGGTCAAACTCTTTCATGACTCAGAATATAGATGAACCAATTAAATTTCTGAATTGTTAAGTTTCAAAAGACCTATGAGGGGCACCTGAGTGGCTCACTTGGTTAAGCCTCCAACTCTTAGTTTTGGCTCAGGTCACGATCTCAGGGTTGTGAAACCAAGTCTTTGCATTGGCCTCCGCGCTCAGCGGGGAGTCCGCTTGGGATTTTCTCTCTCCCTCTCCCTTTGCCCTTCCCCCCCAGTCTCTCTCTCTCTCAAATAAATAAAAATCTTTAAAAAAAAAAAAAGAGCAATGAAAGTGCCGGGGCAAAGAAAAGGTAGAATTAATGATCATAAAAGCAGGAAATCATAAATCAGAAAAGAGAAAAACAATAAAAGAAAACAGAAACCATAAATCTAAGAGCTAGTTCTGTGAAACAGCAAATCAGGAGAAAAGGGAAAGAAATAAAAACACAAATTAAAGAATGAAGAGAAACACCGAAATGACAAAAAATTAAAACAATTACAAGAAAACATAATATAAAAGTCTATGTTCGGGCACCTGGGTGGCTCAGTCAGTTAAGTGTCTGCCTTCAGCTCAGGTCACGATCCCAGGGTCCTGGGATTGAGCCTTGGGTTGGGCTCCCTGCTCAGTGGGGAGTCTGCTTCTCCCTCTGCCTGCTGCTCCCCCTGCTTGTGCTCTCTCACTCTCTCAAATAAAAATCTTAAAAAGAAAACAAAAGAAAGTCTACGTTCATACATGTGAAAATCTGGGTAACCATATTTCTCCAGTAACGTCATTTATTAAAAGGGAATGTTAAAATATCAAAATATATCAGGATACACACAAGTAATATTAGTACAAAATTTCAAAGACGTGTTAATGCCATTATTTCAAGTATTCCAGAAACCAGATAAATAAAGCTTCTAAATAATTTTTAAGATGCGAATATTTAACTACTACCAAAATCTCACCAAGACAACATATGAAACAAAACTCCAAACTAATCTCATCTATAAAAACAGATACAAAAAAATACCATTCCCATATAGGCATCTAGAATCCAGAAGTATCATTAAGAATGAAAGAATAACATACCATTATCAGAGCAGTATATCCCAAAAAAGCTAGAATCTTTCACCAATAGAAAATCTACCTAAATATTTCAAGTACCAAAAAAATTCAACATTATTCATATGTCATAATATTTCCTCCATAAGATTATGGACATATAATCTCAAAGTAAAGACCAGGAGAATGCTTTATGGTGAAACCCCAGAGTTTTTCTTCTAGAGTTACAAATAAGACAATCAGAGGTATCTAAAATTTACCATTAAATCAAAACAGCAAGTCTCAGAAGAGAATGTATGTATAGTATGATCACACTTTTAGAGAAAACAAACCTATGTATGCCTGTATTAATATACTGGTAGATGCATTTTAGAATCTGAGATGATAGGCTTCAAACCATTATGGGGATGATTACTGATTGAAACAAAATCAAGTGACAGTAGACAACATAAGCAACTGCTTTTAAGAAATTCCATTACTAAAAGATTAATTCTGAAATTCCCCAAAACTGTCGCCCATTATTATTTTGTATTTCTAATCAGACATTATTAGTGTTTGTTTCCTTTAAAAAAATAAAAACAGCAATATTATATTTGTATTCAAATGCTCTAGAAGGTATTTTTTCAAGTACTACTACCAACTTTCTTATTAACTAAGGTTACAAAAGCTCTTACAGAAGACGTCCCCAAGGTGACAGGGCTCCAAGGGTAGAGTGCTCCTGGTTTCCCCACTGGAATAGCCATGGTAGAGAAGCAGGTGATCTTCTAATGGTGAGATTATCAGGAAAGAAACAACAGAAGGTAGAAGGTAAGGGGAAGGAAGTGCAGGAAGAGAACAGAACCGGTTGCTGGTAACTGGCTACACACAACAGGGTCACAAAATAGCGTTGCCATGACTGGTGATTAACAGAGGTCCAAATATATATTCATAGAGTGCCACCTTAAAATGAAAAGACAAACAAAATGGAAAGGTGAGACGCTTGACTATAAAATCACATTCTGGCTTAGCAGTGTAATCCTGTATGCACCAAAAATCTAGTAAAAGCCAATTTTACGTACAAAGAAAAGAAATCTGAATATTAACTGGATGTTCTTCAGTTCCACCACAATCAGGACACATGGTGCTCACCTGAGTCACCACCGTAACAACTGTTTTGCCGTAACTGAATCTGTTTCAAAGGAAACGTAGACCTTGGAAACACTCATGCCAAACACCTTTTAAGATCAGTGCTCTTAAGATTTCCATTGTAGAAAACAGACCCTGGAAGTAGTCTGGTGAGATCTCAGTGAACAGAAAAATGACGATCAGTCTAGATGCATACATTAAGAGAAATTTTCTGATTAAATGATCAGTCATTTAATAAAAATAATGCAACAGGGTTCCAGATCAAGATAGTTAAACACAAGGACCCCGAACTGACCTTCTCCCATGGACACATCAAATCTACAGCTAAATACAGAACAATTTCCTATAAAAGACATCAAAAAGCTAGCTGAGCAATTCCTACACATTGGGTGAATGAGAAAAACCAACACGGAAACAGTAGGAGAGGCTGAGAGACAATCTCGCCATAACCCCACCCCCAGCATGGCAGCACACAATAACCGGGAGTGAACTCACAACTCCAAGATTCTCCCTGAGGAACAAAGGGTTTGAACTTCACAATGGGCACCCCACAATTTAAGCCCTACACCTGACAGATGAAAACACAAAGTATCTACTTTTGAAAGTCATCAGGATTCATGCCAGAGGACCCAAAGGGCTACTGAATTGAGAAACAGACTTCACCTGCTGGCCCCCCAGGGCACAGTACAGAAGCAGACAATTTGAAAAGCACCCAGTCTTCCTGTGAAAGAGCCCTATTTTGTCTATTTTGAAGCTTCATCCTGAGGGGCAGGCATCTAATACAATAGACATCTAGGAGCCTACTGAAATACTCTTCAAAGACTACAAAGGCTGGTGGGCACCATCTATGTGCTCTCCCCCTGCCTCGCTGCAGGTCATCAGTGTCTTCCAGAAATGAGCCTGTGCAGAGGTACGGCAACCTGACTGTTGTGGCTGACACCCCTCGATCACCAAGTCTTGTCTGTTATGTGGAGCCCATGTTTGTGGAGCCATGTTTGTAAGTTATGTGTCATGGGTTCCATACAACTCTGACAGTGGAGAAGCAGCTGTTGGAAAGGCCCAGGATTCTGGTGACAGCACCTATCCTCTTATCTTCACGGCTGGGGCCCAAGGGGCCACACATCAGGGAGCCCACTACAAGCCACACTAGAGACAGAGAAACCAGCAGGCGCCACCTGCAAGCACGCCACCTGCCCTGCCTCCGGTCACTGAGGAAGAACCTTGTGCACATCTGGCACCCCAGCCTTTGTGGCTGCCATCCAGACAGCCTGGATCTGGTGGCCAGCTGGGCCGTGTTAACAGGTACAAGTTGACGGCAGCAAACGAAGACACGGCTCTTAACTCGCTGTTGCATCAGGGTTCAGCATATACAGGAAGCAGACAGAAACACCCACGTCCCAGTCACCCCCTGGGGTCTCTCTGCAGACGTTAAAAGCTACTGCCTCGCGGTGTGCTTGCAGTCAGCCTGAACCCAGATGCTGACTGAGATCCTCCCCTCTGGGGCACTGACAGGTCTGCCCACACCCTCCATGACTGGGAGTCACTAAGAATGAAGCAAGCTGCTCGGACAAAAACAAAGTTTTGAGAGACAACTAAGAGCTGGGGCAGAGGTGAATGACAAGGCTCACGTCCAAGACTGGGAGAGGTGGCTGTTCTACCTAATGCATAAAAAGCCAACACAGACTCAAGGAATATGAAGAACCACAGGATATATTCCAAAGAAAAAAACAAGATGATGCCTCACAAAAGGGCCATAATGAAATAGATATCAAAATGAGGACCATAATAATGCTCACTGAAGACAGGAGAAGGTTCTATGAACAAAGCGGCAATTTCAACAAAGAGAAAATGAAAGAAGGTAGCAAACAGAAGTCACAGCCTTAAAAAATAGGACAGCTTAACTGTAAAATACAACAGGGGGTTCAAGACAGACTAGATTAAGCAGAAGGAAGAAACAGTAAGCTCAAAGACCAGGAGGATTCCTACAAGTAAAGTGGGGGGGGGGTGGGGAGCATAAAAAAGAATGAAGAAAGTTTAAGAGACTCATCAGACACATGAAGAAAGCCAGCACCCGCATTACAGAGGCCCCCGGGGAAAGATGAGGAGAAAAGGAGAAAGGGGCAGAACACTTTTTGAGGAAATAATGGCTGAAAAATGTCCCTAACCTGGGGGATTAAGGACATGAGGTTCCAGGGAGTCCAGAGAGTTCCACACAAGAAAAACCCAAAGAAACCCACATCAAGACATATAATTAAAATGCCAAAAGTTAAAGTAAGGAGAGACTCTCAAAAGCAGCAAGACAAATACAACTTGTTATAAACAAGGAGCCTTCCCCAAGACCATGTGCAGATTTTTCAGCAGAAACTCCAGGCCAGGCGGAGGAGCACGGGATGGTCAAGGTGCTCAAAGAAAGAGACTTCAGCCGAGAATACCGGGCCAAATGCCCTTCAGAATTGGAGAGAGTTTCCTAAAATCACCACTAGACTGGCCTTCCAGAAAAATATTTAAGAAATGGCTTTAAGCTGAAATGAAAGGCTGCTAATTAGTAACAGGAAAACATATGAAAGCATAAATCTCCTGGCAAAAGTAAGTCCAGAGTAACTTACTGCTGGAAAGGTGGTGGGTTAATCACTTACTCAGCTAAGATGGAGGCAACAAGGAAAAGCAGTCAAAGCGATTGTCACAACAACTTGTTCATGCAGCATAAAAGGGTGTAAATAAAATGAGGCATCAAAAACACTACACACAGAGGGGGTAATAAAAATGTAGAATGCATCTGAACTTCACTTGACGTTTATAAATGTTCTGTTATGGAAGCTCCATGGTAACCACACGCACAAACCTACAGTAGATACACCAAAGATAAAGAGCAAGGGAGCTAACTAAGGTCACCACACAGAAAGCCATCAAAACACAAAGGAAGACAGCAAAAGAGGGAAAAAAAGGAATTACAAAATAGCAAGAAAGCAATTAGCAAAATGGCAGGAAATACATACCTATCCATTACTCTAAATGTAAATCAACGAGATGTCCAGTTAAACGACATAGAACAGCTGAATGGATTAAAACAAAACAAAATAAATGCTGCCTAGGAAAGACACTTCAGATCAAAGGACACACGCAGACTGAAAGTGAAGAGGTGGGAAAAGGTCTTCCACACAAATGGAAACAAAAAGACGGGATAGCTCCACTTGTATCAGACGAAATAAACCTTAGGACAAAGACTGTAATAAAAGGCAAAGAGAGGGGCGCCTGGGGGACTCAGTAGGTTAAGCGTCTGCCTTTGGCTCAGGTCATGATCCCAGGGTTGTGGGATCGAGTCCTGCATTGTCCTCCCTGCTCAGAGGGGAGTCTGCTGGCCCCTCTCCTCCTGCTCCTCCCCTGCTCACTCTCTCTCTAATAAAATCTTAAAAAAAAAATAAAAGAAGGTTGTTATATAATGACAGTAGTCAATCCAACAAGAGAATAGCACATTTGTAAATATTTATGCATAGGAGCACCTAAATACATAAAGCAAACATTAACAAACTTAAAGGGAAAAATAGACACCACTACAACAGTAGCGGAGGACTTTAACACCCAACTACATCAATGGATAGACAGTGATGATAAAAAATCAGTAATGAAAAACTGTCTTACATGACGCATTAGACTAGATGGACTTAACAGTCGTTTACAGAACATTTCATCCTAAAGTAAGAACTTTCTTCTCAAATGCATATGAAATATTCTCCAAGATAAATCATACGTTGGGCCACAAAAAAGGTCATTAAACTGAAGGACACTGAAATCAGACCAAGCCTCTTTCTAACCACAATGGTATGAAGTCAGCGATCAAAGAAGAATCTTAACTGGAAAATTCATAAGTATGTGGAGCTTAAACAACACAGTCTTGAACAACCAATGGATCAAAGAGGAACTCAAAAAGAAATAAAAAGTTACCTTGAGACAGAGAGAGTGGGGTGAGAGAGTGGAGCAGGAGGATCCTGAGCTCACCTCCTGCCATGGACACACGAAGGTAACTACACAGAAAGCAACCTGCTCTTAAAACATTCTGAAGATTAGCAGAACAGATCATTCACAACAAAAGACATTAAAAAAACAGAAAAAAGAAGCCACATCCAGAAGGGTAGGAAGGACACAGACAGAGTCGGGAACCAAACCTCCAGCATGATGACCCACAAGCAGGAGGGATGTCACAGGCATGGAGATCATCGCTAAGGAGCAAGGGGACCAAGCCCCACACTGGGCACCCCCAGCCCTGTGAACTTGCATCGAGAACAGTCCCAACAATGCCTGGCCCTCAAAATCAGCAGGGCTTAACTCCAGGAAAGCCTGATGACTCCAGGAAACCAAGACTGCCCTCAAAGGGCATCGTGCTTTATTGTTTGATTTCAGACCTAGCACAGAAACAGCAGTTTGAAAATGGTCTGGGCTATCTATGAAGGAGATTTACTGACGAATGTTAGGGCATGTGCCACAGGGGCAGGAATGTGTAAGCGCTCTGTCAGGAACAGAAGAGTTGGTGGCGCCATGTTTTCATGCCCTCCTTCGGTCCACCTCACCAGATGTTTGTGGGAGCCCCTTCTGATACTTTCCATCCACGTTCCTAGCACCCCTTGGCCCACCTGGGCATTCCCCTGAGAACACACCTGCACCAGACAGGCACCCACCAAAGCAGATGCACCTCACCACCACACACAGTGGGCAGCCGTGGTCAGGACGCACCCAGAGTGATTAGCTCCCTGCCACGAGGGTGGGAAGGGGGGGTGTAGCACTCTGACCAGGACCAGTATACCAAAGCTGTTCCTGCCCTGGGAAGCGAGGTCAGCCCCCCTGGCCAGCATGCCCACAGCAGTTCTTCCTGGGGCCTGTCAGCCAACTGTGCCAAGAGCTAGTCCCACCCAGCAGCAAGCCCACCACAGCTACAGTCAGGCAAGCTGATTGGGGGGGACCTACCCTTCTCACCAGGGTGCCCACAGTAGTCCAGGCCAGCCACTGCAACAAGCTGGGCTGACAGCCAGCCCTGCCCAGCAGCATGCCTACAGCAGACACAACCTGGCTTCTCAGCCAGCCCCTCCAGGGATCAGTCCTACTCACCCGCATGCCGGCAGCAGTCACTGCCCAGTCACAAGAGGGCACACGCAGCTCAATCAGGGGACATCCACAGAGCACCTGGATCTGATGACCAAGAGGGAACTGTGCTACTCAGACCCAAAGAAAGCTTGCTAGATGAGGCCATTACATCGAAGAACAAAAGACCTACCTGACCTACCTGATGCACAGAAGAAAACACAGAGACCCAGATACACTGAGACAGAGGAATATGATCCAGATGAAAAAACAAAAAGCAACTTCAGAAAAAGAACTAAACAAAATGGAAATAATAAATCTACCTGATAAAGAATTCAAAGTAATGGTCTTAAAGATTTTCATGGGATTTGAGAGAAAAGTTTATGAACTGAGTGAGTACTTCAAAAAAGATATAGAAAATGTAAAGAAAAAACAATCAAAGCTAAAGTATACAATAACTAAAATGAAAAATACATTAGAGGGAGTAAACAGCAGAGTAGACGATGTAGAACAAATCAGCGATGTGGAAGACAGGGTAGTGGAAAGCAACTAAACTGAATGATAAAAAGAAAAAAGAATTTTAAAAATGAGGATTGGTTAGGGGACCTATGAGACAGAAATCAAACATACTAAATTCATATTATAAGGGTCACAGAAAGAAAAGAGAGAAAGAAGCAGAATATTTATTTGAAGAAATAGTAGCTGAAAACTTCCCAAATCTGAGGAAAGAGAAATCCATGTCCAGGAAACACAAAGAGCCCCAAACAAGATGAACCCTGGTAGATCCACACCAAGACATATGATAATTAAAATCACAAAAATTAAAGACCCGAATCTTAAAAGCAGCAAGAGAAAAGCAAATAGTTACATACAAGGGAAAACCCATAAGGCTATAAGCTGATTTTTTAGCAGAACCATTGCAAGTCATAAGGGAGTGACATGACATATATTCAAATTACAGAAAGGAAAAATCCTACAACCAAAATATGCTCCATCCAGCAAGTTTCTTCAGAATTAAAGAGCTTCCCACACAAACAAAAGTTAAAGGAGTTTATCACCACTAAACTGGCTTTACAAGTAATATTAAAGGGTCTTCTTTAAGAAGATGGAGCAGGAGAGGCAATAACTAGAAATAAGTAAATTATGATAGGAAAAAATTTCATTGATGAAAGCAAAGCAAACATATAGTAAAGGTAGTAAATCAATCCCACATATGGATAGAATGAAGGTTAAATGACAAAAACAGTAAAATTAATTATAGCTACAAAAACTAATTAAGGGCTAAAAAAGATTTAAAATTCATATACATAAAACGTAGTGCTTTTTGGAATGCGTTCAAACATAAGTGAACATCAACTTAATGTAAACTGCTATATGCATATAAGATGTCATATATGAACCTCAGGGTAACCATAGAAATCAAAGGGAAAATCAAGAAATATCTGAGGAGGGGTGCCTGGGTGGCTCAGTCGTTGGGCGTCTGCCTTCGGCTCAGGTCATGATCCCGGGGTCCTGGGATCCAACCCCGCATCGGGCTCTCTGCTCCGCAGGAAACCTGCTTCTCCCTCTCCCACTCCCCTGCTTGTGTTCCCTCTCTCACTGTGTGTCTCTCTCTGTCAAATAAATAAATAAATAAAATCTTTAAAAAAAAAAAGAAAGAAATATCTGAGGAAAAATGAAAATGGAAGCATGACAGTTCAAAATGTTTGGGACACAGCAAAAGCAATTCAAAAAGGGATTATTTATAACAATGTAGGCCTATTCATAAAACAAAAAAGGAAATTTCAAATAAGCAATCTAACATTACACCTAAAGGAAATGGAAAAGAACAAAGTCCAAGGTTAACAGAAGGAAAGAAATAATAGAAATCTGAGTGGAAAAAAAATTAAGAACTAAAAAATAAAAAATAGAAAAGATGAATGAAACCAACAGCTGACTCTTAGAAAAGGTAAAGAAAATTGATAAACCATCAGCTGGACTAATCAAGAAAAAAAAGAAAGGATTCAAATAAATAAAATCAGAAATGAAATAAAAATTAAAACCAACACCACAAAATACAAAGAATTATAAGAGTCTACTATGGAAAACTGTCAGCAAATCAAGGAACTTAGAAAAAAAAATGGGTAAATACCTAGAAACACACAACTGTCCAAGATTGAATCAGAAAGAAATAGAAAATCTGAAGAGACCAAGTACTAGTAATGAAATTGAATGAAACTAAATCAATTAAAGAAAAAAAATACCAACAAACAAAATCCATGAGCAGATGGCTTTTCAGGCGAATGATACCAAATATGTAAAGAGGTACTACCCATCTTTCAGTGAAACACTGAAAATCTTTCCTCCATATTCAGAAACAAGACATGGACATCAACTCTTTCTAATAGTACTGTCCTAATCAGAGTGAGTAAGCAAGAAAAATAAAATGCATCCAAATCTAAAAGAAAAAAAAAAAAAAGGAATGAAACCTGTCACTATTTACACATGACATACTGCACATAAAATACCCTAAATAATCCACCACATTAATTTTAGAACTAATAAGTGAATTCAGCAAAGTTGCAGGATATAAAATCAATATACAAAATCAGTTGCATTTCTATACAATAATAATAAACTATCAAAAAGAGAAATTAAGAAAATAATCCCATTTATAATTGCATCAAAAACCATAAAAATACCTAGGAATACATTTAACCAAAGAGATGAAAGACCTGTACCTTTAAAAAGTATATGACATTGGGAAGAGATTGAAGACTGAACAAATGGACATTCCATGCTCATGGACTGGAAGAATATTGTTAAGATATCCATACTACCCAAAGCAATCTAAAGATTTAACACAATCCCTATCAAAATTCCAATGGCATTTTTCACAGAAGTAGTACAAAGACTCCTAAATTTGATGAAACCACTAAAGACCAACAAATAGCCCACCCAATGCTGAGAAAGAAGAACAAAGCTGGAGGCATCATGCTTCCTGTTTTCACATTTTTTACAAAGCTTCAGTAATCAAAACACTATGGTTTGGGCATAAAAACAGACATATATACCAGTGGAACAGAACAGAAAGCTCAGAAATAAACCCATGCATATATGGGCAATTAATGTGACAAAGGAGCCATGAATATACAATGGAGAAAGGGCAGTCTTTTCAATAAATGGTGTTGGGAAAGCTGAACAGTCATATGCAAAAGAATGAAACTATACCAATGTTTTATGCCATACACAAATCAAGTCAAAATGGATTAAAGACTTGAGTATAATACCTATAAACATAAACTAAACGAAAAACACAGGCAGTAAGCTCCTTCACACTGGTCTTGGTGACATAACTTTTTGGATTTAACACTAAAAGCAAAGGCAACAAAAGCAAAACTAAACTAAAAGCAAAACAAAAGCAAATTAAATTCAGTTTGATGGAACTACATCAAACTAAATCTTCAACACAGCAAAGGAAACCATCAACAAAATGAAAAGGCTACCTACAGAATAGAAGGAAATAACTGAAAATTATATATCTGATAAGGGACCGATATCCAAAAACATATACAGAATCCATACAACTCAACACCGAAAAAACAAACAGATTACAAAACGGGCAAAAGGATCTGAATAGACATTCTTCCAAGGGAGCCATACAGATAGCCAACAGGTCACAAAAAGGTGCTCAACATCACTAAACATGAAGGGAATGCAAATGAAAACTGAAATGAGATATCACCTCACCCCTGTTAGAATGGCTATTACCAAAAAGACAATAGATAACAAGTGTTGATGAGGATAGAGAGAAAAGGGAACCCTTGAGCATTGTTGGTGAGAACGTAAATCAGTGCAGCCTCTATGGCAAACAGTATGGAGGTTCCTCAAAAAGGTAAAGATAGAACTACCATATAACCTAGCAACTTCACTCTGGGTACTTATCTGAAGGAAATGAAAACACCAACTCACAAAGAAAAACGCACTCCCATGTCCACTGCAGCATTAATTACAATAGCCAAGATATGGCAGCAACCTAAGTGTCCACTAGCAGATGAATGGACAATGTAAATGTGGTGTATATACTATAGCGGAATATTATTTAACCATAAAAAGAAGGAAATCCTGCCATTTGCCACAACATGGATAGACCTTGAGGGCATTATGCTAAATAAGTAAAATATGTCAGCTAAAGACAAATAGTAGACGTTCTCACTTATATGCAGAACCTTAAAAAAAGGAAAAAAAAGCCCACAAAATCATAAATATTAGAAAACAGATGGGCAGTTGCGAGAGGTGGGGGCCGGGTGCAATGGTAAGATGGTCAAAAGGTCCAAACTTCCAATTATAAAACAAATAAACCCTGAGGATATAATGAACATCATGGTGACTAGAGTTAATAATACTGTACTGCATATTCAAAAGTCACTGAAAGTAAATCATAAAAGTTCCCAACAGAAGAAACAACATTTTCTAACTCTGTGCGGTAATGGATGATAACTAGATTTACTGTGGTGATCATTCTGCAAGATATACATATAGAGAATCATTATATCGTGCACCTGAAGCTAACATGTTATATGTCAACTGTATCTCATTAGAAAATTAAATAAATAATAAACAATGCAATTAAAGGATGCATGCCCATGTATTTATTTACGGAATCAGAGTTCTTCCTCTTCCAGCCATGAAAAGGTAGCCAAGACTGGATTTACCGTCTGCCTGACACAGCCAAAATTCAGTTTTCATGACACTGGACATTAGGCAACATGGGACAGTGATGACAGGAAAAACAAGCAGGGTGAGCCCTACTTCTGCACAAGCTATTCATCCAGAAAGAGCTGCCAGGACACAGTACAGAGAGGGCAAACCCAGTGCACCTTCAGGAAAAGAGGAGCTGGGAGCCCTGAGGGACACAGGTAACTAGTGTGTGAGTCAGAGGTAAGGTTCCAGAAATCTGAAGAGAGTCCCTGCTGAGCAGTCATCAGAGTACGGAGCACTACACATGTGAAGAAACTCCCCAAGGCCAAGGAAAGAACCACCTAAAAGGAGCAGAGAGTCAAGGAGCCCAATAAATGCCAAGCAAAAGGACAATGAAGAAAACTATAGCAAGGCACAACATAATTCAAGCTGCTCACAACCAGTGATAAGGAGAAAATCATAAAGCAGCTCTAGAAAAAAACATGCTGTATTGAAAGAACAAAGATAAGGATGACAGCAGATTCCTCACAAGATAAAAATATTCAGCTAAGACGATGGTGCTGTGACATCTTTAACGTACTGAAAGATCAATAACACCAACTCAGAATTCTATACCCAGCAAAAATATTTTCAAATACAGAGTTAAAGACTCTTCTAGATATCCCAAAGCCAAAGGAGCTTATCAGCAGTGGACTTGCACTACAGAAATGTTAAAGGAGGATGGGTATTGGTAACAAATTCAAGTATGTGTCTACACAAATGAATAAACGAAGTGGAAACAACTACAGAAGTAAACAGATGACATTTTCCTAATTACTTAGATCTCTTTTAAGAATAATAGATTTTTGGGGGCGCCTGGGTGGCTCAGTTGGTTAAGCGACTGCCTTCGACTCAGATCATGATTCCAGGGTCCTGGGATCAAGCCCCACATCGGGCTCCCTGCTCAGCGGGAAGCCTGCTTCTCCCTCTCCCACTCCCCCTGCTTGTGTTCCCTCTCTCGCTGTCTCTCTCTCTCTGTCAGTTAAATAAAAATCTTAAAAAAAATTTTTTTTTAAAGAATAATAGATTTTTTTAACAAAATTAATCATGAAGCATGGGCTTAAAGCATACATAAAAGTTTAAAGTGCATAACAATGAGAGCACAAAGATCAGAGAAAAACAGTAACAGTACTTACTATAACATTCTTGTACATGAAATGTTTTATTCATGTGATGGTAGTCTGTCATAATGAAAGATGTACAGTTCCTGCCCTAAAGCAATCAATAAAATAAAATAAAGAATAACAGTGAATAAGTCAACCAAGGAAATAAAATAGAATCATAAAAAAATACTCAATTATGCCAAACAATGGCAAAAAAAGGGGAGGGAACAGAAATAAGAAATACAGAATAAGAAAATGAGAGATTTTTTAAATATCAATAATTATATTAAAGGTAAACAATCTGAATATTCCAATTGAAGGCAGCCATTGTGAGACAGGATGAAAAAGCAAGACCCAACAATATGCTACCTACTAGCAACACGTTTTAGATAAAAAGACACAAATAGCTTAAGAATAAAAAGACAGGAAAGAATAGATTAGGCTAATACCACCCAAAGTAAACTGGAGTAGTTACATAAATTCGAGGCATAGCAGAATTCACAGCAAAGAATATTACCAGGGATAAAAAGGTTATTTTAAGGTAATAGAGAGCAATCCATCATAAGACATGACAAAACTAAATATTTCTACACTTAACAACAGGGCCTCAAAATACTTGATGCAAATACTAATAGAACTGAAAAGAAAAATAGAAAAATTCACAATTATAGTTAATTCACATTTACAGAATGTTCTGCCAAACAACAGAACATAAAATTTGATAAGGAATAATTAACGACCATGGGGCACCTGAGTGGCCCAGTTGGTTGAGTGTCTGCCTTTGCTCAGGTCATGATCTCAGGGTCCTGGGATTAATTCCTGCATCAGGCTCTCGGCTCAGTGGGGAGTCTGATTCTCCCTCTCCCTCTCTTTCTGTGTTCTTTCTCTCTCAAATAAATAAATAAATAAAATATTTAAAAAAAGAAAAATTAATGACCTAACAAAATAGTTATATGGTGTTCATGGGTCTAAAGAATCAATAATGCCAAGACCAAATCTCTACAAATTGATCTACAAATTGAATACAATCTCAATTAAACTCCCAGGAGGACTTTTTGTAGAAATTAACATGCTGATTCATATGGCAATGCAAAGAATATAGATTAGACAAAACTACTTTGACAAACAAATAAGAAGACTAACGATACCTACTTTCAAGATTTATTTTAATGCTACAGTAATCAAGACCATACGGTCTTGGCATCAAGATAGACAAAGAGATTAATGGAACAGAAAAGAGTCCAGACATAAACCTACACATATATGGACATCTCATTTTTGACAAAGGTGCAAAGGAGGACATTCTTTTCCACAAATGGTGCTGAAACAATCAGATGTCTATATGCAAACGTTTATCAGTCCATACAGCACAGTATACACAAAAACAGACTGAAAATGGATCACAGATCTAAATGTAAAGCAAAACTACAGAAGTTTTAGAACAAAACACAGGAGAAAACCATTTATGACTGTGGTTTAAGGGAAGATTCCATACACACACCACCAAAATCACAATCCATGAAAGAACAAGTTCATAAACTGAACTTCATAAATTAAATTTTGTTCTTTCAAAGAACTGCTGAGAATAAAAAGTCAACTCACAGATGGAAAGAAAGTATTTGCAAAACATATTCCAGAAAAAGGACTTGTATCTATAATAATAAGACGAAAACACAATAATAAGAATTCAAAACTCAGTAATAAAACAACCCAGTTAAAAATGGGTAAAAGAGGAATGCCTGGGTGGCTCTTGACTTCAGCTCAGATCATGATCTCAGGGTCCTGAGATCAAGCCCCACAGCAGGCTCCACACTCAGTGCAGAGTCTGCTTGTCCCTCTCCCTCTCCACACTTGCTGCTCTTTCTTTCTCTCTCTCTCTCTCAAATAAATAAATAAAAATATCTTTAATAAATGGGTAAAAGATCTGAAGAGATACATCAAAAAAGAAATAGAGATGTCAAGTAAGCACATGAAAAGATGCTCAACATCATTAGACATTAAGGAACTGCAAATCACATCCACAACAAGATTGTGCCAAGCCTTGGTGAGGATGCAAAAGAAAAGTGAATTCTCATTACTTCTGGTGGGAACTCCCACACATGCTGGTCCAGCCAAGTGGAACACCAGTTTGGCCATTTATTAAAAACATAAATACGTACTTATCATATGAAGCCATTTCAGTCCTAAGCATTTACCCAAGATAACTGAAAATGTATGTCCACACCAAGGCTTCTATACAAATATGTACAGCAGCTTCACTCATAAGACCTCCAAAACTGGAAATAAGCCAAGTATCTATCCAAATATGAACAGATTATCAAGCTGTGGTATACCCATACAATGCAATATCATTCAGTCATAAAAAGGAATTAACTATTGAAATTCATTACAAAATAGATGAATATCAAAATAATTCTGTTGAATAAAAAAGCCAAAAAAGATTACAGAGAAAATAACATTTATGTAGAATTCTAGAAAATGAAAACAAATCTATAATGACAGAGAGTGGTTCAGTGGTTATGTGAAAAAGCTTTTGGGGGTGATATATTCATTATCTTGACTGTTTATGGTTTCACGGGTGTACACATGTCAAAACTCACCAAATTTTTTTTGCTAAAAGCACATGCAGTTCATTGCACTTCAATTATAATGTAGAGCTGTTAAAGATATCTTGAAAATGAGAAAAATTACAGCAAACCACCACTCAGGAACAACACAAATCATAACAGAATGAGTGTCAGGATGGCCAACATGGCCAACATAGTGTCATGTGGACCTATCTTTAAGTTCACTCTCTCTTTCTTCTGTCATCTCTATTCTGTATTCAGTCCATCCACCCTGGTGCTTATTTTGGCTAATGTATTTTTCAGCCCTAACGTAGGGTACTCTTTTATTTCTTTTCTGAAACTTGCTGTATTTCCATTTGTCCATGTGGTATAAGGCCTAAAATTAAGGCCCAATATCACATGCTTCCTAACATCTAGGGAAACCAGAAGAACCACAAATGGCCTGACCACAAGCTCCCCTCCCCACTTGGCTCCCATGGAAAAGTCCCCTAGACAAACAACCATCCTCATTAAAGAGACCAGGCAGGGTTCCTACTTATCTCTGGGGAGTGGGCTCCAGCGTCAGATCATGGAATCATTCAAAAAAAGCCCATCAGGGCACCTGGCTGGCTCAGTCAGTGGAGGATGCAACTTTTGACCTCAGGTTCCTGAGTTCAAAAAAATTTAAAGAGAAAAAAAAAACAAAAAAAAACAAGCCTACCACATCCTGCCATGGGACCAGGAGGCAGCCCACCCTCCTGTCACTACAAAGCCTGCCTCTCACAGGCATGCTGGATCACTCTGCTCCAGATCACACCCTCTTTGTGGCCCTGTGCAGTGTGCAGTGTCCTCCTACTTTGGAATGGGAACATCATGTGACTAAGAAACTACTACCAATCACATCTCTCTGGAGTCAGGTGTTAAGTGTCTAGTCATTCCCAGGAACCTAGAACAGGAATCTCTCCTAGAACAGGTTAATCCCTGCATTAACCAGGTGAAGAGCAGGAAACTGAAACAGTTCACCCTCACTTCTTGGAGCATTTTTACAGTAACTGCTTTAAAATCTTTCTCAGATAATTCTAACATCTATCATCTTGGATGGCATCTGTTGAATGTCTTCTCCCATGCAAGTTGAGATTTTCAGGTTCTTCATATGCTGAGTAATTTTGGCCTGGACATTTTTGTCTCAGCATTCAGTCAACGCTAAATGTATTCAGGCTACACATGCCAACCAGCCTTCTGTGGATTGTGGTTTCAGCGTTGCTATGTTTGTGAAGACTATGGCCAGTTTCAGATCTGGGCAGTGGTCCATCTCTTGGTTCAAATTCTCCGTGTCTGATCTGCTGTTTAGCATCAGAGACACACATGCACAGCCCAAGAGTGAGTCAGGAGTTCACAAACAACTCGATGGGATCTCCTTCCTGTGTTCACCCCCTCTTTACCATCTCTTGGTACTTTCCAATACCCTGGGGCTCCCCCTTTTGGGACCTCCATCCAGAACACTGAGGTTGTACGCACCTTGCTCTGTCTTGCACTTCCAACAACGACATGTATGTCCACGGCGAAATGCAGACAGACAAAGAAAAACAAAGCGGCAGGAACTTGCCCCCACCCCCTTGAGACAACAGCTCTTGTGACTGAGGAAGGTTCTCTTCCCTCAGAATTCCTGACATTTTGGGTTCTGGCCGCCACGGCGCTCACTACCAAGAGATTCGTCTCCCATTTCCCAAACCTGAATGAGAAAGATTCTCCTGAAGTTCTCTCTGGCTGTGCCAATGTCCATTTCTGGGATTTTGTTTTTATACCAGGCCAGTGGATGCCAGGAAAAAACTGAATTCATATTTTTATTTTTAGCCCAGACCACTCTCCTAAACTCCACATTTGCACAACCAACGGCTTAAATTAATACGGCACTTGGATGTTTAACAATTATTTTTAACCAAACAATATTCTTCACTGTCTCTTCTAAACCTGCTCTTTCCACTTTTCTGTTGAAGGGAACCTTTCCTTCTCAGTTACTCCAGCCAGAATCCATGGAGTCCTTCTTTACACTCCTCCAATCTGTCAGGAGATTCTCCAAATTGAAGCACAACCCCGACTTCCACCACCATATCCCCGTCCAGGCCCCGTCACCCTCCGCCTGAACCACAGCCACAGGCTGCCTGCAGGAATGGGCTCCTGCCTCTAACCTGGCCCCACTGATGTGGGCTCTCAACATAGAGACCAGACAAATCTTTAAAAGCCTAAGACTGCATTGCCCTCTGCTGAGAACCCGTTGTGGGCCCCTCTCATTCAGGGTGGAAGTGGTAATAGCCCGATGCAGACCCCCTATTGCTTCTCTGACAGAACCTGCTGTCAGTCTCCTCCCATCCAGTAGGGTGGCAGCGTCGGAGGGGCGTTGCAGACATAAATGCTCTTCCTTCCATCTGTATGATTAATTTCCTCAGTTCCCATCAGTCTTAACTCCAATGTTACCTTCTCAGTAAGGCTTCTTCTGACCCCCTGTTTTAAAGTGCAAACCCCTCCCCCTCCTCGGGCCCCTTCCCCTATTTCTTTCTCTACAGCACTCTGCACTTCTGCCATAATTCACAACGTATTATTTGCCATGCCTGCTGCCTCTCTGCTGGAATATCAGCTGCATGGCAGCAGAGATCTCTCCCTATTCTTTCACAGCTGTACTGTACGCCCAGTGTCAACCAGTGCATGGCTCAACAAATATTTACTGTGTTAAAAGAATAAATATCCCTAGAACACAGTGTGTGAGCACAGCACACAGCAGTAGGACCGGAGACCGAGACAAGGGCTGAGAAGCCACCTTGTAGGCCTTGTAAACTGAGACTGAGAGCTGACAGAATCCACACTATTTTCTCCAACTCACAAATCCCAGTTGTGAATTGCCTTATTGCTGTTCAATTCCAACAATTTTAGTAAAGGGCAGTTATGATACTTGTATATTTTATCTCTCCTACCAGATTTGACACGTGCATTTCAAAGGGAACACTGCTGAGTCATACATACATGTATGTTTTTTCCAGAGCAACTAACAAATTGGTCTGTCAACAGTGTAAAGTCAACAAATAACTTTCCAAACACTGTAATTAGAAGTGGTCACTGACTTACATTTTAAAGTACAAAGAAATGAGAGTCTGCAGTGTAAGAAGTGTGTTAATAAATGCACCTAACTGGGGCACCTGGGTGGCTCTGTCAGTTAAGCGTCTACCTTCGGCTCAGGCCATGATCTTGGGGTCCTGGGATCAAGCCCCATGGAGGGCTCTCTGCTCAGCAGGGAGTCTGCTTCTCCCTCTCCCTCTGCTCTGTGTGCCTCTCTCTCAAAATAAAATTTTTAAAACACACACACACACACACACACACACACACACACCCCTAACTTCAGAGAACAAAAGAGTGCTGGTCTTTGCAGAGGTCACCCGGGAAGCAGTCCACTAAGCCCAGTGGTGCTGTCCACTGTTTACAACCCAGGTAAATGTCTGACACTGCATGAACCTCTTAAGAAAAGCAGTCTTCTTTTTGTTGTTACACTTTTCTTCCTCCTGAAATAGTCTGACCTTATTAATCAGATTTGGCACAGAAAGGTCTTTTGCTATTTATGAAAATCAAATTCACCCTCATAAGATAAAAGATGAGTCACTACTAAGGATATTCAAAAGAATAAGCTCACATTCTGATGTAAATTCTAAGAAGATTTCAACAAAGGTTATAAACAAAACTTTCCAAAATGACTAAGGTGTTCAGGACAACATGCATGCAGGATCTAAAAATCCACATTACTTCACAGACACACCTTAAATAGAGTTCCTGGTCACCGTGCCAAGAAACTGCCTTACTGCAAAGCACAGCCTACAGTCAGATGAACAGGGATGCCTCCCATCCCTCACCCTGTTCCCATGACACCTGAATACTCTCATTTCCTTCCTCTCTTTTTTTAATTTGGGGAATGGTCAATGCCAATAAGAGTTACTAAAGATTCTTTTCCTGAAAAGTTTCTAAAAAAAAGAATGTTAAAAGGGTACTCGTAGTTAGTCACCACATGAATTAAGGGATCAAAATTACCGTCACGCAAAGTAGGACAACCTACTATCAAGTGCCATTGCATAAAATGAAAATGAAAAACAGAACATGGCCCATTGAGTATTCTTGGCTAAATATTTTAACCTACATCTAAATTTGAGGAAATGACTCAGTCATATCCAGAAGGTGTAAACCTCAGTGAGATAATTTGCCTGAATTCTTAAAAAAAAAAAAAAAGTGTTATAAAAAAACAAAGAGATGGAAGACTTGTCTTGATTTAAAAAACAAAACAAAAAAACCCCACAGATCTAACCAAATGCAACATGACATTTAACTGGATCCTGAATTGAAAAACCAAAGCCAAAAACCACCACAAACAACATTTTGAGACACGTGGGGAATCTGAAATTAATGTTAATATCGTTAAGCGTGGTACTAGTTCTGTGGTTATATAAGGGTTTGTTCTTCCTCCTAGGAAAGGCGTGCTGGCACAGCGAACGGTCCCCCTGGTCATTTTGAAATGGCTCAGCAAGAACAAACGGAGTGCGAATGAGACGGGAGGAGGGCAGCAGGAGGAGGGCAGCAGGAGGGGAGGCCGGGAGGAGGGCAGCAGGAGGGGAGGCCGGGAGGAGGGCAGCAGGAGGGGAGACATATGGGGATGCGCAGGTCTTGGTGAGGCGCGTAAAGAGGTTCATTTTTCTGGCTTTCAAATTTCCTGAAGTTTGACTATTTCCAAAATAAAAAGCTGGAGGAAATAAAGGAGAACCGCAGAGCAGTGAAAGCACTACACATCCTGTCACAGGGGTGTGTGCCCAAGCAAGAAGCCCTAACAGCTATCTTAGTTATAATAAGGTTTCTTGACACAAACCCCAAATCCCCCAATAGAAGAGGCAAGAAACAAAGGCCAGGAACGACGCATCCTGCCACCATTTTCTGCGCACACTTAAAAGAAATTTCCTAAACTGTCAAAAGAATCCTAATCCTCTGAACTTGTTTTACTTGGTTCTTATAAATGCGTTGACGGGTGGTATTATCTGAGGAGCTGCTCCTAAAAGGGAATTTTATTTTCCACTACTGGGGCATCCTCTCAGTTGGGAAGGACGTAGGAAGTGCAGCTGCTTTCTCTAAGGTGAAGATACTAGAGAATAAAGTAGAGCTGTGTGGTGTACCAAGACCCCCAATATAATGTAGGACACTGTGGGAAGGTCCTTGGGAACAATCTTAATTATTTTTAAATTGGCTAGTGCTTTCAATCATTAACATTGTATTTGGACTGGCTTGAGTATATGACAGTTACTTTTAATTTTTCTAATTACATCTGATTTAATACTATTTAAAGAAGTTCAATTCAGATCCAGTATGTTTCTGCACTCCTTTTCATTAACTATATAATTTCAATAGTCATCACTGAATCTCTTTCTCGTAAACACTAGAATTTAGAATACCCATCTAAGAATCACATTATAGTACTGGCCCACTAATACTCTTGTTCACTAGGAATATTATTCCCCCCAAAACAATCACTTTTCATTTAACTTGTTTTGAGAAAATTTACAAAATATATCTTAAAAAGAATCATATTGTCACTCAGGTTCAAGTAAAAAAGAAAAAAAAACTGAAGAAAGCTAAACGCTAGTCTTTGGTCAAATGTTTCCCAGTGACCTGTCATCACAAAGGGGCAGAAGTGATGCTCACAGGAAAGCCAGGGGTGCCGCCCCCCCTGGATGAACGTCCCGGGGCCACCCGGCGTGGAGCGTGGCCTGTACGAGCTGGGAGGGGCACGACCTTACCAGACCTGCAGCACCGGTCTCCAGTCTGCATGCAGCTAGACTTTCCACCCTGAGGAACTGACCGCAGTCTTCATTTGACTAGGAAAGCAAAGCATTTGCTGTTTCCACAATATTCTCTCCCCCACCCCCATTTTCTACCCGTGTGGCCGGTCCTGTGTGAAGTGGATGAGAGGCGGGGCTGCGGGCAGTGACAAGGGCTCAGGGACGAGGGCCACACTGCTCGAGCACCATCTGCAACAGGAAGCAAGTTCAGCGTCTTCTTTTAGCAAAGAGGTCCACCAACAAGGGAGGAAGAAACTAAGTATGGTCTACTGTGTCTATTCTAAGAAGCTCTTCTAAGCAGTTCACAGACCAAAAGAGGACATATCAGGGATCACATGAGCCATGGCAAATCCGCCAATTTAAAACCAACTTTAAGAAAAGAAAAGAAAGCAGTATTTTCACGAGGATCATCTATGAGAAAAGGAAGGGGAGAAAGGAGATATGGGGAAAATATCTGTGGATCAAAATATCCAGAAGAGGATTTTCCTCCACAAAAATTTCAGAAACTGCTCCTTTAGATAATACATTAAACCTTACTTAAAAGAAACTGCGCTGTTGTTTAAAAAAAAAAATCAAAACTAGGCCCGACTTAGGGTGCGTCAGTAACTATCACACAAATGTGAAAGTGAACCAAAATGTCCGCATGCATCTTTCTTCATCAAAATGTGAATGTGGTCTCAAGGAGAAATTCGACTCACTCTACAGAAAGTGCAACGTAACAAGAGCTACCTGTGTATCAGCAATGAACTGGAAAGCTTCATTAATTAAAGGAGCAACTGAAATACACTCCCTCAGACTCACTTAGGAAAAATGGCAAAGACAGAAGATGATCCTTTATAAGGAGATAGGAAAATGTTAAAGCATTCTGAATTTTATGAGAAATTCATTTAATAAAAATTTTAGAAATAATGGTAATCATGAGAATACACAATCCAAAATGAATCAAATTTACAACAAGTGGGTTCTAACTAATGGGTCCCTGATTGAGGAGGACCCTAAGGAACTTCAGTGCTCTGGAAAGAAAATGCTAATTCCTAGACCTCAAAAGGCACGGCCGGCTCATGAGCGAAGAGCTACCACTCGTGTTTCTGTAGTGCAGTCAATTGGCTTCCTTCCTCTAACCAGAGCCAACAGTATGCTCATGCAACCGTTCTACCTTCTTGTGGTTTTTATACAAAACATTTCATCTTCGAGATATGATAAATATCCAAATTACCAAGTTCACCTTCCTCCCACCCCTTATCTCGCCACCCACTAATTCCCTGTCCAGAAAAAAATCACCAAAATGTTAAATACCACTGTATAGTCTCTAAGGGTTGCTGTAACAAATCATCATAAACTTGCTGACTTAGGACCACAGAAGTCTCCTCTCACAGTTCTGGAGAAAAGAAGTCCAAACTCGAGATGCTGGCAGGGGTGGTTCCTTCTGGAGGCTCCTACCGTCTTGTGGCCACCAGCAATCCTTGGCCTTCCTGGACTTGGAAACGCCTCTCTCTAATCTCTGTCTTCACAGGACCTTCTCCTGCTTCTCTTCTTCTCTTCTTATAAGGATGCTTGTTATGAGGCTTAAGATTCATTCAGATAATCCAGAATGAGGTC
Source organism: Zalophus californianus (assembly GCF_009762305.2). Lineage (NCBI taxonomy): Eukaryota > Metazoa > Chordata > Mammalia > Carnivora > Otariidae > Zalophus > Zalophus californianus. The sequence continues at coordinate 91,447,359 of NC_045607.1, read as the reverse complement.
ATCTCAAGATCCTTAACACTTTATCTGCAAAGGCCCCTTTTCCAAGTAAGGTTACACTCACAGGTTCCAGGCTGTCCTATCCTTGGGTGGGGGGGGCACCACTCCACTACAGTCACTGTCCTTCTAGGGTTAGCTATACCCTTATTACCAATAAAAGCTTGCTTCTTAAAAGAATTTCAGAAACATATCATACCATCATCTTTTTTCCAAAGCTTGTTTTACTTCAGTATTAGTTATCTGATAATTCTTTTCAGTTGGATCCATTTCCACAGAAATCCTCCTGAGTGTTTTCATTAGTCACCGTGAACAAGACTGGCATGGTCGAACAGGCAGATATCAAGTGCTTTACCCACAAGAATAGCATTTTCATGGACGACCGAAGTAGACACCTTTTAGTGAGTCTTACACATTGACCTGGGTAGTCACCAATTTCACTGGATTGTGTTTTAATTTCTCCTTATCCACCCTAATCAGGATAAGCACTCTTCTAATGAGGTTAAACAGACAATTTTATAACCTGTCCAGGTACAAACATGCCTGAAGTGTTCAAACACTGCTTTTAATTTTTAAACTGTTACTGCTATTTAATTCATATACTAATAAATTCTCAATGTGCACATCTCAAATGAACCCCACTTTCTGAGAGAACGACTTCATGAAATGGGAATAGCTCCAAATTCTCTCATCAGACAAAAGAACCAAAATTTCAGATTTATTGGGTGATAAAAGATTTCATTATCAATGTTGGAAAAGTGCTTTCTTAAATGAGTCTTCCCAAAACGCAGCTCACCTATCTTTTTTGTAGTGACAGAAGAAACACCTCAGCTCCAAATTCAGGCCACCCACCAACCCCAACTTTTGTTCCGCTGCCCGGAAACACAAAAAACCTGGCACGAAGCCTGGCAAGCCCTACCCGCTCCTCCAATGAGGTCTGACCACGAGCGGGCAGCTCTCTGAGGGCATGCACATTTATATACCCACACAAAAGTTTCAAAATATCCGTGCAATCCTTCAAGAAAAATGTGACTGATACAATAACTTAAAAATTAAGAAATTATACAGAAAAGCCCAGGAGACACCACAAAAAGAGAGCAATACCCAACATACCCAACATCTTCTCAACTACCTAAGCTAAAAGAGCACATTTTGAATAAGAACTTTGCTACAAAAGCAAACAATATAGTATTAGTCTCTTTATAGAAAATGCTGCCTTTTCAATTAACACCCTTTTGCCTTATGCCCTGTTGTTGAAAATAAATCAACGGGTGTGAACAATCCATACCTCCACCAGGAATGATTGCCAACTTTGTTTCAACCAAGCCCATTTTTGCAGAGGAAGCTAAAAAGGAAGGAAGAAAATTAAGTAAAATCCATATCATCAGATTCAAATATTATGACTTGAAAAAGTTAGTAAAATCAGCTACAAATATTCTGTTTACTAATTAAACCTGTGTCACAAATCTTCTTAAAAGTTGCTTCAGAAGGCATTTAGTTATGGAAATAAGTCAACACCGTAAATGATACACATTAAGAGATTCACATAACATTTCCTGTTAAAAATTGCTCGGCAGTGAATGAATTTTCGATGCAGAAAGACCAGGGTTACAACTACATAATTTGACCTGATACTGCCAAGTCATGTTTGAAGGCTAAGACCGCATTAATTATTCAGGATGAGGAGCATAGGCTGTGTCTGACAAGCAGGAATCTCTAGCTGCCCAGGGAGCCCTCCAAATCAAACAGCTTAATATATCATATCAGATATGGCAGCTTGTCAGGGCCGAATCTCTAGTTACTTTTGACAAATGGTTTTACTGTTCTGACAGCTGGACGGGGCTCCTCTTTCCGTGTTTTGTTTTCACGGCTACTTTAAAAACATCTTAATTATTTCTTTACTTGCACAGCCAAATGTACTTGGACCGCCTCCCATACCCTAATTCCCAGAATCTGCCCTCTTTCAGAAATGGACTACATGTACCTTAGCTTTTACACTTAAAACTCATGATTTCAGACAAGTAAGTAGAGATCTAAAATAAAGTGGAAAGGGGAAAAGAGTCCACATGGACTAGCAGCTACAAATCCCAAGAAACAGTCAAAAATTATTGAAAACATAATTATATTGACTAGTTTTAACAGGCAGCTGCTGCAGGAGTGATAGTGGGGGCCGGGGGAAGAACGGTGACAGACAGCTGTTGCCTGCTTCGCCCAGTCCTTGGTCCCAGGGCCCCTTTATGTCACCCCAGTGTGACCATATGGTGGCAGTCTGCGGGGCTCTCGCAGGATAGGGGGAGTGACGGCCGTGGTGCCAGACTGCCTGGGTTCCAATCCCAGCTCAGCCACTGATTCTGGGCCTGCTACGTCTCCTCTCCGCGCCCCAGCTTCCTCAAGCACCAGACAGCGCCTCTCACAGAGGGTTAACAGGCCGACTGTGTGAGGTAATACACGTCAGGGGCTTCGAGCAGGGCCGGGCACTGGGTCAGCGCTCAGCACACGGCCAGCACTAACTGTTCTCATTATTATTTTCATCATCACCTCATCCGACCCACAGGAAACCAAGCAAGAAGAAAGTGAACCTCAAAGAGATTAAGTTATCATTCCTGTAGCTGACATGAATTAAGTGCTTGAACTGGGCACATGCCACAGATTAGTTCACTTGATCTTCACAACAGCTCCTGTCATTTCCCCCATTTTAGAGGAGGAAACTGATTGGACAGGGGCTGCGATTCAAATTCAGTTCTGTCTGACCCAATTCCCATTCTCCTCCCCTACTGCCAAGGCCAATAAGAGACTCTTAACAGACTGTTTTCTTAACGGGGAATCTTCAATACTTCATCAAACCCAATGGGTGACTTCTTCTAAATGTTCTACTCAACAACAGAGAAGAATAAAATATTTGGAATTATATGAAGAGTAAGCACAAACCTCATTTCCAATAGGATTAATTCTCACCTGCTACGCGTATATCACATGCTAGAGCCAGCTCAAGGCCACCACCCAAAGCAAGTCCATCTATCGCTGCAATTGTTGGCACTGGAAGATTAGCTGAAATAGAAGGAAAGATTTTATGTTTCTTCAGGAAGATCGCTATTACTAATAAAATAAATTACTATTTATTTTATTTATTTATTATTTATTAGCTATTACTAATAAAATAAATTACTATGTAATTTATTTCAGACTCTTTTTTGTGAATTTATTTTTAAATGGGATACCACATTCAGAATTGTGCAGTCCTTTTCCTTTAACAAAATAGTCATTTCCTTTGTTGTTATTCTTCAAACACATGCGATGATTGTGTAGAGTTCCACCAAATAAACATGCAATAATGTCTTTAAGTCCTCCCATATCATTGAAATACTTCCATAAATATTTTTTATTGAATTAGCACAATTACAGTTCCAACTTTATAATCTTAGAGTGTAACATCTTTTTTTTTTAAGATTTTATTTATTTATTTGACAGAGAGAGACACAAGGGGGGAGAGAGAGAGAGAGAGAGAGAGAGAGAGAGAGAGCACAAGCATGGGGGAGGGGGAGAGGGAGAAGCAGGCTTCCAGCGGAGCAGGGACCCCAATGCGGGGCTCGATCCCAGGACCCCGGGATTATGCATGATCTGAGCCGAAGGCAGACACTTAACCGACTGAGCCACCCAGGTGCCCCGAGCCAAACGTCTTTGATGAGATGTTTGGTTCATACAAATTTCTATTTGAAATGATTTAGGTATAACTGCAAAATTCATGATCCTTTATGGGTCACCATGGTACTCAGAATGACAGTCTCATCCAATGAAGTAATAAATCTTCTCAAACCAGACAAAAGCAGACTGAGTGGCTGCTTGGGCCCTGCCCACTAACGAGTTCTATCACTGAGGAACGAGAACGACATGCCCTAGCTAGAAAATGATCAGGCTCTATCAAACAGCACACTTGAGATGGAAGAGGCATCTGAGAAGGTCCTGAGGACCTTCCCAAAAGCATGCTTGGGAAGGGGTCAGCCAACCACCGAGCTCAAACCAGACTTTCTTGAGCCCCGAATATTCTTTTAATGAGATTTTGTAAATTAGAACATACAAATTTCATTTTTATAACTGGTTCAAAAACTGGTTAATTATTCTGTGAAGCAGACTCCTCCTTATTAATTTTATTCTGACAATGGTAATGTGAAGCGAGGCTGGCCAAACTTATTATAGTATAAAAAGAACGTACCATCTCTTCTTGACTGCTCTGACAACAAATAAGAAATAATAATCACGTGGTGTGAGGTACTGGCTAATGCTACAGGGGTAATCTTGTTGTAATACATAAATAGAGCAAATCAACACGTTATATACCTTAAACTTACACAACATCATATGGAAATTATAACTCAATTTTTAAAAAAATAAGTAAAACGTAAGGAAGGAAGTAAATAATAGTACCATCCCTAAAAATCTCTTTCTTCCACAGGTATTCTGAGATATGAAATTCCAGTCAGAGAGGTTCATTCTTTGACTCCTTTTAAAATACACGAATTTGTTGAAGTACACTGAGGTTTAGCACACATGAAGGAATTTACCAGACTTATTTTAAGAGTGCAGTCTGAAGAGGCTGGGATGGAGCACACACACATACTGCCCCCGAAGACAGAAGCATCCCGGCAGAGCAGGCGTGCTTCAGCTGTTTGGACCTGCCTGAACACTCGGGGGGAGGTGAGGGCTCGAGGGGCCAGGCCAGACTCAAAAGGTACTCCCCAGGTGCACTTCACAGCACACTTGGTGAACAAATAAACAGACAGCTATGTCAGGGTCTACCGTCAGGAAATGAATTTAATGAAAACACAGTATCTGGTTAAGTTTATCTGTCAAAAAAAAAAAGAAAGGAAGGAAGAAAGATCAATGAAGAAATATAATGGCAAGTCCATCTGAGTGGCTTCCAAGATCATCTCAAACCACGACAAGTCAGGTGGAGTTACTCTGCTACCCAGCTATCAATCCTTTCTTTCTAAGAACCTAGCTAGCGATAGAAATGATCATTATTTCTAGACTCCTCCAGTCTCCTGCTTCCCCAGGCTCATGTCTCTCCCATCAGAACCTTCCCCTCGGCTTCCTTCCAGCTCACATACTTCTAGGACAAGCCTCCTGAGGGAGGAGAGTAAAGGAGCACCAGCACTGCCACTCGCCACCACTGCAGAGCTCCAGCTACACCCCACTTCTCCCAGACTGCTCCAGCTCTGCTTTCAGGGGCTGTCCCGTAACCAATGGGCACTATCTGGTCCCTATTAAACTTGCTGCCTCTGATGATCAGACATTAGTGCTGGACACTCCTCCATGAATTCCTCTCTTCATTTGCCTGGTGAACCCCTCTGTCAACTTTCCTGTCTTTCTTTCCACTTCCCGTTATTTCTCAACCTTCTTCCCCTCCCAACAGAAACTCCGCCCAGGAGGTCTCATTCCCACCCAGAACTTTTACCACACAGAATACCAAGGATGTCCAAATCCCTACCTCAAACCCAAACCTCCCTCTCAACTGCATCTCTCTGACTACCTGCCTATTGGGACATCTCCATTTAAATGCTTTCATGTTCAAACCAACTTCTTGTTAGTCCTTCTTCTAGATTCTGTTTCACACGTGGCAGTATCTCCCCCGACCAAGCTACCCAAGACATACCCAGAGTCATCCAGGATGTCCTCCTTCCCATAGCTCACAAAGCTGCAAGCCCCCCTCCCTTTCCTACAGCCAGAGTCCTGGGTCCCTTCATTCCTCAGCAGCAGGAAGTCCCTCCCAGACTTTCACCTGCGACTGGCCCCTTCCAACGCCTCTTCCATATTTCCTGTATTATAATCTTTCTAAAATGCAAATGCAGTCATGCTATTCCCCCATTTAAAACTGTACAATGATTTATTCCACACTCGGGATAAAAATGGAGAAAACAATTAACATGGCACAGGAGGCACCTGATAAACTAGGTTCTGTCCACCTGCCCCACCTCTCTCCAACCTCAGGCACATACTCTTTGCCCCAGAAGTTCTTCCCATCCATGCCTGTGGACAAGCGGCCCTCTGCCTGGCATGCCTAGCTAGTACCTAATGATCTTTCAAGGCACTGCTCAAAAGTCCCTTCCTCTGCACCTCCATGGCACTCTGTACGTACTTTCTAGCAGAGCATTTACCACCATATCACCCATTCTGAAACAGAGATGAACATTACATCGGTGCTGGAAAGTAACATCCTTCTTCCTACTCTGGGACTGTTTCTTCTGTCCCTATGACTTTAAACCTCGTATTCTCCCTGCTTTTCTTATTATGAACTTCTTTCACTTAATACTTTAAAGAAATAACATGAATGTATGTAGCCCAGTGGAGCTACAGAAAAGATCGATAAAGTGTAAAGGGTTCCAGAGCGGGGGAGAGAGACCAGGAAGAGGGTGGAGGTGTTCTCTCCTTGCCTTGTGAAAATGCCAAAGGCGCTCAGCAGCCACCTGCAGGAAGCTGGCTCTGCAGAGATAGGAACCATAAAGCTGAGTTTAAAAGACCTCTACAATCAAACCCAGGCCTGAAATATATGTACTACTGAGTTCCGGTTTCTGAAAATTCCAACTCCTAGCTGACAGGGGTTCTCTCATATTCTTTAGATTCCACCCCCAAAATAGGAACAAATTCATACGCAAAGAGGAATTTTTCTTTGCATCAAATCGTGAACTGAAAATGTAAACTAAGTACACGGGCCGAAGGAATAAGTTGACTATAAATTACAAAAGTAAAATTCCACAAGTTCATAAGCCCTGAAGCATCCCAGTAAGCATACGGCAAGATTACAATCCATGCTCATCTATAATGTTCGCAACACTACATCGGGAACAGATGCCTCAAAAAGACCTGGCAAGGCTTTGCTCTACAATTTTATTAGTTACTATTTTCAAATAAATATCATTATTTAAAAATCATACTAGCCAATAGAAAGTTTAAAAGCTTTTATTTTTTAGAAGTATATAGAATGTCATTGAAAGGAAAAAAGAGGTAATGTACATTAAAAACACAAATAAAAATTAGTAAATATACCCTCCCTTTCACTGTAAGAGGTGCTATAAACAAACATGTTGATAAAATAAAACGGTGGGGGAGAAGGCATGCGCACCAGGCAGGTTTCAGGTTCTGCCTGACCTGGAGTAACAAGGTAGGAAACAAGGAGAAATAAACAAATGCAAACATGCTAATCTGGGAGATGGCGGTGGGGGAAAGTGGTGAAATGAATTGTCTCATGCTCAAATTTTCTTAATCCTGAAGTTAAAGAAGTAACACTTTCCCCCTATATGCTCCTATTCTTTGGAAATAATGATAATTATTTTTAAATTTGATAGTTAAAAACTTAAGAAATTTTCTCAAGGGGCTAAAAGTTTTTTAACATTACATTTTATGTGAAATATAAAATAAAATGACAAGAAATGTAGGGTCAGGTCCTTATACAAAACAAGAACAACAAGGAAAATAGGGTATTAACACTCTCAAATCATTAAAAAGGTAAATTACTTTCTCCTTTCAAATGCTAATGAACATAAATTAGCATTATATAAAGCAGTCAATAAGATTTTTCCTACTAAAAATTACTTAAACAGAACAGCTCAATTAGCATTCAAGGAGTAATTAAATTTCAACCATTTTACAATATTATAAATTCTAAAGTTCTAGTGTGTCAACTGTATGCTTCAATTAAAAAAAATTTCTTTAATTAAAATTTGTTTTTTAATCTTAAATTTTATGTACTCTTAATCTTTCCCTGAAAGACGTCTCTCTTAGCAAATTTTCTTCGGGAAAAGATGAGTCAACTCAAAGCACATGCTAGTTTCACGGTTACCTCATATGCTTGTTTTTACATCCAGTATTTTTTCTGCTTGGTAGCGCTTAATAATCTTAGTGGACTTAATACAACACACTTCAGAAGGGCAGATCATCCACCTCAGAGAACTGAGAAATATCACAACGGCGGTTGGGTAAGAGCGTGGCTGGATGACACGGGAGCCGCCGGGAACAGAGTCTATTCCCAACAGCAAAAGGAAGAAATTATCACTCGGCAGGTTACGCAACCAACGGGATCAGATACTATTTTGAGTTTAGTACCAGGAAATAGGCCAGGTATGACAAAGAACATAATAATCCTTTGAAATGCTCCTAAAAATATAATTAAAAGCAAACAATTAAAGTTTGGCTATTTCAAGAAAAAATAAAGGAGCTGCACGGGAAGGCTCTGGTCTACCTCAGGGTCAGCAGGAGGACGCCCAGTGACGGAGGGACACTGGAGTCAGGAGACCAGGAATGAGGGAAAATGGGGAGCAGGTTTACTTTCAGCTCCGAGAGAGATATCCTATGTAACAGAGGTTTTCAGATGTTTCCAGGAAAATATAATTCAATTATTAAAGGAAAATGCTAGTGTCAGCTGTGACTTTTAAATATGGCTTTGACTGAAGAATCATGTTCTTATACAAAACAGAAATATGTCAAAAGAAATGCTCATATAGCATACTAGAAGTCTGACTTTATTGAAATCATTCAAAAAGAATAGAAATAAAATCAAGATTGAGAATTATAATAAATTCCTAATTATCATGAATTCCAACTCAAACTTTTTCACCTTCATGCATCATCTCCCATTCCCAACATCAAGTTTCAAAGGAACCACAGAAACAAAACACAACCACTCCTGCCCACAGCGTGCAGGTAGCTGCACCTCTGGAAGCCCAGCCAGGGCCTCTGGGCAAGAAGCCAGCCTGGACGCCAACACACACTCGCACCTCAGCACACAGTGGGGTTCAAGGCCTGTAAATGGGAGCCACTGTCCCCAGGAGTCAGGGGGTGACCACTCTGCAATGAGAAAAGATGCTCGATTTTTCTAATCCTACCTCTTATTTACCTGTCTTCTTAATTTTCCATATAGCTGCCTATGTATCGAGCACGTACAAGAAAGTGCTTACTATGTTTCACTGTCCTAAGCACCTTACAAATATTACTTAAACCTCCGATCTGCCTGACATCAGAACTACTATGACCTTCCCTGCTGATGGGGACACAGGGCAGAGGAGTTGCCATCACTTGTCTGGTGCAACCATAATTCGAGTTCAGGTGGCCTGACTCCAGGGACTTGCTCATAACCATGACTGCTCATCACCAGCTCTCACAGCCTGGACTCAGAGCTGGTGAGCCAGGACTCGGCTCTGCAAAACAACATTCCATCTTTCCTCAAGGACCTGTGTGCCTGAGTCTGAAGAAAGGGAAATGCTGAGACCCCGTGAGAAGTCTGACAAGCACACTGGCTCTGAGTTCTGCTAACTGCTGGAGACCTAGAACAACACGTAGTTCACCAGGTCCAACCAAGAGAACCAGGGGAACGGGGAACAATACAACTATACAGTTGACTGTAACAGAATTCTGACTTGAAACTTCCCCGCAAACCTCCAGCCCAGACTGTCCCCGGCGCATGACCACAGGTTATTAGACAAGGGCCAACACCAGAGCATCCCTTTCCTACCAAAATTCCAAACAAATAAAGCCTGCCTGGAGAAACAGAAAAGGGTAAGCAAGGTTAAGCCCCCGAACATTCCCACCCCACAGCCTTGTCTGGAAGATTGTAATAGACAGAACTGAGCCATAACTTCCACTGTCAACTGCTGTTCCAGGTGTTCACTACAATGAATGAATGAATGAATGAATGAATGGGAGAGAAATAGCAAGCTCCTGGCACATCAAATGCTGCCTGACATGACACATGTAGTTATTTCCATTTCTTTTTTTTTTAAGATTTTATTTATTTATTTGAGAGAGAGAGAATGAGAGAGAGTACGAGAGGGAAGAGGGTCAGAGGGAGAAGCAGACTCCCCGCTGGGCAGGGAGCCCGATGTGGGACTCGATCCCGGGACTCCAGGATCATGACCTGAGCCGAAGGCAGTCACCTAACCAACTGAGCCACCCAGGCGCCCAGTTATTTCCATTTCTGATGAAAACATAACACTAGAAGTAGTTTACTTTTACCTGGTAGGAAAAAAATACACCATTCCTGCCTGGCTTCATGATCTCTCTCAGGCTGTATATCCTCCCTTTGCAAAGCACAGTTTGTGGACTTGGAAGCTTGTTGAAACGTACAACCCCAGGTCCCACGCCGCAACTACCCCACCAGGAGCTGCATTTGAACAAGATCTGCAGGTCAAGCTCTGGATACGCAGCTAATCCACAGGGAACCTGACCACCTCACCACCCTGCAGGGTAACATGCTGACCCACTACACAGAGAGAGGAAGCAGTACGAGCCCTAACTCTTTCCGTAAGACCCAAATGTAACGGTAGGAAAGACTTAACATACAAACATTTGTAGCAGCTTTATGTGCTACATCCATATGATGGAACACTACTCAGCAATAAAAAGGAACCAACTACTGCCCCATCCATGCTAAACATCAATGAACCTCAAAAAAATACGCTGAAAGATAACATGCAAATTAATACATACTGCGCTCCATTTACTAAAAATTCTAAAAATGGAAACTAGTCTCCAGTGATGGAAAGCAGCTCAGTAGCCATCTGAGGACAGGAAGGGGATGGGATGGGGCAGAGGAAAGGGATCACCGAGGGCCATGAAGAAACTTCTGGGGGTGATGGACATGTTCACCATCTTGGTTGTGGTCATGTTTCCAAAAGTCAAAATCAACACATGGTACATGCGAATACATGCATCTTATTGTCTGTCAGTTATACCTCAACAGATCTCTTCCTAAAACGTCTATGACTGGAGTAATATGAAAATGATAAATCCAAGAGAATAAAGTATACTAGTTTCCTGATCTTTTAAAATGGGTCAATTAAATATACAATTTATATTTATTTTTATAGATATAATTTAAAATCAAGTAACACGGGTATGAATCAATTTAAAATTATAAAGAAATAGCATTAAGAAAAATGATGAGGGGACGCCTGGGTGGCTCAGTTGGTTGGGCAACTGCCTTCGGCTCAGGTCATGATCCTGGAGTCCCGGGATCGAGTCCTGCATCGGGCTCCATGCTCGGCGGGGAGTCTGCTTCTCCCTCTGACCCAACCCCCTCTCATGCTCTCTCTCTATCTCATTCTCTCTCTCAGATAAATAAATAAAATCTTAAAAAAAAAATGATGAGAAAAGTAAAAGGGAACAATTTGGTTTTTTTAACTGAAATACAACCGACATACAATATTATATTAGCCTCAGGTGTATAACATAGTGATTTGACAAGTCTATACATAACTCAGTGCTCGCTCACCAAGGTAAGTCTGGTTACCACTGGTTACCATACAACGTTATTATTAGATTACTGCCTATTCCCTGCGCTGTCATCTCCACGACTTACTGATTTTACAACTGCAAGTCTGTACCTCTTAACCCTCTGTATCTATTTTACTTATTCCCTCCCCCACCCTCTGACAATCCCCGTTTGCTCTCCCTATTTAAGCATCCGGTTTTTTGTTTGCTTGTTTGTTCACTTGTTTTTTTAGATTGCACATATAAGTGAAATCACATGATATTTGTCTTTCTCTGGTCTGACTTATTTCACTTAGCATAATACCGTCTAGGTCCATCCATGTTGTTGCAAATGTGAAGATCTCATTGTTTTCTATGGCTGAGTAATATTCCACTGTGTGGGGGCGCATGCGCATACTACATCTTCTTTATCCATCCATCTATCAATGGACAATTAGGTTGTTTCCATATCTGGACTATTGTAAATAATGTTGCAATAAACAGGGCTGCAGACATCTTTTCAAATTAGTGTTTTTATTTTCTTTGGGTAAATAACCCAGTATTTACTGGATCATACGGTAGTTCTATTTTCACTTTTCTGAGGAACCTCCATACCATTTCCCATACTGGCTGCACGAATTTATATTCCCACCAACAGTACACAAGTGTTTCTCTTTCACCTCATCTTTACCAAAACTTGTTACTCCGTATCTTTGATACTAGCCATTCTGATAGGTATAAAGTGATATCTCATTGTAGTTCTGATTTGCATTTCCCAGATGAGTGATGTTGAGCATCTTTTCACGTGACTGTTGGCCATCTGCATGTCTTCTTTGGAAAAATGTCTGTTTAGGTCCTCGGCCCATTTTCTAATCAGACTGGTTTTTGGTGTTGAGTTGTAGGAGTTCTTTATATATTTTGGATATTAACTCCATATCAGATATACATCATTTGCAAATATCTTCTCCCATTCACTAGGTTGCCTTTTTGTTTTGTCAATGGCTTCCCTTGCTGTGCAAAAGCTTTTTGTTTTGATGTAGTCCCAATAGTTTATTTTTGCTTGTTTCCCTTGCCTGAGGAGACATGTCCATAAATATGTTGCTCAGGGTAACGGGGAGGGAAGAATTTAAAACTAGAAATATACCAATTCTGTCACTGCTCATAGTAAGAAGTCAATAAAACTTTCCAAAGGAAAGGATCAAATACACTATGTAAAGTTATAATAAAAATAACCAGCTGAGGGACGCCTGGTGGTTCAGTTGGCTAAGCGTCCGACTCTTGATTTTGGCTCAGGTCATGATCTAAGGATCATGAGATTGAGCCCGTTGACCAGCTCCGCACTCAGCGGGGAGTCTGCTTGAGATTCTCTCTCCCTCTCCCTCTACCCCTACCCCTGCATGCACAGTCACTCTCTTCCTCTCTCACTAAAATAAATAAATCTTAAAAAAGAAACCCACAAAAAGAATCCAAAAAAAAAAACCATACAGCATACTTAATATGATCTTTTAAATGTAAAATCACCAAAATCAGAAGGCACAGAAAATCATGACAGACGTTAACACCACAAGTATCAATACATTTAAAGAAGCTGTATTCATCTGGTAAGGAAAAGACTCCATGTGGATCATGAAGCAAAACCCAATTACAAATAGAACATTAGAGAAAATCTACAACAAGGGAGAAAATAAAATTTTAAAAATTTGAAGGATGGGTATGGTGTATCTCAGCATCAAATACAAAGAAATTATCTCATAATCTTAATAAGTAATGGGCAATATTTGAGTAAAAGCATTAAACGGGCAAAGGAGAAGCACTTTATTAGGCTTAATAAAGGAAAAGTCCACAATGAAGATCTAGCGGCAATAAAATATCTACTACGCACAAAATAACACAGCAGCAGCGTCCACAAAGCAGACACACGATAAAGAACAGGGTCATCACAGCACAAACGTTACAGCCACTCTCCGGCCATTATACAACAATTAAACTAAAAAATTATAACAAAAATACTAGCTAATCGGGGACAGACAAATATGGATGGCCTGAAGGCATAGTTTCTTCCCCATTTTAGTAGCTTAGCAGAGACAGCAGGCTCCACGTGTGAGGATCAATCTAGGAGAAGTGCAGGCTCTAGCCACCTGCCTCCAGAGGTAGTTTCCCGCAAGGCCACCTTCCCGACTGGAAAGTGTCCAGTGTACATGGCTGTACAGATGTTCCCTTCCTCCCTGATGCTAAATATACACAGCATTACAGAAATGGGTCCCACGCTCCCAGAACTACGTCCCCTAAATGTCTTCTACCATAACAAATTATTTATTTAAAGAGATAATATAAAAAAATAATAAATGGGCTTATCCTTAGCTCAGCTACACCCTCCTTCTTTCCCAGAACACCTCTGTGCAAAGTGCCCTGTGAGTCACGCAACGCTGGCGCTGGGCCAACTGCCGCAGGAGGCAGCCAGTACAAACCCAGTGTGGCTGTGACGGGGAAGCTGCCCCAGGTGGGACAAATAAGCAAATCTCCTCTTCAGCAGATCTAAAGCCACAACCTTCAGCGTAGCTCGTATCAGTGATTAAGAGAACATTTTGCCCATTTCTACACTTTATTTTATTTTTCAATTTATTCCAAACCTTAGACAGAAGGAGGATTTCTATTTATTAAGGCTCCCTTAGATAGCATATGGTATGTACAATGTCTTCTGCACTGCTGTTTGTCACAGTAAAAAACTAAAAGTTATCTAAATGTCCATCAATGAAGGAAATAATTACATACATTATGGTATGCCTGTAGCAAATAATACAAGGAAACAATTATTTTAAATGCAGTGGTAAAACATTCCACACCGCAGAAAACTAGACTCCAAACTATTCCCAGAAATAGTTTTTCAAATACAATGTCTATCCCCCAGCCAAAGGATAACCAAGAAAACAAGACAGAGTAGAAAAAAAACATTAAGAAAACACCCACGCAAAATCGAGATCCATAATCTTCAAACGCTCTCAAATAGACATGAAGCCAAGCATGAAACCGTAAATGATAAAAACTGACACAATAGTTTTTTAAAAGAACCAAAAAGTATTTTAAAATGAAATAAAAAACTCAATGTTTGTAATGAATTGGGTGCAGCTTATGAGAAAATCAGTGAGCTATAAACCATTCAGAGACAGGTAAGGAGGCACAAACACAGAAAAGATGGAAGAGGAGACACAGACATGCAATAAGAAGGTCTGACATGAGCCAAACTGGCAGAAAACAGTGAACCAAATATCCCTTGTCATGGGTTTAAAAGAAAGCAGCAAATGTAACCTGAAGAAAAAAAAATTAATGAAAATCAGGATGGAAATTAATAAAACAGAAACGAGAGGGGATTAACAAAGCCCAAAACCGATTTCTGGAATGTACACTAGAACTGATAAAGCTATGCAGAGGCAGATCCAAGAAGAAAACTGTATGAGGGCGCCAGCAAGCAGGCTCAGGAGTGAAAGGAGACAACCACTGTTGACTCTTCAGAGACACTAAGAGAACGTTACCAATGACTTCATGCCGATGCATTTAAAAATCTAGATGAAATGGATAAATTCCTAGAAAAGTATTAATTTCCAGAAATAAAACTTAAAAACAGACAACTTGTTTATGTGGTCATTTTCATATAAGTGTGTGCAAATAATCTAAATCAATGTATGTATACAAATATACATATTCATGTAAAAGCCAAGAAAAGACCTAAAAATACTAAAATCATTAAATATTAAAATATTAAGTCAGGGCACTGGCAGTAATTACTTATCTGGAGAGAAAGGGAATGGGGAAAACCTGCTACAAGAAGTTCTAATTTTTTACATTAAACACACATTCAGATATGCCTTATGGAATTAAAAGCTAACGAACATAAAAAAGCCAAAAAAGAATGAAAGGGATTTCCCTTTTCCCCTTCAAAACAGAACGAAAGTGAAATTCTTGAATATTCCAGGGTAATATTTTAGAGTAAGTGACAGAGCTTGGTTGATAAGCCCGCTTCTTTGGCTATATTTAGCAAAACAGTCTAATTTCCACACCACCATCCAAAATCATGATGTGATTAATACCCAGTGGAAGTCAGCAAAAGCAACAGAATTCCAAAAAGGGAAGGAGAGAGATCCTAAGTTGCAAAGGGACGTGTAACTCTACTTGAAACTATGACTCAGTAGGCGGAGGATGTTAACATTTCTAAGGGAAAACAACAGTCCTCCCTCAGGATGATGAAAAGCATAAAGAAAACGGAACGCAGGATCTGGAAGTTACCACTTGGAAAACTAGTAAGTACAGTTAACTTGAGTGTGCCCTTTTCCCCTTCAAAACAGAACGAAAGTGAAATTCTAGAATATTCCAGGGTAATATTTTAGAGTAAGTGACAGAGCTTGGTTGATAAGCCCGCTTCTTTGGCTATATTTAGCAAAACAGTCTAATTTCCACACCACCATCCAAAATCATAATGTGATTAATACCCAGTGGAAGTCAGCAAAAGCATGACGAAATCAATCCTTCACATACCATAATTGAGCTCTTCCAATTTCTACTTATTACATCAAATTAGGGGGGAAAAATGTAAAATACATGCTGGAATGCATCCAATTTAACAAAACTACTTATTTAAAAAATCTCCTTGACCTTCAAGAAAACAAAAAAGGCACAGTGAACATAAACATTTCGGGTCAACCTGGCAGACTGACAATTCTGCAAACCTTAAAAATGTTCTTTACTAAACAATTCTTAATACATCTGAAATCAAAGTCAAATAATCAGAGGATAGCAAAGAAAATGTAACAAGTACACAACCTTTCAAACTGTATGTGACAGTAGTCACTGTGGCAGTAATTAAGTATTTTCACAATAAGCTTTATTTCAAATCAAGTAAAACACAAATGAAGTATCTGGAAAAGCTCTGAATGGTGTAACGATGATAACCTATCAAACTCTAAAAAAATCCATCACAATTCATAGAAGCTCACCACATTTTGGTAATGGATAAACTTAACTTTTCTGCAGCAAAATGAACACCTTATGGCAACTTCTTTGGGAAAATGAGAAGCTGAGCTAATATCTGATTTTTTTTAAGTATCAGATGTCTCTAAGTCAAATGGAAAGCTTAAAAAGGATATATCTGGAATTTGTGCAAGCGCTTTTGCATTTATTACTCAAGAATCTCTAAATATTAAAATGGGATGCCAGGGAGTTTTAAGTGGATTTATACCTTTACAAAGCACAGGCCTTGGTGTAACGTGTTATGTAATTAAAAAGAATACAATGACTAAATGCATGAAGTGACAAATACACTTTTTAAGCTTTGATAAAATGTTATCATACCTTATTTATATTTAAAAGCTCTGCATCTTACCTCAGAGATTATTATTAAGCCACAGTAAATCAGACTTTATGCTTCAAAGAAAGGTATATACAAATTTTTGAGAAAAAAAACCTTCCGAACACTCTCACCTGTGATTTATTTATAAGAAATCAAACTATGGGAAGTTTTCATTCATAACCAGGGTAAGTTTCAGATAATGTTTTTTCTACATGGACCTACACCAGGAAGCCCAACAGTCCAACTAAGGGGCCTTCCAAAATCATCCAAGGAATGGAGCTCTTCCATCGCGGCCAGCCCAGGAAGCAGCTGCCCACGGCCCCAACACTCATCTCAAGGAGAACACGTGTAAAGGCGCCAGTGACGACAGTGCCGCCAAATTCGGCCGTCCACTCTCCCCACACACCCTCCTGGACGTGTCAGCAGCACGTGATCGAGGCTCCCAAATAAAGACTTTCCTCGCACGGCTCTCAGAGAACTCTTTTCTTCCTATGTCTCTACCCTGGAGGATCTTTCTTGAAAATAAGAATCAAGGTGGAATATGAAGAAAGTTATTCAAGAAATAACATTAGAAATGTTTGGAGAATTCAAGATAGATGAGTATTTTAAAAACTGATCTAATTTGGCAAATATAAAGAATGTACGTAGCATACACATGTAAGCAAGCATAATAATAACAGACTTCCTTAAGATTACCGACGTAAGAACGGTGTCAGAACCCCCTATGTGCCCATGTGTTCCTCACGCACTCTTCCATCTGCCTTCCCAAACCCAAAGGTAATGACTACTGCGACTTCTCTGCTTACCACCCTCCTTTATATCCTATTCTACGTGTGTGTGCTTGTATGTGATTTCAGTATACACACACTTCTAAACTATATACTGTTTTGTATGCTTTTAGTTTTATAATAAATACATTGTTTTAACTCAGTGTTTCAAAGATTTACCCATGTTGTTACACCTGTAGTTATTCATTTAGGCACAATGCTATCTACAGTACAACTGTACAAATATACAAAAACATTCATCCATTCTCCTGTCACTGAAATTTGGTTGCCTTCAGCTTTTTATTATTAACAATATTGCTACTATAAAATCTTTTTATTATATCCTGGTATAAGCTTCCCTAGGACACATGCACAAAATGCCTACAGAATAGTGTGGTTTCAAACTCCAAGTAGCAATACATTCACTGGGTCAAAATCAGGTATTTTTAGAAACACCTGGGTGGCTCAGTCATTAAGCGTCTGCCTTCGGCTCAGGTCATGATCCCGGGGTCCTGGGATCAAGCCCCGCATCGGGCTCCCCGCTGAGAGGGGAGCCTGCTTCTCCCTCTCCCACTCCCCCTGCTTGTGTTCCTTCTCTCACTGTGTCTCTCTCTGTCAAATAAATAAATAAAATCTAGAAAAAAAAAAATGAGGTATTTTTAAAAATAAAAGAGCACAGTATCCACATGCAGTGCACAAAGAGGTTATTATTTTCATGAACCTTTGATGCCCACCCTATGTGTTTACTGGGATAAACTGTGGGTACGTTTTACTATGGGTCCAGTAAAAAGTGTTAAAGGGCTTAGCCTCTAGGTAAATGCCTCCTAAAGAAGTGAACTTTCGAGTCTTATGGAATGTGAATGTTCAACTTTGTAAGACAACACCAAATTGTTTTCCTAAACAGTTACATCAATTTGTACTCTCATCAGAAGTGAGTCAATATGCCTGGTGATCCACTTCTTCACTAACTCTTGGTAGTTTCAGGCATAAGAATATGTGGCTCATCTGACAGATGTGTGAAACATGGCTCTCTCGTGCTTTCTTACACATCCCTAGGCGGCATGCACGCATGTGCGCGTTGATTCATGCATGTGTACACACACACACACACACACACACACACACACACACGAATGCTTTGGCAGCTATGTGTTTCAAGTATTTCTTCCCAGTTTGTGGCTTTCCTTTCTACTTTCTTTATAGCACCTTCTAATGAACAAATGTTCTTAAGTTTAATTTGGTAGAATTTATAAACCTTTCCTTTCATGGGCTGCATTTTGTGTTCAACAATTTTACTCCATCAAGATCATAAAAGTTCACTTTCTTTCATAAATGCAGTCAGCCTTCGCTATCCCCAGCAAATGCTTCCTCTCTCCTGTGGCAGTCTCCCCATTTATGTATGTCTGCTGGGCTTCTATAGTCCACTCCATGGTTCATTTGTCTATCCCAAAACCCGTAACATACCACCTTAATTTACAAATCTTTAAAATAAGTCTTGAGTGCTGATAACCCAAGGCCCCTTATTTTCTTCTTTAGGAATGTTTGACTATTTTGAGGGCTTCATTATGCTCATCAGATTCCTCACAAAATTCATGCTGAGAAGGTAAGTGTCATTACATTGAATCTGTACACTGAATCATTTGTGAGAATCATCTTCTTGATCCTGAATCCTCCTATTCAAGAAGATAATGTGTCAAAAAAAAAAGAAGATAACGTGTCACCATTTAATTTTTTAAATGTCTTATGACAAAGTTTCATAACTTTAAAATAGCTTACGTATATTTCTAGATTCATTTTTGCTCCTGCTGTCAGTAGTATCTTTTCTTGACTGACATTTCTTGGCTGTTGCTGGTATAAAGAAGAACAATTAATTATTTTTAAATATGGTTCTTGTATTTTGCTCTCTTGAGACACTCATTATTCTGAATAATTTGTTGATCCTTTTAGATTTCAGTGGAGACAATCATACCACTTGAGACAGGCAGTGTTACATTTCTTCTTTGTGTCATTATTTTATTTCTATTTCCTGCCTTTCCACACGCCAGGATTTTCAGAACACTGCTGAAAAGAGGTGGTAACAGTGGACCTTTTGTTTTTTCCTGATTTTAGGAGACTACTCTTACGTTTTACTAAGAAACAGATACCTTTCATCAGGCTAAGGAAGTTCCCTTCTATTTCTAGTCTGCCTTGATGTTTTTCTATGAATAGATTTGACATCTCTCAAATTCTTTTCATCAATCTATTAAGGAAAAACATGACTTTATTTTAAATGACTAATGTCACAAATTAAATTTAAGATTTTCAAATGGGAACCTCCTCCCCCATGTATTCCTGAGAAAATCCAACTTGGTCTTTTTTTTTTTTTTAACTATTGGATTTCATCCATGTTCCTAAGCAAGACTGGCTCCTCTCAACTCTTTTGTTCTATTGTTTTTCTCACATGTACAGGTGAAAGTCATACTAATCAGAAATACTGAGTTTAGGGGCGCCTGGGTGGCTCAGTCAGGTAAGCTGCTGCCTTCGGCTCAGGTCATGATCCCAGGATCCTGGGATCAAGTCCCACATCACACTCCCTGCTCAGCAGGGAGCCTGCTTCTCCCTCTGCCTCTGCTGTTCCCCCTACCTGTGTGCGTTGACAAATAAATAAATAAAATCTTAAAAAAAAAAAGAAATACTGAGTTTAGGAATAAACTCTCACTGCACCGTTCTGTGGAGGAGTTTGTATAAACTTGCAATGATCCGTTCCTCATAGGCCAATAAAGCACCTAAAGGCAAATCACTGAACATGAAAAAACCAGGCCTGGCGCTTTCTCTGTGACAAACCTTTCAACTACTACTCAGTCCCTCCAGTGGTAATATGATTATTCCAGAATACAATTTCTTCTTGAGACAGAAATTTCTTATTTATTAGCATAAAGATTTTCACAGTATTTCTTGTAAGCTTTATAATCTCTGCTCTATCTACAATCACATTCCTCTTTTCATCTGTAACATCAACTGTTCAATACCCTTTACTTCTTTGTTCAGAGGCTTGGCCTCGTGCAAATTCTCCCCGCTGCAACTCCAGCTTTCATCTCATTAATTTCTGATCTGTGTATTACTGCCTTCCTTCAACTTTCTTTGGATTCATAACTTTTTAAGGCAATGCTTAGCTACTTATTGCCAGCGGTTTTCCCTTGCTAACAAAGGCATTTAAGGTTATGACTTCCCCTCAAACTATCACTTTAATTAAATCTCAAAAATTTGGATATATACAGTAATTTTATATTCAGTCTTAGTGCTTTTTCCTATAATAGTCCTTTCTTTGACCCATGAGTAACTTAACAGTTCTTTTTTAATTTACAAATATATGGTTTTTAAATCTCTATATTATGTGTATTTTTATTTCTAACTTAGTTGCATTGTGAACAGAGAACGTGGTCTCTATGTATTAATCTTCTGAAATTTAACAGAGATTTTAGAGTCCAGCACATGATTCGTTTTTGTAAATGTTTCGTCTGTTCATGAGAAGTATGCACAGTCTCCAATTTGGGGTTAAGAGTCTATTAAGTCAACTTTCATAGGCACATTGTTCAAACCTTTATTTTTAACTTTTGTCTTTCAATCTCACAACAAATTGGAAGAGATGAATTGAAATCATCCACAATGATGAAGGATTTGCCAATTTATCCTGTATATATCCAATATAACTTCATTTGTATACTTTTAAGATCTCTGTTTTCAGAATCATACAAGTTTAGTCTTATGAAAAATTTAACGTTTTAATACATGCAGGGTGGTCCTTCTCTTACTAATAATGGTTTTTGTCTTAAAGAGTAAGATTAGTAATCTCCTGGTATGAAAAAGGCTCCAAGAGCGGTGGCTACTGTTAACAATACACAGTTGATTTAGGTTTCTTAATCAAATCTGAACATCCCTGTCTTTAACAAGTTTAGTAAACTGACATTAATGGTAATTACTAGACTTATTTCATCATCTCATTATTTAATTTGTCCTAAGGTTGTACCCTTTTATCCTCTTCACATTTTGTTAGGGTTTGATGAACTTTCTTTTGGTTTTCATTTTGTTTTTCTTACTCTGCTTCCCACTCTCCACCCTCCAACTCATTTGTAAGACTTATGCTCCATTCCTGCTCCATGAACTCCCTAGCAAAGGATACAAAGACCTTTAAACCTTTAGATCTCCAAAATGCAGAATCAAAAAGGCCTGAGCCAAACATGAAGCAAGCTGTCCAAGTCAAAACTGGAAGTAAGTAGATTTCTTCATACATACATACGTATATATATATATATATACAAATATATATATATAAAAGAGCGGAAGACTAGAATTCCAAAAACCAGGAAAAATGAAGAATAGGAGACATGTGAGATGGATGAATAGATGGATGGAAGGGAGGGAGGGAGGAAGAGAAAGAAGAAAATCAGACACAGTGCTTATTTTAGCATAACCTGTATGTTAAGATGGTTTCTATATATTTAAACAGTTCAAAATAAGGAAACGAATTAAATATACTGTTTCATAACACATGGAAACTATTTAAAATTTAAATTTCACAGTGCATACAGTTTTACTCAGAGAAACACACATTTGTTTACATTTTCTCTGTGGCTGCTTCAGCACTGTCAAAGTTGAGTACATAGTACAAGGCAAGGATGTCTCTTCTCACTAGTTCTTTTCAACATCATACTAAAAATCTTTGCAAATGTAAACCATAAAAAGAAATAAAAGGTAATACAGATTGAGAAAGAAGACATCAAACTGTCTTTGCTTGCAAATGACATGACTGTCTACAATGCAAAAGATATGAAAGAATTAACAAAAAACTTCCTGGAACAAATACACAATTATACCAAGGTTGCAAGACACAGGGTAAATATACAAAAGTTAACCATTTTCCACATACCAATAATGAATAAGTGGAATTTAAAATTAGAAACACAATACCACTTGCATTAACATCCCTCAAAATAAAATACTTAGGTATAAAACCAAGAAAATATG
Organism: Zalophus californianus; assembly: GCF_009762305.2. Classification (NCBI taxonomy): domain Eukaryota; kingdom Metazoa; phylum Chordata; class Mammalia; order Carnivora; family Otariidae; genus Zalophus; species Zalophus californianus. Next base: position 91,425,015 of record NC_045607.1, on the reverse strand, counting down.
AACAAGATCTATCTGAGAAAAGCTATAAAACTAATGTATGAAATCAAAGAACTAAATAAAAGGGGAGAGAGTCCATGTTCATGGATAGGAAGACTCAGTATTGTCAAGATGTCAGTTCTTCCTAATTTCATGTATAGACTCAATGCAATCCCAATCAAAATCCCTGCAAGTTATTTTGTGGCTATCAACAAATTCTCAAGTTTATATGTAGAGGCAAAAGACCCAGAATAGCCCATACAATATTTTTTCTCCCTTTAAATTTTTTTATTGTTATGTTAATCACATACATTACATCATTAGTTTTTGATGTAGTGTTCCATGATTCACTGTTTGTGCATAACACCCAGTGCTGCACACAGAACGTGCCCTCTTTAATACCCATCACCAGGCTAACCCATCCCCCCACCCCCTCCCCTCTAGAACCCTCTAGTTTGTTTTTCAGAGTCCATCATCTCTCATGGTTCATCTCCCCCTCCGATTTCCCCCCTCCATTCTTCCCCTCCTGCTATCGTCTTCTTTTTTTTTTTCTTAACAGATATTGCATTATTTGTTTCAGAGGTACAGGTCTGTGATTCAACAGTCTTGCACAAGGACAAGAACACAGTGTGGCACTGGCACTACCCAAAGTCTAGACTCACTGTAAAGCTACAGTAATCAAGACAGTGTGGTTACTGGCAAAAGAACAGATAAATAAAACAGAAAGCCCAGAAACAGACTCCCATAAATCAACTGATCTCTGACAAAGAGAAAAAGGCAATACAACGGAGCACAGATAGTCTTTTCAACAAATGGCACTGGGACAGTAACATTCTTAAGCAAAATCAGGAATCTACAAACAAAATTATGCCTTTCACAAAAATTAAGTCAAAATGGATCACAGTTCTAACTGCAAAGCCCAAAACCATAAAACTCCTAGAAGATAAAAGACAAAACCTAGATGACCAACACTTTTTTTTTTTTTAAAGATTTATTTATTTATTTTGAGAGCGTGAGAATGAGAGAGAGAGAGCACATGAGAGCGGGGAGGGTCCGAGGGAGAAGCAGGCCCCTCGCCAAGCAGGGAGCCCTATGCGGGACTCGATCCTGGGACTCCAGGATCATGACCTGAGCCGAAGGCAGTTGCTTAACCAACTGAGCCACCCAGGCGCCCGACCAACAACTTTTTATATACAACATCAAAGCACAATCCATGAAAGAAATAATAAACTGGACTTTATTAAAGTGAAAAACTTATTACAAAAGATAACATCAAGAGAATGAGAAGATTACAATGAAAGCTACAAGCTGGGAGAATATATTTACAGAATTTTCTGATACTTGATAAAGAACTGTTATCTAACATATACAAAAAACTCTTAAATTCAACAAGAAATACAAACTACTCAATTAAAAACTGGGCCAAACTCTCAACAGACACCTCACCATGGGTATACAGATAGGAAATAAACATACGAAAAGATGTTCTACATCATATGTCATCACGGAAATACAAATTAAAACAAGATACCACTACATACCTATTAGAATGGCTAAAATCTGGAACCTGATATCAAATGCTGACAAAGATGTGGAGCTACAGAAACTCATTCATTGCCGGTGGGAATGCAAAACGGCACAATCATTACTTTGGAAGAGAGTTAGGCAGGTTTTTTTTACAAAACTAAACACTCCTGCCAGATGATCCAGCAATTATGCTCCTTGGTACTTTCCCAAAAGCACTGAAAACCTGTGTCAACACAAAACCCTACACATAGAGATGTTTCTAGCGGCTTTACTCAGAACTGTCAAAACCTGGAAGCAACCAAGATGTCCTTCAGTGAGTAAATGGATAAATAAACTGTGGCACATCCAAACAATGGAGTATTATTCAGCACCAGAAACACATAACAACACTAGAAACACGTAAGATATCAAGGCATAAAAAGGGAGAAAACTTTCATGTATCTTACTAAGTGAAAGAAGCCAATTTGAAAAGGCTACACACTATATGATTCCAACTATATGACATTCCGGAAATGGAAAACTAGAGAGACGGTAAAAACAGGCTGTCAGAGAGGAGAGAAGGGAGAACATGGTGAGCAGAGATAATTTTTAGAGCACCGAAAATACTCTGTATGACACTATAATGATGGACACATGTCATTATATATTTATCCAAATCCACAGAATGTACAACACCAAGAGTGGACCCTAATGTAAACCACCATGAGTTTTGGATAACTGTGATTTATCAATGGAAGTTCATCAGCTGTAATAAATGTAATAATATGTAATAAATGTAATAAATGTCCCACTCTGCAGATGTTGATAACAAAGGAGGCTGTGCATATGTGGTGACAGGGAGTATAAAAGAAATCTCTATACCTTCCCCTCAATTCTGATGTGAACCTAAAAGTGCTCTAGGAAAACAGTCTTCAAAAAAAAAAAGTTGAGTAGCTACAAAAGAGACCATACAAAGCCTAAGAAAAAGTTTGCCTGCCCTGGTTTAATATATTAAATGAGTAGATTAGATCAAGACACTTAGTTTCTATCTGCCCCCCAAAATCTCAGTAACTCACCACAAAAGAGAACTTAAAAATTCTATGTCTGCTGTAATGTAATAAAAAGTACCATTAACAAAAATTGGGGAACTCGTTGGACAGAAAAAAGCAGACGGGATTAGGATCCAGACAGAAATGCTACAGGTACCATCAGTGAAAAGGAAGTGCCACTGCAAAAACAGAAACAGTTCTTCATTTCAGAAGTCCCAGAAAAATGTGAATTTCAAAATCAATAAAATGAAAAGAAGCTTGGAAGAAACATCAACGTGATGTTTACAACAGGACCAGTCTCAGCCACTCCCCGGCCGTACATACAAAGTTAAAGACAACATCAACTTCCTCTTCCAAGGTCATGCTCCCTGACCAATGTGGAAACCAAGTCCATGCTCTGCCTCAGGGGACATGTGATCTGACCATGAGGCTGAAGCAGAAGAGAGAAGCAAAAGAGAGTCGCTAGAAACAGCACACAGGATTTAAAAAAGATAGAAAGGTAACAACCACCATTCCAGAAATCAAAACAAATATATTCTAAAACTTAATTCTAAAAAACAAACAAAACACAAGTAAACAATAAAAAAACCACACAAGACCCCAAAAGATGTTACATGGTCAAATTCAACTAAACTCTGAAATAACAGATGACTTCCCTTTATAGCACAGAAAAAAAGACAGAAAGCTTTTCACCTCATCCTATGAAGTTATACAACCTTGATACCAAGCCAGAAAAGGGTAACACAAAAAAAGAACTAGAAGATTAATCTCATTCATGATTACAGCAAAACATATAAAAATTGGATTCAGCAGTTTATATTAAAAACCACTATAACCACTAACCACAATGACCAGGTAGGGTTTATTTTAGTAACACAAAGCCAGCACAGCATTAATAGCTCTATTAATACAATTTAGCATACTAAAGGGTATATACCAGTTACAGCGGACCCTTGAACAACACAGGTTTGACTTGTGCAGGTCCATTTATATGGAGCTTTTTTTCAATAAATATAGAACAGTACTGTAAACGTATTTTCTCTTCCTTATGATTTCTTTAATAACATTTTATTTTCTCTAGCTTACTTTATTCTAAGATTATTATATTAATATCAGAAATATTAAAATATTACTACTTTATTATAAGAATATACTATATAATACACATAACATATAAGACATGTGTTATTCAACTGTTTCTGTTATCAGTAAGGCTTCTGGTCAAAAGTAGGCTTCTGTAGTTAGGTCTTGGAGGAGTCAAAAGAAATACACAGATTTTGAACCGTGTTGGGTCAGCAGCCCTAAGCCCCACGTTGTTCAAGGGTCAACTGCATAAATACTAACATACATCGAAAAAGCATTTGACAAACTTTAACACGTGTTCCTGATTAAAAAACAGTGACAAATTCCTAACAAGGTGAAACAGAAGAAAACTCCCTGAACTTGCTAATTATTGGCAAAATATCAAATGCATTCATCAAAATCAACTAAAGATAAGGAAGATAGGGACGAACACACCCCAACAACTGAGTACTGTACCGAAGGCCTTAGCCAATATAACACATGAAAAATATGTGAGATTAAAATGCTGGGAAAAGCAAAAATAAAAATAGCATTATTTATAGATAATGAACTTTCACCTGGAAAACACAAGAAAATTAACTGAGAAATAACAACAGCTAATAAAAGTAATTATCAAGTTGGTGTTATATAAAATAAGCACTTAAAACTTAGTAACTTTCCTACAGAACTACAATAATCAGACTTCAACAGAAACAGGAGAAAAAGATCCCATTCAAAGGAATAAATGCTACAAAATAGCAAGTATAAATCTGACCTGGAAAAAAAGATGGAAGACCAAGCAAGGCAAATGTGAAGAAAACTTTCTTGAAGGACATTAAAAAAAGGGATGACACCCCCCCCACACACACACAGAATGAAACCCATACAGATCACAGATGGAAAGATTCAATATCACAACAATGTCAATTCTTTCTAAATAAGATTGAGAGAAATTCCAATCACAGTCCCGTGACAGTATTTTTCTTCCTTGCTTTAAAAACTAATAATTCCAAATTCATTTGGTAAGAACTGATGTGTGGGAATTACCAAAGAAAATCTTCAAGGAGAAAAGAAAAAGAATAATGAAGGGAATTTCATACCCTCAAGATAGTAAAGGTTTTCAATTTATATACTCGAATTGAATTAGGGTAGCACATTCAGAGACAGTATCTGTAATACACGTAACAACGAAAGACCACTACAAAGTGGCTCTTAAATAAGTAACCAGTTGTTCATTAAATAACGCTACAGAGAAGAGGAGGAAGGATGTGAAAATGCAGCGTGCAGAAGGGGAGACGCAGTCTAACGTGAAAAGATAAAACATCACACAAGCATCTGGGGAAAAGCAAATTAAGATGCAAAGATGTCAAAAAATTAATTAAAATAAAATGCTAAGATGTCTTTTTTTTTTTTTTTAACCTTGGCAAATTTGAAAAGCAGCAACATTAAATGCTGGCAAAAACATGAGGAAACAAGTATTGTCACATAATTGATGGGAATGTAAATTATTTCAATCTTCTTGGAATATAATCTGGCAAAAATAATTAAAATGTAAAATGAACACATGATACCTAGAACTGCAATTCCATGTTCAGAATCTATCCTATAAGTACACATACTAATGCTCTGAAAGACTTGATACAAAGATACTCATTGCTTTATTATAAATAACAAAAATGGAAAAAAGTCTCTATACATTAATGAAGCAATTTAAAATTTTGGATGAGACAATGCTTAGATCACTACACTGCAATATATTAAAAAGTATTAATAATAAAGTAAGTTGATATGTACTGAGACATAAATATTACCCAGAAGTCTATAATTCTAAGGAAATAGTATGATCCTATTTATGCAAACAACAAAACAACACCAAATCTATAAATATATGTCTATGCAATTATCAGGGAGATATTCTATTTGTTTGCTAATAGCTACCTTCATATGCCATGTCATCACATATAGGAGGCATCTTTAAATATATATTTTTCACAATTTTTCAAATTCAATATATCACATTTCTCTCCGCAGCAACCAGCTACAGATCATGATTATCTAATTACATAAGTACTTTAGCCAAAGCTTATATATAAGGACAGTGTGCAACTTTCTAAATCTGACATTTAAGGTCATCTTCAGCATGCTAAAAGGAGTTTAATTGAGCTTACCGATTTCATTAATCACTGCTCTTATTTTGGAGACAAAAGGACCAACTTCACTGGGATTCATTTTGACTCTCTCCTTAAGGTCAGCACCTGCAAAGCATTTTATTTACAAATATAATCTAGTTATAAACAAGATTTTAAGGTAATGAATTGAAAATTTATGTAAGATTCATATGTAACTTGAATATCAACTGAATTTATCCATTAAAGGAATATTACTTAAGTTTTCCTTCTCAAAGACCAGCATGAGGAAGAATAAAAAATCTGCTTGTACGGCTACCATGTGCCTAAAGGAGTGGTTCTCAAACTGTGGTGTCTCAGGACCCCTTTACACTCTTAGAGGAAGAGACTTACTTTAGATTATATCTACCAGTATTACTCTATTAAAAACTAAAACTATTAAATTTTTAAATATTTGTTAATTTAATAATACAAACGAATCCATTCCTATTAACATAAAGGACTACAGACTGATGTCACGTCCTTGGCTCCTCCAGAGATGATGGCACTCTGACCAGCACCACTTTGGCCAAGCAGTGCAAATGTCAAGCCAGTGGGAAGGGCAAATCACTAACAATCAGTCTGACTCCATGGATGCCCGCCGTAGGGGGCTGCAGAGTTAACATCTGAACAAACTGACAATTTCACAAATATGAGTTTATCACAGAATCATAGATTTGGAGCAGACAAAAGGAATTCTTAAGGGATCACTCACTCTGTGGCTCAACAAAGGCATTCTTTTTAATAAAATAAAACTGTATGAGAAAAGGCTCCCATTTATGAACAAATACAAAGTAAAATTACAGCATAGAAGGTACACACTCAGCTGCTTACTCTGTTATGAGTCCATCATAAAGTAACTGGGATTAGATGTAATATCAAGTGCCAGCCAAGGCTGGGACACCCCAAGCCCACACACTCCTGTGGGAGTTGAGAACTGCAACTGACAGAGCACATACCCTACAGTCCATCAGTTCTTAGCTATACATTCCCTAGAAAATCTCAAACAGATGCCCAAGGAATATACAGTAGCATTCAATGTAACATATATAAAGTTGCAAAAAAAATCAGAAATAACCTAAATATCCATCAGAAAAATTTTAATAAAATTAAGATATATTTATACAACAGAATATTACATGTTCAGCATGAAAATAAAGGAATTAAAGTATAAATATGGAAAAATCTAAATGTTGAAGAACATATAACTATGTATATTTATTATACCTTAAAATATAACATCAATATGAATTTACATATTTAATAACAATATATTATTATATTTACAGAAACATACATAGGATAATAACCATTTATACAACGTTTTTTTAAAAGAATGCTATTTAGGGGGTCAGCAGTCAGTGGAGCATATGACTTTTGATCTCAGGGTTGTGAGTTCAAGCCCCACACTGGGCATATAGCTTACTAAGTAAATAAATAAATAAATAGTAAAAGAAAGCCATTTAGGGATTTAAAATATGCATGGAAATGATAAATACCAAATTCAACTGGTGGTGACCTCTGTGGAAAGGGAGATGTGATTGGCAATGGTCACAGAGAACGTCAATCTTATTTGTTAGGTGATGGGTACTCAATATATTAGTCTTTAAACATTTTTGAATACCTGATATATGTCTTCATAATTAGTTTTTTCCATGAAAAATATTTTTAGAGCCAAAAAATTCTAAGTCATTTGGATATATTTGGTAAGAGAAAAAACTGTTCAACCCTGAGAATATAATTTAAATTGAGAATATAAAATGTTGCTTAGTATACATACTGGTTCATAAAAGTAGCTAAATGCAGTGCCATATTGGGGAGGGAAAAGATGAAAGGGGAGTCAAAGCAACAAAGAGGAGAAAGGCGATGGGACACACAGGAACTCTGCATGAGGTGGTCCTGAAGGAGCCCCAGGTAACTGCATCATGGATCCATCACATCCTCCAACCTCAGTGTGGGCTACACCATGAGCGTGCCCCTCTAATGCATTAACCAATGCTCCAAAGGGGGCTTTCACCAACATCCATTCCACGCTTTGAAATCCACACCCCGGCTAGAGAGACTAGGTGTCGGAAGCCATGCCGGGAACTCAGGGAATCGGGGTTTGCTCTGGACACGTGCAGCCCATTCACACACACCAGTCCCAGCAGAGGTGGAAGACGTGGTGGCCCTAACCCACACAACTAGGTGGGACTTCATGGGAACATGAGATTCATGGTTTATTTTAGAAATAATTACCTTTCTCCATGGAATGTTAAACATTTGTGACCTTGAGACTACACTTAAAAAATTTTAATACCCTTTTTGTTTTTACTTTAGAAACATACCGCACAATCTTGAACATTCAGAACCTAAAAGTATAGTTTCGCCTCTGTCCTTCCAGCTTACAAATTTCTTATTTGATAATATCACAGTTTTATTTGAGGTCTGGCATGTTTTTTTTTTACTTTTTAAATCCCCCACGTCCATGCCCACTCACTTCAGCGGAGCGAGCCTTTGTGCTACCAGGCAATCCTACGGTATCTCCCTGCTCCGTTCACCCTTACACTCATCTACAGACCATTTCCTAACTCCTCTCTCTCTGTAAGCCTCACACCTCCTACCCAAACCTGACACCAACTAAGAAAACAGATGCATTCAGAAGAAAAATTTCACCAACACCCACCACCAAATCTACCTACCCACCAGGTTTAAACTCTTACACTCTGCCCTCCCTCCTGTTACTTCAGGTGAACTAACTCATGACCAAAACCAACTCATGCACTAAATTCCACCCCTTCTTCTCTCTTCAGGGCCACCACTCTAGCAATTACCCCTTTCCTGGCTGGCATCGTCAACAGTATCCCTCTTTCAAGAACCATTCCCATCAGCTATAGTAACACTGTAATACTGCTCACCTTTAAAAAAAAGGCAATTATGTGGACTTTCACTGCCAGCTCTAACGGAAGAGCTTATTATCAGACCAATTCTTTCATGAAACCCTAGATAAAAAACATAAGACAGCTAGTTGAGGACAATGCAGAACAGCTAAGACAGTCAGAATGTATGACAACGTCAAGACAAAAGTTCCTAAACAATCTCACAGAAATGGGAAAAAAATTGGAGCTCAGGGCTTGCCAAAGAGGAACACCACAGGCTTTTGTTTGGGACTCCTGAAGGTTAAATATAAAACAGAGTAAACACAAAGAAAACCATACCAAGACCACCAGCTCAAAGAGTAAGACTGACAGCCGACTTCTCAACAGAAAGTGGATGACAGCTCTAAACTAGGAAAAGAAAGTAATTACCCATCTAGAATTTTAAACTAAGCAAACCTATCCTTCGAAAATGATGGTGAAATGAAGACTTTACACACACACACACACACACACACACACACACACACACGAGGTTTGTCACCAACAGGCCCACACCAAAAGAGACACCACAGGGAATTCTTCAGGCAGCAGATTATGAGAGTAGAGTTTACTGCTTATGAGAGATGCCTTAGAAGATAAGGGCACAGAATAGCTACAGTAAAAGGGTAAAAACCACACAAACACTACCCAAAAGGAAACTTGTGAAGTCATCCCATATCTGACAAAGGAGATCTCAGGCAAACAATAATCGCTCAAGCTAGACGGTCTTTTTATAATAATAAATATGATAGTCCACTAAAAGTCATAGGAATTCTAGGGGTACCTGGGTGGCTCAGTCGTTAAGCATCTGCCTTCGGCTCAGGTCATGATCCCAGGGTCCTGGGATCGAGCCCCGCATCGGGCTCCCTGCTCAGCGGGAAGCCTGCTTCTCCCTCTCCCACTCCCCCTGCTTGTGTTCCCTCTCTCGCTGTGCCTCTCTCTGTCAAATAAATAAATAAAATCTTAAAAAAAAAAAGTCATAGGAATTCTAAACTGGCATATATAAAATAAGACAGCCCCAAAATATATAAAACTGATGAACCAAAAAGAAAAACTGACAAATCTACAACCGCAGTGGATTTTAAAAAAACTCCCACAGTAACCAACAAAGCAAGCAAGCAAATATCCTTATTAAGTATTCCTACCAAGAAATAGGAGATAGAAAAAAATTAACCCCCAAAGTAGAATTGTAAAAACTAGAACAAAATTTTTTTTAAAAAATAGAAAACAAATGTTCAGGAAAAAAAAAAATCAAAGAAGTTGCTTATTTGAAAAAATACTAAAACAAATGATAGACTTTAGCAAGACTGAAAAATCAAAGAAGGCACAAATCCTAATAGTAAGAATGAAAAGGAGGATAATACTACAGATTTTACACAGATTAAAACAAGAGATTATTAACAACCGTGGCCCTATACATTTGAAAAGGACATGAAATGGATACATTTCAAGAAAAACACAACTTATTAAAACTGACAAAGAGAAAACCTGAAAACACAAATACACATGAAAGAAAGTGAATACATTATTTAAAACTTTTCTACAAAGGAAACTACATGCCCATGTGACTCCAATAGTAAATTCTTCCAAACATATAATGAAAAAAATTGGAGGGGGGAAGGCGCCTGGCTGGTTCAGTGGGTAGAGGACTCTTAATCTCAGGGTTGCCATTTTGAGCCCCACATTGGGTACAGAGATTACTTAAAAAAAAAAAAAAAACTTAAAAAAAAATTAACATCAATCTTACACTTACATGGAGAATTGCAAAACAAAAACTTGATTAAGAACATTTTAAGAAAAAAACACGACAGGCTAATCTTTCTCATAAACATAGTCTCAAAAAATCCTAAACAAAATATTAGTAAATCATACATAGTGGTAACATAAATAAAATACAATCTATCAAGACCAAGTTACATTCAGTCTAAGACTGAAGACTGGTTTAATATTAAGTGTTTAAATTTATAAAATTAATAGCATAAAAGTGAAAATCATATAAATTTTCAGTAGGCATGGAAAGAGTAGTTAAAATTCAACTCATTCTTTATCATCTTGAGGTAGAATTTACATAAAGTAAAATTCAGTCATTTTAAGTATACAAATAAGTAACTTTTAGTAAATTTACAGAGCTGTACAACCATCACCACCATGCAATTTTCAAACATTTCCATTATCATAAAAGATCCCTCACACTCACCTGCAGTCATTCCCTGTTCCCACCTTCATCCCCAGGTAACCACTTTTTTCCTAAAACTGTGCCTTCGGTGGATATTTCATATGAATAAACTCATACAACAGACAGTCCTCTGTGTCCTTCTTCCACATAGCAGACACAGTGTTTTTCAGGTTTACCCATGTTACAAGAATGAATCAGTCAGTACTTTTTCCTTTTGATTACCAAACAGTATTCCACTGCAGGAACAGAGACACATTCTGTTTATCCATTCATCCACTGATGGACATCTGGGTTGTTTCCACTTTTTGACTATTATGAAAAATACTACTATGAACATTCACATACAAGATTTTGTGTAGACAAATGTTTTCATTTGTCTTGAGTAGACACACAGGAGTGCAACAGCTGGGTCATATTGTAAATTTCTATTTAACAACAACAAAAAAACCCTTCTGTCACTGTTTTTCCATAGTGGCTGCACCAGTTTACATTCCTATCAGCAACACCTAAGGGTCCCTGTCACCTCGGTGTGGCCACCAACACTAGTCTGCCATTTTTTTATAGCATTTTATGGGAGTGAAATGGTATCTATTATGGTTTTAAGTGTGCATTTCCCTAATGACTAATGAGGTTAAGCGTCATTTCATGTGCTTATTAGCCATTCATACAGGTCTTTGGTGAAATGTCATTTCAAATCTTTTGCTCATTTTTTTTACTGGACAATTTGTCATCTTCTTATTGAGTTTTAAAAGTAATATCTTGGATACAAGTCTTTTCTCAGAAATAAGATTTACAAATATTTTCTCCCCATCCGTGGCTTTTTTCACTTTCTTGATTTTTTTTTTTTTTTTGAGTTTTAACTTCAGCGAAGTTCAACTTATCAATCTTTTAATCACATGGGCTTTTGGTGTCATACCTAATCAACAGTCATTTTTAATTAAAAGTTCATAGCAAACTGGGTAGAAAAGGGAATCTTTTTGAATCTGATAAAGAGTAATTATAAAATATCTATAACTAACATCACCTTTACAGGTCAATTACTAAAGACAGTAACAAATATACTAGTCAGTATAGTAAGAAAAAAAATTAAATTACACAGATCAGAAGGGAAAAAATAAAACTGTCATTATTAGCAAATGACTTAATTGTACAAGAAGAACAGTCAAAGGAATTTAGAAATCGTGAAAAGTGAATTTAGTAAGGCTGATGAATATAAGTTCAATAAACAAACATCAACTGTCTTCATGTATACTAGCAAAAGAAATGTGTGCAATTTAAAAACGATACCATTTCCAGTAACATGCAAAAATCAAGGAGCCAAGAAATAACTCTAACAAAAGATAAGTAAGGTCTTGACACAAAAACCACAAAATCTTCTGAGATAAATTAAAGAACTAAACAAATGGAAGAATACATCATGCTCATGTGTTAGAAGACCTCATACTGAAAGATGTAAATTCTCTCCAAATTAAGAGAGTCAATGTGGTTCCAATCAAAATCCCAATGCTTTGGGAAAATGACAAGCTGAGAATGCAAAGGGCATTTTCAATGCCTCTTGCAGAAGAAAGAATTGGAAAATTTATACTAAAATAGGAAGAGGTTATTATAAAGCTATTATAATTAAGAAAAGGTAATACAGCCTCAAAGAGAGAGAAAAAGACCAATGGAACAAAATAGCAAGTCCAAAAAAGACCCATTTGATTTATGACTATGATGGCACTGTGGGAGTGAGTCCAGATGGACATTCTGATAAATGAGGCTGGAACCACTGAATGAATGTTCATGTGATAAAAAACAATTCTTGACCCTTCATACCAGACACACACACACACACACACAAATCAATCCATGATAAATTATAACCTAAAATGTGAAAAGTAAGACAATCAAACTTCTAAATGAAAATCAAAAATATCTTCAAGACTCTGGTATACACAAAATTTTAAAAGATTTTTCCAAAGACTTAGGAAAACACTGGACTTCATTAAAATTAAAAATTTTTGTTCATTAAAAAATATCATTAAGAGAATGAATATGCACGTGAGAGAGTGGGATAAAAATGCCTGAGAAAAATGCCTGAAATAAAAGTTCTGCTTGTACAAAGCACTAAACAGCAGAAGGAAAAAGGTAAGTGACCTGAGTACAAAAAGCAGGCAAAAGATTCAGATACTTCTAGAAAGAGGACATCCAATTAGCTAATGAAGACATTAAAAGGAACACAACATGATTACTCATCAGGCAAATACAAATTAAAAACACAGCTTTATAAGCAATACACAGCTACAGTGTTGGTGAAGGTACAGAGCAACGGGAACTCTGATTTAATGCTGTTGGGAGTAAAAATTGGTTAAAATCACTTTGGGGGGCTCAGTCGTTAAGCATCTGCCTTTGGCTCAGGTCATGGTCCCAGGGTCCTGGGATCGAGCCCCTCATAGGCTCCCTGCTCAGCAGGAAGCCTGCTTCTCCCTCTCCCACTCCCCCTGCTTGTGTTCCTTCTCTCGCTGTCTCTCTGTCAAATAAACAAACAAATTCTTAAAAAAAAAAAAAAAAATCACCTTGGAAAGTAATTCCACCCCAAGTGCAAACACCCATATCTGAAATACATGATATGTAGAATAAAAGCATATTCACAGAAGCATTATTCAGAACATCTAAAACCTGGCGACACCCCGAACAACCACTGACAATAGAATGGTAAATTGTGAAATATTCCCACAAGGAATATGACTATACTACTCCTAGGTGAACAGTATAAACCAAAGCCCACAGACACAGTTGAGTAGAAGTCAACCTTGAAAGAGTACATGCTGGATAATTCCAGTTACATAAGGTTTGAAAACAAGCAAAATTAGATTTGGTGATCAAAATCAGAATAACCCCCAGTAGCTTTGGGTGAGGGATGATTAATGACAGGAAGAGGCATCAGGGATGGACTGTGATATGCTGGTAATGGTAATGTTCATTTCTTAAATTGGGTGCTGACTGCACAGATTAGTTCATTTCATAGAAATGTATTATACACTTAAGATTTGTACAATTTTCTATACGTATAACTCAATTAAAAACTTTGTTTAAAAAAAATTCCTGACTCCATATGCTCTACCCCCTCTAGCTACTACCGATTTCTCTCCTCTTTGTTAAACCCGAACTCCTCAAAAGGGCTGTTCTTTTCACTGTGTCTTTTAAGCAAGGGAGATGAAAAGACAATAAAAAAATTGGTAAGTAACCAACAAAGGAAGTGGTAAATGTTTGGGGTGAAAAAGGAACAGAAAAGTGCTAGAGGGGTGGGGGGGGTGGCAAGGGTGTGGACCACGTTACAGTATTAAATAGTGCGATCATACTGGTGTTACTGAGAAAGTAGAATGAAATTCAGTAAGATCTGCTTTTCACGTTACTGAAAATTTAGTATTTGGTTCTAGGTTACATATTTTTCAATACTTATATTGCTTTTGCAGTTCCTGCCCTACTGCAAACTCTTTCCATCTAAATATATAGTTCGATATTTAATACACCAAATAGACGATGCATGGAGTTATTATATAACAATTTTGAGAAAATATCTATTTCACTTAAATATTGCCCACTAAAATGGCCCTCTCCTAAAATTCCTGGACTTAGTGTTTTATATAAATTCCTTCTTTTAAATATGCCTCAAGATTACTAAGTGTTAAATTTCTTCTCATTCATATTTGCAGTGGACTAGTCCAGTAGGACTTTAGAATAAAGTTAGGAGAAACAGTAATATTCTTTGTTATACAATGCAGGATGTCTAGCTTCCTTGGCCCCCAACTGAAGGACCATAAGGCCCTTCAATCACTGTGCCAACCAAAGAACTCCCCCAGAATTCCAATATGCTCCCCAATGAGTGTTACCATCCCTCTTGAGATCTATTGCTTTAAGCCAATGGTCTTCAAACTTTTTTGTTCCCAATACTGCTAAAAAGAATTCTGAAAAATAGGCTGTCCTGAAAATTTTTATATGACATTTAAAAAATTTTCGTCACTTAAGTTTAAACAATTGCAAAGATTGCAGTGCACTCGTAAACAGTGGCATCTTACAAAACAACTTAGATCACTGTCCGCGTATCCAGTGCAACCGTAGTGATCTGATTCACAAAATCACCCATGTCTAAAACATACGAACAAATCCTTGCTTAACAATAAGAAATATTACATCATTTCTGTCCTGTATGAACTGGTATTTCTACTTCACATTCCTATAACTATTTTTTCTGATGTACTCAGTATTTATGCATAGAAAACTTTTACTGATTCCTGTCATACTTCTTTGCAATGAAATATGTATATGGATTTAATTAATTTTTATTAAATTTCCTGTAACTATGATAAAGCACTAACTTTAAAAGTTTTCCTCTGGACTGACTTCATTACAAGTATTAATTGGCATACAACCGAATGAAGCAAAAATGGAATGTACATCTGATAACTATTAGATATTAAAAGTAAACTTGTATTGGAAATGTATCTCAATGAGATCCCTGGGACCATCTCCCCTCCGTCCACTCATTAGCTCATATATCTATGTATGCAAATCACTTATTGCTAGAATAAGGCGGGGCTCATTATCAATTTTAGTCACGTGGAAAAACTTTCTCACATGAACAAAGGAGTTCTACTTCGGCAACGTCACCCAATTTTTCCAGCTCCTTTGGAGCAAACTCTTGAAAAATCATATAGTAATCAAGAAGCATTTAACAATTCCATATGAACTTTACTAAGCAAAGAACTGGAAACTGCCAGAATAAGAATAGGATCCCATTTGAAATTCTTAACACTCGTATTAAAAAAAAACAAAACAAAAAAAAAACAAAGACCTTTTTGGCAATTCAGCAGCTTTTGGAAGCAAGGAAGATCAAGACTGACTCGTGAAATGCAAGGACAGCCATGAAAGGGAAGATGGCGGGAGTAACTGTCACCCACAGACCAGTTGGAAAAGTCTCACGAAAGAGCACCTTTGTACGTAAGCTGTGTACCAACTAGATGCTTTGAAAACTAGCTATTCCCCCTGAATGCCTAGAAATCTCCCCACCTCAGTCTAGCAGATCATTGTGTTAAGTCATTTTCCTTGGAGTACAGTGGCCGGATCATATGGATGGAGACAGCAGTCTCTAAAGGTTAATACCAAATCGTTCTCCAAAGTATTCTGACCTCCACATGTTGCCAGAAGCAGTGTACTGCACCTGTGCCTGGCACTGCCACACTTGCTAAGTTTTGCCCAACTACTGGATAAGAAATGGTAGCCTTAATTGCCTTTTGCTCCACAGAAGATGAAATGCCTCACAATTTGTAGAGCGTGACTGTTTAGTTATCAAAGTCAACATTTCTGAATTGTTCTGTGTCCATACACGTGCTGTCAATCCAAACACCTTGGTCTTTCTCGTTCCCACCCCAAAAGGGCTTTTATTCCTCCCATTCAACCCAAACATCAGCTCAAGATAACAAGGATTTCCAGGCAGCTCTATCTGCAGCACCAGAAGGAGACGATGCTCCCACTGTCCTGGAGAGGTGTCCCCCTAGACCCGGAGACTAGGCTTCTTTTCCTTTCCTGCACTGCTCTAGTGTGGTGTGGGTATCCAGGTTAGCCTAGCCTCACAAAAGGAGCTGGGTAAGGGTCTCTTGTTATTTTCTCAAAGAACGTATATGAGATTGGAATGATCTGTTCCATACATTTCTGTGCAGAATGCCTTTCTGCAATCATCTGGCCAGGTATATTCACTGTTCTGGGATTAGTCAATTTTCTATTTCTTAAGTCAGTGTTGGTTAAGTTTTATTTTGCAATAATTTATCTATTTCACCTAAAAATTACAAATTCATTGGCATCAATTATTGGCAAACATTATCTTACCAGTTTAATGTCTATGGAATTGATACTTATGGCCTCTTTTTTCAATCTGAATATCGTTTGTTTTTTCACCCTTGATTTAATCTTGCCAGAAGTTCAACCACTGGACTTTTCAGAGAACCAGCTTTGGGCTTTATTCTCCTCCCTACTTACTGTGTGTCTTCTGCGTCGTAAGGGTATGCTCCCCGTCATTCCCTTCCTTCTGGCCTATTTAGGTTTAGCCTGCAGCTATCTGTGCCATTTTTTAAGCTGGATTCTCAGTTTATTCATTTCAAGACTTTATTCTTTCCTCAAGTACAATCATAACTATATTACACAACATTTAAAGTATTTTGTTAGAATGTAATTCTGAACATGCTCTAATTTACATTAAGATTCCTTTGTTGAGCTATAAGTTATTTCGAAGTTATTTTAAATTTCCCAAAGTATGAAGACTGCTTCTAATTACCTTTTTGTAAATGACTTCTACCTTAACTGCTTGCAGTCACAGAACACAGCCTTTCAAATCTGTAGAGGTTTTACAACCAAGCAGATGGTTAACTTTCATGAATATTCCATGTGTTCTTGAAAGGCATGCATAATCGTCAACTGCTGAGGGCAATGACCCACTCAGGTACATTACCTTAACCCTCAGTAGACCAAGAGAAATAATCAACACACTTTCTCAGCTGAGGCTGATAAACCCTTTGTATTTTATTTAATATTTGGGTCATTTTATAAATAATTTACAGAAAAGTAAAAGAAAAATGAAAAAGCAAATATGACATTTTAGTCAAAATGTAAATATACGAAACCCATATTTTTCAGTTTTCCTAGTATGTGCATATATGTGGACATACACACACACTACAAAGACATACATATATATGGATATATACTCACATAAACCCACACAAACACACATGAAAAGGCATACATCATTTGAACAAAATTGTCCATCAACTGATACGTATGAACCTGGAACATATAGTTTTATAAAAACATACCAGATTTCAAATATATCTCTAATAGATGATCATTACTTGTAGTTCTTTTTGAACTTGCATTGTAGAAATGCAGTGCTTTTGAAAATTTTGACAGCTCACAATTTTGTTAAAACAGTCATATTCTTTGTACCCTGATTGTAAAATACTTTCATTTTCAGATCTATGAACCTTAGAACAACAAAGCCAATGATTTGTTTTCATTTCCCTTCCTATCACCTCTATGTACATACTAACCTTCAGCACTTTCCCCATATAAGCTGTATCAAGTAAATGATCATGCACAAACATTACGTGAAATACAAGAATACTGACACACATCCTTTTAGCAAAATGGAATGTCCGAGTGCTTGTCACAAAACACTGCATAAGAGAGTCCTTCCTACCAAGTGACTAAGTGAATGCAAATTCCACATTTCCTTTATAAAAATCACAGAAATAAAGTGCTCACTCACCAATTCTTGATTTCGAGAAAACTCATCCAGGATATTGTCACCTGACAACTCACAGTCTACGATTTCCCTTATATGATCAACTTCACCTTCATGATTAGAGCCTGGAATCCTGCCGTCTCTCTTGATGATTATTTTATTCATCTGATAACTATGAAGTATCTTCCTCTGTCAACTTTCTACTCCTGGTCATTTGAGGCAGAAAATTAAAAATTCTAGATTCTTAAGTGTGTTCAATAAAAGCTAAAAGAAAGACTACAAAGATGGTGCCTCCAGATTTCATTTAAATTTTTAAAAGATGATGCAATTCTTGAGGCAATGCAATAAAAAAGCAATGATCTGACCATTACATCATCTTTCTGGACAGTTCCATCATTCTTCATTTCTGTACTGTAGTCTTCCTTAGCATAGCTGGGAATAAGTGATAAGTAATAATAAATCCATTCCTAGATGATGAAATTACTAATATAAATAGTGATATGAAAAAGAACCCACGATGCATCTGAGATTCATAAAAAAGGTTTAATGAACCCACACAGTAATTGCAAGAGAACATGAGTCTTCATCTTCTTTTTTAAAAGTAAATTATACACCATAACTAAGTGGGATTTATCCCCGGTATGCAAGGCTGTTCAGCATTCAAACATCAATCAAAGTAATCCACCACATCAGCAGCTAAAAAAAGAAAAAATATCACATGACCATATTAATAGATGTAGAAAAAGCATATAACAAAATTCAATACCCATTCATGATATGCATTCTTGATAAACTAGGAATAGAGGAGTACTTTCTCAACTTGATAAAGAATATCTAAAAATGTCCACAGCTAATATAAATAATGGTGAGAAACTCAAAGTTTTCCCACTATGATCAAGCAAAAGGCAAGGATGTCCCTCTCACCACACCTTTCCAATCTCATATTAGAAGTCCTTACGAATGCAATAAGGCAAGAAAAGGAAGTAAAAAGTAATATAGACTGGGAAGGAAGACAAAACGGTCATTTTTTTTTTTTTTTTTGCAGATGACATGACTGCCTACTATGTAGAAAATCCAAGAGTCAAAAAAAATTCCCTAGAATCAGCAATTATACCAAGATTGCAAGATGCAAGTTAATATATAAAGGCCAATTGCTTTTCAATATACCAACAAGGAACAAATGGGATTTGAAAATAAAAACACAGTGTCACTTACATTCACACCCCCAAAAATGAAATACGTAGGTATAAATCTAACAAAATATGTGTACGATTCGTAAGAGGAACACTACAAAACTGATGAACAAAATCAAAGAACTACATAGGTGGAGAGATAGTCCATGTTCACGGATAGGAAGACTCAATATTGTCAAGATGTCAGTTCTTCCCAACTTAGTCTACAGATCCAAGGTACATCTCTAACATCAAAGTCATGATCCATGAAAGACATAATGGATAAGAGGGACTTCATTAAAATGAAGAACTTCTGTTCTGCAAAAGATAATGTCAAGAAAATGAAAAGGCAAGCCATAAATGGGAAAAAATATTTGCAAAAGACATATCTGATAAAGGACTGTTATCTAAAATATACAAAGAACTCTTAAAACTCAACAAGTAAACAAGCAACTCAATTAAAAACTGGGCCAAATGGGGCGCCTGGGTGGCTCAGTCGGTTAAGCATCCAACTTCTGATCTCAGCTCAGGTCTTGATCTCAGCTGAGGTCGTGAGTTCAAGCCCCACATTAGGCACCATGTTGGGCATGGAGCCTACTTAAAAAAAAAAAAAAAAAATACTGGGCCAAAGATCTTAACAGACACTTTATCAAAGATATACAGATTGGAGATAAACACATGATGCTCCACATATGTCGTCACAGAAATGCAAATTAAAACAAGGAAATACCACTATACTCTTAACATGCAATCCAGCAATCCTTGGTATTTACCCAAAGGAGTTGAAAACTTATGTCTGCTTAAAAATCTGTATACAGACATTTATGGCAGCTTTATTCATAATTGCCAACACTAGGAAGTTACCAAGATGTCTTTCAGTAAGTGAATGAATGAACTGTGGTACATCTATAAAGTGGAATATTATTCAGCAATAAAAATAAATGAGCTATCATGCCATGGAAAGACATGGTGGAATCTTAAATGCATATTATTAAATGAAAGAAGCCAATCTGAAAAGGCTACACAGTGTATGATTCTGGTATCATTCCAGGTAGAACTGCTGATTCTGGAAAAGGTAAAACTAGGGACACAGTGGAAAAGATCAGTGGTTGCCAGGGGTTTGTGAGGAACGGATGACAGGTGAGGCACAGAGGATTTTTAGGGCAGCAAAACTATTCTGCATGATACTGTAATGGTAGATACATGTCATTATACATTTGTCCAAATCCAGAGAACGCCTAACACCAAGAGTGAACTATAATGCAAATTAGGCTTTGCATGAGTAGGACATGTCAGTGTAGGTTCATGAGACGTGATCCATGTACCACTCTGGTGGAAGATGTTGCTAATGAGGGAGGCTACGTGTGTATGAAGGCAGAGGGTATATGGGAAATCTCTGAACTGCCCCGCTCAATTTTGCTGTGAACCTAAAACTGCTCTAAAAACACTAATATTTAAAATTTTTTTTAATTATACAGTAAATTTTCCTCAAGGTCATTTATAATAACTCTCCATTTAATAAAAAGGACTGCTCTGCCATAGAATTTTATCAGAATTCAAGGCTCTAATAAACAGAGCTTCATTTTTCCTCAAGGTGTCCTTTTACCATCCTAAACCCAAAACTTTCCTTCTATCCAGCATCCCAGGCTCTCTGGCTTACTGGAAGTCTTCTCTCCTAAGGTGGTGCCATTTTTCTCTCCCCTGCAGAATCAGGATCGGTTCCATCACAGCATGCCCACTGTGGTAAGATCTCCATCTTCAGAAAGGCTCATTAACCCCTCATATAATTCCAGCTATCATCACATTTCTATGAACTAATTTCTAGGATATACTATTAACTGAAAAAAATACAAAGAATATATACAAAATGCTACTTGCATAAGAAAGAATGGAAGTAGGTACACAAGCATATCCTTAATTTTGCAGAAAAGAAACATGATGGGGGCACCTGGGTGGCTCAGTCGTTAAGCGTCTGTCTTCACCTCAGGTCATGATCCCGGGGTCCTGGGATCAAGCCCCGCATCGGGCTCCCTGCCCGGCGGGAAGCCTGCTTCTCCCTCTCCCACTCCCCCTGCTTGTGTTCCCTCTCTTGCTGTGTCTCTCTCTGTCAAATAAATATATAAAATCTTAAAAAAAAAAAAAAGAAAGAAACATGATGGATAAACTAGGAACTAATGAGATTCATTAATGCCCTCAAGAGTGGGAATCAGATGGAAGGGACTGGAGGGAGGAAGTGGGTAGTGACACTTCTGTGTATAGTTTTGACTTTTGAAACCATACTGATTATTTCATATATTCAAAGTAAAAAAAAACAAAAGCGAGGAAACCTAACTTCATTTCGTATGAATAAAACATAATTACACTGAACAAGAAATGACATAAATAACTTTCAACACAGTGTTTTTACTCTATACCCTCAGTGTAAAGACATAAATACTCTAAGTAAATCTTGAAGCCTAGTTAGAAAGTGTGTTTATCACAGTGGTATCAATTCCGCAATTCTGAAACTATTTTCTGCATATTACAGAATTGAGCAAATGAATAAATATATTTCAGATAACACAAGTATAGAATGGTAGAGGAGGGACACCTGGGTGGCTCAGTCAGTTAAGTGTCTGCCTTCAGCTCAGGTCATGATCCCGGGGTCCTGGGATCAAGTCCCTCATTGGGCTCTGCTCAGCAGGGAATCCGTTTCTCCCTCTCTCCCTCGGCCGCTCCCCCTGCTTGTGCACTCTCTCTCTCTCTCTCTGACAAATAAATAAATAAATAGAATCTTAAAAAAACAAAAAATGAATGGAAGAGGAGACTGAATCCTATGGTGAGGAACTGGAAATGGAGCTGTCAACATGAACTCATGGCTTTCGATATATAAATACAGATACTGATAGGAGTGTGTGTGTGTGCACACATATATATATATATACACACACATATATATGTATATGCACACACACATATATATATAATGCAGTGTAATTCATTTATCTAAATAGCTCTTAGCTCTATCCATTACAAGTGCCTAGAGACAAAGACACCAAGGGACAATGAGCAGGGTTAGCACCCAGATCTTGGTACTTAAACACCATTCCCCACCAAAGGGAACTGAAAACTTCCAGCTATGACTATGATGGAGTAAGTGTACTGGACTAGCCTTTTTCCTTCAAATACTGGAAACTTCTTTCAGATGCTGATCAACGGGTAGTGACAGACTGAGTGGGAAGTGTGATGACTGCTCCAGCTTTCTTTCTAAGGGTGCTTTCCAGGATGGGGTGCAAGGCAGGGGGGCCTAAACAGAGCAAGCAGGGAGGCTAGGTGGCTGGAATTTGCAGAACAGGAAACCAGAGAAGAGTCACTCAGAGAAAGAGCTCCCATAATCTGCAGCGGGTTCCCTTAAGCTTTAAGCTGAAATGCCCACTCACAGGCAGTTATCAAAGAAAGAACATCAACAGGGAGCTACGGTGTGAACAATTCTGGTGTTCACCTTATGATCATCAGGAACTGAGAAAATGTACAGAACACCCTGGGCACTCAGTAAAGATATCAGAAGCTTTAAAAAT
Source organism: Zalophus californianus (assembly GCF_009762305.2). Taxonomy (NCBI): domain Eukaryota; kingdom Metazoa; phylum Chordata; class Mammalia; order Carnivora; family Otariidae; genus Zalophus; species Zalophus californianus. The sequence goes on along the minus strand of NC_045607.1, from coordinate 91,402,179 downwards.
AAGCCTCGAAAGGGACAGGGAGATCCTCCAGGGGCATGTTCCTGCTGGAGCAAAACAACACTAAGAAAAACACCAAGTAGGGGTGGTCTGTCACAAACATAACTGATGTAGGAGACAAAAGCAGAAGAGAAATTATTAAATTTCCTTACTACCTACAGCCCGTTGACAAGTCCTTGAAACAGGCAGAGTGACCTTCCTCTAGGGACTCAAGTGCATTGAGGTTGACACTTTGCTAAGGGCAACTGGCAATCTTAGCCCAACCCCACCCCACCAGGATCCTGTAAAGGCTACTTTAACATGTAAAAATTCCTGTGGAAACTTCCTTTATCTCTACCCCCCCCCAACCGCGCCAAGATACCTGTTGGCAATCATCCCCCAAGCATACGGCCCACCGATACACATCTGAAGGGTCTCATGACTCAGGTGTTACTAGATGGTAATAAATGACCTTTTCCCAACAATAGCTAGCCCCCTCAAGGTCCTGGAAACCTTGCTTCCAAATTCCTTAGAGACTTACCCTATCCTAACCCCCTCCCAACTTGAAAGTACGTAATGGGCCACTCCTCCTGACCCCATTGCAGTTCTTTCTGCCCATGGGTCCCATCCCTGTGCTCTAATAAAACCACGTTTTTACACCAAAGATGTCTCAAGAATTCTTTCTTGGCCATCGGCTTTGAGCCCTAACATCTTTCCTACCTCAATAACCAAGCACAGATATTTCATACAATTCGAGAGAAGAAAATCACCAAAAGTTTATAGTGAGAAAAGAGAAAACAACGGAAAGTGTGTGCTATTTTCAGAAATGTTTTAATGAATACATCATATTGGTATTTAATTTATTAATCATGTGGCCTTTACTTTTATTTTAGAGAATGTGAAAATACTACCTCCATCTCTCAAACTTTATTTTGACCTGAAAGTCCTAAGTTATTCAAATGGAAATTCTAATGAGGGGGTTTCCAGGAACATAAACCTCAAGATCCTAATTGACAGGGGCCCCAAAGCCACTACACACTTGTACAACTGTGAGTTGTAGAGCTTTCTGCAGGATCGTTCATCAATCTCACAAGAAAAAAGGGCACTTTCCCTATATGCTTAGAGGCACAGTCTCCATGGACCAGCATCTAGCATCTTTCTGTGGAGCTCAGCAGAACTCAGTCTGGCTTCTCCAGCTGCAGGTCGAGGGGCTAGGTCCCAGGAACACATGTGGACCAGCAAAGGGGAAAAAGAAATCAAGTCTGGACCAGGGTGAGCCTATTACAGCCTGCAGGCCAGTCTGCACCCAGCTAAAATTGGTCATTCTTGTTTTATAAAGCCTTATAAAAATAAGTGAGATAGAAAGATAGGTAGATAGATAGATAGATAGATAGATAGATCGATAGACAGATGACAGATAGATGACAAAGACTGTAAGAGGCCGAGAAAGCCTAAAATATCTGGCTCTTTACTGAAAACGTTTGCTGAACCTTAATCTAGACTAACTCTGGTTCCCAAGGGAACCCCTCAGAAAGCAAGCTGTGCTGCTAAATCTCAACTGCCAGGAGCCGACTGATAAACCTTCGATTTGTTCCTAAATTTTTAAGCTCTGCCTTTCTAGCCCCTGGAGCTACACGGAACCCCACCCAGGGTCACAGGCTGAATTACACCCCCTGGCCTCCTGCAATAACGTAACAGGGGCTTTCCACATGCAGGAGCTCCTGTGGCCTCCAGTGCCCTCTTCCCCGCTGAAGGCAACATGACCTCACTGGGAGGCCTGGCGAGGGGCCTTGAGAGATAGGAGCCCAGGCCAGCCACCTCCGGCTGAGCTGCCCACCTCTGGAGAGGCCCATTCTCTCATCTCCCCAAAAGATAGAGCTCTGCTCCTCTGAGACATGCCTGCAGTTTAGAAGGGTCCATTTAATAAGGGAGGATGAGGAGACAGAACTCGAACAAGTCACTCTTCTTCACCCACAAGCCACCTACACGTGCAATGTATCAAAGTATAAGCTGACTTCACAAAACCACAATACGCTGCCAATGTTACTTCCTCAACAACCAAAACCCTTCAATTCTTCCTCCCGTGAACTGTTTGTTCAGTACCTTTGACGGTCCAGGCACTGTTCTGATAATGGGCCCCTGCCCTAATTCCAGGGAATCAGTGGATCTGCAGGAGAAGCAGAAGCAGACTGATCACAAAATCACAAGTAAAAAAATAAATTCCGGAACTGAAAAGTGCCAAGAAGAAGCTAAAATAGGAAACTGTCGGGGAGGGTGGCTAAAATGGCAAGGGAACAGTTCTCTAAGGAGATGACATTTGTGCAGAGGTCTTCCCAAGCTAAGGGAGCAGTGAGTGTGAGAGGAGCATGAGCTCTGTCTGTCAGAGGCCAGCGAGGGGAGGAAGGTGGGGGACAGGGCAGGAGGGGAGAGGTGTCCAGAGCGGCAAGACCTTACACACTTGGTATCAGTCTCCTATAACTCAGTGCCAGCTTAGTGGGACCAGCCTCCAGTCCTCGGTCAGAAGTATGAACTGGAGGCCCTGAGACGGTCAGATGCCACAGGCCCTGGCTCGTGGCCACTTCCCTACACCACCAGGTCCTTCCCATCTGCCTCCCGCCTCCGAGATTCCAGTCCTCCTGCCTTCCTTTTGTAGACACCCTTGTCTTTACGCTGGGCCCACCAAATAGTCCAGGGTAATCTCCCCAGCTCGAGATCTTTAACTTATTAATAAGTATGACGTCCCTTGTGCCATAGAAAGTCACAGTGACCGGTTCTGGGGATTAGGATATGAACAAGTTTGGTGGGGCCAGTATTCACCCAGCACACACTCTATTTGTGAGGATTAGCCCAACTAGGGGGGTGAGGTGATCCTTCATGCCGATCAATGGGCTGCTTTGCAGGGGAACATGTTACAGTGGGGCAAGGGTGACAGAGGGGTAAATCTGCAGATTATACGAACATGTACTTCCTATTTCTTAAAAAGAAAATAATATCTATAGAGCATAAAATATTACTTAGGAAATATTTTTTTTAAGATGTATTTATTTCAGAGAGAAACAGAGAGCAGGGGGAGGGGGAGAGGGAGAGAGAGAGCTCTCCAGCAGACTCCCCACTGAGTGCAGCGCCCAACACAGGGCTCAATCCCAGGACCCTGAGAACACTACCCGAGCCAAAATCAAGAGTGGGAGGTTCAACCGACCAAGCCACCCAGGCGCCCCTTACTTAAGGAATTTTTTTCAATGGAAATAGGGTTAGAAATGAATTAGCAACAGCCAGTAATTACTACTTCCTCAGAAAGGCCAGGAGTACTCTGAGTTCTTTTTAATGGTATCTCTGGCATGTGCAAATGAAAAAATTAAAATTAATTATAATATTAAAAGCTTCTATTAGGAACGAAAAAAGGTTTAAAACCAATGATCTAAGCTTCCACCTTAAGAATCTAGAAAATAACGAATAAATACTAAAGCAAACAGAGGAAAGAAAAAATGAAGCAATGAAACCAAAAGCTAGTTCTTTGAAAAGATCAAGAAAAGTAATAAATGTTTTACCAGAATTTAAGAAAAAGACACAAATTATCAATACTAAAAATGAAAGCTATCTCTAGAAATTCAGTCGATATTAAAAAGATAAGGGAATATTATGAACTTTATGCCAATATATTTGAAAACTTAGATAAAACAGTTTCCTTAAAAGACCCAAATTACCCAAACTTAAGAAACAGATAACTTGAATAGCCCTGTATCTACTAAAGAGATTAAATTCACAGTTAAAAAATCTTCCCCCAGAGAAAACTGGACCCAGATGGCTTTGTTGGTGAATTTTACCCAACAACTACAGAAGAAATAACACCAATTCTTTATAACTTCTTCAGCAAAACAGAAGAAACAAAATTGGAACACTTTCCAATTCATTTCATGAGACCAAGACCAGACACAGACGTTACAAGATAACTACACCTCAATTTCCCTCATGAACAGAGCTGCAAAATCCCTCCACCAAATGTTAACATATCAAATCTAGCAATATGTAAAAAGAGTAACACATCATGACCAAGAAGGAATACAGGAATTACATTACAGGAATACAAGGTTACTTAACAGCTGAAAATCAACTGATAATTACCATTTTTAAGAGACTGGGGGAAAAAAAGATATGATCATCTTAACAGACACAAAAGAAAGAAATTTGACAAAATGTAACATCCTATTCGTGATAAAAAAAAATCCTCAGCAAACTAGGAATAGAACCTTTTTCAACCTAATAAAAGCACATTTCTGAGAAAACCACAGCAAACAGTATACTTATTGGTGAAAGACTGAATGCCTTCCCTCTTCGGCTGAGAGAAGGCTGGGATGGACATTCTCATCAGCTTTGTTCAACACTATAATGAAGATCCCAACTGATATAATAAGAAACAATAAAAGTCCAACATACTAAAAAGGAAGAAGTAAAACTGGCTACAGATGACTACCTACAAAGAAAAATCCCAAGGAATCTACAAAAAAAAAAAAAAAAGATTCCCAGAACTAAAAAGTGAGTTTAATAAGGTTGTAGGATATATGTATATATGTAGGAGATATATATACACACACATATATATTCAGACAATATGTGAAAATCAATTGTATTTCCACATGCTAGCAACAGAAAATCAAAAGTCTAAATTAGAAAATGCCACTTATAGTAGCATCAAAAAATTATGAAATACTTAGGAATAAATTTAACTAAATATGTCCAAGATGTGTACACAGTAATTGAGACTGAACAGCATAGACAGCCTGGGTATAACTCACATATATACGGTCAACTGATTTTTTAGAAAGTCCTAAGATAATTCAATGGAGGAAAAGTTAATCTTTTCAATAGATGGAGCTAGAAAACTTAGATACGCATATGCAAAAAATTTTTTTAAAAACCTATGGTATAATACAAAATATATTTGTCCTTTTCACAGGATCCTGGCACAGAGCTTTAAAAATCCTTGAACTATCCTGAGTGATAGAAGTGCTTTCTATTTTTATTCATAACGAGCCCCCCTCAACCATCCCTAAGTTTATGCTAATGAGGTGACTGTTGGAGGGCCTCTGAAGAGTTTCAGAACAGAGGCTCCTCACCAGAAAGACCAAGCCACGGATAGAGGGCTGGAATTTTCAGCCCCACCGCTCAACCTCTGGGAGCAGGATGGGGCCAGAGATTGAGTTCAATCACCAAAGGCCAATGTTTTAATCAATCATGGCTCTGTAACAGAACCTTCATAAAAACCCATAAACAATGAGGTTCAAGGGAGCTTTCAGGTTGTTGAACACATGTGTTCACCCTCCACCCTACTCTTGCCCTATGCACTCTACCGTTTGGCTGTTCCTGGATTCTATCCTTTATAATAAACCACTAATAGTAAGTAAAGCACTTTCCTGAGTCTGTGAGTCAATGTGGCAAATCCTCCTCCTGATACCAATTGGGGGCAGGGGGAGGGACACAGGGTTCCACACCAATTCTCCAATGCCACGCCAAAAGGGCATCCAACAATTAATTCCAATCCTGATGCTAACTCCCAAAGTTAGACCAGACCCTACAGATTAAAGGCTCAGGCCCATGAGCCTGCTTTCACTTCAGATGCCAGTCACTAGTCCCAGGAGGCACCCAAATTTCTAACTGACCAGCTATAAATTCAAGGGTTTCCACAAACTCATCAGCTTCAATAATTCATTAGAATGACTCACAGAACCTGGGAAAACACTGTATTTACATTTACCAGTTTATTACAAGGATAAGACTCAGGCAGGAACAGCCAAGCTGAAGAGATACATAGAGCAAGGTAAGACAGAGGGGGAGCATGGAGCTTCCATGCCTTCTCTGGGCACAGCACCTTCCCAAAATATCGATGTGTTCACCAACCTAGAAAATCCCCATTGTTTATGGGTTTTTATAGAGTTTTCATTACATAGGCACCAAATCCTTTGGTGACTGAACTCAATCTCCAGCTCTTCTCCCCTCCTCAGAGACTGGGGGAGTGGGACTGAAAGTTCTAACCCTTTAATCCCATGACTGATTCTTCTGGCGGCCAGTCCCCACCCTAAAGCTATCTAAGTAAGGACCCCTGGAACCCCAGCCTTGAGTCAACTCTTTAGTATACAAAAAGGCACTCTTATCACTCAGGAAATTCCCTGGGTTTTAGGAGTTCTGTGCCAGGAATCTGGGGCAAAGACCAAATACATATTTTATTATACCACAATACCTAAATCCACATCTTGCAACATATACAAAAATTAAGTCAGAATGCATCAAAGGTCTAAACGTAAAACATAACAACTAAAAAATTTCTAGAAGACAACATAGTTTGAGAAAGTCTATGCTCTGGACTAAGATAACAGTTCTTAATTCACAAAGTAAGTACAAACCCCACAAAAGAATACAAATGGATAAATAAAACTTCAAATAAAAACTTCTGTTCGTCAAAACAAACTGTTAAGAAAAAGACTAGTCATAGAATAGGATAGAATACTTATAAAACACTTATCAGATGAAAGACCTTGTACCAGGAATATGTAAAGAAGTCTACAACTCAGTAAGAAGACATCTAATAAAAATATGGTGAAAAGACCTGAATAAACACTTCACCACAAAAAAAAAAAAAAAAAAAAGTGACTAAAAAGCACCAGGAAAGATGCTCAAAACCACTAGGCATTAGACAAATGCAAAGCCACTCAGCAGGTAGAACGAATACTCAGCAATCAAACACTACTGAACCACGTAACACGGTGAAGCCCAAAGTATTATGCTAAGTGAAGGAAGCCAAATACAACAGACCACCTATAGTAGGATTCCATTTAGAAGACACCTTTTTTTTTTAAGTTTTATTTAAGTAATATCTACACCAACATGGGGCTCGAACTCACGACTGCGAGCTCAAGAGTCATATGCTCTTCCAACTGAGCCAGCCAGGCGTCCCAGAAGACATTTTAGAAGAGGAGAAGCTATAGTGAGAACAAGGAAATAGCTGTTTAAGGGGAGGAGTAGGGGAAGGGACTGACTACAAATGAGCACAAGCAAGCCTTTGAAGTGATGAACACGCGCTAGAGATCACTGCTGTGATCATGATCTAAATGTCAACACTCAGCAATTACATACTTAGAACTGGTACATTTTTTAAGGTGTTATTTTACTAAGTAATCTCTACATCTAACATGGGGTTCGAATTCACAACCCTGAGATCGAGAATCGCAAGCTCCTCACTCTGAGCCAGTTGGGTGCCCCCAGAATTGGTACATTTTATTGCAAGTAATTCATACTTCAATAAAATAGATTATCTTAATTAAAAAAAATGATATACAATAAAAGAACCCTATGCTAAATTGTTACAAATTGGTGGGTATCTACCCTTTCACTTTACTTATCAAACTTCCTCAGGGATTAACATTCAAATACATATATACAACGTAACCTGAGATTCTGAAATAAGACTGAAGAGAAAACGTCATCAGTCAGTAGCCCCAGGTATCTGTGTCATGACATCTGTCTCCATTTGAACACTACACACAACATTCAATAAAACATGCTGAAAATGTTAGTGAGAAGTTTATAGTGAAATCATAATTTACAAGAATTCAAAAGCAGAAGCAAAACTACATTTACTTTCAAAAAAAAAAACCCCACACTATTATGTATAATTCGGTGAAATACTCAATTTAGAGTTCTACCTACAAGAATCAATTACCAAGAATTGTTTATAATCTATTTTAGTAATTTCAAAGGAAAAAAATCCTTATTCTCAGTAATTTCTCATAAACTTTCATTTCCAAAAATTTGATGGTGAAAACAATACATTATGTCCTTTGCTACTTAGTATTGGAACACTAGAAGAACAAAAGAAAACAAATAGGGTTACACATTTACATGGACTTCAGTAACCCAGACAAAAGAACTTTTTCGTAATTTCATTACAGACACTATATTAAAATTGTGAAGTAGAATTATTTCAGCTTTCCTTTGTGCTTGGATGTGAGTGTGTCTATATGTGCGTAAGCAACAAGATAGAAGTTTTAAATGAATAAATAACATCTAGACTATGCAGGGAAGACAGCACACATTTTGGCCAGTGCGTCACAATGAGCTTTGACTCTGAAAACGGCATGTCTTAGTATTCCAAGAGAAACACAGGCAGGCCATGAACCCAGAAGCAGTGACTAACCTACAAGAAAGAGTACACTTTAGTGATTCCCAACCTGGAGTCATGCCTAGGGTATGGCATGGTATCTGAAAACATCTATGTACAGGAAACACTACGTACACCCATGATAATTATGGTTTTTTTTTTTTTTTTTCTGTAGCTAGATACCATTGTTAATTAACAGAAAATTCACTTAAATACAATGCTATACCCAGAGTGGCATTTTGACATTACATATCTTCTCAATCAACTATGATGTGTAAGTACATGAAATTTTTAGAATTTAAAAAGGAAACCTCGTACTCCAAAAGATTAGAAATCATGGTACAGTTAAGAAACAAAACAAAACATTCTGCTCTAGGAGTCATGAGAAGTAGTTCCAGCTAAGTGACCCCCTTTAACCAGGCCCTTAATAACCTCACAGGGATTCTGTAAAATGAAAGCATATGAATGGTTCTATAACGTCTTTTTAAAGTTTTTCCTCTCACATGCTGTAACAGTAATTCAGAAACTCGGTCAATGCCACAATTTTAGGTACCTGGTGATTTTTTTCCAAAATTATTTACTATGTAGATAATTGGTTACTATAATTTATTACTGTTAAGATAATTATCTCACAGAAAGTGTGGAGACCGGGACAGGAGAGTAATACTCGGAAACCCTGGTCTTACTGGGGAGCACACAGCCCTCGTCTAGGCCCTAACACTACACACAGCCCTCTCTCTCAGCGCCTGCTTCCCTCACGACCGCACTAGCACACGCTGCCCTCTCCATCTCATCACTCAGTCCCTTCACGTCCGAGTAACTCCGTGTATCAGTGTGCCTATCTGTATGCATCTGTATAATGAAATACTGGAAGGATAAAAAAGAACCTAATAAAAATGTCTACTTTTATTAGAAGAATGAGCAGAAGGGTAGAAGCAGGAACTTCTCTCTTTGTATACATGTTATACATTTTGTATACATTTTGATCTAGCACTGATTTTCTAAAAAATAAAATTTGATTTTAAAAATTTAAATGTTAAGTGAAATGTGGTTATCGATTTTAATAATATACTTAAAAGGGGAAGTCAGAAATCACCCAGTCCAACCTTCAACACACTAGGGATCACTTTAATAGTGCTCCATCATCTGCTTTCTGGAGTATTAGAAAAAAGGACGTAGAAAGAATGAACCAATGTCAGGAGCCAGGGACACTACCAGTGAACAGGAAGGCGGTCTGAGACAACCGAGAGAAGCTGCAGAACACATCCCAACAGTCCCTGAATCACAGCAGTTTATTTTTTTTTTTTAAAGATTTTATTTATTTGAGAGAGCGAGAGTGAGAAAGAGAGAGCACATGAGAGGGGGGAGGGCCCGAGGGAGAAGCAGGCTCCCCGCCGAGCAGGGAGCCCGATGGGGGACTCGACCCCAGGACTCCGGGATCATGACCTGAGCCCAAGGCAGTCGCTCAACCAACTGAGCCACCCAGGCGCCCTGAATCACAGCAGTTTAAAGGCTGATTAATTTCAGCAACTGCCAATGCTGAGTCCCGATTTGGGCTGTGTTCCCAGAATACAAAAGATGACTTTTAAAGAAGAAAAAAAGAAGTTCCCATCCTCAAGAAATCTGAGGCAAGACCACTTTATAAGCTTTAAGTTTCAGGAAACAAACCCGGTGCCGCTGGAATACAGATGGATGGAGAAGAGGAACCTTTGTGGGGCAGAAAGGGACGAGGGAAAAGGAGTAACTTGAGGGGGCCGGGGGAACTAAGAAACCAACCAGTACGTGAGGACAGTTTTTGAATATTACTACTTCAGAACATTACTACTTCAATAGAAATTAAAGCTCTAATTATGTGAAAAAGTCTGTATTCTTCAAAAATAACAAATGCGGCCTGACTAAATTCAGATCTCTATACTGGTATAAATGAGTGTTCATTTTAACTCTGCAAAGAGATTTTCTTAACTCGACTTATAATTAATGTGTACATACTAATAATGACAGACCCATCAAACTACCTCTTTCAAATATATATAAGAAAAAAAAAAAAAACCTCTCAGAGAAATTTGAAAGAATGGTTCCATTATATACACTGAGTTACTAACATAAATGATTCGCCCCAATTTTTCTATAATTCAAACATTGATTTTTTTTTAAACAAAACACAGTAACAAATCTCATGAGTTAAAACATATAGCAGAAGATTATCAAAGCACATACAACAAAGGAAATAAATTTGATGAACCCTCGAAAAAACAGTATTCGAGGCCAACATGTTCATCTGGTAAAAAACATTTGGTATATTACTTAATATGTCCCCAAAAAGGCAACCTATAATAAAAGAGTTGTAAACTGTTCTAAAGCATTAAAGCCTTTTTCAGGGTACTGATAAGGTGGAGATGCAAAACAAATGGGCAGCAAAGGAGCAGGTAAAATAAAACCTCTACCAGTAACTACAGTGTCACAGTCAACCAACAGAAGACAGCCATGCCGGTAGTCTCGGTAACACTGAATTCTGAAGCACGTTATCACTGCCATTCCTCAAAGATCCAGGTCCCTGGGCCTTCCTTAAAGGCCCCCAAACTGCTCTACGTCTTTCTTCCCAACAAGTCCCTGAGCAGCCCTCCGAGGCCATCGGTCACGTGCTGGACTCAGTCACTTGGAGACGTAGTCACCTGGTCCTAAAGTCACAAATAACAAGAACCCTAATTCTCTCCATGTAAGTCCTCCATACTGCTTAAGAAAAAATGAAAATGTACGTAAAGCCCGTATAAAAGTTGTGAACGGTCATCGCTGACTGACACTCCACCAGCACTCCAGGCCTCCGACAGCCTTACCAGGCTGGCAGCCTTCCCTGCCTGTGACTCAGGTAGAAGCAGAAGCTCTACTGCAAAAGGCCTTTCCCCAGCATCTGAGGATGATAATCCCACTCTCTCCGATTACCCAACTGAAGTTAAAATTAATCTTTTCAGGCATGCTACAGTACACTGAAAGCCAAAATATAACTCATTTACACGGAGTGTTTCCTAAATACCACAAAATTCTGCAGTATTTTATGGTGGAAGCCACAGAGGCTGAACCCTGACTGACTGAGGACTCTTGAGAACGAAACTGAAGCCTATCGCCCACAACAAAGACACTCTACACACTTTCTGTCATTCTCGGCATTGTTCGGGGTTTGATCTAAAGGTTTAACAGATACTTGTTTAATGAATAAAATACTATATGTTGTTCCCTCAAATGTCTAATTGCCTGAAGGGGATTATCTCATTTATATTTTTACTGAAAAAAAATTGTTCATGCTTCAGCCAACTTCTACTTTCATTTCTAAATGACAATGATACTGCTATGTTATCAGCATATCCCTTCCTCATCTACCTTTTTTCCTTATTTTACTATTTTACTAGTTGAAACAGATTTATTCAATCTCATGGTATCGAAACAATTACAAATGGAAAATGCAAGATAACTTAATCTTTAGCTTTTGGTAAAACAGTATAATCAGGGGGAAAAATCCTAATTTTCACTGCTGTAGATGCCAATTTAAAAACACAATCCATGGACATATACTTAAGTAGGTGCTACTACAGTCTCCAAAGCAAATGTCTACACTTAACACTTTTTACTGGGGTAGCTACTGCTAGTCAATTGAAAGTATTTTTTGATCAACAAATAAATACAGAGCACACTGTTATAGGTAGGAGTCTCAACTTTTCCTTCCCAGCTAATCTTTCATAAATATCATACATGCATTACAAATATTTTAGTGGCTCAAATTATTTTTCCAACTTCCAAAACAATCAACAGAAAGTTCCTTAATACAAAGCATTTTTTCTCTTGTAAAACAGTAAAAAACAGACAAAGAAAATGTTGGTAATAGAATTCAAATCACAGAACACTTTATAGTGGAAAATAGGCTATCACTGAGGAAAACTTAGACTACAGTTCAATGTCATAATAAAATTTATTTACATACCAGCACAGAATATCCCTGGGACTTCACTCCTGACTATTATGGTCCGTACTTTCTTATCAGATTTTAAAGCATCCACAGCTTTTGAGAGCTAAACAGATACAGGGAGGGCAAGCAGGAAAAAAAAAAAAAAAAAAAAAAAAAAACGAGGAAAAATCACTTTCAGACTGATGTCAACATTATATCTTATATTAGAAACAAACAGCTGAATCTTTATACTCACCATTTTTATCAGATTTTTACTGAATGAATTTTTGGCATAAGCTCTGTTTATTCCAAGCACCACAATTCCTAGTAGAAAAAAAAAAAAAAAGAAAACAGCACAAGCGTCTGAGTTAGTGAGTATTCAGGGTACAACTCCCGCACATTCAGCTAGTTAACTTGGGACTTAGGAAATCTGCCCCTTCCTTGAGGTTCACGCCAAGAGCTTTGACCTTATTTTCATGTTTACCCTCCTGTTCAAGATAAGCATATTTTTAAACAATGTGGTGTATGTAATATGTAAGATCAGTCTAGTACTTAATATGCACCTCTTTTCTTCTGCTTACTAGAACTTAGTCAACATCCTGTCCCTTTCGCTTTATCTCTTCTTAAGCACCACAAAGGTAAACTGGCACATTTTACTAAATGTAGTCATTAGTGAAAAAAATGTGGTTTCATCATCTTCAAGTACATACAGAAGTAATAGCTACCAAATCCTTGTCACAGGCAAGCCTTGTGGGACCAGCTTCTTTGCTAATGTACCAGGAGTTAACATCACATTTACTCTTCTTGTCATACTACACAGTTCTCGGTATTTCCATCCCAAATTTCTCTGCTGACTCTGTTCCCCATACTTAACTGGAAGGCACTTCCATTTAGACAGTGTCCAACAAGTAATTCAACCTCGATCTGTAACAGCAAAGTTCATTCCTTCTCCCATGAACAGGCCAGCTTTCCCTTCCCAACTTCTCTAATTCTATCAGGAACCCACCATCCCATTCCAAGTGCTTCAGTCTGATGATCAATTTTCCAAAAACAATTATGCACAGAATCCACCCCTCCTTAAAATCCTTTGTCTCCAAAACATTTGCATTCAAAGACCTTAGCGTGATATTCAAAGCCCAATATGACCTGTACTTGACCTTGCTTGTCCCCTGAGTAAGCACAACTTTTCCCAGTGTAGGGAAATGCCTTCCACCTCCTTAGGGGTGGGAGTGGGTACGATCCTTATTGTATATGAGTTAAACTGAAGACAACAAAATGTACACATGCCGTCTCGATGCAAGAAACCGCAAACCTATTTTTCAAAGAAAGTACAAAGATAAACTTCAGCTCACAGAATAAATTTTCAAGAATTCTAAATGATCTCAGCATGGAGAAAATCATGAAGAACTGGAATCTAGGGGCACCTGGGTGGCTCAGTCGGTTAAGCATCTGCCTTCGGCTGTGGTCTTGATCCCAGGGTCCTGGGATGGAGCCCCGCATGGAGGTCCCTGCTCAGTGGAGATCCTGCTTCTCCCTCTGCCTCTGTTGCTCCCCTAGCTTGTGCTCTCTCTCTTACTCTTGCGCTATCTCAAATAAATAAATAAATAAAATCTTTAAAAAAAATAAGTAGGGCGCCTGGGTGGCTCAGTTGGTTAAGCGACTGCCTTCGGCTCAGGTCATGATCCTGGAGTCCCGGGATCGAGTCCCGCATCGGGCTCCCTGCTCAGCAGGGAGTCTGCTTCTCCCTCTGACCCTCTTCCCTCTCATGCTCTCTATCTCTCATTCTCTCTCTCTCAAATAAATAAATAAAATCTTTAAAAAATAAAAAAAATAAAAAAATAAGTAAATAAGTATTAAAAAGAAAAAAAAAAAACTGGTATCTAGGGCAGGATCTACATTAAACCCGGAAGGGCAGTGCTGTCACTAATTAAGTGCTGTAGTATGTGCTGGACTCGGTTCCCAGGGCTTTGTGTTCATTAAGCCGCGTGACCCTCACAGCAACCCAAGAGGAAGGCACTGTTTTTATCCTATTGAACAGGAACCCCCAGAATGTGCATTCTTAATTTTAACAGATACTCCTAAAAAATATACTGTCTCTATTAACCGCCCCGCCAAAACACTAATAACCTATTTGTTCACAAGAGCAGACATCAGTGGGATGAAAAATGTCTTACAAGACATTTGGAAAATGTAAAGAAACATCTTGAAACTGTCACAAGGTGGAATCCAGGGTTTGCAGGCCTGAAGCTTACAAAATCTAGGGAGCCCTTGTAAGTAAAAGAATACAAAATTACACACAGAATTCGGGACAGATATAAATATTAAAACCTTCAGAATTTTAAAAACTTGACAACTACTACATTTTCCTTTCCAATTATGTATGTGACCTACACTTCCTTCCCTACATCTCTGAATTTTTATATTTATCAATAATTCTGAAAAAATATACAAAACTAATCAAATGGAACTGTAAGGAACACCAAGTAGTCAAAACAATCTTGAAAAAGAAAGTTGGAAGTCTTAGTTTAAGGACTTAATCAAGACACTTCCTGATTTCAAAACTTACTATAAAGCTACAATAAAAACAAACAGTGTGGTACTGGCATAAAGATAGACATACAGATCAACGGAACTGAGAGTCCAGAAATAATCACCTACACTTATGGTCAACTGGTTTTCAAAAAAGATACTGAGACCATTCAGTGCTAAAAGAATAGTCTTTTCAACAAATAGTGATGGGACAACTAGAGATTAACCATCAGAGAATGAAACTGGACCCTCTCCTCACACCATGTATAAAAATTATCTCAAAATGGATCTTAGACACACTATGAGACCTAAAACTATAACTCTCTCAGAAGGAAATAGGTACAAATCTTCACGACCTTGGATTAGGCAACAGTGTCTTAAATATGACAACAAAAGCACAAACAACAAAAGAAAAAACAAACCATAATTCATCAAAACTATCAAGTAAAAAAAAAACCTCACAGAATAGAAAATATTTGCAAATCATACATCTGCCACAGGATTCATATCCAGATTATAAAAGAATTTTTACTACCCACAACAAAAAAACAAACGACCAGAATGAAAAATGGGCAAAAGGTTTAAACAGGTATTTCTCCAAAGGAGACACACAAATTGCCAATAAGCACATGAAAGGATGCTCAACATCATTTGTTATTGGGGCAACGCCAATCAACACGACCACGAGGCACCGCCTCACAGCCAGGAGGACACTATAATGAACAGCAAATGGAAGCAAGCGCCGGCGAGCAGGGCAACAGGAGCTCTTGGGCACTGCTGGAGATGCTAAAATGGGGCGGCTGCTGTGGAAACCAGTTTGGTGGTTCTTCCAAAAACTACACATAGAATCACCCCACTGATTCTACCCCTATGTATCTACCCAAGAGAAATGAACACATATGTTCAGACAAATAATTGTACACAGTGTTAAGCAGCATTATTCATACTATCCAAAAAGGAGAAACAAAACATGGTATATCCATATAGTGGAATAAAAAATAAGAACAGTGAGTAAAATTATCATTCACAGCAAGAACTCAAGAGATGTTTAAAGTGTTGACCTTTGATGGCAGGGCCTGAAAATGAAAGGGTGGCACCCTTCCACGGTGCTTTTTTTTGTTTAATCTTACCATGTGCATATATAATATTTTTACTTTAGAAATTCTGTAAACTTGAATAATTTAATTATTCTTACTAAAAAATAACATGTAATACACAAAGTACTAAAAACCAGTAACAGAGTATCTCCAATAAACCACATACAGACCCAGGTTCTTCAAAATACACCATTAAAAACCTGAAAACATAAGCCACAAAATTGTGGGAAATTGTTTTGCAAATCATGTATCTGATAAGGGACTTGTATCCAGAATATATTAAAAATCTCTTACAATTCAACAGTAAAAAGACAAACCCAGTTAAAAAATGGGCAAAGGCTTTGAGAAGACATTTCTCTAAAGAAGATACACACATGGCCAATAAACACATGAAAAGATATGCTACATCATTAACCATTAGGAAACTCTAAAACAAAGCCACAAGGAGATACCACTTCATAGGCACCAGGATGGCTAGAATCAAAAACACAAACAATAACAAGTATCGGTCGGGATGTACAGAAACTGGAGCTCTCATACCTCGCTTGGAGGGAATGTAAAATGCTGCAGCCACTCTGGAAAAGTTTGGTAGCTCCTCAAAATGTTAATCATAGAATTACCATGTGACCCGACAATTCCACTAAATGGAAGTGAAAAGAAATGTCCACAAAAATTCCCATGAATGCTCTAAGCAACATTGTTCACAATATCCAAAAAGTGGAAACAACCCAAATGTGTATGAATGATGAAGAGACAAAACGTGTCCTGATCTATCCAAACATGGGACTGTTACCCAACAATAAAAAGGAATGGATTACTGACACATGCTACAGCAAGGATGGACCTTGCAAACATAATGCTGAGTGAAAAAAGCCACGGAAGACCATGTCTGTGATTTCTTCATATGCAATGTCCAACACAGACAAAGCTACTGAGACAGATACACGGGCCCAATTTTGTGGGGAGGGGAGTGTGAAAATGCAGAGTCATGACTAAAGAAAACAGGGTTTCTTTCTGGATTGATAAAAATGTTCCAAAGTTGGATTGTGGTAATGGTGGCACAACTCTCTATATATACTAAAATCAATTGTACATTTTGAATTTTATGGTATGTGAATTACAGATCAATAAAGATTTAGAAATATATACATCTTGGGGCACCTGGGTGGCTCAGTCGGTTAAGCATCTGACTTCAGCTCAGGTCCTGGTCCCAGGGTCTTCAGCTGGGAGTCTGCTTGTCCCTCTCCCCCCCCCCCCGCTAGTGCTCTCTCTAGTACACACTCTCTCCCTCTCTCTCCCTCTCTCATATAAATAAATAAAAGCTTAAATATATATATACACACACACTTTAATACATATTTTTATAAATATAATTCCCATGCCATAAAATGTATGAAAATATGTTAAGAACATGAGAAAAGTAAATAAAAATAAACACATGAGAAAAATATATGAAAGAAATCAATCTACTAAAAACGAAAAGCAAGCAGATGTCAGAAGACCAGCTGGCAGACCCCAGTGACAGTCCCCTTGGGAGACGGTGCTGGCTTGGACAAGAGCAGTGTTGGTAAAGAACACAGAGGAAAGTGGAAAGATTTCAGAGACATTCAGGAAGTCTTGATAATCTGGATATAAACTGTAAGCAAGGAGCAGGTATCAACAACCACTTGCATGATCCACTTGCTCTATTTCTGCCAGCAGTTTCTCCAACATGGTTCACAAAGGTCATCTTTGAAGTGGGTCACAATTATGAGCAGAAGCTTGCCAGACGGGGAGAAGTTTGGTAAGGGGAAGAGAGAAGTCATTCCATTCTGGGAGGTGCATACAAAAGCACAAACAAAAGAGTAGCAAAGGCAAAGCTCAGACACAGCGGAGGGGAGACTGGAGACTGTGCCTGCAGGGAACTGGGAGCCACTAAAAGTTTCTAACTGAACAGGGCAGTCATTCCTGGCCTTGAAAAAAGGTAACCCCAGGACAAGTGTGAACAATAAACTGGGAAGGAGAATGACTGGTGAGCAGCCAACCTATGAAGGAGAGACCCTGGTGAACCACGGCAAGGATTGCTGCTCTAAAAACCCATGCAGATCAGACAACAAAGCAAGAAATAACTGCTACAGAAACCTGGTCCTGTAACTGCGCCTCCTCAACAAATTCCAAATATGGAACCCAGGCAACAGATGAGTGCTAATGTATTCTGCACTTACTCACCTCCAGCAGCCTAAAGAGGCCCACAGGGTATACAGCAGTTTGGGGCTCCTCTGACCCCGCCTCTCATTCTCTTATTCCTAGCGGGCTGCTGAGACCCTCAAATTCTGGACTGGCCTCAATGGAAGCAAAAGCATCAGGGAGACTCCTTTACCTGCGGATTCCTTAACCTCATGTTTTTCTTTGCACTGCTTATTGCTGGTTCCCTAGTAAACCAAAGCATTTGTAAGTTAGCCAAGCCTGGCTGTCATTCAAAGGAAGCTGAATCAACTTTCTTAAGAAACCATGACTTCCTAATAGTGGATTTTTACATTTCAAGGTAACTGTACACATCTGAATTTATTGAAGTGTTCTGTATGCTTTAATTTCTTCTCTTTGATCCATTTGGATGCTAACTTAAGGACTATCCAGATGTTTTGTGAAATTTTACTTGCAATTTGCATTCATTTAAGTCATAAAGACAAAAAATACAGAATATGGTGCATATTACTCACTGCACCTGCAATCTCTGTATCTAACGTACCGCAGGGACACCTAATATAACTGAAATCCCAGTAAGACTAAGCTTACCCAAAAGGGCTCTAATCACTCCAGTCCCAAATCTACTTTCCAGCTGAATTTCTCAATACTCTGCCCGTCATGTCACAGTACAGCACACATGCCCTACAGTAATTCCCAAAAACACAACACCTTCAGATTCCACACCTTCGACCATGCTCTGCTCTGTCTGGGGTAATAAACATTTAAATAACAAATGAAATAACTCCTCATACTCCACTAGGAGCATCCACTATGAGCTAGATACTTAGTGGGCAATTTGTATTGACATTCTCATCTAATCTTCACAGAAGCCCTACAATGTTGGTATTATTTTTCTTATTATACACACACTGAAGTTGAGGCACAGAGGCAATTCGCCTAAGAACCCCCACTATTCCCAAATTCGATTGCCTGGTAAGGAATGCCTGGGAACCGATTTCATCTGGCCAAACCCTAACTCGACCCTCAGAATACCCCTCTCAAGTCCTCCAATCTCCCCAAATATACCTGATGGTAGGTCTCCTGGGGGTATTACAGCCCTTCCCTCTCACCAAGCCTTCAAAGTTAGCAGAGCCTTTTTGCCAGCAGTATCTTCCTCACTGTTAGAAGATGCTTAAAGACAGCAATCGTGACTTAACTTCTTTCGCCCTTCTGCTTAACGGATGACAGGTGCTCAGTAACTACGCGTCCAAATTAAATGACCGGTCCTCTGGGAAACTGCTATTCTACCTTTCCCGACCCAGGTGGGCAAGTGAAAGGAACTGGGCTCCAACACTTACACCTCCGGTAGGCAGTTCCCGCCTCCACAGGCCGCCCCCTTTCCCCCGAGGTATTGTATTGCCAATGCATCTGTCTCCTCCACCGCAGGTAGCTCAAGGGCAAGATCCGTATCACCCACAAGGGTCCCCACAGCTTAGCGCGGTACCCGGAAGACAAAAACAAGCTCAAAAAATGGTTTCAGTGAACTGAAATTCAGTCCCCCAAACTAACTTTAACTTTCTAAAATAAACAAGAGGAGAAATTGTTGCGGCTGCACAGCTTTAAGTGTGAGATTCTTCAGAATGAAATGCATTCTCACTGCAGCTTCTGAAACTCCACCCACCCACCCCCCCAAACCCCGATATTTGAGTTGACAGAAAGCAATTCAGAACAAGCACAAAACCTGGAAGCAAATATCACACACCCGGTTTATTGACCTTGGCTCGTCTAGAGATGAGGGCGTGAGCTGCGTTTCTGTCTTCGGCGCTGAGTGGGACCACTTTTACAGGTAAACTGCTCCAGAGTACACCTTTAGGCACCGAAAGGACTACAAGGGTGCAAGGCTGGGGTGGGGGAGGGGAGGGGTCTCGACCCGGGCCGCTCAGCGGACACTGACGTCAGCCCAGACACTTGACCTTGCGA
Organism: Zalophus californianus; assembly: GCF_009762305.2. Lineage (NCBI taxonomy): Eukaryota > Metazoa > Chordata > Mammalia > Carnivora > Otariidae > Zalophus > Zalophus californianus. The sequence continues at coordinate 91,382,342 of NC_045607.1, read as the reverse complement.
CCCCTTCCCAGGACCCGCGGCTGCCAGCGCCGCGCCCCTCACCTCGGTTCTCCTCCTCCAGGTACCGCACCCGCAGCTCGTCCTCCGTCTTCACTTCAGAGCTGTAGCCCCTCCGCGGGGCCGAGCCCCCGACCGCGGGAGCCCAGCCCCGGGCCCATATCGCCGGGGCGACCCGCGGGCCCATTAAGTAACCCGGCAGCCTCCACCCGGGGCCAAGCCGCACACAACAAGAGGCCACCAGGCGAGCGCGGCCGGCCTGCAAGGTGCCCAAGGTCCCAGGCACCGCCGCCGCCGCCATCTTGTCTGTTTACGGCGTGGGCCTGCGGCGGCTGCCCCACCCCCGCCGCGCGCACGCTACCGCGCGCACGCCGCCGGGCACGCCCACGCCCCGCCCCTGGAGCCTCCCTCTGGCACCGAGCCCCGCCCCAGACCCCGCCCCTCGCCGCCTCGCCCCGCCCAGGTGTTCCTGCGGCCCTTGCTGTGGCCCTTGCCCCGGCCTCCCCTGCCTGGCGTGCGGGTTAGAGGCTTGTCCAGCAGAGGCAGGAGGAAGTAGCTTTCCCAGGCTGTGGAATGGTTTAGGGGAATATGTTCTATAAGAACCCGGCGCTCTCCCTGGGATACGTACTGGGGTCCTTTGTTAGCTGCAAGGGTGAGCTGACATGTTTGGCCTCAGGTTTGACTGGCTGGGTAGCAGCTCTGCGCGGGACTCCCGTTTATCCATGCATCTAAGAGCCACAAGTTTCAGTTACACGTGTCTGTGAACATGCGCAGTGCTTGCTGTGCGGAGTTCAGGAAGGGGGTGAGAACAGCCATTGCAGCCGCGGACCTCAGCCCACCACCTCAAGCAGGTGCAGTGGCCTTCCCCGAGTCCAGAGTCCTGGTAAGGCACCCTCTTCTTGACAGCATGGGCTCAGCCAAACCATATGCTGAGGTGGCATTGAGAGCATATGGCTCTTCACTCAGCCACAAACGCAGAATATCAACTTAGTGGATAGGTGTTCATCAATAGTTTGAAATGTCCTATCTAGTTTTTATCAAATCTCAGCCGACAAAAAGTGTGCTTAGGAATCCTGTTTGAAAAGTATGCTGCTTTGGGCATACTCCCACTGCCACGCAAATTTCTGCTATACATCCACCACATTTTTGGATCCTAAGCAAAACTTTCTTCAATATTATACCCTCAGCTCTGTCCAAAGTGGAAAGAAAAAGCCAGCTGGGTCCTGAGAGTGCGTCTGTTGTGGGAATGTTGTTGAGGGCACTTTTATTTGGTCTTCTGTAAAGAGCCACTTGTGAAATTTCTCTTGAAGTTTAGGACAAGGAAAAGCTTTGCTTCCCCTTTTCTGACACTCATGTTCACTTTGATGCTAGGAAACTCAAGAATTTTGGTCATAGCTCAACTGTTGCAATTATTGCAACTAATTATTGTTCACTTTTATTAGTTGCTAATTGTTTTGCTATCTTTCTGTTGGCTCATCAACAGATTATAAATTTAAATACAGGAGTTCCAGACTGAACTCCTGACACAGTGTTATTTAAAATAATATAACTTTATACAAACTTTCGGTTGTAAAATCGATAAACCGTAAGAAGTACAGCATAAGGAAGATAGTCAATACCTGGGTGGCTCAGTCGTTAAGCGTCTGCCTTCGGCTCAGGTCATGGTCCCAGGGTCCTGGGATCGAGCCCCACATCGGGCTCCCTGCTCTGAGGGAAGCCTGCTTCTCCCTCTCCCACTCCCCCTGCTTGTGTTCCCTCTCTCACTGTGTCTCTCTCTATCAAATAAATAAAATCTTTAAAAAAAAATAATGTAGAAACATTGTATAGCTGCAGATAGTAACTACACTTCTTGTGGTGAGCTTTCATGGTTCATGTAATTACCAAATAACTATGCTTTATACCTGAAACTAGTATAACATTTCCTAAAAGATAAAAATTTTTTGAATTGAGTGCTGTGACCCTTCATAAAATATTATTAAAGAAAGAAGCAAGTAGATAAGAAATACTGTTTGGTTGCTTTGAAGAGCTTTGTAACCCATCTTGTGCCACAATAATTGAATCCAGTTATAGTGATAATCTACAAGATTTTATTGTAGAGCCAGGAATGTTATACAACTCAATGGCCACAACCACATAGCATAGGGAATATAGTTAATGGTACTGTAATAGGGTTGTATGGTGACAGACAGTAGCTACCCTTGTGGTGGGCAGGGCATAAGGTATAGAGAAGGTGAATCATCATGTTGCACAGCTGAAACTAATGTAACAGTGTGTCAACTATAGAAAATTTTTAAATGAAATGGACATGATGTAAGTTTGAAAATATATTCAACTGTTTATGAAAATTTCTAAATTACCGATAGTACACATTCTATACTAAGTTTTTAATAGGGTCAGAAGAGAGATGTTCAGAAATTTGTTCAGGAACCATCAAAAAATAAACAAAGAATGTCAGAAAAATACAAATTATTTGTAAAGTGCCAAAGTTTCATATTTTAACAAAATGAAAAAGGTAAGCAAAAAATAATACAACCTCAGAAAATACTTGTGATTGATTAGAAAAACTGCAGAAAAACAATCATAGATTGTTTGGTTATATTAGAAATCCGATTAAGAAGGACAGCCCATGGTTTTGATGGGACGGAGCCTGATGGGAAAATGCAAGATAGAGACACTAGCTCCTTCCTTAATAATTTTGCTTACTGAGAGACAGTCATGAGGGTATCCCAGGCTGTGAAGTTGATTCTTAAAAGTTAATGCAGATAGCAAATATTGCCATGACCATTACATGTCAGGTCAGACAGATGTGGCTTTGGATCCCAGCTTGATAATTGCTTCACTTTGAGACAGCCATGAGTTATATAAATACTCCATGCTTCCATTTCTCCATTTGCAAGGGAGCTAGTATGATATCTGTTTCACCACACGAATTCTTTGGCCTCAGTTTCTTCGTCTAGAAAATGGGAGGGATTGTGCCCATTGTGTAGGTTGATGAAATAAGCATATAAGGCACTTGGCACCAGGAAATGAGAACCAAATAGATAATATTAGCTACCACTTATCAGCTTCCTTCTTAAATCATTTCAGACATTTAGATACGGTATTTTATTTAATGTCCAGACAACTTTGAAGTTGGTGTTATCATCCTCATTTTGCAGATGAGAGCACTGAGATTGTTACTTATCAAACCCTGCAGCTAGTACATCATGAAGCTGGAATTTGAACTTTGGTATAGCTGACTCCAGTCCCCATATTTGTAATCACTGTCATGCACAGCCTCTCCATAATGTTAAGGTGTCTCATAAAATTTAATTCCCTTTTGTTCCTTTCTAATTTTCAGTAGAAGATGTATGCCAGGAGGAGAGTGTGAGCCAGGAACATCGAGTATGGGATGAGGAAGGTAGGGCTGATGTTTGGGGATATTCTTTTACTATTACTACCATCTATCTATAAGGATTGGGACCTTTGCCTCCAGCCAGCTCTCAGCTAACACTCTTTTTGGTTTGCCACACCCCTGACATTTGTCTAATGCTTACTTCCATATAGTATTAAGCGTGTGCAATACAGGATGGCCAACCCTGAGCTGCTAGAACACAGGCAGCCTTGAATGGGAGAAGCCATCCCTCCGAGAACACGGTTCTGTTGCATAAAACATGCAGGAGAACATAGGTGTCCCGGGTAAAATAAAACGCTTGCCAGCACCTTACCAACCACAAGTGGAGAGACAAAGCTAATTTAGCAAATGCTGTGTGACGAATAAAGGAGAACTCTTGCCTGGACTTTTCTGAAAATGGGAGTATATTCTTAAAACTATCTTGCCTGAAACAATCGACGAGAAAGTAGTATATTAGCGTAAAGGCTGGGCCCCTGTATCTGAGACACCCATGAATGTGATGGGTTAGACGAGAGAGAATGTTAACAGTCCAGGCCTATAAGATGGCTTAGCTATCTTCAACATGGGGCATCCCTCTCTGGGTCTAAAGTGGCTGCTCCCTACCACCAGCAGGACAGAGAAGGGGAGTACCCAGCTCTAGAATGGGCACCCGTCCCTTCTGCTTCCCTTGGGCCACACCAGGCAGCAAAGTGGGCCTAAAAATGTGTCCTTGTGCCAGGCAACATATACCCAGTTACGATTCTATTACTACATACAATGGTAGTAATTACAGATCGTCAGCACAATCTGCTGCAGACTCTTTTGATTTTTTACTTTTAAACCAAAAGTTTCATAAATCCTGAGAGAAAGATTCACAGCCCTAAATGTGACAGGTTTCACAAGAAACAACTGGAACTGCAAACCGAAGACGTTTGTCAACATGAGCTACTGGAAATAATTGCTATTATATCTTCAGAATTGAAGAGACAGTATAAAAGATAAGCATAAGACATTGTGTACACAATCACAACCATGTTAAATCTGTGAGGATCTGCCAATACAGTGACACACAGAGATGCTTGTAATCTACATGTTCTACAATATAAAACTATGAGAAACTATTTCAAAATGATGTGTGCTCATAGATAATAAGAAAGTGATACAAAAATATATATATAATTGTCTTCAATGTGAGATCTTTGTGTAATTTTAATCTAGAGCTCTTTAAGTATTACATCGGCATTTTGAGTATCTATTACTTTAAGGCACAAAAAATGGTCACAGTACATTTCAAGAAGGGTGCAAAGTTTTACTCAAGCTTTAGTCCCAAAATAAAAATCAAAACAACAGCCCCTTTCAATTTCTTTGGGTCTCTTTTTAATGCTTTTAAATAGTCTTTTTCAAGTGTTCTCTAAGTCTCCAGAGTGGATTTCCTCTCCGGAAACTCTCCCTTTCCCACTTAACCTGAACCCTCACCTCAGAGTGGGAGGGATTGAATGGCAAACCCAGAAAACCCCATGTCCAGAGTCTTGGAGGGTTCCAGTAAGCCTCACCCAAGGACATTGTCCCCTCAGAGAAGGTATGACAGGACACCCTCTGAAGAGGCCTCTTGACTGGATACTGCACTCCACCCCCTGCCAAGATTTTGTAGGTTCCATCTCTAAGTACTGACCACGACCACATGTGCCTCTGAGCTCCCTCTACCTACAAGGCAAAAGATAAGTGTTGCACAAACAGAGAAACTGAGGCTTTAAATCACTGAGCGTTATATAGCTATACGTTGCAGAGCAAAGAATCAAACACTCGACTCTAGAATCTGAGTTATTACTTATTGCCTTGTGTTGTCTGCTTTTCTCGGGTGATCATCAGGGCTCTGCCCTACCCATTGCCACTCCCACTCCCCCGCTGTGGGGAACTTGACCATTCGCCTCTGTTATCCTCTCATTTGGAAACTTCACCTTCTGCATTAGATCCTCTGTGGTCATGATTTCCCTGATATTGCCTCTTCCTCCTGCCAACCACATAGTTGCCAATTGTGTATGCACTCATACACACAAACATACAGACACACATACTCTAGGCTCTGAAGATACATGCCACCATTGTCTAGGGGGGTGGGAGGGATGGGGACATTGGAGGATGTTGGGTAGAGGACATATAGCTTCATTTGGGGTGATGGAGAGGTCCTAAAATCGACTACTGATGTTTGCATACCTCTGAGAATATACTAAAAACCATTGAATTGTATATTTTAAATGGATGAATTGTATGGTATGTGGAATTATATTTCAATAAAAAGAGGAGGTGGATGAGGGCTTCTAGAGGATAAGGATAAGTCTCTGTCTATATCTGAGACAGAGAAAACACAAGGCAAGTCCAGACTCTCTTGTGCCAGAACACAATGAGGTGCTGAAAGACTGGCAGAGGTGAGAAAGACACAGATTGAAGGAGATCTCTCTGGCCAAATCTGGGATGAGGGGGGCATCAATAGGAATAATGCCGGTAATGGATACCAACATTTAGAATTTCTTTTTAAGTCAGTGAACAATTAAGTGAATGTCTGGCTGATGATGGAGGCCAGTTTCTCCCTGTTGGAGTGGAAGAATACAGATAAGCCAGCCAGGGGAGGTGCTGGGATTACTGGTGTGATAAGAGAATAGCATTGGAGACATCCAATGACATCAACTAAACATGAACTCATGTTTAGTTTAGTATGGATGCAGATGATTACATATAGAAATATTTAGATATGTGCATATACACTGTTTAGTACATACACATATACATCCTTGCTCTCAGCTGAGATGATCCGGAAGCAATGGTAGCCCAGTAGCAATGAGCACACTTAGTGCCCAGATCTTGGTTTCTAAAACCATTCTTCAGTAAAAGTGCTCCTTGTAGAAACAGCTAATTTTAGGACTGGGGCATTATAGAAAATATACGGGATGAGCCAGAAGGATGTTGTAGAATCAGAAAGTAAAAAGTGCTAAGAAACAAAACAAAACAAAGAAACCCACAATCATGGGAGTATGTCAAAGAGACTCAGAAACCAAGTGAAACACCTCCCCATTGGCCAGATCTGGAACTAGTTGAACAAAAATAAAGTAGTATAAGATTATTACCCAAAGCAGAAAATAAGTATCCACAAATCCCACTGATGTAAAATAAATGATTGAATAAATAAATGGGAGAGAAGAGACAAATCTCCCAAGTAGAATTCCAAATACCTTACATAGACACTGCCCTCAAGGAGGAAAAGCATAACCACTATTTAAGTGTGGGCTGCACACTTCCTCCCATTCTGCCCTTAAGCCCATCCAGTGAATTTTTTAAACTTCAGAGCTGGAGATTGGTGAGATTTCTTATTTGATCATTTCTTCTGAGCACATTTCCATTTAAAATTTTGAGCATATTTATAATAGCTGCTTATCTGCTAATTCAAACATCTGGGTCATCTTGAGGTCTATCTCCATAGTTTATATTTTCTCTTGTGCAGAAGCTCTGCAAGTATGGTTTGCAGACTCCTGGCATTCCCCGACATGCTTTCAGGGGACCTGCAAGGTTAAGACTATTTTCATGATAATACTAAGGTGTTATTTGCCTGTTTCAATATGTTGACATTCGCAATGATGGCACAAAAGCAGTTGTCAATTAAACTCGCATGAATTGAGGCAGTAGCTGTACTGTACTACTGGACAGTTACTTAAGAATTTATTTGATAAAGCCAGATAAGCTCTTGGTTTCTTTCAATCTCAACCTTTGAGTGCACATCGTTTTAATATTCCATGCAACAAGCTGTGACTCATGCATAAGTCACTTTTGCTGCATAATGAAGCAGATAGAAAAAGCACTTTTGTGGTTGATTCAGCAGCACTAGCTGATTCTTTCATGAAACACCATTTCTATTTGAAAGAACAATAGGTAGTCACATTGGTTTCTCAGAATTTAGTATTTGCTAGGTATTTTCTTAAAAAAAAAAAAAAAGAACGATGTGAGTGTGCAACTTCAAAGAAAGTGACTATTTTTGGCCCACAGTGAAATTTGAAGTTTCAGGTGAAAATTGAAATTTTGAAAAACTTATCCACCACTATCTTGAGCATAAGAGTTTCTTGATATTTAAAGATTTGCCTGGTGAGATCAGTGATGATATTAGTGACTGATTTTTTTTTTAAATATTAAACAATGAAGTGTGCCAACATTTGAAAGATCTACATAACTCAGTGAGTCAGTATTTTACAAATGGCCAAAGCTAATGTTGCACATTGTGCATGAATAAAAAATCCATTCAAAGTGCAATATAAAATAATGGATTTTAATATAATAGAATGTGAAACACAACAGACTGTAATATAGTTTCAAATTTCACATTGCAACAAACCTTTAAGAAACTATCATTTGTCAAATTTTAGTTATGGAATATCCACAATCATCTGGAAAGGCTATTAAAATATTCCTATCTTTGAACTATGGGAGACCACATTATCTTCACACCTAAACAAAACCAAAATATTGCAATAGATTGAATGCAGAAGGAAATATGAGAATCTTGCTAACTTTCCATTAAACCAGACATCAAAGAGATTTGAAAAAATATACATAATGCCACTCTTCTCATTAATTGTTTCTGTTTTGGAAAATATAGTTTTTTTCATGAACATGGGTTATTCACATTAACATGTATGAGGTTTTTTTTTAATTAGTAAATATTTTTAGATTTTGTTTTAATTTCTATTAAGGTAAATATCAATAGATATAGTATGCATAACAAAATCCTGGTAGGATCCTCAGTAATTTTTTTAAAATATTTTATTTATTTATTTGACAGAGAGAGAGAGAGAACAAGCAGGGGGAGTGGCAGGCAGAAGGAAAGGGAGAAGCAGGCTCCCTGCTAAGCAGGGAGCCTGATGCAGAGCTTGATCCCAAGACCATGGGATCACGACCTGAGCTGAAGGCAGATGCTTAACCGACTGAGCCACCCAGGTACCCCAATCCTCAGTAATTTTTGAATGTTAAAGGGGTCCTCAGTTCAAAAAGTTTGAGAGATAACTGCTTTTAATATGGGTCATATTTTTCTGTTTATTCGTGTGTCTGATAATTTTGGATTATATTCTGGACATTGTGTGATCGATTATAGACTGGATTCTATTGTTCATCTAATAGTATTGATTATTTTGTTTTAGCAAGTAGTTAACTTATCTGAACACAAACTCTGCCTCTCTTACACTGGGCAGTAGCAGAGATCTCATTAGTTCTTTTAGCCTTAGTTAGCTGCATTGCTTGGAATCTGCCATGCTTATGCATCATTCAGGGACCAATCAGAGATTTGGGGAGCATTTACACACATAAGTCAGGACACCTGCTCTGTAGCTCTGTCCTGAGATTTCTCCCTTTATTTTCCAGCTTGTGTGGTTACCCCAGAGTTTCTCCTCTGATATCTCAACCAGTATATCTGCAGGTTTTGGAGTTTTAGCCACCATGAATAGCAGAAACTGAGACTTGTCCTTAGGCAAAAAGCAGGAGACTCACCAGTATTGTACTTTTCTCCCAGGTGTCAACTCCCCTCCAGTTTCTTCCTGCTTTTTCCTCTGCAGTGCCTTCAGCTAGTTGATTTTAAATTTTGTCCATATGAGTTAGTCCACCATTACCAGAACAGAGCTCCAAACAAAGGCAAAAATAATTCAGTTGTACTTTTGAGGAAAAAAAGTTTACTGTGTTTAATATCACAATGCCCAGGATCTTTTAGCAAGTTACTTAAAAAATAGAGTCGGGGGAAGGGAGACTTTTCCCATTCCTCTTGTGCATTTTTTTTACTGTTTACATTTTAACATCATTTTCATATATTATTTGAAAATTTTAAAAATGTAAAGGAAGAAAAAAGGAAGAGAAGTTAAAAATATATTGCAGAACCTAAGGTCACTTTTTCAGGTAACAGCATGGCAAGAGCGTGGCCTTGGGATTCAAACTACATAAATTTCAGTGAAAGTGATGCCTCTTATTAGCAGCGTGAGCTTAAGTGATGGACTTTCATCTATAAGATGGAGAAAATAGCATTATTTGCTCTCTACAGTTGTTTGAGGATTAAGTGAGATAGTATATGTAAAGCACTTAGTACTGTAGAGCATATTAAAAACATCCTATAAATGTTAGATTTTATTACTATTATTTTTAAGAGACAGTTATTTTAGCACTGAGCAGTGATCTCCAAGACAATATACACTTTGGGGTAGGATAAAAATATTAAGGCTTATGCTTATGTTTTACCCCTTTCTATAACTGTTATTTGTGCATGTTTATATGCACAGATGTGAAATTATATGCTTACCATTTTTTACCCTATTCTTGATGGTATGTGTGATTTTTTTTTTTTTAAATTGGAGACTATTGGCTCAGAGATTCAGTCAAAACCCAGAAGCATATTTATATTCTCGCAGAAGAATTTTCATTCTCAAAATGAAGCTTCTTTTATGCAGGCCACAAAATATTTTCAAATCATTAATTAATTATTTCAAGTTTGCCAACGTGTACTGGGGGATGGGAATATTCCCACTTTAGACTCTGCTCCAAAAAGCCAGTGTGCTACATTTATCTGCAACCCCAAGCAGTCAATGAAAGTTCCTTTGTCAAGCCCCCATATCAAGAGCAGTGTGTTGCCTTGGATACTTAGTTTATATTAAGCAACTGAATTTATAAATAATTCAGGAAATGAGACAGACCTTGTTTTAATCAGCAGCATTCCTATAGATGCGTCCAATAGCAAAACTATGTATGTCATCTCATCTAAAGTCACTTGATAGTTACACGTCTCCAAATTAGAAAATTGGGGCTTGGGAAACGTGGAAGAAAGAACTCTTGACTTTTAATCCCCATTAATCAGCAATGGTGCAGACCATCTGTGTTTCCCCACACATTTGTCGTGTGTTATGTTTGTGAGCAGCTACCACTCAGGAGGTTGATCCAGAGGACGTGCCACGGTGGAGCCTCTGCCTTTTTTCTAAAAACAGGTAGTGGTTCAGGAGGAAAGAGAGACAGTGTGAAAATTTTGCTGGAAATAGTAATCACATTGAAAGAAAAGGAGAAAGCCCAAGAATGACATACTTACGAAATGGATTAATTTTTAAACAACTGAGATGTCTCCTTCAAGTGTGAGAGGTTTTGGGATGCAGAGCCCAAGGGAGGGACGGCGCAGTCTGGAAGCTCTTTTGATTGATGTCAGCTTCGAGACAGTCTATCATTACCCAGCAAATGCCCTGGAATCTTCTGGCCTTTAGAGCCAAAAGTCATGTTCAGCCCCAAAGAGAAAGCCAACTTTATTTCCCATTAAATGTGAGCATCAGAACTTGTATTTTTCACAGGCACATCCCTGTAATGCTGCTGGTACATAGGTTAACTAGGGAAAATGTAATCCAGAGCCAAATGTCAAGTTTTGCTGTTTGGGGTTGAACACTCTTCTTTTTCAAGTCCATGGGCCAGGACTGATTTCTAAATTCTGTTGAAGAATGTCTGTGGCTCTTATGTATATTCTCAGGATCAACACCTAACTCCTGCTAGATTGTAAGATCCTGGAGAACAGCCCCTTGTACATCATACTCACCATAACATCCCAGGGACCTCTATGATGCCTGAGACAAATTGGATGCTTGAAAATATTTGTTCTTGGGGCACATGGGTGGCTCAGTCGGTTAAGCATCTGACTTCAGCTCAAGTCATGATCTCAGGGTCCTAGGATTGAGCCCCACGTCTGGCTCCCCACTCAACAAGAAGTCTGCTTCTCCCTCTGCCCGTCCCCCCCCACCAAACTGGTGCTCTCTCTGTCTCTGTCTCTCAAATAAATAAATCTTAAAAAAAGAAAAAAAAAATATTTGTTGTTCTTGTTGAACAAATGAAAATAAGGTCTGTGGCTTTCCATGAAGTCAGAACTAGGACTAGAAACCCCCAAAATTACTTCTAAATTTTAGACATATCTCTAGACCCAACATGTGGCTTTTAAACTAGAATTGTAAAGTAGGCAGTGTCAATCTGGTATTTTTGTACTAATTCTCACAGAGTAAATAATTAAATTGTTATTTCTTTAATTATAACATGTTTTAAACACTTCATTCTTCAGTGGGGTCCATGAATTAAACGACAATATTTAAAGATATTTTTAGATGTTAAAATATCTACACATTTTAAGCTATTTTTTAGTTAAAGGATTATTTTAACTTTGTGCTTTAAGTATCACAGATTGTTGTACTTATGTCTGACAAAGTTAAATTCTGTGATCAATATATTCTTCAGCAAGCAAGGCAGTGTTGATTTAATAATGTGAACTTTCATAATAAAATTGAGTTGCCCAGAAAGTTCTGCTAGAACTCTGTTGCTAGAAAATGCAACAACAAATTATCTTGACATTATGTGTGCAAACAGAACACCGGGCTCTTGTGCCCAGGTGCAGATGGGCCCTGGGCCCCCCGTTTGGGAGCTCCAACAGCTTACAACACCACTTATATACATCATCAATATTAAGAATGGTTTTCTACTCTCAACTATTGGGTGACGTTGCAAAATTAATGGCAATTCACACCTTATGCCAGTGGTTCTCAGTCCCTAGCTGAACAATAGAATTACCTAGGAAGCTTAACTAATAATAATAATAATAATAATAATAATAATACACATATCTATGGAGTCATCTCTTCCTAAATAGAGTACTGGAAATCCTAATTTTGTCCCTTGGGAAGTCTGTTTGGTATCTGGTGCCATTTTTTATTGAGGTTGTTTTTCTTCCCACTTCTAGAAAACCCAATTTCTGATGTGTAGTTTATGAAACCATCTGTAAGTGATAAGACTGAATAGCTCTGAGTTGTCCATGGTATTTAATTAGAATGTTGAAGAGTGGAATCCCCTATTTGGGAGGAACTTATGATCAGCAAGGATATTGACAAGTGCCCAGAGCCTTTGGTTTCTTTTGTTAAGTATGTATTATAGTTGCCAGCAAATTACAAGGGTTTCGTATCTAAGAATAAACATCAGCTCTTGAACAGTTTTGCCTCAATCATTATGCACAAACCCATGTATGTTCTGCTCAACCTGAAAAGCAAACAGTTATTGAAACGCTCATATTGATGACATTTTAACACCACGTAATTAATCACTTTCTCTTTTTTGATCTGCCAGTTTTGTTTTCATTGTGGACCTAGATCAGGGAAGGGAAATATCAAAAGAGAGTTGTCAAACATTTAAGCACATCAAGATATGAACATATGTCCTAGTTTTCTAAAGAAAAGAAATAATTAAAGCCAGAAAAGCAAGGTTTAAATTAAGCATACTGGTAAGTAAACATAGCTTTTTAGAAATTAGGAACTTTTGTTTAAAATGATTCAAGAGGGGCGCCTGGGTGGCTCAGTCAGTTAAGTGTCTGCCTTCGGCTCAGGTCAGGATCTCAGGGTCCTGGGATCGAGTCCCGCATCAGGTTCCCTGCTCAGCAGGGAGTCTGCTTCTCCCTCTGTCCCTCCCCACCCTCGTGTTCTCTCTCTCAAATAAATAAAATCTTTAAAAATAAGTAAATAAATTAATTAATTAATTAAAATGATTCAAAACATCAGTGCAAAGCTACAAACAGTGAATAGTCTCCCAAAGTTCTACTCTTCAGGAGATAAGAGTTAACTATATAGTTCTGTCCTCCACAGAGACAAAGAACTTTTTTGTCGTTTCCTGGGTTTTTTAGGTAACACTATATTCAAAGATCAAGATAATATTTTTCTGAACGATTCATTCTCCTCTTTATCATTCATAAGCTTTTTCAGTTAAACACATTTTACATGCATGTTTATTTACTTAAATACACACACATGCACGTATGTAGTTGGATGAAAACTTAAAGTCTTAATTGCAGCCTTTTAAAACAAGTTAACCGTATCAATGTAGTGTACCAGGCAAAATATATGCCACATACATTTATTGTCTTAATTGGAACTTCACAGAAAGCAAGTATGTATTAATAGAGTGATGGATCATTTTTATAATCTGTATTTATGCACTTTAATCCCCAAAGATTTCAGGTGACAATGTTATTCATGAACTTAATTTAATATTAGTCCCAGGTGTTAAAATCAAAAGATCTCAAAAATTACATCTGATGTGTAATATAATCATCAATTTTCAAAACAAAGGACGATGTTTAAAAATCACGTGCAGATAGCAAAAGTGAAATAACCAAGTTAAAATGATATGCACTGTTTTTTGGAGTTTACAAAAACCAATTCTTTTATAAAATGGCAGTTATTCTTTAGTTAAATACATGTTTATATTTTCATGCCCTAAAATATTTTGTGTAAAGAATAATTTATCTGACCCATAAAACCAACAGAGGAAATTAGAAGGTTTAAAGTAATGAGGTTAGAGAGAAGATACACAGCTACTTTTTAACTCAGAATTGCCAAACTAATACAATTTGTCCAACTTACCAACAAAATTTTTGAGCTTGTTTAACTTACACCTAAGAGTATTAACTTCTTTTTTTTTAAGATTTTATTTATTTATTTGTCAGAGAGAGAGAGAATAAGCAGGGGGGAGTGGCAGGCGGAGGGAGAAGCAGACTCTCCGCCGAGCAGGGAGCCCGATGCGGGACTCGATCCCAGGACCCTGGGATCAAGACCTGAGCTGAAGGCAGACACTTAACTGAGCCACCCAGGCATCCCTCTATTCACTTTTTAAAGTATTTTTTCTGCCTTTTGGTCAATCCAGGTATGCAGAGGCTTAGTTATTGTTACAGATTTCCTCTTGGCCACTTCTGTGAGAGAGGGGCTTATCTTGAAACACCAGCATCCTTAAAACCTCAAAAGTTTATTTTGTTGTGCACCCTGTTTTTTTTGTTTTTAGAGCTCTGACCTATTTTTTTAATTTATTTTTTAAGCTTTTTAAAATTTTTTATTTACAAATGAAGTATAGTTGACATACAATATTATATTAGCTTCAGGTGTACAACATAGAGATTGGACAGGTCTATCCATTACTCAGTGCTCACCAAGGTAAGTACAGTCACCATCTGTCACCATACAAGGTCATTATAGTATTATTGACTGTATTCCCTATACTGCACTTTTCATCCCCATGACTTATTTATTTTATCACTGGAAGTTTTTTCTTAATCTCCTTTATTTTGCCTATACCCCTACCTCCTACCCCTCTGGGAACCACCACTTTGTTCTCTGTATTTATGGGTCTCTTTTTGCTTTGCTTATTTTGATTTTTAGATTCCACATATAAGTGAAATCATATGGTATTTGTCTTTCTCTGTCTGACTTATTTCACTTAGCATAATACTTTCTAGGTCCAGCCATGTTGTCACAAATGTCAAGATCTCATTTTCTATGGCTGAGTAATACTCTGGTGTGTGTGTTGTGTGTGTGTGTGTGTGTGTGTGTGTGTGTGTGTGTGTGTGGACACACATGCCCCCTCTTCTCTATCCATCCATCTATCGATGGACATTTGGTTGCATACGCATGTGTGTGTGTGTGAGTGTGAGAGAGAGAGTATGTGAAATGGGTGTCTATGCAGATTCAGACTGGGACAGATTTTTAGCCCCAAAGCCTACTTGCCAGCATGAAACAGAGATAAGAAAGCATGGTTATCAGAAACAGCAATTTCTAGCTAAAAGGATGGATGGCAGGAGAGAGTGAAGGGCTTGCGTAGCTCGCTCATAGGACGATCTGCTCTCGTTGGGTCCTCACTCTAGGCTGTTGTAAATAATGTTGCAACAAGCATAAGGATGCATGTATCTTTTGAATTAATGTTTTCATTTTCTTTGAGTAGTAGTAGAATTACTGGATCATATGGTAATTCTATTTTTAATTTTTTTAAGGAACCTCCATACTGTTTTCTACAGTGTTTGCACTGGTTTACGTTCCCACCTATTTTTAATTGGTGCTTCATAACTCTCTCTAGGCCAAAGGAGTCAAAGAAACTTCGAGCACTTCCCACGTGGAGGGATGGAGAAGTGGAAGCCTTCTCCCCTCGCACAAGCCCGGTTGGTGCCGTCACTGGGGAGAGGTGTGTGGACAGTGGCAGGAGGGACGGCCACTGTGAACTGTGAGTTTGTACCCATGATAGTGAGATGGTGTTCCGCTGCTCTGTGTGATAGCTGCCTGTGCCCGTCCACCATCTCTGGCTTGCTTTATCTCATGATTCCGTTTCTCCCTTGATGGATGGAAGGCTCGCTCCCTTGGATGGCTGTTAAAATGGCTTTCTTGGTCAGGGAATGTGTCTTTGTTCAGCCCTCATTTTCAAAGAATTTTTTCCTTGGTGTTCTAAGGTTTCAGGAGCACAATTTGCTATCTTCTGTGAGATAGTGTGTCTTGTCCAACTGGTGTATTTCTTTCCTTTCTGAGCTACTTCACCCATTGCCTCCTGTGTTATGGCTCCGGATATTTCCTTTAAGGTGTGCGTGGGGCCACATACCACCCATCCCTTGGAAATGTTGTGACTTTTAGTTGTACTGCTCTACCCTATCGCCAACAACATCTCAGTGTATAGTCTGTCAATTTGCACACCAAGTATTAGACAACTTGGTATTGTTTAGGACTCAGTGCAAAATACAGTTATGCATTGTTGCAATGATAGCTTGTAATTGAGCCGACTTGGTCATCTCCCCAACCTTGGTTGACTGTGATCTTGCAGCAGCGGGTGAAGAATGGAGGCCTTCCAGGCAACCCAGGTATCAGCACAGCACCAGGCCAGGGAGGCCCGAGGCCCAGGGGCTTCCCCTCAGGTTTGTCAAGGCCAGCAAGCCCCCTGGCTGGGAGGTGGTAGCCTCACACAGGAATGGTGAGTCACACGTTCTGGTTCAGGCCACACTGCGCTGTACCTCTTCACTATATAGGAGTCGAGAGCCGGGGTCCCCCCAAGTCTGGCCAGGGGTACTTGTGGCCCACTGCACTAAGGGTTGTCATTGTTTCTCACTGTTTTCCACTTAGTGTCTCAGTTTGTTGTTATGCCCAACATACTGTCCGAGGACCCGTGCGCGCATGAGCGTGTGTGAGTGTGAGAGAGAGAGTATGTGAAACTGGTGTCTATGCAGATTCAGACTGGGACAGATTTTTAGCCCGAAAGCCTACTTGCCAACATGAAACAGAGATAAGAAAGCATGGTTATCAGAAACAGCAACTTCTAGCTAAAGGGATGGACGGCAGGAGAGAGTGAAGGGCTTGCGTAGCTCGCTCACAGGACGATCTGCTGTCATTGGGTCCTCACTCTAGGCTCCTGGGTGTTCCCACGACCTCACGGAGGGGTGGCTGGAGGTGAGAATACACATTCGCTCTGTGTGGTCTTCCTGTGAGAGAGCCATTGTTTCCGTGTTTCCCCCATAACATCTGGTCTTAAACCCCCTCCTCTGATGACGTCCGGTGACTCTTGTTCCTGTTCAGCTGTTCAGATTTTTTCCCCTCTTTAGTACTTTTTTTCCCACTTTTTCCCCACTTTTCGTACTTTTTCTTCCAGGTTTGCAATAAGTGACAGAGTTTTGTTTTTTTTTTGTTTGTTTTGATGATCAATGAATCCCCGAAGTTTCCCAAGAAAGAGGAAAAAAAAGAATAAGAAGGAAGCACAACACACCTATTAGGATGGTTAAAGTGAAGAACCCCAACGGCACCAAGGGCCGGCAGGGATCTGCAGCAAGCGGAACCTGGGGAGGGCTCAGCAGGGTCCCCCAGAATTCAATGGATACTTACTAGATGGCCCTGCAGTCCCACTCCTGGGGTCTTACCCTCGAGAAATAAAACGTCCTTTTCACGCAGAATCTTGTACAAGCTCTACCCGTAATCGTCAGAAACTGGACACAACCCAAATGTCCTCTGGCGCGTGAGAGAATGGACAGACGGCGGGACCGCTGCAGCACTGGATTCTGCTCGGCGACGAGGAGAGACGTGGGACTGACACCCTCAGCACATGGGGTCCATCTTGGGGCCCTGGCTCAGGGCATCAAGTGTGGGGTGATTCCATTTGCAAGACATTCTTGGAAAGACAAACCTACAGTGACGGAGTGGCCGGGGGCAGAGTCTTCTTTCCCCCACTGTTAACTCATTATGTTTCCCAAGACTTGATCCAGTTCTTTACTCCTTAAAGTCTGACCTTTTGTAAGTTCCTCGTTTTGTGACAGGCGACAGGGCCATGGGCAGTATCTTTGGGTTTGCGAATCACACTCTGTGCCGTGGACCATAGTGGTCCTCTCTCTGCCCCCAGGCGGAGTGGGGAGCTGGGGTGCCCGAGCAGAGCCCCCTCTGGGGTCAGCTCCCAGAGAGGCAGGCGCTGCTCAGCTGGACATCTGCCACACATCTATGCCCGCGCTCCTCACAGCTTACCAACCCCGAGGACATCGCCTTTGGCTTTGGGTTTTCTGGGGGTTTATTTCTCTATAAATTTGATCAGGCCTCCATTTAGTTTTGACCTGGATTTATTTCCTAACCCCCTGCTTTAATGCCTTTTTTATGCTAGACTAGTCAGTTTTTTCACGGTCTCCTAGGTTGATGGTCTTCCTCTTAAATATTGCTTTAATTTCACAGAGCATTTCTGCAGTGTGACCTGGTTCTTCCTGCGCACCCAGCTGGGATTCATCCCATCTTCATCGCCAACTGGACACCAGCAGCCAAGCGATCCCAGACGCCCCAGTGCAGACGGTCTCATTGGCCAAATTAAGCTGCTCCATGCACTTTGATTGTGAAGTCAGTTAAAACACACGGCAAGGAGCAAAGGAAAAGAAGTAGGGTTCATTAATGGGCTCAGGGAAGGGTGCAAGCAGGGCGGTGGGATTCACTCCCTGAATCCTGGTGGCACTGTGTTAATGTCAGGTGTGTGTCTGTCTCTCTCTGCCACACGAAGCGTCCCAGCCCTGTCTCCTCCCAGCAAGGAGACCCCATCAGAGCAGGGGCCTGCAGCCAGACATCCCTGTCCCAGGCACTACACGAGCCTGCAAAGTGGCCCAGGGTTCTATTTGTGTTTCCCAGACTGCCCACACAGAGGACCACAAAGGGTGGTTGAAGGGAAAACCTCATGAATATTTAGAGTCACAAATTGCAGGTACCCTTTCACCTTTTCGTTCCCTCTCTGCTTATGAACCTCTCTCTACTGGACGTATCCAGGGATGCCGCCAACGGCTTTCATTCTACATACTGACACTTACTCAACTTACATCTTTCCCTTTTCTTGTTTTCTCATCTTCGACAGCAGCACTGCATAGTAACAAACGAGACCAAAAATGCACATTACGTTATGCTCCCCCCACCACAACGTGCCGAGAAAAGGGGTAGGGGGTGGGAGAGTCAACATACATGTTTGTGTTATCAAGGGGTCTCCTCTCTTACTCTGATCACTGTTAGGGCTCTTAGCAAATGTGGTTTTCCTTCTGCATCCAAATGGGCTCGCTAGTACCGAGGCTCCAGAACCAGAGCCTCTTCCTCAGTCACTGACAAAACTGAACAGCCCCTCAAGCTGTTAGAACTGTTGGCCTCCCCATCTGTGGGGGACCTGGTCCCCTAAAACCCCAGGCATGGAGGAGCAGAGAAAGCCCATTTCTCCAGACGGGTACAACCCAAAGAGAGAAAACAAGAAAGGAAGGGGCTAAGCCACAGACCCCCTCTACCCAAATGACCAATCAAAATCTTTTTACTATAAAGTGAGGATTCAGGGGTGCCTAGGTGGTTCAGTTCATCAAGCATCTGCCTTCGGCTCAGGTCACGATCTCAGGGTCCTGGGATCAAGCTCTGCATCCGGCTCCCTGCTCAGCAGGGAGTCTGCTTCTCCCTCTCTCTCTGCTCCTCCCCCTCCTTGTGCTCTCTCTCTCTCTCTCTCTCTCTCTCTCTGTCAGATAAATAAATAAATAAATCTTTAAAAAAAATAAAGTGAAGATCCAGAACACTACAAAAAACAAACAAACAAACAAGTATGTAGCCTAATGATTTATTGTAAGGTATATACTTGAAACCACTACCCAAGTCAAGAAACAGAGCTTTGCCATCCAGCCTAGAAGTGGCTTCCGTGTGTCCCCTCCTCCTGCAAATAACTGTTGCAGTAACAGAACCACCATCCTGACTTTGATGCTGACCGGTCCGATGAGCCCTTTGTCCTCCCTGGGACAAGGAAAGAGTGGAAGGGGCCCAGAATGTCACTCCAGCAAGCTCCCTCCATGTAGAAACCAGAGGAGTGATGTTAGGAGGTGTCAGCTTCCAATTTCTGGTCACCATGGAGTCTTATCAAAGCACATTATTCCTGTGTCATACCTTTTTGATTGCTATATCTGTTTAAATATTGCATGTATTACCTTAAAATAGTACTAAGATCCTTATTTTTGACACTTAAAATAGCTCCAGCTTTCTTCTTAAGAGTAAGAACTGTAAACAGCCTTATCCCTATAAATGCACACATACCATATACTTTTGGCCCCGTGCCTCTCCGAGGTGTTTCATATGTACTTAATTCTTGTACGGACTATTATGTGGCTGATACTTTGAGACGGGAAAATAAAATTTATTTGCTTTCACCCTCAAAGTGACCATCTTCTTAAAAATTTGTTCCTCGACCATGTATCTACACAAGAAACAAAGTGAATATGATCAAGAAAGAAGTTTGAGTTCCAAGAAAAAGCAAATAGACTTAATATCAGCTGCACATAATACATATATATGTTTATATCTATTTAAAAAGTAATTGGATAGGTGCCTAAATTGCTTAATCATTACCGTTTAGAAATGGAAAGTAACTTAGAGGCTCCTTTCATTTCACGGGAAAGGAAACCGAAATCCAAAGAACCTGATTCTTGTCAATCAGAAATAGTACTAGGTCTAGGGGCACCTGGGTGGCTCAGTCGGTTGAGCATCTGCCTTCGGCTCAGGTCATGATCCCAGGGTCCTGGGATCGAGCCCCGCTTTGGGCTCCCTGCTCCACGGGGAGCCTGCTTCTCCCTCTCCATCTGCCTCTCCCTCTCTCAAATAAATGGATAAAATCTTAAAAAAAAAATAGTACCAGGTCCTGACTCTTTCCACTGTACCAAAATATTTACTCTGACCACACGGAGTTGGCTCCAGTATCACAAACAAGACATTAATAGTCTCCTTGAACTAATACCACCAGTATAGAAACTCATTTTCAAAGAAAATCATTACTTGAACATTTTATTATAAAACATTCCAGTAAAGTAGAATAATAAAATCAACCTGACACCTAGTTTTAATACTTGTTAACTGTATTAGCCCAGAAAGACTGTGTTATACCTCAGTAACAAGTAACCTCAGTGGTCTTACAGCAGCTTTTAAAGCAACAAATTTATTGCTCTATGTCCAATGCAGGTTGGTGGGAAGATGAGGGGCTTTGCTTGGGGGTGTGGGTTGGCAGAGGCCCCATGACCTTACGACACCCACATTAAACAAGAGCCTTGTGAGTTTGCTATGGTGCAGCCCAGGGCACACAAGAGAGTCAATGCAGATGATTAGATGCTTACCGTTGATGTACCTCGTTACTTCTGCTCACGTTCCATTGGCAGATCTGATGGCCTGGCCTTAGGGTACTACCTTCAAGAGCATGGGGGTGTGTAATTCCCCAGGCTATCAGAAAGTAGGGGGAACCAGATGTCAGTGAACATCAGTAATGTCAAAATCTGCTCTGTTTGCTTCATTAATGTGTGTGTGAAATGTTTTAATGTAAACTAGAGACATGACATATTGTGTCGTGTATCTCTTTAAAATAAAGACATCCCTCCCCCACATTTTTTCTGCAGTATTGGCAATGGGAGTAATAGACATTTTGACAATTTCCCTCTAAATACTTCAATATGCATTTTTTTATTAAAAAGATACTTTTACTTTATAATCACATGATCACTGCCATGCCTAACCAAATTGATAGTGCCCTAGTATCTCCAATATCAAGTCATAGTTAAGTTTTCCAATTATTTCAGAACTTGCTTTTCTTTGTACACACCAGGCTCCAGTTAAGGACTATGCATTGCATTACTCTGTCTAGTATCATCTGTTTTAATAAAACGTAGTCCCCTCCCGCTCCCCCAAGCACTTGCCATATGACCCTGACTTTCTGGAGAGACAGCTACAAGCTCTAGTGAATGCAGTTGCAGTGTGAATGTCCCTCCTGATTTTATCTGTCTGTTTTGTTGTGGAACTACTTCCCTTGCTCCTTTATCCCGGATTTATCCATAACGCAGAAGGCCGATAGAAAGGCTTCGTTCAACTCAGGCTCCCCCGCTTTGGACAGGACACTTCCTAAGTGCTAGCATAAAGTTCACACTGTCCCAGGAGGGAGGAGCCGTGGTCTGATGGTCTCCACTCTCAATGCTGGTCACGCCCATCACACCCGGCCCTCCCATCGCGGGCCCCCTGCCCACAACACGTAGTCTGAGCTGGGATATTTTGGCACCGTGCCAGCTCCCCACGAAGCCTAAAAGGAAAACATTTTAAGAAGCCATATTCCGTTTCCATTTGCAACTCTCCCAGGCAGTGACATTTCAAATAAATATGGAGAAGCTACAAAAATTAAGCAAGTCAGTGTAGAAAATTGGCGGTTTGAATGTCTGAAGTTAGCACGGGGAAGGTCCAAATCCTAGTTCAAATGCATCTCCCCCCGGGGTTTCTCCTGTGGTAGTGCTCTGGGTTCTGCTCCTCCCCCTCTGGCTTCTCCTTCTGAGTATTGTTTACAGGCCCTTCCTGCGCCCCAGTGTGAATGTTGCGGTGCTGTCCCAGGTGCTGTCCTCTCTGCTCCTGACGGGCCTTCATGGGATGGTATCACCCACAAACATGGCTTCAGCTGCAGTCTATATGCTGTGAGTCATAAATCTCAGTGTACTAGGGTTCTCCAGAGAACCAGAAACAGAACCTGCAAGATACATATGTATTTAGACATACTTACATGCATATATATGCATGACATATACATATCTCATGTATGGGAGAGAGAGAGAGAGAGAGAGAGAGAGAGAGATTCATTGTAAGGATTGGCTCATGCAATTATGGAGACTGGGAAGTCCCAAGGTCTGCTGTAGGCAAGCTGGAGACCCCAGAGCCTGTGGCATACATTCCAGTCCAAGCCCACAGGCCTGAGAGTCAGGGGAGCTGTTGGTATACTGCCCAGCCCAAGGACGGGATACCCTATCTCAGGCCTTCAGTGGATTAGCTGAGGCCCACCCACATCGGGGAGGGCAATCTGCTTTACTTTTTAAGTGGACTATTTATTCAAATGTGAATCTATGCGGAAGCACCCTCACATGCACGCTCAGAAATGTTTAGCCCAGTGCCTGGGTGCCCTGTGATCCAGTCCAGCTGACACAGGAACTACTTGTGGAACTTGTGGAACTACTTGTGGAACTTGTGGAACTACTTCCCTTGCTCCTTTATCCTGGATTTATCTGGGTGCCATGTGATCCAGTCCATGTAACTGGCCTTTGGTGACGACGGCGGTCCCTCCACCCTCAGCATGTTGGAAACAACATCATATTGCAACATGGAGCTCACTCTGCAACTCAGCTCTTTCCAAGAATAGCTCCTTTAAATTGTATATAACTACTCAGGTATTTCTCCCAAGCTTCTTTCTGCTTTTAGGAAAAACACGAACAAAAAAGATCTCCTGCCTATTAAACTTAGCCTGATCTGATCATTTGAACAACTCTTCTCGGCCTCCTGGATGACCTCGTCCTCCTTCCTGCACCCCTGGCGCCCCAGCGCGGGGACGAGTGCCCAGAAGTCGTGGCAGAAGAAAGCGTGAGGGTGGCCATGGATGTCCCAGTCTCTTCCAGCATCCAGACCAGGCTCTCACCTGCGGTTTCTACCGTGTTCTGTCCAGGTGCCCCCGCAGACCTCCTAAGTTCCTTCTTGGGGAAAAAGACGGCATTGGACACGAAATAGAATGTAATCACACCAGAGAGCAGCCACAGCTGGATGACTCTACATGCTTCTGGGCTACCTCACCTCCTCTAAAATATAATGAAAAAAAAAGAAAAGAAAAGAAAAAGAAAAAACCCTAACCCAAAACCTGAAGAGAAAGGTGATCGGGATGCAAAGAGATGCGGTAACACGCCTGATGTATTTTCAGATCTTCTCTGTATCTTTCCCACCTAAAATCTTATGAAGAGTTGGCCAGTTTTTGTTTTAAAGAAAACACATTTGAGGCAGAGGTCCTCTATCTGTGCCCTGTTCCCCCCACAAAGAAAACATCTTCGCAATTTACATATGAAGTTAAAAATTCTCATTCAGTTCAGCACACCTCTTTTTAAACAATATGACCTCATGCAGAGTGTTTTACGTGTATCCAGTCAGATTTTCATAAGAATGCCTACCAGTCATTCAGCGCAATCATTATTTTGACTTCTTGGGCACCCCACAAGGAAACCTGTAAAGTACGTCTGTGATCATTGTAACATCGGCCAGGTGCTTCGCTAAGTGTTGAACATAACTCTCTCCGCAGCCAGTGTGGATGTGTATTTTAACCATCATTTGTGATAAAGAAACAGAAATGTGGACAGTTGCAAGAAAAAAACTTGCCCAACTCCCTATAGCTAGTGGGGGCTGGGGCTGGAGCTCCAGTTCCGACCTCTCCTGCTTCCAATCCGTAAACCTCCTTAGTGGCCATTTTCCAAGAGGATGCTGTTCTGTTCAAGTGGTGTTCTGTTGACCCCTGTGTTCTCACTTCATGGGAGAGTCTTTGCATCTCTATCTGTGCATCTGGGATTTGTTCTCACTCTCTCCCTGGCCCTTTATCAAAGCTACTTGCCATGTCTTTATTTCTTAGGATTTTGCAGCCTTCTGTCCCATTTCTCTGCATTTCACCTCACTCGGTGTTCAGAGTATAGAATGAAACCATAGACTTTGCCATGTGATATATTTGTGGAGCAGGATGTTATGGTCCCTATCATTTCAAAATGAAATTTGTTTTTAAAACTATGTTTTATTTTTCATTATGCAATACTTAGAGATTCCTCTTCCTAAAATTCTTTCGAAAAATTTTAAATCTATAGAGAACTTGAAAGAAGAGTACAATAAACACCTGTATACCTTTCACCCATTTGTTAACTGGTAAGAGGTATATATTTGTTAATTGGTAAAAGATATACTCAGCAGTTGTTAACATTTGTTTTTCTAAGGAAGTTGCAGACATCATGACATTTCACCCACACGTGTTTACATATATCTTTCTTAAGAATGAGGAAATTGAAAACAGTATGGAGGTTCCTCAAACAGTTGAAAATAGAGCTACCATACGATCCAGCAATTGCACTACTGAGTATTTACCACAAAGATACAAATGTAGGGATCTGAAGGGGTACGTGCACCCCAATGTTCATAGCAGCAATGTCCACAATAGCCAAACTGTGGATAGAGCCAAGATGTCCATCAACAGATGAATGGATAAAGAAGATGTGGTAGATATACACAATGGAATATTATGCAGCCATCAAAAGGAATGAGATCTTGCCATTTGCAACGACGTGGATGGAACTGGAGGGTGTTATGCTGAGTGAAATAAGTCAATCAGAGAAAGACATGTATCCTATGACCTCACTGATATGAGGAATTCTTAATCTCAGGAAACAAACTGAGTGTTGCTGGAGTGGTTGGGGGGTGGGAGGGATGGGGTGGCTGGGTGATAGACATTGGGGAGGGTATGTGCTCTGGTGAGCGCTGTGAATTGTACAAGACTGATGAATCACAGATCTGTACTTCTGAAACAAATAATGCAATATATGTTAAGAAAAAAAAAAAAGAAGAAGATAGCAGAAGGGGAAGAATGAAGGGGAGTAAGTCGGAGGGGGAGACGAACCATGAGAGACGATGGACTCTGAAAAACAAACTGAGGGTTCTAGAGGGGAGGGGGTGAGGGGATGGGTTAGCCTGGTGATGGGTATTAAGGAGGGCACATTCTGCGTGGAGCACTGGGTGTTATGCACCAACAATGAATCATGGAACACTACATCAAAAACTAATGGTGTAATGTATGGTGATTAACATTACAATAAAAAAGTATTTAAAAAAAAAAGAATGAGGAAATTGCCCTGTGTGATACCATTATCACACCAAACACCTGATAAGTGTTCCATAAAATCACCTATACTTAGAGTTTCCTGGTAGGTCCTCTACAGCCCTTTTTCTTTTTTTCTTTTTTTTATGTTCTAAAACTTTGGCTCTTTATTTTTTTTAAATAATTTTTTATTGTTATGTTAATCACCGTACATTACATCATTAGTTTTTGATGTGTTCCATAATTCATTGTTTGTGCATAACACCCAGTGCTCCATGCAGAACGTGCCCTCTTTAATACCCATCACCAGGCTAACCCATCCCCCCACCCCCCTCCCCCCTTTTTCTATTTAAAATTCAAACGTTGCACTTGGTTAGGCAATTGGTTAGGTTGGTTTTAATCTAGAGCAGCCCCCACTTTTTTTTCTTTTTGCTTCTAAAAACATTCAGCTTTTTGAAGAATCCAGTTGTCTTGTAGAATATTTGGATTCCAGGTTTCTCTGGTTGTCTCCTTCTAGTTAGGCTGAGGCCGCTGGGACTGCTATCCGGGCACGGCTTTCACTTCGTGAAGGGTCATTTCGGTCCGCCCCACTCTGGGTGCTGCTGCTTGATCAGTGGATTATGTGGGTTTTATATTTGCTTGCTTCTCCTTGCTGCTAGACTGGCAGCAAGGATGTAAAGATAAAAAACAGTGGATGTCCTAAAGGGACAGAGACCCAGCCAGTCCTGCTTGGCCATGAGACTGAGGCTTTGGGCCATGAGACCCAGAGGCTGTGTTTGCTGCCTCCCACCAGGCTGGGGGAACACCAAGAAAATGATGATGGGGGGTGGTGGGGATGAGGAAGGGGACGAGAGCATGGAGGGGTCACCTCTGTGATGCCTAATTGGGGCGGCAGTGATTAGAGCAATGGGGAAATGACTCCTTCCTGACTGCATCCTCTACGTCTTGCCATATTTGGCCAGAAACCCTGGTTCCATTCTCAGCTCTTGTCTGCCCTTCATTTCACATCCCAGCTGCTCACTGAGATCCTTCAGGCTCTCATTTCTTGCTCCTGGTGATGCTCCTACCCAAGCCGCAGCGGCCCTGAACCGAGTCTTCTTTCTCTCTTTCCTCCCGTACTGCTGTAACCGCCCCCTGACTGCTCTTTTGACCGACCTCTTGCCCTCACCGCTGCCCAGTGAGTCCACTCTCCTGCTTAAAAATCTTCGCCAGCTCCCTGTTTCTTTTTTTTTTTTTTTTTTAAGATTTTATTTATTTATTTGAGAGAGCGAGCAAGCAAGAGCAGGGAGAGAGGCAAAGGGAGAAGCGGACTCCCCACTAAGCAACAGAGCCCAGTGGGGCCCGATCCCAGGACCCTGAGATCACAACCTGAACTGAAGGCAAGACACTTAACCAACTGGGCCACCCAGGCACCCCTTGCTCCCCGTTTCTTATGGAGAAAGTTCAGATGCTTGGCCTGGGACACAAACTTCCCCTCCTCCATTTTTAAGTGCAGTTTATCCAAAAACTGTGTTGGTTAAAGTATAACAGAGGCACAGAAAATACAGAATAATAATTGCACGGCTGGATTTATCCTCACAAAGTGAGCCACCCAGGTCAGGATACCGAACATTGCCAGCATCCCAGGAGCTTCCTCATCCCTTCTCCCCATTGATACATCTCCCTTTTCCCCCTAACCCACCACTTTTCTGACTTCTAACACCATACAGGAGTTCTACCCTTTAAAAAAAAAAATTTATATAAATGGAATTCTACAGTATGTATTCTTTTAAGTCTGGCTCTTTTTTTGTGCAATGTTATGTTTGTAAGATTTACTGAGGCTGTTCATGCCTCTTCAGACTGCTCATGTGTTGTTGTACAATAGTTCCCTATGTGAGAATACCAGGATTACTTGATCTCTTTCACTGCTGATGGATACTTGGGTTATTTTCAGTTTTTAGCTATGAATAATGTTGCTGTTATTGTGTGGGCATGTATCTCCAAAATTGCTGGGTTATGAGATTTGTAGATATGCACATCCTTAGTAGATACCAACAAATAGTTTTGTAATTTATTTTACCAACTTACATTCCTACCAACAAGGTATGAAAGGTCCACTTGTTCCATATCTTTGTCAACATGGTATTTTCAGCCTTTTGATTTTAGGCATTCTGGTGGGTGAGTGGTGGATCTTACTGTGGCCTAATTTGCATTTCTCTGATAACTAAGAATGTTGGGCACTCTTTCATATGCTTATTAGCCAGTTGGCTCTCCTGTATGGTGAAGTGTACCCCTTTTCTTATGGTTTGGTAGGAGTTTTTAGTAGAATCTGATTATGACTCTCTTGTTGGTTATCAGCACTGGTAGAGATCTTCCAGTCTACAGACTGACAATAAATTCACCTGATGGTGTATTTTGATGAAGAGAAGTCCCTAATTTCAACATGTCCAGTTCCTGGGCAGCTCTTCTTCTGGAAGTCGGAGCACCACTGCTGTTTTCTTGGCCCTCCCCCATGGGCCTGGTGGCCTCAAGCAGCTTTATCTCATGGCAGAGAAGAGAGTTGTGGACACCTTCCCTTCTATCAGGAGAGACAGATCTTTCTCAGAAGCCACAGCCGACTTCCCTTACATTTCACTGACAAATCGGGTCACATCTCCACCTCTCATCGCAAGGGAGTCCAGGAAAGTGGACATCTCTTTTGTTCCTGCCTCTCTGTCAGAGGACAGGGCACTGGACATAGCAGTCAGGTGGCCAACCAGCGAAGTCTGCACTAGAAAGAAATCTAGCAGGACTTGCTGCTGTTACCAGCAAGTGGACGGTGCATTATATGCCCTTCCTCCCACTGAGATGTGTTGATGATATGTAATATTGAGCTGCTAACTATACTTCCACTGAAATTATATCATGAAACTGAGATATTTTGATGGATTACTGATAAAAGTGAAACGGGTGTGAAAATACCTCCATACGGAGTCCCATATATGCGTACATCTGTGTCCATTTTCACATGCAGGCATTTTTAATATGGAAAAATACACACTACTGACCTGCTTAACACTGGTTATCTGACAAGGATCAGATTGGAGAAGTGGAAGCCTTAACATTTTCTTTCTATAATTCTATACTATGTTTCTTCTGTATCTTTATAACTTGAAAAACTGTAGACACGTCTTTATCTATTTGAGTCACATTGGAGTCAAATCCCACTTACGGGGGTGAACTGCTTTGGATCACCATGGCTAATTTAATGGTGCCTGCATTTCTGAAGTGATCTACTGTTGGAAAGCATGGGAAACCATAACAATTGGCTGCATTTGTGGAATGAATAAGCCAAGTATGAGGTTTTATAAACCGTATCTTTATAAAAACTCCACCAAATACTAAACTATGCTAACTTAAATAAATCACTTATGGGCTGAATTGTGTCCTCCCCAAATGCCCTACCCCCGGACCTCAGAATGGAGACAGGTTTTCTGCAGAGGTAATAGACTTAAAATGAGGTCTTTAGGGTGGGTGCTAATCCAATAGAACTGGTGCCCCAATGTGAAAAGGAGATTAGGATACAGACACACACACACAGAGAGGACCATGTGGGGCTCAGGGAAAAGGCGGCTGTCCACAAGCCAGGAAGAGAGGCCTCAGGAGAAACCAACCTTGACCTCAAGCCTCCAGCGTCTAGAATCAAGAGAAAAGAGTATCTATAGACTAAGCCTTCCACGTTGTGGTGCTTTGCTGTGACAGCCTTAGCATGCCAACAGTCACCTAATACTCGTATATGATATTCCTTCATTCTTTTCCTCCTCCAGTTTTATTGAGGTATAACTGGCAAAATTGTAACATAAAGCGCGTGATGTGATGATGTGATATACGTATACATTGTGAGAGGAATCCCCCCACGAATTACTTACCACATCCTTCACCTTACATACTTACTTTTTCGGGGTGAGAACATTTAAGTTCTCCTCTCTCAGCAAATTTCAATTCTACAATATGGTGCCATCAACTGTAGTCACCGTGTTTTAGATCAGATCTTCAGACCTCATCCATCTTACAGCTGGAAGTGTGTGTGTCCCTTTACCAGACTCTCCCCACTTCCCCAGCCCCTGGCCTCTCACAGCGGCCATTCTGCTCTCCATTTCTGTGCATTCAGCGTGGGTATGTCTTCACGCTAATGGCACTCATATTTACACCTAAGCATTTGTTTAATGTTTCAGCTTTAACTTTCAAAAGCTCTTCCATAATTCTTTCCTCTTCACGGGCAAGATAATTCAGTGAAGCGAGGTCAGTCAGGTATTGCTGCCTCACAGATAGAGAAACTGAGGCACCAACGGATTCAGTGACATGCCCATGTCACATGGCAAGTGAGAGGCAAACCAAGAGCAGATTTGCTCTCCTGGAATCGGAGACTTTCCGTTGGCCATCTTCATCCTATCAAATGGAGCATTTAAGGATAGCTGCCTTGGACGGTGCTTCTTTCCAAATATGTCCAATGCATCCAGCAACTATGTGTGTGGTGTCGATCTTTAAGCAGTTGAGGAGACAGCGATGGAGACATGGCATCTGCTTCGAAGGAGCATGCAGTCCAGATGTGTTGATGGACACCTAAACACGCAATATTTCATGCAATGTGAAAAGCATGTGACAACACCATTCAGAAGGACCTCACAGGTGTGGTGGAAGCTGGGGGGGTGGAGCTTGACATTGAAGGAGCTTGTCAGACAGAGACTGGGATTTGTAGCAGAAAGTGCTTCACATGTGAAGTCCAGAGTAGTGCAAGCTGGAGACGGGAGCATAGTGGCGAGAGAATAGACTGGAGGGTGATAGCAGGCAGGGTGGGTGATGGTTCCAGAGAGCCTTCCATGCACTTGAGGGAGCTGGGCCTTTGCTCCATATTTTAGATGTTCCCAGGCGTTTGCATGTCTCTTATCAGGTAAATAAAAATTAATAGAAAGCTGACATACAACGCTGAATTTTTATTTTACTAAGTAAAAAACCAAACTACTATCATCTGTAATTCAACATCAATTTATACAAGGAACACCACTGAGAATGTAGGAGAGTCCTAACTTTCTACGAAAAAAAGCAAAAAGTTAAATACATTTATTTAGCTTTATGAAAAACTCACTATACTTGCCATTTCTCACTAATTTCACCAAGACAGAGTTTGGGAACTACTCCTATAGATCACACTTCTCTAACTTCAATGAGGATATGTGAATCACCTAAGGATCTTATTGGAATGCCATTCTAATTCTGGGTGGGGCACGAGATTCTGTATTTCTAGAAGCTTCTGTGTCAGGTTCTCACCACTGGAGCTCAGACCACACCTTGACTAGCCAAGCTGTCTCCATGGCAAGAAACCAGAAGACTGGCTTTGATCGTATTTGTATTTGAGAAAGTTAACCAGGAAGCCACGTGTAAAATTGGTTGTAAGTGAAATGCTCCCGCAGTTGATCACACGACAAAAGCTCTGCAGATATCTATCCTGTGGGTTGTGCAAGATTACTTCAACCCAGCTCTCTGATCCTCTGACTCATTGCAGGAGTGCCTCAAATAGCAAGAACACCTCAAAGATTCACTATAAATGCATTCCCTATTTATCTATTCCCATATATCTACATATAGTCAATTGTATCTCTTCCTGACTGAATCTTTAGTCTTAGCACAGAGACAGAATATTGGTGGAATATAAGTAGTGTGTGTCAAGAACAGAATATCTACTGCCAAAAATAAAATGATTTAAAAATAGTGTAAATCAAACCAGCAGTGGTTGGTTTGGTGCCATCGCTTCTCAGGGACTTGAGCAATGATTGAGTCTTGTACACGGAGAACAGATTGTTCCACGCGAGGCCTTTGGAAGTTAACTTCAAAGCAGATGTTCTGGAAGCTTCTGTTACCATTACAGACAAGCTGTTCTCATTTTATAGAAAAACAAATACGTAATAATAAATTATCATACTTACCTTAATGGCTTCACAAGGATTCATTAGGAAACATTCATAAAAAGGGGATAAGAAGTTTAAAAATGTACTTTTTAAATTAATATTTTTATTACATCGGAAGCCCGGGACATGGTGAGCTATAGCAGATGGCGAATCTTATAAATGTCTTACAAATATTGGACAGGCTGCTGGAACCCAAGGCAGAAAATAACAAAATAGAATGACTCTGGGGTCAGTAGTAATTTTAAAGAAGCTCTAAGTTCGGAGGCCAGATGGTATTCCTTCCAAGTTTAATCCAGAGATGTTCTCCACAAAAACTTTAATAGGTGATTGTTTCCCTGAATCCTATTTGAACACCAGCCCTCAGAGGACTTACCACTTTTTTTTTTAAGATTTTATCTATTTGAGAAATTGAACGAGAGAGAGAGAGAGAGAGAGAGAGAGAGAGCACAAGCAGGGGGAGGGGCAGAGGGAGAAGCAGACTCCTCGCTGAGCAGGGAGCCCAATGAGGGACTTGATCTCAGGACCCTGGGATCATGACCTGAGCCAAAGGCAGACGCTTAACCAACTGAGCCACCCAGGGGCCCCAGACTTTTAAAAGGGGCTCTTATATTCTTTGGCCTTCTATTCCATAAGGGGGTGTCTGGAATCTGGAGTAAACACAACTTGTGATGGATTCCAAGCGCAGCTTCCTGTAGTTTTCTGTGTCATTAGACTTCGTTCGCTGGTGTGCGGGGCAGCCTTTCCCTGGCTTTAACTGGAAGACACTTGGGCAGATCCATGACTTTCCTACCCACTCTTGTAACAGGCAAGTCTTTAGACACTTATGAAAGCCAGCCTCCATGCCAAGATAGTATAGGTGTCAAAAATAGTTCAAAACTGGAAAATATCAATAATGCTATATTACCTACTAAAATCCAGGCTGGTGAAAAGAAATAGGGGGGAAGAATAACTAGGAATGTGTATATAGCTTTAAAATTCAGAAATACCTAAGAGCTTTGAATGGAGGTCCTCAAATACACCTTTGAAAACATTTTAAAAAGAGATTCCCAATTAGTTCATCAAGTGTACAAAGAGCTATTAGCCCTCTGCCTCTGAGCCCCCTGACACAGAGCTGTGGTCGTTAAGTGGAGTCATGATGCCCAGTATGTTTACAAGATGTGAGGACAATACTGGAAATTCTTTTGTCATTTATTTGTCCAAAAATGTGATACAGTAACCTTTATTAATATCTAATGTTTTAAATGACTTTAGTACATGTGTTCTCTTCTCTTTCTCTGGGTTGATGGATGGATAGGTAGATGGACGGATGGACCCATTTTTTAAAAAGCTAGACCTGGGCCTACAGCTTATAGACAGCACATTGTGGGACTTCTCAGCCCCCATAATTGCATGAGACAATTACTCACAATGAATCTCAGTCTCTCTCTATATCTATGTCTACAGATATCCCCATATCCTATTGCTTCTGTTCCTCTGGAGAACCCTAATAATACAGCACAGTAACTTTGCGTTTCCATGATGGCCATAGGAAGAGCTCCCCAGAGTATAGATACCATTAGTGGCATTGTGCAGGAACCCAGAGCACCATATATCCTCATGCATGTGTGCTCACTCGAGAGTCCAACTGTGTCCAGCTGCACTCCCAAGGCAAAACAGTTCCCATCAGTTCGGGCAAAAAACTCTGAAAGCAGCTTCCGGATCTGCTGTCCCTGCAGGCACCTTCTGCTTGTGTGTCTACGCACAGCATCCTTCCCACCGTCACACACCGGCCATGCACCCGTCCCAGATTCACCCCGCCCTCCCCTCTCCTGCCCTTCCCCATCTTTCAGCAGTGGGTTATGAGATGACATTTCCTACAGCCACTGCCCAAGTGATTCCAGGCAATTTCTACAGCCTGGGATTCGAGGTCCTTTGGCAACTGGGTCTATATTTCCTTTTGAATTTTGTCTGAGCAATCCTCTAAAGGAATTCACTTCTCTGGGGATGCAGCATACCTTCGTGCTTCCCCCGCGGCGGAAGATCACTGCCCTCTGCTCTTGCTGTTGGCTGAGCTCTCTCCCGCCTCCAGCCAGCTTCTCTTGCTGAGATGCCCCTCAGGTCCGCACCATGACTGCTGTATGTGTTCCGAGCTTTTTTCTTAGCCTGCTCTTTCCCACACGTTCTACCTCTCCCTGGTGCCTATGGGCTGTTACCATGTTCAGAGTTTTAGTCTTTCCTCCTCAAGCAAATTCAAAACTCAAAAGGAGATACTGTATCTTTATGTTCTGTTTCCCCCACAGCATGCAGCACAAAACTGGGTACCCATAGGCATTTCGTATTTATTGAGGATTGGAGGGGCCTCCCTAACCCCCAGGCCCGGAGAAGGTGGCCTCCGAGCCTCAGCTGCCTGGGTGGTCAAGGTCCAGAACCCCTTCCAGATTCTTCAGGTTTCTGGGGCATCCACCTTCAGCATCCCCTTTGGTGCCTGCCCCCAGGTGAGCTGCCTTGCTGTGTAGAACGCTGCGCCAGATGTAAAGTTGGCGAACAATCAAACACTCGCACAAAGCACTAGAGAGCCTGTAGGGCTTACTGTCGTTTTGAGGAAGACATGGAGAAGTGTTTCTACCGTATGTTCATCAGTGACCTTCGTGGGCCTCCAGCCCCTCCTTCCCTTCTCTTTATTCCCTACCCCCTTCCTGTCAAAAGCGGTGCCCCAAGCTGCCACCCCCATCTCCTTGCACCTTCTCTGCAAAGCACCTACCTCTTTCTCTCGGGGTCCTGGACCTGTGCCGCCACTGTTTTTAGGGCCCTCCTGGGACCCCAGCAGCAAACCAGAAGTTATTTTCTCAAAGAGAAAGTTCCCTGTCTCACGGGAAATCAGGCACTGCTGTTAGACTTTTAACCTGGTTACACTGAAACATCTGCTTACTTTAGGGGGGTCCATTTGGGGGCTGCTCCTTCCTCATCTCCTTTACCGTGCCCCCGGCCATAAGACTTGCTGTCCCCTCTCCCCCAGCCTCAGGGTTTCATCCCTGTGCATTTCCGAAGGGGCCTTGCTCTGGACCCCCCAGAACCTTGGACTTTAGTCAAGCACTTTCCCCACAGTAACCTTTTCCTTCTCAAGGGGGGGAAGGCTGACAGATCAGAGAGAGCAGACATGGCAGTGGGCTACTTAGCGTATTTAGTGTATCCGCTCAACAACACAACCACTCCTTGGTGGCCCCTAGCACGACGACACAGCAGCGGCAAGTGCTTGCTCTCCCTTGCCTGGATTTCTACCGCTTAGCTCCACTAGTTCTCCGTCTGGTTGACCTCTTCCTCATGTCTGTTCAGATCAGTACAAGCTAGCTCCATGGAAAATACGGCCAATGCCTTCAAACACGTCCTATCTCACCTCACCTGCCCGGAAGACATACCCATTCACTACACTTCATAATCGTGAATTTTCTCTTATCTCTCCGGCCTCCTGGGCATGTTGAGTCCCCAGATCTCACATCCCTGGCAAGTTTTTCCTATTTAAGTTTTCCTGGTGCACGTAGCTTGGGGGACCCTGTTCAAATCACTCCAACAATTGTACTACTTCCTCAACAGCCCCCAAAAATCACATGAAAAGAAAAACCAAGAGGGTGCTGCCAATGATTCTCACTTCTGAGGGATAATTTCTGGTTTTTAAAAATAAGTTTAATAGCTACCAGTGGGTTTTTTTTTTTTTTTGACTTAACACGATTTTAAAAGAAGTTTGTGATGGATAATAACTGTGTGCCAAGAAGGTGACTGGACTTCTGAAGAGTTCATGTATGTGGACATGCATGTGAACATGAGTGTGAACATGCATGTGGACATGCGTGTGGGAAAGCCACACAGGTGTTAGCTGCTTTTCTGTGGGAATAGTTGACCCTTGAAGAAAAGTAAAATAGTTCTCCCCTGACAGTTATCCAACAGAAAAGGAGATGTTTCCGCAGCAGCCTTCCTCATCCAGACAAAAGCCACTTAACAAGCTGGACCAGTCTCAGATTCCCGGCTTTGCTCCTGCAGCTCAGAGACGCTCCCGCTCATCTTGTGGGGCTGCCCCTAGGCACGGACTGAAGTGCCACATGGGGCTTACCGGTCCCCCCTGCCTGGTGGCAGGCGGCCTGGCACTGGCCGCTGAGAGTCTCAAGTCTTCTCCTTCCTAAAATGGGCGTGGGGACTAATGAGATACTGTTGCACATGTTAGGGGAGGGTGACGTGCCACTAGGTGGGCCCCTTTGGGGACACATGCACCTGCCATCACCGCCAGGCGATGCCCTGCCTGTGGGCCCTCCTCCTGGGCAGGTCTGCTCCTGCGGCCGTGTCCCCACGAACCCCACGGCTGGTCAGCGGGCTCCCCTCCCTCTGCGGTGCCTGGGGCTGTGGTGGGGGCTCCGGGCTTTCACAGCTTCCTCCCCATCAGGCCCTACCTGAGCGCCATCTTCCTGGGAATGCTTGGGAATTGTGCTGTTCTGAGCCTTCTCATTCTTATTTGTTGGGTACAGTTGCAGATTTATTTGGCATATGGGCATCTTATATGATTTTGAGGAGCTCTGTGAGCGGGAGGGAGAGGTGGTCATGTTTCCCTGCACACGATGTCGGAAGTGTCAGTGTATTTACACGACAGTTCTTTGATCCTGGTGAGTGTGGAACTGCTTGTTTATGCCACTCTTTTATTTTTAAGGAGTAACATTCTACACATCATTCCAACTGTATCTTAGATCCCTGAAATTATAAGGCAAGATGATGGAGGAAAACGGCATCCAATCATGTTTAAATGCAAATATTCACCCCGACGGCTCTCACTAGCAATTTCTGTGGAAGTTCTGGGGCCTCAGGCAGGCCGCTTCGCTCCCGCACTGCTCTGACAGATGCCTGCTTCTTCCTTAAAATAACTCAGACTTACCTTTCTTTTTAAATACATATTTTTTAAGTTTATTTATTTAAGTGCTCTCTACCGCCATCATGGGGCTTGAACTCGTGACCCGGAGACCAAGAGTCGCAAGCTTTTCTGACTGAGCCAGCCAGGCGCCCCAGATTTACCTTTCTTTCTCTCATCTACCTGTTCTTATTCTCCCTTCCAGCACCACACGGTATAAATGGTTCACCTCTTTTTGGGGCAATTTGTCAGTTTTCTTAATATCTTCTAGTTCACGGCTGTGAGATATGACACGTCTGCTAAGTTCCTTTGGAGCGTTTCCTCTTGTACCTCAACTTGTCCGCCCTGTGCAACAGGACAGGTGTCTTCGTGTTCGGACACTGTGTGGACACAACCCACACCTACTGGGAGCTGACTCCTAGCAAAACAGGAGGGAACTAGAGCCCCACCCCCTCCTCACGTACTTACCGTACTCTTTTTCTCCCAGTTGTGAACGTGGATGGCATTTTTTTTTTTCCCATTTAATATAGGAATCTGACTTTACATGGTATCCTTACTATATCCAGGTTGGGTTCATTTCACCCATTCTATTCCATGGGGGGGTCCTGACCCCCAGGCAATATTTTAGTCCTCCTATGTTTTGTAACATTTGAAATGAGATGGGTTTGCCTCTGGGCCTCACCCAGTCACTGATAAATATGAAGAGAGAAGGCCAAGGGCTGAGAAGAAACCACATTTCTCTACAAGCCAGGAAATTTCAGAGAGAAAACTGACCAAAAGGTCACCGTGACCAAAAGGACAGAGTAGGGAGCATGTATGTGGCCCCTTAACTCAAAGGGCCACTTTTAAAAATATAAAGGAGTAAGCTTTTGTTCAAACTGGTCAGCCAAAAAGACCGCAGCCCTGTAAATGGGGTGTTACAATCAGGCCCCTCCTGGGGGGCATCATGACACGGGGCAGTGAGCAGAGTGAGGGTTAAGTCCGCACATGTCCCGTGTGCCTAAAGCCCCTCCACACTCTGCAGAGCAGGAGGGAGGTCAGCGGGAAAGAGCTGGATCTGGAGAGGGCCTTCGTGAGGACAGCAGCTTTGGAGAAGGCATCTGCCTGCCCCTCTCACCCCACCCGGGAGCCAGTGCCACCCTGCAACAGGAGACATTTGGTCCCACCACACCTACTTGTACAGGCAACTGCGGAGGCTGGACGAATCATCAGTAACCGTCTTAGCGTTAAGTGACTTGGAATGACGCTTTATTGTGGGCTTCTGCATTATAGTTTCTACTATTGAGCTACCATTTATATTCATCACTGGCCAAGTGGAAAATAACAAGTCATGATGCATACTCAAGACTATACATGCTGGAATGGGACAGCTGATGTGTTCTTGGAATTTTGGAAATTAAATAAAAATGGAATTTCACTAGCTTAATTCCCTAGATGGTTATAGTCAAGAACTGTTAAGATTTAGAATAACATGAAAGTGATTTCATCCTTAGTCTTTAGACACTCTTTTTTAAAAGAACCTCTAATTAATAAAGTGGGTCAGTGACTCAAGCATCCACATGAATGTGTCATACTCAAAAAAGAGATGACCCAAGAGAGGCTGATGCCAAACAACTTGGATTTTTCTACTTAAAACAACAACAACAAAAACAAAACCACAGAAAAGTTAAGCTTAAAGAAAAATAATAGATAATGGGGAGTAATTTAGTAAATTAGTCTCAAATGCAAGAAAAGTCATTGTTATTTTTTTTTTTTTTTTTTTTGCCCTCTCTTTGTAAAGTTTCCAAACTTACTATAGCCCGGGCCAAACTAGAAGAAAAACAAATTATGTGCTGAACTTACATTTTGGCTTTCCCCAACGCAGGGGAGAAAACTCCCCCGAATGAGTAAAACATGGAATATTTTAATATCCACTTTTAGAACTCAAATTGCTTTTTTTTCCCCATAAAATCAAGTGCAATGGAGCAGAAGTCTGTGTTTGTCACCAATCCTTTATTGAAACTGGTAACTGACACGCTTTATAATAGAACAACAAAAATAATGTTCAATATATACAGGCTTTGTATGGACTATTTTACTATACAGAAGGCAGAGTTGATAACACAATCTAATTTCCATAATAATTTGTGCACAAAAAGACACCCAGCAGACAATGTGTGAACATTACAGTGGAATGACATCACGGGTCCAGTGAAAATTCAGCCTAATACAAAACGTACTCATCTATTGCAAATGACGGCTTTCTAAAGACCCAGAGCTTTTCAGTAGTAATTCACCCAGAGTCCGAAGCAGAGATTTGGTGTGTGGCTATGAGTCTCTTCAGTGAAACCACCTCTGCAGATAAGTTTGCTATCCCCTGCTTCAGAAACAAATTCTCTGGGTCGGACACTTTGTAGCCACTGTCTTGCATTTCCACAACTCCAGTTTTGAAGCTATTCTGAGTTTTGCCATTAAGTTCTTTTTGATGCCAGTGTTCCGATTTGAGAGACCAATCTTGAATATTAGTCACCTGCACTGAAAAAGGGGTGAGGGCAGAATGTACCATACTTGGGGCAGTATGCTTCTCGAGTTCGAAATGTCTCTTGGGCGTCCCGTCCATAGGCGAGGCCGGTTTCGGTGCGGCGTCAAACTCGTGATCGAACGCTTCTACTTTGATCTGCATG
Organism: Zalophus californianus; assembly: GCF_009762305.2. NCBI lineage: Eukaryota > Metazoa > Chordata > Mammalia > Carnivora > Otariidae > Zalophus > Zalophus californianus. Next base: position 91,343,531 of record NC_045607.1, on the reverse strand, counting down.
GCTTTGGCTTTAATGCGGAGCTTGTGCGGCAAGGCGGAGGAGTTCACTTCTGGAACCTTCACCACGGTGGCATGGCCGCGCTGAAGCTCCACGGGAGAATGGATGGGGCCCTTGGGAACCTGCTGCTCATCTTCTCCGTCGGAGGACTTCCCCACCGCGCCGTCATCTGTCTCCGACGTCCTGGGGGAGTTGCTGGAGGACCGGGCGACCTGCAGCAGAGGGGGAGAGTGGGAATAGCTGGGGAACGTGGTCCCCATGAGGTTCTGATAGACAGAGGCCCGGTAGGCGCCCCGCTCATCACCAGGCTCCCTCGAGTAGCTCTCCAGTTCCACGGGCTCTTGCTTGATGGCCTGGAACTTGCTCTCGGGGCTCCCACAGCCACCCCGCACAGCCCCGTCCTGCGAATGTTCCAGCGAGGACACTTCAGAAACGTCGGACAGGGAGGCCTGCGGGGAGTGCTTGATGACAGAAATGCAGCCGCTCGTCACCATCGAGGGCTCGTGCTCATCCACAAAGGGGCCGGTGCTGGACTTGGACGCCTGGTAGTCTTGGAAGTACACAGCGGTAGAGTGACTGAGTTTCTGAATCTCTTGGGCATAGGCTGTGGAGCTAATTAAACCAAACTTTAATTTTAGGGAGAGCAGCTCAGCTTTTAAAGTGGCGTTTTCTTCTCCCAGGGCAATCAGTTTGTTCTCCAAAACCAGGTCATTCAGTCGACGTTTCTCCCGAGACCTCTTTGCAGCTTCGTTATTTTTCCGCCTCTTTTCCCAATACATGGCATCCTTCTTCTCATCGGGAATGAATTCCCGTTTTCTCCGACACGCGGAAGATTTGCTCTTCCCCACGCTGCCTTCATTCAGAAGCAGCTCTTCACCCCCTGTCAAGTCTTCCGAGACCTCACTCAACGCAGAGTTCAGCACCATCATCTTGTCCACACCGCTGCTAGCATCCAGGGATGCCTGCTCCTTCTTGATGGTCTGCATTTTTCTCAGCTGCATCAGAATCAGGACAGATTCCTTCCCCAGTATTCACAAATGCTTTAAAAACTGCGGTGGGAAAGCCATCAATGTTCTCTCTTCCGTTCTGCTGTCCGGAACGAATCTCGCTGGCTCCTCTTACTGAATGGAGCAGGGGTCTTCCTCCTAGGTTCCCTGCAATCATACAGGAGAGGAGTGTTACCCACTGGGTAAGTATTTATTGTCAATTACGCACGAGGAGCTACGCTAAGCATGGAGGACATACAGGTCTGAATAAGACATAGTCCTTCCCTTCAAAGAGGCTGCCATTGAGAAAAGGAGATAGGGAGGGGCCCAAATGCCTGTGCTGTAGGCTGTAGAGGACAAGTCCCCAGTGAGACCACTCAGCAGAGTGCCACGTGGTCCAGGACACTGGGAGCAAAACCGCATGTGCCCAGGCAGAAACAGAGGAAGGCTGTTTCAGGAGCAGAAATGGCGGGGGGAGGAGGGCGCGGCACGCAGAGACAGGACATCCCAGGAAGGAAATGACAGATCGCCTCTGGTTGGTTAAGTTTTAAATGGTACTTGCATATCGTGGTGCTTCTGAATAATTTTAGGTGACATTTACATCACTACAGAGCAAACACGGTCACCCACCTTCAAAGGAACTTTCCCAGGTAAACTCTCATACCCATACACAAATTCTGCAATTACATGGAATAAAATATACTCTAAAGCGAACTCTGTATTTTCACAAAAATGAAAATAAAAGCCACACAAACAACCCGAGTCGTGGTTGTTTTGATCTGACTCTAATGTGGACACACAGCTGTCCATCACATCCCTGACTGCATTCTGCCAGGTGGCTCGGCACACCTGGATGTACAGGACTCCTCTCAATAGAGCCATATCTTCTGATGCATCTGTGCTATGACATTAGATATGTTCCTCCTTTTTTCTGGTTCCTTCAAATTGATTTATCAAACATCCACTTAAAATTGAAGCACCCAAGGTGCTTTTTTGGGGGGGGGGGGTCCTGAAAAGTCTGCCCCAGCAGATTTCATTTATGCGGTAGTTTGGGACTAAAATAAACAGTTACTATTCAAAGGGACCTTTTTTTTTTTTTTAAGTAGAGTGCATTCTTGAAACTTAAAATTATTTTAAACCCAGGGAATGTAATTATGGAAAGAATTTCTTTCCATTTTACTAATTAGTTTCAAACAAAATATAAAAAAACCCTCAAAAATAGAACCATCGGCTAGCTTCCTTTTCCACTGATGAGATATTTATAATCTGAATTTGGCTTGACATGAGGTAATAAACCCATGTTAGATTCCAATAACAATCTTTTTGTGGTGGTTTTTGGACCCAACTGTGTTTCTTGACAGGGCTTCTCTGCCTGATTTCCCAGTAGGTAATACTTTCATAAAGGAGACCACCGTTCCTTCAGTGCTATCTGCATACGGCACTCTCTCCTGCCACATTAAAAAGGTTTAATGTTTTTGTTTTACATCACTCTCCCTTTCTTGTGCATAGTTTTGTAATGACTAATGAAGTGAAGTTTAATTTTATCAGCTGGAAAAGCCTGCCAGCTTCTTGCGCCTTTTCCAGAAGGAACAGAAGAAATGATGTAATAATTTCAGAATCATAAAGAGTAAGGTTTAATGCCACATTTTTGTCCGTCAAGCTGAGCCAACATGGAAACAGGCAGTTGCGACTTAGCGAAACCCATGATTAATAACACCAAGTTTCAGTTTGTTTTTGATAACACGACCTGAAGGCAAGGAGTCTGCACAGTAGGCAGTGATGGTGTAAAAAGGGAATCTTTCCAGTTATCACTTAGTGCAACAACACTGCTTTCTATATTCCCACTCAGGTTCGTCTTCTGACACGAAAATCCATTCTTTCCTCTACATATCAGTGGACTCTTCACGGCTAGCAAAGATTTCTGTTCCCCAGCTCGGCCAAGTCCCCACCACCCCAGTCAACTGAGTGTTGAGGCAGAGTCAACACCTTCACCAGCTGGAGGACTATGGCACCGATCTTTTTTGGGGGGGGTGTCCGTCAAAGCTCCACCAGCTCCTCACGTACTGTTTTCTGAAACATCGTACAGTTCCTTGAACACTATTATCTGGATACATTTTCCACTGGAGACTCACTCTTTCCCTTGCATTTTAAACTGTGTCCCCTCCTTTAAAAAAAAAAAAAGTCACATGCTTTTTACGTTTGTCTCCCCAGTGAGTTTTCACAGTTACGCTTTTGAAATGCCCCACCATTCTGCCTTAGTTACTCTTCCTAAACGTTTCCTTATTTCACCATTTCTCACCCAGTTTTATCATTTCAAATCTACCAGGGGGGTTGGGACTTTGCAGCCTCCTGGTCCGAAGGCCGCATGTGCCAGGAGCCTCCAGGGGGGGGGCTGCCCTCACCACACTCCGTGGAGGACACTGCCCCACACTCCATCTAACAAAAGTATCCCCCGTGTCTTAGCATCTCTCCGACCCCTCCTTCTCGCAGTCAAAGCACCACGTGTCCACTCTGTCATCTTTAGAACCTCCTTGGGACATTCAAAACCTACAGGAAGTCTCCTTTCTTTTCAATCTCCTTCCTATGTGAATTTTACTACATGTACCAGAATCTGGGAGTCTTCCCTCATCTGCAAATACTAATTGTCTCTCTGACTCACTGGCAAATCACCACCTACTATCTTAAGAGTATCTTCTGTAATATTTTTTATCAAATATTTTTTATCAATATTTTTTACTTGATAAAAATAATTTTTTACTTGATAAAAAAGTTTATCACGTGTATGAGATAATGCCCAGAAAGGTGCTGATTTCGTACACTGTGTCTTTCTGCAGGTTTGTTTTGTACATCCAACTAGTCTGCAATTTTTTTCAGGGTGCAAAGTATTGTCTTTGTGTCCTAGCAACAAACTGAATGTAGAGGTATCCGACATTTGATTGGCAGTCACTCATTTGCCTTATCTAAGGGAGTTTTATAAGTGAAACACTTTCTGATAGTTTTTTTTTAACTGAATATTATTATGTAAATTCTAAAAAAAGACATTTTACTTGTTAACAGAGAGCTTCTCTTATTCATTAATTGATTTATTCAACACAGAATACGGAGCGCCTACTGTGGACCAGGCACTGAGCCAGACTGGGGGCACATAAAGAGGGAGGGAAAACCAAACTCAAGACTCAAGGTACTCCTAGTCTCCTGCGGGAGCCAGACCGGAGAACCCAGCACTAGGGGAGGCAAGTGTGATGGGAGCCGTCAACATGGGGACCGGGTCACCCAGCACATCCTTTCTAGCCCCTCTGCTTGTTTCTTGGTATGGTGACAACACCACAAGCAATCCCAACAGGTGCCATTTACTGAACACTTACCACACAGTAGGGACCATGGGTCTGGCCTCTCCTGTGTTCATTACCCTCACGACAACGGTTTTCAAAACAGAAAAGGCTCGGAGAAGTCCAGTGACCTGCCCCATGCCCCCCAGCTGGTTAAGCAGCAGAGCTCAGCTGCAGCCCAGATCCCAGTCCAGCTCCCCTACCAGCACCCTCTCCGACGCTTGCACAGGGTTGTTCTGGTGCGTGCCCAGTTCCTCTTCTGGATCACTCCCACTTCTGAGTAATACACACCCATTTACTACGTTAGTCTTGCAGTAGTAAGGCACCACCAGATGCGGCGAGAACTTCCTTAAAGCAACAAAGGTACCACCTGGAACTTTCCTCCAGCCTCTTTGGCTGTGGTTTTATATTCCGAGAGTATTTAATGAATTACAAAAACATTCTAAACTCTCATCTCTGCTAAAATTTTAATCTCCTGACAATCCTATATGCTAAAATAGGGGAAAAGAAAAACAATGCCTAGGGGCATTGGATCCTATGATTTTTTGGTACAAAACCAAAAAGTATCCATTTTCAACATGGAGGGGAGGTGGGTAGTTGAAACACAGAGAGACTGAGTGACTTTCCCAAGATCACACAGTGCTGAAGGGCAGAGCTGGGCCTTAGAAACCAGTCGTGTCCCCTGAGAGTGAACTCAAAGAAGTGCTAACGTGGTTTACACGGCTTTCTAACACATCGGGGTTTATGCTCAACTAACGACTCTGTTCCAAACTGTTTTCCCTTCGCATTGATTTAACGCCCACGTCGCCTCTGCGTCACGCTTTCGGGCCGCCATCAGTGCTAGACTGTGGGCGCCCCTTCCATTTCCTTTCTCAGGCAACTGTCCCTTCCTGCCGGCTCTGTGACACTGGCATGTTCGGCGTGATCAGCCTCACCACCCCCATTAGATAACAGGGCTGCTTCATAAGAACACGAACAGAAAGAGAAATCGAAGAGCCGGAGATACCACATTCCCACCGACATATCTTCCCGTCCCTAACGCGGGCCACTGTCTCTAATTCATGCTTTTCGGAATACGTTACACCACTTCCACAGGCGGGAGTTAGGTTTGGTAAACGCTGAGCTGTCATGTGTATTCAAGTCAGATGACCTAAACGTGATCTTTAATTAAGATTATAATTTGGCTTAAAAAAGTCTAAAAAAGAATACAAGTTCACAACCTGTAAGTCTCCACCAAATTCCTCCTCGAGGAGTAACATGGTTACTTCTGCTTACAGAGACAGACCTGCGCCCGTCCCGGCCCCCAGCGCCCCTCCCAGAAGAACCGTGGCTGGCAATTCAAACTCTCTCCAAAACAAGAAGGAACATTTTGTCTCCAGCATCTAAAATCCTACCAATAGTTTAGACATTAAATCGTCTACTATGAGAAAAGTTTGTTATTAATGCTCCCTTTAAAGGGGACGTCTTCTTACAAATAGCTTGTATTACATATTTTGATTTAAAAATTTACACAAGATGAGATACTATTTGGAGTGCTCCATATTTGGGAAGCATTTTTGAAAGAGAACTATCTCATTGTCCTCCACTCTCTGGATATGCCATTTATTCCCTCAGAGGCACAGTATAGGTACCATTAAAGAAAAAAAAAATCATTTTATGTTAAATTGTAAACTATCTGTCCACTAAGCAGAGAGCTGCTTGTTTTTGAGATACATGTCATTTCGGTGAAAAATAAGCAAATAAAGTTAATCAATTCACAGCTCTTTAAACTATTAAAACTAGCAAAATGTCAACCTACATTTCTCGTGGTAGGGTTAACAATTGATGACATGACTGTTTCAATAAAACGCTTTACTTCTGTTCGTGGATAAGAATAAAATCCAGTACTTAAAAGCAAAGATCAAACAGGAAGAAATACGCATGTGCAGTCAAAGGGGATGCGGGGGGGGGGAATGTGTGTGAAAAAACTCAGCGAGCGCTGAAGTCACAAGGGGATTTTCTCATCAGGCTGAAAAATTAAAGGCTTTTCTTTTTTAAAGTAATCTCTATGCCCAACGTGGGGCTGGAACTCACGACCCCAAGATCAAGAGTCACACGCTCCACCAACTGAGCCAGCCAGGTGCCCCAAAGGCTTTTTAAATTAATAAAACTATGCTAAACCTCTCTAATTGCCAATGAAGTGCCCCCCGTTCAGCAAGAGAATTCTATTTCTAGTCACACAGACTTTAACCCTAACATTAGAGAGAAATGTGTACGTGATCCAGATATGAACACACACATACAGTGAGTGATTCTCATGCTTTGCCAAAGTCTGTCCTATCATAGCAACAAATTAACCTACTTTTTCTATTTGGGCGCATTTGTAAATAAATGTGTCAAAATCTGATCAAGTTTATGCTATGTGAAAATATTTCAAGTTTCTTGCACTCTCATCCTCAACAAAGGACCACTTAAAAATTAGATTCAATCTTAACAGATATGACAACATTGCATTTGGTGATAGCACTGATAGAACTTAAGGAACTGAAATATGAAACAGTATAATTTGACACTCTTTTATAAGAGGCCTGTGTTTGTAACCTACAGCGCACAATGCAAATATTCGGAAGACTGTGTGCAGGAAGGGCAAAGATGCTAACACATAGAAACAACTGCACGGCTGGGGAAGGAAAGACCAGCCACACCCTCACTGAAGAGGGAGAAGAATCTGGGTATGGGGTTAGGGGGGGAGAGGAATAGTAAAGCATTTTTAGAAAGCTGCAGTCACTTCAAAGTGGGGACCGCTTGTTTCCTTGCTACTTCCAAAGATAATGTATCAGTCTGACAACTAATCTGAAATCCTAAGGGACGCCAACAATCACAAAGTAACTGTTACAGGAAATTCTGCCATGGGTTCCCCCCAGCAGAGCCCGTGCAACACGCAGAATGGTGGCAGAAATGGTGTGGGTGCAGGACTGAGGTGGGGAGGGTTAGGGAAAGTTCTTGAATGTTTGTAAGTACACTGAAGAACCAACCACTCCAGTTCTCCTCAGCTTGACTTTTTGATTTCTTCTTTTTTATTTCACTTTCTTACCCAGTGAGCAGATGATTACAAATGTCATTTACTTTACTATGTGCCTTATGAATAGGACGGATTTTTAAAAAAAAATGTTTTCATGTTTACTTGAAGGCTATTGAATTGCCCTTTAAGATCCTTGGAGAGTTAACTGATAAAGACACCATGGTCTGATAACTAAAGGCGTGTAATACAAAGATCATTCTGATTCCAATGAAACTGAGTCCTCAAAGCACAGATTATTACGAATGGCATCTAGAAAATCCCCACTAAACTTTATCATAAAAACAAGCTTAAGCTCTCTAATTAAAACCGTATGAGAAATGTTTTGTTTTTTTTTTAACTACAGGAAAGTTATTTGCAAAGAAATTTGAGAGGTGATTGGGGGTAGCGGTAATACAAATTAATTTTGAAACCGAAAAAACTCTTATGTAATGTCTGTGATCAAAGGTCAACGTCTTTCGACATTCTCAATGAGTCTGATCTGGATAAAAATCAACTCAAATACAATTTAGGAAAATAACAGGATATCAGACAATGTGTTAATCCTGTGAAATACTGGCACACCTCACAAAACCCAGAAATGCATATTAAAGGAGCTTCAATTACATTGTTTCTGTCATAGTTTGAATCGAATCCCAAGTGTGCTCTCATTCCCTCAATACAAATTAAAAATAAACAACTCCTCACAGCATCAGTGCCATCTGGATTACAATGGAAATAATGAAGTATGTGTGATTTTAGCTCGGGTAAAAATAAAGCCGAGGCAACATGACTGCACCTTTTCCATGCCATGCGGCAATCACATTCACTTGGTGGAGCTGACTGTGGACCAAGGCAAGGTCAACTAGAAATATCCACTCCGTGGGTGAGTCAGGCAGTTGCTCAACACGGGAAAGCGCTCTAACAAAGGGTTTTTAATTTTCAGGTTGTTGCATCACACTGATGTTATAATTGCACTTCGCAAAGATAAGCCTTTAACACAGAAAAGGAAATTGTTTCAAAGACTCCAGTGAGCTAGCATTCACACTCTGGGGAGGGAGAGAGATGGGGGGGGGGTGTTACTAGCACAGCTCCCCCTCCCGTTTTCAGGCTGGGCTGCTAATCCATCTGTTGTGCCTCTACTCCCTCACCTGTAGAATGGGGATGGTGATAGAAGGCAGCACAGTGTCAGGCACAAGCAGGCTAAGGGGCTAGGAATAAGCTCTTCATTTTATTTCTTAAGAATGAGCAGCATCAAGGCAATGCCGATGTTGAGTGCCAGGGCTTTTGAGCCTCTCACCATTCTTAGGGAAGCCCTGCCCTGTGCGGCAGGTAGAAGGCTCAACCAGATGAAATCTGTGTATTAATCAAAAAGGCCAAACATCAGCAGTTTCACAGGACACGGCCTTAGTCGTCAAGCACACAGGCTGCGCACACTTCTTCCCAGAGGGCCCATCTGTGGGGTCTAACCCGCCTCGGCTGGTCTCGGGCCACAGATGTGTAGAGATGTGGATGATCAGGCCAAGGAAAGCCGTCACAGAGAAGTCAAAGGAACTGGAAAAAGCCAGGGCTGTGTGGCACTTGTTACATCATTCCTGCCACCACCAACTCACCTCTGTGTTCCTACCCACGCTTCCCCCAAACATTAACCCAGTGATTTCGGAGGCTCCGCAACACTGTCAAGAATTCACTTCAAACTTAAATTACCAGTGAACGCAATGGCACACAGTTTTGAGAGGGGGAAAAAAAAGTAATCATTATTAGAACAAAAATGTATCCCAAGAAGGATCTTTAATTATAGGCTTAACTCAAACTTCAGTCCTTACTATTATTGGACAGAGATTTAGGCAGAGAAAAATGAAGGTGACTGCCTTTATTAAAAAAAAAAAAAAGTCTGGTTCCTGGTGAATTGTATGGGAACGGTTTACTGAGCTCCTCAAAACTACCCAGCTCGATGGGTCATATTCCCTCAGTTTACTCTGGACACCAGCAGAGATCACAGCAGCTCCCAAAAATCACAGGCTGGGGCCTTAGGGCCCAGCTCTTCTGAGCCTGAACTCTAAGCACTCCGCCAGAGCTGGTCCCTAACTACAGACAGTGGCCTGCAGCTCAAGAGAGAAACTGATTGAGGGGCACGGATGTAGGATGTGATCCCAGAGAAACCAACTTTTCAACAAAGCAGACTGCCGGAGAACACCTGTGATGTCGCCCTGAATTCACTGCAAACCAGTTGCTGAGCACACTCTCAGAAGTCTTTATGCCAGGATGAAAGTACTGTAGTCTTACAGTAGGACAGCGGCGTCTACGTGGGCGTTTTGATTTTTGTTTTATTTTGAACTCGGGGAATTCAAGTTCTTTCTACTCTAGCCTTTGACCACATGAAGTAAAGGTTCATAAAAAAAAAAAAAAAAGAAAAGAAAAGAAAAAGAAAGAAAGAAAAAGAAAGACTCGACTATAGCCACATTCAAGCCGGGCGCCCCTTTCCATCACCATTAATGCTGGAGCGTCTCCACCCCCAATGTCCGTGGTCTGTTGACATTGGAGGTTTTCTTAGTCTTTCTCACTTCACGAATCAAGAAGCACTTGGCTCCGAAATACAATGAAGCCGCCTGGAACAAAGGTGTGCGCGGTGCTCAGAAGCTCACGGGGCAAAAGGCAGGAGGCAGGCCGCTAGAACTGCCGAGCCGCCCGGCTGCCCTCTCCTTGCGCCTCGCCCTGGGCGCCTCTCGCTCCTCCCCAGCTCCCCTCCCATTCCTCCCCGGCTGCGCTCCTCTCCCCTCCCTCGGCGGGGCGAACCCTAAGCGCACCCGCACTCCCCGGCACAGGTCCCTCCGCGCCCCCAGAGCGGCGCCTCACCGGGACCCGCCCCCACCGGGTGGGCGGCGCAGCGGGGCCTCGGCGCTGCCAGGACCCCCTCGCCAGAACAAAGGAATGTGGGGAGGGGGCGAGGAGGCGCGCAGGCCGCGGTGCGGCTCCCGCCCAAGCGCCGCCCAGGGCGCTCCGGGGTCCCGACCCTAGGCCCCCACGCTCCGCCCCCACCTCCCAGCCCCCTGTCTCCGTCCCCCAAGAGCCCGCAAGCGGGAGGGCGCGCCCCTGGAGGTCGCGATCGGAAGGTGGCGCTACGTGTTCCACTGCAGGCCCGGGGCTCCCTGCCCAAGCTCCAAAGTAGGTCGAGGTCTGACACCGGGGGGCCTGGAGCAGTATTAGCTTGTTGGAAAGCAACTGCAATTATTTGGGGTAATATAATTTGTTCCAGGTATGAATGTCTAAAATACGCCCCCCTCCCCCCCCAAAAAAACCCAAACCCTGCTCTTTAGTTATTTAAATGTTACGTCAGGGGAAAAAATCTGACATATACACACCATCATATACATATATTCACACATAATTACACTACCTAAGAGTGCCGGAAGAAATTTAAAATATGGGTACATTATATATTCATACATATTCACAGGAATAAAACTAGGGAATCTACACCAAAAAAATGCAATCCACTAACCTATATCTGTTTCCCATAAATCATAGCTGGTCTGGAGAAAAAAAAATACCCACGATGTGAAATAAATACTTGTGACCTCATTCCCTGTTGTTATTTACAAAAGCCAAGACCAGAAGATGACACTTGGCCATCCCCTGCTGTTCTCAGGGAACACAGCACTTTCCTAAAGTGTCCTTTATAAAGATAAATGGGAGTCAGCATCCAGCAAATCACCGGGCTCTGCGAAATGCCTTCCTAAAAATACAATCTTATCAAAGGTCTCCGAAGGCGTAGAGTTAAAACTACAGCAAATGGCCTTGAACTTGTATTTGCACATAGCCCTGGAGAAAACACCAGAAATAGCGCTGCGAGGCCACGATTGTTAAAATGTGATAGGGCTAAATTTAGAAGAACGCACATTTCATTTAGGGCAAAAGACACACATTCGGCAGCGTGAGCTAACTCAATGCTTTACCCGGTTGTCTACTTTCCTGTTTAAAATTATCCTTAAAAAAAAAAAAAAAAAACGTTACAGTGACATTTTAAAGGCTGAGATTGTCCTACTTTCTTTGTAGCAAGATTATAAAATCACGTAATTAGCTCCCGCTTCCTATGCTGACTGCCAGCAAATTCGGCAGTTACATAATGCAACATTTCCAGGAAACTATTATGCGATCTGTCTTGTCGTGTCTGAAAAAGCAATGACAATAAGGTGAGAAAAAGGGCTGATGGAATGGAATACGTGAAAATCAAGAAGGTAGGGAGGTAAACGCCACAATGGTTCGTCCCAGATTTAAAAATAATAGCTCAGGACACCTAAGGGGCGAACCCCGGGAGTACCCAAGATCAGAATACAACCCGAGGAATTCTTCATGTTTTGTAGGAGTGCTGAGAAATAGATCTTTTTATTTGGGACGTAGTATAGATATAAATGACGATCTAATATCCAACGCTGCGCTAAAATTTCCAAATCATTGCACACGTCCGTGCACATTCCCACATCTGCCCGTAACCCTAGCCAATATTTCACGGTGGACAGATTATGCAATCTGCGCAAGGACAAATCCCACAACCTTCCCGGGCGCTGGTAACACACGCTGACGACAAACAGGGTGGAAGACGTCGGTGCAGACACAGCCCCTGACACAAACAAACGCCGCGCACGCATTCTCGGAATGCCGTCACGGTTCACGCTACCAACGCTCGTTCTCAACAAGAAAATCAAGACTAGTCCCATTTACTCAGCCCCCTCCGCGCCCCCCGCCTCCCCCACCGCCAGCCCCGCAGAAGGGACGAGAAAGGAGGGAGCGCTGCCCTTCCCGCTCGAGATGGCTCAGCCTCCCCGGCGCTCTCCTCCACCAAAACATCAATTTTCCTGAAATCAGGAGACATTATGCAACAGCAGCGGGGGGGAGCGCAAGCCAGCCCGGACTACGTGCCGGCGCGAGGGCGCTGCAATCAAAGCAGCCACCTTAAGGTGGCGAGTCCCCTCCTGACAAGGCAGCAAAAGTTTATGTAATAAATGCCCCGCGCACACTCCCCGCCGCCGCCGGCCAGCCCCGCGCACAGCCCGGCCCGCGCCCCGCGCCCGCCGGCCGCGCGCCCCGGGAGCGGGCGGGGAGCGGGGCGCCGGGCCAGGGCGGCGGTGGGCGGAACGCTTACCGTGTTCCTGCTCTCGGGACGGCGAGCTCGGGCGGCGGGGAGAGAGCGCGGGCGGCCGGGAGCGGGGCCCCGCGGCGCGCGGGGCTCGGGCCGGGCCTCCGGGGCGGCGGCGGCGGGCGGCGGCGGGCGGCGGCGAGGGCGCGGCGCGGGAGGCGGGCGGCGCGCCGGGTCCGCGGGCGCCGTGGCCGCGCCGGGAGATGTGTGTTAGTAGGTCAGTTCCGAGCGCCGCGCTACGTCGCCGCCCGCCAGCCTCGCGGTGACGGGCGGCCGCGGCCCCAATCGCCGCGCCCGCACCCGCCCCCGGCCCGCCACCAATGGCCGCGGCCAGCGGGGGCGGGCTCTCCTCGGCCCCGCCCCCCCAGGCCCGCCCCCCCCCCCCTCCCCCCGCCCGCTCCGCTCTGCCCCCTCTCCCCGCTGCGCCGCCGGCCGCCCGCGTCCCTCCCCTGCCGCGGCCAGCGCCGCCGCCCGAGCGCCGCGAGGATCTGAGCCCCGCGCCCCGCGCCCGGCTCTAGGGTTGCGCAACGGCCAGCGCCGCCGCCGCAACCGGGGCGAGCTGGGGAAGGGCCCGAAACCCCCCGCCCCTCCACCCTTGCCGTCCGGCTCTCCCACCGCTGCCTTCGCCCTCCGGTCGCCGCGGTGCCTCCGGGAGCCCGGAGATCCGCGCTCACTCACAGGCGCTTTTTGTCTCCCCGAGCACGCAGCGTCGGGGCTACCTGTTGCCGACCGAGTACCCGGCCGAGGGCCGCGGCGACCCGGGCGTGGCGCGGACCTCCGCCTGCCCCTCCCCGCACCCTCGCGGGAGGACCCCTCCTCCTTGGGGTGGGCGAAGGGGGGTGGAAATTGGAGGGGGGCGCTGGCGAGCTGCCAGCACTCGGGGCGGGCAGCGGTGGGGAGGAGGGCTGGCTGCCGGTTGGAGCCCCGCGGTGCTGCGTAGGCAGCGATTACAATGCCCCCGCGCCTCTCACCGGGGAGCGCGACGGCCGGGAGCGGGGAGAGAAAGCGCAACACACAAACACCGCCCCCTGCACAATTAGGGCGAGGATGACGGATGCAAAGTTGTTGCGTAATAGGACTGGGAAACGAGGCTCGCCGAGGTCCATCTGCCCCCGGCCACGCCAAGAGGTGGCCGCCGCGGGTGCGCCCGGCTGGTACGCCCGCTGGCGTGCGCTGCTGGGGCTGAACGGTGATATCGGAGCTAGCGGCTCCTTAGTGTCATTTCTGCCTCTAATTGGATGCGGTTGTCTTCTCCTCTAAGTTCCCGGGCTACGTAAGAGACGTAAAGAAACGGGAGAAATGGCACCTCGCGGCGCGTTCCTCAGGCACCGCGCGCTGAAGGCTGTAAAGGCACGTGGCACACATAGAGCGTTTACAGAATGAAAGAGAGAGAGCCAGCAAGTCCGCCTTTGCGAAGGGAGCCATATTCCTTACAGTGACGCACAGAGTTGCCCAAATAGGGGATGTGGCAGGTCGAGAAGGACCCCGGTTCTGCTTGGACTATGCAGGAGCTTGACTGAATGCCTTCTGTGACTTTCCTTTCTTTTCCCTATGATACATTTTTTTTTAAGAAAAAAATTTGAACCAAACCCCGAAGTAAAGAGAAGAGTAAACTGAACCCCCAGCTACCATCACCGCTGCCCATCATCAGTGGAAAATCTGCTTTGTGTGTCTCTTTCTGTCTTCCCCGTTCTCATATTACACAGTAGTAATAAGCACCCAAAGAGTGATGTTTAAAAATGTTTATCACTTAGCACCTGGTTTTGGGAAAGCCTCACACTTCAAAGCGTTCTTCAAGGACAGTGCTGTGGTTCAGAACACAATTCATCTGGTAAAGTGTAGGTTTACCAACAAGGCCCTGACAATTTAGGCATGCAATATGGGTTTTAATATCTTCCCCAAATCCACTGTCCCAGGCTCTCAGCAATTCAAGAAGCACATCTGTCTATGGCTTTTGAGTCTGTCCCTTCTACTAGATATTTATTCCAAGGAGTTGACTCTCTTGATGAAAATAAGTCTTGATTTTGGTTTATAATTTACACTTACCTCATTTTTTACCACTATGTTTTCTTTTTCCAAACTCTCACAGTGCCCATTATAGTTTGAAAACCTCCCTTAGATGAAATTAAAATGATGTCTGTAAGTCAGTTACCTTTTCAGGGTTAGAAATGCAGCTAATTCCTAGAAATCCAGAGCCACAGAACTCCCCTACCCCACACCTACATGTTCTCCACATTGTTCTGCTTTTTGAACTATTTTATAGAATTCCAAAGCTGTTGTAGAATGAGTAGTAAATGGTTTTATAGAAGGACAACTTGAAATTGAAGAAAAGTAGGTAACATGCTTAGAGTCACCCCAGACAATGATAGTGGTGGTGTTGGGGGGGGGCGGTTCTGTGAACTTGGAAACTGGTTCTTTATGCTGAATTTTGAAACCTGATGCTCCTTTCATTACTTGGAGGGGGAGGTTCTAGATTGTGTCTGTATCATATCTGTGCATCATTTTTTGTTGCCACCCTACTTAGAAATCAGATGAAGTACAAGAGATGTCTGTGATACCAGCTTAGAAAGTAACTCTTTAGCTCCTCCTGGTGATTGGGAAACCACTGAGCAATACAATGAAGGCTCTGTCCCCATCACCCAAGAGGCGGTGTGTCTGATAGTATATGCTAGAACATTCACAGAATAGGCAAGCACTTGCAGATTAACACAAGTTCAATGGAGCATAAAACCTGAGACATTTGGAAACAAATTACTCAGGGTGGGGAGGCTTCTAGGAAGACGTCAGCATGTGCCTGACGGTAGAGCAGGGCTGTGACCAGGTCTCTGAGAGGAGGGGGAAGGGGGGTCTGGTTGAAGTATGAAGTCAAAACTTCCTTACTCTCAGCCCCTGTCAGTGCATGGGGTGGAGGATGCCAGGGAAGGGGAGGCATGGACGCTGATTGGGACTACGGGCAGAAGACAGTCGATCCCATTCCGCTACATCTGATTACACTCCCAATATACTTTCTGGTTAAGCAAATATGGGGAGAGCAGAATGACTACAAGTGTGGCCTCTCCTTCCTGAGTTGAGGAGTGCCTTACAACTGCAGAACATTTCAAGCTAGAAGATTCCCGAGAGGCCATCTGTCTCCAGAGGTCTTTCCTCGGGGCCTCATCCGGCAGAGGTAGCTACAATCTTGGATTCATAGCGAGAACTCAGGTTAGCTGCGTTGGATTGTGGCCGCTGGAGAGCCGCACACCCTGCTTCGCCCTCATGGGTTGTTGCAGCATGGGACAGAGTTCCAGTGGCCCCAGGCTCCAGTTTTTCAAAAGAGAGTAGACATCAAAAAAAAGTAAAATAAAAATTCTTTTTTTTGGTAAGATATCCTGATTTTTCTGTGTTGGCAAACAATTGGTTAAAAAAGAAGAGACCCCCGCAGCTTGGCGAGCTGGATGCTGGGCAGGCTGTGCCCCGTGACGGAGAATTCTACAGAGATGCCCCAGGGTGGGGGGAGCCATCGCAGGGCGGAAGGCAGGCTCCCAGCCTGACCCAGCTTGGACAGCTCCACCTTACCGGTTCTAGGTCGTGGCTTCTGGATTTCTTTGTAGGAAACCATCCACGCTTAGAAAGCCTTTGGCCACCGCTAGGGCCCCAGAGCCAGGCTCAGGGCTCTTGAGGCCAGGACTGCAGTCTTCCCGCTGCACTGTGCCAACGCAGGGTCCGGTGTCCATCCTGTAAACTTCACGAACATGAGGTAAAACAATTTCTAGGAATTCAGAGGTTGTAGTTTTGTGTTGTTTTTCAAGGTAGGCTTTAAACAGTGAGCTAGTGTGGGAGCGATTGCCGTGGCTTCTCACCCACAGGAGGCCTGCCCACACCCGTCAGTATGCGATTTATGCTGGTATTTTGCTTTGACCTAATGAGTCATTGAATGTTTAGGCAGAAACTTCCTGGAATGGGTATTTCTTTCTTTCATGCTTGCTCTTTGTTTTATTTGTACACTTTATGCCATTTCCAGTCATTAGGCTTGCTCCTGTCCTTCCCTGGGCCTTCCCTTTCCACCTTCTACTTGTGTTGACCTTTATTCTTCTTTTGTGCTTTCTTCTCCTGATTTATTCGATGTATTCTTCTTCTTCTTCCCCCTTTTTTTTTTTTGAGCTTGTAAGGAGGGGTGGGGGAAATGTTGGGGAGGTGGCAGGGAGGGGGACAGAGAGGGAGAGAATCTTAAGCAGGTTCCACGCTGAGTGCAGAGCCCATCTCGGGGCTTGATCCCACGACCCTGAGATCATGACCTGAGCCAGTCAAGAGTGGGACACTTAACCGACTGAGTCAGCCAGGCCTCCCTTATTCGAGTCATTCTTAGTTTCTCCTTTGGCCTTTCCCCCGTCATCAGATCCTCACTACTCCTCTGGATTCGCTCCTCTACCAAGTTTCCACCCCTCCTCCTTGCCCCCTGCCTAGCCCAGCTACAACCCAGACATTGTGAGGGTTTAGAATTTCCACTCTGCCTTCCCCAACCTCTGCCACATGGTTCCATCCACAGGAGTTCCATTAGCATGCTCGGCCTTATTATTCAAAAACTAGCTTCTGTGGGAAATTGGGTAATAGAAGATGGCCAAATAAACTCCCCACAGAAGCACAGGCTTTAAAGTAGAGAAGTTGAAATGTTTCGTATTAAATGCCTCTTGCTTAAGCTAAGAAAGAAATTAGATCTCTACACCGACTACATGATTTCCCCAGACAAAAGCATCTGATGGCCTGAATACATTTCAAAGCATTTCCAAAAGACCCAGGAAAAGACCAGAAAGAGGTGGTTTTGCAAAAAGAGAAGATGTTGCAAGTACAGCATTACAAAAACTGAAATGTGTCTTTAAACTTGGCCATGCAGACGGCACACATTTCAGTCAGCATTTGTGTGCCTTCATATTAAATGGCATATGTGAGTAAAGGTGTCAAAATAAAGGAAACTCACAGAAAAGGCAGGTGAGGAGCAGGGGAATACACCAAAAATGGTCAAGACTTGGGAAGCTGCTAATTGCATTCATTGCAAAATCCCCAGTGATGGGGTAAGCGCTGTGGCAGCAGTTGGCTGGCGACGGGACCCGGCAGGGTCACAAGAGTGTGAAATATAAAATTGTGAAATGTGTTCTGACAAAAAAACATCTTACTAAGAATCAGAGGTGACACATCCACCCTGCAATGCAGCTCCAGTCACAGAGGCAAACCTTATCTAAACACTTCTGTGAAGTCATGCCCAGGGTATCCACTGGAAAGAGCCAGGGCTACAACTCAGGAGGACAGGGTTCTCACGCATTCCTGACACCAGACACACGAAGGGAGTCATTTCATCTCTCTGACCCTTGTTTCTTCCTCCAAGAGCTGATGGAATTGAACCAGACTCCGCAACATCCCTTCCAACCTTGCAGTAGGGTGATTCTCGAGAACGAGCCGCGAGCGCACGTTGCAGAAAAGGGAAAGCTGCACATGTAGCATCTACAAAGAAGCAGATCCTGGTTCATGCTGGGTCACCCCAAAACCTTCACTTGCCTAATTGCAACATGCACAAGAGGAAATTACACCGTGAAATGCACACAGATGGACTTAGAGACAAAAAGCGTCTTCTGTAGGTGTGGTTTGTTTCAGCAAGAGATTCAAATGAATGCTATCAGTTTGGTAAAGGCCCTTAGAAGCCCGGAAATTGGGTGCTTGACCATATTCCTGGTCTTCTGAGAAACTTCCAGTTTAATAGACTCTGAGCAACCGAGCAGAAGTGCTTCAGACTTTTGTGCAGCTCCTGCATGTGACGATCTTCCCGAGCAGGGTGCACACGTCTGTACAGGGTTGCTGTGTGGGTATGCTGTCTGGATGATGGCAGAGCAGGCCCTCGGGGTCGTCACCCAGCAGATGGGCAGAGAGCCTAGTGGGGAGGAGCAGACAGTGGTGGGTCCACATCCCAGCCTCGCTGCCCATGAGCTGTGTGGACGGGGCAAGTTACCTTCCCTAACTTCTCTCTCTCGGTTTCCCCTTCTGACGACTGTTGATAATAACAATGTCAACGTCAACAAGTTGTTCCAAGGTGAAAATGAGCTAGGATCTACTAACTGCTTCGGGAAGTAGCTGACCTGGGATGGTGACACACGTTAGGTATTGTTATTAACCCAACACAAAATCAACCCGCATCAGGGAAACCATATCATTCACCAGAAAAGCAGGTGTACGTGTGCGTTGCTGTGCATGTGCAGGAGTGTGTGTCCCTATTAAGAGATGTGGACAATGAATTGCATTACAGAGTCGGTGCTTCATTCAGTGCAATTGAACCAGTGAGAGCGTCCATCTACAAGAGAGCACACCAGATGGCACTGGGGACCGGAGTTCACTGATTGTTCCGGTTTTGGAGCATCAGGTACTGAAACATTCCCAGAAAGGTTGATCAAGGCCCCGTTCCTGCCCTGGACCATGAGTTCATTCCTTCACTCCATCCCCTGATGTGCATTTACTGACCACGGACCAAGGACTAAGCCGGGCCCCGTGCGATCACGACGTGGAACTGTCACGCAGAGTGCCAGACCGTGTGCCACCAGACGCAGGCTCCACTGAAGGGAGATGGGAACTCTTCCCGAAAGAGGTGGAACTTACCAGAACTTTAAAGATGGGTGGGCATTGCACAGACAAGACACTGGTGGAGAGCCCAATGGAAGGACCTGCTGCCAAGACACGAAGTTGGGAGGTCAGTGATCCAGGGGGCCCGAGGAGCTGCCAAGCCTGGGGTATGCAAGACTCTGTGGCCGGAGAACAGGGGGGAAGGCCGGCCGGGCCACGCCCGAGAGGCCGGCGAAAGATGCAGACAGGCATGAACACAGCTGGCTTCGGGGACGTGGCCTACAAAGTCGACACCCTGTTTCAAACATGTTTCTATGCAAAATGTCACACACACAAAGTGTCACTGTGGGAAAGTGGTTGAGGGCCTGGACGCCACCACTTGATGGCCCTGGGTTCTGCCCTGTTCAATGGACATTTTGCTCAGAGCCATGCGCCAGAAGGAGCAAGCTGGGAGGGGTGAGCAGGATGAGCCCAGAGACGGGGGTTATTCATACAGGCGGGAAGAGCTGAGGTAGCAAAGCACGGAAAGGTGGGGACATGGAGGATGTCATGGTGGTCCCAGAGAAGACAGGCCTCCCCAAGCCATTGCCAGCAGACGGGAAGGTGGCAGAGACACAGAGTGAGGCCAGGTGAGCACAGTCACCTCCAACGACAAGGTGGCAACAGAGGTCACACATCCTGGGATTTTGAGCTGTGGGCCTCGGCTCCCCCCACACCCCCTGCCAGGTCCCCAGATATTCCTGCTTTGCTCTAGGGGAAGAAGCTGTGTGACTCCTGAATGGTGAGCCATGCTCCCCAGGGAGGGGACGCCTGAGATTTGTGCCTCCCCAGAGCTTCCTGAGCTCATCGAGAGATGTGAGGAGGAAATCTTGGTGTGCAAAGTTGGTTTACTTGCCCAGGGCTGAAAATTCCTGAAAGAGGCTCAAACACCTAGGGCAGGAACAAAGCTGTATGCGCCGAGGATTCAGCAGCAGGCTTTCCGTGTGCCGCATGCGCATGTCCATTCCACGCGGGGCTGTGGTCACAGGTACCTCCAGGGCACTTGGACCTGCTTGTGCACATTCACGGCATTGCACCCTCATGCCATCCCATCAAGAGGTGAAGGGTGTTGGGACCAGGAGTCAGACCCCAGCTGCCCACGCTGGAAGTGAGCAGGGGAGCTCAGTGCCTCCCAGGCAGTGTCCTCCTGTGTGGTTCACACCATGTGGGGACAGCCCAGCTGGACTGCGAGGCAGGAACAGAGCTTGACGGGGGCAACCCCAGCTGAGGCCCACATGCCTTTGGCATCCAGGCATTGACCCCTTTGCTTGCAGTCATCTGTGCGGTGGTTCCCACACGGCTCGAGCTGCCCCCTGACCATGCCACACAGGACCTTTTTCCTAACGTACAAGAAGGTAACCTCTTCCCTGATGAAAGCAGCCAGCCCAAGTCCCAGTGTGCGCGCCTCCCGAATTTCCAGGGCCTCAGCTACCCCGGGTCCCCCACACCCTGCTTGCCAGGGGTGGGGAAAGGCCTTGTCCAAGGCACCTTCCCCTCTCCCACCCCACCATCCATCTCAAGTGCTTTCCTGTGTGGGTGGCCTCATCCCCGGTTCCTCCCTGCACCAGGTCAGACGCAGCAGATGGGTCAGACGCCCCAATGCCTCCATCACTGAGAAACTCAGACTGGCGCAGAAGGTGGAGGGCCTGCCCTTCCCCAAGGCTGCCTATGGGGGGGGCGGGTAACACGGGCCTCCAAATGCAGGGGAGATGGTGCACCGCAAGGTGGACTCTGAGCAGGTTGAGGTGAGAGCTGGGCAAATCGCCGTGCTTAGCTGCATGGTGCTCCCTGTCACTGAGCGGGGTTCCATTTGCTTGGGGAGCTGTAGTCAGCCTAGTAACACACCACCTCCTAGACGTTCCCAACCTCTCTATCTGCCTTTCCCTTCCCCTCATCTCGCAGTTCTGGAATTGTCCCTCCCAAGAAAGCCTCAGCACACGAGTTTTGACTCGGGCTCCAATTTCTAGAAATCCCAGACAGCCCGCTTTTTTCTTTCTTCTAGAATCTGTAGAATATGTAATATGCAGGGGCGCCTGGGTGGCTCAGTCAGTGAAGCATCTGCCTTCGGCTCAGGTCATGATCTCAGCGTCCTGGGATCAAGTCCCGCATTGGACTCTCTTCTCAGCGGGGAGCCTGCTTCTCCCTCTCCCTCTGTGCTCTCTCTCTCTCTTTCTCACATAGATAAATAAAATAAAATCTTTTAAAAAAAAAGGGAGTTACTTGTTACTTGTTTTTACCATTAACTATTTGAAGAGTGTTCTTTTCCAGGACAAATTTAATCATTTACTTAACAGCAACACAATAAAGCCTTCATATTTAAATAGGAAAACAAACAAGAATACCCATTATTTTTGACATCAAAACTGAGAAATGAGGAAGGAAAAAAAAGAATTATCATTATGACAGGGGAGATATGACCCAACACATTCGTTTGCCTAAAGTAGGCAGGAAAACATGAGAATTCAGCAGTGTAGCTAGACAAAATGTCAGCACTTAAAAATGATGTCTTTCCTGCCTACGGGAAGCAGGTATCACGGAGTGACTACAAGCTTGTGCTCACCACCAGCTGCTGCGTGACCACGGCTCTTCACCCAAACTCCTGGTGCTCCTGCTTCCTCCAGTGTGAACTTGGGTGCTGATCTTGCTGCCCTCAGAGATTCCGGGGAGTCACTGTAGTTTGACTCCCTCAACACCTAATCCCAGGCTTATCCTTCCAGCCTCCCTGTTCTTTGGGGTTTTTGCAAGCGCCACACACTTTCAGAGACTTCCTTGGAGCTGGCGCGGCTGTTTGACACAGTTCTGGCCAGAGAGGTGGACGAAGTCACAGACGTCTCCTGCTTTCCTTTCCTCCTGCCTTAAAAATGGAGGTAATGTTGGAACTGTGGCCCCTGTCTGGCCAGGGGGAAAAGGGCCAATGTCAGCAACCTCTTACCGTGTCTCTGAACTTCTCAAATGTGTGAGAAACAAATCCCGATTTGTTTAAGCTATGGTTGGATGGGTAGTTGGTGACCTACAGATTTTCATTTGTGTCTGAATAATATGTAAAGCATAACATAAAAAACATTTCTTGTGCCTGAAGAATGCCTAATAAATGCCAGCTCTTGTTATTATATTTTAACATATTATATTTAAATATATTTAAGATACAATTGGGAAAAGTGTGAGATTCATAATAAAAAACTGGTAAATAATTCATACTACATCGAGCAAAAAAGTGCAAGCTGATCTGTGTAAAGAAAACTATTAAATACTGAATAATGGCATAAAAGGAGACATATAACTGAAGAGATTGAACACGTTTGTGGTTCAAAAGAGTCGATATTGGAGCAGTTAAGCATCTGACTCTTGGTTTGGGCTCAGGTCATGATCTCACGGCTGTAGGATCAAGCCCCGCGTTGGGCTCTGTGCTCAGTGCAGAATCTGCTTCAGCTTCTCTCTCTCTCTCTCTCTCTCTCCCCCTCTCATTCACTCTCTTGCAAGTAAATAAATAAAAATTTTAAAAAAGAGTCAATATTATAATGATGACAGTTATCCCCAAATTAACCAATAAGAATAATCCCACTCAGTCAAAATTCCAATGAGTAATTTGAGGAACTTGGAAGTTAATTCTCGTCTACAATTGGAAGAATAAATATTCCAAAATCACTGAATTGGCTTTGAAAAAAAAATAAACGTGGTGAATTTATTAATTAAAACAATGTGGCATCACTGAAAGACAAATTGATCAATGGAATGGAATTAAAATTCTAGAAATGGATTCATCTATAAACATAAAACTGTATATGATAAATATGATCATTTAAACCGAAGAGTGTATCAGTCAGGTATGAGTGCAGGAAACAGAAGTTGCTCTGGGTACTTCAGATGTTTAAAACACCACTGGAAGCCCTACAGGAGCATATTCTAGGTTGGATGTCCTGGGATGACTCAGCATAAATTGAGCTGATTCAACAGAGAGCCTTTGGAGCTAACTTAGACTTTGTCGCGGAAGCCATGCCAGAAACAAGCAACCATTTGAGAAACAAGAAGCAACTGCTTCTCACATTCAGGAAACTGGACCGTGGTGTCCAAAACTGCGGTTGGGGAACCAGAAGTCACATTAAGAAGCTGTGCCTATCACCACTGCTTCGTGATTCCCAGGAAACTGGAGGATGGACACTGGAGTACCATGCAAGGAAGCTTCATGTTTCCTGAGTTCCTCGCCCGCTTGGCAGCATTCAAGAGACACGGGAAGATGGCTCACTCCTGCCTTCCAAAATCTCTTACAAGTGCATCTAAATGATGGAAGATAATTTACTCCCAGAACCTCAGCTTCAGGGGAGTCTAGAAAATGTTTTCTCTTGCTTTCCAGTTTTGCCAAGTAGAAGCCTGATAAAATGGAGGTTGAGAGAATTGATCCACAGTACCTACTCATAACAAAAGAGCATCATTCTGGGATCATTGGTCAGATCCTCACCTCATTCCAAACATAAAAGCATTCCCACGTGATTAAAGATTTAAGTGTTGAAATTACACATAAAATTACTCAAAAACATATGGGAGAACAGATCTATGATGTTGGGGCTAAGGTGTAACATGAAACCCGGAGGCTATAAAAGAAAAGATAAACATATTTAATTGAGTAAAAATCAAACAGCTTTGGTTTGGTAACGGATACGATAAAACAAATTCAAAGACAAAAAGTTAGGGGCGCGTGGGTGACGCAGTCCGTTAAGCATCTCACTCTTGGTTTCAGCTCAGGTCGTCATCCCGTGTCAGGCTCTTCACTCAGCATGGAGTCTGCTTGAGATTCCCTCGCCCTCGCCCTCTGCCCCTCCTGCTTGTGCTCTCTCTCTTAAAATAAAATAAATAAATCTTTAAAACAAACAAACAAAAAACCAAAGACAGAAAGTTAGGGGAAATATCTATAATTTTTATTCTAGATGAAGGGTTAATATTTTTGATACGTAAGAGTTCTTACAAATCCACAGAGAAAGATCAACAGCCAATAGTAAAATAGGAAAGGACAGGAATAACTAATTTTTGGAAAAACTCAAATGCAGATGACTTTGAAGCATATGGAAACATGAGTAACTTCATTAATAATAAATACATGAAATTACAATGAGAATTTTTTACTTATCCAACTGGCAACCACGGTGAGTGATGGTATCCATTGTTGGCAGGAGTGATAAGGAAATCAAGCGCCAATGGATGCAGACTTTAAAAGTGAATCTGGCAGTATGCGTCTGATGTTAAATGCCCCCACCTTTTAACCTGCAATACACTTCCTAGAATCTGTCTTACACAACTAGCAATACACTTCTCAGAACCCATCCCACAGAAATAATCACATAAGTGAGCAAAGACACGTGCTACCAGGATTTTGACTACAGAGTTATTTGTAGGAGGGAAAACTGGAAACAACTCTTAGCACCCATCAAGGCGCCATCAGTTATATAAATGATGATACATCCAAACAATGGAATACCAAAAAGCGATTAAAAAAAAGAAGCTCTATTTCTATTGACTTTGAAAAATGGCAATAATATGGTAAGTCGAGAGTAGATGTCCATAGGTAACATGATTCCACTTCTTTTTTTCTTTTGAAGATTTTATTTATTTATTTGAGAGAGAGAGAGAGAGGGAGAGAGCACAAGCAGGGGGAGTGGCAGAGGGAGAGGGAGAAGCAGGCTCCTGGCTGAGCAGAGAGCCCAACACAGGGCTTGATCCCAGGACCCTGAGATCATGACCTGAGCCGAAGGCAGACGCTTC
The DNA here is from genome assembly GCF_009762305.2 of Zalophus californianus. Classification (NCBI taxonomy): domain Eukaryota; kingdom Metazoa; phylum Chordata; class Mammalia; order Carnivora; family Otariidae; genus Zalophus; species Zalophus californianus. Next base: position 91,318,670 of record NC_045607.1, on the reverse strand, counting down.
ACCGACTGAGCCACCTAGGTGGTTCCACTTGTTTCTAAAGACAAAAATGTGTATTATATATGCAGCAACTCTGGAGGGGTGCACACGCAATTGCTCATGGTATTCACCCCTGGGCTATAGAAGTAGCGCTCAATGTGGGTAGAACTCCTAATTTTTACTGTGTGTACTCCTTCAAGTTTCCACATCTCGAAAAGACTGGTATTTTAAAAAATGAAGATCTGTAAAGAACTAAACCCCCAATTCAGCCATTTAACATAATAAACATGGCACCAAGGTGACTGAACCCCCCCTTTAAAGTCAAAAGTTGCTTAGAGCTCACTTGAGAGATATGGAAATTAGGGCTCACACCTCTTTGGTCCGGAGTCTAGATGGAAGGAATTGCATTATTTCCTGAGACCATTATTTCTGAATTCTAAAACCAGAAGCAAAGAATGTTTTGGCATTTTAAAGTTGCATTACACCTTCCTCTAGAGAAGCGACTGCTTCTGGCTGGTGGTGATTAACTTTCCTGCCAAGGTTGCCTGGTCTGCAAGACCAGCATCTTCCAGGCAACCCTGAGGTGGGCTGTGCGCAGAATTTCTCCCCTGATTAACACCTGCAGTTACTGCTTCCAGTACTTATTATCTGCCTCTTGCCTGCCCAATCTAAGTATTATTATTTTTTTGCTTAAACTTAGTCACCTTCTTGGCTTGCTGCTGGCCTGTGCAAGCTGGCCTATTGCTGTAATTTCCTGAATACAATCATAGAAGTCACATTGCTTAAAAATTTCCTTTGAGATATTGTACTTGAACCTTTGTTTTCAACCCAGCCTCTTTTGTAAATCTATCCTTCGGTTCTTTCTTACAAATGATTCAGGGCCCAATATGCTTCAGTTAAAAAAAATCATTTATTTTAAATTTGTCAAAAGAGCTGGGGCGCCTGGGTAGCTCACTTGTTAAGCGTCTGCCTTCGGCTCAGGTCATGATCCCAGGGTCCTGGGATCGAGACCCGCATTGGGCTCCCTGCTCCGCGGGAAGCTGCTTCTCCCTCTCCCACTCCCCCCTGCTTGTGTTACTTTTCTCGTTGTGTCTCTCTCTGTCAAATAAATAAAATCTTAAATAAATAAATAAATAAATAAATAAATAAATAAATAAATTTGTCGGAAGAGCCAAGAGTATGTGACTGAGAGCAAGCATCCAGAGGCTCTGTGCCACTTACCTGCTGTGTGGGCCTTGGGCAAATCGCTTGACCTCTCTCGGTCTGTTGCTTCACATATAAGTTCCATATGAGTGCTTATTACCTTGGATAAAATACTATGGTAATTTTTGCTCAATTATCTGACCACTGAAGCATCAGAGCTTCATTCATTCAACAAACCGTACCTGATTAGCAGGTTACGGGGAGCCTCCTGGCTGTTGGGTGGCAGATGGCCGGTAGAGGAACCCAGGTAGAGCAGGGAGGCCTCCAGCACCGGTCCCACATCTCGTCACGTCTTTCCACCTTCACTGTCACCACCTCGGTCCCGAAACATCTTTCCCTCCACATGACCCTGTCATAGCCTGCCAGTTCCGCCCATGGAACAGAGCAAGCCAGGCTGCGTGCTCTCCGAGGAGCTTCTCTGCTTCCCATGACACTCGGGGGAGAAGCCGCACTCCAACTCTGATCCATGACGGTCTACAGAGCCCGCTCCCCTCTGTCTGTTCAACTCATCTCACACCTCTCTTCTTGTTCCCGAGGCACCAGACACTGGAATCTTCCTTCAATTTTTTTGCTGTTACTGTCTTTACTGCCTCAGGGCCTTTGCCTGTGCTGTTTCCTCTGCTTGGAACATTCTATCTAATGTTTTGGATGGCCTCCTTCTCTTTCGTTAAGTCCAGCTTCAGTATCATCCCCAGTAAGAGAGGGTGTGTGTCCGCCCAGCACCCATTCCTATGTCTATTTCTTGGGGAGGTAGTGCCCCAGATTTCCTCTGTGGAAGGGTCCCTCCCACACTGCATGTGGTTGACACAGGGAAGCCACACCAGTTCCAGCAAATATGAGCTATGGCAGCCTTTCTTTTCGTTTCCCCAGAGAAGAATCTTTCAGGCACCCTAGTGATCGCATGGGGATAGTGACCTGGTGGCCACATGGGCAGGGCACTGAGGAATAAAAGCGACCTTGTACCCAGACTTTCAGTAGCTCCCCACTTCACCCCACCTTCCTATTATTGATCCTCAGCCTCCCAACATCTGCACCTGGAACCTGAGCCCCTTTGCACTGATCTATCCCCTGCAGGCACCTGTGGGGCAGCCGCCTCTCTGCAAGGCCAGCTCCTCTCCCCATTCAGTTTGCAGACATTACTCACCCCTTCCCGTGTCCCGCTGGACTGACACCCTTAGAAGCCCAGCCCCCTCTTGCTGCTTCCCCTGGGTTTGAGTGAGGAGAAGAGACTCCTTAAGGAGAATGACCGTCCATCACCAAATCCAACTTCAAGCGGGTCCCTAGAAAGCATAGTCCTCTCCTCTCAGGAGAGGACTGCAACCTTTTCCTGCTTTCCTCAGTCCTACCTCATGGCCCAGGAAATGACCTCATGTGCTTCAGTCTCATATAGTAAAGACTAACTCCCTTCGCTGTCATCACTGCAAGGTTCCCCCAATGCACACACCTCTCTTCTGTTTCTCCATCACCATGGAAGAGGTGCCCTCTCCTGTCTGAGCCTGATAACTGTCCTTTTATGAAGCTCTGGTTCAGTTCTCTTCCCTGGGACCTTGCTCTGTAGCTGGGCACCCCTCTCTCTAGCATTTGATATTAACGAGATATCATCAGCATCTGAACTTATGGTGACCAACCACGCCAGTTTACTGGGGAATGGGGGGTTCCCTGGGCTCAGGGAACTTTCAGCATAAAAACCAGAATGAATTGGTCACCCGATCTTTCTCCTATATTTTGAACTAATCCTCCTTCAACCCCACACTGTTTCTTCGTCTCCTTCCCTAAGTCTCTCCTACCCTTCATGCCCCAGCTTCTTAAAGCAGGTGTTTGTGATCCTTATGTTTCATAAGGAACAAATATTTATTTATTTATTTGAGAGAGAAAGAGAGCACGAGCAGGAGGAGGGGCAGAGGGAGAAGCAGACTCCCCGCTGAGCAGGGAGCCTGACTCAGGCCTCGATCCCAGGACCCTGAGATCATTATCTGAGCCAAAGTGAGAAGCTTAACCGACTGATCTACCTACCTCACCTCCTAGTCACTTCAGTAGAAAAGGAACCCAGTCTAGTGACCGCGGGACCAGCTTTGAGCATCTGCCTGCCATCCCTGCTGTAGGGTACTCCCCGTTCTGTGGGGCTGGGGGTGGGACCCCTTTCCCTCCATTCCACTGCAAGCTGCCGCCAGCGCCACCATTTCCCTGAGAGCGTTCTTCGCAGGGTCAGCGGTTCACGTCCAGGCACACACCCCATTGTCACCCCACTTGGATGTTCAGTCAGTGATGCTCGACACAGGTGAGCATTGGCTTCTGTGCCCTCATACCATCTTAGTTCCCACCAACGTTTGCAGCTTGAGTGCAGGCTCCATGCTTCTAATCATGAAATCGCTAGGCCCTCTTCTCATTTTACACACTCACCGTGGGGAGCTCATCCACTTGGCAGGCTCCACTTGTCCTTTCCATGCTGATAAGTACAAGTCTATGTCTAGCTCAGATCTCTCCTGGGGACAAGACTGCCTATCCAATGGACATACCCATTTGGATGTCTCCAGTGCAACTCATGCTCAGCTCATCCAATATGAATCTCATCATCGCTCCCGGTACCCGTCTCAGATAGTGGGGCCAGCATCTACCCAATTGCACAAACCATTAGGTATTCTGTCATCCTTGATTCTTCCCTCACCACACCTACTATGTCAGTGAGGATTCTTACTTGCAAGCCAGGAAAACCAACTCTGGTTATTCTAAGTCAGAAGGATTTTACTGGAAGGATGTTCAGTAGGTCACAGTGGCTACAGCAAGACTGCCGAGCAACAGTGCATCTTAGCAGAGCCAGAATTGATACCTGGCCAATGACAGAACCAGTACTGCGTCTGGGCATAGACACTGCTGTTTGCATCACTAACAGTTCTCATCCCGGACCTCGGATGCTACTGCTAAAATCGCAGCTGATGCCGCCATTATCAGCGTCACCAGGGTGGAGTCTATGTAGTACTGGCTTATTTTTATGACTGGTTTACAACCAAGAAGGAAGGATGGGGGTTGAGGGGAGGGAAAGCACCGCATTTGACTGACAAAGTGTAGTGGCTTCATGCAGGGAACGTTGGGAGGTGAGGATCCCGCATTTTTTGCTTCACGAGTGGGTGTAGTGGTTCTGCATCACAAGATGGTCTATTCCTTAAGCATAGGAATGAGGTTCTGATGCCAGGTGGCCACAAAAAATGGACAGTATCTACTGTCCACCCCATTGACTGCTTCACACACTTATACTTCTTTTTCATTAAGATTTTATTTATTTATTTTTAAATTTTATTTTATTTTATTATGTTATGTTCATCACCATACATTACATCATTAGTTTTTGATGTAGTGATCCATGACTCATTGTTTGCATATAACACCCAGTGCTCCATGCAATACCTGCCGTCCTTAATACCCATCACCAGGCTAACCCACCCCCACACCCCCATCCCCTCGAAAACCCTCAGTTTGTTTCTCAGAGTCCATCGTCTCTCATGGTTTGTCTTCCCCTCTGATTTCCCCCCCTTCCTTTTTCCCTTCTTTCTCCTAATGTCCTCCATTCTATTCCTTATGTTTCATAAGGAACAAATATTTATTTATTTATTTGAGAGAGAAAGAGAGCACGAGCAGGAGGAGGGGCAGAGGGAGAAGCAGACTCCCCGCTGAGCAGGGAGCCTGACTCAGGCCTCGATCCCAGGACCCTGAGATCATTATCTGAGCCAAAGTGAGAAGCTTAACCGACTGATCTACCTAGGCGCTCCTTACACACTTACACCTCTTAAAAAATGCTCCTGCCCAACATGCAACTCTCCCACATAAAACAAAACCCATTTGTTATCTGTCCAGAACCTTATCTTTCTCTGCATGCAGCTTCAAATCCAGGATCTTATATAATGACCATTTCTGCCTTATTTCTAAAATGATCCCATCTCCATATTTTGTCATGTAAGGACTATATGTCAATTATATCTCAATAAAACTCAAAGAAAAAAATTCTTCTTCATGGTGTAGAAGAAAAAAGAGAGGCATGATTTCAAACAATTTTCCTTCTACTTGAAGCAGTGAGGAAGAAAACACAGAGAACTTTTGTGGCCATAGTTCTGTAACCACCCTGTAGCTCTAGTAAGCAAGTCTAGCAAGCAGTTCCTTAAATTCATGGTTCCCTTTGTCTCCTATCATCCCTCAGTTAATCCTTTGTCCTGGGGGTTGATGCAGTCACTCCTGGAAGATCGGAGCCTTTGGTGGCCCTGCCTTTACAGACTTCCAGTAATACTTACCACTGGAAAAGAGAAGTCAGGAGCATCAGGGTATCCCCAAGGAAACCCTGGGGTCCGTGCACACTCTCCACCTGACTCCCACGTGTAACACAGTCCTTATTTCCTCTTGACCATCAGTTCAGCCCCTACATCCGGCTGCACGGCCCCTCCTATATTACCTGCTCACTGAAGGTCTTAAGAAACCCAACACGGCCACCTGGCAGTCTGAAACTTCCAGTTTAAAGACATAACTGCTATGTCAGCTGGCGGAAGCCTCTTCCTCTTGGGTATTAAGTCCTGTAAGTGATCAGAACGCAGAGTTGTGAGGACTGAGTAGAAGACTTTGACACAGCTGATTGATAGAACAGAAGTGTCAGGCCCCTGAAAATGCTGCTACAGAAAAAACCCAACATCTCTGTGGCCTTCTTGCTTGCAGCAATTGCTAAATCAGCAGGAAGATGTGCCTTACTCCTCTTGCACCATTTTTCTCTCAATTTTCATCCAAAACCCCAGTTGCAAGAGACTAGCAAATGTGGAGTTCAGCCTCTATGTTCAGCCACTCAAAGGAGGTTGGAATGACACTTGAGCGCCATTCTCCATGGCCCCTTCAACACACAGCCTAATCCATCTGTGCTAGGGGCCTGGATGGCCACCCTGTTTGGCACCACTCTATTTGGTCACTGGCGAACAGGAGGCTCAGCCATGTCAGCAGCTAGGTCTGCCTTGGTGGGGTGAGGACTAGGACTTTGCCATGTCCTTGTGTCTATTATCCTGTTCTCTGACAGTGGTCAGTCAGACCCCTCAGTGAATCTTCAGTGAGTACTTTATTCCACGTGTCTGCAGCTGATAATCTAGGTCACATCTCACTTACGCATGCCAAGGGCCATCAGAACTCCTCTCCTTAGTACTAGCTGGAGTTTCACTTCCTCAATTACATGTTGTCCAGAAAAATCCATTCCTTATTTCACTCAAGTTCCCGAGGATCTGGAACCAATTTTTATATTGTGTAGGGTACTTTGTGGCAAACAACAGAGACCAGTTCTGGCTAATGTAAACAGAACAATTATTTATTTAAAAATTATCAGGCAAATCACAGAATCTGTGGGAGGGTTGGCAAACCAGGGTTGGAGGCCACAGAACCAGTGGTCATTCCCCAAATCAGACTTCAGGAATGGTTTCATGAAGGCACCGCCGTCTACACTGTCGGACAGAGAAAGCACAGCTTGTGTGGCTGGCTCCTTCCGTGTTGTCAGCAGAATTGATGTCCCTGCAGATGGGACACAGCCACCTTCGCAGGCACTGCCCCACAGGGAAGGAATCTGCATGACTTCACTGCTTCATGTACCAACTTCTGATTGATTAAACACTGGGGATGAGGAGCCATAACGAGGGTTGTTAGTTGTGATTGGCAGGGTCTAGATCCTGTGCCTGAGCCCTGGCTCCTAGGAAGCTGGAAAATGAACACAGCATTTTCAACTACTGAGATAGGAGACAGACTCTGTTCCCAGACATAAGAAGAAGTTCAGCAGTTGTGTGGTCATAAAGAATGACGAATATTCACTACGTCCCCCCATATATACTCCTATAGTAGAAGATCTATAGTCAATTTCCTACTAACTCTACCTCCTAAATCTCTTTCTTTAACAGCTCTGTTGAAATGCAATTCACATGTCATAAAATATACCCATTTAAAGTATACAATTCAGTGGTCTTTGGTATATTACATTATGAATGTTTGTAAATTGGGGTAAAATACATAACATATAAAATTTGCTGTTTTAACCATTTTAAGTGTACAATTCACTAGCACTAATTACATTAATAATGTTGTGCAACCATCCCCACTATTTCCAAAACTCTTTTCATCATTCCAAACAGAATCTCTGTAATCATAAGCAATAATGCTCTATCCCCACCCCTGAGCCCCTGATAACCTCTAACCTACTTTCGTCTCTATGAATTTCCCTATCCCAGAGATTTCATATAAGTAGAATCATACGATATTTGTCCTTTTGTGTCTGGCTTATTTTTGTGTCTCACTTAGCATAGGCTCATCTATGGTGTAGTACATATCAGAACTTCATTCATTAATGGCTGAATAATATTCTATTACATGTATAGATGCCATTTTGTTTATAGATTCATCTGTTGATGGACACTTGGGTTGTCCCACCTTTTGGTCATTCTGAACATTGGCATATATGTATTTGTTGGGATCCCTGCTCTCAGTTCCTTTGGGTATATACCTAGGAGTGGAATTGCTGGTTCATATGGTAATTCAATGTTTAGTTTTTAAACCTAGCTAAAATATGAGAAACCCAGCAAGTTGTTTTCCACAGAGGCTGCACCATTTTATATCCCCACCAGCAATGTGCAAAGTTTCCAATTTCTCCACATTCTTGCCAACTCTTGTTATTTTCCATTTTTTATTATAGTCATCCTATTAGGTATGAAGTGGTATCTCACAGTGGTTTTGCTTAGCATTTCCCTGATGATTAGTGATGTTCAAGCATCTTTTCATGTTTAGATGCATGTGTATATTTTCTTTGAAGAAATATTTTATTCAAGTCTTTGGCCATTTTTAAAATTGAGTTGTTTGTCTTTTTGTTGTTGAGTTGTAAGAGTTCTTCATATTTTGTGAATACAGGACCCTTATCAGATATATGGTTTTCAAATAATATTCACCATTATGTGGGTTGCTTTTTCAGTCTATTGATAGTGTCCTTTAATGACAGAAATTTTTAAATTTGATGAAGGGCAAGTTGTCAATTTTTCATTGTTGTTACTTGTGCTTCTAGTGTTATACCTAGGAATTCATTGCCAAATCTAAGGTCTTGAAGATTTACTCCTAAGCTTTCTCTAAGAGTTTTATGACTTTAGCTCATATATTTAGAACGTTGATCCATTTTGAGTTAATTTTTGTTTAATTTTGTATATGGTGTGAATTAGATGGTCTAACTTCATTCTTTTGTACCATCTGTTGAAAAAATATTTTTCCCCATTAAACGCATTCGTACCCCTTGCAAAAACCAACTGGCCAGAGATGCATGAGCTTATTTCTGAACTGTCAATTCTATCCTATTGGTCTTATGTCTATTCTCACGAGTACCATGTTGTTTTGATTACTATAGCTTTTGTGTTAAGTTTTAAAATCAGGAAATGTGAGTACTCTTAACTTGTTCTTCTGTTTTCAAAATTGCTTTGGCTATTCAAAGCCCCTTGTAATTCCAAATGAATTTGAAGATTAGATTTTTTATTTTGGTAAAAAGGGACCATTGGAAATTTGATAACAATTGCATTGAATCTGTAGATCTCTTTGGTTAGTATTAACATCTTTACACTATTAAGTCTTTCTATCCATGAGCATGGGATGACTTTCCGTGATACAGGTCTTAATTTCTCTCAGCAATGTTCTATAATTTTCAGTGTTCAAGTATCTCACAACCTAGGTTATATTTATTTTCAGGTATTTTATTTTTTCAGATGTTATTGTTCCTTAATTTCTTTTCAATGTCCTTTCTGATTATTTATTGTGGGTGTCTAAAAATACAACCGATTTTCCTGTGTTTTTCTCACTTCCTGCAACTTTTTTGAATTCACTTATTACTCCAGTAGCTTTTTTTTGTGGATTCTTTGGGATTTTCTGTATGGAGAATAATACCATCCATAAATAGAGATATTTCACCTCCTCTTTTCTAATTTGGATGCCTTTTATTTCTTTTTCTTGTCTAATTGCTCTGTGTAGTATGATGTTGAGTAACAGTGGTGAAAGTGGGCATCCTGGCCTCAATCCTGGTCTTAGGAGGTAGTTTTAAGTCTTTCACCATTAAGTATGATGTTAGCTGTGGGTTTTTCATAAATGCCCTTTAGCATATTGAGGAAATTCTCTTCTATTCCTAGTTTCCTGAATTTTTTTTTTTTTAATCATGGAAGTATGTTGGATATTGTCATATGCCTTTTCTGAATCAATTGAGATGATCATATGGGTTTTTTCTTTCATTTCATTAATGTGATATATTGCATTATTGATTTTCTTATGTTGTACCACCCTTGCATTCCTGGTATAAATTCCACTGGTCACAGAATATAATCCTTTCAATGTGCTGTTGGATTCAGTTTGTTAATGGTTTGTTAAGGATTTTGCATTTCTATTCATAAAGGATATTGGTCTGTCTTTGTCTGGCTTTGGAATCAGGGTAATGCTGGCCTCATAGAATGAGTTAAGAAGTGTTCTCTCATCTTTATTTGAAAAGATTGAGAAGTACTGGTATTAATTCTTCTCTAAATATTAGTGTTATTCACCAGTGATGCCATCTTGTCTGAGACTTTTCTTTGATTCAGTCTCCAGTTATTGTAGGTCTATTGAGATTTCTATTTGTTTTTTTTTTTTTTTAAGATTTTACTTATTTATTTGAGAGAGAGAGAGAGAGACCAGGGGAAAGAGCAGAGGGAGAGGGACAGGAAGACTCCATGCTAAGCGTAGAGCCTGATGGGAGGCTCGATCCCAACACCCTAAGATCATGATCTGAGCTGAAATCAAGAGTCAGATTCTTAAACAACAGAGCCACCCAGTTGACACTAGATTTTCTATTTCCTTTTAAGTCAGTTTAAGTAATTTGTGTTTCTGGGTATTTGTCCATTTTATCTATATTATCCAATTTGTTGTTATACAATTGCTCATAGAATTCTTTATGATCCTTTTTATTTTTCTATGGTCAGTAGTAATGTACCCACTTTCATTTCTGATTTTAATTATTTGCATCTTCTCTCTTTTTCCCTTTGTCAGTCTAGCTAAAGTTTGTCAATTTTGTTGGTCTTTTCAAAGAACCAACTTTTGGGTTCATTGATTTTCTCTATTATTTTTGTATTTTCTATCTATTTATCTCTGCTATAATGTTATTATTTCCTTCCTTCTGTTACCTTTGAGTTTAATTCACTCTTTTCTACCCCCCCATTTCCTCAAGGTATAAATTAGGCTATTGTTTTGAGATATTTATTTTTCTAACATTTTGTTTTTAAGTAATCTCCTTACCCAGCATGTGGCTTGAACTCACAACCCTGAGATCAAGAGCTGCATGCTCTACCGATTGAGCCAGCCAGGTGCCCAAATCTTTCTTATTAAATTTTTTGACAGCTATAAATTTCCCTCTGAGCTTTGCATTTGATGTATCCCATAAGTTTGGGTATGTTGTATTTTCATTTCATTTGCCTCTAATTATCCAATATCGCTTGTGACTTTTTCTTTGACCCACTGGTTGTAATCAGAGTGTGTTGTTTAATTTCCACATATTTGTGAATTTTCCAATTTTCCTTCTCATTGATTTCTAGCTTCATTTCATTGTTGTTAAAGATACTTTATATGATATCAACATTTTAAAATTTATTGACACTTGTTAGTGTCTATAATCTATCCTGGAGAATATTGCGTGTGCACTTGAGAAGAACATGTTTCCTTTTGTTGTTAGGTGGAGTGTTTTATGTACTCGCTAGGTTATAGAGGTTGGGTCTAGCTGGTTTATTGTGTTGTTCAAGTCTCTGCATCCTATGGATCTTTTGTCTAATATTCTATCCATTATCAAAAGTAGAATACGGAAGTCTCCAAATATTATTGTAGAACTGTCTATCCTTTCAATTCTGTCAATACCAAAGATCAGATCAATTCCACCAGCAAACTTTTTCCTTTTTCACTGTAATGGCATCTAACTGACCTCAGCCTTACTCTGATTAAATCTCTTCTCCATACAGCAGCCAAAGTAGTCTTTCTTTCTCTCTCTCTTTCTTTCTTTTAAGATTTGTTCATTTGAGATAAAGAGGGGGAGTGGGAGAGGGGCAGAGGGAGAGAATCTCAAGCAGACTCCCCGCTGAGTGTGGAGCCCAGCTCTGGGCTCCATCTCACAACACTGAGATCATGACCTGAGCTGAAATTAAGAGTTGGGTGCTCAACCAACTGAGCCACCCAGGTGTCCCCAAAGTGGTCTTTCTGAAATCAAATTCATCCCAATACTTTCCACACTAAAACCATTTTCCCTAGCTCTCCATTGTACTCAAGAAAAAATTCAAATTCTTTAGTGTCATTTCAAAGCCCAACATGACTTGTCTTTGACTCCTAGCTCTAATTTTGTCTTCTTACCACCTGCCTTCTTAATTCCAGTTCCAGATATATTGAATGTTTCATGTTTCCAGTTGCATGAATACTTCTCTAAACTTCTGACCTTTACCTTAATTTTTTTTATGCTGTCTGGATCTGTCTCTCATTCTACACCTCCACCTCTTCACATAGAGAATTCCTGTTGACTACTTAAGTGTCAGTTAAGCTATCAAATCTTCTTGGAAGCACACTCTGATTTCCTTATAATGAGGTGCTCTTTTGTTTTGTTTTTTTAAAATTCCACCCATCCATGTGCTTTGACACTTATCATAGCACTTAATACCTCAAATGGGAATTACTCTTTCTTTGGCTTGTTGGTTTATACCACTGGACCCTCTAGCATTGTGTCCGGCACATCATAGCTCTGTTGGAAGAGCCAAGCCACAACTGGCCATGAATATGTTCACATGTTCTTATTGGTTATGCCAAGAATACAAGGCCTTGACCACTCTTTATCTGGGCCACTTACAATGAGTAATCCTGACAAATGAGGTAGCATCTCCTCCCAGATGAAGAGCAGGTCTCTTTCCACTTACTGTAATAGTGATGACTCTCCTAAGCTCTGTGAGTTCCTGTTTTGTAACACAACTCACTACACATACAGGCATCGGTTATGGACCCTTTGTGCTATCCCTGTGGGATTGGGGGTGGGTGGCATAGGAAACCCATGTACACCTGCAGCTTTTGCCATCAATAATCAAAGCCCTTTGTCTCTGACCCAGGAATCTCATGTCTTCTGTTAGCATCCAAAAAAAAAAAAAAAATGCCAACAGGCTAAACTGTTAGCTTGCAAGTAGACTAAAATCCTAGACTCTTCACTGTCCTTGACAAAATCAAGATATAGTTATTATCTCTAAGAACAAGAACTGGAATTGACACCTGTATTGTTTTGCTAGGGCTGCCTAACAAAGCATTATAGACTGGGTGGTTATACAACAGAAATTTATATTCCTGCAGTTCTGAAGGCTAGACATCTGAGATCAAGGTGTTGGAAGGTTTGATTTCTTCTGAGGCTTCGAGGGATGATCTGTTGCAGGGCTCACTCCTTGGCTTGTTGAGGGAGGATCTTTACAGGGCTCTCTCCTGGGCTTGCTGAGGGTCATCTTCTCCCTGTGTCTTCACATCATCCTCCCTCTGTACACGTCTGTGTCCAAATTTCTTCTTCTCATCAGTCGTATTGGAATAAGGCCCACCTTAATGTCCTCATTATAACTTAATTACCTCTGTAAAGACACTATCTCCAAATATGGTCACATTCTTTGGTATTGGGGGTTAGGACACTGACATACGAATTTGGGAGGACCACAATTCTGCCCATAACAGCACCATAAAGAAAAGCAGAATACAAGCATTCATCAGGTTTTATAGCATAATCTCTCTTTTTTATTATATGTAATGAATTATCAATAAAAAATAATAAAAAACTGAAACTTCAAGATGTCAAAGTTATTTTGGGAAGATACAAAATTGATTTTTCCCTAGGTATTTCAAAAATTGTTCTTAAATCCTTGAAACTAGGCAAGTTCCTCAAGTGGTTACACTAATAGATCTTTTTGACCATCTGAAACTGTGTTTCAGAGCAGAGATATGTCTGGCATTACACTAAAGCAATCATTTATTACACATATTAATTTAAAATTTTCTCTGAAATTAAAACTTAGGAATAAAGAGCACTTTTCGTTGGTAGATATTATCTAACTAAGAGAAACGATAGAATTAAAACATTACAAGTAGTCACAACATGAGGACAGTCTATATTGACTTGGGATTTATGCTTTTAGCTTATAATATCTCATTTCTTGTTTTGTTTATTATGTAGAATTCAACACTAGCTTTGATGTGGAAAAGAGATTTCAAGTGAATGAGACTTGAAGAATACAATTAAAGAATAAAACAGCTAAAATAACTCATAATTTATGTTCCCTCAGTACAAACAAACAAGACAGTTGGAATAGAGAAAATATTTCTATTTCATGGAAATCATCTTTTAGAAAAGACTTTTAATCTCAAAAGTATTTATTTTTTGTTTACCAAAAAAATGGGTTTTTCTCTCTGAAGGACTACTACAGTAGAACCACAGTCTTGATTATGTATAAGATCACACATTTTCTTATAGATTTGGCCACAATTGAATTACCCCAAAAAATGATCATCAAATTTTACTTTTAAAAACTTCCTTAAGAAGGGGAGCCTGGGTGGTTCAGTTGACTTTCTTTCAGTCTTCTTTCCTCAGTATAATTATGTTGAAATCCATTCATGCTGTTGTGTATATCAATAGTTCATTCCTTTTTACTGCTGAGTAGTATCTCACGGCATGGATATACCACTGTGTGTTAAAACATTCACCTGCTGATGGACATGTGGGTGTTTCCTGGTTTGGGTTATTACCGACAGGCTGATATGAACATTCATATATAGACTTTTGTGTGGATGGGAAGATGTTGGTAAGGGTGATGGGGAAGGTAGAAAGATTGGGGTTTTATGTGTTCCCTTGTTCACTAAACATTATAGAAAGAGAATGCTGAGCCAGGGGCACCCTCAGTGGAATCTGGGGCATGCACTCACATGCACACACACTCCAGAGCAGGAGCGGGCGGCCTGGGTGAGTTGTGCGGGGGGAAAAAGGTAAAGTCAATACAATGTGCTTTATCGGGGTTGCCATTTTAAGCAAGGAAGCTTGATTCTTTAGTATATGTGCTGCCAGAGCGAGCACAAGGAAGTTTGGTTCTTAAGGACACCTCATGAAACCAGAATTATCCACCTGAAGGACAGGAGGTGGGAATGTCTCTCCACCAGGTCTTACTCCTTCTTGTTCAAGGGTTTTTCCTGGAGGAATTACTCCATGCTTCTTAGCTGTGCGTGTGCCAGAGCCTAGCAAACACTGCTCAACTCTGTAGTTATGAAATAGAGAAGTAAAAAAATGAGCATCTGGCTCATTATGCATGGCATATGGTGTGAGTACATTGGGCACCCTCTGAAAAGCATCATAAATCCAAAAGTACTATTTTACTTATATCCTGAAAACTGCAAAAATACCTCATCCATCCTAAGCATATGGGCAATATAGAAAGATTTAGAATGGAAACGAAATGTTACATTGCGATTCAGTTCCTCCTGTGTAACTTGAAGAGCAGTGAGTAAACCGATTTCATCATTTTCCCGCCTGGGAACGTCTACATTCTGTGCCCTCCAAGCTTGTAATCTGTGCCACGTTTGTGGTTTCTTGTGTATCCTGGGTGAAAACTTACTCCTGGTCATTGATTTGTGGAAGATTTGCTCAGCTAGTGATGCTGATGGAGAAGAACGTGTTAAACTCCATCATATTTAGAGCGATGAAGGATGTCACCTCCACAGTGTGGCATCTTCCCATTGATAGACAGAAAAACAAAATCAGACCCTTGGGAAAATGAGGTTAAGTTTGACTTTTTAAGCTTTTTAAACTAAAAATGAAATATAGGTAAAAATCCAAAAAGATTATGAAACAAGATGCAGAAAGTAATAAAACTGGAGGAAAAACTGAGTTGATAATTAAAAATCAAAAGATAATTGTGTTCGTTTCCTAGGGCTCCCATAACCCATCACCATGGGCATAATGGCTCAGACCACAGAAATGTATCCTCCTGCAATTTTGGAGGCCAGAAGTCTGAAATCAAGGTGTGGGCAGGGCTGTGCTCCTTCTGGAGGCTCCGGGGAGGATCCCTCCTACCTCCTCCAGCTGCTGGTGGCTTAGGCAGTCCTCTGCTTCCCGGGCTTGTGGCCACAGCCCTGCAGCCATCTACCCCCATCTTGGCCCGCTTCACTTCACCTTCTCTTCTGTGTCTGAGTCTTCCCCTCTTCTGTGTTAAACCACTGCCTGCCTTTCTTTTACACTTCTTTTTTTTTTTTAATTTATCTGCGAGAGAGAGAGAGAGAGCACAAACACGAGTGGGGTGAGGGAGAGGAAGAAGCAGACTCCGTTTAGCAGGAAGGAGGTGGGCTCCATCCTGGGACTCAGGGACCATGACGTGAGCCCAAGCAGATGCTTAACCAACGGAGCCATCCAGGTGCCCCCTCTCCTACCACATTTCTGATTAGGTTTTGGGTCCACTCAGATAATCCAGGATGAGCTTCTCACCTCAACGTGCTTCATTGCATCTGCAAAGACTCTTTTTCCAAATAAAGTAACACTCTCAGATTCTGGGGATTAGGGTATAAACATATCTTTTTGGGGTCACCATTGAACCCAGGACAGTAATTGTTTGAAAAAAGTAATAAAATAGACATATCCTGGACAAGTCTGATCAAGGAAAAAGAAAAAAGAAAGAAAGCACAAGGAAAGAACAACAGGATAGGAAAAGGGGTGTAATTATAGATTATAGATACAGAGGAGATTTAAAAAAATGGGATAACAAAACTAACAAAATGTATAACTTTATACCAATACATTTAAAAACTTAGAGAAAACTGACAATTTTCTAAAATGCTCAAGTTTGCCAAACTTGGCTCTAAAAGGCATAGTATAACTAAATAGATCATGAATTGAAAGAGGGTTTGAAATGGTAGTCAAATATATTCTAAAATAGATATTATTCAAATGGTTTTATAGTTGAGTTCTACCAAACCTTCAAGGAGCAGAAAATTTTATCATATATTCCAAATACAAAAAAAAAAAATGATTGCATTCATTTTCTTGAGCTGCCATCACAAAAAAAATCACAAGCTCCTTACTTAAAACATAGAGAATTACTTTCTCATCACACTAGAGGCCAGAAGTCCAAGATAAAGACCTGGCTTGTAGATAGCCCCTTTCCTGCTGTGTCTTCACTTGGTATTTTCTTTATGGGTGTATGGTGAAATTGAGCCAGAAAGATCTGGTGTCTCTCCCTCTTCTTATAAGGACATCAGTCATATCACACTTGCCATGCCTGACCTGAACCACCCCCTTACACCTCACTTAAGCCTAATTATCTCCTTAAAGGTGGTATCTCCAGATAGAGTCGCATGAGGGGGTCAGGCCTTCAACATATAAATTTGGGGGTGGGACACAAGCCAGTTTTTAACAAAGGTAAAAAACTAAATAACTGAGTTTATGACAATAGTTTAAATCTGATACCGAAACAGGAAAAGAACATCAGAAATAGAAATTTATAAGTCAGTGTTGCTTGCCTGTGAGTATAGATGGAAGCCCTTAGAATATTAAAATAAGTTTATGCAAGGAATGGAGAATGTTTCAAAAATAGAAAAGTGCCAGTCAATGTTTTCAATACAGACACTATTCAAAGCCAAAATCCATATTATCTTCAATTTGAAACTAATGATAAAAGAATAAGCATAATTTAGAAAAATTAGTCATAGCAGGAAACAGCCTAAATCTGCATTGGATGCTAAGAGCTGCCAGCAAACGTCAATAGCGCTCTGGCTAAAGTCAGAAACAAAACTGGCCGGTTCCTACCCCTATTCAACATTATCCTGGAGATTTGAGCCAACGCAATCACAAACAAAAAGAGGTATGAACATCAGCAAGGAAGACAGAACAATATGATGTTTTAGGTGATGTGATTTTTATAGAAAAAAAGGTCATCAACTGATAAATGATTAGTTTCAATAAGTTACTTCAATCAGATTGCCAAACACAAGATGAATATAAACAATCA
The DNA here is from genome assembly GCF_009762305.2 of Zalophus californianus. Classification (NCBI taxonomy): domain Eukaryota; kingdom Metazoa; phylum Chordata; class Mammalia; order Carnivora; family Otariidae; genus Zalophus; species Zalophus californianus. Next base: position 91,301,451 of record NC_045607.1, on the reverse strand, counting down.
ATAGTATTATTCCCTACACGGCAATAATCAATTACAGAGCCATAATATTAAAAAAACCTAAACCATAGCAGCCAAATTTTAATATCTCAAGAATAAGTCTAACACAATAAGTGGAAGATCTACACAGAGAAATCTATAAAATATTACCAGATGAGTTAGAACAAAATTTAATAAGTGGGAAATTTTTCCCAAAGTTCATTTCTAAATTCAATGAATAACAATCAAAATCTCAACTATTTTTTTCATGGAAATTAACTCCCTGATTTTAAAATTCATATGGAGCCATAAATGTGCATGAATACCCAAATATTGTTAAAAAGAGAGCTAGGACTTCTGTACAGGTATAAAAATATTACAAATTTGCTGTGCCAGGCATTGTTGGTGGTCTATCTGATATCCATTCTCTGTTCTTATTTCCTAAATTTATTTGGAGTGGTAAAATTTTCAACCTCCCAATCTCCTTTGCTCTTGAAGTGGCCCAGTGACATATTTTGGTCAATCAGATTTAAGTAAAGTTTGCCATGTGAGACTTTTGGGAGAAGTATAGTTTTCCTGACAAAGAGGGACACATTCAGATAAGATATTGGTATGATTTTTTCTTTGCCTTGCCCCTTCCACCTTTATTCTGCCTCTGATATGATGCCTAGAGGTTCATCAGCCATCTGGCAACCACAAGGGCCAAAACCTCAGGTGACAAGTGGCCCCACTGACAGCAAGAAGGATTCTGGGTCACAGATGCCATCTTGGAGCTGCCATACCTGACCTGGACCATCCAGCTCTGGCGTTTTCCTTACACGAGAATAATTAACTCCAATTAAGCCACAGTTCTCAGAATTTTGTAACATGCAAATGCAGTCCTAACGGATACAAAAACAGGGAGCTATTGATACGAACAGAGGGATAGACAAATCCATCTGTTGAAGAAAAAACAAAATCCCACATCAGACCCATGGAAGTATGGGATTTTGCATAAAATAATTAATGAAAAAAGAATGGGCTAATGAATTAATTGTAACTGGCTACGCTTTTGAGAAAAAAATAGAGATATTTACCGGATACGAGAGGAAAAGAATAAAGATTGTGAGTGGGGGGGGTAACCTGACATCCTGGCTGGCCCAGGACAGCCCCATCTTACTCTTGTTGTCGAGGTCTAAGTATCAATAGCTCTGCAATTCAGGCTCCGAAGTGAATTGTGTGGCGACCATCAGTTGTGAAAGGAGATTGGCAAAGCTGCCGCTGAGCATTGCTTGTTCCTGGGCTTGTAGGAACCTGTGGGGCCCAGCATATAAACCCAAATATGTGGGTTACTTGTGACTAGTTACAAAAACAAGCTCCTTGCTGGCGTGGAGGAGGGCCTGAATATCCCCGCTGACTCTGTAGGGTGAGAGATTAGAATCATTAATCTCACATCTGCTTCTAGATGTCGGGTCCTGGGAGCCTGAGTGAGCACAAGGGAGATTTTGAAAAAAGTACAGAATCAAAATGAACTTCTAAGCCAAAATTCTAAAGCACATTAGGAAATCCAATAATTGACCAAATAAAAATTTTGAGAGTAATTTAATCCACATGCAATTATATTTTTAGTAGAACCTTTTAATAATTTTAAAAAGTATGTCAGGATACTTGAAGATAGAAACGAGGGAATGGTATCCGTTAAAAAGAAACAAGACATTGTACAATGCAAAGCCAGAAATGAAACAGTAAGTGTTGAGTCTATAAATTAATCAATTAGAAATCTGGGAAACATCATATATAATCTTAAAAATTAAGACTTAAAAATTCAGAGCAGATTTAGGTTTACAGAAAAATGGAGCAGAAAGTACACAGAGATCTCACATACCTGTCACCTTCTCTCAACCCACACTCAGTTCCCCTGTTATTGACATCTGGCATCAGCGGGGGACATTTGCTACAGTTGAACCAATACTGATACATATTAGCTGAAGTCCGTGCTTTATATTAGGTTCCACTCTTTGTGTTGTACATTTTGTGGGTTTTGACAAATGTGTAATGTCATATATCTACCATTATAATACCGTACAGAATAGTTTCACTGCCCTAAAAATCAGATCTGTAATTTTGAAATACAAGAAGAACTTGAACAGGAAACATTCTATACTGAACACTTTAAAAGCAAGGAAGTGGTACATTAGAGGGGTAACAATCAAGAATTCATTCTGTATACCCGACAGAAAGACAAGTATTTTAAGTGTACAAAAAGAAAGTTAAGGAACAATGATGCTACATCAAAAGGTCCAGCCTACACCTCTAGGAAGGAGTTCCAGAAGGAGTGAGTCAAAGGCAAAGGAAAGGAATCAATATTTGAAAATTTAAACTCTAAAAATTTCCCAGAAATTGAGGAAAGACACGGGTGCTTAGATTGGAAACGCACTGAGCATGAGGAGGATAGATGAGGTAAAGGCCACCTCGATACAGAGTGAGATCTGAGACTGCAAAGACGTAAAGACAAATGTCTAAAGCTATCAGAAAAAAAAAGGGGGCCACTTACAAGGGAAGAGTACTTAGGCTAAAAACAATTGACAAACTAAATGTCGGAAAATAATGAAATGTCTTCAAACGGTTGAAAGATATGGCGAGGCAAAATGAAGACACGATCGGAATTACAGGCCTACCTGGGAGCTCTTGCAGGTTTGGGTCGGGACCCCCACAGTACAATTTCTCCTGAGGCCTCTCCTTTGCCAAGTGCATTCTGTGGAAGTGCGTTGTTTAATGTCCAAATGTCCAGGGAGCGTCCAGCCATCCTTCTGTTATCACTTACTGGTTTAATTCCAATGTGGTCTGAGAAGGGATGTGTTCTATCTGGTCAACGTCCATGTGAGTCTGCGGTTGGGTGCGGTCTTTATGAAGGTAAAACAGATCTGGTCGATGAATAGTGCTGCTCAGATAATCTACGGACTTAGTGATTTTCTGCTCCATCTATCAAGGGCCGAGGAAGGAGTGTTGGCGTTTACCACTCTGACCGTAGAACATTCCTTCTCTCAGCTGCGTGGGTTCTGCCTCACGTGTTCTCCTGCTCCGTTGTTAGACACATGCACGTTTAGGACTTTTATGTTACTTTGGAGAATTGACTCCTTTCCAACTATGTAATGTCCCTCGTTTACCCTGATAACTCTGCCTGATTCATCTAAAATTCACGTGTGCTCTGGCTTCCCTTTGACGAGCGTTAGCGTGGTATAGCTTTCTCCTTCTTTTCTTCCGACCTGTCTATGTAAACAGCACAGAGTTTCCCTCGTGGTGGTGGTGGTGGTGTTCTAAATCGTCTCTGACACTTTTCTGTGTTCTAACTGGTGTACTTAGACCATTCCCATTTAAGGTGGTTGTTGATGTAGTTGGATTAATATCCACCACTTCATTGTGCTACATTTGCTACATTTGTTGTTAGCCCCCACGCCCAATTTTCTTCCCTGTCTGGTTTTAATGGAGTATTTTATATAATCCCATTTTCTCTCCTCTCTTAGCATATCAATTATACCTCTCAATTTTTTTCATTTATTATTTTTTTTTAGTGGTGGCCCTACAGTTAATGATACACATTTAAAACTAACCTAAGTCCACCTTCAGATAACGCTGTACCACGTCATGGGTAGTGCAGCGACCTCGTAACACGAGTATTTCCTCCCTTCCCCGTGGCGCTGCTGCCTTTCCCTTCCCTTATCCGTATGCTGTGACAACCCATTACATTGTTACTGCTACTACTCTACACGGTTCTCTTTTAGATCAATTAGGAATAATAAATATAAACTTTATTTTGCTACCATTCATGCTCTTCTGATGCACTTCCATGCTTTATGTACATTCAGGCTTCCGACCTCTATCATTTCCCGCTGCCTGAACACCTCCTGTGATATTTTTGGCAGAGCCAGTCCAGTAGTGATGAACATTCTCATTCTCTTTCTCCTACAAAGTCTTTGTCTCTGCTTCAGTTTGAAGGCTCGTTTCACTGGATATAAAATTCTGGGTTGGTGGGTAAAGTTTTCTTGTGACATCTTGGGATGACTCCAACTCTGGCTTGCTTGGATTCTGATGAGAAGGGTTTTCTTTCTTCCATAAGGTAATTCTTATCCTTGCTCCTCTATGGGTAAGACATAGTTTTCCTCTGGATTCTTCCATGGTTTCCTCTTTGTCTTTGGTATTCTAGGTTTGAATAGGATATGCCCAGGTGTGGTTTTATTGGTGTTTATTGTGCTTGGTGTTCTCTGAACTTTTGCATCTGTGGTTTGGTGTCTGTCATTAATGTTGGAAAGTTCTGGGCAATTATTACTTGAAACATTTCTTCTGCTCTGTGCTTTCTTTCTTCTTTTGGTATTCCAAGGACACGTTTTTTACACCTATTGATATTATCCTGAAGTTCTTGGATATTGTTTTCATTTTTTTTTTTTTAAGTAGGCTCCATGTGCATTGTGGAGCCCAATGCAGAGCCCGAACTTAGAGCCCTGAGATCAAGACCTGAGCTGAGATCAAGAGTCAGACACTTAACCGATTGAGACACCCTGGCAGCCCTTGGGTAATTTTTTTAAAATTCTTTCTTCACTTTGCTTTTCACTTTGTGAATTTCAACTGACTTATCTTCACTGTCCATGACCCTGTCCTTGCCACACTGAGCCCTTCACAGGTGTTCTTCATTTTTGCCCTTGTATTTTTTTAATTTCTAGCACTTCATTTTGATTCTTTCTTACAGTTCCATCTCTCTGCTTGCTTTATCCACTTGCTTTTCCATGGTGCCTATTTTTCCATCAGAGCCCTTAACATACTCCTTTAAAACCCTGTGTGATAATATCAATTTCTATGCCATATCGGAGTCTGGTCCCGGTGCTTACTTAGTCTCCTCATAGTGTGTTTTTAATTCTACTCGGTTTGCCTTTCTGTTGGAAGCCTAGCACGCTGTATTGTGCAAGAGGGTGGAAGGAAGTCAGCTCCAGCATGAGGATTTACATTAATCTGGGCCAAAGTTGAGCAGTGTGTAGTTTGCTGGATGCAGGTTCCAGGGACTTGAGGTTCCTCTAGTGTCCTCATTTTTATCTCCCTCCTCACTTTGGGTTCCCTAAGTGTTCCTCCTCAGAGAGTCCACATCTCACAGCTCTTCTGGTTGGAGCCCACTGTTACCATACTGGAGGCCTGTTGGTGTAATTGTGGTGGTGATGGTGTGTGTGTGGGGGCGGTGTGTGTGCGTGTATGTATATGTCTATTCTGTATACGTGTATATGTGTGTATGTATATATGTGTGTATGTGTGTGTGGTGTATGTGTGTGTATATGTATGTGTGTATATATGTGTGTACATGTGTGTGTATGTGGTGTGTGGTATGTATATGATGTGTGTGGTGTATGTGTATATGTATGTGGTATATGTGTATGTGTATAAGTGTGTGTGCATGTGTGTACAATGTGTGGGTATATGCTTGTGTGTATATGTGTATACGTATGGGTGTGTGTACATGTGTATGTATATGTGTGGTATGTGTGTGTGGTGTGTGGCTATATGTATGTGTGTATATGTGTATGTGTGTGTGTGTATGGGTGTGTGTGCATGTGTGTGTATGTATATGTGGTGTGTGTGTGCATGTGTGTGCAGTGTGTGGGTATATGTATGTGTGTGTATATGGGTGTATATATTTGTGTATGGGTTGTGTGCATGCGTGTGTATGTGTATGTGTGGTATGTGTGTGTGGTGTGTGGGTATATGTATGTGTGTGTATATATGTGTGTATGGGTGTGTGTGCATGTATGTATATGTGTGGTGTGTGTGCATGTGTGTGGTGTGTGGGTATGTGTGTGTGTGTGTATGTGTGTATGTATGTATGCGTATGGGTATGTGTGCATGTGTGTACAGTGTGTGTATGTGAGCACTCTATAATCATGTGTTTGGACTTCAGTCTCTGTGCTGTGCCCCTCACAAGTGTTTCTCCCATAGACCAGCTGTTTTTCTCTTTCTGTCCCCTGGCTGCCACATTCCTAGCCTGTTTCCTTGAAACCCTGACTCCTCTTGACTGCAGTGTCACCTGACCCTTGCTGTCAGGTGACAAGCAGGCTGGAGGGGGCTGGAGGGAAGGAAGAAATGTCCTTCCTTCACCTGGCAGAGGCTCTGGCAGGGTCTTTTTCTCCAGAATAGGCTCTGGGCGTATTACATGATGACTGTTCTTCCTCTTCCTGGCCTTAGTCACAAGGAGATCTTTCTCAGATGAGAAAGATGAGAATCTGCTGGGTTTCCTGCAGGGAAGGCGCCTGGAAGTGGGCCCCCGAGACTGCCGCCCCCAGCATTTCTCACTCACGCCAACCCACACTCAGCCCCCAGAAATTCATCACAGTTACCATGTGGCTTTTCTCACCAGCACATGGCTCCAGCAGTTCCCGCTCCTGGGAAGCAGATCTCGGCTATGACTCTTCAGATCCACCCCTTTCCAGCCTGGAGGGCGATGGTCACCCTATGACCTCCAATCTCTGATGGGCCAAGAAAGTCAACTGTTCAGTGTGTCCAGCTTTTCCTCGTCCTGAGGATGAGTGCATTGGCCTCCAAGCCCTTTACACATCAGAACTGAATCTGGATGCCTCCCATAATAAACATACACGCATTATTATTTTTTTATTATCTTACCATTATTTCATTGTGAAAATTTGAAAACACTTCTTAAGGTAGAGAGAAAAGCATAGTGACCCTTTGGGGCGCCTGGGTGGCTAGTTGGTTGAGCATCTGACTCTTAGTTTCACCTCAGGTCATGGTCTCAGTGTTGTAGGATTGAGTCCTGCATGGGACTCTGCACTCAGCGGGGAGTCTGCTTGCGATCCTCTCTCCCTCTCCCTCTGACACTCTCGCTCATGCTCCCTCTCTGAAATAAATAGATCTTTAAAGGAAAAAGCATAATGATGCCCCAAGTGCCCCTCCTCAAGGCACGTCCTGCTTCCTCCAACAGTCTCCCCCCCGGCCCTTCCCACTGCAGCCCATTCCAAAGCCCACAGCATGCGTGCACGCCCTGACGCTTGTCATGGCAGCATCCCAGATACCAACCTCACGTTAGATGTACGTTACTATGAAAAAAAAAAACCCCAGCTTCAACCATTATCGATATTCATGGCCCATCCACTCCCCCGAGATCATTTTGAAATAAGCTGGACATTAAAATTTCATCCATGAACATTTTATTTAAAAAAATTTTTTTTTGTCCATGAACGTTTTAGCATGTTTGTCTCAATGATTCCATCACCACACCTGCTCCTACATCCAGGCATTGTCCACGTGTCCCATCATCTTAGAATCATTTTGTAACAGCTCGTCTGAATCGGGGCCCAAAGAAGGACATTTCCATGTCAGAGTCCTCCAATTGTGCCCCCCCCATTCCTTTTTGTGGAAAAAAGTGGGTAATTTGTTTTCCAGTGCTCCTCATGGTCAAGTTTTCACTGACTTTACTGTGTTCCTTGTACTTCCTATAAATTAGTAGTCGGAGCACAAGGTTTGATCAGATTCATATTCCATGTTTTTTTTCTTTTTTGGCAAGATTCCTTCCTAACTCTTTTTGTGATGTCTGTGGCCTTAACCCCTGACTCCAATAGGGACTGCACAGTGCAATTTTCTCATTCACAAAACCGTCTTCATTTCCTGGCTGGAATATTTCCATCAAGAGAAACTCAGCCGCTGGCAGTGGGCAGGAAGTTGCCCTGCTTGGCTGTATCATGGCCAGGGGCTCGGGGCTGCGCAGCAGACACCGCACTCTCCTGTCTGCTCTGTCTCTCCTGCTGGAGACAATATGGGCAGATGCAGACCTGAGACACTGCCACCATGATCCACCATGATTCCCACATGGAATCCTAAGAAAAATGAAGCAAAAAAAAAGCGTAACATTGAAGTGTGTTAGAATTGAGTACTTCTTATATATGGGTATTTATTATATTATTCTCTACACTTTTTTTTTAATTTTAAAGTATCTTATGACAACATGTCTTATATGCAAGAAAATGTGTTCATGACCTTGAGGTAGTGAAAACTATAAATAACTTGTACAAGCCCAGGAGACAAATAGCCTAAATATAAATAGGTCAAACAGAGGAACAGAAGAAAACTAAAGAAGAAAAGCAAATGGTGAACTGACATGGGAGTAAATCATGGACCCATCTCACTAGCAGTGAGGGGGACAGAGTAAAATCAGAATAAGATATGAGATGTGATTTTCCCCCTTTCATTTAATTTTATTCCTCGGTAATAGAAGTGTTTGGGGCATAGAATTTTCCACTGAGTGCAACTTAACCAAATGTCATGAGTTTTGTTACATATGTTAAAAAAATTCATTACTTTTTAGGTGTCATGAAATTTTGATTTTGAGTACCTCTTGGGGACAGAATTTGTTTCTTGTATGAGAGAAAATTAAGCATTTTTAATGTTTGAGTTTTTCTGGTTGTTAATTTTCTTTTATTTCTCCTCAGTGCCTTTTGGTCTGGAAATGTTATCTGAATTATTTCTACTTCACAGATTTTTTTTCAAGTATATAGGGCTCTACATATAATTAGTAAATATTTCATGAGCAAGATAATCTGTATTCTTCAGCCGTCCCCCAGCCCCGACATAGTGTTCGATATCAATCTATCACATTTACTTTATTGAGTGTGTCATTTAGATTTTCCCTATCATTTTTCTTTTAAAGTGTTGTCTGTGCATTAGAATCATCTGGAGAGCATATGAAGTTCAGATTCCTGAGCCTTGTTCCAGACCTACAGGACTAGAATCTTCTGAATGGCACTTTTAGAAACATCACAGATCATTCTGGTGTACATGGCACTTCAAAAATCATTTGCTATAATCCTCACTTTTCTCTACTTGAAAACATACACTCATACACAATCACCCACTCACACACACTCATCTACCTCCCCTCATACACGCAGAATGTCATGCTTTCATCCACACACACATCACATGGTGCTGCATTTGCACAGGAAACGCTCAACACAGACTTAGGTGAATCACACTTTATCTTCACAACTCTTGATGCTTAACTTATACCTAGGTCACTGTTTTTGTGAACTCTGTAATTTCTAGATTTGGCAGTCATCTGAGATCTTGTTCTGAGTACATGTTGTAATTCCCTTGATTTCTGCTCCTGATCAGTGGTGGAGGAAGTGTGTGTGAGGGAGAAGAACTCTGACTTTGGAATCCTATAGTCCTGCATTGTGTTTGGCTACCATTTACAGACTGCAGGAATGCCAAAACTTAAGTAATATCTCTGGGCCTCAAGTTTCTCATCTGCTAAATGGGGTAAATGTAAATACTTAGCACAGGGTCTGGGGCTTAATAAGCACTCAACAATAATAGAAACTATAAGCGACAAAACCTTTTAGCATAACAACTAAAATTATTTATCACCAAGTGAACTAAATTTAAAACCTTAAACACGTGAAATAAGTTACTTGTTTTGATTTTTAGATGTGGAAAATAAAAACATAATTTTTTTAAAAAAGGTGAACATTTTCTCAATAGCTGGTAGGTGAGTTTTCTCCTGTTGCTGTTGTGTTTCTATGTCTCCCTATGCTTTCCTCCTTTTTTGCTTTACGACATTTGATCTTAAATTACTTGGGGCGTAGAAGTTGATTAGGCTCTCCATGTGTGTGGCAGCTTTGTCATTACAAAGTGAGCCTGCTCATCTATTGCTCTTTGCCTCAAGTTAAATCTTCTCTCTTACTATCATTGCTACCTTGCTTTCTTCTTAATTGTGTTTGCTGAATACACCTTTGCTGTCTTTTGTTAATTTGAAGTGTTCTGGGTTGTTTTGTCTTTGTCGTTTGTTTTTATATGCAGCTTCCAGATGGGTTTTGATTCAATCTGAAAATAATTTTTCCTTGTAATAAAGTGGTTTATCCATGACTAGTTATTACAGATATATTTGTCTTTAATGCTTCACCTCATTATTCTTCATGTCTTCTGCACTTTTTTTACCCTCCTTATCGCTTGCTATATGGTTTCTCTTTTTGAGTGTGTCAGTATTTTCCTTTTGATAATTTGGAAGATTTACAGTCAATTTCATTTCTTATAGGATTAGCCTTACAACTTTTAATAACTTACTTAAACCTTTTTTTTTTTTTAAACTAGCCAACTTTAACAGTATCTATTGATTCCCTGCAAGGAAACAAGCATTTCCCCTACCTCATAATTTTTATGTTATAATATTAATATTCTTCAAGTGGTTGCTGTGTTATCTTGGAAAGTATGTGTTCCATTCAAGCTTTCTCCACTAGGCTCCAAACCTGGCCAACCAGCTGTCTTCTTAGTACTACTATTGGTTGTCTGAATAAGCATCTTCAACTTGATACGCCAGGACCCAAATTGGGATTCCTGCCTCTCAAACTGTCCTTGCACATTCTCCCACATTTCAGGAAAGAGACCACTCTTGACCTCTTTGTCAAAGCCAAAACCTGCAGGGTCATGCCTGGTTCCACCTTTGTCCTCATCCAGAAAATTCAATCCAACATTCCTTCTCCAAAACATACTTGAATCCTTTTGTTTCTTTCCCTCATCTCGCCAGACACCTCAGCTCAAGACACCTGCACCTCCCAACCCTTCTGCCTGCCTCCCCCCCGCCCCAGCACGCCCTTACCCTCTGTGGTCCATCCATTCCAAACACGGAGAGGGGGCATCGCTGTCCTGCGTTAGACCCTTCATGGATCCTGTTATTCTCAGAATGAAACTCCGTGCTCTCCCCACTGCCTAGGAGGCAGACCTCTGTCACGTGGCCAGAACCAGACCCAAACCGTGAGGCAGTCCCCATTTATCTGCGTGCTCCTGCACAGTTATGAATGGTGCCCCTTTACTTCTGAAAGCCTCTCTGTTTGGACAATATAGCGTACAGCAGTCTTCACTCCTGCCTGTCCTTCCCACAAACTCACACCTTTGTCCCTCCCTCTCATTCTGCTCTTGCTACATCCGTGTCTGTTCTTCTGGTCAGGCTTGCCAATCCTTCCCCCCACCTGCTCTCGAACGTTCTTCCCTCTCATTTCCCTCCTCAGTCCAGGGCAAACGTTACCTTCTCAGGGAGGCTAACCTCTGCTCCCCATTGTTCCTCATGCATGTGTTCATTGTTGTCTTTCTCAGTGACCACCGAGTTACCATGACCTCCCTTCTGTGTCCTGTGCTGCCCCCGCAGGGACGCCAGCCCTCTCTGCCCACTTTGAGACTGTCTACCCCAGACCAGAAGCTGGGCCTGCTTCATAGAGTGTGCTCAAAAAAATATCTGTTGAATGAGTGAACATATTTAATCGACTTTTTTTTTTTAATTTATCAGATCTCGGTGGTATATAACAGTTCCCAACGGAAATTGAGAAATTTGCTCACTTTATACTTTCTCCATCTGTTCCATCTCCATGATTTTCTCAGTTCTGTTCTCATTTGCGTTTCCCTGTAGTTTATAATATTTCCCTTCCACTTGATGCCCACCGTCCCCGTGCCTTGTGATCCTTAGGCCCACCTTTAAATGAATGCACGCCACTCCCACCACCTGTGAACCCCTGGTCTCCTACCGTCGCTGGCCTCTCGCTGCCCATGCCCCTCCCCCACCTGCTGCATCCCCCATTTCCCGCCCCACCCCTGCCCTTTCACTCCCAACTCACATTGTTTCAGACATTTTTTATGGGTGAATATCCCGTCTACAAGGCAGAACTGTCAGTACCATGACAACAGACACCATGCTCAGTGTTTAGGTTGCCATCTAGGCAATGGTCAAGTACCTCCTACACCCCCGGCCCAAAGGGTCCCCCCAATGGCTGGTGCCCACCTCTGAGCAGAGGAATGCTCAGCGAAGCCCAGGTGGGCCCCGGCCGAGAGATGACCAGGAGTATGCAACCTGTGTGCTCCTTGTGTGGGATAACAGACCCCTGTGGATCCAGTGGAGCTCAGCATCCTGATCACTGAGGAGTCACGACAGCATGACATCACATGACAGTGACAAAGCATGTCCAGGTGGTCACTGCTGATGGCTTCATGTGTAGATAGTAGCAAATCCTGGTGGAGCCTGGGCTGGGTCAGCCACCAAGTGAGTGTCAAGAGGCAACTCTTTTTTTAAAATTTTTTTAAAAAATTTTATTTATTGGGATGCCTGGATGGCTCAGTCAGTTAAGCATCTGCCTTCAGCTCAGGTCATGATCCCAGGGTCCTGAAATCAGGTCCCTCATCGGGCTCCCTGCTCAGCGGGGAGCCTGCTTCCTCCCTCTGCCTGCCACTCCCCCTGCTTGTGTGTGCGCTCTCTCTGGCAAATAAATAAATAAATAAAATCTTTAAAAAATATATTTTATTTATATATAGAGCACAAGCAAGGGGAGGGGCAGAGGGAGAAGCAGACTCCCCACTGAGCAAGGAGCCTGACGTGGGACTCGATCTCAGGACCCTGGGATCATGACCTGAGCTGAAGGCAGATGCTTACCCGACTGAGACATCCAGGCGCCCTGAGGGGCAGCTCTTTAAGGGTCTCCCCCGTGAGCCCTTGTGCAATTACAGGAACAGGGGACCTTAGGTGGGTAATCCCAGAGTATAGGCCCATGTCATGTTTGAAAATAATGTTTTTTGCACTAAACTGTTGATCAGATCATTTTGTCAACAGGTAAAAAAATTTTTCATTATGTTTGCCCAAATAATCTCCATGCCCCTGTTTGGGACGATGAAAAAGATTACACACGATGTGCCTTCACATATAAAGGGCATTGCTTTTCCTAAATTACAATGATGTTTTGTATTGGAATCCCCTGGGTGTAATTACTAAATTAGAGAAGGAAGCTTTCTCCTTTTAAAATCTATCTTTTTGGAATGAACACCATGCACGTAATTTTATCTTCCTCTTTTGGAAATATGTGATTATGCTTTCATTTTGTTTTGTTCCTTTAAAGAGATCTTTTTTCCTGAATTCAAAGGGAACCCATTCTTGTTGTACAAGTGCACAGCGGAAGGAGCATTCTATTGCTGAGACCACCTGCTGTTAATATTTGAGGTTTTCTTCTTTCAGTCCTTTCTTCTGTGCATTTTTTGTATGTGAATTCTGCGGTGTACCAGGTTACGCATCACACACGCAGCAGTTTGAAGTGATGCAGATTTACCAGCTCAGTTCTGTAGGTCTGAAGTCCACAGGGCAGACTCTGTCTCTGCCCCAGGAGCTTGCAGGGGCCCACACCCATCTGTCCTCAGGCAGGGGTCTCATCTGGAGGCCCTGCGCAAGAATCCACCTGCAAACACATTCATGTTCTTGGCCAAATTCCACTGCTTGCTCCTGTAAGGCTGAGGGACCCATTTCCTTGCTGTTGGCAGCTGCGGCCTCTCTTGGGTCCTTACACTGTCTGCTTTCCTCCTCACCTGGCCTCCTCCAACCTCAGACCAGTGGTGTCACACCATTGGTCACTCCCATCACTGCATCTCTCTCTGACTTCCTCTCTGCAGGCAGCTGAGAGATGCTCCTTTTAAAGGGGTTGGTGTGATGGGTTAGATCCACAGGGATACTTTTTGTATTCAGGGCACCTGTGCCTATGGCATAACATAGTCATCAAGGAGCTCACAAGTTCCCAGCCGTAGCAGGTAGAATCTGGGGGGACATGCTTAGAATCTTGCTGAGCTGTCTGGATATTTTTAAGTATTTTATCTTTTACACTTTTTAAAAAAGATTTTATTTATTTATTTATTTGACACAGAGAGCACAAGCAGAGGGAGCAGGCAGGGGGAGAGGGAGAAGCAGACTCCCCGCTGAGCAGGGAGCCCGACCCGGGGCTCGATCCCAGGACCCTGAGATCATGACCTGAGCTGAAGGCAAACGCTTCACCGACTGAGCCACCCAGGCGCCCCAATCTTTTATACTTTAATTTGGCATTTTACGTAATTTAAAAATGGAATGAGACTGATACTGTTTTGTAAGCTTTTCACCTAGTGGGAATGTTTTTTCCCTCATCAACTGTTCTAGAATGTGATGTTTTAGAACTATGGAGTATTCCATTGGATAGAGGCATATCATCTATGTTTATCATATCTGGGTTATTGGGCATTTGCATCGTTCTAAACTTTTCTGCCTTATAAATCATGCAGCAGTGACCACAATTCTGTACACATGTGCTGTACATTCTTGAGTGTGAATGGCTGTGTGCCCGGGTAAGTGTTGTGTGGCTTCTGAGACAAACTGTCAAAATGGCCCCAAAAGAGCCACGGTGGCCCGGGCCCCAACCTCAGTGTGTAAGCGAGCTCACTTCCACGTGGCCTTGCCAACATCAGGATGACCCCCTTTGACTAAATAGGATCACAGCAATTTGAGACTGTGATGCTCTGAACAAGCCACCTTGAACACCTAGGCTTCGGGACTCCGGTGGTCCCCGGCGTTTCCTGTCCCCTGTGCATTCTCATTTAGGGGAGGCCGAACACCTCAAGATTCTTACCACCCATCAAGGGCTGTCTCAGGATTAGTCATAAAGGTTGTCATCAGAGTCCTTTCCACCGATGGGCCTTGACAGTCAACAGCAGTGACCCGAAGCGGTGTCTTCACTGTCTATTCAGTGTGTACTTCCACGGTTGTGAGGAATGTGGGTGCTTCAGTCCTTGTGACATCTCCTCAGCCCTTGCTGGAACGATCCTTGTACTCTTGCAGCTGTTTCTGTCACACCTGGTGAGATGGCCGTGCTTTCCTGGGCAGGACGCATGCTGTGCATCCCTCTGAAACACTGAGTCCTTCTTTAGGAGAAGCGAGAGTGGTCCCAGGGCCGGGACACGCAGGGCATGAACATGGCCCCCCCGAAGTGGCCGTCTGGCCCTGCGTGTCCAGGCAAGGACTGCCCTCACGACCGGGAGAGTGCAGTCAGGTCAGAGCAGACCGCCCAGTGGCCGCCCAGCACTCCCCCCATCAGGGACCCCATCTCAGAAAATAACAAGAAGTAACAGCACCCATATGGCTTCCTAAGACTTGGGTCTATAAGCATGGTTTTTAAGAACGACCACCGCATATAGGGTTGGTGTGGCCAGTGAGATGCAGCCACGTGCTGAGAATGTCACCCCCGGCCTCCTCCTCTGTGCCGAACCCAATGACTAGCCCCAGATTCCCCAGTTCTCTTGGTGACAGCAGAGCGTATCCTGGTGACACTGCTGAGCAGGGTGGGCTCCAAGATTTCCAAGTTGATGCCACGTCCTGCCCGTCACAGTGGTGGCCCCTCTGGAGCTTTTCTCTCAATGTCTTTCCACTTTCAGAGGTGGCCTTGCTCACCCTAAGCCCAGGTCCATGGAACGAACCTTTAATTGTAGACTTTTTCTGGATCACAGACCCCCTAAGAGAAGCAGGCTTTTTACTGGAGTCACTGAAATCGCACCAGAGACAGCGAACTACGTGGTCTGTATGTACAGCAGCCTGTGAAAGGAGACCTCTTGCCTGACAGATGGCTTTTGTCCTGGCTCGTGAGAAAACCCACATTTAGCCCGTGTGCTGTGGAGTGAGGCTGTTCCGGGACACAACACCGCACACAGCATGGACTTATAAGCAACCCTCCCATGTGGTTCCACGGACGGAATAGCTGCTTCGAGTCAAAATGATTACCCACCGAACTGGGTTTTTCTAATGGAAACATTTCAGTTTGGGACCCAATGCCTGACTTTATAGAACTGACGCAAGCTACCCCATTGATTTAACTCTGAATGGCGTGGCAAGCTTTCCAGAGTTTGAATTGATTGCATAACGCAACGGGATACACAATGACACAATAGCATTATCGAGTGCTATGCAGATATTTTATATCCCTTTTGACAACTCTGGGTTTATTTTATGCAAATAAAATACAGAAGATCACACAGTGACCAGCCACACCTTTACTGTTAGAGGTGCATTTTCACATGCAGATTTGAGGGGATGCTCTGCTCGGGGCAGCTCAGGTGTTTGAGGACTCCTCAAACAGGGGGGCAGGGAAATAGGCTTGTCTTCCCAGGTGGCCCCGCTCGGAGGCATACGAGCTGAGATTACTCCTGGACACGCGAAATCAATCCACAAGTGGAGCACTTCATGTTTTTACGGTAAATTACAGCCACTGCAAGAAGGCATATTTCCCTTTATGCATGATTTCTTAAACCTAGTATGCAATCTAGAGGAAAGCAAAGAGAGGTTTGGTGTTTTTGTTTTTAAATACATGGACGCGGAGCTCTGCACCAAACCATGTCCTGGAAGTCTGTGTGCTTGTTGTTGCATGGACGCCACTGCTCAAAGCCTTTTGGGAACTCCACGGACACTGACCTCAGAGCCAGCTTGTTGGTCAAAGAAGCCACCTGGCACTCTTAAATGCAGTCTGAGGACAGCCCCCAGACCTGTGTCTGGTCTCTCAACTTCTCTCTTTCTCCCCATCTCTTCCTTCTTCCTCAACAGGCAGGATAAAGCCCACGATTCCCAGGAGAAGGTCGTGTGTCCGCCCCCAGCACTCAGAAGTCGGAGCGGCGGGGCAGAAGGGAGGGTGGAGGGGTGCTGGCGGGGGGAGCCCAGGCCAGGGCCAGGTGAGGACCCTGCAGGAAGCGAGGAAAACGTCACTACCCTCTCCTCTTGCAGCCGAGAAGCGGCTCCTCCCTGGCACCGTGCTCACTCAGACCTCACAGAACCAGCTACGGTGGCTCCTCTTGTCCTCAGGCGGGGTCACTGAGGCACGGAGAAGTCAAGAACAGCCACATTCCCGCTGCGGGAAGTGGCAGTCAGGGCTTTCTCACAAGTCAGGCAGCATGGTGAGTACCGCCTCCTCCAGGGAGCCCTTGCTGACCACCTCCCCTCCCCCTGCCATTCGAAGTACTGAGGTGGAGACGGTGCTCCCCCGGGAACCACACGGCTGGCCCATCACCGGGCTTCACGCGCTGTGTTGCCGCCGCTCACTCACTCTCTGCTCTCCTGCTAGACGAAAGGCAGCACCGCTTGACTGAAAAGAATTTAGACCTAAAAGCCAGACTGCCCGGGTCTGACTCCCTGCTCTGCCGCGGGGTAGCGGTGGGACATAGAGCACATCACTTACCTTCTCTGTGCCTCTGTAAAATGAGACTAACATGGTACCGGCTCATAGGGTCATGGTGGGGATTAAATGAGCAGATGTTTGGAAGGCACTGAAATCAGGTTGTGGTGCAGAGTACGTACCAGCCCAGCTGGGTGTGAAATCGGTTATGTGCGTGTGTTAGGGAGGGGCAGCGAGGCAACAGGCCGGGGACTGAGTCTCTACGTGTGCCACTTTATCCCCAGCGTCGAGAGTGTCAGACACGACACCTGCTACAGTCTGTGCTCAATAAATAGTTTTAAGTGTTGAATGTTACTGTACTCAGGTAGGTTTCATAGCAAAAGCTATGTTTTTAGCCACTGTACTGACATTGCTTCTCTGAAATGTCAAATTTTCCCGAACTATAATGCTTTAAATGACAAAATTTCCCTGCTTCAGACTACAGCAGATGATTGGGGTTCAAAACGCATATGGAATGTTATTCAACAGAAAAAGGGAAGGAACCATCAAGCCATGAAAAGACATGGAGAACCTTAAGTACATATCGCTGAGTGAAAGAAGCCAGTCTGCAAAGTCTACATACTGTATGAATCCAGCTCTATGACGTTCAGGAAAAGACAGAACTATGGAGACAGTACAGAGATCAGTGGTTGCCAGGGATTAGGGAAGAGGGAAGGATGAACAGGCAGGGCACAGAGGATTTCTAGGGCACTGAAACTTTTCTGTCTGATACTATAATGGTGGACGTGATATTATGCATTTGGCAAAACGCACAGAACGGAAAAACACCAAGTGTCAACCTTAAGGTAAACTGTAGACTTCAGTTAATACTAATGTACCAATATCAGCTCATCAGTTATCATAAATGTACCACACCAACGCAAGATGTTGGCAGCAGGAGGTGTGGCTGAGAGACAGAGGGTACTTGGGGAGCTCTCTGGACTTGCCGTACAATTTTTCCATAAACCTAAAACTGCTCCAAAATAATCTACTGAAATAAAAATTTAAAAGGCATATGAGGACTCCAACCCATTTCCCAATCGGAGAAAAAAATGATAGCCGTTCACACTCGTGCAGTAGGCCTGGCAAGCTCAGCACTTTCTGTTTATCTCACTGAATCCCCAACAATAATAAAGTACGTACGTAGGATGCTCATTAAGCAGAAACCAAAAGAATGACACATTGTGAGTGTAACTTCTGATTTTTTTTCCCAATCAGGAGGAGATGGTTTTCTTCATCTGACCACTTCTTCTCAACTATGAAACACAGTATTTAACTAATTTCACTGAGTTATCCATTCGCTGGCGTGAAGCCCCTTTCACACCACTTCTAGGACTTTTTAAACACATTTAAAGAGAACAATCTACAGGAGAGAGATAAAAGTAATTTCTTTACAAGATTTTCCAAGAGCACAAGGGAAGACTGAGGGTGTGGCCACAGGGACTCTATTCCAACTGAGTAGAACATTCCAGACACTGAAAAAGCAACTCTAGGCCGTTTGATCCTGGGGGGGAAAAAGAAATCACAAAATATTGCTAAACGTATCCTTCTCGCTCTTCCATCTCCTCACGACTGTTCTGTTTCTCCCTTTTGAGGGTAAAATCTAATTCAATTACACTATCCCCAGTCGTTCACGAAACATTTATTGAGCACCCACTGTGTACCGTGCAGCATGCTTGATGGGGGGGCAGAGCAGCGCCGAGTGGCTTCCGGGTCCCCCCCTTCCAGCCTTTATCCTCAGGACACAGGATCGTGCTCACACGGTCTATCTGCCCGTTTTCCTGTTCCCCCTTGAGGGCTTCCTCGGAAGGCCGGCGAGTCCCAGTAAATGCCCGATGAAACACATGGCCGTGGTGTAGTGGAAAACCAGCAACACATTAGAAGTGACCTTCCAATACGCCGTCACTTGGAGAACACCTGTGCCATCGAGCAGCAGGCTCCTGGGCTGAGGGCTCTCGCTTGTGGATGCGTCTGCGAGTACATTGTAGTTCTGTGGATTGATGGTGTGTGCTCAGTAAGGGTCGATGGCTCTCTTTTGGTCCCCTTATATTTCGAAAACTTTAATTTTGTGGAGTACTCTCTTGCCCTCAGAACCTAGAGTCGTTTGAAGGTCACGATTCTGGACCCCGATATCCTCCCTTAGCGGACTCTGCGCCACCTTATCTGTGTCTTCCCTGACGGCCTGATGAGGGTCCTCGGCGAGGAGGAGACCTCACTTCCTGCCCATGTTTACCACTCACTCCGCCAAGAGCTTCTCTGGAGCCCTTTTTCTGTTGAAATACCATCTATTGTTAGCTGTTGTGTAACACTTCCTGTCAGTGGAGCTGTTGTTTAAATAAGGCATTCCTGAAAATTACCTTATCCCAACTGGCTTCTTTCACTTTCCGGACAGAGGAACCCGGAGGTTTGAAGAGGGCCGTCAGTACGATGAGGTCATCGGCCTGCTCCCAAAACGTGTCAGTTCTCCACTTTGCCCTAAACGTTCTGTTGTGGCTTGTCATTGCTCTGCCGTAAAGCTTATCAACTTCTGTGGTTATCAAAAGGTGTTATGATTGACTGAAAGACTTGAACGCACACCCACAAGGTAGGCAAGTTCCTTCGAATGTGTGCAAAGGACACACAAATTCCATCTAGTGCAGGGAGCCCACAGCCTGCCTGCACGTCCCCTCAGGGCACCGAGCTGGATGACACCAACTGGTTGGAAGGATTCCGTCAGGTTCTTCAGGAAGCTCCCTGTGGCACCCTCGGGGCTGCCTACGTCCCCTGGACCCTCCCTGCCTTTCCAGAGACTGGCTAAGAGCTTGCCTGGTCCCTGGGTGCAGGAGACTCCACTCCTGATGCACCATCCGCCCGTCTCCAGCGGCGCCCCCCCCGGGCCAAATCCATCCTTAGGTCATCTCTGATGAAGCCTAAATATTCTGAAAGAGTCAACTGGGCAGAACTGGTTTTTCTTTCTTTCTCTTTCAAACATTTCTTGCATCTGAGACAGAGAACAAAACAGATGCTCATCCCTCTTCCTACAGTAACGACCTGAAGGGACATAAGAAGAAAATGTATCCATTAAACCAGTAGTTCCAGCACTTTGTCGTCCCAGGATCCGTTTATGATCTTAAAAAGAAACTGAGGACCCCAGAGAGCTTTTGTTGATCATCTGTTTACTGGTGTTCACTGTACTAGCAATTAAACCCAAGTTTTAAAATATCTATTCATAAGTATTCGTTAGTAATAAATATTTATTAGTAAAATATGTGCTAGTTCGTTTAAAATAACAATAATATGCTCATGACGTGTTAACGTAAATGGCATATTTTAAGCAAAAATAAAAATTGCCCAAACAGACCAAGTTGTGAGCAGCGTGCCCGTGTGGTACAACTTTCCCATCTTTTCTACAACAGCTGAGTAGATGGGTGGCGGGGTCTTGTCACCACTTCCTGTGCTGAAGTTGTTGTGATAGCACAGGGGTGTCACCTCTGGGAACCTTCAGTGCACACTCATGGGCAGCTGAGGCAGAAAAACAAACACCACTGGCATTATCATGGAAAGGTTCGACCTCAGGCTCCACCAGGGGTCTGCAAAACCGACTTTGAGAAGTACCGAGTTAGATCAAGTGTTTCACTTCATAAAAAACAGTGAGAGTGGTATAATTTGTTCCTTTGGGACCCCCTTTCTGATGTTGGAGGAGCCTCCAGCCCCCTGGCATGAATACACGGACTGGCGCTGCAGGTCATCTCTTCTCCAGCACACTCAGTCCATCCCAGCAAGTCGTCCCCTCTAGGACCTCCTGCCAAGATGACTTTTGCTCTTTTTTTTACCGCTTTCACACCATCCAGGTCCAACTTGGTGGCATTTCTTCTTTCTGACATCAACAATGCGTTCAGACTCATCTCCGGCTCACTTACCCCAGACAGTTGTCTGCCAAGGGCCCCCTTACTCCCGGTCGGGAGGAGGGCTGAGCACTCGGGGCTCACGCTTCAGCTCACAGGAGCACTCCAAGGTGGGGTGGGCGATGTAGGGACTCCCAGACAGCAGAGTGTCAGAGCACACAGATTACTTATTCTCAAAAGGTCCAAAGTGTAAGCTGATATTTCTAATTTGATTTTTTAAAACCTTGCTTTATTATAAAAGTGAATCAATCTTGTCTGTTCCTTTCCCTGCTAGCTTTGATGCACCACTGCACATTATTCCAAATCATATCTTCAAATCACAACGAAACGATGCCCCCACTTTTGGAAGGTCTTTGTTTTCTTTTTCCAGTTGTGATCTGTGATTCAAGTGCCCTAGAACCAAGGTTTGCCTATTCAAATGTCTTCCTTCCTGCCATCACCCACGAGCAGAGAAAGAGATCTCAACTGCTCCCTCACTTGAGCTGCAGCAGCAAATGTGGTAACACAAAGCCCAAAATCTTATTGTCTAGCTGTTTACCGAAAAAGCTTGTTGACTCCTTGCGTAAATGCGTCACATAGCTATTCAACTGCACCCACACCAACTAGAAAACTCTCTCCCTCGTTGGACTGCCTTTGAATTTTTCGTTGTAAGTCACTTGCCCGTAAATGTAAACGTTATGTCTCAACTTTCCTTTCTCTTCCATTGATCTGCATATCTATATGCACACCGTACCCCCAAGCCTTTCTATTATTGTTTTCATTTATATGCTTGACTTCTTATGAGTCACTCTGCACCCGTACACATTAGTATTCATCCAGGGATTGCTCAGGGATTCTGTTTAAACACCCTGAATGAATAAAGCTTTTTCTCATTGGCCAGTAGATCCATCTGTGGCCAGGGAACCCAGTTTAGGGTTCAAGTCATTGACAAATTTGTCCTGACTCTTACTTTCTATCCAGGCTGCTTGTGTCTCCTCTGGGTAGGTACACAGCCAGAGTTGGGAGGATTTCCAGGGACTCCTCTGTTCTCTCGTGAGTGCGCGCGCAGCCCCGTGCACGCGCACAGACTTCCGGGCTGACAGAAACGTGCGGGAGCTTATCAGGGTACACTATGGGGGTCTCATTCTTTGTATTTCCTAGTCACATTTCTGGTAAGTCTGCCCGTCATTTGGCCCCAACCAGAATCATAGCCTCAGGCTCACTGGCGTGTTGGTCATCTTATTCTTTTGCCTTGGGCTTGCTATTGTTTCCAGCAGTGACCTGCACGGTGGGGCCTTCCTCTACTCCACTCCAAATCAGATCATCACTGTCTGGTGGCAAGGTGTACAGCTTTCATGCCCGATAGCAGTCCTGCACTGACAGAGCTGAGAGTTGGGCACAGGACCCACCCCCGGCGAAAGGGCCTCCAACTCTGACTGTTTTTACTCAGAGTTGAGTGGTTTTACTGAATAGGCCTTCCTCAATGTGTTGTATGCCTTTGATTGATTAACAGAGTCTCGAAATGGTGATTGTTGACAATTTTTTCTAGTTTTCTTCTCTTTTGGGGGAGTGGGGTGAGATTTGCCAAGCCCTTCTCACCGCACCATTGTGGAAGTCCTGCTCTCAGGAATCTGTTTGAACAAGCCCCTCATATTTTTCGGACGTACCCTAAGGTTTGAGAACTAGTGCCAGAGATGAGCTACCCCGTTGCTGTCTAAAACCAATTTTTCTTTTTTTTTTTAAAGATTTTTATTTATTTATTGAGAGAGAGAGAGAGAGAATGGTAGAGAGAGAGCATGAGAGGGAAGAAGGTCAGAGGGAGAGGCAGACTCCCCGCCGAGCAGGGAGCCCGATGCGGGGCTCACTCTCACGACCCTGAGATCACGACCTGAGCCCAAATCAAGAGTCTGCCACTCAGTCAACTACATCACCCACATGACTCACTTCTTCCCCTCCTTTAAAATCTGTTCAAATCTTATCCTTCTCTTACTACTTTATATAAAATTGTAAGTTTTTTTTATTTGTTATGCTGATAGTTTTGTTTGTTTCTCCATACCAGACTCTATGTTCCGAAAGGCAAGCGTCTTTTGTTAGTCTGTTCACTGACATGTCCCAGGTGCCCAAAACAGTCTCAGAGTACAGTAAGTCATTATTGAATGAATGCGTGCAGTACCAAGAATGTACCATGAGAAGCAACATTGGGTTATTTTGTGTAAATTAGTGCAAGGGATTCAATTATTTCCCCAAGAATGAGGTATTGTTTTGTTAAAATTCTAAGAGGTGACACAGGCATTGGGCTTCTTGGCTGAACCTTGGCAAAATTAGGGACGAAGAAGAGAGGGGAATCACAAATTACTTTCAAGTACACTCTACCTCGGCAATGCTAAGAAATCTCACTGTTTTGATTTATCGTGCTCTTGGAGGCTGGTAATACTGGAATTTCTTCTTCTGTTATCTAGTTAGCAGCTAATGGTAGGAAGGAAATGCCTGAAGACTCTGTATCATCCCCCACCCCTAGGCCTTTTCTGCTGCCGCTTCCAAGTAAGGCACTGGCAATGCTGGATAGAAGGGCACAACACCTTGGAGAGAAAGTTGCTTTGTTCTACTTCACCGGCTTCCAGCATGTGAATGTTACCACCATGATATCTGAGCTGGTGAAAGCAGAATGATTGTATTGTGTCCCCATGACTGGCACACGTTCCCACAGCAGTCAGCATTCTTTCTCTATCTTTTGCTATTGCTTGTGGAAAGCTTGCATATTAAGTCCTGTATCATTTTCTAAGCCACTCTTTTAAATATTCTTTTCATGAAGAGCAAATGAACTGGTGATCTCTGAAACCACCAACGATCAACAGCTGACCGATATGAAAAGTGAAAGAACAAAAGACAGACGAAAGTTTTTTAACTTCTTATTTTGAAATAAGGATGGACTCTCCAGGAGTTTTAAAAAATAGAACAGAGAAGTCCTGTGTACATGCCTAGCAGCTTCTTCTATTGGTAACAGAATACTTGACTACTGTGGTCAGACCCAGGAAATTGACACTGACACAATATAATAACAAAATACTTAAGAGTAAATTTAACTAAGGAGGTGAAATTTTTCTATTCTGAAAACTACAAGACATTGATGAAAGAAATTGAGGAAGACAAATAAATGGAACGGTATCCCATGTTCTTGGATTGGAAGAATTGATATTGTTTAACTGTCAGTACCATCAAAACCCATCTGTGGATTCAATACAATCCTGATCCATATTCCAATGGCATTTTTTACAGAGGTAGAAAAAACAACCCTAGAATTTACATGCACCCACAAAAGACCCCAAATAGCCAAAGCAATCCTGAGAAAGAAGAACAAAGCACGAGCCACCACACTTTCTGATTTTGGGCAACACTATCAAGCTACAGTAATCAAGGCTGTGGTATTGGCATGGAAATAGACAACTAGACCAATGGGGCAGA
The DNA here is from genome assembly GCF_009762305.2 of Zalophus californianus. NCBI lineage: Eukaryota > Metazoa > Chordata > Mammalia > Carnivora > Otariidae > Zalophus > Zalophus californianus. The sequence continues at coordinate 91,277,162 of NC_045607.1, read as the reverse complement.
ATTGAGAGCTCAGAAATGAACCTAAATATATATGGTCAACTAATATTTGACAAGGGAGCCAAGACAGGTTTTTAAATAAATGGTGCTGGAGAAATTGATTATTCACATGTAAAAGAATGAGTCTAGGCCCCTATCTCACACCTTTCACAAAAATTAACTCAAAATGAATTAAAGACTTAAATGTAAGACCTGAAACCATAAAATCCCTAGAAGAAAATATAGGAAAAACCTCCTTGGCATGGGTCTTGGCAGTGATTTTAAAGCACAAGCAACAAAATAAAAAATGAACAAGTGGGACCATGTACTAAAAACTTCTCCGTGATAATAGAAACCATCAACAAAGTGAAAAGAAAACCTATAGGATGGGAAAATATATTTACAAACCATATATCTGGTAAGGGGTTAATATCCAAAATATATAAAGAATTCATACAACTCAATAGCAAACCCCCCCAAAAAACAACAAAAAAAAACCAATCCAATAAAAAATAGGCAAAATGATCTGAATAGACATTTTTCCAAGTAAGATATATACACATGGCCAGCATGTATATGAAATGGTGCTCAATATCACTAGTCATTAGGAAAATGCAAGTCAAAACCACAAAATCACACCTGTTAGAATAGCCATCATCACAGAGACAAGAGACAACAGGTGCTGGCCAGGATGCGGAGCAAGGAGAACCCCCGTGCACTCTCGGTGGGAATGCAGACTGGTGCAGCCACTGAAAACAGTAGAGAAGATCCTCAAAAGATTAAAAATAGAGCGACCATATGATCCAGAAAGTCCATTTCTGTGAATATATCCACAGGAAACAAAAACTCTAACTCAAAAAGATATATGCACCCCCATCCGTGTTCACTGCAGCACTATTCACAATAACCAAGACACAGAGGAAACAACCTGTCCAACAACAGATAAATGGCTAAAGAAAATGTGATATATATAAAATGGAATATAGTTCAGCCATAAGAAAAGGAAATCCTGTCATTGGCAACAACGTGGATGGACCTTGAGGGCATTACACGAAATGAAGTCAGTCAGACAAAGACAGTATGATTTCACTTACATTTGTAATCTAAAACCAAAAACCAAACGAAAACCAAAAAACCAAGCTCATGGGGGAGGGGACACGGGAGGACGGTGGTCCCAGGTACAGACCTGCCGTTGTAAGGCAAACAGGAGCTAGGGGTGTGCTGGACGGCGCCGTGACCACAGCTGACACGGCTGCAGGACCCCCGGGAGAGCTGCTCTGGGAGAGTGGATCCTAAGTGTCGTCGTCACCAGGGGAGATTTTGGGGTTTTTTTGCTTTTTCTTTTCGCTGCATCTGTGAGGTGATGGACGTTCCCCACACTTATCGTGGTGACCACTCCACAGTCTATGTAAGTCAAACCTTCCCGCCATACACCTGAAACTCATACAGTAACACATGTCCGTCATATCAATACAGCTGGAAAAAAGCAGGCCAGCTTGGCCATGCACTCACCTAAAGAAAAGCTCTGAATGATAAGACAGTCGAGTTCCAGAAAATACTGGCTTTAGGCTTATGCTTTACTTTTTATGATGTCCGTGATCTAATTAAGTGATGAGAAGACAAAATAAAACTATAGCGTATTTATATAGAAATACGGGTATTCACTTCCTGTTGCTATCCTCAAAAATCACCACAAACTCGGAAGCCTAAAACAATGGAAAGTTATTCTCACATAGCTTTGGAGGCCAGGCATTCAGCATCAGTCTGTCTGGGCTGAAATGAAGGTGTCCGCATGGCCACGCTTTCTTGGGAGCTTCTAGAGAGAATCCGTTCCCTACTAACTTCTGGTGCTGCCCACACGCCTTTGCTGTGGGCACACCCCCTCACCCGTGCCTCCCTTGTCACATGGCCTCTTCTGTGAATTCTTTTCCCCCTTCTGCCTTTCTCTTCTAAGGCTACATGGATGTGTTGGCATCTAGAGCCCACTCAGGGAATCTAGGATAATCTCATCATGTAAGAGCCAGAACTTAATCCCAGGTGCAAAGACCCTTTTTCTTTATAAGGTCACATTTACGGCTTCCAGAGATTAGGAATCTCTGGGGGTATCTTTGGGGCTATCTGGTGTCTTTGGGGGCCACGATTCAGCCCACCACATAAGGTAGATTCAGGAATCAAATGAGGAAAGGTTTTGTCACCAATGGTGCTGTGGGGTTTGTCCCGGGAACACGCTCTCACTTTAGCTTAACCAGAAGTTTAGTCCAAAAAAGAAACAGGAGCTTGGGGCTGGTCTCTAGTTTGTACGGTATTCCTTTGTGGCCACTTCAGAATCCAGGGATGCGAGATTCCTCCACTGTAAACTTTCTTCTTTTTATATGTTTGGCTAATGGGTCTGAAATACTTAGTGGAATTAACTATCTTTTCGTAAAACACAACTGTAGTATTTATAAAATGTATAGGTTTCGTTTCTGCAATATAAACAACTTCTCTCTTCTTTGTAGACAGAATAACTGTTTCTTAATTTATAAACCAGGCACTGAGTCTGGTTTGAGTCACTGTCATCGTTCTTCCATTGTAACTGGCCATTTTGCTAGTGAACGTCCAGAACATCTCCAGGCGCGTGGGCTGATCCCAAGCAGACATTTAGATGCTTAATAAGACGAGCAAAAGAAAGCACGGAGACGTGTGCTTGATTACTCTCCCCGCCTGCACCTCTCCCCCACAATCCACTATGAATCACGCCGGATTAACAACACATCTGAGACAAAGACGCTGAATTATATTAGCATCGCCTGCAAAGAAATTACATTCAATGTCCTCTGTGAAGTTGCTTTGGAAAAGTCTCATCTTGTGAACCAATCTGCATGTAACGAAATGAGGGCAAGGGTCAGAGAGAAACAAAGAATGTTTTTGTGACATACTGCAGTCAGCACAGGGTTTATGTGGCAGATGCTCATCCTGCCACGCAATGCGGATGACTTCATTCATGGGGGGAGTCTGCTCACCACTGGCCTTCCTCCCTCCGCCACGACATCATCACCACCTCTGGAGGGCAGTTTTTATGAGCAGTGTGGAAGGCTGTGAACACAGCTGTGACCGGTGGTGTTTTTAAACAGTTTTGTTGTTCTAAGGCAATCGCAAATCAATTCTGTTTTTGTTTTCTGAATCTACATTCTAATGCAAGAGTAAAAGAACGGTGTCTATGCTTACATTTTCACTCCTGTCTTAAGTACTTTTCTCTTTATTCTTTGTCTCTTGTAATGTGGGTTGTTAATTTTATACTAATTAAGATAGAACAAATCTACAACTGTGTGAAGTGCTCAAGTAAGTTGGGTTTTTTTTTCTTGTTTTGTTTTTTTTTTTTTTTTAAATAAAATGTCAATAGCTTGTAAAAACTTGTTTCAGGATTCTGGTTCAAGTTCACTTCCCTCCCCTGTGGCCAATTTAGAGCAACAAAAAGAACGAGCATTAGAGAAGAAAATACGATTTTCATTGAAAATACATGCAGAAACTAAAGTTACAAAGGGTAGCTGCCAAATATAACAAACTTAGGGTCAGATGGAGACATGACACTGAAAAAGCATATGCAACCCCCCAAGGGTCTTTCCCAGCCTACGGTTTTCCATAAAAGGGTCACAACCCTACGTGTTCAACCGATGGTCCTGGCCTGAAGCCTCCATACCCTGCACTGCAGGTGAGCCAGGGTCGGAGGGAAACCATCAGGGTGCCCAGTCTTTCCTCAGAGTGCAGGGGTCAGAGAAGGAAGCTCCATGGCCATTGGCTCAGTATTAGCTGCTCTAATACCCCAAATGCCCTGGCTCATCAGGGCATGGCTGCCAACCACACAGTCCCGCGGATGCGGAGCTTGGTAAGCAGATCCCATCCTTGCTTGGAGGACGTGGAGTGGTGGGAAAATCCTCCCAAACGACCCCTGAGTTCAGTTACCATTCTCCCGCTTGGTCAGTCCTTCCCCCGCACAGTTCTCGGCACATAGCTCATCCAGAGAGAACTGCTCTCCTCTGAGTAATTCTCCAAGAAGAGGGCGGGCACAAGCAATAGGGCTAGGTGAAGAATATCCATCAGAAGTAGAAGAAAAATGTGAATGAACTTTTCTCCACCGACTCGAGCAAATGAAAGAGAAGGTTAATCTCCCTGAAATAAGGACTGGAGAGAGAGATATAAGTTGTCACAGAAGAGGCAGTAACACAACAGAAGAGAGGGGCAGTGAGCGGTGGAAAGAAATACCGAGACAGTACAGTAACGGTCACAGAGGGCCCCCGGGGGAATGGACGCCCAACTGGAGATCTGCAAGGCACCATGGGATCCACACCTCAGAAGGCAAGGGAGGGAGCGGGGTTGGCAGGGCTGAGGCAGAGCTGAGATACACTCTGTCTCTTTGGGTCCTCCAAGAAGCAACGTCCAAGAAGGGATGGGGCATGCAAGAGATTTACTGGGGAGGAAAATGGCTGTAATACTCCAAACAACTCAAACAGTTCCCTTTATTCAGCTTTATGCCCTGGCTCCCTCAAAAGCACCCTCTGATCCCAAGTGGACTCCTCAGCTCTTGCTGGTGCTGCTGACCAGGTCCTGCAGCTCCGTGGGTACAGCGGCCTTCCCCTCACTCGGGTCCAGCAATGCCAGGCTGGTTGGTGCCGAGATTTAGCCTGAGTTACTAGCCTGGCAGCCTGTGGCGGACGTGGGGGCAGGACCTGGGGGCGGCATGCAGGTTTTGTGGTGAAAGGGACCCTGACTGTCTTCCACAAGAGGCAAATGCTAGCCCTCGACAGGCAGGGAAGGGCCACCTGCACAGGCTCAGAGCTTCGGGAGCATCTGGAGAGTCTCTGTGTGGGAGGCATGCCCCCCCATGTCCCCATCCTGCACACCAGGGTCTTCCTGGGGGCTGTACTTCCATCGCAGGGAAGCCCGGACCCTCACCCTGCAGGTAACGAGAGAGTAGCATGTGGGGAGCTCTTGAGATCAGCCCCCATGGGAGGGAGTTGAGGAAGCAGGAGTGGGCAGGGTGGGGTGGGGGGGGGGACTGAGCTGGTGTGCAGCCTCAGGAGAAGCGGGCGCTACTCTCAGAATGATCTCTGGAACAGGACGGCCCTTCAGAGCGGCCTGAGCAGGAGCAAGCTGCCTGGGTCTTTATTCCCCGGCAGTGATCGGTCGGCGAATGTGGCCTGCTCTCCCAAACAGGCCTGACCTTGGGCCCAGAGGTGTCTCAAACCACGTTAGTCCCCAAAGAGTGCTGGCAGCCGAGAGCTGTCTTCCCGTAGCACTCGCCACCGCCGGGGCATCTGGCTTTCCT